>NC_090668.1:18622303-20071053 GCF_013368605.1 Nyctibius grandis | reverse complement strand
GGCTGTCTGGAGTGCTTAGTCAGACCTGGGAAAACTGGGATCCAAGCCTTTCTCAATTGAAAGGGTTATTCTAGGAGACGAGAGCGCTGTCATGCTGGCTCTAAAAATAGTTGCCCAAACCCCCATCTCTTTTTGCAGTCAGGAGTCTGTGCAGCTGTGCCTGGTTTTGTTCTGCGTGGAGATGTCCGTGTGTCCATGTGCTGTGGGTGTCCTTTCCAGATGTGGTTCTACAGGGGGTGAAGCACATGTGTGCACTAACCCAAAGTAACCTTAGATGGGAGGGATCTTCCAGGATACTCAGCCAAGACAGGGACACTGTCTGGGAGCAAAAGTTTAGCTGTTGATCTTCTGTACTGGCAGAGGTAGATAGTAATGGATCATCAAGCATCTAAACAATTATATTTTACTTTTTTTCTTGCGGGATGATTTCTGCTATGTTTTCTAAAGCTGCCTTGCAGTTGCCTTATCCATTCTTCAGCTGCTTTCAGAGTGTTCTGCAGTTCTCAATTTGAGGTGAAATTATCTCAACTTTCCCTTTGATTTTGTCTAAATTATTGTCGGTCCTGGGCATTTTCCAAAGAACATGTAATATGATTGAAAAGCCAGCTTTTCCTTTAAAAGTCATTTGGATGAAAGATACTCAGTGCATTTGAACTATGATTCGCATTTTATTGATGGGGAAACTTGAAGTGCAGGGATGTGAAAGGACTTGCCTCCTGCTGTAATTACAGCCTGATCCTGTGTACTCTGTGTCAAGCAGTAGCTGGGGTAACAGCAAGTCCAACTCCATCTAAAAATAAATAAATAAAGGTACCAATGAGCCTGAATTCCTTGAAGGAGGAGGAAGAAACCACAACTGTGATTTTGTGCTGTCCTCCTGGGCACAGTGCAGCTCTCTTGGTAGCTATTTAGAGTTCCCTAAAGGGGAAAATAAAACCTGTTTCAAAAGCATATTTCTCCTTTTGTGTCCCAACATAATGCAATAAGCAATGACCCAACAAGGATCTGATTCATGTTATGAATAGCGGAAACAAAACAAAACTTGTTACAGTGACAGGTTACGTTTGCTCATCTAATCCAGTGCCTAATCCAGCCTCTTTAATAAAGCATCATCACAGTGACGTCTACAGCAGCTCTTTAGAAGGAAATACATTGTGAAGAATGTTTCGTTCCTTGTATGTAAATCTCTAAGCCATCTAACACATGGACTTTCCATCCCTGGCTAGGCTTTACCTGCATGAAAAAACAGCTGGAGATGGCAGTGGTCATCAGCAGCAATTTTGCTTTTCTATGTGGAACAAATTCACCATCACTAGTTGTTAGTGTTTTCTTACTACAAGCAGAATGCTAAAGTAATGCGCAAGTGCTTCAACATTGCTATCGAACACATGCTTCATTTTCATAAGTATTTTTAGACTGTGTGTGTGTGGAGAGGTCAGAGTGGGTGGCTAGTGGGTTAGATAACGTACTTCAAAATTCCCAGTATGAACCATGGGGGGAAAACCAGCTTAGCAATCACGTGCCTCAGCTATAAAATTACAGTTTGCCTTTTTTTTCTTTTTTTTTTTTGAGAAACTTTAAAATTTGTTAGCCAGCATAGTCCATTGTAGAGAAATGTACCTATTGCTGGTAGAGCTGATATCCCTCAGGAAAAACTCACCCTCGCCAGGTTTTCATCTGGAGGTTTTGAATGCTGCATTTGCTGGGGCTGTCCTTGCAGTCCCACTGTGAAGGATCCTCTATGACATATTCCCCAAAACCAGACAGATTTCCAGAGCCTGAAGTAGAAAAGAAGATGTTTTTACATGATTGAAAAAAAAAGTCATTTCTTTTTGGAAGGTAGAGAGTATTTTTGAGCTAATAACATAAGTCATCTTAATTCTTTTGAGCTTAACAATTTTGTTCGCTTCATTGTCACTTCCAAATATTGCTGGGGTCATCTTTTTTTTAAAAAAGAAGCCTTTGAAGGTAAATAGTTTTAAACAGGCACAAAAAACAAGTCTGAGAAAGAAATCAGACTTGCATATACTGCAATCAGAGTTGCATATGCTTTGCCTACACACAATCCATGTGTCTTTAACTGCAGCATTGGAAAAAGAAATACCTGAAAAGGTGGAGTTGTCCTAATGCCACCAAAAATTCTGACAAACAGGTGCATTGTCTGTCTAGTCTTGGTTTTTAGACCTAGTAACAGCATTTGGGCCTTCTTAGAGATAATTGCATTTCTGCTACCTTAAGCCAAAGGTTCAGAGATGTGCCACTATAAAATCCCTTTCTGAATTGTTTTATAGTAGTTTAAAGCCCAAAGTCAGGCTTGGCTTTTCCACTGCACTCATCCGTTGGTGGGGCAGACTTGCTTTCTCCCTTCAGTTTGAGGAAGGGAATATATTTAGAGGGAAGAGCCACATCCACCTTCTTTACATCCTATTACAATATTCAAAACCAGAGATTTTTCAGATCTGATCGAGGGACAGCGTGACCTCTTTCATGAATGGACCAAAATGGAATGTTTTCATTTCCAATGGGCTTTAAGCCAAGTAAATATTAGTCGATCCAAACTAGTTTTGAAATTAAATTATTCTTATTTGTTGGAGCATTCCAGAGAATGGCTTTGATCTGTCTGTACTTTCACCAGAGGGATATTGGCAGGCTGGCCTCCCATTTCTAGCCATTCGGGATGAAAGAGGGGTTATAATAACCACCTTGTGTGGCAGTGATACTGAACAGATGACATTTTTTGGACAATATTAAATGAATAAAGGTAAACATACTTCAATTAAAATGTTTTTGGAGGCTGAATGCAATAGGGCTGTTGAAAAGTCTTCTATGTGGGTTGGAGGAATTTGGCTGTGTTTGTAACTGATTTTCTTTTAACTCCAAAAATGTTGGAAAGAGGTTTTGTTCTGTGCATTATGTCCTTTTCAAATAAATACGATGTTTGAATGTAACTTTTGAAAAATCAAATTAAAATTGGCAGTGGACAATGAAATTGTTAATAACCGGGAAGTAGAGATGTGTGTTGAAGGAGAACGGTCTTTCTTATTTAGTGCTTTGCTCTTTTGCTTCTGGGATCTGAGATCCCACCAGGCACAGTGAGCTGTACCAGGCACAGCACAGCTAAGAGGCAGCTCAGGTGACACCTGTAAGTAAACAAGCACACAGCAGTTAAGTGGCATGTTATTGGTTTTGCTGAAGATATTTGGACACAACTTAAAATTTCAAGTAAAAAAGAAAATAAGATGCTCAGTTATCATAATAAGGATATTGGGTGTTCCCCTTCAGTCTTTTGGTGGAGGGTCCTCCAGAAGAGAAGGAGGAGGAGGGAGCAGAGTGGTGGAGACCATCACACCATAAAGTGCTATTTAGACACAGCTGAAGAGCCTTTTAAATTGATATCAGCTGATATTAATTTGTGCTCCCCCTAGACTTAAACTGATATAAACTGGATTAAAATATAAAGAGTGGAATAATTTGATTGGAAAGGACTGCTGGAGGTCATCTGGCCTGACCACCCTCCAAAGCAGGGCCACCTTTAAACTTAGGTCAGGTATCTATATATAAAGACGGTCAACTGTCTTTTTTTAAGTCCCGGTTAGACAGATTTCAGGTTATGTGGAACCTCTGGTGTTGAGGTTTCTTACATATATTTAACATCTTTGTCGTCAATAACAAAATATGCAAATTAGCTTTTGCAATAACGCTGCAAATTAAATTGCTTTTCCTAGAAATGAGTGGTTCGAATGGATAGACAGTTATCTTCTCTCGTGCACTCTGTGCGGATTTACTTTCCTTTCCCAGGAATTGCACTTAACTGTATTTGATTTGAGTTAAATAAAAGAAAAATCTCCTTTAACAGAGACCACTTTAAACAATCATCCCTGTTGATGAGCGTCCTGAAATGTCACCTGCATTTTAAGTACTTTGTACGTTCATGCCTTACGGGGGGAACAGTTTGAACAAAGACGGATATAAAATCCAAAGCACAAGGGGTTTGTAGGTTAAAACTCAGCTTTTGTTTTTTTGAACATCCGCTCAAAACTGGATCCCTTTGCTTGAAATGGAATATTTAGTTTTCAACTCAGCATGTGAACTGGTCATGCTTGAATTTAAAGCTTGATTTATTTCTTTTTGCACCTGTTTTTATTTTAACACTGGCTATATACAATATATACTTTTGCTACATGGTTCCTTTGTCCCCAGCTGGAAGCCTGGTCTGGTTTTACCACGTGAGACCTTCCTTAAAATCTACATTTGTAACTCTGCAACCTCTGGAAATGCAAACTAGACTGGCTGTTCCATTTATCTTTTCTGTATTAATGGTTTTCCTTCCTGTGTGTTATAAGACTGACCCGTATATTTGTTTTTAAGACCAGGGGCTGGTTGTGTACTGCACTGCAAAACCTTGTTTCTATTAAAACAAGGTGCAATCCTGCCCTTGGCAAGAGGTAGCAGACAGGCCAGATCAGAGGAGGAGAACTGGACATGAACTTGGAGGAGGAAGCTGTGGTGGGGCGTAAAAGGAGCTGAGATGAGGGAGAATGGGGGAGACATGAGACGGGGCGTGGGAAGCGATGCTAACGCGACACGGGTGTACGGGAGGGCTTGGAAGCCTGGGATTTTTCTGCAATAGTTGTATTTGACAAAGAGAAGGGGTGAACTGAGTGATTTGAAGGAGAAGGGTTTAAATGAAATGACATGCGTATTCTATTGGATATGCAAATTAGCATTACATAATCTGCAAAAATAATAATAATAGTAATAGTAAATCTTTTCCAGATTTGCAGCCTTAACCATATGCTCATTGGGGTGGTGGCAGAGAGCTGGCTAATGCAGCTGCAGTGTAAAACTGGGGCATCCAACTGGTTTTGATCTTGATAGAAAAGGGGCAGAAGGTCACGTCGCAGTCAGTTGTTCTCAGTGTCTGGTAGTTTATATAATTCTTCGGGCAGATAAATTATATATAGTGAGGTCAAATGAAAATGCTTCACTTAGTGCTGTAGTAACTGCAAGTCATCCTCTTCCCTTGGTTTCCCTTCCCTGTGGAAAACTGAAGTCGGTGGATATTGCTCCTGTTGTTGTCCATGCGGGTGTATGAATTTCTGGTGTATTTACTATATCCTGTGCTGGGTTACCTATGATAACGTGTGCCCTTTATAAACATAATTTTTGCTGTTAGCAAAGATGAGCAAAATTATAGAATATACTGAGCTACTGAAACAAAGCCTCCCTAAAACTAAGCAGGAGGATTCAGCCAACAGATCATGACACATTTCTTTTCAAGGGCTTGAAGAACTGCTGGTTTTACTAATGTACAGAGCTTTTCACCAAGGCATGAGCTTATAGATGAGTGAGAAGAGCTATCGCTGTCTTTACAGCCACAGTTATTGGATTTTTTTTTTTTTTTTGTAAGGAAGGTGGAGAAAATCTCAGTAGATATGAACCTTTCATATCTTTGTGTGTTTATGGATTGTGGGTGAGAGATGCGTTCAGTGATTAAGTTGATTACACTGGAACTATCAACACAGTGGCTAGCTTGGATGGGGGAAATGTGAATGCTCAAGCAAGAATTAGGGAATTTGTTCAAATTTACGAAGACAGAGGTAATTTTAGGCCATTATCCCAATTCTGTTGTTTTAGCTATGCATATGTGGGGGGATATGTATATATATGCCCGTGTGTGTATAAAAAGCTCTGTGTGGGTTGTGTGCTCATGTTTGTCAGACTTGGCATGATTTCACCATATTAAGTTGCTATTTTGAATATACCCTTGAGATTTCTACGTACCTCTTCCCAGAGCTGAGGTCAACGTATTTTCTAACTGGTTGGCTGGCTGTGATGCTAAGAGGCATGCTAAGGATGACTTGCATATCTGAAAATTAGGATGGGCCCTGAGTCGTGTGAAAGGAGTGTATGAACAGGGAGCAGGAGCCTTGGAGGTAGAGAAGTTTTGTTTTATATGATGCAGTTCTTGCAAATGTAAGCCTAACCTTTTTTTCTTGTCCTTTTTCCTAGGGTGACTCTGTTATTACAGTGCAGCTGACTGAGGAAGATAAAGTTGAAGATGATGTAGTTTTTTACTTGGTCTTCACTGGGTCAACTGTCCAACACTGCACAAGCACGAGAAAGATTAATCCTGGGAGTCTGGAGACAATTTCTCCTGGTAAACAATTCATTTTCTTTGCATATCTGTGTATCAGTGTGTGAAATTTGGTTAATTAAAGTAGAACTAAGTGTAATGCTGTTTTGTTGGTTGTCTTTTTCCTCATTTACACATTCATAGAGAGTAGAACATGTGGTTTGGATGACTGCTTTTGCCTTTTAAATCTCGCTTGATTTCGCTACAGTTATATGACTCTGAGATTGCAATTATTTAATGTGTACCTATGGGATTCTGTTGTAGAAAATGCACAGTTGTATTTACACATAGTAAAAAGCTTTTAAATGCGAGCAAGGTAATGGAAGATGCATTTGCCAGGTTAGAGATGCATTGTCCAAGTGGTGTACAGCCCGGTAAGTCCTAGCTACGCTTAGGATCTGCTTAACTCGGTGAGGTTCTTTACTGTGGTCCTGGTGAAATACAACCCTCTTCCCCAAAATCCCATCGTGCAGATCAGAGCCAACACAGAGTTTCTGAAACTCTTGCATTGGCAGGCAGCGTGTGGTGCTTGGTGCCATCCCTCCAGCACAGCCGGGTTCAGACAGGGTGGGTTTGCACATTAAAGCCCACCACTCTTTTTAAGCCTTTTTGCTGTTAACAAAACAAAACAAATCAGCGCACCATTTTCCTTTGGTGACTTCAGGACCGTGGGAATGAGCATGTTCCAGGCTGTGGTCCTTACCATTAACCTTTCATTCTGACTTGTTGCTATGCAGCACGTTGATACTAGTGTGAGAAAACGCCTGACATTTTCACTATACACAGTATAGCTTAAGTGATCGAGTGTTTATTTCTTGGGTTTGCCTTTTTATCTCTCTTGTAAGTATTGTTTTATGAGATATGCACGTGAAGTAAAATTTGGGCTAAGGACTTTTTCCTCCTGGTGATGAGTGACTAAAAGTTGACCTCTATTTTTTCATTTCCTCCTCTTTTTGTGCTGTTCGAGTTGTTCAGTTGGCTTGGGAAGAGAAGTCTTTTTACAGTTACTGATGACTGGAGCCCCGTGCAATCCATTATATTAGTGCTTATTTTCTCCCAGAGGAGGGAGAAGAGGGGGTGACTCCTTCCCTGCTTTTGTGTGGTGAGCGCGGGGCTCTGCCAGCCCCGCTTGCAATGACCTCACCTCCCCCTCGGGACTGTGGCTGCGTCGCCAAGAAAGGAACTGAAAAGCTTCAGTGTTCCCCTTCAGCCCGTGCGGGAACCGCCGTACTTGATGGGATTTCCGGGCGGGAGCGATGCTTTCCTATCACGGACAGCCCTGATATCCTCGGAGCAGCGATGGATGTGGCCGGGGTGATGGCTGCCAGGTGGTACCTGGGGCGATGCTCTGATCTCTGCCTGTCCTGCTGGCCCCAAATATAACGGAGTCACTGGGGAGGGCTCCCTGTGGCTTGTTTTGTTGCTGTTAGTGGGAAATCTGACTCCGTTCACAATTCAAAGGGAAAGGAGGGAATTGTTCTCAATTGTTCCTTTAGTTATAATGGGCTTTTTTTTTTTTTTTTTAAACCCAGTAGAGTTGTGATCTTGTGGCGTGGGATGCTAGATAGGGACTGGTGCTGTCCCAAAATACAGCTTGTATCAGACAAAGATTTAATGGACCTTTCAGAAAGGTTAGTCCCATTCCTGCCAGATAACACCATCCGGGGCCACGGTGCAAGGGAAGAGGTGACATCTCAGATGTAAAGCAGCCATTTGGGTAACACCCTCTTCTGTGCTTGTACCTCATTTTGGAGAAACTATCTGAGAAAAGATGACTTCAGTGGTGAAGGGGGTGCTGGGGAGAAGCAAAATGGGAAAACCCAATTTTTTTCATACCCTATACTGACACTGATGCTTTTGTCCAGTGTTGCTTCAGCACTGACTACTCTGATTTCAATAAGATCATGATTTGTTTCCACCCAACTCTTCCTCCTCCTCCTTCCTGAACTCGACAGTGAATCTGTAATCATGTGTTTACACTGTATATTCGGCCAGTTGCCTTGGAGATGGTTGTGGTGACTCAGAGCTGGTGTTATTTGACCTCGCTGCAGGATTAGCCATGAACAAGAGACAGTGTGTGGGAGACCAGCCCTTGTTTAAACATCCAGGCCCGGGCACTTAGCAAGTGCTCTGCCAGGAAACTCAGCTTTTAGCCAAATATCTCATCCTTCACTTCCAGCTTTGAGCATCTTTCGTTTCTCCCTGCAATGTAAGATGTGTTGCACATCCCTGGGAGCACAGCTGCTCCTCGGGGATGGCACCAGTGGATAAAGGAAGGGCTGATTCACTCAAGAGCATGCAGAGCCTGCCTGCCTTGAACTTCCTCAGCTTCTCTTCTGGGCTCTTTCCTCATCCTCATCCCAAGTCCTCAGAGTTTCATATGGTCCCTAGGAGACTTCAGGTGAAGTCCATCAGGGGCTGGGGTGAAAGAAGTAACCATAATTCTGTTAAAGCTAATGTAAAAACAAACCCAGATTTAAAAATTTTTTTTCATGACTTTGTCAGTAGTTTTGGTGATGTATGGAGGCTTAAAAAACAGAGAAATGATTTAATTACATTTACTGCCAAAATTAAGTAGAATGATTTAGCAAAGCTTTCAAAGGAAATCACATTAAAAAAAAAATCTCAACAACATATGGTGATTTTTGATGAGAAATTAAAGAAAATGGAATGGAAATATAAATTGTCATAACACCTCCTCAGTTCTCATTGTATGTGAAAATTCTCTTTATCTTGAAAGACTTTACCTAAATAAAAGCTTACAACTGCAGAGTCAATGACTGCTGCATTTTATGTAATTACTAGAGCAATCTGCCTCTTTCTTATGCTATCTTTATCATCAGCCTTAAACTGAATATATATAGTTAACAGGACTGTTCAAATGTAAGCTTGTATTTCTGTACATAATAAAAGAAAGGACTTCTGATTGTAACTTTATGGGAGCAGCTTTTTTTTACCTGAAGATGTGGCTAAACGTAGATTCAGCAGTCACTCAAAGGACAAAAGACTTACCTGTATTTCTGCACTCGCTCTGAAGGATGGGATGGGCTGGTTATCCTGCCCTGCTATTGACTGTGTTAATTTAAAGGAAATAATTTCCCCTTATAAGAAACAGATTCTCATCTGAGTTGATCTGTCATAACTTGAAGTATCAAAATAAGCTACTGAGATACAAGAATTAGGCAGCGGATGATGCTTTGTGTAGCTCTTGTGCCAGCCTGAGGACAAATCAGGTGACGCTGTTCAACTAAGCTTCTGTTTGCATTGGTGAAAAGGTACTGAAAACTTAGTTACTATTTCTTTCCTGTCACTGTTACAATACCTCAATTCTAAATGATCTGGTTCAAATTCTCCATAGTCAAAGAAGTTTTCCTCAGTACCAGAGGCACTGTAGTTCTGCAGAACAATTTCAAAAGCTGTCTTGTCAGACCCCATGTTAAGGTCTGTCAGCGTGGCAGGCAGAGATGTAATGGCACTATATATTGCTCGAGTTTGGATATTCTTAGTTGCAAAAGCTTGGTTGCTGGAGTTTGGGTATTAAGAAAATGACAAAGGTCTGAGCAGGAAAAGATGCAGAAAGGGCAACGGTTGGACTCGATGATCCCTGAGGTCTCTTCCAACCTGGTTGATTCTGTGAGATTATGTCAGCTGTGCTGCTATGGCTTATGTGTTGTTGCTGCTGGAATCGTACTGTAGGGGTTGGATGTGTCCACTTACATCATGGATGCTTGTCCTACTTAGTGTTGGTCATAAACTAAGCTTTTCAGCAAGTCCTTGTTACTGTAGTAACGGAGACTATCATGATCTTTAATATATTTTTTTCTTCCCAACATCTCTGCATCGTAGGGAGGGTAACTGAGCCATTGAATGGCCAAGCAGATTGCGTGTGGTACCGTAGAAAGTCTGTGTTAAAGCAGGGAAGTGAGACTTCATTGCAAGACAGCAGTCTCATCGCCTGCCTCTGCTGCTAGAGCAGCTTTTTTTCCCAGTGGGGGAACAACAAACTAATAATAAAAAGCCTCAAATCATGATCTGGCAAACAAACCAACAAAAGAAGGAACAACCTCAACCCTGTCCACATGAGTCAAAAGCCCTAACCACAGCCTGCTGTGGGCAGTGGAGGCATCTCAGCATCGGGAAGCTCTTGGGCAGATTTGGAAGAACTTTCTTGCAGGAGAAAGCTCACAAAGCGAGCTGGTGTGCTGGGAGCTCGAGTATTTGTGCCGTGCATCTAGTGCAAGTTTGTGCGCTATCATGGTAACGGCTGTGGTATTGGGCACATATTTTGCTTTGCATTTAAAGACTGGTGTGTCGTGTGTGGGAGATGCAGGTCAGTGGAGGCAATTTGAAATGAAATTTCAAATAGGGAGAGACAGTCCAGTACTGTAAAGCCAGAGCTGCAGCAGCTCCTAATCAAGTAAGCGAAGGGTAAGAAATACCCTGTCTATAAGCCAAGTTATTGAAACAGTAAGTAAGGTGGTTTTCTGAGATAGAGTTGCCTTTGTGTGTATTGGTGCAAGGTGTTGTATCAGTCTGAGCCTTTGCTCTGTAGTATCTAAATCACTTTTTTCTTGTTGGTTGATCTTGGAAGGTGCAGGATTATTGTATGAGTTTCAAAGGGGAGGAGGAGCAAAATTAGAGGCAGAAAAAGGGCCTTGAGAGACTGTCTGCTGGTAGCTTGTTGCCAGCAGTTTCCACAGGGCTGAAACACTCTGGTTTACTCCAAATGCCTTGACACACTGGGAGCTTTCTCTCCATACTTAAGTTAAGGTGGAGAAGCAGGTTCAGTCTTTAACTTGTTCTTAATTCTGTAGTTCTGGGGTTGGTTTTTTTTTTTTCTTACTGTCTTCCTGCTAGTTAAAAGGATAGACTAAAATTAATTTCAATTAACTTGGAAATATCTTCATTTCAAACTTTTCTTTTACTCTGAAATCCTTTACATATGTTCATACTTTATTCTCTTCTACCACAGACTGTGTTTTCCCCTTAGAAACAACTTTTCATAGAAAAAGCTATATTTCATGAATTACAATCTTTGTACTGGTAAACCAAAAGGGTAAACAAGTTGCATAACAAATGACCACTTGGCAATGCCAGTTGTGGATTTGAAAATACTCTTAATTATGAAACAAAAAAACCCCTAAAATAGAATAAAATAGTGTAACCAAAAGACTTTTTGCAGTCCATCCTCTTTGGTGTACTTAATTGCTCTAGGCAGTGTAATTCAAAGGAAATGATGCCAGTTCTAGATGACATCAGTCACAGGAAAAAGTGATTGAATCTGTATTGAAATTATTTAAGATGTAATGTGTGGGGTCTTACACTTCTATAGATTTTTAGGGCATCTGCAGTATAAAAAGCCTTAAAAAAAAAATCTTTCTCCACTCTCCATATTAGTAGTCGAGGGTTTAAAAGGAAAAACAAAGGCTCCTGTCTATTGCTGATACTGTGCCTATGTATTTCATAAGGTTTCCTGTGTTGCAAGAGTGAATACAGTAACAGTGTAAATCACACAAATGCACTTCAAATATGGGCTCTGATTTTCAGAACCAGAATTTGGGATTTCTGAAGCAGAAAAGAAGCACTTTTGGGATGGCACAGGAGATCCCTGTCCACGAGCCACCAGATGACAACATCTCATGGATGCAAATCCAAGATACTCCATGAGATTCACCACAGTTGTCTGGCTTTCCTGTCCTGCTTAAATCTCTCTATAAGACCTCCTTCAACCCAGCCCCACCGGGGTAACTTGGAGGATGTCATTAGCACTGGAGTCCTTAGTGACCTACCAGGCAAACCCAAACATGTGCTTCCAGCAGAGCTTTAAATAGCTGCCCAGGCTGGGGGCCCATTGTTTGATAGCTGAAATGTGAATTCTGAAAATAGGAGGTTTGGACAGGATTTCCACTTTTAGAGGAGTAGGAAATGAAATCATGTTTTAGCAAAGCACTGTTTAGGGGTGTTTTGTCTCCATGTGCCTTGTTTAACAAGAAAAAGTCCGAAGAGTTCTGCTGCCGCCCTTTTAACCACAGCCCAGATCAAAGACACAGGTACCAATTAGATGGCCAGGTCTAAGGCCGTACGTTAACTTGTCTGCTAATGACTTACAGCTCAGAAATCTCCACCTTTTCTTCTGCTCATTGTTTTGCATCGTTATCGTGTAGAGGAGGCAGTGCTATCATACTGATGTATCTCATCTCTTCAGGGATAAGGACAGAGAGACCAGAACCCTGTGTTCTTCATTTTTTGGTCTTTTGTGTTGCCCAAAGCAAGTTTCAGTAAGTGGCCCAGTAAGGAATTCTTTAGTTGAAGAGTTGTTGTCTCATTTTAAATATTTTTTAAGGTGTGTTTTTATGTGAAGATGAGGAATTCACTTTATCACGACAGAAGCGGTCAATGTGCCCATCTCAGCATAGACTGAAATAGTTTTTTAATTTCTGTATTTTTTCCTGCAATATGTTGGCACTTCTCAAAACAGCTCCAAATAGTGAATTGTCTCCAAGCTAAATTTAAAGTAACTGAGGAGCAGAAGGAGAAATGGAGTAAAATGCAATGCAGGAAGAATTAAGGAGTGGGTTATTCGACTTTTATCATAGTTAAGCCAGTGCATAAATGACCGAATTTCATACTGTGGCAAAAAAAAAAAAAAGTATGACTAAGAGAAGCATGAAGTTATTCTGTGCAGTCTGAGACACCAGCAAGGTAGAAACACTGTTGAGTTTGTCAGAAGAGTTAAAATTTGAACTGGGATACTGCTGGATGATACCAGTGTGGCGATGTTCAGTATTTCATCACTTGCTTTTGATTGCTGCTTTGCCCAAAGGGCCTGATATCTGGAGAAGACTGAAGGCGATCAGGAAGGGTGCTGGGCAGCACCGCGAACCTGATTGTGTTGTGAAGCGCGGAGATTTCCCTTCTGTGGGTGCACTCATGTGCGTGATTTATTCAGTTACATGTGTTTTCAGCCTACCAAAGTGCAAACCTTTATAAATAGGCTCATCACTCTTCCTGACACACCCTGAGGTTTTTTTTTCTTTTTAATGAGTCAGATGTTTTTCTATTTGATTTCTGGGGAAGATGTATGAGGGACTTACAGCAGCTGATAGTCAAACACCCTGGTGCTTGCAAAGTGCATGACTTGGTGCTTACCCCATGTTAAGAGAAAGCCCTGCTCTCTACCAGCTGGAGCAGAAAAGCGATGATCAAGAGCAATAGCATCTGTTCTGGCACTGCCCGGAGCTCTTTGTGATCTTGGGCAAGTTACTGAACCTCGTAAAAACAGATTTGGGCTTGTTTTACAGATGATAACCACTTATCTCCTGAGAGTGCCAGAAAGCTTAGCTCACTTTTGCAAATGCTCTGGGAAGAAAGGGCTGTTGAAGTTCAGCTATTAGTCTAGGCGAAGGAAGCAACAGACTTTGATGTTGAGAGAAGCGTTGCCCCGCTGACGGTTCCTTCAGAAGGTTTGTGTACTGGGGACATGTTTGCTTACATCGTTCCTGTAGCAGTTTCAAAGCAGGGGGGCAGAGACCTCTTGAGCAATCTTTTTAGGATTGGCCGCGCTTGTTACTTACTGGCTCCTCTTCCGTTTGAACTGTTTGCCAAAAGTCAGAACCTGTCCCAGACTCTTACCCCCCGAGTCTGACATCTTCTCAGATGTAGGGAAGGAGAACATCAAAGCGTTGTGAGTGGTTGCCCTTTCGAAGAACATTCCCCAGGGTTTAACAGGATGCTTGTTTGATCCTGTTAGATGTAAATGGATCGTCAGCTCTGTCACCTCCCTTTCAAGGCTGTATTAGATATCTGGCGGAGCTTCAAGAGAACCATCGTTGGCTGCAGATCAGGACATGGCCTTGAACAATCCTGTAACTTTGCTGAATTTGGGGGCTGGTGTTTCACATATGCTCAATTCAAGGGAACTTTGTCTACATCCATGATGTACCGGTTTAAGGAGACCGTGTGTCTTGACTGAGGTTTCTCTAGTTGTCACAACGGAGGAGCTTTTACTGTCCCCCAGAAGAGCTGCTTGGCTTCATGACAAGTGACTGTCCTAAAGTGTTTCTCCATAGCACCTCATGGGCTGTGTTTGCCTTCTGCTTCAATCCTGGAAGTCCACTGGCTTTCTGGCAGAGTAGCCGTATTCTAGGTTATTTTGCAGATGGGATTCTTATGGGAATAGACAGAAAATAGTTTAAAAAAAATCAAAAGTTTAGCTTTTCTCATCCTATTAAGGAGTCTTTTTATTATGATTTTTTTTTTTTAACTCTGCACTCTAGCAAACTTCCACTGCTTTGCATTAGGGAGAGCCAAGTTCACAGCGCTGGAGTCAGGTCCCGTAGGATAGCATGGCCTTCTTTACAGCCTGTGTATAACTCCCTGCTTTTGTGGAGGCTGTAAACAAAATTAGTAAGTCTTACCAGCTCCTCATTCCGATGTCCTTAAGAAGATGAGCAAAGCAAGAAGGTGTAGGGGAAGAGGTGTACGGTTCTGAACCGTATTAAAGGCAAGTTCCCCAAAGTTGTACCATCCCCCCACTTCTCCCTTGAACATTTGAGGCGTCTGTTGTGAGGACGAGTGGAGTTGGTGAATGGGTTTCATCTGGGCTGCTGAGATCCCTGCTACTGCCCGTCCTGTTGGCTGGTGATGTATTAGAATGCATGTGCAGTATTTCCCAGAACAGTAGAAGTAGGTCTTCCCACCCTTATTCTTTTTTATAACATCACTCCTAGTAAATCTACTCCTTCAGCTTTCACATCATCCTCTTGCTAATAGATACCTGGTGCTGGAAGGAAAGAAGTTTTCTCACCTTTCAGCTCAGAGCCTCCCGGTTGTATTAAGCTGTTGCAGCAACATCCATGTGTGTTTTCCTCCCATTCTACACTTGTCTTTGATACCTTTCCAGCTGTATTTGCTCTCCTTAGGAAGCTGCACAGCCTCGTCTCTTGACAATTTTGGTGCTACCCGCAGTGTCCTAATAGCTGTTTTGACCTTTCAATTAACTTCAGGATCGCCTGTTTCAGCAGACAAAACCTGTATACGTGCCAAAAGCCTCAGAACAGATTTGGAAGGTTGGCTTGAAAGACCATGAAGATTGAGGACATATTTTTCCTTTTGTCAGGGAAATCAACAGCAAAGGGCCCCGACACAAGAAGGAAACTTTCCCACTGACCATAAATAGGGGCTTAAATTGAATTTTCAAGCCTTTAAAATAAATCGTCATTTTGTATTTAATTAAGCAGAGTTTCATGAATGTAGTAGTATGCTGAGGTCATGGGCAAAAAGAAGCTTTTCCAGTAATTAGTGCAGGGTCCATGCTGTTCTGGCAAAAACAGCCATGACGTCAGTCTGAGACTGGAACAAGAAACTGTGGAACGGTGAACATGAAACACAAACCTTATTATTGAAGGGGCACGTCTGACGATTACAAGTAAGATCATGTTGCACATGTATATTTTTCCTTTTAAAATTGCAAAAAACGTGTTGTCGATTTTTTTTCTTTTTTTTTTTTTTTAATTTTCTGAGTCAATGAAATTGCTGCCATATCAGGGCACCCTTTCTCTTGCTTCCCCTGCCCTAAATAAATAAATAAACGTAAAAGTTAACAAACTTCCAACCTTTTTGTTTTGTAAATATGCAAAGTGGCCATTTCCATGTTTTTATTTAGCAGAAGCAGCTTAGTCTTAGTTTTGTTATGTGAACCAGAATGCAAAGGGCAGGTGCAGCAGTGAGCCTGAGACCCGAGGGCACCCACAGGGCATGCCTGGACAGGTTGTGCTCTCAAAGCCATTGCAGCTTTTAAGGTCTTTATTTTAGCTGAAATTGTGGTGTTTTATGTACAAGCCAAGTGTTGTGACAGCATTTGGAGTACGTAGTTTTGCAGCACTCAGATTCTAGTTGCTAGTGAATTGCTGGAGTCCCGTGGAGCTGGAAGAGAAAAGTTTGACCATGTAATCTGACTGTTTGGACGGTAATTTCCATTAGTATGTTAGCAAAATCTTCACTTGATTTACCTAATGTTCTTAAGTTTACTCGCCGCTGATCAACAATAGTCTGGTCAGATAAGAGTGGCTTATATTTCTTGGTTTATATCGTGCCAAACAGAGAAGAGTTACACATCTTTTCCTTTTAAAGTCTATAAGAAACACTTATCTCTGGTACCTATGAATTCCCAAGACAGCGTTTAATTTAGAGTTGTGATCCTCAATAACTTGTTCTTATGTGATTTAATGTAAAGACTACGTGTGTCAAAGGAATTGCTCAGTTGTGTTTCTTCAGCGCATGCAGTTGTTCTTTTTTACTATTTCCCTTGGTTTTATTTTGCAGGCCATGACTGCTGTGAGACAGTGAAGGTGGCACTTTGTGCCTCCAGAGAAGGTCATCCTGTTCTGGTTGTGGCAGAAGAGAGTTTCCAGTTTGTCCAGGATGAAGCCTACGACGCTGCCCAGTTTCTGGCCACCTGTGCTGGCAACCAGCAGGCACTAAATTTCACCCGATTCTTGGACCGGTCGAGACCACCTGCTGCTGACGTGGACTTTTTGGATGAGAAAGTGGCTTTGGCATTTCGACACCTGAAACTGCCGGCAGAATGGAACGTGCTGGGAGCGGACCAGTCCCTGACCGGTGAGGAGCTCTGGGGCACACGTGAGATGCATGGGTTGGGAGAGAGGTAAAAAGCCTGGGAGAAGGGGTTCCCTGCTTTGGGAATCCTTAACAGGTCTTTCAAAACTTATGTTGGCCCCTGTGTAGAGACGGGACGTGATGTGCACCAACGTGTCCCTACTACATCTTCATCCTACACTTTGCACTTCAGCCACCTTAAAATGTATAGGGCACTGATGTTTTCTCTGTGTCTGCTCTTATGAAATAGCATAAGCTGTTGTAAATGGTCAGTGTTGTAAAACACACCCAGAAGGGTTATTTTTCTTGTGTGTATGCAGTGGTACGCGTATCAGCATCACACTTCTGAGATTTCCTGAAAGAAACCTGCCTCTGTGTAGAAAGTCTGATGCTCTTGGGAATATTATCCTTGTGCCACGAAATTGGCACTTTTGCTAAATGTTGGTTTTACAGCATATGTGCAAAGTGACTGTAATATGTAAAATACACCCTATTTTTCTTGGAGAAGCTGGGGCTCTGCACCTGAGGATTCGTATCACGTTCCTGGTTTTACACCGGCTGGGCAAACACAGGAGTTCCCCAAAATAAGCCTGGACAATTTTGCAAATAAAAGAGGGTAAAGGTGGGAAAGCCTGACCCTTAACCACAGCAGTGAGGGCTGCTGGGAGCTTATAAATCCCTAAGGCTGGCCCAAAGTCTCTGGTGACTGCTGAAGCAGAAGTACTGAGGTGTTTGGGATGCTGTGGCATGTCCGTGTCCTTGGAGTTCTGCTTTTTTTTTGTCACAGAGTAGCTTAAGGAAGTGTGTTGAGGGACTGGGGGGATAGTTCCAGTGTGTACAAATTCTTACTGTAAATTTTCAGGGTATTTTGGCGCATAGTTTCATGTAAGGAACGTGGCTGTGAGGCATCCGTTATCTTTTATTTCATGCAATGGTGTAAACTCTTGAGCAGAGGAAGGGGACGTGGCTTGCTCGGCGCAGCAGGCTCTGTTCTGTTCACCACGACAGGGTTTTCTGCAGGAGTTTTTCTTGCTTTATTTTCCCCTGACTTGCTGACTGCTTTTGTAAACATGAATACAATTGAAGCAGTGTTAGCAGACATTAAAAGATTTGATCATATTTAATGGTTTCTGGATAGAAACTCAGATGCTGTCATATGTTTACAAGGAGATAAACACTTGGTATTTTTTTCCTGTGTGGAAGACACTGATGTTTCTTTCTGCATTTAAAAAAGTTGTGATAACGCAGACATTTCTGGTTTAAGTGATAAAAATATAGTCAAAGTGATCTTAACTTAAGGAAAACTTTGACTGAACCTCTGAATTGTTGCTGACTTTGCAGGAAGGCTGAGATCCGTTTTCTTTTTTTGACTTTGATGATTCTTTGGAAAATCAGCACTTAGGGATATCAGGCCATAAGATTTACATTGATTTGCTCAGCATGCGCTTGCGTGCTTGAAGTTGTGATCATGTGGGGCTCTGAATGCTAATGGTCCTGTACAGCATCCGTTGCGTCTACAGTGAGAAGGGGGAGCTCTGAGGTGCTGAGCTCTGTAATGCTGAGCGTTTGGGCATCTTGTGGTGAGGTTTTTGTAGACAAAAGTGTAAGTGAAGAAATATGGCACTAAATGCAACTTTCATCCAAGAGTATTGGTGCTATAAAATATGTTCCCTTGCAGTGAGTCTTTGCATAAATAACTGAAAAAGGGCAGTTTATTGATGTCTTGGTCTGTCTTTCATCTTCTGATCAGCTTTTTTGCTAAAGGCAGATTTATCTGGTAATTTTTTGCAGTGAGATAATTATACATAGGGAATTTGGGGGAATTTTTGTGATTGTGCCAGGAAAGATTTGCATGCGTAAGCATCCTTTTGGTCACAAAACTCTGTTTTGCTAGAGCAAGATGGAAGAGATGTCCCTGATTTATGATGGAGCACTAGGTGAGAAAAACCTCTGTGGTAAAACATAGCACCCCTCTACTCGTGCTTGTGGGTTAATTTGTGTGGGGGAGAGAAAAAAGCACAGCAAAGATTGAAACTGTGGGAGCATTTGAACAATTACGTGTGTTCTCGCCAGTGCCCCTCCAGTGGGACACCCTGTCCTGCGCTGCGTCACTACCTATGAACAGCTATTCCAACTCATATTTCACATTTTGCTAAATGTCAGCACCAGATACTTCAAATAACCTTCTCGAAGGAGAAAATGCTATAGAAATGAGAACAAAAGAAAATGTCAGATCCCTTCTTGAAAGATTTTTTAGCGCTGCCTCTAAGCTGGCATGTCTCTATGGGCTCTTGTGGGTTGGAAACAAAACGCTGCTGTTCAGCAAAACCTCTGAACGCAGGAGTGAGCTGGGAGCCTCAGCCAGCTCCCCGAGTGCTGCAGCTTGATGGGGAGCTGCTGTTTAGAGATGGCTGTTGCTGTCAAGCACGTTTAAAAGTTGATTTTTTCTAAGGACTGAAGTAGGAGTCTAGCTTTTACAAAACCGGTTAGTAAGTAATGGCCTTTCTGCAGGCAGAAGCTGGGTAGAAGACCCGCCATCAAGCACAACTCTCTGCTGATTTTTGAGGAAGGGGATGGCTCTGTGTGGAGGCTTCTCCTTGCTTTTGCCTGCATCCAACCCTGAGCAGTCTTTGAGCAGAGAGCAGGGAGTTCATTGCCATCGCACACCCCAGAGGGCAGAGAAACTGCTAAAAGTAACACCAGCTCCGTCTGCTGAGGCTGTTTAATCTTCTGTGTCAGCAGGTTTGTGCAGTGCAAAGTGCGTGGTTAAGGTCCACGCACCAAGGAGGAGGAGGCCCATACCACCCTGTGTGCTCCTGGGTACCAACAGCCTGGGTGGTTTTATCATTAAAATAACCTTCAGTGGTTTGCATTCATCCGTTATTACTCCTTATGTTATCGCAGCATCTCCCCGCTCTTTTCTAACACATTAGTAGGTTTGACTTTTTAGTATGGAGAAGTGCAGGATTACTGTGGACAAAGCAATGTGAGAATCATCTACTTACTTATGTTTTAGTTACCAAACCAAGGTCTTCATTCTTCAAGAGTTTGCCATTGCTCGAGATTAAAGGTATGGTACGGTCATATAGCCAAATTGTTAAGAGCATGTCCTTTCAGCTGCGGGTTAGAAATATCTCCAAGATTATTTAAAACTGCTGGAGGACATCTGCAAACATTCCAGTGCTCTTTTTTTTCATTTATTTGTATGTAACCTGCTTGAGTTAGCTGTTACCATTCAACATAGAAGTTTATTCAGCTTCAGTAATCCTGGTAATCTCTTTCACAGTAGGTAGTCTTTACATTTATTCCTTCATTACCTCTTCAGACACCATTTTCATTAAAATAAATTGGAAATAAAATGAACATTTCTTCCTGTATTGTCATCAGTGCATTTTCAAAACCCTGCTATGTTAATTTGCAGTATTCTCATTCACTTTTTTTTCCATTGGTCTGGAACAGCAAAATGTTTTATTGCTTAAAAAGAAACTGTCCAAAGATTAAATGCATTGAGCAGCACTGGTTAATCTAATTCCCACAGTAATATTATTTTAAGGATTTGGTTCACTTGCTCAAAACCAAATTTTTGTTAATTTATATTACTCTGGTACAATGTGAAAGACTAAAGTTGTTTGTGATCACAAGTTCTTAGCTCTTCACCCAAAATCCACTGAAAAAAAGTGGATTCATTTGGACGTCAGCAAGCTTTGAATGAACCCTTTGTGCCAAATTTAACACCAGACTATGTTTTTGTAGGATCGGGGTTTTGATGGTGAGCTTTTTATTCAGCAGCCAGCAGTGAGGAGCATGGTACCCAGCCTGGTCTTACCACTGACAATAATGCTCAGATGATGGAGAGCTGGACATCATGAATCCTTGATGGGAAATGCGAGTTCAGAAAACAGAATCCTCTCTCTTAAACCATTTATTAGTGGTGTCGTCTTTCAGCTTTTCTTGCTTGCTTTGCTGTGGAAAGGTGAAACTCTTGCCCAAATTTCTTATTTCTAATTCTTTGCCCTTCTGATTTGATCCCAATTTGACTTTAATAAGGTATCTGGGAACATTTCTTTGTGGAATATTTTTCCCTCTTAATATATATATATATTAAAGCTATTCTCTCAAGCTTTTCCTCCTGACAGCTACTCTCAAAAGGTATACTTAAGTTTCAGGGTATTTTGATCAACACTATACTCCCGTGGAGCAGTAGCACAGTCGATCAACACCTGTGGAGCTGACTGGAAAGCAGAGAAGGGACCTGGAGAGTTTTGGTCCTTTTTCCAGTAACAGTGGCTATGTTTTTGCTGCGTGGTTTGTTCTTAGGATGTTGTGCATCTGACTTCCAAGTTGCCTTCCAGTGCTCCATCTCTTATTTTTCTCATTCTCCCTGAACCCACCTGCTGTGTAGGACACTTGAAATGCAGCCTCCTACTTGCTATTTGTAGAAGATCTCAGAGAACAAGTCTTAGCTTTTAATCCTTAACTTAGAGAAAAGGACCCCAGAAAGACTTACATTAAGTATCTATTTACCCAGAAATACAAAATATTTTACAGGGGTCCTAGATAATGGGACTTTGGGAGAGTAAAATATCTTCCAGATCCCACTTGGTACCATGCTAGCAGAACTGGGGATGAGAGCACCTAAGTTTCCTGACTTCGGAGGTCCTTGGGCTCCATCCTCTCTTGCTGAGGCAGACAGAAGATACTCAGCCATTTGGTGATGAACTGGATAGCAAAAGAAAGCCCAGCACGTGCCGAGGCTGAAGGAGATGGAGGCAGCAGTGCCATGCATGGTGCTGTGGTCCTGCTCAGCTGGTGCACCAGCATGTCCTTGCGTTGCAGGGACAGGGCAGGGCACGTGTGTATAGGGAAAGGATTTGCATTGCAAGTAAAGAGTGTATCTGAACTCCCTTGGGCAAGTGTGTCCTGACCTCCTCCCTGGTCGACTGCGGTCCTCATCGCTTCTGTTCTAGGGCAGTTGTCCCCTGAGGACTGTGCTCTTCTCCCTGTCCCTCTGCGGTAAGGAATTCCTGGGCCTTGCTCTTAATTATCTGTCCTATCTGTATGAACTTTAAATGGCACCCACAATTTCTGAATATCCATAATTAAGGATTACTCTTGTTACTATGGTATTCGAACAAAGCATTACTTTCAGGTGCCATATAATCACGTCCATCTTAATTATTACAAGTACACTGTAACTTTCTAAAGAACATAGTTGTTACTGCTGTCAAAAGTAGAGTTATTTGCTGTTCTCAGTGGTGTTTAAAGGCGTCTGTTTAAATGGAAGAGATTGTTACACTTTATATCTAGAAATCAAAATTTAATATGTATTCTGAGGACGCATGCAATGTAAATACAGGACTGTGATTTTCTATTTTAAATGACTGACGAGAAAGTAAGCTAACTAGAAAACCAGAACAGAATGTTTGGAGGTATGAGTAATGGTTGTGGCTTGTTTGTGTTGCAGCAAAAAAGCAGAAAAAAAAATTAGGGAGGATCCAGGGCTCAGGTATGAAAAGCTTAGAGAGCTTAATCCTTGAGTTAACTATCAGTAGAAAACAGATCACTTTGAAAATCTCTTTTAAATAATATTCTGACAAAACCTTTGAGGAAACAGTCTTCTCTTTTTGCTCATTAAAAGTAAGCGATGAAACCCAGACCTGTGGTTACAATTTCAGTGGAGTGAGCTTTCCGAGATGGTGCTTTCAGGAGGTGGTTAACATTAGCAGAGGGTTGTGGTGATCAACCATGGTATGGAGACATTCCCCTGGGAGCATAAGGAGAAGCCATCACTTTGAGCTGCGAGATAGTCAGCCACGATTAGGGGCACATAACCAGGAGACCATCTCATTAGATAAAACACTTAACAGCTCCTTAACTTTAGGAACACAATTACTGACCTCTTGAATATGTAGAGCTTCCCAGAAATGCTGCGGAATAAACATCCACGTGCAGTAAGTACTGCTTGAGAAATGACACCCTGTGAGCTTGTCAGGTAGGAGGTGGGTAGGGAGGGAAATGCTCCCTGGTTTGAACTAGTCTGAAAGCATTTGGGTTACGAGTTTAATGACTTTGCGTACAAAGCCAGTAGGATTGCAGTGTACAGCGCGACATGAGAGTCACCGTGATTAGAGATCATTAATGTGTTTTTTTACAGAAAGGGAGAATGGATGAAGAGAGAAAGTTATCAAAAAAGCACAAAATCTATTCCATTTAAACAGACGCCTTTAAACACCACTTATTTTAAAGAAAAAAAGCAGAAAGCCTAAAAAACCTGTTAAAAGCTTTCAGAAATAGTTACAAGGAGATTTGATTATTAGGAACTAACATTTTTTTTCCATGGGAGGATGTTAAAGATAAGCAGTTGATTATGATTTTCAGACATAAAGCTTTAATCTGTTCATCAGCTGCATTCTTTTTGTAGTTTCTCATTGAACCCTTTCAGTGTAATAGTTGCAGGTATTCTTTTTGTTGGGTTTCATATCCTTTCCAATCTGCTGCTCACCTTCTCTGCCCTCTGATAAAGGACTATATGGTATAAATCAACATGATCTTTTCTGTGCCAACAGCGGAAAGTGGTCTGTTCAGCTATAGTCCTTGATAAGATGTAAAAAATCTTTTCCATACCTAAATTTAATGTCCTCTGCAGTGGAAAATGGGAAGCAGAAGATAATTCTTGTTCAGGCAGCGTCTGAAATGTGCTGCTCAGTACTCAGATGTACCGCTCAGTCTGTGGCTGAGAAATCATTGGCATGAGAAAGTTTCTGTTCCCTTTGATATTAATGGGAATGGGGACATGAAGATCTTTTGCTGTGCTTTGAAAAATTTCTTGTTTATAAGATTAAAAAAAAGTTACCCACACATCTTTTTATTAACTGAACTCATAACTCCAAACACAGCGTCTTTGCCTTGACCTTTCTTCAGTACTGTTGTCTGCTGAAGCCTTCATCTAGGACCTTAGCGTCAAGTGATAGCTTGTTGCTGGTTTTTGCTCACCGAGTTTCTCGAGGATTGATCTGAGCAGTGAGAACTTTTCCAGCAGAAAACAAGATTTTGAGGCCAGATTTGATGGTACATTTCAAAATTGCCGAGTATATGTGATTTTGGGTGAGAACCAAGTGAAGGTCACCATCACAGGAAGGCTAGCAAGAGATGCAAGGCGGTCCATGGCTCTCTGTTCCTTGATGAGATGTCTCAGGGCACAGAGGATAAACTGAGCAGTTAGGTGTGGGTTACTTTGTATAAAGAGTGATTTTTAAAAAGGAACAGTATTTTTTTCAGTTATTTAATCAGGATTAAAATGAAAGTTTTTACTTAGAGAACAGTTTGTGTGCTCTTGGATGTGTCATACCCAAACTTTTTTTTTCTTCAATGCTTATTTGTTTTGTGCTAATAGCACCTTAAACCTTAATCCTTTACCATTAGCAAAGTACATTTGAGAGTCTTCTATGGAAATTTTGTCCTTAGTTACCCAGATAAACTGTCTGTTTGTGTGTCACAACTGAAAAAAAAATACATAAAAATAATATATCTGAAGTCTTAGGTTTTGCCAGCTGGATTAGAGTGCCCTGCCATTATGGGACAATAATCATATGTTTCAGCTCTTGCCTATTACTAGGAAACAGGAGAGGAACAAAACAACTTTGGCCTTTCCAGTATCGAGTGTCTTGTGTTTCCACAATTTCCTAATTACAAGAAACTCTTTGTTGACACTCAAAAGGACAGCCATTTTAATATGAGGAGCTCGTGCTTGATATGTGGTAGGAGAAGGAGCTCTGGCTATTGCATGTTAAAGCTTTTGTTATTCTTCCATGCCTGGGACGTGCATTTTGCACCATGACAAGACCTCAAAATCACTGACTGAATTTCCAGCATTTTGTGCTACAAGCTTCATCCGTTCAAAGGTCGGAAGGCTGGAGGGATCTGTCCGTCTTCCTCCTCTCTATCCAGCAACACTCCCATACTTGATGCAGCCCAACTCTCATTCTGAGCATTTTGCACACCCCAAAACCTTCTACAGCCATTGCCTGGGGCCCCTGCAGTTGTTTTATGTACAGTACTTTGTCTCTTTGCTGCCATCATCTGTGCCCATCTGTTAGGGTGGCCTCATGCCAGTTTATATTTTAGGCAGATCTTTCCAAATAGGCCTGGATAGTGAGTTTGTATGTTTAATATGCTCCAGATGGCAACCTGCCATGTCTTCTTGTACACATCTTCTGTGCACGTCGTTGTTGCTCAGAGGCATTGGGGCAGGGCCACATTCAGTTTAATTGTAGATACCTCCATCCAAACACTGGGACCACTGTGTCCACTAATTTGATGATAAAGAAGATTGTTTTAAAAGAATGGGGAAAAGGTGGGATTTTCAGAAGTTGCAGTTGTATGAGTAAATTACATCAGATGGGCATATGGGGAGGGGGCATTTCATCTATGGAAAGATGAGATAGAGAGGGGCACCCAGTTGGATCAGGGGCAGGATGAGTATTTGCCTGCAGCTTGCAAAACTTGCCATTGGTATGTGTGTTTATTGGTAAACCATGAGTTGGTGAGAAGATGATGCTTCTACCTAACTGTAAGGCTCTCAGCTGAAGGAGGAGGAAGCATTGTGGGCCAAGGACCTGTGCTTATTATGCTTTGCAGGTCTATGCTGCTCAGTTTTGGTGCAAGGCTGTCTGTTTAGTTACAAAGATGGTTTTTCCTCTCAACAAAGCAGCTAGAACAGGAGATCCTGTGCTAGAACAGATGTGGTCAGACCAGTGCAATACATGCTGTTTTCGGACAGCAGTCTTTTGCTCTAACAGAAGTGCTTTTGTGCTTCCTACATCTCAGTAGGAACAGTCGTACCACTTTAGTCATGCTAGCTGACTCCACCAGTGTGTTAGTACAGGTAATGTAGGAGTATTGTGCAAGTGCAAGTTCATTGAGTGAAACCTTGGGCATCTGCTTTCACTCTGGGTAAGTCCCACATGGTGACAACCATGGAGTAACTACCTTGTTGCGTTGTTTATTTCTAAAGTGTTACACTCCAGAGCACTTAATACCAAAATCCTTGTCATTACTCTCCCACAGGCTAAGAATTTATCTCTGAGTGAGCTCAGCTATTCCCTTTTTCTCTGGTCAGCTGGAACCTCCATTCAGACATGCTCGTGTATTCAGGACCGCATGGTTTTGCTTTACGGTAATCAAGAGGAGGTTAAGGGGGGAAGGATTGGTTTGTAGCCCAGAGACCTAATTTGGAGTCATTTGGAAGAGAGGTGGTGCCAGAAAGCTGTTGGTTCTTGAATACAGATTAGTTCTTCAGGAATTGATCCAAACAGTTGGGAGAAGCTGTGTGTCAGGCAGGGGAGAACTCCCCAGTTTTTCTTTGTTTTTCACTGAAGGTCTTAATGATGTCCCTTATGAAAGCAAGTAAGCAAGAAAAACAACAGCACATTGAAGAAGTAACTTCTCTTGGGACATGCTTCTTGAGGAAAAAAACACTTAATTAAATCCTAAAGCTATTATGCGCTTGCATTTTTAAACCTGCTGTATAGGTTTGGCTGGCAACCAAATTAATAACCCAATAAATCATTGCTATGATACTAAAAGTATTAAGTGTGCTCCTTCGCATGGTTCACTGAGACCCAGTTGGTACTTTTTTGTTGTTATTATTGCTGCTCGTCAATACTGAAATGCTTTGTTAATTAAAAGAACAAATTTTTATTTCTTACAGTTTTTTTTAACCCAAATGCTTTTGCCCTTCATACAGAAGTAACAGGCTTTGATTTGCAAAGACTGTATTTCAGCAGTGCATCTGGAGCTCATTTCTGGTTGGAGCTTTTCAGAGCATCATTCTAGGGCTGCAGCTTTTAGAGTAGGGAGATATTTTTCTGAGATGAAAGCTTAGGCTCAAGAGTGACTTTTACCAAATTAGGAGGTCACGGTTATTAAACATAAAAAGCAGCAGCGGAGATTGCTAGGTTATTAATGCTGCTACTCAGAATGACAGAGCTACTGTGTAAAGCTGAGAAAAGCTGGTCTGAGGCATAATCAAACCAGGAAAGCAAAATCCTCACTCTTTTTTTTAACCTCTTGTGTAGATTAAACTGTTCACTTTTATAACTACTTTAGATTTGTGCTTCAAATGGAATTGAATTTTTTCACGCCTTGGGACAAATCAGCATCCTGTTAAATAACAAAACTTGTCCATTCCTAAAACCTGATCCTGGGTGTGTGAGGAGAGGGCTTGGACATCTAGAAAAACCCACCTAACCATGCCAGGTTCTGTTTGGAAGCGATGCAGCTTGGTGGTTGCAGTGTCTGTTTATGAAACGGTGTTTTTTTCCTATTTGCTTCTGTGGTCAGTCTCACCTGGAGAAGTCCTGAGCACTTCCAGTCCCACCATAGCATGTCCTTCACTTTAAAGTACTGGTCTCTCTTGGATACTGGCAGCCAGCGTGTTTTTCCAGGTGCTGCAGGTTCCTCAGCTTTCAGGCTGTCAGCTCCATGCCAGCCGTTGTGTGTGGTGTGGCTGGGAGGTGAGGATACGGCATTCACCCAACCACAGCATACAAATTCCCATTTCTATTTTTTTTTCCTCTTCTTTCTTCCCAGAGAACATCCCTCGGGAGACACTGATGCATTTTGCAGTGAGACTGGGTCTGCTGCGGCTGACATGGTTCCTGCTTCAGCAGCCAGGTGGAAGAGGAGCTCTCAGCATCCACAACAACGAAGGGGCAACGCCCGTGAGCTTGGCCTTGGAGAGGGGCTACCAGAAGCTGCACCAACTTTTGACAGAGTAAGGATGATTTGACGGTTCCTCGGCTAGTTTTCCATTCTTTGTCATGCTTGCCTTTGCTGAACATTATCACTGAATAGTGTCTGAGAGCTGTACTCTGCCCCTAAAGGCAGTTTTTGTATAATTTCGCTTTTACCTCTCTTGCTAGCAACAATGGGGGCAGGTCCTCGGGGTTTAGGGGAAATGCAATACTATTGTTGTGTTCCCCTTGTCTGTTGCACAGTGTTCTGTTTCGAGCTGTCCCCTAAAGCCCAAAATGAGTCACTGTAATATCGACTAATTAAGACAAACCTTACACAAACACAAGTGAAAAAGCTTTTCTTCGAACAAGTACAGCTACCCAAAAGAGGGGAGCTAGCAGGCTTCATGGTGGTGGTTGGCTGTTGTGTTCATTCTTCAGAGATTTGGAGTTTTTTGGTTAAACGAAATAATGATAATTGTATTGAAATAAGGCAGCATCTTGTAGAGAATAGGTGTCTTACTGGTATAGGTAAAAATTTAGGTAAGAATTAATGCAAGTATTTAACAACAGAAACTGTTCTCTTTTGAGTGGTCATGAGAATCAGCCAGATCTTACAAACTCATAGCACGTAACTAGTGGCATGAGCATTTGCTGCAGTGTTTTATGAGGAATCCTTCAGAAGATGACAAGTTATTTTTGAATAGCAAATGTTTGGAGATCTAGCTTTAAAAGCTGAGGCTAATAAAGACAAGGAGCTTAAATAAGTCCCGAGGGGGCTGTTTGTAAAGGAGAAAAGATTTGGTCTGCATGTGTGTTATTCTGATGCCTGGTTCTCTTAAGCTTTTTATTAACTTTGGTTTTTTGAATTGAATTTTCAGAAAGTTGGGGTTTATGTTGAGTGATCCAATGTCATGTTTAGGAGTCTGCTGTATCACCCACATTATCACGCAACACTTCTCTGTTACGAATTGTAAATTATTCTGCTTTCTATAGTTGTTGAGTGGGGTGTTAGAGGGCAAAAAATATAATCTGTGCTGCTGGGGTGATTGCATTTAAGTCTCATCTTTAACAATTCTGCCAACCCCGTGCAAAGTGAGGGTGAAGCAGAAGGTGCAGGGTGGGACAGGAGCTATAGTACTCGAACCTTTCCTTCTGCCACCATTGGCTGGGATGAATACAGAGAAGATGACAGTGTTACGTTTTTCTCCATCAAGTTCAACAGTCGTACTGTGAAAACACATAACTCTCTTACAGACTATTCTGTAATATTGGAATGTGCAAATTCACCCTATAACTGCAGTGAAGTTCTCCAAGGTGAGACTAACCATGTTAACAGACTTACATACTGTCAAGAAGCTTAAGTTGGCCAAAACTTTATGATAGAAAGCTTAAGTTGGCCAAAACTTGACTATAGAGCTAACAGCAAATCCTGGAATCTGAACATGCATGAGTAGAGCTGCTAATTTAAAAAGAAATGGGAAGTAAACAAACCTATTACAACAGCTATTCATGTATTTGATGGAGTATTTCACAACTGGTTCCAATACTGGAATGGCAGTTCTTGCTCAGTGGAAAGAAAAAAGAAGAGTACGTGGATTACATGGCATTGCCCTCTGCCATTCACTTTAACGGATGCTGCTGGTGTAATCCAAGGGATTTCTCTGGTGACCTTTACAGTTCATCTTTGAAAATAAGACACTAGAAACTTCAGTAACGTTACCATCAAGATCCCAGATCCTGCTCTCCTTAGTATATCCTTAAACTGTTCATTATGGTTATTTTTCCTTCTGGACTGCTGGGTGGAAACATAATGTATGAACATCTGACAGCTATGCCCCATGTCCTGTGACTCTGAGAACCTTGCTATCTCCATGAAGCCCTGCAAACAGAAATCTCTGGAAGTTGTGGACCCCTTTTTTGATGTGTGGGATGGTGGTGAAGCACTGTGCTATGAGCTTGGGGCTGGCCAGAGCGGTGGGAGCACCGTGTGACATGGGGACCGTCACAGCCTTCCCCACGGGAGGGGTGGTAGCTGCGAAATGGACAGAGATTTCCCAGCAGAGATTTTTGTTGTGCTTAGCACCTTCTGCAACGGGATGGGATCAAGGCTTGAAAATCCCTATTGAGAGGAGAAATATTGAGTTTCAAAATATAGAAAAGCAGCCAAATTCCATGAAGAGAACGTATATCATTTCTGTGCTGTCAAAACACAATGGATACCGTACAACCTCTTTTCCGCACTCTGCTTGTGCGCACGCTGTATAATCCATGCACACAAATTTGGCATGCAGCTCGCACCACTCAGCAAAATACAGAGCAGCAACGCATGTTAGCGAGAGCCCATACAAAGGAGTCATTATTTTTACAAGTAATTAAACTGCACTTCGCCAAATAAATGAATGCAGTGTGTTTAGTGATGCATTATCCTTGGGGGGATTTTATTGTTCACTTGCTTGCTAATTTGCGGGACCCTGCATTTTACAATGATTCTCCCAGCCAGCATTGGGAAGGGTTGAAATTTTGCTGTAATTAGGATACAGTCATTACAAAGCAGACACAAAACCTTCTCCGTTGTTGCAGTTTTGCTGGGGTTCGGCTGCAAAGCAGCTTGATTCAGCTGCAGTGTAAATATTTTTCTCAAAAACTAGTTACACTGGTGACATTTTGAATTTCTGTTTATCAGATGAGCTTTCCCTTTTCAGCTGTTGCAGTTCTTCATGTAAAAAAATGGAAAACGCTTCCAATTTAAATTTTGCAACTCTTGAAGTCTTCCTTTCTGTAGCCTCGAGCTTGCACACTGGCTCTTGGATCCTCTGGCAGGAAAGGTGCACATGCTGCTGCTTTGGAGACCAAACTGAGGAGCTGCGAGAGAGTGCACGTAGGTTGGTGAAGATGGAGAGCAGGACGCCGATAGCAGTGTTTATTCATCTGTTGTGTATCGTTCCTAAGGGTGCTTGTTTTATCTTCAAGATTAAAACTGCACAGTAAACATCGTCCTGCGGTGCAAATTAATAGGACACTACATAAGGGTAGAAGTTTTTTAGGAAAAAAAAATATGTAAGGATTTTCTCTAGGAACGTTATTTGCTTGCTAGCAGCTTGGTTAATAGTTTGGGGTTTTTTTAAAATACATTTTAAATAAATTATCTTTACTTGCATGAAAAAGCTTTGGAAACTAGTCAGGTTGCATAGCCCTCTTCTGAGTTTCAACAATTTCTGAGTCTGGTGGGGGCGAATTGCAAAGCGAAGGGTCCTTCGTTGAAGCCTGTTACTTCCCTGTGTGTAAATTGGGCAACGCTGGCTGCAGGGCGTTGGCAGAGCTGGGCTGCAGAGAGGGCTGGCACAATGTATGAAACGGGGTAGTACGCACCGTGTGAGTAACTTGGCCTCTGCGATAGGACAGCTGCAGTTTGCAGTAGTTGATGTTTTCAAGTGCAGTTCGATGTAGTAATATAATCTGCCTGCCAGCTCCATGTTCTTCAGTGCTCTGTAAGGCAGGCGAGGAAAATGGCTCCAAGAAATACCGAGCGTGCAGAATTTCAGAGAAGTTGGAAGTGCCGCTTTGTAAAACAAACACTGATTTTATTTCTGATTTCATTTCTGCAGAACAGAGTTCTGTCTAGTAACCCCAAAGTATTGTTTTTTTCTCTGTGAAGCCAAATAAATGCTTGTAGTTCCTTCTCAGCTGAGAGCGTTTTATGTCCCCTGAAAAAGAGCAGGAAGAGTAGAGTAAAGCCCATAAAAAAACTCTCGCGTTTTTCTGATCCCTGCAAAGGAGAAGTTTCAGAGTTGTAACAGTCTCTGAGTTTTTTACTGTGATATTAGTTTTGATTTTGCTGGTTTCTCTGCTTGTTGCTGTGAAGCACCTCTGCACAGCTCTGGGATTGCTCTTCCTTCAAATCTCCTGGTAACAACCAGGTGGCTCAGTATGAGAAACTATAAGTCAGTACAAACCTATTTCCAAAATTAAACTGATTTAATTAACACACATGAGGAATAACTCACTGGTAGCAGAAGGGTTTTATGAATGTTTTGCAATGCATGATTATCACTTGCTATTGTTCTGATTTTACATAAGTAATTGGTGAAGTCTGTTCTGTAATCTCTGTGGTGCCTCTCAAATGAGGAAGCTTTTTCAGTAACTTTACTTTTATAATTGAATACACTTTCCTGCTTTTCTGAACCAGAGCTGCAAGAACATTTGCCTGATACCTCATTTCTTTGCACCCCAATTTAGCAAGTCCTTTAAGCATGTGTTTAATTTCAGAAACATCTACTTTGTGTTCATCAGAGAGTTTAAGCATGGTCTTAAAATTAAGCATTTCTTACAGTGCCCTATCAAATCGGGACAATAGTTAAAGATGGACATTTTTAATAGAATTTTGGTGTTAGGTTGTTCCATTAAATTCAGTCTTTGCGTAGGCAAAGAGCTGTCTGTGGTGCAGATGCTTTCCAAAATCTCTAGTTTCCTGGGGCTGTGAAAACATTGCTGACCGCTACAACTTCAGTGCCAGATCGTGGCAGCTGTATGTAAACAGGGTGCTTATACCACTGAGAATGTATAGGCTGAACCCCTGTGTTAACCCTTGCCGTTATTACGAGCTGGGAACTGCGTGCAAGGCTCTGAATCTCCCCTTGGTTACTTCAGTTCTCCCAGTATTTATTGGGAGCATGAGTAGGACACAGCTGGGGACATGCTGGTGGCCAGAAGGTTGCCATATTTTTTCATTTTATTTCTGGCTAAGCAGAGTCAGCAGCTGAAGAGTCTATTGAAGTAATGCTGATGTTTCTGCCTCTGTTCTTCTGCCCCAAAACAAGCAACAAATCCTTTTGATTACTATTCAGAGCACTGGGCAGTAGATTTAGGGTATGGCTTGCTATGGACTGGCAGGATAGGACAATAGTTGACTTTGTCTCTGTAAATCCTGGCACAAGATTAACATTTAAAGGGGAATTCAAAGATGTTAGAAGGGCAATGAGAGAGGACCCGACAAGAGAGGCGTGTGTTAAGAAGATGCTGTTGAGCTACGAAAGTGTGGGAGGAACAGTGATCTGGTTTTATGGCTATGTATTGCTGAACTTTACGATTATCATTTGAAACACTGTTGTTTAATTGATGATCATCCTGATTAGAAAGATGCTGAGGTGCTGTGAGTTTCTTCTGACCACAGCAGAGGAGCAAACTGGGAGAGGGGGGACAGGGGAACCAGGTGTGAACGTGATGGAGCAGGAAGAGTTTGTGTTTCCACCTACTCACCACTGCGTGCTCCAGCTTTTACTGGCTTCCTAATGTGTTCCCACATCCCTGTGAAGATTTGTATTTTCATTCGTTGGCTCCCTCCTCTCCTTTATTTTGTCTGTGTCCACCTCTGAATACAGAAGAGAGAGAAGTGGCTTTGTCCGTATGGTTGAAACAGCTTTTCATGGTCTCTGATATCCCACTTGGAAGCTGGACAGCCTGGGAGATGATGTTCATGTAAACAGGGCTGTGAGGAGGAGAAAGAAGAAGAGATAGGAGAAGATTTGGTAAGATAAGAAAATCATTCTGCCCCCTAGCAATCCTGATCTGGAGGTGATCCCAAAAATCACAGAGACCACAAGCCCTGAGCAGCCTTGTGTGGGTGGTAAGTGATTGTTATCGACCAGCTCCATTTCAGGATAAATTTAGAAAACATGAATAAGTAATTTCCCAGAACTGCTGTTTTTTTGGCCTCAGGCATGGGTTAGCTGGATACCCAGTTAGGATACTCGTATTTAGTCTCCAGAGCAGATCTGCCAGAAGTAGTGATGTTTGTAGCGCAAATGGAAGTTTGAACAGATTGCTATAGAAGAAGACTTTGTAAGCTGCTGTGTCAGAGGCAGCCAAAGCGATGGCTTCACCTTCGGGTTGTGTTACAGAGTCTGTGGTCACACTCGCTTGCAGCATGCGGAGATGTTGTGCAGAGACAAGTCTTGCTTCCATATCGCTTGTCCTGATCTAAGATGCTGTTTTTAGCTGTAAAGAAAACACTGCTTGATGAAGTAGTCTCCATGACTCTGCTTTGTATTTAAAATGCAACAGATGGCATCTGCTTTCTCTCTGAGTGCATTTCATAGATTCACCTTAAATTTCTTTTGTTTACTGATGTGACTCCAAGTTGATGTTGATGTACAGCTCCACATGCCAAGCAGGGTATCTTTCTTGTTAGATAAGACTATGAAAATAAAACAAATTGAAAAGTGCATTTAATAACAGACAGTTATTCTTATGGAATGCATATAATACTTCTTGGCAAATATAGTTGATGACCGTTTGTAGCTGTATATTTTTTTTTTTAATGTATAATTAACACTGGGGCCTAAGAAATGCTTGGGTTTAGGAGCACAGAGCCTTTGTGGTAGGACATACTGGACGTGCTCTCTTAGGATATGTGCGTCTGCAAACAGCTGTTGAAGAACTAAGCCACCTTTTCCTCTCTTTTATGATTTCCTACTGTATAGTGTGTTGATCAAAGGACTGAAAAGTTAGCATTAAATATTTTGAATCCAGTTGTTAAATATTTAATCTGATTTTGAAGGGTAGGTTATGCAATCCTGAATTCAGTTCAGCATCCGAACCCACTGCAGTTCATGTTTGTGCGAAGTGCTGTAAGGGATTAGTCATCATTTCTACATCGGGTGAAATTTAACTGTTTCCTTCAACATCAAAAGTATTCAAATTAGTGAGTGATCTATAAAGTTTTCTTATATAAGAAACTCTTTTTTTGTTGTTCTACTTTCCTGGAGCTTTTGAAACACTTGGAAACACCTGAAGTATGAATGCTGTGTTTGTTAAATATCTTTCAAATTTACACATGGTTGATTTGTTTTAACCCATTCTAGCACTTACTAGTTGTACGTGTTTTCCAAGTCTCGTATACAATGGCGTATTGATGGTTACAAAAGCAAGTAGGAGCAAGAAAGTGTTTGTGTGCACTAGCATTTAGTATATCACTAAAGACTGTGGGTGCAAAGTTGATCATACATATGCAAAGCCTCTATTACCCCAACACTTCTACAAATAGTGTTGAAGTACTATTTGTCAAATTTCTAAGATGTCTTTGTTTTAGATGCTGGTAACTGCATTAAGTCTGGATGCTGGGTTTTCACAGGAGGGATTGTTGGCTTGATTTAAATTGCCTGTGCTACGGTCGTGTTGTGCCATCACCACCAAGTCCAGCATCCTGTCCCAGGAGGCACTGTTCCTTCTTTATCCCAGATCACAGTCTGTCAGATCTAGTATTTTCAGTGTGATATTATAACAACAATAATAATTCAGAATTTAAATAAGGATGTAAGATTAAAATTCAGTTTAGTTTTTATTTGCCTTACAGATAAGAGCATCTAAATTCTTGCATTTCCTAGCTTTTCACTGCAACCATAATACTAGGGGCTTTGTTTAATTTAAGAAGAAAAAAAAAGTGCTTTTTTTTTTTTCTTTATCACGTGAATCTAGGGGCTGATGCTTTCAGCATAAACTTACAGCTGTTGTCAGGCTTGCAGTAAGATCAGAAGAGCTGGCAACGCTGCTGAGTTTGTTTTGTTTCAGCCAACGTCCAGCTCAGAAATCTGGAGGGGATATCCCCAGGAAATAACACCTTGAGTTCCCACACCGCCTTCCCTGCCCCTTTGTAAAACTGTGGGATAAATCTTCCTAACACGAGGTTCTACTTAACCTACTGAGGCTTTTTTGTTCCTCTTCTGATCTCTCCCCCTCCACTTCCTCTCCCGTTCATTCAAAACCTGTTATCTCTGTACCGGCAAACACGCCTGCCAGGAGCACCGGCACCGCCAAATTTCAAACCGTTTCTGCAACTTTTGAAGGCGGGCAGAGCTTTTACTTGGGTTTTCTGTTCTCCCTTTCTCACTTATCTTCCCTCTTCTTAAAGATACCTTGCCCATATCTGCAGGAAGCCCGGAGCCGTGCTGTGTCAGTGCAGACTTTCCTCTCCCTCTTTCCGCCACTCGCTGGCTCGGGGCCATCCTGTCTGCTCCACCGCGAGATGAGAAGAGATTCAGCACACGAGTACAGTACAGCTCCTCCTTCGCCAGGGACAGGTCTGCTTGGGCGATGCTGAGAGGTTTAAAAACCACTGCCTGTCGTCTTGTCTTATGTGCCAAATGGGCAGGGGGTGATGATGTGGCTTAAGCAATCTAATCAGCTCCCAGATCAAGCAGGACATGGCCTGAGAGTATTTTGGAAGCTTTGTTTGCTTCTCCTCTCACCCCGTTTGGGGTTGGCATCCTTCTTTGAGCCACCTTTCCGTGGATGAAGGGCTGGCTGGTAAGTCTGTCCTTTGTTGAAGCCAGCAATTTCCCTTTTGGGTTTACATCTGTGGGACAGAAGACTGCAGCAGAAGCAGCAGGGACCAGAGCTGGAGGACTTCTTCCAGGCTCTTTCAGTGAGAGATGGCATAGCTGTACCAAGGGTGGAGCTAGTGAACGCTGTCAGCCTTACCAGTCAGTCCTTGCTTTTTTAACCAAGCAAGATACTTTCTTCTGCAAAAGTTGGGCTCATAGATGATGCCAATGGAATTTTCAGTTCACTGATATCTTTTACATATTTTGATGGGAAGCTGTTGAAAAGGGAGACTGAGAAAGAATTGACCCAGGATGGTTAAACCTCATAAGAAAACAGATTTCCCTTGTTGCTGGCAAACTGCAGCAAGCCGAATTTTTGTGCTGAAAAGAAGCAGATTTTCAGACTTCTTGAATGCTGGAGTTTCTATGTACATTTTTGTTAATAAATCTTCAGTAAATATTTGGATATCTGTTTTTATCTCCTAGTAGACCAGCTTGTGTATGTAATTGTATACAATTACTGCAGAAATTCCTGATCTGTACAAAATAAGCATCTTTCACAACCAGGGAGTACAAAATACATGACTGCAAAGTTTTTTTTTTTCCTGGAAGAAAGTGTGCTTTCATCATCTCTTAATGAAACCCAGGGCTTGCAGTGAGACATGCAGGAGAGGCACAAACAGTTAAGCTCCATGTATGAAGGCAAATGTGCAGGAGCATCTTCTCATGTGAGCTGCGTGCCCTTGGAAGCAATCGCCTGAAGAACAGAAATAGCAGCATGCAAACAAGTTGACGCTTGCGAATACCCGTTTGTCCTCTCTGCTGCAGGCCATCAGTGCCAGGATGCAGCATTGTATGAAAGGGATGATCTGAAGGCATCAATAGATTGAGCCATCCACTGCTTTGCTGCTTAATTTTGTGCAACATAGGTGACTGCTGCTAAAAATGAGAGCTTGGAGTTTGTAGCTGGCTGGATGTGAGAAAGTTCTTGTTTTTTCAAAAGGTTTCAAGCCCTTTATAGAGCGTAACACAGATCAACAGCTTGAGTATGAAAAGAAATTGCTGTCTTTGTAAGCAGAAGTGATTATTTGATCTGTCTGGGCCGTGTGAAGGTGGCAGATTGCAAGAGGGGTGGGCGCGCTCATGGTGTTGCAGGGGACCGTACTCGCCTGTCATCTCGCTCCAGATTTTGAGGCTTTTGAAGTTGCTGAGGGTCCTTTAAGGCTCAAGTCGTGCAGGCTGCTTTGTGGGTGCTGATTTGAAGATGCTCGTAAGTGTACTTGAAGCTGATGAGAAAGTGGAGCAGACTCATCACGCTCGGTTCTTTAATCCAGCTGATGTTTTCCCCATGAGTGGGTGAACATGGGTTTTGTGCTGACTGCCTCGTTGTACTCTGAGAGTGGCCCTGAGTACAGTAGTTTCTCTCATATGACAGCTGAAAAGAAAAATACTCCAGACAGAAATGTCTGTGTTTCTTTGAGAAAAGAAGGTCATTTGTTTGGTCACTTGTAATGGCTCAGTTGACTTCAGTGCCTCCACGGATTTATACTAATCGCCATCAAAAACTGTTCGCTTCCTTCTGTTTCTCCGTAGAAATATTGATTCTGTTTAAATCAAGACTAATTCTACTGAAGTAAATTGAGGTAAATGGTGGTGAATGGTGGAAGACATAGTTTTGCTTTGTCTGAATTTCCTTGCAGATTTAGCCCAAAATGAGTCACAGGAGGGGGCGGGTGGTTGTGCAGGGGCAGAGCGGGGACAGCCGCTGTCACCACCATCATCTGCACAGGTTTCTTTGCTGTGTGACGAACCATCTGCCCATTTCCCTACCCTGCTCTGACAATTTCCCTACCCTGCTCTGCCCATTCCTGTTGCCGGTCGTGGTATCGGTTGCTCGTTACGACTTTGCTTTCTAAATTGCGTGGCTTCCCAGAGAGGTAGCTCTGTGGTTTGCATTTGCCCATTAGAAAGGTTTGCTACTTTTAAAGGAAGAAACCAGTTGGTGAAGATGCTGCAATCTATGTGTAATTTTCCCTGGTTGATGGTATACATTTGCTGTATATCTACTTTCTTTGATTCCTAATTATTTGCATACAATCACAGCCCTGTCCCTTCTAGGGCAATCTGTAGCTGTACTGCAAAGGGACATCTGGGGATGCCTGTTGTGATGGGAGCTGGTCTCCACAACGGGGAGGGGACATGCTCTCAGCTGGGGCTGGCTCTCAGTAGATGCATCCCTAGTGAAAGGAAAACAGAGAAATTTCCATTTCTCACCCCCCTGAGCAGGTCAGCATAAGCCCCTGTTCCCATAACGTTCCTCCTCGGCTCCACATCTCTCCCGAGGGATGTGGTGCTCGAGAGGGTGCTGTGTGGGCCGCTCTGTCCCAGAACAATTGAAACATATTTTGAGTTTCCTGAATCAGTTCTGATCCAAAAGATCTGTAAACCTGAAGCTTTAGATGAACACCTCGATAAGACACGTTTCCTCATGCCCTTAAAGTAGCAACAACGCAGCCTCTGTGCAGCTCGGTGAGACCTGAAGAATTACTGCTTTGAGTTGCAAGGCTGTGCAAAATCAGGGTTTGACATTCAAAGAGAGATGACTGAATGGAAACTTCTATTTAATACATGTAACTGCTGAGTTATTTTTTCATTCTGATCTACAACAGCATCTTTTTTTCCTTCCTTTCTGTTTGATTGGTAAAAAGGAAATCCGTGATACTGCTGCAGAAGGACAGCTGTCTCACAACATTGACATCATCTTGCACAGAAGCAGTTTCACAGAGCAAAGCTAAATTCATCTCAGGAGTGAAAAAATTGCTACGATTTGATGGCTGTTGGGTGTTTGTGAAGCAGCGTGCTGGTTTCGGTGTAGAAGTTGTAGCATCTGTATCATGATAATCCTCATTCCTTCTAGCTTCTCCCTCTGCAGTTCTGTCTTTCAGGTGTCTGTTTTTCTGCAAGAGCTGCTTTGATGATCTTCATCTGCAATAAATTCCATTTTGAAAAGCAATTGTTATGCCCTTTGCTGCTAGTCTCTCATAGTCTGGGGGAAAAAAGCACGTCTCTCTGGTTGAGAAGGACCTTGTGAAATAAAGCTTGTGGCATTAACTCTAAATCACATTAATTTTCAAGAACGAGAAGCGTGCGTGTGTATTTGTCTGTCTGGCCCTGGAGCCGGTGCTCTGTTTCGCTCGGGCCGTTGATTAGATGACTGTCCAGAGTGAAGAACAGCGTGTGTGTCCTGCAATGCAGCATCCCTCCTCGCCTGCAGATTAACCCGCGCTTGTTTTATTGCAGAGAGGAAGCCAGGGAACCGGACTCCTGGAGCACCTTGTCTCACACCGTGCACTCAGGGGACTACAGTGTGAAGCACCACCGCGGGCTCGATGTTTACATGCTGACGGCTGAAGCCAAGGATGGGGTAGCGGCCAGCTTGGAGAGTGACATACGGCACCTTCAGATGCACATGCAGAGCCACCAGCACATGGTAAGGAAAAGGCTGAGATGATGAAAGAGAAATGGAACTGGCTGGTTGCTGCCTCACAAGCAGCCTGGCAACTGGGGAGGACTTCCCCATGTAGGCACCCTTCAGGGTGTATTTACCCTCAATGTTTTCTCTGGGTGTCATTAGCAAACATCCAGGTGGACACCTGCCTATTTTCTTCTCATTTGAGCATGGGGGAGATATGATAAAGCTGTACTAGGCAGCAGTGCAGCTTTTCTCTCTCAGAAGAGAAGCAGGCTTGGGACTGTGCAATGCTGGCTTTGCTTGGCCTTGTGGGCTCTCTCTGCTCCCAGCTCCTGCTTTCTCCATTAGGCTGGGACCCACTTGGATGGGCAGGGAAACCTCCCTGGAGGTGGACTGTCCCTCCAGGGTGTCTGGCAGCCATCAGACAGCATAAGGCAGGCTCTGGAGCAGGGCTGAGTCTTGTGGGGGCTGTGCACGGTGGGTATGTCTCTCTTCAGATGGCAAGTTCAGGGTCAGAGAGGAGACTGGGGGAAAGTCGCTGGGGCAGGTGCTGGAGAAAACAGCTGTTTCTGTAGCACCTCAGTGTAGGACTCAGGAGGACGAGCCCGCCCTGGCCATGTGGGGTGTGTGTCCTTGGTGGTCCCGTCGCTGCGCTCCTCTTGGACCCCATGGTGGTTGGACCCCAGGAGCCATGGGGCTTTGGAAGGGCTTCCTCTCGCTGCTTTAAAATAGGTGCCGCAGAGACTGTTGGGATGGGAAGGTGAAACAGTGGGACACTTCTGTGCCACTTCTCAGAAACACCCACGCATCTTGTGCAGCTGGCATCACTTGTGGTGTTCCTTCATCAGCTCATACATCCGCTGTCACAGAGGTGTGGGATCTAAACAAGAGGATGTCTTTGTTCCTTTAAGGAAGGGGACAATCATTGTCTGCAGGCAGTGGCTAGGGGGATGTTCAGAGGTGTGGGGCACCCTGAGCTGTTTTCACCCTTCCCTGGGCGCCTGAGATGTTAACTACTCCCAATCTCAACAGGAACTGGTGGCATGAGTGGCAAACCCAGGCTAACTGTGAAATCGCTTCCCCTTTCCTTCAAAAGACGCTAAAGCACGGCCGGCATATCCAGCTCGCTGCTTGTTTGCTCGGGTGCATGCCAGACGGGTACATTTTGCCTGACAATGAAATCAGAAAAGGCTATGTTTAGACTTTTTCTTTCCAGCACTGTTTCACTTCACATCTAATCTGATTTGAATTTGGAAAGCAGCCCTGTAATTATTTCATTTAGGTTCATTTCGGGTCAGTTAAAAGCCAGTTGGCTTCCTTTGGAGACAGCTCTATTTTTCAGGCTATCAGTGGAGTGACTTCACCGTGAGGATGCTGGGGCTGCCATGGCCCTTTCTTTTGAAAAACTTGCTTGTTCCCAAGCAAACGTCACTGTTGTCTGTGTCTGTTCATCCTGGCTGTGTTGTCTCTGTCTGTCCGTCCTGGCTGGGAACCAGCAGCGTGGTCTCCATGCTCTGCTGCAGCGTTACAGCCACCAGACGGCCGGCACGCTGTTTGATCCTGTTTGTTTGCCCTTGCAAAAAATAGCTGCAGCCTGTGGGTAGTCGCACGCAGAGCCCTGCGTCCCATCCCTGGTGCTGCATGGTGGATGGAGATGCCGTGCTGCCTGCCTCCGATGCTCACCTGTCTTGGGATGCCTCCGAAACAGGGAGCTCTGGCATAGGTGACGGCACGTACGGGAGCTGGGTAGCAGGATTCTTTTAAATAGGAGATTCATGGCAAACACCAGAGTTAGGTTTAGTGGTCTGTGATGCAGTGATTCAGTGATGGTGCTCGTCGTTTGCAAACCTCAGAGTGTGGAAAGACGAATAAATGCAATATCCTCAACGTAGCAGTGATGATTTTAGCCACTATTTGCATATGCAATACCCAGAAGTTCCCTGTGATGCAATAGTTGATGTACTGGCCGTTTTACTATTCAGGGAGAAAAGGGGTGTTTAAGCTGACATTTTTGGTATGAAATTCTGTTTCTCTGAGAACTAGAGTCAAACAAAATTTGCAAGGACCTGGTTTCAGGCTTCTAGGATGCATGTATTTTTTGAAGTATTTTTACAAATAAATGCAAAAAATAACAAGTTTGAAATAGTTCAGTAGAGTTTTGTATTTTTGGAGAGTCACAGACACTTACAGAGAAACCAAGGTGACCTCTGAAAGCCTACGGTGCAAAACCCCAAGCCTGCCACAGAAAATCAAAGGAGGTCTGTGGGGTGTACATCGAAGGACCGAGGTCGCTTGTTAATTTAACAAGTCACTTTTTCTAAGCTGTGAACATTGATATGCAGCAAAGAGAATAAAAAAGAAGATATTGAAACAGATGAGTCTTTTTAAGTAAAGGTTTGCTTGTATCAATCTATAAAAGCTTAAAGGGATCCATGACGAAGCAGGTGCTCTGGAAGGAAAACGCAGATCAGAGAGGAATTGAGTATGTTGCTACTGTTCCACGATAATGCACATATCAATTTTAATAGTATGTCATAATTTTCAAATTTCTATTTCTATTTAGGAAGTAAATTTCAATTATTTCATTGTGCATGCAATTCTCAGGAATATATTAGATGATTAGTTCAGTCCTAGGAGTAGGAGACAAGTGGCAGTGTTTGGACATCATCAGCCAATTCCCGTGTCTGAAGTAGCCTTTCCATCAGTATAGAGAAAATTGAGCAACGCTGATGAGAACTGGGGAGTGCCGTTGGGCAGGGATCTGCAGGTGCTCTTAAGCAGCATTTGCTCAAGCCCTTTGGGAGACGTGACTGGTATATGTTTGCGCTATTTGGTAGATTGAATTCTGCTGTTTACTGATCTTGAATTTAAGTGTACTTAAGGATTATGACTACAGCTGCTTGAAGGACAATTACAAAGATTACAACTCTTCTCAGTGGTTTTTAGATGGTGTAACAAGGGTGTAGAGGGACAAAATACAGCTTCAGGGGGTTCAGGCTTGCTGTTAGGAAGAGCTCTTTCATGGGAGGGTGGTGTGGCATGGGAGCAGATTGCCCAGAGAGGTGGTGGGTACTTCATCATCAGAGGTTATGGGGACTCAACAGGACAAAGTCGTGGCTGACCTGATGTCGCATTGGTGATAGTCCAGCTTCAGGCAAGAGGTTGGACTAGATGACCTCCAGATGCTTTTTCCAACCGATGTTTCTATCATTCTAATAATTTCAGTATTACTGCATAACAAAACCAATGTGTAAAATACCCGCTGCAGTATGTTTCTAACTCTGTCCCAGGGGACACCAGGTAGAAGTACAGAGGGAGCAGGAGTTGCATCAAATAGGATTATGTAGATATAGATCTTGTAGATGGTGGAAACAGTGTAAATGTGTGACAAAGCAAAATAATTTTCTTTTTGTCTTTTTACAGAGTTTAAGGCAGCAGACAGAGCCTGTACTGGGAGGTTCTGGAGACAGCTGTGCTAAAGGAGCAGAGCCAGATGGTCACCCAGCCACTACCTCTCAGAACCTAGAAGAAATGGCAACTGAAGGAAGGCAAGAAAGTCCATCTGATCTGGTTCACCTGGACATCGAGCAGCTCTCAGACCAAACCCACCAGGAGGAGAAATGCAAGGGCGGGAGTTTGGGAGATTTTAACGATGCCCCAAATGACTTGCAGGGCCTGGGGGATGCAAAGAGCCCAGAGTGCTTTTGTGAAACTAAAAACACAGTGACGTTGAGTAAAAAGGAAGAGGAGGGGCCAACCTCTGCTGAAGGCTCTGGGACGATATCGGAGGAGAAGGACTGCACAGTGAGCTTCTGTGCAAGTGTAAACGGTGCCGTAAATCTTCCATCCTGTGGAAATACAAATGAGGAAGCTGGAATGACATCTGCTGGAGTTGGTTTGGATCAAGCTGGCTTGTGCGGTAAAGATAGTCCCCATCAGGAAGTGCAAGCTGCTGAGGAGCGTGCAGCTGACAGTACTGTTACTGTGGTTGAAGCTGCAGGCGAAGCCCCAGCTTCCTTGGAGGGCGTGGATGTGGCTATGGGCCAAACTGAATGCAGGAACTGTACGAGTGCAGCTGAGAGGGCTGTGGGCCAGCAGCAGGTAGAGGATGGGATGGCTAAAGCCAGTGAAAGGAGGACTGCAAGCCTAGAAGAGCAATCACCAGCTAAGGAAGAGTCAGCCAGTGCTGCTCAGCCCTTACTCAGTGGTTTTAATGGCACTGAGTGTGCAGATGAGGAGGATGCAAATATGGGAGTGGTACCGGCATGTGACAGTACGAACGCAGATGGTGGCACTGGTGATCTCTCTGACATTTGCAAGACTGGCGATAACAAAGAGACTGGAGTGGACTCATGCATTGATCAGGTAAACAGTGGCTTCTTGGAAAGCCAAGGCAATGCCTGTGTTACAGTGAGGCAGGATGCCACTGCGAGTGCCGGGGCAGCATTGCCAGCAGTGAATGGGGTGAAGGTTCCCACGTGTGCATCAAAACTTGGTCCTGGTTTGGAAATCCAAGGCAGCGAGGAGCAAGAAGATCAGGTGGAAGCAGGTTACACAGATGGGAAATCCAGTTCGCCCTCACTGGAAGACAGTGTGGAAACTGATGGCCCTGAAAACGATGATGTTGATGGATCTAATCAAAGCAGCACAGAACCTGCGTCTGGCCAGGAAAGCGGTAAGATCACTGAACGTGGTGAAGCAATGGAGGGCAGCGAAGCCCCTGAAGAGGAGCCAGCAGGAACTGATACCAGCAGCAGCGGAGATGGAGGAAGCGTAGATTCTGCAGACGGAGGTCAGGAAGTTGCTAGCTGTCACCCTTCTGCTGATCAAACTGTCGTTACAGATGAAATGGGCGACAGCTTAAAACCGGACACTGCTCAAGAGAGCAAACGTGAGCCTGCATCGCTCCCTCCAGAGGATACGAGCACATGCCTGGCCGAAAAAGAGCCTGCACAAACTGAAGCAGAGATAGCAGAGAGTGCTTCGGAGCAGGGAGGGCTGAGCAGCGAGATGAAACCACTTGCTCCCCTGCCCAGAGGACAGGGACTGGCTGCGAGTCAAGAGGCAGATGCTGTGGTGGCACCTCCCGGGCAGGAGGCAACTCTGCAAGGTAGCGACCCTGGATTAGCTCTGGGTGCCAGGGGCGCAGACTCTGCGGAGGATAATTTAATAGGCACACCCTCTGTAATTCGTAATGAAGAATCCAAACAAAACCAGGAAGCGGTGGCGGCGACGGTGGCAGGCTTGGCAGAGCTCGCCCAGCAGCACGGTGGGGAGCATGGCAGGGTAGCTGCTGGAGCTGGCTGGCCTGGGGACCATGCGGGGGACGAGGGCTCTCCGGAGCAGAGCCTCTTGCAGCAGGCCGAAGGAGGCAAAGCTGAGCCTGAGCAGGAGGCTTGTGCAAGTGGTGAGGAGCAGGTTTTGTCAGAAGAACTTGCTGCTGCTGTTGTGAAACCCTCTGCCTGCAGTCAGAGGGGGCCTGTGGCAGGCAGAAGCGATGTGGATACTGGGCTGAAAGGGACAGTCCCTGCTGAAGAAGTGTGCGAGACCGGGGCAGTGGATGCAGGAGAAGGCGCCGTGCACGAACCTGCATCAGCAGGCGAGTCACTGGGTGTGGAGAGCGACCCATGTCCGGATGTGGGGCTGAACCGAGAACATGATCCCAGTCAAACCCAACAGCAAATCTCCCCACACATCAGCACCCCTGAATTAAAGGATGCTTCAGAAGTGGGAGCCCCGAGTGATGCCTGTGAGGGTAAGGAAATGTTAAGGCCCATGGCAATAACCGCCATCGCAGCGTATGCGGAAGAGCAGGAGGACATGGAAAGCGTGCTTCCCCGGGCCGCGCTTCAGCCCATCGCAGAGGAGCCCACGTGCGACAGCGACTCCAGCACTGACACTGTTTGTCCGGCCAGTGAGAGCAATGCTGGTCCCGCTGCGAAAGCAGCTCAGGAAGAGGTCTTGGCTGAGCCCGATGGAAAGCAAAGCCGAGCTGTACCCGAATCGCCCTTCTCACCGTGTTCATCCCATTTACATGCTGTTGAGTCACTGGAAAATGTGGGAGTAAAGAGTTTGGTTTCGACAGACGATGGCTCCTCTCTGGATAAAGTTCCTAAAATGGTAAAAAGTTTTGATGCGGTGGTTTTTGCAGCAGAGACGCCTTGTTCCCCTGAATTACCAGCCGCAGAAAAAGTGGGGCTTGAGCCCCAGTCGGCAGTGGATATGGGAGCCAGCCTTAATGGAGAAGTGGATTTAAGTTCCTCGACAAAGAAGGGGAATGTCAGCCTGGCAGTGCAAGGAGTGGAGCCCGTTACAGGTAGGAAAAAGGAGTTTGGTTTCCTACTTTCTATTTTTTTCTCTGTAAGTGTGCCTCTAGCATCTCGTCAACGAAGGAAGGGAAATAAGAGCAGGAGGCCTGCCTTGCAGGGGAGGTGTGGGTGTTTGAGGGTTTGTCTTCTGAGAAAGAAGAAATCTGAAGTTACATGTTAAAACCTTCAGTTCAAGTGCATGTTGCTTGGCTGGCACTGGAGGTAAGGACGGGACTTCATCTCCTATGAATTTGTGCAGAAGAATTTCTAGCACGTGAATCCTCCCTAGAGAAGGAATGAATGGGAGGGAGATATTTGGATTGCCTGTCTTCAAGTTACACGTTTTCACGTGGGCCTGAGGGTTTATTTGCTTAGTGCTATTCCTTCGCCTCTCCCCTTTATTTTTGTGAACGTGGAGTCAGAGGGTACAACGAGGCTCTCTTCCATTTTTTTTGCGCGTCTACTTGAAACAGCTGCCTGTGTCCTTCTGAACTGCGCAAAGCCACTTCCTAATTGGCGGTATTAGGTCATTTAAAAAAGCCAGAGAGCCCTACCCCCACCGCCTTTTCCGGGCTGCAAAGCTTTTTTGTCAGGCAGAGCAGCCGGTGGTGTTTTCCAGTGCATTTAAGCAGTACTGGAACTCAGATGATGAGTTTTGCTTGCTGCTGTCGGCTGGGAAACGGGACTGGCATTCCCCGCGGATGAGCAGTGATGGGGGAGAGCGGTGGCACTTGGGGGACAGCGTAGACCTCTGGTGCCGTGTGACAGGAGCTAATAGAAAACGTCACCAGGTAACTCCAAAAAGGGAAATAAAGGGATAAATTGAATGAAAGAGAAATGGGTTTGTTGCCTCAGCCTGGAATTAACTCATAGGTGAATTTGCTGCTGAAGCATGGAGCTAATCTGATCTTTATATTCCACCTGTTCAGGCAGCTGTTAAATGGAAGCAGCTGAACTTTTCCAGTTGCCATTTTTTTCTTTGCTGTGAGGAAGTGATACGGTGCCTCTTGCTTTCCCAGCACCAAACGAACAAACAAACAAAACATTTAAACAATTAAAAAAAAACCTGCCATGATATAAATCATGAAGTTGTAAAGCTATAAACCTGTTTCACTGCTTTAATGCTGGGAGCTGTTTCTTCAGTCTAAATGGGGTGATGGCAGAGGATTTATTCTGATATGTGATAGCAGAATAACTGGGGGCAGGGGAAAGGATTGATTTTTTGGGGAGGTCAGTGGTGGGTCCAACAAATCTTTTTTTCATTGAGTTCAGGATTTGTAGATAGTTTGTGTCGAGAGATAACCAGTAAACATTAGTCAGGAGATCATTATTAAATAAGTAGAAAGATTTAAAGGTGGATTAGAAAGCTGTTTTCAGAAAGAACCTATTTTAGTGCTGTGGGGATTGACAGTTCAATAGGATGGGAGTGGCTGTGAGTCAGTACCTGGCAGGGCTCCGTTCCTCTGGGAGCCTCCCGCTCTGCCGGCTTTGGCCCTACGGTCCAGGTCTTTATTTCCGATTGGATTCTTGAAGGCATGATGTTGTCTAGGCAAGGTTTTAAAAGGAGAAGGGACTGAACAGTCCAATAAGGTAGTAACTGAAGTAGGAAAGTAATATCAAGGCATCATTCTGTGTTAGAGTATGGAAAGCGGGGGGAAAAAGGAGGTAATCTGTTACTGATTTAAAATACCGAAGGATTTAGGGCTAAATGGTCTTGGAATGCAATGCTCTGATGTCTCCATAAGGAATAATTGTTTATTTGCAATGGGATGCTACACAAAGCAAAATTTCAGCTGGAATATCTTCTCTTGAAGAACTTTAGGATTGCTCTGAGGCAAAACACTAGGGAAGCCCAAATAAAATACTAGCTTAAAGCAGAGACGAGTGACTGCTATGATATTTAAAATATTTCTGAAATTCACCTCCTATAAAGCAGCATCTAGAACTCTGATATGGCAGTAATTCAAGAGAACAGATTTATTATTATTGTTGCTGTCTCCATTCTTCATGTCGCTGTCTAAGCTTTGGGCAGCGTGTTTTGTGTGCTAGCTCAGTGACAGCCGTCAGTTCTTCTTTGCTGTGTGAGTGCTGAGGAGTTTTCCCTGCAGCCTGGGTTTGTACAGAGTGTTTTGTAGCCACGCAGGAGTCATCAGTGCTCAGAATGAATCAGATCTTTTTTCTATAGACTACAATAAAGCCTTCCCAAAGGAAGTGTAGGTCACGAGGCCGTTTCTCAGAAACACGTGTCATCAGAGGGTTTTATTGTCATGTTAATTTATCAGAAATGTAATCGGCTGATAATTGCCATTGCCATTACTCCAAATCATTTAGCTCTTCAATTTTTTATTTATATGGTGAAATTGCTCCCAAATATATACCTGTTTACCTCATTGCCTCCACTTAGTTTCAGCCTACCCCCAAAACAGAGACTTCAAAGGGCTAATTGCCTTATCCAGACAGATATCTAGTGGCTGATCACAGCACTGAAGGAAGGCCTGAAGCTGTAAGGTCCTGCTTTCATAAGGCAGCTCCTCATGGTGTTAGCTTTAGGCTCAGAACTGCGTACAGCTGAGTAATGGGTTCTGCAAGCACACTATTTGCAAGTCAGGCAGATAGATGCTACTTGTTAAAAAAGCAGGCAGGTAGGATATGAAATCATACCACAGTAGCCAGGCTGGGTGAGAAGAGAAGAAGTGGCATGTGTTTATGCTGACAAAACACCTCTGAGCAGATGCAACTTCTTGGCAGAAGGCAACCCTGGTGAGGTTAGGTTGTATGGTTGGGGTTTGGCAACTTAATTTAAGAAATACTTTAATCACTGCTCCCTAGCTCTTCTCCTGGGAGAAATATCCTTAGTGTATCTCTTGTAGACCTCAGCATTTAAAGAAAACATTCATTGCCAGATAGAATATCACCTTATTTTGAATTTTACCAGTTTTCACCTCATTTTCATGAGTGGCATTTTCCATATGGAAAAGCACTTACTGCAATTTCCTTCCCCTGTTAGAGTAGCAGGATGAACCGGTAACAAATGTCACTGACGATACCACACATGTGATAAGGTGCTCTGTGCCCCAGAGACCTCCGTGATAGCATTATAGTGCTGTTTGAGTTACGTTTCTTAATAGAAGTTTAGGAAGAAGTGGCAGAGTGCAAAAAATTGTCCCCTTGAATTTCATCCTGAGGACACTGTCTTCGTCCTCCAGTTCTTACCCAGCATGAAGTATCACTACACCGCTTGCTTCTCCCGTCCTCCGTGCACGAGAGGTTTCTTCCTTGCGTGTTCTGTCTTTGGACCAAGATCTCAACCCTCATGGCACTGCCGTGATCCTGAGCAGATCTTGTTGCAACCATGATCTCTGCTTTGCCAACAAATGGGACTCACAGAAATTTGTAACATGACCTGTGGTTTCTGACAGTCTGCCCACAAACTTGTCTAATTGAGACAAAATCATGCTAATTTGACTTAATGATGTTGGATTAGTTTATCAATAGAACACTGCAAAACCAGATAGTCCCAAAATCAAGGGTAGACTTTAATGCCAGTGGAAAACCATTGGTGACAGTTATTAGAGCAATTTCCCTGTGAAGATGGGAGGCTTCTCTTGCTAAATCCCTGAACGGGTAAACTCACTGCAAACGTACGTCGCCCTTAAGAAGGCGTTGTCATCCATCCAATGTTTGTTTTTAGTAGAAATGAGAGAAGGAGCGGGATTAGAGGGGGGTTTAGCCCTAACACAGCCACTCTCCATCTGGGTGGCTATGATCAAATCACTTCGCTTCTCTAAAAGTATCCTGTGTGTCGTGAGAGTCATTAGCTTAGGGTTGAGAGAGTATTAGGACGTTGACTTCATGCCAGGAAAAGGTACGCAGAAGGGAACCCCAGGGGAATGGTGACTAATGAAAGCTTTGCTGGGCAGAGAGAGTAGCTGGGACATGATGTTTGTACCACTGTGGTGGTGACACCATCATGGGAGCATGAAGAAGGGGAAAATCAGCTGGGACTTTGTAGACTCCAGCGGAAAAGGGTTTACCTTCCTAGTCAGGAGACCTAATGGTCATCCTTAAGGCAGTGCAGGTGGGCTGAATTTTTGAAGCTGGTGGGGTTTTTTTTTTCAACACTTAAGATACCTGTTGAGATAAGGCAAGGCTGGTTTCTTGCATTGTCTTTGGGTTATGGTAGGAAGAAAAGCAGCAAAAATTTGGTTGTTTAACTAGACGAACAGGAGCCAAGAAACTACATGGGCAAATACATGCAGATGTGCTCAGCCTCACTCTTCAAGAGTTTTACCCCATGCTTGCTGCTGTTTCATAGTTTCCTTCAGTCCCAGACACGATAGTTGTTAAAACTAATAACAAACAAGCAGCAAAGTCAGGAATGAAACCAGATGTTGGAAGTCAAATGGACTTGTTGAAGGGGTTTTGGGGTTGGGTTTTCTTTTCTTTTTTTTTTTTTTTTTTTTGAGACTGTCTTGAATAAACAGAAAAATATCAGCATTGCTGAAAGAAGTTTGTTTTTAAATTGCCTGTGCGAACCCTCTGTTTTCACAGGGAAGTTGGAAATGAAAACTGAAGATGAGGTGGATTTTCTGAAAGATCGCAACGAGAGCGCAGCCCGCGAGGAAGCGGTGAGTGCCACTTGTGCCTTGTCACCTTATCTTTTTCTGGGCTTCTTAAAGAAACGCGGCTGCTGCTGTGGCCAGCCTCCTAACCTGCTGGTTTCCTTTCTGTAGCCTTTGCAAAGCTGAATGATGTCCATCACCGTGATGTCGTTTTAGCCTTTTAAAAATAGCGTGGGCTTTTTTTAGACATTGTGTTTTTCAGCCACTGGATTAAGCCACATTTATGTTATCTCAGTCAGTGACATAGAGATTGACCCAAAAGGTTCCCCGTGAGGCAGGGTTGTACCATGATTTGTAAATAATTTGATAAAACTGATGCCCTGTGATGCACTTGGGGTTGGCGATGCTGCGTGGGGGCCAGCAGTGCCTTTGAGGTCCCTGCCCCCGGCTGCCACATGCATGGTCCTTGCGAGTCACTCCATCCCATCTCATGCTTTGCCGCCCCAGGGAGTTTTTAGCAGAGGGACTGTGGCTGCAGTCAGTGTTGGTGCATGCACAGACTCTGAGGTCTAAAGGCATCGCTGGCTGACAGCGTTAGTGCCTTTGCTGGAAGAAAAATTAATAATGGGAAGACATACAGGGATCAAATGTGGGGGGAAACCCTGTATTCTTCGTGTTGGTGAAACAGTATAAAAGGGTCATGCCAGAGATCAGACATCAGTTGGTGGTGTTTGCTATTACTTGTCCTTTGCCATATTTAAGGACTATGGTAAAAAAATGTGAATATTGGGCTTGACAGGAACGTAATTTTGGTTTAAAACACCCCTAATACATACTCTACTTTCTCAAGAGCTGGATTTTTTGGTCTTACCTTTCCTACCTGGATTTATATTTGCTCCTATATTTTATATATAGTTTCTTGTTCCTGAAAAAGAAAGCGTTTTGTAAATGCTAAACTGCTCACAGCCTGTGTTGGTGCACGTTGCTGGTGAGCAGCTGTGTTCGTGTGTTAGCGTACCATTATGAAGCCGTTACAAGAGAAAATATTGCGGGATGAGTTAACATTGCAGGGTGGAGCACCGAACAACTTTGCTCATCTCGCAGTAAAGCTCTTCAGGCAGCAGATCAGTCTTGCCAAAGCTTGTAATAAAATCAGGTTTATTTTGTTTTTAACAAGTTAAGGCTTAATTTTTGTAGCTGTTTGTTCGGTGACTTAGCCAGGGACTACAGCAAATAACTTTCCAAGTTAAAATTTGTGCTGTCTGATAAGCAAGTCTTTTGTTACTGGAATGCCTGAGTGTAAAGATGCTGATGATTTTTTTTTTTTAACCAACCCTTTATTAAAGATAATTTTCATGACTAATACTTAGGTGTCTGGTAGTCAAGTAAGATTTCTTTAGAAAATGCAAATTAGGGCACTGCCTTTTGTTTTCAAACAGGGAAAAAAGAAAAGAAACATATTGAATTTGCCTTCCATTTTTCATGATTTACAGGCATTTTAGTTCTCTGTGTGTGTGCTTTCTTCTCTTCTTCCTCTCCCCCTCCCAGCCTGTCAAACACCTCTTTAGAAATCTGGCTTTTCTGGTGCAGGAATGGGAGTGCCAGGGGAATGGAAAGTTTGCTGCAGGACTGACAGGGTTTCCTGTTGCTAAGTTCAACAGAAACAAAATAACAACTGCACTATATTAAGGTCATTTAAAAAAAAAAAAATCAGTAGAAGACTTATAAATAGAGCTTAATTCACACGTGTAGGTTGGGTCGGGAGCTGGCTGGTGAAAGCCATTGTGAAGTGTGCATCTACTGCCATGTCCTGTCTCTGCTTTATTTAGTGCTGACTTTTTTTGTAGCCAGAAGTCTTTCAGGTGCTCATTGCCTTCTCATTACAGAGCCATTTTGTGGTTAGTAAAAGTGGTTTTCCTCACTGGTTGTAAATAGAAATGTTGTTGCTTGCACCTGGTCAGGAGCTGCAGGTATTTAGCTGTCTCACTGGTGCTGTCAGCAACTTTGAACCTTGGGAACTGCATTAACTCCTGTTTTTTGGGTGAGAATTTTGCACAATGTTATTTATAAATACTCAATGTGGAAAGCGTTTATATGCACAAACTATTTAAAAAAAATACATGTTTTGCAGCCTAAAAAGTGCAGCTTCTTTTATAGTGCAACCAATCTGAATGACAGTAAGCTTGAGCACGCTGGAAAGAGAAGGGGGAAAATTCCTTCTCATGGGTTGGTTTCTGAAGGCTGAGAATGAGCTGGATTTGTGATGCCAGCATTACACATGTAAGATGGTGCACGCTTTCCCCTGTAGTCGTTTCGGAAGACTTTGCCTGAGAGAGGCTCTTGTGCATGTCATGGAAAAGCTGCATCTGACAAATGTTTAGGAAAATAATGGTTTGTAGGGTGGCAAGCACTGAAAAGAAAATAATGGAAAAATGTTTTTTTCCAATTAAAATTGTTTTTTAAAGTGTCTGTTTCTTAAATCTCCAGAATGTTTTCTCAGAGGTTGTATTTGTTCAGCTATAGAAATTCTATAACCAAAATTTCCCAGGCTTCTTTCACGTTGGGCAGTGGGTGCTCATCCTGCTGGAGATGCCCCTGGTCCTTATTTTCCTGCATTATTTGGGGATTTTGAGTAGACCTGGGGCAATAACTTGATGTGATCTATTACAATTAGATTTTAGCATTTTTTACATTGAATAACTTTAGATTCTTAACTCTGATGAGAAATCTGGTTTGACTTCTTCATACTGTGATATTAAAATAATTTAGAAATGGCACCTGGTGGCTCCAGCATTATGAAAGTAAAGCGGCAGTTTGAAATGAACTGTACCCTGATATACTTCTCGTGTTGATCCCAGAAATCGCTTATGCTTCATTATTTGCTCAATCTTTATCTTCATGTGGCAGGACGGATAAGGTTGCACTGGTGGGTTCATCTGACAGCTTCGGTTGTCTAAGCCTGTGACTGACAAATTGTAGCTGGCTGACCCCAGAAACAGAGTTCACTGGGAAATAACCTTCTCCTTTTATTTATTAATTTCATTAGTTAGTTCCTATTGAATTTAATGCATCCTACCTTTACCACATGAATTAGTTTTTAATTAATGTCTGTATTTTCAGAAGAAATTGCAGCCTACAAGATAAATGTGGCATTTCTAAATATCTTCACAGAGAACGAAGCTTGAAAAAGATTTGCACTTTCATCTCCCCACTGATCAAAGTAGTACAGTAATGTGTGATGTATCAGGAAGGTCACTTTCTGGGGGAAAACTTGCAATATTTTCAGTCATGGTTTGGAAAATGGAAGTATGTTTATAACACTTTCAGATGACATCAGGCTGAGAGGGTTTGCAGGCACTTGGGAGAGCAGGGTCAGGGTTCAGAGTGACCTTAAGAAATTGGAGAGTGCATCCAGATAAGAGAGAAAAGCAGCCACAGAGTGCTTCATTTGCAAAGAAGAAATCAAAATACACATTTACGAAGTGAGGTTTAAGCTGGAGAGGGAAGGGTAGAAAAAGACCGAGGATTTTTAGTGGACCACAAATGAATCATCGGTGAGAGGCTATTGCAAAAGAGACAAATCTTGGTTTGAGTTATATTGAAGAAGTGTTCTCCGTAAGGTGCGGGAGGTGACTTACTTGTGCATGGCACTGCGGAGGCATCATCAGGGTTATCGAATCTGGTTTTGGGTGCCCTGCTCCCAGGAGGGCACAAGCGTACTGGAAAGTGTCCAGAAGGAAACGACGAGAAGAGATTAAGAAACGTGAGAAGAGGTTGAAAGAATTAAATTTATTCAGTGCAAGAAAAAGAAAACTATTGTGCAATCCATCAGTCTGCCAACATGTAATAGTGGTTATTAAAGTCCCAGATTTCCATGGCAGCTTAATTTACTGATTTGCTAATTTGCCAGGATGATTTAGGCTGGATGTTGAGAAAACATCCTGTTATCATCATGAAACTGTTGCAAGACCACCTAGGGAGGCTAGGAAACCTCCTTCCCTGGGAGTTGTTACAGATAAGATAGATGATGCTCTGTCAGGACAGAGCCCCAGGTCTGTTGTTGCCGATTGCTTTTGGTTTGTAGGCCCCCAGGTTTGTGCTTCGCTGAACAGGGAGAAGAGGAGGGAGCAGCTTGGCCGGAGTCCGCAGGGTGTGCACAGGAAGGGGACAGGGATAGCAGGACTGTATGAGATGGAGGTAGGAAGAGGGGATGGGCTGAACTGGGTGGAAAAGGGCTTGTGGGAAAGAGGAGAGACCCACACAGCAGTGAGATAAGTGTTGGCATGATCAGTAGGTGTAAAGGATCCAGAGATTTGTCCTCCCCCCAACTGTACTCTTCAATGTTTCTCTTCCCTGGAGTCAGCAGATTAATGGAGAAAATTACGGCCAGGGTGTACGGTGCCACCCCTCTGTAGTGGCTGGTCCTTAGGAGGAGAGCCTGGTGCTGGTTGTTAGTCAAGTCAAGTAGTAGGGAGATGCTTCACGGCTCAAAACTGCTGAACCCAGTTCAGGAGTCGGCAACGGCGGCAGCGGCTGAGGTTGGTGCGGGGAGAGATCGGGCCGTGGCGGGCGGGCGGTTTCTGTGCTGCAGCCCGAGACCCACCTGGACCCGGAAGTTCCCGGCAACGAATCAGGAGAGGAGGGGGCGTAGCCGGAAGCACTGCGGGAGATTTAAACGCGGTGAAACCAGAACAAACAGCCAGTTGGCAACGGCAACGGCGGCGGCGGCAGCGGCTGAGGTTGGTGCGGGGAGAGATTGGGCCGTGGCGGGCGGGCGGTTTCTGTGCGGTTTCTGTGCTCGGGGGGGGCCCGGAGCAGCAGCCCGAGACCCTCCTGGACCCAGAAGTTCCCAGCAACGAATCAGGAGAGGAGGGGGCGTAGCACCACCCCCTGTGATCGGGTGATAAAGAGCCTCTGGGAGGACAGGGACACGTCCCTGCCCAGAGGGGAGAGGGGGAGTCAGCAGTGACTGTGGGTGTGTCCCGGGGCGGGGGAGGGCACAGCCCCAGGGGCATGGCAGTTTGCGCAGCAGTTCTTGCAGGCAGGGCGGCGAGCAGGGTAGGCGGGCAGGTAGGTATGGTTTCCACTCGGCGGGGCCCTAAGTCCGTTGCGGGTGCCAGAAAAGACATGGCAACCCAAACGGACCTGCTGCGGAAGCATGCGGAGGTGCAGGTGGCAGGCTGCAGGGAGTGCCAGAGCCTGGCCCTGGCACTTGAGGGTAGTGGAGACCTCACCTGTGTGAGGTGCGAACAGGTTGACGACCTGATCTCCTTGGTGGCCCAGCTCAAGGAGGAGGTGGAAAGGTTAAGGAGTGCAAGAGCATCCCAGGAAGAGGATGGCGGGCAGTGCTGTTCCCTGCCTGTCCTGGGGAAAAGGGACGGGCCTAATGCTCCCTGGGTAGTGGAGGATCCTCTTCCTCCTCCACAAGGAGCAGGAGGAGACCTAGGGGATGGGGGGGAATGAAGGCAGGGGCTCGGGGTGGCGGGCAAATCCCATCCCGACCTTCCTCCCCTCCCCACGTCCCCCTGCAGAATAGGTATGAGGCGCTGGAGCCTGAGCGTCTTCCTGAGTGTCAGGAAGATACAAATCTAGGTGAAAGACCCTCTACGGGGCTACGTAAACAGAAGCAATCGAGTAAGAGGGTTGCAACCAGCTCCAAAAAGGAGAAAAGAAAAGTAATTGTTATAGGCGACTCCCTGCTAAGGGGAACGGACGGCCCCATATGCAGGCCAGACCCGACTTACAGGGAAGTCTGCTGCCTCCCAGGGGCACGGGTAAGGGATGTTGCCAGGAGGATTCCTCAACTGGTGAGGCCCTCTGACTACTACCCACTATTAGTATTCCAGGTGGGTAGGGATGAGATTGAAGAGAGAAGTCCCAAGGCAATCAAAAGGGACTTCAGGGCCCTGGGGCGTTTGGTAAAGGGGGTAGGTGCGCAGGTGATATACTCTTCAATTCCTTTGGTATTTGGTGAAAATAGGGAAAAGACTATGAAAGTACAACAGATTAATATGTGGCTCAGAGACTGGTGCTGTAGGTGGGATTTTGGGTTTGTTGACCGCGGGGCGGCTTTCATGACACCGGGCCTGCTTATGCCGGATGGGGAACAGCTGAATCAGAAGGGGAAAAGGGTTATGACTCAGAAGTTGGCAGGGCTGATCAAGAGGTCTTAAAGTAGGTTCGATGGGGGAGGGGGATAAGACCAGGGCAGCCACAAATGAACCTAGGGGTGACAGGCCTGCGTCGGGGGCAAGGCCGCTAGCCCAGCTGAAGTGCATTTACACCAATGCACGCAGTATGGGCAACAAACAGGAAGAGATAGAGGCCACTGTACAGCAGGAAGGTTATGATGTGGTTGCCATCACAGAAACGTGGTGGGATGACTCTCATGACTGGAGTGCAACTATGGATGGCTATAAGCTCTTTAAGAGGGACAGGCGAAGCAGGAGAGGCGGTGGGATAGCGCTATATGTTAGGGAGTGCTTGGACTGTGTTGAAATTGAGGAAGATGGTGAGGATGACAAGGTTGAATGTTTATGGGTGAAGATCAGGGGGAAGGTCGGCAGGGTGGACATTACGGTGGGAGTCTGTTATAGACCACCCAACCAGGATGAGCAGGCGGATGAGGCGTTTTACAAGCGGCTGTCAGAAGCCGCCCGGTCGCCGGCCCTTGTACTTGTGGGCGACTTCAACTTGCCGGATGTCTGCTGGAAATACAACACGGCAGAGAGGAAGCAATCTAGGAGGTTCCTAGAATGTGTAGAGGACAACTTCCTCATGCAAGTGGTAAATGAGCCCACTAGAGGAGGGGCCCTGCTTGACCTGTTGTTTGTGAACAGAGAAGGACTAGTGGGAGATGTGAGGGTCGGTGGCCGTCTTGGGAGTAGCGACCATGAAATGTTAGAGTTTTCGATAGTGGGGGAAGTAAGGAGGGGCAAGAGTAGAACTCCTGCCTTAGATTTCTGGTGGGCTGACTTTAGCCTGTTTAAGAGGCTGGTGGACCAAGTCCCTTGGGAATCGGTCCTGGAGGGCAAAGGAGTCCAGGAAGGCTGGACATGCTTCAAAAGGGAATTGTTAAATATTCAGGAGCAGGCTGTCCCAGTCTGTAGGAAGGCAAGCCGTTGGGGAAAAAGACCGGCATGGTTAAACAGGGAACTTAGACTAGAACTTAAGGAAAAAAAGAGAGCCTACTTGCCCTGGAAGAAGGGTCGGGTAACTTGGGAGGTCTATAGGGACGTGGCCAGGTCGTGTAGGGAGAAGATTAGAAGGGCCAAAGCTCAATTAGAGCTCGATTTGGCTGCTACAGTCAAAGACAACAAAAAAAAGCTTTTACAAATACATCAACAGCAAAAGGAGGGTCAAGGAGAGCCTCCACCACTTGCTGAATGAGGAGGGTAGTGTAGTGTCAGGGGATGAGGAAAAGGCAGAGGTGCTCAATGCCTTCTTTGCCTCGGTCTTTAATGTCAAGACTGGTTGTCCTCAGGAGACTCAGCCCCCAGAGCCTGAAGTTAGGGACGGGGGGCTGTGTGAACCTCCCAGGATCCAGGAGGAGACGGTTAGTGACCTGCTGTGCCAGTTGGACACCCACAAGGCTATGGGCCCGGATGGGATTCACCCTAGAGTAATGAAGGAACTGGCAAATGAACTTGCCAAACCACTCTCTATTATCTACTGGCAGTCCTGGTTAACTGGAGAAGTTCCAGCTGACTGGAAATTAGCAAACGTAATGCCCACCTACAAGAAGGGTCGGAAGGACAATCCAGGGAACTATAGGCCTGTCAGCCTGACCTCGGTGCCAGGCAAGGTGATGGAACAGATCATCCTGAGTGCCATTACACGGCACATGCAGGACAATCGGGGCATCGGGGCCAGCCAACATGGATTCATGAAAGGCAGGTCCTGCTTGACCAACCTGGTCTCCTTCTATGACAAAGTGACCCGCTTAGTAGATGAGGGCAGGGCTGTGGATGTAGTCTATCTAGACTTCAGTAAGGCATTCGACACTGTCTCCCACAGCATCCTCCTGGACAAACTGGCTGCCCGGGGCTTGGATGGGTGGACTCTTAAATGGGTTAAAAACCGGCTGGATGGCCGAGCCCAGAGAGTGGTGGTGAATGGGGCAAAGTCCAGCTGGCAGCCGGTCACTAGCGGTGTTCCCCAGGGCTCAGTTCTGGGGCCGGTGCTGTTCAATATCTTTATAGATGATCTAGACGTAGGGATTGAGTGCACCCTCAGTAAATTTGCAGATGACACCAAGCTGGGTGGCAGTGTCGATCTGCTGGAGGGTAGGAAAGCCCTTCAGAGGGATTTGGACAGGTTAGATAGATGGGCCGAGACCAACGGCATGAGGTTCAACAAGAACAAGTGCCAGGTCTTACACTTCGGCCACAACAACCCCATGCAGCTCTACAGGCTGGGGGAAGAGTGGTTAGAAAGCGGCCAGTGGAAAGAGACCTGGGGGTGCTGATCGACAGCAGGCTAAACATGAGCCAGCAGAGTGCCCAGGTGGCCAAGAAGGCCAATGGCATCCTGGCCTCTATTAGGAATAGTGTAGCCAGCCGGTCTAGGGAAGTGATCGTCCCTCTGTACTCGGCACTGGTGAGGCCGCATCTTGAGTACTGTGTTCAGTTCTGGGCCCCGCACTTCAAGAAAGATGTTGAGGTGTTGGAGTGAGTCCAGAGGAGGGCGACCAAGCTGGTGAAGGGTCTGGAGGGTCTGACCTACGAGGAACGGCTGAGGGAGCTGGGGTTGTTTAGCCTGGAGAAGAGGAGGCTCCGAGGTGACCTTATTGCAGTCTACACCTACCTGAAGGGAGGTTGTAGTGGAGCGGGAGTTGGCCTCTTCTCCCGGGCAACTAGCGATAGGACAAGAGGACACAGCCTCAAGCTTTGCCAGGGGAGGTTCAGGTTGGACATCAGGAAGAATTTCTTTACAGAAAGGGTCATTAGACGTTGGAATGGGCTGCCCAGGGAGGTGGTGGAGTCACCATTTCTGGAGGTGTTTAAGAAAAGACTGGACATGGCACTTAGTGCCATGGTCTAGTTGACAGGGTGGTGTAGGGGCAGCGGTTGGACTCGATGATCCCTGAGGTCTCTTCCAACCTGCTTGATTCTGTGATTCTGTGTGATTCTGTGAACCCTATCGGTGATGCAAGACAAGGGGTCATTATAGTTCTCCAGGCTCCAATTTATTTTCTTAGGAAATAACTTCTTTAACGAACTGCTCATCCTGAGAATCTGCCAAAATCCAGGTTGTCTGTGTGCACTGAAGTCCGTTTTCTCCATCTGCATGTGTGCCCATATGTATGTACTATGGGATGGTGATTGCAAATCCCTGTTTTCCAAAGGGCCTGCAGAACAGTGTGGGAAGCTTCCCAACAGCATGGGAAATTTAAGAACGAGTGGCTGAAGTGTTAGAAACAAATCCAAGCGGGGTCCCGTGGCGGAAAGTGCAGCCTTAACAATAGGCTGCATCCTCGCCCTGCCTCGTTCAAATCTCTTGTGGAACTCTCTCTTTGTAAATGTTGTCCTGTAACTAGAGTAAACATGGAAAAACCCAGCCAAAAAGGAGCCTGCCCTAAGCCTGGCATTACTGCTGGAGGGTGACACATACCCATCGGGTCAAGGCTTTGGGCTAGTCATCCACAAGGCCCTTTCTCACACCCACCAGCATCCTGTGTCTGCCCTGGATGCTCAAAGCCAAGGCTCGAGAGGTCTAGGAGGAAATTGTGTCAGACAGTCAACCCCTGAGTAAATTCATCGCTGTGCAGAGCAGCTCGCCCTGGCTTTCGCCGTCTGTTCCGTGCATCGCTGCGTAAGCCAGAGTCTGCGGTACCGGCTGCGGAGAGTTAGAAGAAAAGCAGGGTGGGGGGGAAGAGAAGGAAATCCAAACCAGGCTGGGATTCTTGTTTGGCCTTTACTACTCAGGCTTTGATATCTGTAGCAGGAAGGCATTTATACGACTATTGTGGCAGGTTTTTTGTCCGACGCTGAATTTCTCTGGGTGCTGCAATTCCAATGCCTTTTTCTCCCGAGCGCTGCTAAGCCTCAGCTTGAGACAGTCGTTTCCAAGCTCAGTCACAGGATTCATGGATGTTAGCGAGAGAAGCAGGAACGCAGACGCCGAGCCAAATTCTCAACTCGGCACAGAGATGCTGCTTCCAGGTTTGGCTCGGTGTGAGCCTGCGGCAGGATGGGGCAGATGAAGGTGCCTGTGCCGTCCCCACGGCTCGCTGCAGCCTCAGGGCTTGTGCTGGCCCTCGCTGATCTCTAGAGATGGTGAGTTACTTCTCCTTCCCTGTGCCTTCCCCTTCAGCCACTGTAAGCAACGTTTTCTAGAGGCAAAGATTGCTGCCTGTAGCCCTGATGCTCTGGCCTTTCATCATTTCCTAATTTCCTCTAATAAAACATCTGACTGTGCCATCCTCCCAGTATTAGCTGCAAAGGAAGTTTATCCCTCAGATTTTTCACGCTCATTTAAAAGGATCAAGAGCTACCTGCAATTTTATTTACCGTCTGCAAATACTGTTGCTGCGAAGGCAGAGCTGTGTGTGTATTCCTGCTGTAGTTTTGAGATGGATGCAGATTAAAGACAACTGTTTAATAATTACGAATCTTCTGCGATGCTTGCTTTTGGCTTGCTTCGGACAAAGGGATTCAGTTATACAAGTTATTTAACATCAGTGTATTAAAGTAGCTTTCTGAGGCCCTTTTTAGGGTAAGGACTCCATCATTTTACAAGTTTGTAAAACACAGAGCTAAAGAATTTCCAATATAGAAAATCCTGGGTTTGGAGTTCTCTTCCAGTTGTTAGATACATTCATTTTTTATACAGTCATGAAAGTATAGATCCATAAAATGATGGATGTTTAAGACTGTTACTGTGGCAAAAGAATCCTGGCATTGAATATTGTACCTTGAGAAAGAAAATACTCTGGTGGTTTTGAATGGTTCAATCTCCTGTATTGTATGGATTCTTTTATTTGTGTTTGAAATCCCTTAAAGTTTTGTGGTGTAACTGTTGCATGGTAGACATGGTTACTGCACACTAAATTCCTGGTCTAAATATAGAGGAAATTAAGATGATAACATGGGAGTCCAAATGTGGACTTTTCGATGGAGACTGCGTTATTATGACAAATGGGTACTTTGGTGTATCACATCACTGGGGTTTTATCCTTCTGAAGGAACCTATCCAGCTCCGTTCCCTTTTGGAAGCTGAAGTTGACACCCTACAATGTAGAGAAGCTGGCATTTATGTTTTGTGGTAGACTTGTGTTTTTTTGCAGTTCATTGGTATTTACACAGTCTTAGAGGAAAACCTCATTAATACAAGAAACAGGTTTTTAATTATATTACCATACATTTGTCCCAGGGTTTTGTGAGGAGTCATGGACTGGTGCCTCATTTCTCTTGTCATCCTACGCTAACCGCTATCCTACGTGGCAGGTTTTTTTAAGTATAGTTTTTCAGGATTTGGGGAAGCTTTTTTGGGCCTGTTTGTGCCAAATCCAGAAAACTCCTGAAAGGTGAACCACAGTGAGAAGTGACACATGGAGGGAGGAGGCCCCTGGGTACCACGGGGCCATGGCTTCAGCAGCGACAGCCACTGGCCGGCACCGTGGTTCGTCCTCCACTGCAGCCACATAAGTGTTTGGGAGGTCGTGCTGTGAACGGGCCAGGTTCAAAAGTGAGATGAGACCTGGGCAAAGCTTTTGTTCTGGGTTCAGAGTGGTGTCTGCCATTTGGGGAGCTTTGGACTATAACTGAAAGCATGGGGGGCAGCTTTGTTCCCACTTTTTACTCTGATGGAAGAGCCATAAATGAGATGCAGCATTTAGAAGGGGAAGCTCAACAACTTGAGACTGTAGGAATGACAGTGAAAGCTTTAAGGGGTGAAAACAGTTAATTCTTTGACTAAGTTGCTTTAGGAAGGGGTTATCTCTTCATTGCTTCAAGTGTTCCAGTTGAGACTGGACTGTCTGAGAGATGAGCAGGACTCTTGCCTGCTGATGAAGAATTACGGGCTCCAGCAGTACCCAGGCATGGCATTTCTGACTTCATCATCCAACAAAGGATGAAAAGAATGGTATGAGTAAGAAGCAAAAAGTAAAGGACAAAGGAGAGAGAGTTGTATGTAGAGCTAGAGTGGAGATTAGAAAGTATATTTAAGTGTTTCCATTCATGCAGTGTGAATTGTTACGAAAACTTATTTGGCGTTTTACCAAGTACTGTTCAAACTCTTTCCATGGAAACATGGAATCAAAATGCATTTAGCCTTGTGGTAGTTGCACAGACTTCCCTTTCTGTTACGTTTTCAGTGTTCCCCCACCGCCCCCCCACCCTTTTTAGGTGGTCTGTCTTCCCTTATTATACCATTTTCATGCAACAGTGGAAGTCTCAGATTTTTTTCCTCCAGCATCTCTGCTGTTACTGCTCAGTGTCATGTACACATCCTGGTGCGGCCCGAAGTGACTCAGCTGTGTTGCAGAATGGTTCTGGGATCAAACTGCTGTTAAAACATCAGATGAGAGAAGACACTGGATGATAACTCAATGTTTACTTTTCCATGCAGCATCCTTGCTCCCGTTGAACAGATTGACTGCTCTCTGCTTTTGTCAGGGACATCTTCCCTGCTGCTTTCTGCCTGGTCTGCACTGTGCAGAGCAGTAGTATGGGGCAGTTTGGCGGTGGTGGAGAGGGCTTTAAGCTTGAAACTGTGAAACAAGAATAGATGGTTAGTGTTGCAGAGGTTGATTAAAATATCTTAGTCTATACAGAAGGACTGAGTGATTTGGTATTCAAGCACGTGACTGGTATGGAAGGGATGGGGTTTGGCCGAGCAGAGGCATCTGCAAGTCAGAATTTAGCACCCCAGGGGTAGAGCGATGAATTGGTGGTGTGTTTGGCTGTGGTCAGCCATGGCTACCCTTGCTGTCCTGGCAGGAAATGCATCAAAACTTTCAAGGAAAGGAAACTTTTGCATTTTGCTAGAACACTTGTATTAGTCATCAGTCACACGGAAGAAGAGGTGGTATCTCCAAATGCAGATCCTGTGAAAAGTATGGACAGTAGTGATGTTTTTGTGGAGACCCCAGAGCAGGTAGATGTAGGGGGTAAGAGGAGAGTTTCGTCTCACTGCTGCTTACCTCCTTCCATCGTCAGTTTGTTGGTTTTACTCCTATGGTCTGTGTTTTGGACTTCTGCTTTGGAATAACCCCAACATGGAGGCTGTAACAAGAATGTGACAAAGTTTTGCAGTGGTTTAATAAAATATACTTGATCAGCTATATTGGACTCAGCAGATGGGAGCAAACTCTAAACCAGGCTTTCTTTTGCACTTGGTCTCTTGCAGCTAACAAGGTTCTTCTCCTTCCACCTCCTCTTTCTGCTTCACTTTTGCATTAAATTTATGCCTAGATAAGCAAGTATTTGATGTAGCAAACTTTCTGATTTTCTCTTAAGCAGCGGTGAACTTAGCTGCTCCCTTCCTTCTTGCTTGCTGCGTTTATCATCGTGGTGCCCGTGATGTACTCAGCGAAAATGAAGGCGATAGCTGGGCCCAGGAGGCTAGTCCGAAAGATAGAGCCAATGTTTATGGGTTATCTCGTTTGCTTTCTCTTCTGTTTGTGTAGTTTGAGTCAGAGAAGTTGTTGCTAGCCTGTGTTTAACCTGAGTTACGCTGCTCTCCTTTCAGATCTGCAAAAGGACAGATGCCCAGCTTACAATTTTCTCAGCCTAGTTAGGTATTGCTTCTCCCTAGAGACTTTGCCTTGATTTACACCCTGATACCATTACCGCTATGGTAATAATAGTTTCACCTTATTTATATGCTTAGGTATTTGGGGGCATATTCTTACCTGCGGGAAATACAGCACCTTTATCGAATACCCCGTGCTCCCTGTCCTGAAGCATGTCCATCTTCTCCAGTGCAAACACTAATACTCTGTTTGCAAGCACTGTGGGTCTGCCTGTCTCATTTACCAACTGACTGTTCTCTCTGCTTATAAGTTGTGCTTCAAGCTGGCGAGATAAGAGGCAGGAACGTGAAGCCTCGCCCTCACTAACTCATTAGTCTGAGCCCTGGTACTGAGTCTGCTTAGCATCAAGTGACTTGTTTTTCTTCTGTCTGAGACTGTACTTACCTCCATAAATCACAAAAAGATCATAATCCTGACTTACTTGACACTGAACTTTTGCTTGGTTTCTTAACACAGCTGGACACGTTAAATGCCTGCAAGTGGTTGGGAGGGATATTATTTCCAAAATACACATTTTCAAAGGCGGGAGGTGCAGTTCTCTGAAACATTGGTTTCAATCTGAGATCTTGTGAATGTAGAAATCTCTTCTGCCCCTCCGAAATGTTACACTGCAGATCGCATTGATTCTTACCAAAGGCATGGACAGCGGTGGGCTGTTAAAGTCTGCTGAGATCAAAGTAGTGTTTCTTGGTGCTTGGTTCCACTGTTATTTTTATTTTTAACTCACTGGCCATAACAAGGTGAGGAAATGCATACTTACCTGCTTGCCCAGGAGGAGGTGGACAAGTCTTAACTTCAAATGCCTGCATGTGAGAACTGGAAAAAGATTAGTAATTCCTTTTTTTCAGCCTTTTAAAAGAGAAGGAGTGTTGCTTACACCATTTCCAAATACTCCCATCTGCAGATGCCCAAAGGAAGGCATTGACTGTAAAGACTGGGGTCTCAGGGTGTTCAAAAGGGAAGTGGGGACAGAGCCCTTTGCTCCCTGCTGAATGGGCTGAAATGGGTTTAGGGCATTTTGCAAATTCTGGTTTTAATTGAGTTTTGGGGAGACGTGGGGAGAAACGTCTAAAGGCTTTTTTGCTCATAGCTGGATGTTTGGGGGACAGTGTTGTAGTTGCTTGTCAAGGCTTCTTTATTACTTGTTTTCTGTCTTTGGGGAAGCTGAGGTTTACTTCGTATGTTGTAAACGATGCAAAAGGCACCCAGAAGAGTGTACATGAATCCTCTGCCTTTGTTATAAATCTAAGTATATAGACTAAATAAATAACTTCTTTCTGGGCTTAAAATCCTTACAGTGCACCAGACAACAAAAATTTGCGTCTTGGAGTAGCTCCTAGAATTCTTTAATGCTGAAATATCTCCTCAGCTTGCGAACCTGGGGCTCTCCCTCCTTTAGATAAGCGGTTTCTGTTTAAATTGGCTTTTCTTGCCACTGTCCTTTCGGGTAAGAGTTGGCACAACTCAGTCAATACCGGCAGTGACCCTAGGAGTGCATGACAGGGAAATAAAAAGTTTTGAAGGTAAGATTAAACAAGTCTTCTCTGTTAAAAAGAGCAAGGGGAAAAAAAAAAAAAAATCTGTGCTCAGAGTATTGCCTTTCTTTGGCTCTTGACAGTTTGAATATACACTGAAAAAATGATTTTTTAGAGTACTTTAAAAGCTTTATAAGTTGTTTTCTTCTCTTTCAAGAAAACAAAATTTATATAGAAACATTGTTTCAAGTCGCAGCTGGATTAAATGTTTAAAAATAGCATATTTTGGTTGAATTTTTTTTTTTTTTGGGGTAAGCATTAGTCTCCCAAGAAAAGTACATTCTGTTTTTATGCATGTCTTATTATGAGCAGTGCATGTTCCCTATCTGTTAGGTAGTGCTGTCTGGCACATCAAATACTTTTTGGCAGGTTGGCTTTTAAAATATATTGTGTGTTATCTTTCATGGAGGATGTCAGCAGATGTCTGGATCCAGGCAAGTGAAATAGCAGGAGGGGAGGCAAGACAAACCTGGGGTTTATTGTGGAGGGCTGTTGGAAGTGGGAAGGGAGCCACGGAGATGGGCAGCGGAGAGTGCTGCGGGCGAGGGGTTTAGCTCCCTTGCGTGGGGCAGAAAGCAGCTATAGCGGGAATATTTTAAGCCAGTATTAAGGTGAATGAGTGAGATAATGTAGGTGCCCATTTGGGAGCTCTGTTGCCTTTATTTCTGGTCTGAAGCTGGTGAGCAAGACTAGACTTGGGGGACATTCAGACTTTTTTTTTTTTGTCCCCAAACTCCCAGGGCAGGGGAGGGAATCGGGCACTGACAGCGGCTGCTAAAGAGAGACCGAAGTCAGGAAAGGCGCCCAACTAATATTTTCTTCCAATCTTACTGATTGACCTAGCCAAAAAAAGCATAAAATAACAACAGCTGTTGAAAAAAAGTCTAAATCGTGTGCCTGTACCAACAGATGTTTCCATAAGCCATTGATTTTTAGATTGCCCCAGCTTAAATACAGTACGGGGGGTAAAAGGGGTCAAAAGGGTAAAATATATCTGGGAGAGATTTCTCTACTTAGGAGAACTTTATAAGCTGTCAGTGAAGTTGTAAACAAAAGTTGCACCAAAATATATAGTGGCTTTTAGTTTAAATTGTGTCTTTTTGCTTGTTACGGGCTGCTTGGCTTAACAAAGAAAATATTTTTCTTTCAGTAACTTTCAGATCTTTTGCTGGTTATTTTTTCTTATGCGTCTGCATTAAATAAGCCCATTTAACAAAACCTGATCCTCTCATAAACATGGAATAATGACAGTATCCCACATATGGGTTTCATTAATTTTTGCATGTTTTGAAGTTGCCTTTTTTCTCTGAAAGGCTAACTTCAGAAACAGCAGAGATTAGTGCTACATAATAGCCAAAATGACTAGCTGAGCAGTCAGCAATTCTAACTTGGGACAGAAGGGGTTTCTAGTTGAGTTATTTAACCGTTGCATAACGAAAAGGGTATTTTCTTTGTGTACAGAACGATGCTGCGTAATCTGTGCTCCTCCCAGTCGCTGTTACTGGTTTGCTTTGGTTGAACTGGCATCAGTTCTGCTGATTATCTGCAAGCTTTCTTGCTTCTGAGTCTTGTAAATGTTTTGGATTTTAGCCTCGAGAGAGAGCTTCAGAACATTTCGCCCTTTCTTCCTAAGAAAACAGAACCAACCCTTTCCTTGTAGCCACTGGAGAGAAATTTCAGATGCTCCATTTTCCTTATCTGCAACGCGGTGACCTTTGCAGCTCTGGGATAGTCTGAATCTGAAGGATAATTCAGGGAAAATGCAAGGCTCCCAGATACAATAAATCCTGTTTTTTGACATTTTGGGCCTCACTTATCATTGTCCATTGGCTTGAATTTGTTTATTTATCTATTGATTAAAGCTGCTAAATGTATGGAAGTGCAGCAGCCGTGGCAGGTGAGGAATGAGAGAAGGGAGCCCAAAAACCCAGCAAATAAAGTTTTCCTGAAACACCTGTATTGGCCTGACATTCCCAGTGCTTGCAGGGACATTCCCGGCCTCTGAGTGGAGAGGAATAGGAGCAGGGTTTGGAGCCATTACTCCAGTTAGGAATTATCCCTGCAACCCCAAATGTTACTGTAAAGGGATCTTTGAAAAGCTCGTAGAGGAGATGTAGCATATGTTAGTTTATAAACTTAAAAACAAATATTTTATTATGTTTTCTGGAGCAGTGTCAACAGTTGAGAATATTCCTCACTAATGACGATGCTTCCACATATCTGGCTGTTAATTATGCATATGTTTAATGTGCTGAAATTCCTTTAGGAATATTTTCTAAAATTGGGCTAAAGAGGAGAACATATTTAGCATGTGCTCCTATAGCAGTGCTTAACAATGGCTTTGTGGACTTGAATTCTTACCTTTGCACAGACATCTTTAGACCAGAGGGATAAAAGTGGAGTAAAAAATGGTAAAAACAGGTTTCTTCCAGAGGGTCAACATTCTTTCCTGGGCTCTCTAGCTGTAAAGACATGTTTGTTTAATATTCTTTACAGAGGACTACCAGGGAAACGGATAAAACAGTGAGCAAATGAATACTCATGTGGTCCTACAGCAGACCTCCCAGGCAGGAGCTGGAATCCAAATGCCTCTTCTTAAAGTTTGCATTGGATTTTATTTCAAGTTTCCAAATGCATGTAGAGAGGGCATGAAAATATTGGTTGGATGCGAGTGTAGGTAGGAGGGTGAGCTGGAGTGCCTGTTATTGCTGGGGAGAGGGAGGCTTGGCTGCCCTCAGAGCATCTCAGTTACCGGTTGGGTCTGAGATCCTCCTCCCCTCAAAGCAAAGAGAAAAATTGGAAGGGTGAAACAAATACCACAGTGTCTTCAATCCCCTGCCTTCATTAGCAGCCAAGCAAAAAATTGACCTGGAAATATGATGGATGCCTTTGTACGGTGCTCTGCTTTCCCACCACTTCCCCTCCCAGATTTTCAAGTTACAAGATGAAAGAAGAGATAACTTTTTCCCTTTTGACAGAGTGCCCGGCCAGGACAATACACTGGGTCGTGTGGGCTTCCCAAGGGCCAAGTCCTAGGGACTTCAATTAAAAGGGGAAAGAAAAAAAAAAAAGGAGGGAAGCTGAATCATTTGCTGGCATGATTTATTCATTTGAATGACCCTTCTCTGTTTTTCAGTTCGATTACAGTGCCTTAAACTGGAGGCATAAAAGAATGGTAAAAGTTGAATAATTTCCTCAGTTCAAGATGTGTCATTTTTATATTGTCTATTAATTTTACTCACTGATACCATACGTCATTTTTGTTGGGCTTTATCCGCCAATTCATCTATGTAATCTGCTATCCTGTCTCTGTTTTTAGCTAAATACATAAGTTCTTTAGATAGAAGCATCCATCAGGCGTATCGTGGCACCGATCTCGTGTTGTGCAAGGCATCCTGGAGCAGCTCAGGCAATGTCTGTCTGCTCCTGTGCCGTGCCTATGGCAAGGGGTATCATGCTGTTATTTTGCAATATAATGTGATGTTTCCTGCACCCTGCAAATATGAGGTGGTCTGTTGTCCTGCACAAAAACTCATGCTAATTTTTAACCTCATACCTTGAACTGTCAGGCTTTACTCTTTCTGGAATTTATTATTATGGGATAATGGAACATACGTTTTTATCTGTGTAAATCAATATTTTATGTCCTATATCTATCCCAGTGATGTCAGAACATGCTTTTTTATTATGTATGGTATAAAAATGAAAAACTCCTTCGAAGAAATTTTACATTTATGAACTTTATAGATAATGAAGCATCTTCTTTTCTTGCATTTGAGACAAATGTGATGATCTCCTTAACTCCTCTGTAGGATGAGTTACTAGACGTTGCTTGTTTGGGTATTGTGTGGATTGAGCAGGCTTACATATTAGGTGAATAGCCTGTGCGAACCAATTTCAAGTGACTTGCATAATGTTTACGATGGTTTGAAATCTCCTGTAACTACAATTCACTATTTTAAATACTTTTATTTATATCATTATTGTTCCAGATCCCAGAAATGGTAATCCTGCCTTTAGAGTAGGAGGGCTTGAATCACCATAATTAGCAAAGATTATTGTTCATTGTGTGTGTGTAAAATTGGCATGTTCATAACCAGCAACTGAAAAACATGAATGGGAATTTCAGCTAAGCTAACGTGACCAGCTTTAGTGCTGGATGTGCTCAGACAAGTGAATGTCATTTCTGATGACCGCCTTCGGCAGCAGCTTCAGGCTGGGCTGAGCCAGCTGTGAAACCAAAGCAGTATCTCTGATCCAGATGTCTTGGTTGACAATGGTGTTATTCTTCATGAAAGACACGGATATTTTTGGATTTTACCCATCTGTAGATATAGACGCCATGCCCTGATGGGAAGTACCTGAGCGCAGGAGCAGCCGGTGTCCCAGAGGACACAGGGGACGTGCAGCACAGGTTGCTTCTGGGAGGCTGGTTTGCTTCTGCGGGTCATATAGCTCAGGTGCTCCTTGACAGCCTGTTTGGGGGACTGTTCCCACTTTATCCACTCTTGTTTTCCCTTCCCTGTTTTCAGAATGCTGGAATTCACAGGGTGAAACAACATGTCCAGCGTTTGACAGTAAGAAGTATTTCTCTCAACTGCCATAACACGCTAAACAAATATCTGTGGCGTGGTCCAAGATCCCACAGCACTTCAGCCAGCCAGACATCTCGATTTGCAGTTATTTTTGGTAAAGGCAGAACTAGATGTTGCAAACTGATGTAAAGTCAGCTGAGGGGTTGCTAATCTCTTGCGTGGGATGTGTTTCTCCTGTAGCCATTTGGGAGCAGTAAGACGGGCAGTTGACTTCCTCTGGAAGGATGTTCAGGCATGCTCCGTGGCAGACCAAAGCTTCGGTATTTTTCTGAAGCTTATGTGGACAATAGAAATTCCTGAGAAATGTACACCGAGTCTCTGAGAAATATTAGAAAAGGGAAGGTCAGGAAATGACTGAAGATCTCTCAAGGTGTTTTTGTATTTTCTCAAAACATGCTCTCCGTGTATCCGTATGTCTGACAGCTTTCCAAGCCCTCCTCTTTCCTCCTTTGTGGTTCTTCGGCTGTTTATTAGATGGTTATGTCTTCGAGCTCTAATGCAGGCGGCAGCTGTATGATGGTTTGTGTGGATATAAAATTCAGCTCAGTTGTGTTGTCCCAAAGCAGGGTATCGCTCTGCGAGGGAATGTCTCTCTCCAGACCTTTGCGTGAAGATCTGAATGATTTAAATAGGGAAGTTTTAGGAGAGTTGGGGCTGCCCAGGCTGGGCAAAAACTTGTGTTGATACTGTGGACAAGTTGCCCCAAGGAATAAGTCGAGCTGGTGAATATCGAGGTGTTTTAGGCCCACGATTGTGAAGGTTTGTTGCCTGCGTCACTGAGCTTCGCTCTTACAGCATCCCCGTGCCTGCCACGGACTCTGATCACAGGGGACTGTCCATGTCCCTCTCCCTGACTCCTCTTCTTTCTGTGCACTGCCTCGTAGGGGAATCCAAAATCCTTCTGGAATTGAATCCAACCAGCCTTCTGGGGCCACCTCATGAAGAGGATGCTGCTTGGTGGAACGCTGGTGGGTCATGCCATGGCCAGAGGGATGCAGCCTTGGACCAAAGTGCCACCGCAGGGATACAGATGGACAGGCAGGGTGGGGATGGGTCGGTCACAAAACTCTCCTCAGTCTTGCAGAGCTCCTGCAAAAAAACGAGAAATGCATTATCTAACATCCAGGGCTCTGTACCAAGGTCTGCAGCGTGAGTGCTCGCTAGTGTTCAGCGACTGCCTGGTCTTCTTCAAAATCCACACTCGAGCATCCATCTCGGTCTGCTCTCACGCGGGTGCTGACCGACCTCCCAGCCGACACGATGGATGTGCGCTCCCTTCCAGATTGGATGTGCTCCTCTTACAGGCTTTGCAGTATTAGAGTGCAGATTTCCTTTGCCTTATTTAGTTTTAGAAAAAAAAAGGGTTTGTTTTGTCTATCCTTGCAAGTGCCAGAAACATTAAATTTTAAAAACGCTTTCCAAAAAGCTGATTTCTTTTACGAAAAAAGCAATTGAAATTGTAGTTCTCTCTTACTGTCTGATGAATTTATTATCTCCTGTGTTTAGTGCCCAAAAGTGGGTTTTGACTTGCTTAAGACAGGGAGAATTTTTTCCTTTCATCTACTGCTCCATTAGTTCCTATCAGAGCCGCAGTTAAAAAAGTTAATATGCTTGAGTATTTCTGCAGATTGCATCATTTTCAGGGTTTCATAACAATATGGCAAAAGTAATTTGAAACAGATAACAATAGTGCAGTCTGTTTCAGAATAGCCATGATTTCCTTGTCATTAAGAGGTCTGTTAGCGGGTGGAGGAGGAGGAGTTTTATCTGGATGAGTTACAGATCATATGGTGCGATGGAGTGCCTTTGCTTTTTCCTCCCCCCTCTCTTTTCCTTCCCTTGAAATCCGCAGCGCTGGACTTTGGTTTGGATATGAAACGATTGGATAGTTTCAAACTCCTGTCTGCAGAAAGCAGCTCAGCGCTTCCAGATGTTTTCAATAAGGAGCCCAGAACTGTCGCATCAGCAGCCGGTGGCCCAGGCTGCTGCTCACGTCTCTGCTCCATTTTGAGCAACTCGCAGGAAAAAAAAAAAAAAAAAAAGAGAGAATTATTTACTTGTTGGAGTAGGTTTTTTTAATTTAATCTTTATCCTCTGATTGTCTGGTGCATTGTGTTTCTGAGCATAAATACTATATATTGTGTAAACACGTGTATGGCATTCAACGAACTGCGTTAAATAGATGGACAAAAGGGACTGGAAGCCTTTGTTCTGCTTCGGCCAGGCTGAGTGTCTCTGCGTCTGCTCAGCGTGCCTGTGTGTGTATAAGGCTGTGTGCAAGGCAAGATTTCTAGCCTGAAACAATGCAGCAAAAGCCCCACCTAACGTGGGAAGAGAGCGATGGTCTCCCAAGGGGGAGTGTGTCTGGCATATTATCTTCTACTTGTTTATATTACGTTTCTCCCCGCCCCCCTTCAGCAGTGAAGTCTGGAAATGAAGATGAGATGGACTTCATGTGTCTGTAGTCGTCACTGGCCTCCTGATCTTGGCTGTGAGTCAGGAACATAACCACAGAAAAACTCTTGGAACAAATTAGGGATTTAGAAGCTTAAATTTGAAAAGAAAAAGAGAAGGAAGAGAGTGGGATATTTTTTGTTGATTTATTTGTTTGTTTGTGTTGATTATTTCCCTCTGTGGCTGAAGGTGTAGAGGAGTCCAAAGGGATAAGTTGGCAATCATTACTAGATCAAGACACACAATTATGGAGGAAGGCAAGACATCATTTTGATTCACAGCTAGGGCATGGACGTGTACTGAGTCCTGGGACATGTCCTGTGCCCAGAGTCACCCTGCCTGGCGCTGGCCTCACAGCTTCCGTGGCCAGCTCTTGCCATCTGCCTGCAACTTGCACCTGAATTTTTTGTTCCCTCCTGCCCCCTGAAGGCACACATTGGGTTACTTGTGGCTTTTGGCCATACCAAGATTTTTGTGTATAGCTCAGAAAAAAAGGCCTTCTCTGTTTAACTTCCTGCTAGGAAGGTTGCACATCTCCCACCTCCTTTGGCTAGAGATGTTTCTCATTTCTCCTTACCTGTAGGAAGGGTGAGATAACATAAGCCACAAAAGACTGGATGTTGATGCAGCTAGAAGTTGGACCTATCTTGCATCTCCATGGAAGATGCACTCTCTGTTAGTTGTGATGCTGACATGGCAGTCTCCTCTTCAAGGTGGGCATTGCGTGAGCCCTGCAGCTGAACATCTTCTGGTTGCCAGAGGGGCTCTGCATTTCAAAGGTGGAAGCACATTACGTAGAGCGCTTTGACAGAGCTGTGCAGCTGTCGTTTGGATAAATCTCAGCCTTATATACCAGCAGCCATCATCAGATTGATTTGAAGAAAAACTTCTGTATTGGTTAAAAAAATATGGGTGCTCCAAAATGAAACATTAGAGCATCATCAAAGTACAGCAGCTGCTGCAAATTCCTTTACCTGAACTAAATTCACACACTTTGTTTATAGGTTCCTGTCTTGTAAATTTAGATTTGAGGAAATCCCTGCCTTTTATGGTAGTGTTTGAAGGGCTGGAATGCTGTCACAGCCATTTCTGATTCCTCATCTTGATGGGCACATGATTGCTGGGATTCATTACTTGTGGAGAAAACTGGTGGCTCCAGAAAGTCCCAAAAGTACTACCACATTTTGTGTGTGTCTTAATACTGAAAGCAGAAGCTCCACTCATTGTTGAGGAGAACAGAGTCATTGGCTGAGATCTCGAGCCAGGGATTATAGCTGTAAGACAGCCTCATAGAGGAGATCCTTCTCAGTTCAGCTGGTGGTGTGGTGGAGATGAAGCTTTGGGTTGTGAGAGAGAGACTGGAGCCTAATGAAAGTGGAGGGAGATAACCTCACATTGACTAGGTAAGAGTATACTTGTGCACTTACCGGGAGGAGCCGATCAGCTGCGAGGCCCCAGCATGAGGCCATGTTTGGGCCTTCAAGAGGCAGCTGGCCACTGTGCCACCAAGCCATGCTGTAGTCTTAGGAAAAGACACCCTTCTCAGCTTGCTTACTGAGTCTGCTAAATCTAGAGAGTAATTATGCTTTTGCATAATCTGGCTGTACGGATTGGGGGTGTCATATCCAGGAGAGCCCAAAATAGTACTTCTTGTTTCTGTGAACTCTCATTCTTCGGTGTTTTACTAAATAGGTGCAGAGGGGAGTCAGTTCCTGTGTTACTCACAGGCAGGCTGCTGGTGCAATGTTTTTGGGTGGCCAGAAGACTGGGTAGCACCGAAAAGAGAGGAGCTGGAGAGCCCATTTGCAGCAGACGGCTTTAGACCTCCTTTGGAAGACTCATCTTGCATGCAAATGCCGAAAATGTACTTTTTATCCGTTTCGGCAGGCTGCAGGGTTTGAGTCACCTTTGCCAGAGCTTGAGCTGGTAGTTACAAAGCGCCTCATACAACCAGGGGACATGGGTCACCCTGCGGGGCTGGATGAAAAGACCTACAAACCCTTAACTAAGCTCCACAAGCGGAGCGAATCCCAGCAGCGGGAGGTAGGCCAGTTCACATGGCGCCGCGGAGGATGGCTTTGGAGATCTGCAATTAGACGCTGGGTTGATAAGTGCCATTTCCGATGTCTCTGTTTCCTGCTTTGCAACACAGGATTAACAATTCCTGCGTTTCCAGCTTTTCTACCCAGAAAAGCAGTGAGTTCTGCTCACTACAAACTCCCAGCCATGGAAACTCCCCCCTTCCCCTTTTCTTCTCTCTTTTTTTTTTCTTTTTTTTTTTTTTTTTCTTTAAACCGCCCCCATTCCCTTTTGAATCGGTGAATGAGAGAATGTCTAAAGCCAGGGAAGTATGGAAAGATTTCATCCCTCGAGAGGTCAGGGTGGGGTGGAAAGCGGAGGGGGCTGCAAAGGGGCAGTTTGAAAACAGGAAACCATGTGGCAGTGTGCATGCAGGGCCCAGCTGATGTGAATGAGCTATTGAGAGGGGAGAGACGCTCCCACTGGCCCAGCATTAGAAAGACTTTAAAAAGTTTAGGTTTTTGGAGGCTTGCTTTTTTTTTTTAAGGAAAAAAAGCTCGGCCTTTCAGGTTAGAATAAAAGAGGGAAAATTGTATTTTCTGGAGAGCAAGTTACTGAAGTCTTTTGCTCTGTGTTGCAAACCAAAAAAAAAAGTAAATGGTTTATTTCCTTTTTTTCTTTTTTTCCTTCTGTGTACACTGCTTAAATCATAAGTTTCCATTTGTGTTTTGGGGAAGCGTTAAGCCTGAAACTTACATTCACTTAGCCTGGGGGAGAGAGAAGAGTCTTTTTACCTCTCCGAAAACGCGTCCATTTGCTTCTCAGTCACTTTTCGGACAGAGCAAACGCACACCGAGTGCCTGCAGCCGGAGGTGGAAGAGGCCGGCGAATAAAAGCTGCTGCTTTTTCTTCCCCCCTCTCCCTCCTCTTTTATTTTTTTCCTCTCTCTGAAGAGATGAATCATGCTCCCACAACTGCAAAGAAATTTTGAAAGCTGGGAGAACACTGGTGCAGGACTAAAAAGGCAAGTCGTGACGTCCCAGCCCAAATCAGGAGGGAGTGGCTTTATTTCATTATTTTCTTTCCTTTTGCCCTGAGCTGTCATTAGAAATTTAAACTTAACTCAGAACCGAGCCCTCCTGTCTGGCGAACAGTGGACCGACTCGAAAGGAAGAAAGTAGCTTTTTTTATTGTTTCTTTCAGCGCATGAGGGTGTGAAAGAAAAAAACACGTTGGTGACAGTGTTTACGTTGGATACAGTGATCAGCTTTTTTTTTTCTTTTTCCTTTTTTCCTGAATTAGACCTGTCGTGGCTGAGCCACCTTCTGCCTTCCCTCTCAGAGCGTCAAGGTTCCTGCTGCACACATCTGGCTTTTGTTCCCTTTTTCGGATAGGAATTTCATTCTGGTGCTTTTTGGATATTGAAGCTGTCTGGAAAACATTTTTTTAATTATTATTATTACTATAACAGGAAGGCTGATACCATTCTTAGCAGTTGCAAAAAAAATAATCCTATATGTATAAAGCTCTCTTCAAATATCTTTTGTTTGCTATAAGTTCCTGTGTTGCCTGTACAAGCAAATCTGTTCCAAGAAGACTTTTATCAGCCGGTCGCAGCTCTGGGATTTTCTTTTTTCCTGTTAAGAGGCTCGGACAGGCTGGTGTGCTGAGACACGGGGACTCCTGAGCACGTCTGTGAGAGGTCTGGAGCACGCCTGGCCGCAGTCAGCCTGGGGTTCATGGTGGGCTCTGCTCCTCCGCTACAGGCTTTTTGGACAAAATGTACGAACGCCACAAGAGGCGATACAGCCTGTGTGACATTTCCAAGGTGGACAGGACTGTAGATGTTGTGTTGTTAAAGGTATGATGTTTGTACACACTTATTTATGGGTTCCTTTTTCCATCTCTTGACGGGTCGATCTGTTCCCTGCTGTACCTGTGCCCCCCAGCTGGACTGTGCAGAGAGGGGGAACAGGTGGAAGAGCTCTTGCCCTTCAGCATGGAGATGGTTTTGAGTGCTATCAAACCATTTCATGCCAAATATTATTATCCCTGCAACCAGTTAATCTCTTGCAGCATGCACTCAGATACTCTTTCGGAGAGCTCTTTCTGTCCGTCTTCCCTCTCCTCTGCTGTTAAACGGTCTCCTTCTGTTTTGCAATCTTTACCACTTGCAGGTGGGCTTTCTGCGTAAGGTGCCGTTTGGCAAAGGGTTTTCATTTCCAGTGGTTGCTTTTGGGGTTGAAATGTCCCCTGAAAGCTGTGTTCTGCCAAAAAAAGGCATGGCGGATCCTCCTCTGCCTCTGTTTTTTGTTTGCATTTGAAGGGTGTACTGTCAGTCTTATTGTTTGGGTGTGAGTTTTGTCTGAAGATGGATTGGAGCAAGAGCCAGGAGTGGCTCTTGGCTAATTGTCCCAGTGTGTTCCTCCTCTAATCTAAAATTAGCAAGTGCTCCACCAAATGGCACGGTGGCAGTCTGGGAATGTCCTGTCTCCGTAACAGCTTTTTGGAGCTTCAGCAGTTTCCTGGCAAAGTGGATGGAAATCAGAAAGCAGCCAGGGGGACTGCTCTCCCTTTTTCACTCTTTTCTTAGCTAAGGCAGTGGGTTTTTGCATGATTGTATGGCTTCCTTTTTTATGATTTTTGCTTCATGCCCTCGTTTCTGAGTCGAGACGAGAACATGTAGAAAAATTTATTTTCAAATTATTCTTTTTCTACTTCATCTACGCTAAAATAGACCTAGCACTTGTTAACTTGCTTTGTTTAGGAATTAAAGTATGTTCCTTTAATTCACTGTATCCTTTCAGTTTTGGTGATGCAAATAACCATAACTTGTTTTCTCTACCAACTCACTTCTGTTGAGTATTTTTGAACTCTCCTGTTAATGGTGCTGGTTGTGGATTGAATGCCATGGTATTCAGTCTCTAGACACCCTATGAGTCATTAAAAAATGTATACATATTTTACACACACTACTTGTGTGAAATAACTGCTTAATAATTCTTGGGAGAAGACCTGGTACCCCGACAACCTCGGCTGCTAATAAAAAAAACACAATCTTTTTCTTTTATAAAGAATATCTGGATGCCTCGGTTGAAATGTAATTCGCTATAATTATCTGACTTCAGTATTTCTGATGTCGTCAGTTCCCTAAATTAGTTTTTGTTCAGCAAAGCTTAGATTTTATAACAAAAATGTGGCTCTTGTTAGTTCCCACTAGTATTTTCCTAACTGAGTTTCAAAACTGTGGGTTATACTGTCTGTTCCTGCAAATGACTCAGTGTCCATATATGTGTGCGTGTGTGCACGCATTGCTGCTCCGAACATAGGCCGTACAGGCTGCAGATGTTTAAAATAGGAGAGTGGTAGTGACAGCTGTAGTTACGATCAACTTGAGCTGGATTTTCAGTCGTTCTTCATGTTTTAGCTGGTTTCTATAACATAACCGGTAGATGAAATTAAATTTTGATGATCTAGGGATCCAAGCCAGCACTCGAGTGCGTCAGTGGCAGATCATCTCTTGACGTTCATGGGAGTTGGATCAGACCCTTAATGAGGGTGGGGTTTTTTGTTGGGTTCGTTTTTAATTAAAATACTTAAATAAAACTGTACCTTATCTCAGTCATCATATTTTGGTGAGTTAAGAGGACAGTATTTCTTAAGTGTCAAGTATTGAAAAGCAAGTAAATAGCCTTACAACAAAAGCAAAGCCAAATAGAATCCATTAAGAGTGTTTGATCTGGATGAAATTTTACCAAGATAACCTGCGAAACACCAAACAGCTTTCAGTTTGGCCTACAGATTGTCTCAGACAAGCTGTCTTTTCTTTGAGTGGTAGATCAATATGTCCTTTGCTTCATTTTAAGATGAGGAACTTGGTCGTCATGACATAGGAAAGAAAAACAGCTGGTGGAGAAGGACAACTGGAACAAATTGTGAACAAAGATGATCTTGTGTCATTTTGGTTACTAAATGTTTATAGCTGGGATTATATTTGCATTGATTGCAACCATTCTTAGCTACAGTCACAAAAGAATTTGGTTCCTACTAACTGTTTTGTAATGCACGTGTCATCTGAAGGGTCAGTGTGTTGGGGCTCAGAGTTTCCTTGTTTAGATCGTGCCTGAAACAGTGGCTTGTGAAGTTATGAAAAAAATCCCTCTGCATTTTGGGGGTTGAGGCACACAATTATTTTTAGATTTAACATTGTTTCTTCCTCCTCCCCATATATGAAAAAGCAAGAGTCGACGGGTAAATCAGTGTCCTAGCCTCTACATTGGAGGTAGGACTTGCAATGCAAACGTGATGAACTTGATTACTGAGCAAAGTGGTTTGCCACTCTACAGGAAAGCCTGGATTATGCAGAAAAGGCATAAAACTTTGCCATCATCTTTCCTGCTGGGATAGTGTAGCAGATGAGGGAGAAGGTGTGGGGCAAGTGGAATATCTGCTTGTCTGAACAGTTTATTGAGCTCTGAGCAGCTACGTGCAGGGTAAAGCAGTCTGCGCTTTGTTATTCCAAGACCCAAAATGGGAAGTCTCAGTGTGCCCATGTGTGAGTTGGCAGCCCTGTCTCATTTTTATGTTGTGCCTCCTACCACAAATATAACTATCTAGGGACAGAATATGGAAACCACACTGTCTGGCACCTTGCAAAAAGACATGTGGAGTTAGACAAGCATTCAAGTCTGGATGGACAGGCTGTGCTTTGCAGAGTTAGAAAATAAAAAATGGGCTTGCTTTGAGAATGAGAGACTGAGTAATCGCAACTGGAAATATTTTATGATAGTTCATTGCCTACATCTACACTTCACCTTTGCAAATGAAAGTCAAGGGTAGGCAGAAGGTATAAGTTTTTTTCATAACTGGGGAAACAAGGTTTGATTTAGCTGCTCTTCAGATGAACAGATCCCATTCAGCTTCCAGTTAAAAGTCTGAACATTATTCACGAAAATAAAACCAGCCCAATGTTACAAAAATAATTAAGGTATTTTGAAATCAAAGGGACAGCATTATCAGGGATGCAGTCATGGCGCCAAGCCTGAGAGCATTCAAGAAGCATTTGGACAATGCCCTCAGACACATGGTGTGAATTCTGGGGTTGTCCTGTGCTGGGACGAGTGTTGGACTCGATGGGCCTTGTGGGTCCCTTCCAACTCAGGACATTCTATGATTCTATAATCAATTAGTTATTCTGCTTCCTGGCAAAGGGTGGCTTTGGTACCTGTACTCCAGCACCAGAGAAGATCCTCTGGAATGAACCCTGCCTGCCTAAGGCAAAGTGCAATTTGCAGCATCCTAAGCTAAAAGTAGTATGTGGAGAAGGTCCCAAAATTAACTGAAACTAAGATTTCTTCCATTGTATGTTATCTTACTTATAAAGCATTTTTATTTTTTTTCTGTGCACTTTGGTTTTGGTTATTTGACACATAAGCATGTTCATTCCTTCTTTGGGCTCAGGGCTGAGGGAACTACCATCCTCGGACACTGGGTACGCAGTGTCTCATCGAACTTTGTGGCCTTAAAATGGCTCTGAACTTCAATCCTGCATCTGTCCACAGTGGATTGGTTATTGAAGGGACAGCAGGAGAGAAGTGTATTTATTATGATGTGGAGAACTTTTGAGTGTATCTGTTTGTATCTTGTGTAGAATTAGAACTGGAAGGATAACTTAAATCAAACAGACGTGTTTTCACCTTGGGCGCAGACATGTCTGTGGGAATTTTCCTCCTGTTTTAGTCAAGAGATGGGTTTTATGCAGAGCCATTGCTACTATTTTTAAAGTTTAATTAAAGTTTGTTGTTACCAGGACTCTTAATTCTGCTGGTGGAGGACTGTCACGTTTTGAAGGTGGGCCGGCTATTAAACTGGTGGCAGACGCTCTCTGTTAACCCTCCCCCCCTCCCGGAAGGGAAAGGGAAAGGGAAAAGGGAGAGAGACTTATGGGTTGGAAAGTTAAAACAGTTTTAATAAACTATAATAATGAAAAAGAGTATAATAATAATATTGGAATAATCAAATATGTACAAATATATACAAAACCAAGATCGAGCTCCCCCGATGTCGGCCACGTCCCCACCGGCACTGCAGGGCAGGCTCCGGGCAGGCCCAGGCTGGGCCCAGCGACGGACGGGAACTGGATTCAGGGATGCCCGGATCGGGATCAGGGGCAGCAGGAAAACAGACAGAGTCCTCCTTGGGCACTGGCCATACCAGAAGGGTGAGAAGGGAGAAGAAAGGCCCAAAGGCTCAGGCAGGCCCGAAGGCTCAAGCAGCCGAAGCCCGAGACCCTCGTGATCCCCCCGCTTTATACTGAGAAAGACGTGTATGGGATGGAATACCTTCGTTAGTCAATTTTGGGTCACCTGCCCTGTCTGCTCCTCCCTGCAGGTGCGACCCCTCTTCAGCTCTTCACTCATAATTAGTGAGGAATTTAGCAGTGACCTTGGTTTCTCTAAGTACAGCAAGAGCCTTTCTGCATAACATCCCTACCGGTGCCTCAGTGATAACTATGAACTTCGAGTGTTATCAGTCCCAGAAGCAGACACTGTCTGCAAAACATGCAGTTAGTTTCAGAAAGTGCAGTTACTTAGAAAAGAGTTAGCTGAAAGTAAAAATCACTGAAAGGAAAATTGGCCTGGTTTAGGCCAAACCAGGACAAGGACAACTCAGTGCCAAGGGCTGGAAAATGTTCTTGGGGCACATGCTCCCTTCCCTGTTTGGGACATGGCCAGAGGGAAAAGTGCACTCTAAGAATTCAGCGTTGCTCTTGCACCACAAAGTGCTAATTTAGTCAGTCATTTAAAATGTCCTGTGGTTGTAGGAGCCTCTTCTGGTGTAATGCTTTAGTGTTGTTCTCTATCGCACTGCTCACCTGTTGCTGTGGGCAAGGTCACTTTGGACCTCCTTGAAAAAATGTTGTCCTGATACGGTGTGTCACCAAATCTGTGAAGTTAAAAGGCTCAATGTAGCATATTCACAGTGCTAGAAGATAGATCTCTATAGAAATCACTGCAGAAATGCAAGTGTTGTCCCTTTGTCCCTTTCAACGTACATTGGAGAATGGTCGTTGTGTTCCTCAGCCGCATGGTAAAACCTGCCTCTGAAGCTAAGAAAAGACACAGGGAGATTACCAAAAAAATAAATTTAAAAAAAATCTGGAATTTGCAAGCAAATTGATGTCTGCTCTTAATATTGTGTGGCAAGATGATTGCCAAAGCAATGATTTTTGCTCTTAATGTGAGTTTTGTGTATATGGAGTTTTTTTGAAGGCTGTTGCTGGATAATTCCATTGTAAATGGAATTGTAAAGTTAAAAGTTGCTCAGAATAAATATTGAATTCCAGTTACATGTACAAATTTCTGCAATGACAACTGACCTGCAGGAAATTTTCAGGAACAGCTAGTTCCTAGAGAATAATTAAGATTTGCATTAAAAATTTAAAAAGAAATAAAATCATTGTATCATTCCTGATTATTGAACAAATTAGTTGTGATTGAATTTAAAGTATTGCTTGTTTTCTGCTATTTTTGTTCTTCAATGGATATTTCAAATCTTTCCTAGTGTCCAGTTATTGCTCCCTATGGTGTACAGGTGCTTAATGATACACCAAGGAAGCTAGAATTACTGTATAAATATTTTCCTACGTGCAATGGTATCTGGTTTTAGCTGTAAGGGAGAACTTCGTCTGGAAGCTGGTGGCAGGGGGAAGAAAAGTAGAGAAATGGAAACTTGTAAATTTCGGACAAAGTTAAAACGATACTGAGGGAAGATGAATCTCTAGAGGTTTGCTAGGAAATGAAAGTTAAAATCATCTGGTTCCTTCTGCTCTGGACGTGTTGATTTATATCGCTACCAGTGAGGCTGACAAGTACAAACTTTTAAAATAGCGGAAGATTTCCTGAGAGGTCAGTGTGTTTGCTTTATTGTGAAATGGAAGGCAAGACAAGTTAAAATAAAACCAGAGAGAAAGAAAAATGACTTTTCCATGGTTATCTCCCATTTTCTGGTAGGGAAGGTGCATGGGAGCCAAGTAGCGACTGGCCTCCAAAAGCGAGTATTGCTGGCAAGCCCTCTGCCACGCTGCTCTGCCAGAAGGAGTAATTTTTGAAATCTCTTCTGAGAAGGAGGTCTGGATTCTGGTTTTTGTGGGCAGGCACCGCACAGGACTGTGAGCACTGGAGGGGTCAGAGAACTCCTCGGCCAAGACTGTCGCGCAGGGGGAGAGGAAGGAAGAGCCTGGGAGTAGGAGCTGGGGTCACTCATCATTCCTGCGTGATGGAGGACGTCCCAGCCCCCTTTGTCTCGCAGGTTGTCCAGCACCATCCTTTTCGTCTGCACAGAGGTTTCTGCATTAAGTCACGTCAAGTTTCAAGTGAAATGTCTGGAGGAAGATGTCTCTGAGAGTCAGGAAATACATGCGTGTGTGCCCCGAAAGAGCAATCGAACCGTCTGCTGCTTGCAACTCCAGCTGGTATCCTACAGCCCTCTTTGGACATTTAGTCTGCTGGTGTTTCACAGGCAAACAGCAAACCCTTTGGGATTCACTTTTTGGTGCCTGGGGATGTGCTTCCATGATTCATTCTGTGTCTGAGCTGCTGATAAACACATTCAGGCTTCTGCATGGAAAAATAGCTGGTTCTCTCCTGGCTTTTTTTCAAAAGCTGTGTATCGAAACTCTGTTCCCAGAGGCTGTTTCATACTCCCTTCTGCCATCTGAACACTGCTGCATCCTCTGCTCCTTCTGCAAAGACTTGGGATGCCCAGGAACGATGGGCTGTAATCGGTGTGGGCAAGGCAAAAAGTACGTGCGGGTTTTACCATCTTCTGTGGCCACCAGACTGCCGTCCTGTCGTTGGATTTCTCTTAGCAAAACAGAGGGAAGAGGGAAGGAATATATTTTGTAATGGTATTTTTTCTGCAGCCCTTACTTTTTGTACCTGCAGTCCTGAGTAAATATGAGCAGAATTCAGCTGTTGAGGAGGGAGCCCAGCACTCAGTCTCGGGCTGTGGATAATGGGGTTTGTGTTTTGAGTATCTGTGGACCACCCAGTTCCCTGAGAGCACACAGTAAACCTCCCTCAAATCCTATCTGGGCTCGTTTTGGCGTAGGGAATACTTGTATATAGTAGTGGTTTCTTTTGTTTGTGTTTTGATGATGATTATTTTTATTCCTGAATTAGGGCTACTGAGATAAATATTTAGTTTCTAATGTTTTATTTTGTAGCTAATCAGGTATATCTGAAACAGCACCTTAAACCTCAGTGTTGCTCTTTCATTACTTTTTTTTTTGTAGAAAAAAAACAGACGTTTTCAGTACTTGGCAAAGTCACAGGGCAGAGGAGAGAGCTGGCTGGGTAATGGGAAAAATACTCAAATCTTTTTTGAAAAAATGCCAATGTCTATAATGCATTTTCAGTGAATGACTCAATTGGTTCTATTAAAGGAAAAAATATAATGTTAATTCAGCCTAATATAGTTCATTCTATTACCAATCAACTGACAGGCTTGAACCTCCTCATATTTTGCTTTCTTACTGCTAATTGTTGAACAGGATGTTTAATTATCAATTTCCAATAGTGGATATCAGTATATATCAGGAGTAGTTCCTTAAATTTGATGGAGATACATTGGTTTAAGAGTAAGGAGGATCAGGCTCAATTTGATGAGGAAGGAGTTAGGTGCAAGCCAGTCAGAAGGAGGCAGAATTTGATTTTATATCTGAAATGGGTCGTTTCTTCATTTGTGTGGACTTGAGCACATTTGCATTTGTCCTTCTGTGTGTGTTCAGGCTCAACCTCTAGATTTGTCTTTAGTAAAATGTAAGACAGTGTGCTACAAAATAGATTCTGTTTTGGCTGGAGAAAAAAGAATATTGGCTTTACAGTCATAATGTGATACTTGTTGGCTTTACAACTCTTCAGACTAAAAGGTATGTATAAATTCTGCAGTGAGGTTTAATTGCTAAGGTTAGATGCCCCTCAGCCTCACTGAGAACAGGGGGTGTCTTTCTTCCGTTGAAAGAATCCAAATGGTGACCCACTGTCCATGCAACAGTTAAAACTCAACATCTTTACGTCACTTTGGAAAACAGAAAAAATAGTTTTGAGTATTTGCTTACAGAAGCCTTTCTCAGCCTTCAGCCTGCTTCTCTTTCCCTCTCCACCTCTCATTTAATTTATATATAATATATGTAAAAGGGAGAAGATGGGTATACAGGTGTGTGCATATGTGTGTTGAGTAGAGGTGCAGGGAAGGATGGGATCTTCGATGTATGTACATATAGGGGTCTAATGGGATTTTAGATGAAGGTGTATATGATGCACATGTATGAGCAGAGGCAGTGAGTAACTGATAGGAAGTGTACATCTCATATCTAACAAAAATAGCCTGCAAAATTGCATGGAGGTGGGAGGGATGTCCAAGTGGGACATGCACTGAGGTCACCGTGAGACCTGACTCTGGTAGAGCACAAGGTCTCCATCTCCTCTCCTGGGAGACTCGTGCTCATATTTCCGCTCTCAGATCTTCTCTGCTCCTTCCCTGTCTCCCGCAGCAAGAGCTGCTGACTGGGGAAGGTCACGGTATCTTCGCTGCTGGAGGATTTTAAGGGCGTGTTGGATTAAGACCTCTCAGATTATAGTTGAGCCTGACTTGGAGCAGCAGAAAGGAACTATCTAACCCGTCAAATGCCCTTCCAGCCCCATTTTGTCATCTCAGAAGTATGGAGGAGGACAAAACCTAAGGAAGAAAAATGTGCTGTAGAAAGTAGCTGACAGGTCTGGGGGAGTGGAGCGTTGACTCTGCGGTGTGGCGAGCAGGAGGTGAGCGGAGGTGCTGGCAGGAGCCCCTCCAGTGAAGGGCAGAAGGATGCAGCCAGACCGGAGAGGAGCACTAGCCAAAGGCTGCAAATAACAAGTTCCATGATCTCAGTGAGAAAGGGAAAAAGGACATGGGTCATTAGTCAAAGCAGCAAGTCAGGTCAAGGGTAGGAGAGTCTTGTTTTTTCTTTATTTGATTTTTTTTAAAAAAAAAAATAATAAAAAGAAAAAGCAGTGCATTTTGTAACATGGGAGAAAGGAGAGCATTGAGGGGATGAGAATTTGGCAAGGGACTGCAAAAATGGAGCAGGATCATGGAGGAGATTGAAGACAGGTCAGAGGCAAAAAGTAAATAGCAAAAATTCTTTATTTGACAGAGAGAAGGAAAAGGAAATTATTTCAGGAGATAAAAGGAAAACCAGAGAGAAGGCAGGAGAATAGTTGGCATGTAAAATCAAAGTCATCCATTTTGGTAGCTTTCTTTTAGCTACAACATAACATGTGAGCTCCTGTGTTTTGAGGCGGGTCAGGAAGGGAAACAACCTCTGGATTTCATGATGTGGGACATGGGACTGTCCAGGCGAGATTTGCTTGTGTTTGATGATAGAGGCATTCAGGCAGAGCTGAAGGAGAGAGAGCAAAGGGACTCCAGAGTCTACCAGCTGTAGACAAAAGCGATGAGAAGTGTGTGTTGGATGAGCCAAAGGTTGTGGATAGTTCAGCAGACTTCAGAGTCAATGTTGGACAGCACAACCCAAGTGAGGACGAGTAAAGCAGAGGCAGACAGAGGAGAAGACTGAGAACAGATCAGTCATCCTTGCTGAAAGACTGGAAGTCACGGAAGGGGTGAGGGACAGGGTGAGATGATAAGGGCTGATGTTGAAATAAACCATGTGATGTGTCTTAGTGTTAAAATGGGGGTTTCTAACATCATCATCATTTCACTTAATGCAAATATGTGAAGTTAAATATACAAAGTGCTTCTGGTTCTCACCATGACCTGGACACTTCCCTAGCCCTCATTTCCACATTATCAGAGCACCTGACTATCTTTAAGGTAATTACCTCTACAGCAGTATGGGTGGTAAGGAATTGCTATTCTGTGGATAGTGAACCGAGGCATAAAGCAGAGGAATATCTTGCCTGCAGTCCCACTGCAAATGGAACTGAGAATTGAAGCCAGGTTTCTTCAGTCCTCAACTAGTAGCTTAAACACTGGCTCATCCTCCCTCTGAACTCCTGCTTTGAGCAGGAGCCACCTTGAAATCATACTTTCCACAGAGAAATAAAGTTTTTTGGCATATTTTAATGGTTTGTTTAGTGATGCTAAAAAAAAAAAAAGTTGTAAGTTACTTTTGAGGGTTTTATTATTGGGACAAAATTAACCATAACTATATATCTGCTGGTCGATGCAGAGTGACATTGCAGAAGAGACTAACAGGGACGTTAGTGAGAGGCCTTTCTTTGATTTGCTGTGGTCTGTTTTTCAGATAAACCGTGAGAGCTGGTGTTCGCTGGAGCCATGTCCCGATTCTTCCCTGCTGGAACGCAAGCGGACACGGGAGTCTCCAGGTGAGCAGCGTGCCAGTGGGGGGCCCTGGACAAGCAGCCCAGGGTTCTTCTCACCTTTTCTTTCCTTCTTTTTCTTCTTATTATTGACATCTTAGCCTTGAGGGGGAAAATATGTAAACTAAAGAAAATGTGTAATGAATCTGCTGTGAGTCATTGTTAGCACATGGTTGTAGCACTTGACTTGCAGTGAGCTGTGGTGTGTGTCACCTTCTTAAGTAGTTCTGCGTTTGAAGTACTTCAGTGTTTCGATCTTTTTTTTTTTTTAAATAAATAAGCTTGAAAGGTGTGATGGAGGACACAGACATGGTTTCTAGCCAAAATGATAATGCAATCAGAAATTGAAACTCCTGAATCCATATTTAGATCCAAATCAGTGGTTTGATTTTATTTTTTTTTTTTTTCCCCTCTGCAAGTTGCCATGATTTCCAGGCTTCAGGAAGCAGGAAGGCTGTTCAGAGCCATCGTTCCCACACCCTGCCCATCAGCCATGCCAAGCTCCCAGCCCTTCGTGCTGGCTGGTGCTTCCTGGCTCTTACACTGGGAAAGAAAATCTTGTATGGGCAAGTTTCGGAGAGGGATTGGTGTCCAAGATAAGAAAAAAAGCATTTACTTTCATTGAATTATGAATGTTCAAAACAAATAGAGTAATTTGTCAGGGCCATGAATAGTGACTTTGCTTGAACTGTTCATAGAGAGGACACTTCTTGCCTTGTTTTCATTAGGAGCAGGGGTCTCACCTGAATCTCCTTCAGTTTATCTGAGAGACTTGAAAGAAGAACAGGGATTGAATCACTGAGTGTCGATGTGAAATTCAAACCCAATCTTCTTAGAGTGCGGGCTAAGAAGGGATAATGTGGGTGGCTGACCTGGAGGGTTTATTCTAGGTAGAAGTTCAAGCTCCCATCAGAGTGAAATAACTACTTTTTTCTTCAAAAAAAAATACTCCTGTGTTTAGACTAGTCATGAACAGTGAATAGCTGCTTCAAGAGTGTTTTACAGGAGAACCTGTGGTATCACCATGCTGCTTCTTTCCTAATTGTGTCCTCAAATCCCTTGTCTCTTGATATGATATTTTTACGCTTCAGGCAAGAGTTACTGTGCTCCATTTGGCTGGAAAACGACATGTGCTTGTTTGACTTGCCAAATACACAATCACAGAGTCGTATGGATTAATATTAGATAGATACTAATTTTCTAAAGCAATATCATACTGTAGAAATATAATATTAATTATGTAATCAGGTAGGCATATATACATAAATATTAATAATTATAGTAATACGTGTCTGTAACACAAGCACAGTGAGGTGGGTTTTTAAGTTGATTAATGTGCTTTCTGATCAGACTGAAGCAGCAGGAAGATCTCAGGCTCCGCAGGTTCTGGCCTTTCTGGAAATAACGTCCTTACTGCACACGCATCCCTCTGGCTGCGGTGCTGTGCGGTGTAGAGAGAGGGAAAGAAAAATCTGGCCACACCAAACAACAATAAAACCACTACCTGTCGTAATGTGGCTGACTTAAAAATACACAACTTGATAGGGAATTAGACCTTTTTCACCTGCTGAATAATCCTACTGAAATGGCTTGTAAGGACAGAGTCCTGAAATCTTAGAAGGTAACTCCAGAAACTGTAGCTTCTCATTTTCTCTCAGTGGTTTTGAAATTAAATGCCTGGAGGAGCGTGGCAGATACGTAGCTATCAGAATGGAATTGGAGGGCTCAGCCCTGTCTTGGAGAACACGAAGCTTTGGAAAATATACGTAAAAGAGTTGCTTGGAAATTTTCTTCCTAGGCCTTTATAATGTAGAATTTTTTTTGCCTCTATATTATGTGTAGAAGTGTATTACCATCATCATTGTATTTTTCACCTGCACCTCCACAGAGAGGAGCAGGTAAGAACAGCTGTGCTATCAGTGCTGCATGTGCAGTGAGCAGGGGATGGATGTGTGACGGGAGTCACAGTCCCCATGTCATGGCAGTGCTGTCACCAGGGCTCGCCAGGTCACGGGTGAGGGAGACAGAGCTCAGCGTTGTGCAATGCCTGTGTGGTTTAAATCAGAGAAAACAAACCCAATGAGCTAACTCAGAAAAGAGGGGGGGAAGACCCTCCCCAAACAACTGGCAATAAAGGAGAAGGGAGGGAAAAGAGGGTTTGGGGGGTGTGGGGGTCCCCATCACTCTGCTCCTCATCATCCCTCCCTGCCGCTTCATCTCCTCTGTCCTTCAGAGGCTCCTGGAGAGCCTTTCGCTGCCTCTTGTGATTTATTATCTGGGCGAGGTATCCATCCCTTGGCGCATCTGGATCGTCCCCGCTGATTTTCCACTGGAACGTGGCTCAAGCCCCTTTGTTTTTCAGTCTGGGCTGCGGACACACTGTGCCGGCTGCCAGCTGGACAGCCGGCACCCTGGCCTGCTCCCTTACAGCCTCTCCATCTCTTCTTTGCTTTTCCCTTCTTTTTTATTTTTTTTCCCCCTTTCTTCTTCTCTTCCCCCTCCCTTCTTCCCCTCGATGATGGAAAAGCAGTTCAGATTTTCCAGGTTTACCGAAAGGGGAACAGGACTGGGGAGCAGCCGCCCGGCCTTCAATAAGTGCTTTTCCAATTCTCCGACATGTGGAAACTCCTCTGCAGGGCAATGGGGTTTCCAACCGGTTCCAGCTCCCCCATGACCAAAAAGGGGGCAGCCCCACTACCATCAATAAGTTCACGTTATTTCCTCCGACAGTGGCTTGCTCCCATCAGCTGGGCTGTGGATGGGTGTTTGATAGCTGCTGTCAGGCACACGTTAAGGATGGGGAAGGGAGAAAGGTAGTTCCGAGCTACCCAAACCTGTCATCATTGCATTGATGTGTAAAGTTGATGTAGCCAAGGATGGAGTTTGTCAGGTGTAATTTAAGAGCGAAACGACATTTTAGTGCCCTGGTTCCTCTCCAGGGAGCTAAACATGTTTTGGATCTGTTTAGTTAGAGCAGGTTGCAAAATAACACCTTTCTTTTTTAGAAAAAATACTAATAATCAGAAAATATTTTGAGCTGGGAGAAAAGAATGTTCAGTTATTGCCAAAATTGTCATTAATACCTTTGCCTGAAGGCTGAACAAACGAAATGATATACAGGCATTTTTTATGCAAATATATGTCTGTTAAGGTTTTTGGAACGGAAGGGATTTCTCAGTGGCTGTAGTCTGTTTCTGTGCCGCTGACCACCCCAATGCAAACAGCTGGAAGCATTTTAGAAAAAAGAGATGCAATATCCTTATATTTCAATGTCAGGAGCTATGAAAGCTGAAAATTTTTTAAAAAAACACTTAAGTTTTGAATCTTAGAAAAGTAAAGGTTGTCATGGAAGTCATACTAGTGCTTTTTCAGTGAGGAGTATAGGAGGAAGAATGAAATAATCATCCCAATATGCATTAAAAGCACCTTGGCATTTAGAGGGAGTTGATTGTTTAATTGAGAAAGAAAGCAAATATTGTAGAGTTCTATTTCTACATTTTTTGAATATTAACCTAATTTTGCAGTTGCTGCAATCAATGGGACACATCCTGTTACGCTCAGTGTGGGGTACCTGATACATAGCATATTTATCAGCCCCTCAAGCTACAAGCATATATGGCTGTTTAATGAAGACTTTCTGTTTGCACCATGTTCTTTGATGATGCATTAAAAAGGAGTTTTAAATTCTTGAATAAATTCTTTGAAAATTTGCAGGCATGGTTTTGGGAGGTGAGCACAATTTGTAAAGCTCTGTTTACTGTAGGTTTTAAATCCTTGAATTTACTGAGTGTATGCGAGTTGGATGTATGGATGCTACAGAAAGCATCACACCATAACTCTTTCTTCTTTGCTCCTGCAGAATGTGAGAACTTCTTGGAGGATGGGCTGAGTAGCGTCTGCGCCTCGTCACAGGGTGTCCTTAAAAGAGAGTCCGGGAGCGAGTCTGACCTCTTCCCCTTGCCTGGTGATGGAATGGAAGACCTTGTCTTTGGAAAGGTAGGAAAGCCTGGTTGGGATATGGTTAAAAAACAAAGCTCTAAGTCCTGATTCAAAAAACCCGTACTGCAAATGCAAATCATCTTGGTTTCTCTGGTGAGTTAGAAACCTGGAAGCGATTACCCTGGAACGGAATAGATGGGCAGGATCTGGTACTCTCTTCAGATGCAGGAACACGAGGCATGTATTTACTTGCAGCAGAATTCCAAAAACTGTGCAGCCCCTGATGTTAAAAAGATGAAAGCAATTTTGACTGTCCAAAAGTAAATCAGGCGCTAGAGAAACAGATGAAAAGGTGGATTTTCTTGCAAGGTCATTAGGGATTGCACAGATGGTATGAAAGCCGTCTTTAACTAATGTAACAAAGAGCTTTTCTCCAGCAAACGATGAGCTCTGCACTGACACCTTCAGAATCATATTCTGTAATTCTCAGAGGAACCAGTGTTTTTCTGTAACTCCCTGGATAGGAAGGAAACACTCACTCTAAATACTTCAGGCCAGTTCCAATGAATAGTTTTGTTTCCTAGGCGACATACCTTTAATGCCTTTTTGCCTGTAAGTAGAAGGAAAGCGTTTTCAGGTTTGCTTAAAATCAACAGGAGTCATTACTTAGTCATCCCTCTGCCCTTTGTGTTGCTCATGCCTGAGAAGCGGAAGGAGGAGTGGGTGAGACCCGAGACACAGAGTCAGCCTCCTGAACCGAGGATGCCTCCCTTGAGCATCAATCTTTTGCTGTCTGTGTCAGAGCAGCCTGAATTTATTCGGAGTGTGATTAGGTTTTGCTTTTTAAGAATAGTCTTGGTGGTAATTTGTATTCTTCTTGCCATAAGTAGATGGTGACAAAGCACCCAGAAAGAACAGTGATGCAGAATCAAAGAGGAAGTGAACCTTCCTCAGAGCAGCCATCACGTTGGTCTCAGCTCCATCAGCTCACATGCTTAGGTTCAGCTCCAGCTTACCTGTTTGAGCAGGCATGGTTCCTCCTCTGAAAAACTAAACTTTTGGAGTAGTTTTCACACTTGCTTTGAGAGAAATATATTTAATGAAACAAAATTCTGTTTGCTTAAATCAAATCAGATGATGGTGAATATTTTCCAGCAGGACAGGAAACACCATAGCCCCGGCTAAGTGATTTCATGTGCTATAAATGAACAGTAAAGTCATCCTTAATGCATGTGGTAGGGCACAGAGCTCACCAGCCTCACCCTTTCCCATCTTACTCTCAAAGTGATGCAGGACCCTGATTGTGAGAATATAAGGCTGTTTGTCAGAACAGAAGACTGTCTTCAATTTTCTCGTGTAGAGTGGCATGAATTACAACAGCCAACAGCCATTTGAGCCTGATTTAATGCTCGTATGGGGATGCGTGGGAGAAGAGTGCTGTGGGAACACAGTGAATTTTATATTGTACAGAATTTTAGCTTTTTCCCTTTCATACATGGAAAGTCTCCTTCTCCAAATACGAGAAAGAAAAATTAAAACTTAAAAAGAATAGGTAGTGCAATGTAGTAAGGATGCTGCAGGGGAAAGGAGGAGGTGGTGGGGAAAGCAGATCTTCAATTGCTGGTGGAGAACAGGCAGAGGGAGGAAATTATTTTCTTTGTAGAAAGGGAATTTCTTAATTTGGCAGCCTTTGCATTGTTCTCATTATGCGGTGGATTGCAGACGTTGTCTACAAATGGGTTCAAAAGGTTCCTGAGTTGAGTTTAGGAAGTTATTGAAAGCTAATCTCAACCTCAGTCGCTTTTTTTGTCTCTGCTTTGCTGACTAACTTGATTCCTTGTCTCCTTTCTCAGTATTTATGAGAGTACCTTTTCTACAGTTAAAGTTATTTCTAGAAGGACCAGAGACACTAGTCTTGTGAGCTTGTTCCTTAATTCAGTCTTTTTTTAGACTACTGAGCCCAGCTAGTAGAAATGCAAGCTATAAATATTTTTAATAACCACTAAAATAAGTGCTGGATGTAATCTTTCTTCTGAAAAATATTAGAAGATGCATGTCTTGGTTGGATTCAGTTAGTTATAATCCTATTAAATAGTGCCATTTCCATATCACAATGGGAAGAGAGAGGATGTTTATGGACAAAAAGAGGATCTCAAACCTTTCAGTATCATGATTATTACTATTATTACTAGACCTGTTCTTGTTTCCCCATTGTATGGAGCAAGAGTTGAACTTTAATCTGTTAGAGTTGTTTTTGATTGTATAGCTCACTCTTCCTCTGTTAACTGCTTAATACATTAAAAGAAATTTAGGAAGAACAAGCCATTGTCTGTCCGGGGTTTTTGGGCTGCTTCCATAGACATCACTTGAAATTCATAGATTTTTAAGCCCTGGTTCTATCCCAGGACCATGAAGAATTGGGGTCTGTGGGGTCACAAAATCTGCAGGTCCCTTATACTGTCCCTGGTGTTTGGTGCATGCTCTCCTTACCATCTCCTTGCCGTCTGCTGTGCTTCTCTCCTCTTTTTTTTTTTTTTGGCTCTGAAGGACATGTGCTGAGTAACATGAGCTGACAGGTTCAGAGAGCTTTAGCACTAAAATCTGACTTGTTTTTTCAGACTTCAGAGGCTGTTGCTGAAATCCAGAAATCGCTTCCAACGTGAAGTCTAAGGCTTCAGCAAAATTTTTTTTTTTTTTTTTTTTTTTTGCATCAGTGCTTCATTCCCATGTCCTCGTCATCCTACTTTTGCTTCTCCGTCTCAGCCAGCCATCTGGGCAGGCTTTGCAACACCCTCCTTCTTGAATGATTAATGCTGCATAAGGTCATTTCTCACAATCATCTGGCAACGTCCTGGGGCGTAGCCCATACGCTTTGCTCATCTTAACTTTTAACCTGCCACCGAAATTCAGCGTTACTGAGAAGTTTTTTAATATGCCTCTTGGGAAATGATTCAGACGAAAGGCCCTTGGGAAGTCAGAAACCCACAGATCATTGTCAGAGGAAGGGGTTGCAACCCAGCCTCTTGAATTTTGTTTAATTTCTGCCTTTGTTTTCATTTGCTCCAGGAAATACACAAATCCATAAATATTTTGTGTTTATATTTTCAGAATTATTGTTTTGCTTTAAAAAAAAAAAAACCACAACACAAAAAAAACTAACAACCATGCAAAAAAAAAAAAACCAAATCCAAAGGAATAAAAGTTTGAAGAGAGAAGCTTTCACCAGGGGAAGACTCCTCCACTCCAAATCATAAAAATTATGATAGATAATTAATAGGAGGCCACTCTTGAGGTTAATTTTAGGGAGCCTGGAGCCATAGGCAAATCCAAATAAAAAATGACTCTACTAGGTTATATATCAAGCCAACCAAAGATGTTGACTCCTTTAGTGTAATGATATGCCAAATAAACTTCAGGATCCCAGGGTTTAATTCTTTTAATCATATTTTTTTTTTAAAACACTGTAACACCTTTAATGTCTTTGTCACATGGAAGATCCGGGGACAGAGTAAGTTTGTGTCTCAGCACTTTGTGTGTTGTCATCATGAAAATGATTGAAAGAACATTTTAATTCAACTTATCAAGACCTCCTACAGATGGAGGGATTTAGTTGAAGTTATCTTATACCCCCACCATCCTAGTAATTTCTTTTATCCCTATTCATGAAGTACATCCGTTCTTTCTTAGAAAACTGACTTTTTATGCCTTATCTAATTTTTTCTTGCTAGCTTCTCACTAAGTACTGTTTCTGAGAGCAAAGAAAATGTCCATTAGCTCATGTCTGTAAAGGCTCTTTTCAGCCATGAGTTTTATGGTCAACAGTTAAGGGTTGAACTCATTGAGGTGCAATGCAGCAAGCCAAGCTTGAAGAAAATTACTATTTCTTTAATGTTTCATTTTTCCTATAGAAAAAGAACACATTAGAGAACCATTTCTGTTCTGCAAACAGGGTATTTTCTTACTCAAATAGGATTAAAGAGCAATGCATATTTACTGGCACTTGGCCAGATAGCTAATTTTTTGCAGAGGTGGCTACAATACAGCTGTTTCTTAGATGTGTCAGCCACACTGGGCGTTTTGCAGACAGAGTCCTGGTCTTTCATATTAACTATTTTGCTTTGTTTAAAAAAAAAAATCATTTAAATGAAGGCAGAATATTTTTAGAGGAATAAGCATGGGCCACAAGTTCAAGGGAATTGTTTCTTGTGTTCTTTAGTCAGTCTGATGCTCAAGGTAAAAGTTAAAATAGACCAAATATATTTCACATTTTTCAGATGTCTCTTTGAACTGCACTTTATGATAGAAACCCTAAATCTTCCCTGCTAGGGAAGCATTTTTTTGTCCTGCATATTAAACTGGGTAAGTATTCTCATCTGGGAAATAAAATTTCCTCTTTTTACTCTAATTCCTCCTTAGGTAATTAGATGTACTGCACTATTGTTGCTAGATTTGCATCCAAATTTAATGTTTCCAAACTATCCCATCCTTCCACGGTACAGCTGGCAGTTACTCCTCTCTCCTCCTGCTGTGCTGCCCTAATGTCGAACAGTATTTTCCTGCGTCTCAGAAAAGCAAAGCAGACTGTTTCCTCTACTGAAGGAGCATTATCCACATAATGACTACTTAATTTGTCTGGATTTAAGCAATTCAGTAAGCTCTCATCATGACTCACACAAATACCAGATTATCTTGAATAATGTCAAACGTCATCAAAAACTTTACAGGGCATCCATTTCAGTTCTCTCTTGTTTTAACCTACAGTTCCTATTTGATTATGTGTCAAATCCAGTACTTTACAGTGTAAGTTTACTAGTAAAGTATTTACACAAATTCATCATTAATATTTACATTCCTTACCATGAAATGAATGCTTTTGGAGGGATATATTTTTAGTGTGTTTTTTAATATTTTGTGTTTTAAAGGTATATTGTACTTTGGTGTTGTGCTGTGGATGCTGTCTTCTTTTTTTTCCCCTCTTTTTTTCTTTGATGGATGGGAGAGGGGAAATAGTGGGACAGCATTTATTTAAACCACCTTAGGAACATTATTGTGTACCTGTAAACTGAAATAAGAATAAAAAATCGTCAAACTTGAAACAGGGCTTCCCTCTAAATAGTGAAATATTTGATTAGAATAGTTTTTGAACATCTTAGTTTCTTTTTATTCAGTTTAACAAGAAGCTTGTTTCTTATAATGTTGCCCATCAAAAAAGGCACAGAAAAGCAAAAGTGTCTGGAGCATTTAACGCTGCTGGGCTTGAACAAAGCCAGGGCGGCAGGATCCGAGGTGAGGGCTGCCGTGGGGCAGCCCCACTCCCGTTCATCCTGCCCTGCGCGGGTTTTGATGCCTGTCTCTCCCTTCTGAGAACGGGATTTTGTAGCCTGTTGTCTTCTGCCAAATGTGAGCTGGCAGCCTGCAGCTCCTCGAGCCCTCAGCTTCTGCCGAGACCCACCGAGCCTGCTATTTGAAGACAATTAATTGCTATGGCTTTGCTGAGTAGTCCATTATATATGGTCTGACAGATCATTTGCCTATTATTATTTTAAATGATACAGCATAGGACTCGGCAGGAGAATAAATGGAAACTTGCCACATCAGTCCCTGGGGGCAAACACCATTTCAGACTGAAGGTGATGTCAGAGATGCTTGTGTTTTTTTTTATTCTAGCCACGAGGAACACAGAATACACACAGGCTCTTCTCGGGTATGGTCAGCATGTGGCCTTTGGCCAAAGAGAACCAGTTTGGCTTCCACCTATTGCTTTTGGAGCAAACTAATCCAAAAAATTGCAGTATGACTTGAGACCTGTAATACAGGGTGGCTGATCCTGCGGAACGATATTTTTCAATTACAGTTGGATTTGAAAAATGCTGCAAACCCTGGCATTAACTTTCTGCTTAATGGAAAATAGTGGGGGACGGGGATTTAAGCTTTTATTTCTTCTGTTTGTTTTCTGCTATTGAATAATTATCCCTTTTGTGCTGCATGATGCAGTATGTTGCCTTTGAGCTCTCGTGGCTGAGAGCTACAAACCCATCCCAGGTTGCACAGGAGAGGCTGGAGTTTGTCATCAGGAGTCATTAGGACCCAGTTCCCCATTAATCTCTCTCTGTAAACCTTTGGCGGTTTTATGGCACCTTGACCGATAACAGGTTTAGCCAGAAATGGTGAGAGGAGCAGGATTTGCTGTGGATGAAATGTGGAATTGGAGGGAGGAAAGGCAGGCAGAGGACCTGAGCTGCGAGCCCAGTGTTATGGCAACCAGGGACTTGTGGGGTGGAAGAGATTGCCCTGCAGAGCATTTCAACCTCTTTTGAAACCAGAGCAAAAAGTCTCAATTCTATGATGGTTAATTTGCCTCATGCTGTCAGCTAGGAAATCTCTCAGCTTGTGTGAAATATAAAATATTTGCATTTATTTAAAATGTTAAATGTATTCACTTCATTGGAAGTGTTCAAGGTCAGGTTGGAGGGGGCTTTGAGCAACCTGATCTAGCGAACAATGTCCCTGCCCATGGCAGAGGGACTGGACTAGATGACCTTTAAAGGTCCCTTCCAACCCAAACCAGTCTAGGATTCTGCTTCAGTGTATTTTTAATTTTTCTTACCCACAGCAGCCTGAAGAGGAGCAGTCTGCATGCGATGTCACCAGTTCCAGTTCCTCTGCAGATGACACCATGTCCCTGGAGAGGAACTCATCCCTGGGCAGCGACACGTCCCTTCCCTTTCCGCCGATGGTGAACTTCGTCCAGCCCAAGGATAGGCACAGCCTGGATGGCAGCTGCACCAACATGGTGGCCACAGAGGGAGGAGAGAAGGAAGAGGAGCTGGACAGTATCACGGATGTGCCCACTCATTCCTCCGTCTTACGAAACTCCATGCGACCACTGTCACCTTTCCGTCGACACAGTTGGGGGCCGGGGAAGAATGCCACCAACGAAGCAGAAATAAATCAGAGGAGGTGAGTGAAGAGCTGCTTTGATTTACTTTGCACCCACTCATGCGTACTTATCTAAGCTTTAAGACTCGGCGTGATGAAACAGAAAACTGAGGATGTTACTTCTGATTATTTCTTTTTCACTCAAAGGGGTGAAGACAATCTCCTAATGTATGTTTGTTTTTTTTAAATTAACTTTCAGGATTAAAGTACTTAATACCTACAGTACGCTTGAGCTTTCCAGAGCAAATGGAATTACCTTGGGACAGGTCATCCATTTGAACTGTCACCACCCCCTTCTATACGAAGGGCTTTGTTAAAGGAATTATTGGAGTGTTAAATCTCACTGACCACAAGATAAACATGACCATTATTGCTCTGAATGTATTAAGAGATAGCACGGGCACCAGGGTTTTAAAAAAAGGTGTGGAGGCTCCTCATAGTGGTGAGATGGGTAGTCCCTGTTTCACAGAATTGGTTCCACTTCAGTCTCTCGTGGACAGTAAGTCCCACCTTAACTCATCACCGAGGTCCACGGTGGTGCCCAGGAAGATGAAAAAGGGAAGTTTTCCCATTTATTCTTTCAGGAGATACAAGAAGGAGAGGTGTAACAGCTACATGAGTGTGTAGATGCTGGTGCCAAGTGACTGTGGGAAGAAAAGGTGCTCAGGCCCCCATTTCAGTGGGGAAAAAGATGAAGTAAGGAAGATGCACACCAATAAAGCAGTTGCTGTAAAGTTCCCTGCCGTGCTCTGCACCGTGCAGCATCTGGGCTGCCGGATGCTTGGGGTCAAACCCTGCATGTTCTGAAACCAGTGGAGGTTTGGCCAGTGTTTTTAATGTGTTTTAATGCTTCCAGAGCAGGAATGGCCAGTTGTTTTAGCAGGGTCAGGGTGCTGTATCCTCCCGTCCTGCCAGCATAGACCTGCAGCTTACAGAGGCCGTAAGCCCAGGCGTGCAGCGCGGTGCTGCTCTCCAGGCTGCCTGCTGCTGTGTTTGTGGCCATGGGTCTGCTTTTAAGATAAACGGAGCCATTGCATTTGGTGATGCCATTAAATTAAAACTGGCCACTCACAACGGGTTCTTGGTAAATTGTTACTGACCCATTGGGACAGTCCAGTGAGAGGCAGCAGCCTCCCATTGGAAATATGTGCATCCTTTGCATGTTAGGAGCTGTGGTTATCACTAAAGGAATATCATAGACCCTTCAGATTTTAAAGCCAATGTTGAAAAACATTCAGGAACATAGCAATGTAGGGTGAAAGATATTATTATTATAATATTACTGCTGCTGCTGTTTACCACTGCCACCTTTTTTTGGCTTCATTTCTGGTCCCCGAGTAGTATTTAAATAAATTAAGTAATACCTATCTTTTTAAAGCTACAAAAGAGTCAGCATAAGGTATACATGCAGGTTCATGACAGAATGAGTCCATAAGCTCATAAACTCCTTTAAAGAGATTTGGTTTTAAGTGTAGGACCTGTTATGTAAGGATTTCTGATGGTAGTAAACTGAGTAGCTGGCAATTACTGCTAACACTTAACAGATGGGGTTAAATTCTTCTGCATCAGACTTTGGAGGCTGTTTCTGATATGGGAAAATACATTCATTGTAAACGTAAGAAAATCTGAGTTAAAGGAACATTAATTATTCTCATATGTTCTTAGATACAGCTGCTGCTACATAAGGATAGCTGTGACATAGGTTAATTAGAAAAGAAAAGCTGTGTGGGTCTTTGCTGCTGATTTGGTTCCTGTTTGGTTTTATGTTTCTGTTACAAAGGAATTTGAATTATCTGGGTTTGTTGGCTTTTTTTTTTCTTTGTTCTTTTCATACGTGGCCGTTGTGATGTTGAGATTGTGGTTGCTTAGTGAGCAACAACAAATACCAAGGAAGTGAAGCCCAAACAAGTGACTTTCATACAAATCAGTTAAATTGAGGGTATTTTTCTTATTCATTTATTTCCTGAGCAGTAGATACTTTTCCATTTTAAAGAGGAAAAGCCCTTATTATAACCTGACTTTTGCAAACTTTGGAAGTGAAATAATATGGAGCACAAATCTTAGCTAAGGTTTGTCCTGCTGATGAGCAGGACCTGTGCTGCTCCCACTGCCTGCCACCCTTCGTCCGTGCTCCCTCTCCCTTTCTGGGAATCCCTGCCACTTCTTTGCTTCATTGATGAGCCAGTTGCACTCACTAAATGAGCAGAAAATGAACCAAATAAAGTGGAATTGCTACCAAAACCCAAGGAGTAGAGCTGGGCTGCACAGCTGGGAAGAGGAATGGGGAGGCAGGCTGCACGGTCAGCCAAACTGTAAGAGGTGCCTCCTGCCCCAGCGAAGGACTCACAGCTTGGTCCAGCCCCCATCCACACCAAAAAGTCTTTCCCACAATGGTGGGGATAGCCAAGTCAAGCTTAAATAGAGCTGCTGATGCAGGACGCAAAGAGCCTACGGAAAAAAATCAGGTTTTGTAGGATTTGGTCTTTTTCAGTGTGACATGTTTTCTGTTTGTAAGAGAGATGAGCATAGAAATTTGTTCACATAAAAGATCAGAAAAAATGTAATCGTCTTAAATGAAATGTGAAAACACGCTCAGTTCCCCTCCGCTTCCCCTCTCTCCTCAAATGCACTTCACGGATAATCCTCATGTCTACATTTTGCTGTTAAAAATACAAAGAAAACTAACAAGGCTGCCACAAAAGGATGTTCATCCTTCAGTTAATTCCTGACATTCATAGCGGATTTGAAATGCCTGTCTTTCAACAATGGCGCAGTGTTTTTAATGTTCGGGTCCGAGGAAAGAAACGCTGGCATTTTTCACTGATGGATTAAGCGCTGCAAAACTGGAGCTGGTGTTAATCACAGTTGCTAACAGCTTCTGTCACATAGTTTGTCCTTATCTAAATTTCAAGCTGACCTGGCTTTGGCAGCACCTAAGTTGCAATGTGGTCAATACCTGTGAAACCTTCTTTCTGTACCACAAAAACCACCAAAAACAGATTTATTTGTAAAAGAGGGAGAGAGGAGGAAAAGAGAGACTCATTACTTCCTTCAGTATTTAATTTTGTGTTTTCTCTGTATGTCTGTTCCCTCTGTTCATTTGTTGGGGATGTTGTTCCTTCAGCTGCCACTTGTTCGTGTTTTTCCATTCAAGCTGCTGACCACTCTCCATGATTCATTTTCAGTTCAATGCGAGTTCTGGGGGATGGTATAAAGAAGCCTCCCATTCATAGGAGAAGGTACAAAGCCAACTGACGTGACTAACCATTTTGCGTTTGAATGTCTACTAACTCTATACTGTCATGTTAGTAAACCTGTAGTACCTCTCGAAGCGTTGGCGTTAGAGCTGTGCATCCCGCTTGGCTGCTTTCCCTCTCCAGTCTGACCCACGGCGGTTTTTCTGACCCACAGAGCACATGCTCAAACCATTTTCCCAGGATGTTATGTTAATAACTTGGAGAAATCTCAGATATCATTTTGATGGCCTTTGCCATGTGTAAGATTTAGAGTTGTATTAAAATAATTGTTTACCTGCGAGCATGTGTATAATTTTGATTTAAAGCACATCAGAGACTCCTGCCAAGACTTTCAGGACGGGCACCTGGGGAGGGGATGCAATAAACCTGATCTCAGAGTTGGAGAATACTCTGCAGATCTGCAGCTGGTTGAATTAAATGGCTTTAATTTTGCTCTTTTGCTGTTTTTTAAAACCATCTTTGTAAAAAATAGATAATAAGTATTTTTTTTACTTCCATGTGTGTTTTTTTCTTCTATATAGCAAACTTTCAGTTCCTCATTCATCATGCAGATATGCATTTTCACTCATGTAACCTTTGCACTGTACATTAACCTATAAAATAGGACACTTAATTTTTGACACAGCAGACATATGGACTGGTCACACTTGCACATTTTTAGGCTAAGACAAAGAGAAGTTTAACCTCTCCCTTTCAGTGGTTCGACCTCTTCTCATCTCCCACAGCCTGCTACCTCTCCTCCCGTGGCAGGTTAACTCAGGATTTTCATTTAAAAATGAGTGGGGTTACACGTGTGTGTGTGTGTTTGTGTGTGTAAACAAATTACCATATTTCCACATATGAAAAAAATGTTACCATGATGTTATTTCCAAAAAAGTCACCATGCCTTACCATGCATCGGCATAAATGAAGCCATATGAGTAGTGCTGTACAGTTCAGGAGAGGACTTTAAAAGAGAGAATTTAAAAAAAAAGGGGCACAAGAAAGAACATGCTTTTTTACTTCTATGAAGCCACTTTATTTGCATCACTGTGCTCTGAAGGAAGCAGTGCAGTGCTCGTTCCTCAGCTCATGCAAATGAACATCTTTTTACCCATTGTCTGTTAATGGTGACACACCTCCTACAGAGGAGCCTTGAGTCATAATATCCTGAAACACTGAGCTTACACGTAAAGCAAATGTCTCAAATAGGCAACCTAAAATACCTAGTCGTATTGGAAATGTGTGGTAATTCTTTCATAAGCATTCTCTGGATTTTTTTTTTTCTGGTCTCCCAACCATTTTGGTATCATCCTCTCTAACCCCAGTTGCAGAGCAATGGTATGAAACTAATTCCAACAGTTTATGCTCTCCCACGAGGCTGATGTATATAATAGCTCTTTTCCCCCCCTCCTAAGTCATCTTCTGTAAAGGGATTTTGCATGCTATGTATTGATCTTGTTCGGTTTTTATGGTGTTGTCAAGAGATTGTGGGTGGTTCCTCAGCAGGATTGTAATTCTGTAAGACTGCTTTCCACAGCCCTTGCCAAGAGATCTTTATCTTTCTCTGAGACCTTCCACCACTTCCAGGCTTTCTCCTACATGTATGCACGGCTCCTCTCCTTCTCTCCCTCCTCTTTTCTGCCTCCCTTCTCTGCAGTTTCAGCATTCGTGATTGTCACTACAATACAGCAATGGGTCATTGCTGTGTATTGTTAAATGTTACATCATTTCTTTAATGAGGAAAATCCTCTCTCCTTCAATTCTTAAGTGACCACACAAGAATTACTGACTTTTGCAAACAAGTCAACACCAGTGTAGCTCCAAGGGTCCACCAAGCTCAGTAGTCTCAGAGCCACGAGCAGATGGCTGGGGGCAGCATGAAGAGAGTAAGCACGTATGAATATTTTCCTTGGGATACTTTCTCAGCCTCCATGTAGTTTCCACTGGGTGGGTTTTACTGACCTCCCTGTGGGGCTGAACCCAAACCTGTGAGTGCATATTGAGATGTGTGATGGAGATAGGTTTACTGTGGCCAGGACTTGGTTATTTTATGATCTCAAGGAAGTATTTAGTCCCCCTGTCCCTCACTAGTACTTCCCTCTGCCACCATGGTTTAGCTGGATGATGATTAAGTACTTGAAATATTGGCATGTTATGGGAAGGTACATCTCCATGAAGAATGCTTATGGTACTGTGCTGAGTGCTGCTGGTGAAGCACACCTGGAGCTTTGGAGCACAAACCACAGGTACTTCAGGTGTGTCCTCACCCAATTAACATCCTTAATAAACCAGGTAGCAATTTTCTGAACTCCACCATTGAACATCAACCATCAAACCCTTCCTCAATGTTTCCAGTGTTGTACTGTGTGTGAAAACTATACAAAGACTTGGCATGAGATGATGCAGCCAGTGGCTTTAAACCTTCCTCTGTGCCCTCTGAGGTTTCTAGCACTCACAAATCCTGGCCCAGGGATGCTTAGACTTGTGCTGCCCTTTTCGTAGGCTCCTGGCCTGGAGCAAAGCATGCTCTGGCCATGTCCTCTCCTTGTGTGGATCGCAGGCCAGGGGCTGGGAGCAGGACCTGTGCGGTGCTGCTCTGGCAGATCTGTGCTGATGCAAAATTCCCTTCAGACGACGTTTGTTTCCTGGACAGCTTTTCCAGGATTTAGGGGTCCTATGTATGCCATAGCTGACAAGAAGATTGATTTCTCTGTGGCTGCAAAACCTGCAATTGAGCCATGAGCTGACAGAGAAAAAATAACAAAAGCGGTATTTAAAAGGACAACCAAAATATTTGCATTCTGTATTTGCATTTCTTATGTCTTTCGTGATACAACTCGGGACTTTTTTGGGGTATGGGAGCTGAAAGGTTTTCTAGTTAAAGTACTCTTTGAAGGACTCTGATTTTATCCCAAGTTAATAGTAAGACAAGCCTGATTTTTTCTTCCAGCCTCTTTCACTGATTTGCTGTGCAGCATTTAAGAACGTAACTCTCCTCTTATTTTTCCCAAGTGTAGCCTGAGGTTATTAATGCTTGTATGGAGGAGACTTAAGCGATTAAATATATGTAAGGAGTTCTTTTTCTGATCTGGGGATGAGAGGTACCAGAAAAATACTAACCATTACTAGCACAACGGCCGTGTGTGATTACTTACGCAAAATTGGCTTTGGTGTGTTCCAGCCTTGTTTTCCCCAAAAACATCCCTCCCCTCAAGGAGCAATTTCTCCAGTACATTGCGTACTTGCCGACGGGATCAGTTTGGGGGAAGCATGAGCTGTCCTGCTACCTGTTCGGTGGTAACCTCGGTCACTTGGGGTGCTCTGATGTGTTCTGACAGCCAGAAATATATATTAGTTACTGCATTATTTCTGAGTTTGGGGTTTTTTTTAAGATATGCAAGAGTAAGAGTCTTTTAACATTCTCCTGTGCCGTAACAATCCAATAATCACAGCCCTTTTCCTTTGTTTGCCTCTTTTGGTGTTCCTAGTTTGAGCTGGTGTCCCTCTGGTGTACAGTTCATTGCCATGGGTCCTGACTTTACTTGTAGAAGGTACGGTATAAGTAAATGTGCAGCAGCAGCAAAGGAGCACTGCAAACACCCTGTCGTCAGCTTTTCCTGCATCGTCTTTTCCGCTGCTGCTCTGGCTGAAGTGTGCACGTGTTTGTTTGCTTCATCTGCTTTTTCAGCCATTAGTCTTGGGAATGGGTCTGCTGAACTGGGGTGCAGGTGAAGGTGGTGGCTGCTTTTCATGGGCCTCGAGCATTAAAGAAGCTGCACTGTTGGTTTGAGCTGCTCTATTCTGTGATGATTTTAAGGCGTGTTTTTTCCACAGCAATGATCATAGCGATAATTGTGACAGCCAAAGAATCAAAACGAGAGTTAACGTGATTCAGCACCGCTTTGTTCTGGATGGATCTCATACAGGATTTAAGTTCATACAGACTTGCTCTTTATAAATTGAAAGATCTAGCCTCTTCTTCAAAGAGGCTAATCATGTAAAACTTTCCCTGAAAAACTAATCTGATAGCCACAGATGAAAATTTCCCAGGCACTTAGAGCTTGCATCTTCTGTAGAAAGTCCCAGAGTTGGGATTGATGCTTGCAGGTCAGATCTTTACCTGATATTGCATATTAGCATAACTGGAAGCCAGTCTCCCAGATTTTATAGCTTCTGATTTCTTCTGGCAGTTCTTGCTGGTTGTGGGTAGAACTATTAAACTCTTTTTCTGAAGACTAGATGTTGAGAAAGAAGTCGATCTGGCCTTCCTATTACAGACCTAGTTACATCTGGTCTATATACCCCAACCAACAATTACAGAGCAGTATTACCAACTGATGAGTATTTAATCAGCTATCTAATATTTGCAGTTTGTTTGTGTTACAATAAACGACATTATTTTTCTTCTGTACTGTATAGTGTCATTGTTATCACTTTGGAATGCAAGAAAAGTATGTTCCTCTCTTCTAAATAATCAACAGAAATGGGACTGATTTCTTGTGGCAGGTATTTTAGAATAAACTATAATGCCTTGCTGTTGACACATTGTGCAGTTAAAATCTTCCTGAAGCAGATTAAATTGTAAATACCTCAGTCTTCTTTCTGATTAACTAACATGAAAAAAGTCTTTTAAAAAATTAACTAAATCTTATTTAAGGTTTATTGCAATTTTTGCTTTGAAGATGCGTATTTATCGGCCACTTAATGCTTCTGAACGAATGCAGAACATTAATCACTGCTATGCAAGTCTACCTGAATTTGAAGGTCCTTTTGCTGTTTAAATAATCTGTACAATCTATAGTGTGTTTTCCCTTTCATTTGCCTATTTGTTAGCTTGTTGGCCACTTAGATGTCATGATTAGCCTGAAGTTGGGATGTATATCCAGGGTACGCCTTATTTCAAGCCAGCAGGACTTTATGTGCGTAAAATCAAATGTTAGCTACAGAGTTGTGCTAGAGTACTGGGAGATGAATCTCTAACACTTGCACGTTAACCCAAACTGGCATTGCAGTGGGTTTATCGATGCTTGGGGCATGAGGAACAGGAGGGTCAGAAGCAGAATATCAGGGCCAAGATATATTGGATGGAAATAGTCACATGTGAAAGAGGTGCTGTTTTGTACAGGTGAGAAGAGAGTGTATTAGCCTTTTTCTGTAGAGGTCACTTGTCTGTCAGCAGCTTTCTCTACAGAGATTGGCCAAGCCTTTTATTAGTACTAATTCCGAAGCAAAAGTTTGGTATTTTGTTTAGCTTTGAGTGATTATGTGTGGCTCCATTGGACAAACAGCTTCCTCAGCAAATGATATAATAGGATTGATTGGCTGATGGAGACAACATTTATTGAATTTAAAAAAAAAAAAAAAACACCCAGGGAGAAAAGGAAAAAAGAAACCAGCTTTAGCAGAAAGAAGGGCATTATCAGTGCCGGAGCTTTGTGCAGTGGCAAGTGCTAAATAGATTGAGAGGATGTGTCTGCAGACAAACATTACATGCAGCCCAGAGCTGATTTTGTGGCTGCTGGTAGGGGTGGTGGTCCAGGATAGGCAGCACCGTGCTATACAAGGTAGTTTAATTTGGGTGGCTTTATTCCCAGGCAGAACCTAACAAAAAGCTAACAAAAGAATAAGTAGAAATATCAAAATCTTTAGAAGAGGTGTTTCTAGGTTTTTCTGTGCACCATTCAACGAGAAAAAAAAACCCAAACAAAACAGTGGGAAAGCCCTTTGACCAGGCGTTTGAATGGTCCTTCTCAAGCAACTACTGTGTCTCATTAGAGGCACAAAGATGGTGCTATATTTGTTATGAAAAAAATAGAAATCCTTCCACTGCTATCTGCACTTGATCGTTGAGAAGCAGCATGCTGAGGAATGACAGCAGCGTTACCATGCGCGTTAACTGAACACATTATCATGCGGAGTTCAGTTAATAACTGCTATGTGTTTTACACTTGAAGGTGCAGTGTGCTGAAAGATGCCTGTCCCTAAGAGTTTGTCAGGATCTAACCTCCACGGTTTCTTTTCAGTTACAGCCTAGAAGGCCTTGCTGGAGACTCTGGTGAGAACAAGAAGCCCTCTACAAACTTGGATGCTTCTTCATTGAGCTCCAAAGAGCTCAGACGGAGTCCGCTTGCCAGCAATCAGTGCGGGTCCCTGGTCTTGCTCACTGAAGAACTCGAGCAAGGGGAAATTGGAGACTATGAACACCAGGTAAAGCTGTCCAACTGTTGTTAGATTTCTAGAAAATGCTATGTCAATGTTTTGAAGTAATTTTCCCAAGTCACAGTTTCACTGTGAAGGCTTCCACCCTGTATATATCATATTACTGAAGTCTTCCATCTTTAACACAGAGGAATTTCCCGTGTTAAGTTTGCTACTTGGTTCTTTGGGGCAGTGTGGTTGATGGGTGAAGTCTTAGGGTGGAGAACAAGAAAATTCCCAGTTTTCTTCCACCAATTGCAAGAGTAATCATGGAAAAGTTATTAACTTTTTAGCGTGGATATAGTGATACTATCAATCACAGGTGTTGTAAGGCTTCCATAATTAATGCTTGTGCTGCCTTTTGCAGACCTGAAATACACACAGGTACCAAGTAGTAATTTCTCTGTTAAAGTTTCCAGGTTTATTTTCATATCGTAGGAGGAAAATAAAGATATTTTTCTTTCATAAGTGTAACCAGAATCAAAAGGCTCATTATTATAAGCAACAGTTAAGCAAAATGTTAATCGCATATGAAGAAAACGTAGAGCGATCTCTCTAGAGCAGAAGTCTGTGATAGCTATAAAGGACAGATGGGCCACAATATTATGAGAGTCTCTGCTTATTTTTATTACAGAAGCAATTACAGTCTTAAATACTATAAATACCCTGGATTTCTGAATTTGAAGTTTCAGCCATAGTATTTTCTGGTTTCATGCCAGAATCATTGGCCAGCCAGTCTGTTTACCTTGTAGAGTCGCTGCTGTTCATCAAGGCAGTAAATGGGTCTTACAAGATCTGGACTGCAAGAGCTATTATGTCAAGACTCTCATGACTTCTCTTGCTTTCAGGAATGGCATTTTTGGGGAACACACTGCTAAGCATCAGTTTTTTTACCATGTTGAACCACAGTCTAGTTATGCTGAGGAGTTGGAATTACAGCAGTAATTTCAGTGGCCATCAGACAATTAACAATATCCATCCTAATAATAACCAAGTAGTATCTTGCAAGAAAATCAAGCAGCCAAAGTCTTTTTGTTGCATAATTAGTTGTCTTCCACTTAAAAGACAAAACGAAATGTTGCATTTCACCTGTGTGACACCACTTGCATTTTTTGTGGTCCTTGCATTTCTCACCTATTAGCTTATACAGGGATCGTTTCAATTTTCCAGTTTGAAAGTGAGAATTTCAGTAAACATTAGCACTGAACTGTGTGATCTGTAGTTGGGATGGTGCTGTTGTGCTTGACGTATTTTCTCAGTGTGGTTATTTTCTATTCTGCAGGTGAATCAGACATCACAGACGCAAGGATTTAATTTCTGTTCTTCCACTGTTTCGTCTCCGCTGACCAAATCAATGTTTCTAATGTCAATTAGTAAACCAGTGGTGGACAGTGAGTAACACAGTTTTCCCTTATCCTTATCCATTCTGTCATCTGTATTATTAAGTACATTTTGCTACCTTCCCAAGGCAGAACTTGCTAGTACCTGCTCTTGCTTTCTTATATCATGTGAAATACATGTTTCACTGCTGCATGGAATTGCAGGTGGAAAGGGAGGAATTATTCAGTCTAGATCCATATTTTGTTCTTCCCAGCACATCCCCAGTATTTCTAGTTCTGTTGGGTTTCTTTAGTTTGTTTTTTTTTTTTCTTAATCAGACTACTGGTACAAAAACTTATGATTTATTGAGTCTGTTATTTAAAAAAAAAGTTTGAATTTTGCATCCTTTCAGAACTTCTTCCTTTGATGTTGAGGTAAATCCCACTTGCAATCTTATTTTCCTGCTTCTAGTTTTTTTGGAAGTTGATATATGGAAACTTGAGAATCCATGTCTTGGTCTCCTTGGGGGAGTTTGTGGCTATTTATTTTGAGTTAAATGTTTTGACACAGTTGGGTGTAATTTATTGAATCTCATTCCTGAAGAAAATAATAAAAGACGAAATAATAAAAGGTGAAATTTTTCAGTTTACCTTAATTGAAGTGATAACAAGCACTTGATTTTGCAACTTCACGGGATTGATTCATTCAGCTGAAAAAGTCAATTCAAAAGGCTGCAGCTGGATGTGCTCGGGAAGGGCCGCGTCCAACCCAAACCATTCTATGATTCTATGAATGAAGTTAAAGTTTTCCTAGAATTCACCTCTATGAAATCAAGGATTTTTTCTTGCATAACTCTGAGTTACATAACCCAGTTCGTCAGGTCTGGGACACTAGAACAACTCCTTTGAAAGGCAGTCTAAACAAAATTAATGCATGAATCTTGCTAAGAATTCTTCAATTTAAATGCCTTTCATTGGGTCCCTCTAGGTTGTTCTGCTTACATTGGAAAAGCACGTACATAATTCTAGTGAAATTGCCTCTAGGCGATTAGCTTTTATGACTAATGGCTGAAGGAAGATTTCAGGGGAGTTTGCTTTGCATTGCTTGCATTGCGTTGGATATTCCTCAGATGATAGTATTTTTATATTCTGAATTCAGTTTTGGAGTATGGTATCAGCAATACAAAGAATTCTCTTTGTGTGTGGCTGAAAGGACATGTTATATTCAAAGAGAGTAATAATTGCTACTTCTTTCTCTTGGAAGTTTAATGCTGATAAACTCTTCAGCCTTTTTTCCCTGTTGTGCAAGCCAATTGATTTATCCATGCCTTGGAATGACTTGAAAGTACCCAGAGGTCTCTTCCAACCTGATTGATTCTGTGAATACATGTGCTGAAGAAGTTTAATGTAGATGCTTAATGTAGGACCCTTAGGTCAGAGCTGTCCCAGGGGCAGAGTTTCCCCAGCCATGTCCCAGTCATCTTTCCCAAGAACACACTGGTGTACCATGTGAGCGATGGGTATCCAGCAACCTGGTATTGGTTAGGTCACAGCTCAGAGCTTTCCACCTGTGCTTGTGCGATGAGAAGATTTGAGAAATACAGCCCCTGGGCATCTCCGTAAGAGGCTGTGTAGCAATTTCAGTTAAGAGTTGCTACCTGGCTCCTACGTCTCTTTTCAGAGAAGATTGTACGTACAAAGAATTGTTGCAAAGCCACTGCTATGTGATAGCTGCTCTTAAAAACAAATTATTTTTAAACAGGAATTACAGTAAACCCTTTTAATTTGCAAACTTTGCAGCCGAGGGCATGAACAAATAGCAGGGCTTCCTGGAAAAGTGCATAGTACTGAAAGATAAATATAACTTCACAGACTGAAATAAGCAGAAGGCAGAGCAGTAACATCTGAGAAAAGATGGTTGAACTTGTCATTATCCTGCTGATAAAGGGGGATTTGATGTGACAGACCGATTGCCAAGGTTGGCACTGTCCGGTAGATGTCTACCAGGCAAGGACAGGAGAGGGTGCAGAGGGGCTTTACTCGTGTTTAGGCAGTTTCTTTAAATTAAGCACTGTGAGTTTTAGAAGGTGGCAGGAGAAGAGATACTTGTTTTTTCTGTTTTATTTTGGAGAAGAAAAGAAAGGAAATTTAGGTCTCTCCATTTTAAAGCTGGAAGCTTTTAAGGGCATAACATTACTGAAATGGTGTTGTTTTTTTTAGAGGTAGAAGTGTCAAGAACCTCCCTAGGTAGATAAAGTCAACAGTCCAGATAAAGTATCCTTGCTAGACCCAGCAGCTTTGGTGTCAATTAATTGCAAGAAGCACCCTTAAACGAATACCTTGAGTTGTTCTAGTTTGATTCCCTGGCAGTTACTCCACTGAAGCAAATGCCCTTTGTCCAGACATCCACTACGTTGTTGGTGTTCTGTTTAGGAAAATAACTGTTCACATGTAAGTCTTCAGAAAGAGTTCCTATAAAAAGATGATAGCAAAGATGAGAAATCCTTGAACCTCGACTTATGCATGCAGTGAGACCTGCACCCTCTGAAACCTGCATCCTCTGCAATCTGCATGTTCTCGATTCTTTGTTTCTTGTGCCTTTTCTGAAGCCAGCTGGTTTGCAGATATTTTCTTAGCTTTGGTTTTAGTTTGCTTTGACCGTTTTCCTTTCCTTTTTACTATTAAACGCATTTTCAAGCATGCTCTAATGTCTGCTGTTAACCCACTTCTCAGCCCAGGGCCGGACTCGACCATCGAGACGAATCTCCTTCTCCTTCAGCATCTCTCCACTCATTCCTAAGTCTAAAACTCTCTTTTCTATTGGCTCTTCTTCCAGTGATGAGGAGGAGGAGTTGGATAGTAAGTAATCATTTACTGTGCGTTGCAGCCATTATGGGTGGAAACAAAGGGAAAGCTGGTTTTCTGCTTTAGACCTTGAAGTTTCACCTTGCAAACCTTGAGCTAACCTTTCCATTGCATGATATCTAACAGCATTATCTTAGTCCTGTATCTGAATACTAACTAGTGGCAGAATAAAAGGATTATAATCCAGAGAGTCTGGTACATCAGCCCTGTGACACGTCATCTGGTTAGTGTTGGTCTGTATCCATGTGGCAAATAGCATCTGCCACTCTGACCAGCAGTATAGTTATTACCTCTTTATTAAAACCAAAATACTTGTCTTGAGATTGTTGCAGTACACAGAGTTAACAGAAGAGGTAGATCCTTGCCCTCCAGAAGTGAGAGTGAGTACACATTGCTCAGTGGAAGTAGGAGAGGAGGAGAGAAGCCCTGTATTAAATTCTGAAAATCTTGGTTACAACTTCACAGTTCCCCTACTGAGCAAAAAGCATACGTTGCAGCCAAACACCTTAAATCATTGAGGTGTTCATATCTAGGTCCTGATATTATAATCAGAAGAGTTTTGTTGGGAAACAGGCGAGTATTGTATGGTAGCTTTTTTTTCCCTCCTGCAAACTTCATTGCTAAAAGAAACCCAACAAAGATTGCATTAAAGTAATTTAGACTCCTCATGTTTATTTAAATAGGCTTATCAAAGATAACTGAAAATGTTTCCTATTTCTTAAGCATGTTTTATTAGACTGTTGAAATAAACCAGAACAGATAATTCTCTATCTAAAGAGAAAATTCAGAGCAGCTGCATTAGTTGGTTCAAATCAAAGGTTTGCAAGGAAACTGGCCCACGTCCCTTGTGTCCATACTGGGATGGGGGAAATTGCTTTCCAGTCCAACGGATTTTGTTGCTTCCTGAATTTAAAAAAGCTCCACACCATCCATGTTGTAGGTATCTAAATTCTCCTGCTTTCCATTCCCAGTCTTCACTGTGGGTTTGTCCCTTCCTACAAGTCCTGTGCTCCTCCCAGGTGTGATACTGCCCGCTTCCGTATTTAAGGTCTTTCCTCCTTCCCCTTTGCTCTGTCCTTCTCTTCTGCCTTCAACAAAGCTCACAATTCATGGCCCCACAAAGTGAACTGCAAACACGCATCTATGCATGGATGTCATGCTCCCACAGTAAAAAGTACTCTTAGCTAAACTTTTTGGTAGGCTTGTTTTTTTCTTTGGTTTTTAGTTTTTTGGGGGATGTTTTGATTTATTTTTGTTTGTTTGTTTTAAACATCCAACCAGTTAAGTAATTCCTAATAGTCAGGTTAGGGTATAGCACATTTTGGGGGGTATTTCTGTTAGCCAGTATTTATCTTCTCTTCCTCAACAGTGCTGCTGTTAATGATGAGCATTTAAAATGATGTCAGATATTGTCTCAAACAAAAATGTTGCTTTCTTTACATACGTTTTATTGCCTCATATTTGAGGGTACTGTGGTGACTTTATATAAAGGTTGGTTTAGCCACAGCTATTCTGAAGACTGCTTTGGCAATGGGCATTGTTCATGTAGTAATCCCAGACCAGTTTGTTTATTTTTTCACGTCTTCAGCGTTCATTTCTCATAAGGGGATGAATGTGTTAGCATTGAGATTGCACTTGCATTTCAATTACTGCTCCTCAACCTCTCCATGCCTGTTTTTCTCTAGAGTATGGAGAATTAGTTGCAGTTTGTTTGATATCCTTATATATGTAAGACGTGGATTTCAGGTGGCTGGACAGGCCAGTCTGTGCATTTTAGAAAAATATTGTGAAGCCTTTGGATTTCTTGACCCACAAAACTTTAATTACTGCCAACATTAAGGAGCTGCGAGCTGGTTTCTTTTGTTTGCAACATCCTAGTCCAGTCACTGCTTTCTGCATAATGGACCTTGATGAATTATTTCAAGTCCAGCTACCACATTAAATAATTTTGGTAAGTGAGGCTTAAAAGGTGTTCCAATAAGTACACCAAAATTTGGCTGTTAGCCCAGATTCACTGGACATAGATAACAGTCCTGGCCTTTGGACGAAACTAACTTTTTCTCTGGGTTGTGAAGTCAGTTTTAGCATTTCCCTTTTGAACCTGGTCATGATAGAAAACACAAAAATGATGGAAATAAACCTTCCTTCCCTTCTTCTACCTCAAAAAAAAAACCCTGAAGGTGAGAAAATGTGTACTTTTCTATGCTTATCTTCATGGGCTTTATGGCTTGCAGCAGAGTGTTGATCATATGATGTTCTATTGTAACCGAAAATATGAAATCATAAACAGGCTCCCACCTTGATTTTTGTCTGGATCCATTTTGCCTTCCAGTGCCATGAATCCCCCATTTTTAAGATAAAACACTATTGCAGTAAAAGAGTAGTAGTACATAATTGAAGTTCCCGTGCAATGTCCTTTCTCAAGGTGCTGAAAAACAGTCACACGTATCAAGTTACTACAGCTCTTCATTCAGCGTTCGTTCATATTTCTTACGTTAGTTGTAAAGAAACTTTGTGAAGTACTTAAATCCAGTCAAACTGATGAATCTATTAAAAAAAGGAAAGACCTAAGGAGGCTTAACCCGTGTTAAAAGGAAATTAGAGCTGAAACGTGAACCAGAGTCACTGGAGCATTAACCAGGGATTTGGGAGTCTGTAAATTACTTGTGTGATGTTACTAGGCGCTCAGGTAGTGGATATTGTATAAAAACCCAGCGCAGTCAGGAAATTGAATAGTAGACTTCATTTGATATGTGTTACAGTATTGCTAACTTTGATGTACTTGGGATAGATTGTTAATTAGATGAAAGATTTTGCAAGGGAGATAGTAGCAGGGATTAGGTAATGGGGTATGCCTGTATTTTAGATTCGCAATATAAAGAAATGATATTTCTGTCTCAGGCTGTGTTGACACTTGAATCGGCGGTTAGGAAAATGTGTATTTTAGCATCATAAGGCATAAAATTGTATGCATGGTTTTTCCTAATGCACTTACTGCTTTTGGATAGAGGACCATCTTTGGCTCTCATGTCAAGGGGCTCTTCTGCATTCACCCTTAGCTTTAATATGTTAACAGAATTTGAAGCCAAAGGACTGTTTTTCTTACAATGTATATGCAGAAGTCTTGCTTCTTGAACTTGAGATAGGACTGCAAACAGTGCTTGTAGTGTGAGGGTTTTTGGGAGTCCTGAGAAGCCCAGTTACTCTGGAGAGAGCCCTCTCTCCTCTGGATCATTTCATCCTGATTTTTCAGTATTCTTCAGTGTTTCTGGTAAATGGTGTCAGCTACCTATTCTCCTCCAAATGCATTGTGCAAGCAGGTTTCTTGTGGTATAAAGAGAATTTGTGTCACTGGCAAGGCTTCAGCTTCGTGTGGAAAGTCGGACTTTCCTCAAGCACAGTGTTTTGTGACTAAGCCCTAGGCTGGTAATGTTTCGTGGAACACAGAATAAGGCTTCCCTTGTTTCCCTTACTCTTTATGAAGTGCTTCAGGATTTTGATGGGAAAATGAACTATAATTTTATCAAGCAGAAAAGTTTTATACATGAAACCCGGATGTGTTGTACAATAGATTCTTTCTAGCAGTGTATAAATAAAAGCATTGTGGTGGAATGATTCTCATTTATACCTATTGTCATTGAATTGGCAGTTCTGATTCATATACCCTGATTTACCAGCAAATTTAACAGATGCACATCCTTTGCTTGATAGCTGAAGAATGATAAAAATACTAAGCAGGGTTTTACCTCAGCATCTAATGTGAGAGCACCTAAGGATACGGGGAACAGGCTTTATCCCGAGCACATGAAATCTATTCTAAACACTCACTTCTGGAAAACATTTCCCCTTCCTCTTGAACTGTCCAAATATGCAAACTATGTTTTTAAAATCAGTGGGCTAAGATTGCAGTCTAACATGTCACCCCCCCACCCCTCCGATCTTTTCCAGGTGTGCAGGCATTCGGCGCCTCCGGGGATTCCTCGGTTCAGAGGTACAGTATTCTGGGGGTACCATGTCTCTTCTGGAGGGACTCCTGCAGTGGGCTCAGGTTTGAACACCCAAAAGCCTTCCTGGCACCAATGCACTTCAGCTGAAATCACAAGTTGTCAGGCTTGTGAAAATCAATCTCATATGTCTAAAGGCTGAAGAATATTTTAGATCATAGAACATGCAAGTCTGTTCTGGGTCTTATCTCTAACAAGGCTTTGTGTTTATTCATAGCTAATAACATATCATACTATCCGTTATCGAACAATATCAGTTTACCCTGAGTTACATTTTACACTAAAAGTGTTGTTCCTCCCTTTGGTTAATTCTGTCTATATTTCTGTAACAAAGGCCAAAACGATCATGTTTTTGTACGTTACTTTTCATCCTTGCAAGCTGTAGAGAGGAGATAATCTTTCCGGTGGGTGCTGGCTTTAAAAGTGCTTCCTTGGAGGAAAGACATTTGTGGCACCGAAGGAGCTGGGTGTCTGGTCTCTGTGTCACTCTGATAGCTTCAGCTTTATTTCGTGGCTGGGAGGCTCTTCACCTCTGCTCGCTGCTGGTTTCTCCTTGATTTCATTTGTCTTTCTGTCATTCTGCTCTTGGTTTGTGTTGTACTTCCTATTGATGGCCTGTGTCCTTTTCGTTAATGCAATAATAGTTTCCTCTGTAATTTCTTATTCTTTCATAGAAGCTGAAGAAGTCATAAACTTGGGCATGTAAAGACTGGCAGAAAATATCTGGCGTCCCAGAAATGCCTAAATTAATACAAATAACCATTGCTTTTTATTACTTAGTATTGGTATTCTCATTTCTCAGGGGAGGCTTTGCAGAGAGTGTGGTTTCTGTTAAAGACACTCCCTGCTTTTCCAGAGCTCATTAGATGTCTTTCTCTGGAAGGAGATTTCTCCTTAAAAGATGTGGGCATGTCTGTCCCTTTCTAGCTGAAATATCGATGATTAAATGCCAAGACTGTGCAATGTTGGCCATGTAAATGGGCAGATGCCACGAGCCGGTGCGTGGTTATTTGGGCACGGGAGCAGCAGAGGGTGCTGATGCATGGATTGAGAATGGAGATTGCTTAAAAACAGATAAAAGAGTTCCTTGAAATATATAATAAACTACTGGATTGGCGTTTTGTCTTCACTTTGCCTTCTCTGGTATAACACCATAAAGCAAACCGTGACGCTGTTGGATAATAAATGCATTTGTCCTTTAAAAAAGAACCTATCCATTTAATAGATGCTTTGGGAGAAAAAAAAAAAAAGTAAAAGCAACCTCTTTCTTTTTTGATTGTAGCATATCTGAAGAAAGCAGCAGTGTCCCCGTTGGTAAAAGTGGAACAAAAGTCAGTCGCACCTTCAGCTACCTCAGGAATAAAATGTCCAGCAGCAAGAAGAGCAAAGTAAGTGCTGCTTGTGACTTATACAGCTGTGAAATACCCGTAGGTAGCAGAGATGAATTCTATATATTTCATTGTGTTTCCATGGGGTGGTATTATGTCTTTGCCTGGCTTTCTTTTCTTCTTTCTAATGCAAGGGGAGAAATCTTAGCAGCCCAAAATTGAAATGCATCTGAAGTGAGTTCTCCTGTGCAATGTTTTTGCCTCTTTTCACCACAAAATGAAGCTTCATTTATTCTAGAGAATAGATTGTGCTCTGGCATGAGTTATGGCTTTGCACTGATTAATGGGTCTAATTTTTACAGAACCTGAGAGGTGTTTAATAAAATGAGGACAGGAGCTGTAAGAAGGGACTGGCTGCCGAAGGCTGTATTGTGTTTTCCTTTTATTTTTACCTTTGCCACAAAGTTCCTGTGCACTCCTGGAGTAGTTGCTCAAACTGTGACCTTTAGTCATGGCCAATATTTATATTTTCCTCTTCTTTCTGTCCTTGAAACCCTGGGATTTAATTTGCTGAAGGTTACGTGCTGCTCGGCACAGCTGAATTTCCTGGGAAGTACAGCATTGGTTACAGATATAATTACATTAATGCTAAATACTTCACGCAAATGGACTGCTGTTGCCTTAGATTGTCCCCTGAAGATTAATACATGTTTGGGGTTTTTTTGGCTTTGTTGGATTTTTTACTTGGGTCTCACCTTGATTTATCACGTCTGACAGAAGCTAAGAGCATCTCACCTCAACGTGATTTAAATAGTTAGGTGATGTGTAGCTAATACTATTGGAGGGCCCCTGAGACACATAATTACATATTCTAATGAGTGTCTGAATAGCAAATGGAAAACAAAATATGGCACAATGAGCACTGTGCCTGTCGCAGAATAAGGCTGGGCTGAAGCATACGGGTGTGGGAGGGGTCACGTTTCGTCTGCACAAGCAAACTTGATTTTAGCCTTTCCCAACATAAGCACTTGATGTTTCAGTCTGAGTGTTCCTCTGACATAACTGGGTTTGTGTGCTGTCGTGGTCCAACGCACATTTTGGTATGTGTTTTTGGAAGATTGCATCACCTTTGCAGTGAGGTATCAGCTGTACTGAGATCAGTCATCGTAACACACAGTTCCTCTTTGTGGATCTTCCTTTAAAGATGCAAGCTGCAAGTACCAGCAGCTCGGAGCTGCTGCTCAGCAGCTGTAAGACAATGCTGTTCCCTGCTGCAAAGTACAATGTCAAAAAACCCATCTGTTTACATGGAAGCCTTTGTGCAAACCACTAGCGAGAAGTTGTGGAGTGTGTTGCACAGCCTGTGAACGAGACTGGAAAGTCATTAACTGGTTCTTGCACTTTGGGTGTATAATCTCTAAAGCAAGAACTGGAGAGAGAGCTATATAGATAATAGATATATATATAAAAGATCTGGTTGGGACAGGTAAGAAAATATAACAGAAGTGCTTTGAGATACTTGCTCTGCTTTTGTAAAATAAGTGCAGTCTGATTTCACTAACTTCATGATTGTGTCTGAAACTGTTGATAAAGAATTGCTTCAAAATCCCAACAATAATACACACTGCAAAAACTGCAGCTCAGTTTTGATATTTTTACTAACTAAGAAGCCATAATATCATTTAAATTACAGTTTCTTCTCTGCTTGCGGTACAATGTTTGCATTACAGACATTTTTAGGGCTTCGGCTATACATTTAAATAATATGACCTAAAAATTCTTGGGAATACTGATTTCTCAGAAGCATTATGGCTGATGAAAACCTGTAAGAGTTAACAAGAAAAACAACAAACCTTGAAAGAGGAAGTTGGACAGGAAGAGTTGGTTTCTGCTGCTGTCTGGGCTGTCAGGAGGGAGAGAGGCTTCAACTTCTTTCCAACTCGGTTTTACTTTCCTGCAAACCTTCAGAAATGCACCATTTGCTAAGATGAACCGTAAAATAAAGCACATCTGAGCCTACTAATGGCAAGGCTCTTTTTGAAAATGGTGTAAAAAAACCCCCAACCTTAAAATAAAGGGATGTTTGGAGTATTTACTGGAGGGGATACTGATAGAAGTTGGTGTGAATTTACCCATGTCTGGCATGTGCTTCATGTTGTTCTGGGATTAGTCAGCAAATCTCTTGATATCAGCAGCATGCACTGATTCACGTTTGTGAAGTCTAAAATGTGCTGTATCTCTGTCAATTAGAAAACAAAAATACTAATTTTCTTCATTTTGGTAGAGAGTTTCTGGGAAATGACGACAAAAAAAAATTAGCATGAGTAATTTCTCTGTTTCCTTGACTTGCGCAGTTCTAGGCAGGGCTATACCACCAACGGTGTTTCGGTGTGTGTATAGTAAGAGTTGCAAGTGTTTGAAAGGAGTAGGAGACAGGGAATATTTGAGACCTGTAGAGCAGGAGGAGCGCAAACACGTGAAACCTTTCTGTCTGGGAAATCTTCTGCAGCGCTTTGTTTGCTAAAGTACTACATAGCAACACTGAGGTATGTTAAAATTCACTTCTTCTCTAACCCAAATATCACAGAGGGTTTGATTTACCACCCTCTGCTTTTTAAATGGGTGGTCTTTTATTGACTTGTGACTTCTAAAATATAAATCACATCCTTTCTTGCCTGTATTTATTTTTTGTATTTTTTTTTTAGCAGTGGAAGCTAGGGTAGGGCAAGATGAAAGCAATAACAAAGTAGCTAAAATCATCTTCAAGGAAGTTAGCAGCAATCAGCCCGCCCTCCCCCTTTTGCTCAACTCCTCTCTGACTGCCATCCCCCCGGCCGTGCTGGCCGCTCTGGGCCCTCGCGATGGGCTAATGCTGGTGGGGAGCAGCTCTCCTGCCCCCGGGGGAAGGATGTCGATAAAATGGAATAAATTTGCTGAAGTACCTCAGATAACAGTGAAGCTAGTAGGACTTAAGGAATGGGAGGTAAGAGCTTTGTGGTTATTTCGGAGCGGGATCCGCTGCTGCAGTGCATGGCCTGCTATTTTTTGACCGTATGACCGAGCCGCGGTACCCGTCGTGTCTGTTAGTGCACGTCGGGGCAGGTTCAGTCGTGAAGCCATGCTTCAAGTCACACTGGCAGGTCCGATAGTGCAGGAAAATTATTTTGTTTTCACAATCCTTTTTTAAAAAAAAGTTCCAGTAACTGTCACAGAAAAAAAAAAAAAAAAGGATAAATCTCATTTTGAGACCTTGTTTTCAGCGGTATGCCTGGCATCCCATGTATGAAGTTTGCTGTTTCCTCCTTGAAAGTGGTGCACGCGTTTCCTGTTTTTCCTGGGGTCGTTCAGCTTTACTTAAAATGTTTTTTTACAGTGATTTTTATGAAGACAGGGTATTATTCCAGATTCTAGAGTGGCTGGGCTTTGCAGTAAAGGCCAGGTGCATTTAAAGTATAGGACGGTGAATCTCCTTTCAGCATTTTAAGCCTGAGAGTTGCAAGATCTGCCTTGAGCATAGGGTGATCTTTTCTCCTGGAGCTTCATAAGTCCTGGCAATAGAGCAAAATTCCAGGTATCAACTTAGTACTATCGACCGAGGACAAAACTGCGGAGTTCTAGTTCTTGAATCCTGCCAGGCTGGACAGGGTTAAAGGTGGGCAGGTCAGTGGATGGAGAACAGAGGCTGTGGAGGTTTACATATGTGAGCTGACGGCTCAGAGGAGGTGGAGATGTGCCACAAAGCAGACTCTTCCTGGCAGGTTTCCTGCTTCGGACGGGATTGTTCCATACGGTAATGCCTCCTGGTTTTGCTTATTTGCAGAACAAAATAGCGTTTGAGGCCAGTAAATAGACTTTTTGTTTGTGAGGCTTTGCAGGGAGAGACTCCCGACACTGGCATCTTGCCTGGGGTGTGTGGGGAGAGGGGAGACCTTAGGCTCAGTTACTAATTATTTGAGTGTGTCATCAAAGGCTCAAAAATTTCCCTGCCAGTGACTGCAGAGCTGAACACCTCTTTTAACCGCTTCATGGCAGTTGCTCACATGAGCTGCTCTGCAGCTCTCTGATTTTTAGGCTGTAACAATATTTAGCAACGGGCATGTGGCATATAAATAACAAAATGCAAAGATAAGCTTACAGAAGCCTTTACCAATTTCTAGTTAAGCTTCTCATTCAGATGCCGTGAAATCTGCAGTAACAGTTAAAACACAGATCTGGAGCTGAATTGCATGGTAAACATTTTGTAGGGTGGTACAAAGAAAGAAAAGGAGTCGCTATAATTCAAATTTGGAGGTTTTATATGGAATTTCCTTTAAAAATTGTTTGGGAGAATTCCAAATCCATGAAAGGCTGCAGAGAAAAATGTTTCCAATTTTTAGTATTTAGAATTTTCTATCTCAGGTAGCGGTAGAAAGGTAAGCAAAAACTCTGCTAAAAGCTGGAGAAGCTGGCTGGGCTTGTCGTCTTTCCAAAGCTGAGTAGCCCAGAGGTTAAACCATGGCTTCCGGAAGACGAGATAATCTTTTATGGTGTTGCTGTTGTTCCTCAGCCTTTCTGTGGTGCCGTATTTCAAGAGTTTGTGAAAGATCCATTTCCCCAAAAAGCTTCACATAGATACTTGGGGTTGCAAGATACTGTTGAAAAAGTTGCTAGTCAGAAGGAAAATGGAGGTGGAAATATTCTGGCAGTGATGCTGTACAGGCACAGAGGAAGAGCTTGTGTTCTCCATTAAAAATGCTGAGTAGCAAAGCACGAATCTTACGGGTTGGCCTTAAAAATTAACTGTGTTGAAAGTTTGATACATATCACATAAGGTGTTTGTATATAACACAATTCATTGAAAGTGCAGAAAAGATTGGTGAGAGCCCAGAAGAAGAAAAGAGATAAGTCGTTAAACCAAGCAAATATAAAACAAAAGTGGAAAAAAATAGATCCCTTCAGAACAGACTGAATTTTGTCTCCACTGGTGAGATACCCATGCAGAAGGCTCTGCGAGTCAGTAGTACCTTAGTCCCCATCCATGGGGGCTGTAAGCTGATTTAGCAGAGCGCTGTGCAGACACATGACTATTGTTAAGGTGTATGCCAATCGATATCGTCATAGTGCCAAAGGCAAACACTGAAGAATTTGTAACTAGAATAGACCTATGCGAAGTGACGAGGCGTTTGTTCATTTTTTCTCGGCAGGAAAAAGAGAAAGACAAAGAGAAGACTAAAGAGAAGGACAAAGACTCCAAGGAGAAGGAAAAAGATAAGAAGCTGTTAAATGGACATCTCTTCACTGCAATCTCTGTTGTAGCCCAAGCAACCTGTTACCACTGTATGAAACCTTTCAATAAGGATTCGTACTACTGTGCAAGTAAGTCAGGGGATTTTTTTCCCCTCTTCCTTTTGTTTCCTGACATGGGAAATGCGAACCTTACGCTTTAGTTTCCTCTTGCTTAAGGATGTGGGGTGGGAGGGAGACTTTGGAGATAGTGATTCATGGAGCAGCATGTTACCTTACAGAAGCTGGACTGAAATAAGTTGTGACTGCAAGGAGGTGTCCTGCAACCTGCTTCCTAGCCTACGCTCAGACATGACAGCATCCCGCGGGGTTTTCTGCCCCTGCTTGTTGGGATGTATTAGTGAGCTGGAGGACTTTGGTTATTTCAGCTGCATGTTATGGCTTGGGGATGAGGTACTCTATTAGGGTGGATGGAGGACAGGGAAGGCTGGATTGGCTCATGGCTTTCATTTCCAATGGGTAAAAAAAAATGTCCCACTCATCTGCAGTGTATTGCTTTAGTTCTTGAAACACTGCTTCAGTGAGCCCTCAGTGAGAAGAGCCTGATACAAAAAGGAAATACTAACCCTCTTCTCCCTTTATACGTGAAATTGCATCACAGATCAAATGGCGACTACCTGTGTGTGAAGTACGTGCGATGCAATGCAGGCATTATGGGAACCATGGCAGAGGGTTTCTGTGAGACTGGTGGTTTTGTTCTCTTTTCTTATCAGATGGCTTCTCATGCTTGTAGCTCAATAAGGTCAGCAGCGTTTGTGTGGTCGAGACCAGAATGGTGGCTGGTTTATGCAGCGACCCAAAGCTACAGAATATGCAGACAAAAATGTCTTTTTCCCACTGCAACTCGGGGCTCTCTGTTCCTCACTATTAGTAATATTTGTTACTGCACTAGCCTAGAGATGAGTTGAAGTGTGTGTGGGAATTGCTCCCAGGCTGGAGCAGGAGGCTCTGTCTCTGTCTGTTCCTTCTGGTAGACGAGCAGTGTATGAAACCTCTCCAGTGAGCGGGGGAAGGAGCAGCCAGCTGAATCCCAAGTGGCAGTTTTGAGTTTCCTGGAAGAGAAGAGATTTCAGCAAAGTTGTTTGCATGAGACACACTCTGTGTCAGCCTGATGGGACGTGGAAAACATCAACAATTATAAGCTCTCAAATACATCCTCTCCCTTTCTCCACTTGACTTTCTTAACAGCTTCTGAAGCCACTTAGAAAATCAAATATATCCAGATTTAACTCTCTATATCCTAATGAGTTAAAATAATGCAACAATGTCGTATGTTTTAGCACAGACGTTCTTTCCCTATTTTTCAAGGTACAACAGAAAATTATTGTAAATTTTCTGCATTGGCCAGAAAATGAATGCCAGGTTGTAAGCTGACATCTGAGAGTGGTCCTTTCTTCCATCACATCTTAAAATCAGCCATCAAATAAATGCCTTGGAAATGGCTGATAACGAGCAGCAGAGGCTCTGTTGTTCCTGTGCTGGTGTAGACTACTTTTTTCCTACAGAAGTGGTAGTGCTTTACTGCTACCGTCACTGCTCTGTCTCGCCTATGGATGACGTTTTCTTAATGCCTTTTAAAGCGCTGGATCATTTTAAATCAATGTCTCAGCTTTTCAATGACGCCCCCAGCTTCCTGAAACAGCTAGTTAATGCTGAAAGATTTAGCATGCTCTAAAACAAATGGGCAAGCAAAAAATTCTAATTTTTAATAGCTCTCTGCCTGGTCTTTTTGGTTTGGTTTTGTTTTTGTTTTTTTTTTTTTTTTATGATCAGTGATGCACAAAAGAAGCTTTTTGGGGTTTTAATTATTAGTATTAGTGATACAGAGGAGTTGGAGGAACTTTGTGCCTGCTGAAGAGTTGAATTAGAGGAATAAATTCCCTGAAACCAGATTTTCAATCTAAAAAATCAAAATGCTCTGTTGCTAAATGGTACATACTAAAGAGCTGCCTTCAGGCTTTCAAGGCTTGAGTGTGAATTTAATAGTTCTGAATTGTCTTGCTGCCTCTTTTTATGCACCAGAAGCTGGTTCTGTCCCTCTTCCTTGTTTGATCTGAAAAACGATACTGCTTGTGGGTTTTTGCAAGAACATGCAGGTTTCTTTCTTCTGTCTCTCTTGCACAGGAAGTTGTGGGACATTGACAGAATAGCAACGCCCTATGGCCTTACCCTTACCTCTCTCAAAATATCAGAATTACTGGCTTATATTCAGTAGGCCCAAATGTAAGAATTTTTAGGAATGTGAGCATATTTTGTCAGTTTGGGTGTGGAATTTTTTCCTTTCATATTTCTTCTATAAATAATTCAGAAGTCTACGCTTATAGTGTAACGTACACTTAAAATATAAATCATGATCTGTGTTAATATGTGTTTTCATGAATAAGTGGAAATAACAGGTTTTCTCTAAGCTACTGAATCTTATCTTGAGAGCATTTGAGTTGTGATCTTTCATCTGTCAGAAGAGTTAATACTCCAAACCTAGTTATCAATTATTATGAAAAAAACAGTTTTAATCATCTCTGGAAACTTTGATTCCCAGAAATCTGCTGGCAGAGATCATGGGCAGACTCTGGGTATTCTGGAAAAGATAAACAGCTTTTGCTCTGGCATATATGCATCAAAGGGTGGTGTTAAAGCATGATGTTCTTTTCATTTGTAAATGATGTGGTTTCGGACTAAAACAGAGGCTTCAAGTCTAGTTTTCAGCAAGAAGTCCCAACCTCACAGACACCGTCACCTGGCAGATGCTCATGTCACTTTTTCTGATAACCCTGTAGCACAGTAGCACTTGGTTCCTCTACTGTAGGTCTTGGCTATGATATGTCTGAGTTTATGCAAATTTAATTTTTCTGTCCTTTTCCTGTCTTCTGGATCCCATAATTCTTGTCTTCATAAGAACAGTATTTATGTTTTCAGAGAAAATATTGGCACTACGATTTTAAACAGAATTTCCTGTTAAATTCCATGAGGAAAACTTGTTAACAAAAAAAGGGGCTAATTATCTGGGAAAGCAGCCTGTCTCTCAGTATCTGTAGCTACTCATGGAAACCACAGCGATGCCTGAAAGTTGTAATTCTCAGTTGTGCAAGATAACAGTTCAGATTACAAACAGCAAAAACTGGCTCATTTTCTACTTTTTGTTTAATTGGTTGTTTTTTTTTTACTTTTGACAGACTGCAATGCAATTGTTCACAAAGGCTGTAAGGAGAGTTTTGCTTCTTGTGCAAAGGTCAAAATGAAGGTAAGAGATTTCATCTACTCTATTGAATAAACAAAAAAGTTTAAACAATTTAGCATGCAGATGTATAACATCATCTACCATACATCTCAAAGTTTCCAGCTTGTTGGAAAGAACTTCAGCCCCTGTGTTACAATGAAGAATTTCTCTGGGCTCTCCTGAAATTCCCCACAACCTCATGTTAATACAGTAGTTGTCCCTGGGACTCTGAATGCTCCCGGTCAGCACCACAGGGTGTTTGTTGGCAGCAAATTCCCTGCGTTGTTCCCTGCAGTACACAGGGACCTTATGGTCAGATGGTCTGTCCTGTGCTTCGATTAGAAAAAAAAAACAAACACTTCGCTGGCAAAATTCAGGGGTGTCCAGCACCCTTAAATGCTATATCTCTTAATTTTCAAATGCTGCATCCTGTAATGCAGCATCATGCGTATAAATGCATAATGAAAACTATTACATGTGCACGTTGTTTATATGAGGAACATGCAGAATTCCTGCTTGCCCCAAATGTGAGAAGCCTCTTCTGCAGAGTGGTTCTCCAAGCTAGTTAATGTTTATACGATTATGATTTTCGGTTCTCGAGTATTGTCAGCACTTTCTCTTCTCATTTTCCTATTTACTGCACATTTCTCCATCTGTTTTTTTGCCATTTCATAGGTGACCATTGGAGGGGATACATGTGTGTGTGCATTTTTTTTTATTTTTATATATATATATATATATAAATAGACATACAGCCAAGAACTGATCTGTTCTGAGAGGATTCAGAAAAAATAGCTTTTTAATTTTAGTTATGTGGCACAGCTGATGGAAGAAGGGAGGAAGAAATTACAGTGACTTTCATTTTTCTTTCAGCCACAGAAAGGGATGCTGCAGGCACATGATACCTCTTCATTACCCACAGTAACCATGAGAAACAAAAGTAAGAAAAATTCCTTTCCTTCTGCTTTGGTGATGGTCTGTATCTGCTGTTATTAACTGTTTTGCCAACTAATATTCGATATTATGAAAGATAAGCATTTATCAAAGCATGTTAAGCAATTTCTGTGCATGATAAGCAATGTTTGGGATTTCAGAAGTTGTACTGAGATGTTGCACAGAGTTCATCCACTTCTGTAGTGTCCATGTAAATTTAGGTAAATGTAAAGTCATCTCAGATTTAGAATAACTACTTGACTGCTGTAGCTTGCTGAAGGCCTGCAGCCGATGAGTCCCCAAAATCTGGAAGACACAGACTATGTTCACATGTGTATGACATTGGAAAGAATCCAACTATGAGTAGTTGTTAAGATTACAAGTGGTGAGGATGCTTGTTCAAAATACATTTCTTTTTTTTTTTTTTAAAATTTAAATAGTTTTATGCTTTGAGGTAGTAAAACCAGAATTTTTTTACTCTGAATAGGAGCAATACTGACAAACTTTTCCTGGCTGTGCTGAGATATACACTGCACTGCAGAGCAGTGTGACTGAGGGCAAAGAATAGGAATGAAATAGCCCACATGGAGTTTGTAGTGCCATGATTTGATAAAGTTATTTAGTGATAGCTTGGAGATGACTATATGGAACCACACTATATGATGCAGAGGTACCCACTGTGGTATTTATCATGAAATTCAGAGCTATTGCTCCAGAAAGCAGAAATGCATATGAAGAAGGAAAAATCTGGAATTAAAATTAAATTATTAGTTAAAGGTATGTGATAGTGTAATGAGATAAGGATTAGCATTTCTCTATGGTACCTACTGATAGAGAAACCTATCTCAAAAAGTTTGACCAGAAACAGGAAGATATATACAATTATAGGCCCAGGAAAATTAAAAAGCAACGTAGTAGATTGCTACATGTGATTATTTATCAAATAAAATTAAATTCAGTTTCCCAAGTGTATGTTTCTGGACTTGCAGATCCCACCCAGATCTTCTAAGCGTAGTTCAATGCTCTCAGTTCTGCACAGGGGTCGATGTTCCTTCCTTCGTACGGCTGTTTCTTACAGCTGAGATCTCCTGGTAACGACTCTAGAAAGAAAAGATAATTTTAGAGCCTGATTTCTTTAAGTCATCACCTTCGCAGTTAAGAACACAGTTGCATGAGCTGACTTTTCTCTGTCACTTCCCTTCCAGGCTCACAACCGAAGGAGCGCCCTCGCTCTGCAATACTCGCTCCTGATGAAAACACTGTAACCTCAATATTCAATAACAGGAGATCACAACAGACTACAGCACTTTCGAAAAGTGTCTCAATACAGAACATTGCAGGGTAAGGCTCCTCCCTGTGTGCGTGAGTGTGTGTGTATTAGCTGGCACTGCGAGCATAGAAAAATTCAGATCTCATTAAAAATAAATCCGTGTACTATGATTTATGTTAAAGGTACAAAAGAGGATCACAAAACCAGAAATACCCATATTATATATGATACCATCAGTTGTCTTCTGCACCATCTGATTGTCTGGGTTAGTTTAGTCATGGCATGAGTTCAGAAGCATCTGAGTTGGCCTGGTTATATTCAAGGCCACTTCATAGCGATGCTCTGGGCTCCAGGAGGAAATTCCTTCCCTTGGGCTGGGTACTGTGCAAGCACACATTTGCAGCTCAACTATAGTACTAACTTTTGTGTCCATAATGATATGGTGGAGGCACAGAGCTGCAGTCTTAATGGTGTTTTAGGACTGTTATACATAATTATTTACAAAAAAAAAAAAGAAGAAAATCTCATTTATGGTTCCTACGCTACCTGCATATTGAGCAATTCTACACACAGGGCGATAGCATGGACTGGGATGTTCTGGATACTTTACATGGCCTGGATATTCATGGTGAAATTTATTTCAGTCCATTCTTCTGGTCCTTCTCAGAGCTAGCGATAAAGACTCTTGGATAGCCTTTTGTATTGAATTTTTGCACTGCCTGCCCCAGGGACAATGGGAAGTGACAGTAAAATGGGAAAGAATTTAAAGAAATTATATAAACCATAAAACCAGGTGTGATTCTTAAAGAAGCAGCACCATCACTCAGAACTATGGATTTTACAGCTTGTTGAGCCCAAATGGGTAGTTGTTAGAAAACAATTAATAAAAATACATTTCTGTACATAACGGTGCAATGCTTGCTTTGGTTTTCAATTCGTATTTAAAAATGCATTTCTTCTGTGTATTTCATAGAATCATAGAATTGTTAAGGTTGGAATAGACCTAAAAGATCATCAAGTCCAACCATCGACCCAATGCCACCATACCTGCTAAACCATGTCCTGAAGCGCCACATCTAGACGTTTTTTGAACACCTCCAGGGATGGTGACTCCACCACCTCCCTGGGCAGCCTGTTCCAATGCCTACATTTGACTGTTTTGTGTAATAAATGATATTATGTGTTGTGTTTTTCTGCAGAGTTGGGAATGATGACAGTATAATACACACTTGGAAATTCCTGTCGCAGTCAACAGACTCCTTACATAAAATCAGCCGGGTGAATGAATCCACAGAGTCGCTGGTTGATGAAGGTAAGAGATCCTCATGGCATTTATAGCAACAGGAAGATCTCAGTGCTGCTTTCCAGAAATAGAAATTCCATTTTGGCATTTCAGCAAGAGGGTTTTTTTGTAATGGACAATTAAAGTGCATTTACTTTACTCTTAGAATATTAGTACGATAAACTAAAACAAAGCCCCACATAGTAATTTCTTTAGCTTGTTGAATCGTGGGAAAACATTTAAAATGTTTCAGTTACAGTTGAGTTACTTGGAATTTAGCTCAGGGACCAACATTTCCTCTTTCGTTCTGCATCTCTGGCCTATTCATACAGCCACAGATTTTGCACTCTGTCACCTTTTACATGCTGATGTCTTGCGTTTCATATGTTTCCCAGAGTGGGGAAGGAAGAAACATATTGTTTAGTTTTGTGTGAGTTTGAAAGTGAAGTCAGTTAAATTCATTTCTTAAGTTTAAATATTTTTTTTGTATGGTGCTTTTTAAGGATATAATCAGTATTTTTACACCTTAGCCAATATTTACCTGACAAGAGCAGAATGTTCTATTAAGGACTGAACAAGGGCATGCTCATGGTGACGAGAGAAACTTTCACAGTTCCTGCACAAATGAGCAATCTTTCTTAAAGATACGTATGTGTGTATGTAATGTAAGTAGTGTTTACTTCTACCTGCGTCACTTCTAGCTGTCTAAGCTTGAAAACACAGACTTCACATAGGTCTAAGTTCCCTCTATTCAGTGATGTAAATGAAGGAAGACAAACTGGGTGTTGTGGTTTTTTATTTACCTGCGATGTTGTTGCATTGCAGATAAAGAATCCCTTGTCTTTTACCTGAGCTAGAATTTGATCTATGTGAAAATCATGAACTAGTTTTGTGCAACTAGCAAATAACCTTTAAAAGTGCTTTTCATAACCTAGTCCATACGTGGTATAATTCCATATGATCATTTTTGTGTCAGTAAAGGAGAATGTGTGTGATGTCTGTGGTATGACAGGGAAAGCCTAAATCTAAATGAATAGACAGGAATCTCTAATGAGATGTTACGTACATCTTAATGGCATTTACATTGCTTTGTGAAGGTGCAGACATGAACGAAGGACAGCTGATGGGAGACCTGGAATTAGATTCCCAGCAGCTGGAGGCAGAGTCCTGGAGCCAAGTAGTGGACAGCAAGTTCCTACAGCAGCAAAACAAAGATGTTGTCAAACGGCAAGATGTCATTTACGGTGAGAGATACCAGCATCTTAATTTTTCACTCATTGTAGATAGCTTCTTGATATACTCATGTACATGGATTTGGGAAGCTTTAGGTCAGTAAATAGGAACATTGACTTGGTTTCCTCAGAAGCCAAAGCTTCATTCTTGAAGTTCTTAGAAATGTAATGTATTCTAGGAAAGCTTTTATTCTGCCTTTCATGTATCCAGAAGCCATCAAAAAAAAAAAAACCCAGAAATTGCCTCTCCTTATTTGTCTGCTGGTGATATTTAAACTCTGTTACAGCAGAGCGGCTAGCTAGGAAGTCTTCTGCCGGATGCAACAGCCATCCTGTATGGCAAAAGCACTGCGCTGAGGCTGACAGTGAGGTGTTAGGAAGGAGCAGATAACAGTGCTGAAGGTTCAGACCTCAGCAGCAATGTCCACAGCTCTTTATTGTGGGACTGCTCTGTCCCTGTATTTCTCCCACACGTGAAACTATTGATTGATGTTTCAATACCTGACGTGAAATTTTCTGAAGCCACTTAGAGAAGCCCAATTATGGAAGAGCTTTCTAATGGCAACTTTTCCTTACTGTACACCCATATACTCTACAGTGACCTTGGTTTTGACCTTCTCATCCTATACAGAGCTAATGCAGACAGAAATGCATCATGTCCGCACCCTGAAGATCATGAATGATGTATACAGTGCAGGGATGTTAAAGGAACTGCAGTATGATCAACAAGTCGTGGACAAGATCTTTCCCTGCCTGGAAAACTTGCTGCAGATCCACAGTCACTTCTTCCAGCGGATTCTAGAAAGGAAGAAGGAGTCGTTGGCAGACAAAAGTGAAAAGAACTTTGTTATCAAGAGGATAGGTGACATCTTAGTGAGTCAAGTAAGTGCTGGAAAACGCTTGCATTTCTGAGGACACAGCTGGAAACCAGGCGCTCTTCCCTACCTCCTGTTTATGTCTGTTAGATAATCACAGTTCATGGCACCTTTACTCTTCACACACATAAAAATCTCCACCTCTGCTTTTCGAAGAACTTTTTGCTCTTTCAGGGGAAGGTCTAACAATGGAAATTAATTTAGTTTATTTTGTGGGAGAGAGAAGCATTCCCTGACAGGCACAGAATGATTTGACCGTTGCCTGGAGGGTAGGCAGTACCCCACAGCAATATATGCCCAGTGTGTTTCTTGGCTGAGTTACTGACCTGCTATTTGTGTGGGTCACTTTACTTTTCTTTATCTGCGCTTTCTCCCTTATTCTTTTTCTCTGACTTGACTTTTTTTGTTGTTGGCTTTTAAGCCCTGTGAGGTAGAATCCCAAATGCTGCATTGTGTGGACACAGTGAAGTCTCAAACTCAGCTTTTTACTTTCTAGAGATCTAACTGCCTGGATTAGGATGCTTTGGACTAATTTCGTTTCATCAGGTTCTTTTGAGAGACTGGCAGGCACAGCTGGGATATCACACCAGGAGCTCAGTGCAGATTGAACCTCTGTGTCTCATGTCTTGCAGTTCTCCGGTGAGAGTGCCGAGCGAATGAAGAAAACATACGGCAAATTCTGTGGGCATCACAATGAGGCAGTAAATAACTTCAAAGATCTGTACTCAAAGGACAAGCGGTTTCAGGCATTTGTCAAGGTAGGGCCTGGTAGAACAGATGTAGTTGATGGAAAAAGTATGTCCTTTTCTGCACTCTGGTGAGCATTTTGCTACAGAACTGAAATTTTCATCTTTGTTCCTTAGAAAAAAATGAGCAGCTCCCTGGTGAGGCGTCTTGGGATTTCTGAATGTATCTTGTTGGTAACACAGCGGATCACAAAGTACCCAGTCCTTTTACAAAGGATACTGCAGTACACCAAAGGTAGGGACCAGTTTCTCTATTCTAAACGTGTATTTGTTCCTCCAGTGTAAATTTCTTGGGTCCTTTTCAGCTGAAGCAGATTTTCTCAGAATAGATCGACTAACCCAGTCATTATTGTCTCACATCACTGTAATAAGATAACTGTTTCATATCTCCATGTACGATTAGTTATTTGGGGGCCTTGATTTAGTTGCTATAAGTCTGTCTCTAGCTAATTATGGAGCAACATGCTTAGGCTCCAAAGTCTCCCAGCTTACTTTTTTTGGTAATGGCTAAAATATGTGGTGAATATGTGCATTTCATCTATACTGTCGCATATACAAAGTATATTGGAATAGTCCCCAGCCTCAAATGTATATGTGAAAGGTTTTGTGAAACTCTCCTTAAGGGGGAAAAAATGCAACCTATCTCGGGAAAGTATTAAAAAGTTATAATGTGGGCATTTGGGAAGGAGAAGAGGAAGGAAGGAAGGAAGGAAAATCAGGAAGTTTTTCCTTTGTGAGTCTACAAGTATGACGTGAAATTGAGGTGTTTCTCTTTCTGTTCGAAGAAAATGAAGTGGAACATGAAGACTTGACTCAGTCATTAAACCTTGTTAAAGATATGATCGCTGCAGTCAATAGCAAAGTCAGCAATTACGAAAAGAAAATGCGGCTCGGTGAGATTTACAACAGGACAGATAGCAAGTCCATCATGAGGATGAAGAGTGGCCAGATGTTTGCAAGAGAGGACTTGAGGCATCGGAAGCTCATCCGAGATGGGCCCGTTTCACTGAAAAACGCAGCTGGCCGGTTAAAAGGTAAGACTGTCCTGCCTTCTGCTGAGGGAGGATACAGCTCGTCCTCTCTGGATGTAGGATTAGTCCTCAGACTGGTGTCTCCAGCCTTTATTTATTCTTCTGCTTTGAGAGGTTTTGACAGCAGCTTTCCCCGTGCTGTACACTCACTTCCCATCGCAGCATTTCTGATTCCTCGTGCTGTTTCTGGGGTGATAGATGGCTGCTTTTCTTCCTGGTGACTGCATGCCTGCTGAAGGCTTGGGTTGCAGTGACACCTTGGTGCATCAGCCGAGGAGTGGAGTCGCTGGGGGATCCTTTGGGCCAGGAGACCGCGATGGGGCTGCAGTTGCCCAGAGCAGTGAGTCAGATCTCTGTGCCACGATGTGCACGTGCAACAGTTCCAGGAAGCGTGCTCACTGCATCCGAAAGCCAACCTCAGCTTCGCAGTGGCTCTGCCCACCAGCAGCACCGCCTTTCCTTTGCTCTAAGGTCTGCAGTAGGGCTGCCCAGGCTCAATGTTACCGTCCCGGTTTCACTGGGACTCTAGAGAGGTGTCCCAGCCATTTGTTGCTCTTGAACCTCTTGAGCTGCTGACACAAACTGTTCAGGAGAGGCTCTGGTGTCCCTGCAGCTGCCTCTTGTTTGGTTAATATTTTCTTGATTTGCTTTTGGTCTGTTATCAGGTGGATATCAGGTTTTTCTAAGGTGCTGTGTTTTGCTGAGCACTGAAGTTCTCTACTGAATTAAGCACTAGATCTCCTGAGGAAGCCTTCAGCTGGGACTACGGTAGCAGTAAGAGCAGACACGGCTGTGTGTCAGGCTTGTCAGGAAGGCTGGACTTTGCTTCTCTTGCTCACAGCATCAGCTGATTAAGCCAGGGTACTTTGGAATGAATGGGACTGGTAGCCTGGTGCCATGCTGTGCAGGGAGGCAGTGATAACACATTCCATATAGAGTATGATTTATTTTGAGGTTTTGGAAACAGGAAGTTTACAGATGGTTTCTAAGCACCCGAGATTACTATTGACTTTAGATGGTGGATGAAGCAAGTTATGCCGCTGTTGTGAAATCTGGTGATAAGTACAGTCTGCATTTGCATTTCTAAGTCATAGAAATGCATAAACATATCTCTGTCTGTAGTGTAAGCTCCCAGCGAAAGCAGGTCCTGCAGACAAGCTGCAGAGCCCAAGGAGAGAGTAGCTAGTTCGTACATTCAGGCTATTTTGTGGGATTTGAAATGGAGCACAGAGAAGTAGAGGAAGAACTTTTCTTGGAGGTTTTTAGCATTTCCCCTCTTGTAAAGTACACAGACGATAGAGAAGAACAGAGTCAAATGCTGACTTTTGCAAAGCTCCCGGAGCTTTGAGTTCATTTTGCAGCTTTGATTAAAGTTTGGTGGTTCTTTTATCTGGAATGGACCCTGTCTTCCCAAAACAGAATGGAAGGAATTACCCACGGGATGATTTAACTTTTTGGTTTGCTTCCTCTCTGTCACAAGATTTCCCAAGTACATGACACAAAAACTCTTTGTACTGAGGGCTATGGGTGGGGCGTTGTACGTGGTAGTTGCTGTGCAACTTAGTGATATGTCATTAGGAGACTTGGAAGGCTGTACGTGTGCTCTGGGAAAAGGCTGTATTCTGATTTAAAATCCTCTCTTGGCCTCACGTTGTGCTTCCTTCTTCCATGAAAGAAAGCCAGGTCCTGCATCTCATGCAGGCTCTATCTGCTCCCCTTGGAGTCGGCAAGAGTTGTGTTTGTCTGTGAGCAGAATTAGTGGTGGCTCCTGAAGCCGGTATTTCCTGGGAAAGAAACCACAGCTGGCAAATGTTGTTATTGCACGATAATTTACACTCCGCAAACCACTCATCAAGAGAACCGTAAAACCCAAAACTTCCTGTGCAGATATTTTGCTCGAGGGCTAAAATATTGATTGTTTGAGAAAACAGCACTTCTATTCAGTAAGCGTCTCCAGCTTTCACTGTTACACCCGTGTCCTAACTGCTAGAAAGCATATAGCTGGAGAGGAGCACCCCTGCTCTGACAGATGAGAGAAAATCCTGCAGGTTTCCCAGGTGCTGTTGTATTCTGTGTAATGCAAAGTCAGTTCAGAGCTAACCTGACCCGGCACCTCCAGGAGCTGCCCCTGTTCCTCCTGCTAACCAAGAGGTTGACCCCACTTCCAGGATTTGCAAAAACAGCCCTGGTGTTATTAAAAGAAATCTGTTTCGGGGTGGGTTGCGTGGTTATACTGCACTGGTATGCTTTTTCTTTTGCAGAAGTCCAGGCTGTTCTCCTCTCTGACATGCTCATATTCCTTCAGGAGAAGGACCAGAAGTATGTCTTTGCCTCACTGGTAAGGCTTCAACCTTTCTCCTCCTTCCTTTTCTGTGTGAGAGACCCTTGATGTGTGTTGTGCAGTGAAGCCAGCCATTGCCTGCTAAACAACTTAATTTTCTTGCTTCTCACATTTTCGTTTGCTGAGCAGACTCCATTATTTTTGATAGGAAAACATGTCTTCGTGCCCCACCTCCCCTTTCTGCAGTGCCTTGGCACAGCTGATAATTGGCCTTGAAAACCTGCCTGTCGCTTGATACACTTACAGCTTTTCAGTTTGTGCAAATGGAAGCAGTGATTGGGGTGGGAGGGGGCGATGGGATAATGCAGACATTGTAAAAATGAATCTTAGCAGAAGGAAATGTCCTAATACATTGTGAACTGCTGGGGGAGGGGGGGGGCGCAGAATGCCAGTGAAGTAAATTCAACCGAACAGCTTGAAAATAAATGTCAGAGGAATATATTTGTAATGCACAAGACCAAAAACATTAAGTTTTGATGGCAGTTCTTATAAAAGGGCTAGGCACACTGACCTGCTAAAGAAGACCTAGTACCTAATAGACTCTGTTGGGGCTGTGCCTTGCAGGCATGGTCTAGACTGGCTAAACCTTGTGACCTTTCCACCCTTTGAACATTTTGAAAGCTGATAATTTGTTATTCCAGTTCCACCAACAATCTGCACAGACTCAGTGCCCTACACAGAGGGAGCTGATTTGCACACAAGTCCTGCTAGTGAACCGCTACCAGATCACCCCAGTGCAGCATCCTGTACGATGCACAGAGGGGCTGACTCATATGCAGATGACACAACAGCAAAGGGACATTTTAACCGAGCAGGCTGATTACAGAGACCAGAGCACATAATGAGCGTCATCTTACACACAAGTCTTATCCATTGTAGGAGTCAGCTATGAGCTGCTGAGAACAGCAAGAGTTCTGTGGGATTTGAAAACAAGATGTTACTCCATCACCGAGAGAGATTGCAAAGATAATGTGTGTGAAGCAGGCGCTAGCAAGCTGCATGGAGTTTAATGACAGAGAGAGTGTGGGCAGGAGGAGAGGAGACGATATCAAAGGTCTGCTGGAGTTAGAGAAAAATATGGTAGAGTTTGCAAAATCGCAAAGTCAATTTTAAATTCATTCTTTGTTGAAATGGAACAAGGTGAAATTGCTTTTCCTACAGGACTGATGAAGGAAAGCAAGCCCTTCCCTGTTCTTTGACCCCATTAAAATGATTTATTTTTTTAATTAGCCAATTGGTTCAGAAAATGTTTACAACCTGAGAGAGGTAGCGGTATGGGTATTTCAATGCTAGTTTGCATCTGGGAACTGGCACTTTTCCCCCTCCTCACCCGTTTCTTTCCATCTGAAGGACCAGAAATCCACTGTGATCTCTCTGAAGAAGTTGATCGTACGAGAAGTGGCTCATGAAGAGAAGGGTTTGTTCCTGATCAGTATGGGTGTAAAAGATCCCGAAATGGTGGAAGTCCATGCCAGCTCCAAAGAAGAGCGTAACGGCTGGATACAGATCATCCAAGACACAATGAACACCATGTAAGCTACCAAGCTTGTTCTTGCAAGGCAGGTGATGCACATGGTCGTGTTCTGGTAGTAACTGAGACATGTCTCTCATTCAGGGATAAGGATGAAGATGAAGGAGTCCCTTCTGAGTCTGAATTTGAAAAGAAAGTGTCGGATGCAAAAGTGAGAGGACTGAAAGGTAAAAACCTGCCTCGGACAGAGCTGGGGAGTGGGTTTTGAAAAATCTACAGGAGCTGTTGTGTTGGGTTTTGTGATTGAACTATGACTTTTTTCAAAGGAGTGAGAATCCTGCATCCGGCAAATAATCGCAGTCCTTGTTTGCACCTCACCTTGTTTGCATTGTTTTTTTCTGAGCCTGCTGGGAGCCGTTGCTGTGCAGGATTGCACAGGGCATGGTTGTATCATCAGGTTCCACTAGATGGGGCCAATATCTCAGGAATTGCTCTGTTCCCTTGCTGAAGCTTTTATTTTGTCTTTATCTCTCTTTTCTGTTCACTCCCCACAGAACAACTTCAGCAGAAGGATAAGCAGATTCTCCTCTTGCTGGAGGAGAAGGCTAAGATCTTCCGGGACATGGCAGACAGCTCTGTGCAGGAGGACATGCCAGGCTCCAGGCTGCTCTTCAGAGCCAACACAGAAGAGGCACCAAAAGGAGAGGCCATTATGAAAACTGCAATAAATGAAGGTGAGCAAGTCAGGGTGACAAGTTAATTACACTAACCAACGCACTCACCTTCAGTGCAGCCATCAGTCCTCAAGCACCAGTTTTCCAGGGGAAGTCTTTTTGTCAGAATAACAGCATAGATAAGGAGATACTGCTACTCATGGTATTGTCTCAGGGACAGGTAATGAGGATCAGGAAAGGAAGCAGATATTGATGGCTGTTGAAAGAGGGCAGAAAAGAAGTCAGCACAGAGAACAACCATGCATTGAATCCGCACTGGGGTCAGGAGCAGCACAGGATTTATCCTTGGCTGAAATTTGAACCATCCAGGCTTTTGCTGTGCTTCAGTCTCAGCAAGGTGTGAGAGGAGGCTCGGCTTCCAGCAGGCGCTTGTGGTGCCTGCAAGGGACAAGCAAGTCTGTTGACAAATGCAAGGGTAGATGTAAATTCGGGCAACTTTCTAGTGTGATTTTTGGAGAGGCTAAAAATTATTAAATGCTGTTGTCAGAGCACACCAGGGTTGCCTGGAGGAAGAGAGGGAGGTGTAAGCCTCTGCAGAGCTCCAGGGAATTGGAGTTAATGGTCAGACAGACAGAGTTTTTGCAGGGGGAATGTCTACTGTTCATCTCATTGTCATAGAAACATGATTTCTAAGTACAGCAAAGCATGTGAATTTCTGGCCTGAGCTCAGGTAGAGATGAAAAAAGCTCAGAAGCCTGAGGTGGTCTTCAACAGAGATATTGTTGCTTTTTTTTATCAGTTGAACTGCTGCAAGACCTGGTGAACAGGAGCCTGGGCACTGCCCTCGGGCAGCAGGTCAGCAGCACTGCCATGGAACAAGAAGGAGGAGTTGGCCCCATCTCTCTCCCTAGAAGGGCAGAAACTTTTGGAGGATTTGACAGTCACCAGATGAACGCCTCCAAGTGTGAGTAGTTACATGTGTCCACATCAGCATTTGTTAATAATACATGATGTCATCATATTCTCTTGCTTCAGGAGGAGTCCAGCAGCTGGTGATTTGGGTTTCCCAACTCCTCTCCAATAATAGTTGATAGATGAAATAACAGATTAGAAAAAAAGCCTGTGTACAGGTGGAATGATGGTAGTTGAGAACCCATGGCTACATGAGGATTAAACATCTGAACTCCTCACTCCTCTCTCTCTGTGCTCTCTTTAAATCATCCGTAATTCTTTACTTACGTGCCACATGAAAGCATTTGGCTTCTTCATATGTTAGTTTCTACATGCTCTTATTATAATATCTGCAGCTCTGTTCTTTCTTCAGTTGTCTTCCAGCAGGAACCTGCTGCTGTTGCATTTGCGAATGGATGAGGGTATTGCTGAATCAAACACCTTCTCCCCTGGCTCTGCTCTCTATGCATTTGTGTTCCCATACAACTGTGTGTGTTATTCCTGCAATTAATTCTCTCCCAAACAAATGTGTCAATATTTATTTCAGCTGCATAGTTGGCTGCTTCCCAATGCTCTCTTTCTTTGCCCTAGTCATCAGAAACTTCCCTGTCCTCAAATTCCTTTCTCTGTGGTCTCACTCATACTCCCAGTACAGCCAGTTTTGCTGCGCTAGTGTCTGTCTCAGCATTGGGATCGTTGGACCTCGTCTGACCTTCTGCATTAAAGGAGCAGTGTTAGCTCCAGACAGTCAGACATGAGAAGTATGTAGAGGTTTTCCCAGCGCTATAGGAAAGCTGCAAAGGCCTCCACAGGCCTTGTCATCATAATGACAAATATATTCACAGTGGAGGGGTTTGTTTAGGGTTGTGCCTCTCTCTGTTGCAGTGATGAATGGGACAACCTCAGGCTGTTCATTGCCCAGCTCTAGGTTTTCTGTAGCAATGTCCTCCCTTGAATTAGATTGTAATTCAGTAGTTGTAGGGTCTTGGGAGAATTTAGGAAAAGAATGCAGGGCCTGTTTGTTCAGCTGGAGGCCAGGAGGCATGAAACCTGGTTTTCGTCTCCAGTTCTTCTGTTTACAACCTGTGCAACCTTGGGCAAGGCATATAACCTGACTCCCCTTCATTTTCCCCTCCAGCAAAACAGAAGGGAGGTGTTTCCTCCTGCAAAGAGGTGGAAGGTCCCAGGACATGGCGCAGGAGAGAAGGTCTGTTAGGAGGACCTGAGGGGTCAGCCTTTAATAGCAAAGCCTGCCTGAGGGGTGGTGGGAGGAGAGGTCCTTTGCACTAGGTATGGTGTCCTTCACATTGCTGCAGATACAGGTGTATGTAAAGTTGTTCATCATTAAAAGAGTGGCAGCAGGGAGGTTACCAGTGCAGATGTGGGTTTTCCCCATGGGCTGCATCTCAGCTGGCAAGGGGAATGCAAGAGTCTTGGCAAGAGTGAGAGGACCAAAGAGCTGCGTGACTCCTTTGCCACCTGTGAGCAGAAGGGCGGCGCAGGTGGAGGGTTGCAGCCCTCTTGGCCCCACAGGTCAATTCAGTCCTGCTCAGGAGCACTGATACGAGCCACCCATGGGGAAGTTAGAAAGAGAAGTCCAGTGTGGCTTTGAAAAGAGACAGGTTTCTGACAACTAAGGCTAGGGAGAAATTGATAGCATAAAATTACACGGGGTATTGCACAGCACTATCTGACCTGGCTGTAAATTGCACTTGCACAAGAGAGGCAATGAAACTGCACCTGCAATAACATACCCTAATATGATACTGTTACTGTTCTCTGTCTGCTCTCTTTCTGCCTCATGTCTTCTCAGCAAGGATTCTTTGGGAGTAGACAGCAGTGCGGGGGCTAGACAGAGCACCAGCTAAAAGGAGTATGCTGAATTTATCAGCACATTGTCTGAAACTTAATTCAATCCTAATCTGAATTCACATCCACGTTTTCTGGTGGTGCTGACATGTTCTGTATACATAGGGAGCAAATGCATTTAGTTAAAGTGACAAGAGCTCTGTGTCCCCTCTTGTGAAACATCTGAGTTTCCTGTATCAAATTTCTCAGACATTAGCAAGTTCATTTATGGCTTAAAAAGTTGAATAACCAATGTCAATGATGGCTTCTTCCTTTAGGTGGAGCAAAAGATGAAGGCGACGATGCTCAGGACCTTCGGAGAACAGAGTCAGACAGCATTTTGAAGAAGGTATAGCTTGGTTTATCTGTCTGCTGCCACTGAATTCAGATTTCAAGAGAATGGCAATCCAAGTCTTGAAAAATGGCTGAATTTATTGACAATTAGAAGTATCCTGATAAGTTAAAAATAAAATAAAATTGGAAGTATGTGGCCAAAAACGCTTTGCTGTAGCTAAAATCCTGACTTGAAAACCATTGCAAATCAGTAGTATTCCTTTGTGGCACAGGTTATCTGCCATCTGTCTGCAGATCAGCTAAAGCATGTGTTTAATTATGCATCATTATTGAAATGATAAGGTCAACTATAACCTTGCACCTATTCTTTCTGTGGAGTGATCCATCATATAACTACAAAATGATACCTAATTAACTTTTTATTTTATATGATTGTAGCTTGCCTAGAAAACATGCATCAATTCTCCCAGAATGGAAGGCAGAGGGGGGTTTAACGTGTCTGTCATTAGTTCAGCTTCAGAACACGTTTACTGTGATTTCTCATTTGTCCTCATATTAAATCTGTGATCTTTTCATAGGGTGGAAATGCTAATCTGATGTTCATGTTGAAAAGGAATAACGAGGTAAGAATTGATTCTGTTGCTCAGCTGTTTCCTTCATTTAAGTGGCAAGTGAATTTGTCTCAATAGGTGATAATGTAGAAGAAAATATATTTCATTTGCTGAAGCGCATGTAGACTTCTAAATACATTAAGCTGAACCCACTGTGTCATTTATTTGTTTAACCTTGGATGTTCAGGCAGGGAATTCGCTGATTGTCATCTGCTTGCCAGCAGGATGGTATGTGCTGATTACAGGCAGCAAGGGTTAATTACCGCTAGGATGCGCAGGGCTGTATTTATTGTGCATCTGCAGACAGAGGGAGTTTAATTTTATGTTGCAGGTGCTGTGAATTGGGGCAATTAGATTTCTATTCTCCCTTTGATACACATTCATAACTCCCAATTAGCATTAATGGCAGAGTGAGAGGCAGTTCTCTTAATACTGGCTATCACACCACTATTGCAAATACTGCAGTGGTTTTTCTTCTTCTTAAAAGTAATTGTAGGATATGAGAGATTCAGAGAGATTTTTTTAGCTAGGCTAAAAATATATTTAGGGATAGGGCATCGCTCCAAGCTAGCTTGCTCTGTATTGATGCACTGTGTGTTCACATTTACCTGTATTTTCAGAGAGACTCCACGAACGCACCTGCTGTACTTGTGTGCCTGCTGTATTGCAGTTTTTCTGTCTAATGACAGTGGGACTTTTATTGGTCAGCCAGGGGTGGAAGAGTACAAATAGTCCACATTCATTTTAAGGTTTCTTCTTTATTCGCCCCTTGAAGTTATTTCCCTGAAATTCTTAAGTAAACTGCTGGGTTTCATCACAATTACTCTGCTTGTTTCTTGAGCAAGCTGATGCTGTGGGAAATGGTTTGCAGAGACAAGCCAGGAGTTCCCATGAGGTCTGTGCCGTTCATTGCTTCTGCAGATGTTTCCTACTCTGCCACACTGATGGCTAGGAAAGTGAGGAAGATGATGCCAGGCACCTCTCAGAGATGTCCAAGGGATGTATTTGTATATTGGGGGATGATGCAGTCATTGCAAGTGAAGAGGGAGAAAAACGAAGGTGTAGAGGGATGGCCGTACAGCTTGTCAGACCCACTGGGGGGTCACAGTGGAAAAAGAGGCAGCTTTACACATACCCTGGCACCCAGTGAGGTCTAATAGCAGTGCTTTTGTTTTCCCGCAGCAGATCCTCCAAACCATTACCAGCCTCCATAAGCTGCTCAGTGCTTTGCAGGTAGGCTTGGCCATTCATCCCGCTTTTCCATGCTGCTTGCCCAAACTGTGCATCCTGCCAGCCAGTAACAGCCACTCGTGCTTTGCCCCGCATCTCCCCTTCCCCTTTGCTTGTCACATCCTTGCACGACTGACTACCCAGCAGCCAGCTTGCAGGCAGCGTGCTGGTGGGTCATAGGAATGAGCTGCTGCTGAAGTGAACCGGTGCTCACCTGAATTTGGGAAGCTGCTGGGGGAAATGCTCTGCCAGCACCCTGTGGCAGCCCAGCCACAGGGCAGCAGTGCTGAGCTGTGAATTTGGTGGCAGAAGAAGAGGTTCAATACAGCACCCTGAGGTTTTCAGGGATGGAGCCTCTCTCCGTAGAGAAGACACTGCAGTGATTTGTGTCCCCTCTCTCCTAGGGCGTCGTGCTGCAGCAGGACACCTACATTGAGGACCAGAAGCTGGCTCTGAGCGAGAGGGCTCTGAGCCGAAGCTTCTTCCGGCCAACATCGCTGCTGGAGCAGGAGAAGCAGCGCAACCTGGAGAAGCAGCGCCAGGAGTTGGCCAACCTGAAGAAGCAGCAGACACAGCACCAGGAGGAGAGGCGGAAGAAAGAGAAGGAGTGGGAAGTCCGGGAGAAGGAGCTGGCAGAGCAGGAGGCCCACCTGGCCCAGCGAGAGGACCAAGTCCAGAGAGGGTGGCAGGATCTCGAGCGGGAGCGAGAGGAGCTGCAGGTGAAGAAGGCCGCCTACCAGCTCGACCTGGAGCGGCTTCGCGCAGCACAGAAGCAGCTGGAGAGGGAGAAGGCTCAGTTCAAGCAAGACGTGGAGCGATTAACGCAAATGCGGCAGGAGCCTGACCACAACCAGGTAAGTGCTGCCAACAGCTGGGCTGTTGGGGAAGCTGTGCCCTGCAGGGAGCTCCCGGATGGCTTCTGGGCCAGCTGCATGCCAGCAGTGACAGACTGACGCCAGCCCAACCCTAGCCACGTGGGGCTGGTATTTAAAACTGGCTCTTTCCTTGCACATGATGTGCTGGGCTGCGTTTGTTGCACCTCCAGAGCTGCCAAGGCATTGCCAGTGTTGATGCAACATGGTGTATTCGGGATGCCTGGCCAGTCCCAAGCTGTAGGTTGTTACAACAGCCTGAGCTCTGCCCACTTCTCTGTGCTGTGTGTTGGTGGACAGCAGAGCGGAGGTGGCTGGCTTGCAGAGAAGATGCCCTAGGCAGTGCCAGGAGGTCGATACTGCCTTTGACATTAGCCTTCACCCCATGGGGGCTGAGCTCTGGGGAGCAGTCAGGCAGATGAGACATCCTTCTCGGAAACAGCCTGAGTGTGGTGGGTTACCTGCACCCTCCAGTTGTCACGAAAGCCACTTGCAAGGCTGATAACTGCAGGGGAAGGCTGTTTGTATGCTTACATCCATCTCCAAAAGCATTCTCAGTATCTAGCAAAGGGATGGCCATTGTCCGTGTCCTAAAGAGACTGGGCACCTGCAGTCTGGACATGGCTTAGTGAGCAGAGGTCCCGGACTCTGCTGCAAGAGGCTTCTGGTGTCTGGCTGTCCACAACCAGGAAGGAAAGCCCACACACAGATCCTGCTCTGTGCATTTCTCAGCAAGCTGGGGTTTATTTTTTTTTTTATAACTGTGCATCAGTCTGGCTGAGGAGAGCAAGCATCCGTTGGCAAAACATGGGCTGAGTTTGAACCTTCAGCCTGTTGTTGATCATTTGTTTGTTTGTAACTCACTAATTCTGAATGTAATTTGCTCAAAGCTGTAGGAAAATTAAGTTTGTAAATGCTGGATTGTGGAATGGAGATGATTTTGGGTGCCTGAATGGACTAATTGCGGAGCTCAGCAGTGAGCTCTGAAAAGCAAATCATCAGAGGAGGGCTTGCTCCCTCCCACCCTGGTTCCTGATCAGGCCAGAAGTTTTCCGAGCACACAGTGAAGCTGTTCCAGCATCGAGCACACGTAGACATGTGAGGGGCATGGATGCTATGGGAGAGGCTGAGAGGTAAAATAACTGCGAGGCCTGGGGGATCAGGAGAAGGAAGCACCTTTTCGAGGCAGGTATCTTACTGACATTTCAGAGCTGTTAACAGAGGGTTTGGTGAGGCTTTGTTGAGCTGTTGTTTTGATCTTCCCTTTGAATGTGCAGGCTCAATTACATCCCGAGACAGCCGTTAGGAAAAAAAATAATCAGGAAAATTGTTTTTGCTTTCATCTTTTGCTTGGGAAGGCTTCCTTTGACACACACCGCTTCGGTGCTGTGTGCTGGCGTTCCCCTGCCGGAGAGGCACGCTTCTCCTTGGCCTTCTGCCACTATCTGTGTGTGCGAACGATGCAGGGTGAGTCTTGGTGTTGAGATCTTAGAGAATATTTGCCCTTGGCTTGTTGATACATAGTATAGTACATGTAGGAGCAAAAGATATTGGAGCGTTAGTCTTTATGTGCCTCGTTTCTTTGTCCTAAACAGAGAGGGCGGCTTCTCTCATTGCTTTGCCTGGATGGGGACCACTTTTAAGCTGGTGAATGGGCTGGATGTTCACATGAACAACTTCTGTCTCTATGAGTGGCCTGGGACACGCCTTTCCTATCCAGGTTCTCTGCTAACCTCTTTCATGCCCCAATGAAACACTTTTATTTTCCTTTATAGGTTTCAAATCTACATGAGAAACTTGCAAGAGTCTCCTCCCAGTCCAGCAATGATGACTCCTCCAAGCAGAAGAGCCCTTCCCTTCCTAAACAAGGGCACTTTGATGCAGAACTGTCTGTCTCCCCCAAAAGGAACAGTCTTTCAAGGACACACAAAGAGAAAAGCACTTTCCATTTGCTTAGCACAACAAACCAGACTAACAAGGCAGCTGAGGAACAGCCCCAGATGCCTACCCGCCTCTTCAGTTTAGCCAAACCAAAGGAGAAGAAGGAAAAGAAGAAAAAGGGCAGAGGACATCGCTCCCAACAGTCTGGTGAGTGTCAGGGGAGGTCATAGGTGTGTTTTCAGGGTTGGTGAGCTGGCTTTTCCCTCCAGCCAGCGAACCTGTGGAAGCCATGAAATCTTGCCTTGAATGTGGATGGTAACATGGGGATGGAAAAGATCAGCTGTGCTGAGTGGAGTTCCCAGCCTGAAGTGATCTTCCATGGGCTTTTCTGCCTGTTCTGCAGTCCCTGGGGTTGTCAGAGGGACACACTCTGCTCCCTGCTTCTCCCCTTCCCCGTCCCATCCTGAGCAGCCTCCACAGGAGTTCTGCTCTGCTTGCTCTTTTCCTGTGTTCCCATAGTGATTCCCACCTGTATTTTTGTGCTGCAGATTCTCATTCGTCAGAAGCACCTCCAGAAGGTGAGGAGATCTTCTGCTGAGCACAGACGGTTCCATCGGTCACTCTTGGCATTGGTTCAGTGAACATCTCCCTGCCCGCTCCACAGCACGCTACTGGTGCCTGCATCTGACAAGCATCTGGAGGTTTTCAATGAAACATGTTATGAAGTCTGTTAAGTGGTGGGAAAGGGCCTCTTTCCTGTGGTTTTACATGAATTCTCACCACAGAGGCTGACTGCACGGCAAATAGTACCATCTCTCTGTGCAAACCTTGGGTTAAATGGAATTGGGATAGATGTTTTGTGTCTCTTACTACTAAAGGATGAGAGAACATAGCCTTAAGGGTCTGTGCCTTCAAATTCCCCTTTTCTGGGGAACATAACCAAAACCAAGCATTTAGCAAAAGATTAGGACTCTACAAATGGTGTGTACACACTGGCATATATAGATATACTGTATATATACATATATGTATCTATGTATCCACTGGGATATGCTTACAGTCTGTACAGCCAAGCTTAGCTCGGCCCGTGGGGATAGATGATACCTGATGACTGTCAGGGAGCGTGTAGATATTAAATATCTTGCCCTTACTGCTCCGATTGTAACGCCATCGACTTGGCACGCCCCTTTTGTGCTCATGGTGTATGGCCCGTGTGGTTTCAGAAAGACACCTTACACCAGGAAGCAGTAACAGCGTTCAAAACAAAAAATCAGAGGGGAAAAAAAAAAAATTTAAAGTAATTCCGAAAGATTTCCATGGGGCAGAGGATCTAAATGTCAGACTGTTTCCAGAACAAAGCAGAATGTCTTTGGGTATATTTAAAACGATGCAGAAAAGAGAAATTCGGTAGGCTTGTAAGGCAACCCCAGGGAACCAGGACAGACAGTGTTCAGGTGGGAGCAACTCTAAGCAACATTTTTTAATGCAATCTCTTTGAGCTCCAGCTTACTCTCCTTCCCATCCCCAAAGTAAAGATTATTTTTTTTTTGCCAGGATATAGTTCTCCAGTTGCATTTGACATCCCTTCATTACAAGCCTGATGACTTACTGAAGAGGTGGCTGATAATCTGCTTTTAGGGACCTTTGTTCTGTTACTTGTGTTTTTCTTCCCCTACTTTTTGTGTTGCCGTTGGGCTTCTGTTTCTCTGGATCTTGTCAGCTTCCCTTGCTCGTTTCTAAGGCAGAATGAGACAACAGCAGCAATTTCAGAGCATTCAGTGAGACATCGCAGGTCAGGGGAGCGAACTCCAAAGAGGCGGCTCCTGGTCCTTATGCCTATACAATACCGTGCGCTTATTAACTATTTCTGGGGAGAAAATACATTCTCGTGGACAAAAACGCTGTGGGACAGGTCCCAAGGTCCAGCGTGGCAGGTCTGTTTCCATTGCCGTGGGCTCTAGGGTGAAAGTGTCCATGTGTCCCCGTGTTGCCATCAGCAGAAGGGGAAGGTCTGAGGGTGACTCTCGCTGTGCCAACTGTGAGGTGTCTGTACAGCTGTTGAGTACAGGGATGTGTTCAGCGGGGGAAGAGAAATGCAGCAAGCCAAACTTTTTACCAAAATTATTGTTCTTCCAAAGCCTCTCAGGGGAATTGCCTGAGCGGATTTGTAAACGGTTACGAGATGCCATCAGCTTCAAAGTAGCTCAAGGTTTGCTCACAGTTTGAAGCTGTCAGGGTATTTCCTTTCCTACCAGTTTTTCTTTTTAAAAAAAATATTTCTCTTCTTGCACTGTTGCTTGATTTCAGTTTGCTCGCTGGCTTCTCACAAGCTAGTAACCCGCAGCAGTTTTCAGAGTTCGGTGCTGATGAGTATCAGCAGCATTGATGGTGAGGTGGATGCTTAGACTGGTCTATCTTGGTCAGTGCAGGGATCCTGAACCGCCTGCTTGCTTTTGAAGCTCTCTAAACTGTTAAGACTTAAAAAAAAAAAAAAAAAAAAAAAAAGGAAAAAGGTTTGAGGTTTATTTTTATTTTGCCTTTTTTAATATTATTTGGTGCTCATTCTTAATTGCAAGCAGGGCTTGCAAAAAATATTTATCTTTCTGTTTATTTGAAAGAGTTCTTTTTTTAAAAAGAAGTTTACTTGGTTTTATTTTTTTATTTCTTTTTCCTTTTAATTTTGCTTCAGTTTGGGGGGTTGAGGGGTGTTTTGGGTTTTTTTTTTTCTTTTTATTTTCCCCTCCTTACCAAGAGATTGGTAAACCAAATGTTCTTATCTCCCTGGTTCCTACAAAACCAGGGTTAGGGCAGAGCTGCTTAGCAGCCCATGCCATGCCCAGAGTTACACAATTTCAGCTGTGAGCTTTCTTTAAGGCAGAGCATCTTTGGGCCAAAAAAGTCTGCAAAAAGAAGCAGTGACTTCAGACAAGACTCCTCCTATCAGTTAGTTTCTTTGTTCGAATATTTTGTTTAGGTTTTCTCATACCTCTTGGAAGCAAAGGAAAAAGCAAAACCTGGAGCATCTTGCAGTGATATGAGGGTCTGGTTGCTTCTCCAGGGAGATACAGGCAGCTCTCCTGAACCTGAAGGGAGCTGAAGGAGGCATGTGCTGGTGTTGTGGTGTTACCTTTTCCATAAGAAAACCACCGACTTCAGAAAATAACTTCTGCCCTGCTATTTACATATCTGCAAAAATGAATGTGCCAAGCTGAAATTTTTGGAAACCAAAGCAGTGCATGGCTCATTTACTGTTGTGTAGACAGAGCTCAGGTCCCCGGTATTTCTAAAAGTTCCCCTCGGTCTGTAATAGCCTTTGCCAGTATGAGCTTTTCTTTTCATCCCTCTGTCTTTTTCTGAGTCCCAACACATCTCGAATTTGTGACACAGGAATGTCCCATGGCTCCAAGAAGGGCACCACAAGGGAGAGGCATGACCCAGGGCAGCAGGGCTGAGTCCTTGACTGGCTTGACCATCTTTTCTGACCTGAGCAAATCAAAAAGAGCATTCAGCACCGTAAGTGAAAATAGTATTTGCTAAGTGACATCCTATGGTCCCCACGTTTCCTTGTCAAAGAAACCATGAGCATGAATCAGAAATATACTGACTAGAAATACTGCGTGTCAGAGCTGTTTGGGTCTTAAATTCTGGTGGACAGACTTTCGTCCCTGGAGGATGTATGTTACTGCATGATTCACTTTTTTGGAATGAAGCTTTTACTCCCACACTGCTTCCTCCATATTTCACCTGTAGGAAGGTGAGGGCTTGTTTTTATGTCTTTAGCTTTTTATTTTTTCCCCCTCTCAGGTTTTCTTTGGAAAGGCTTGGCATAGGTTCCCCGAGTCGGATTCCCACTCTGATGCCTGCAGGTTGCCTAGGGTTGTCTGCTAGAGTACGGTCCCAGCTTTACACCCCCAAAGCCTTTCCTCTTCCTGGCCTTAAAATTGCATTTGCTCCAGTTCCACACCTGGCATAGAATCATAGAATCTTTTTAGCTGGCATCCATCCTGCAGTTGTTAAAAGGTTGTTATTTCTTCAGCCCAGCCTGATGCTGTGTCTGATTCCCAGAGCCGGTCCCTTGATCCCATTTTGGAGCACCCAAACCACCCCGTTTTGCATTAGGTTCCTGGAACACAGAGCAGGTTCACAAACGTCTGTGCAAAGCCCATATTGTTGGAGGGAGAAGAGGACCCTGCAAGGGCTCTCGGAGCTTTTTTTGCTAGTGTTTCATGGAGGGGAAAAATCAGACTTTCTTTCCTTCGGCTTTTCTCAGCCTGGTCTTCATCACTGCGCAACAGAAGGGCTTTCGGTGACCGGGGAAGAGGGAGCGCAGGCTCAGATGAAGTACAAAAGTGGTCAGTATTAGCTGGGAGTGCCAGAATTCCCCAGTGACAGAAAGTAGCTGTAGCAAGTGGTGTGAGACTCAATGGAGTTGTGTGGAGTTGGCCGTAGCTTCTTTTAAGTGAAGTCATCATCTCAACATGTAACTTGATGTCAGTTTGATGCCATAAAGCACTTTAAAAGGAACTGGTCTTGTCCCTTTTCATTTTGGTTACGTGGGGACATTCAGCTTTGCCGTTGTTCCCCCCTCTGCATCCCCAGCAAGATCCCAGCTGCAAGCAGGCATATTCCTGGTTTGGTTTGGCTTTAACCTGGGAGGGGAAGAAGGGCCCATCTTTTTCTATTATTTTTAGACCAAAGTGGGTGTGAATCTGACTACAGTCCCACTGCAGAAAGGGTGAGTGGCAGGACCAGAGGAACTCTGGAACCAGATGGCTCAGGTATATCCCCCACGAGAGCCCACACCGGTGTCACCATCACCTTCCTCACAGCGGGTACTGCTGCCGGTAGGGAAGCCATCCCACCAGTGGTTTGCCCTCCACCTCCTTTTCCTTGGAGAAACCCAGAGCAAAGGAGGTGGGGGGTGATACAACCAAATAAGTGAAGTGAGGCCCTTTCCATGCACTAAGTTATTTACCGTCAGGCTATTGGGAGACCTCCCAGGTGCCATCGCTGGGGCAGGAGCTCCCATCACTGCTGAGGGCGGACTCTTCTTTTCACTCTTGAAGTTTGACCACTGCTGAGAAGCACAGTAATGTCATTGGCTTGTGCGGATCTGTACTGCCTTTCAAAGGCAAGAGCAACCATAGAGTCTGATCATCTTTGCACCTTCCTTGAGGCACTAGGATATCTCAAAGCTCTTGCTGAAACATCCAAATCCAGTCCTTCCAAATGCCACCGAGTCAGAAGAGCTTCATCAGGTGCCAAATCCCAAGGAAGCTGTCTAGGATATCTGTGGCACGGGGCAAGGGAGGACTGGGCAGGGGGCACAGGAGAGTATGCTAAAATCCCATAAAACATTCCTTGTTAACCAGAACTCTGGAAATTACTCTGCCTGCTGGCCAGGTTTGGGAATTTAACATTAATTTAAGGCACCCTTTTAAAATAAAAAACCTCCCCTGCTGCTCATAACTCTTGCTTCATTTGTCAGAAGGGGCAGCAATCGATGATTCTGATCCGGTGACACAGCTAAGTTTTAAAGATAGGTGAGCTGAACTGGCTTGATCTCGTACACCTCGTGCTCTTGAGCGATGGGAAGCGTAACCCTAGCTCCCTTCCCACCTGCGTTTTCAGGGCTCCGTGCCCTTTCTTTCCACAAGCATTTCACTGACACTGATGCTTTGCCCAAATATATTCAGCTTCCGTTGCTTGGGGGGGAGGGGGGAACAGGATAACATTCACTGCTTTGCATACAGCTATACGCTTCGTATGTATTTAAGCTGTCTATAGGTATCCATCCTTTCCATGCTCTAAAGTATTTTACTATTTTCTTTATCGATATTAAACACTGACTCAAAAAACAGAGAAATCTATGTCCAGTTCAGTTCGCCTATGGTTAAAGTTTAGCCTGGTGTTTATTTTGTACTAATATGGAATGCACTTGAGTAATTCCCAGAGCGTTGAGGAGGTGTATTGTAATAACCTGATATACCTCTGCTTTTGGTTTGTTTCTTAAAAAAAAAATAAATAAAAATGCTTTGCATTTTCATGTTGAACTGATTAAAAAAAAAAAAGTTGAAAAAAAATTAAAGTTAAAAAAAAAGAATTTTTAAAAAAGAGGGTAAAACCTAATTGCTGTATGTTAATTTGTAATTATGTAAAAAGTGAGCAGGTTGACTGTAAAATTCTTCAGTTTTTCTGTAACTTGCCAGAAACCATTAGGTTTTGTAACAAGCTTTTATTTATCTTCCTTTTTAGTTATAATCATCAACCTCTTGTAAAGTCATTTTTCCTCTAAATAAATTTGATTTAAGTCTGAGATTTCTGCCCAATTTAATTCCACACCTTTGGTATTTCTGCTGTTGACTTTGTTGCACCGAGGCTGAATGAATAGACGTAACCCTACCTGTAATCCAATGTTTGCATTGCTTTTACCATCTGGATTCCAGTCTGCACCTATTGGACTCTTTATTTTCCTTCTCTTAGAAGATTTGCATTTAGCTGAAGGGCATATGGCCGTAACGATATTCAGCTCCTTGGGGTTTTTTTTTCCCCACATGCACAAGGCTTTTCATCTTTTTACAAGAAGAGGAAGTGTCACAGCCATTATCTCGGCCACCTCAGCTCCATAAGCGGAGATAAATGGCAGTCTGGTGGCTGCGTGTGCTGTCTCATGGCATCGAGTTTCTGTAACCCGCTAAAACAGCTCGGTGTCTTTGGCAAATCCTAGACATGGGGGTGTTTATCTCATTTGGCTGAGAGAACTAGAGATGCTTCATCTCATCGCAGGGATGGGGAGAGAAGGAGGGATGTTTGCACCCATGATGTGATGTACTTTATGTGTTTCCACGTCCCCTGCAAGAAGAGGCCCAGCAGAAAAGCTGTAGCCAGTATCTAGGTCATTCCTCTCGCCTGGGGAGGTGGACGTACGTCATGTTCCCAGTGCCTGCAGGCATCTGTCTAGGCAGAAGAGGATGCCGAAAGTACAGAGCCGAAGCGGAGCTTGCTCACAGCACAGCGAGGAGCCGGCACAGAGGGCCGCGATGGCTGGAGTTTCTGCACTGTCCTTTTCTTTTACCTGTAAAAGCGATCACAGCTGTCCCCGTACTGCTAGTCCTGCATGGCACTTGAGCATCCTCTCCCCAGGCAGAAGTGCTGTAAACAGCACCCTTCGCTCATGGCTGGAGGACACCCTGGCACCCCAGGCAGGCGGTCCCCAGCAGGACGGGGCCGAGGTTTGTTTCCTACTCCCTGATGGGGCAGGGCTGAGCCCTGGGAGGGTCCCGGGGGGCTTGTTTAAGTCCCTTTGCTCCCTCCTTTCTTTATGATCCCGTCCCTTGCACAGATGTAGTTCAGCAGGCCGTTCCCGACGCCCCCTGACCTCTTGCCGCAGCCTGGCGTCTCTCCCTTCAGCTCTCGGCGTCTCCAGACGCTCTTTCTTTCCCTTTTCCTTTCACCAAAGAGCTGCGTCTCACCGGCCGCATCTTTCCAGTGAGCCTAATTAGACAGGAGCCTAATTAGAGCCGAGCAGGAGCAGTGAGTCATTAGCAGAGCCCTGTGGGAAGCCCCAGAGCAGCTGGAAGCCCGGTGGGGTGGCAGCATGGGCAGAGGAGGGAGCGGGGAGGCAGCGGGCGCTCGGCTGGGTGCAGAGAAGCAGCCGTGGGAGGGCGGCAGCCCCTGTTTGCGTGGGCATGTGTAATTCCTCCAGACAGTGACCCAGAAATGGAGTGATGGGTGTTACCCGCCTCCCTGCACCTCACAGAGAGCCAAGCGCCAACACGCTGCGGGCCCCGGTGCTGCTGGGCTCGCGTCAGGGCAGGGGACGTCTGTCTGTCCTACCCAGCCAGGGAAGTTAGGAACCAAAAGAGCTTTTTCTGGTGGCCATTAAGCTTTTTTTTCTCCTTGTTTTGTTTCTACTCATGCCTTTTAATGCACGGCTATCCCCCACGATGGAGCACGGAGCCAGCGTCCTGGGGACTGGCTGCTGGTGGGTGTAGGGAGAAGGGTCCCTGCTGGGGTGGGAAAAGAGATTAACGGGAGCATCAAGGTTAGCTGTGATGCCGGGACTGAGAGATGGGGCTTTCTGTTGGTGATTAAATCAAGTTGTGGCTGAAGTGCCAGCAGCTTTTTAATGGCACAAGTTGTGCCATCGTGGTATGGTCCTGGATCATTCCTCCAGCCTCAGCTGGGAAGGAAGGGCTTCCCAGGAGAGCCAGAACTGAAAAATACACAACTTATTTGATTCCTCAGCTCCATGGTCCCAGAGGGATGTCAGGAGGAAAGAAAGGATACGTTGGATTACCCGGATCAGTCCTCTTGAACCCTTCCACCATCTTCATTTGCGGGGGGGGAGGCACAAAAATACAGAGGGGTCCTTGTGCACGATGTCTGTGAGACACAGCTGTCAGTGGTGCAGCATGGAGAGGGAAGTGAGATGTCCGGGCGCTGTCAGTGTGAAAGCCAGGCTTTCTTCCACCTAATTGGATTTGTTATTCATCTGAGAAACGCTGAATGGCTTGGGTGGGCTCCGAGCTAGCGATTTCAGTGAGGGAGTCAGGACGACGCGGTAAAGTAGGTCACACTGCTGCAAACAGGGCTGATGGTTTTGCACAACAGTCTATGATGTTAAATAAGGAGGTGGTGAAATGGAAAGAAAAGAGAGCTTGTAAGGAGAAAGAAAAAAAAAATGAGCTCAGCCTCTGCTATTCACTCCTAGCAGGAATCCCTGCCGCAGGCTCCCATCTTGGCCCCCCCACCACCACCGTGCTGCTGCCTGTACTCAAAGGGCACCGGGCTCCTGCTCTGCACTGGAGCAAGAGGGATTTGGCCCTGTTTAAATTTCCAGTTGGTTGTGATGAGCTGGGGGCAATGGTTTCTCCTGCTCTTGGAAGCTTAACTTCATTTGTGAGCAGCGTTTCCCAGGGTGTCAGTTTGTGAGCCTGGACCCTCTACAGAGACTAAACCATGATGAGTTTATCCCAAGGGAGAGGGTGCGTGGGGAATGGGAAAACAATTTGACATGGGACATATTGCAGGGAGGATGTGCAATGCTGGGGCATTAATTACCATGCAGGAGAATGTGACAAGCCAAGGACACGAGGCTTCCATGCTCTGTATAGCCATGGATGAATTGGAAAGCATGTTGGATGGCTGGAAAAAAACACTTCTCCACTCCAATTATGTGTCTAAAGTGCCAGAGCCAGCCTCTAGACGGATGTGGGGCTTCCTCAGACACCGGAGGTATTAAATCACCAGCTACACTGCTTTTAATTGACTCTTGTGACAAAGGGAGAGCGAGCTCAGCTGAGAATTCCCTGTAGGGCTTCACCACACAACAGTATTAGTTCAAGGGCAGCTGGGGTCAGGCTGGGAAAATGCATGTTTAAAAACCAACAAGACGCTATGAGTTTCATTTAAATAAGACACAGGAGTAACAGCCTTTTGCATCTGGGGAGGTTTAGCATGGTCAGTCCCTGGGGATGGAGTTCCTGAGACCTGGGTCTGGTGGAGGTCTGGTCCCACTGTCTGCCCAGTCCCATCTCCGACCATCTCTCTCTGCCTTCTCCTCCCAAATGCTTTTTGGAGGGCGAGGAGCACTTCTTTACAGAGCTGGGGAACCGTGGTGGAGAGAGCCCATGGGCAAGCTCCAGACTGGCCCAGAGGATGGACTGAAAGAAGTTGTGTCCTGTCCAAGCTCTCCTGTGGGTCTGGGCCCCTGCAAAACAAGGCAGGAGGTGTGGGACAAGCCACCCTTTGATGGCCTGGGTCTGCTGGCAGCAGTTTGCTGCCATGCCTGGATCTGAGCAAGGGCCGGATCCTTGCAAGACCCTGCACCTCTGGGGGATCTCCTTGCCGGGCTCCTCTCCATCTCCTGGGGAAGATGTCTGAGCTCCCAACACCCTACAGCAAGGGCTGGCTGTAGCATGTGGGCACATTTCCCAGGAGCCTGGGAACACGCAACCTCTGTAATGCCACCAGACGAGTATCTTTCCCAAGCGCTTGCTCCCAGACAAAGCTGAGCTTGACCTGCTGAGGTGGCAAAAAAGCTCCTTTAAAAAAGCAAACCAAATCACGTTTCCATTTCTCCCCCTGTACCTCCAGCTAAAACGCAGCCCTGCTCGGGCTGTAGCTTTATTCTGAGCGTTACATCCGTTTCCATCTCCCACTCCCCTTTTACTTCGTTGCTGCTAACCAAGAAACCTTTGTATTTTGCATCGCATTTAATTCCATAGCAACAGGTCGCTGCTGTCACAGCAGCTGGTGATTGCTTTTGAATTGTCTTTCAGGCAAGCTCCAGAATAAATACAAAAGAGCAGGTCTTTGCATGGCTCATGTCAAAGCTGGCCAGTCGCAAAGCCTCCCGAGCTGGTATTTAAAGTCCCAGAGTCCCATATAAAACCTGAATCAACAAAACTGAAAGGGATTTCATTCACACACTCCCTCTCTTTTTCCCCTCTCCTGCTCATCAAACAGTAATTTCTACCCTGAATTGGTTTCCCAAAAAGCTATTTAATGAGCTATTTCTATGGAGCCTTACACTCAATATCTGCCCAGCTCACGTCAGCTAATGCCGCTGCCCACCCAGCTCCCGTGGGCAAGGAGACACATCCCGTCTCCTGTACAGCTCAGGAATTCAGGCTCCAAACCCTTTGAGACCACACAAAACACCTGTAGGAAGTTTTGCTTTCTAAGCCCACCGGCCCCTGCCAGTAAGGAAGGCAAATATGAATTTGCAAGGTTGTCGTGTTTTGCCTGGTTCCTATCAGCTGCTCTGAGTGATGCTCTTGTGCTCCCAGTCCTGGGCAAAGCTGGGGCTGCTGGTCTCATAGTGGGGGAGAGCCCAGAGCAGTGCTGGATCAGATCCCTGCTCCTCTGGGATAGGGAGAGACGTGCACGGAGGAGTAGCGTGAAGAGGAGCCCCAGCTGGAAAGCCCATCTCGCCTGTCAGTGGGCCCCTTTCTTGGGAGCTGCAGCAGCCAAGAGAAGGCAAATAACGAAAACAGAAGTATAAATTCTTCTAGTATTCCTTAGAAATTACTGGCTTTCTCTGCAGGAGTACGGCTGTGTCTGGGTTGGGCCCCCTCGACCTATTTGGCAGATATTAGCGTTACAGACACGCAAGTTCTCCTGAAATCATGGCACGGTCAAGCTGAGTGGACGCAGCCATGGAGAAGGAGACTGATGGCCTCGGGACGTGAGAAGCCTTGGACTTCATTCCCAGATCTACCACTAACCTTGGACAAGACACTTGACATTGTGCCTCAGTTTCCCAAGTGCTGAAGCAATAATAATTACAGCTGGGCTGGTTGTTTGTGAACCGCCCCACCAAGTGCGAACCCTGTTATTATTCCTCAGCCCTGTTATTAGACCTAAATCCAACTTGCTTAAGAATGAAGCCTCCTGTGAAAAACACACAAACGGTTTCCCAGATCATCATTTTTATTAAAGTTTGCAGGCAGCTGCAGGAAGAAAAAAAACAAACAAAAAACAACAAACCCTAGACAATGTAAATAAACGTCATTCAGAGCATCGCAGACCGGCTGTGCACAAAGTGTGCTCTTCCCGGCAGCAACAGGCACCCGCTGCTCCAAAAAGACCTTTGTTGTTTGAAGCCATGTCAAGGCTTTTCATCGCATTGCATCATTCAGCTGGCCAGGCTACAGCTTAACCTAATCCAGGGGCGAAAGGCAAGGCCAGAGCATCTGCAGGACCAGATCTGCTGCGGAGGGAAGCGGGATACTGGGGCAGTGCAGCACCAGCCTTTGGCGGAGGCCAGCCCTGCAAGAGGCCGGCCAGGCGCTTCATTCCTGTATAGACAGCCAAAATCCATGTGCCTTCCTCCTCGTGAATGAGGAGCGACTCAGGCTGACGGCTCTTGCATGGATAAACCCGAATACAGTCGGCAGCCAGCATGCATGGATAACCTGGGGCAGCTACAGCCCAACCGCTGGTGAGCAACACGCAGCCAAAAATGCTCACACCTCTCCCAGGTGAAGCCCGGATGCGTGGCACAGCGGGAAGGAGGGGATCCCTCCCCAGCCTGCCCTGCCAGCCCTGCGATGCTCCCCTAATTCGCTCGTTTTCCCTCCGAGGCCTTGCTAGACGCGCGAGCTTTGCCCCGCTGCACCTCTGCTCCTGCTCGTTTGCTAATTATGCCCTCACCCACGCGCTGCTCGGTGAGCGTGGCGGGGAATCGCAGAAGGCCGGCTCTGAGCAGGCGGTGGGGTTTATCTGGTGCATATCTCGGCAGCGGTGCCGGTGCCTTGGCACGCTAACAGAGCCGCCGAGCTCTTCCCAGCAGCTGCGCGCGGGGAGCTGCCTGGCCTCTCACCAAATCGCAACCGGCTGCGGCGAGGAAAGGGGAAAAAAAGGCCCAAAGTGCAAAACAAAAGGCACCTGCCCTGTTTCGCCACGGTACCCGGTGCTGTTGGCAGCCGCCCCGAGCTCCCACACTTTAATGTTTCGGCAGCCACTGCCTCCGCAGAGCGGCCAGAGGCTGGGGAGAGCCAGGTGCTCTCTGCTGGGCTGCCCCATCCCCTTTATGCCTTTAAAAAAACACTTCCAAGTCACCCAAACAGCAGCCATTGCCAATGGCAAGCTCACTGCCTTTAAAAAAAAATATTAATATCTCTTAACCCCCCCAACCAAGTAACAAAAAGCACCTAACGGCCCCCCCACGCCGTGCTCGCCGAGGGATGCGGCCTGGTGCACACCCGCCATCTCCCCGGGCCTGTTGGGCCACCGGCACCCACGAGCCATCCCCGCACCCCCACACCCAGCCCCAGCCTGGCAGCCAGCGCTCCCGGCTCCTCGCCATCCCTGCGTGGTGGCCAGTGGTGGGGCTGGGTGGCCCTTCGTGCTCCCCGTGGCACGGTGCCGGCTGTGCCACCTGCTCCTGGTGCCGGGAAGGGATGCGAAAGGCTCCTCAGAGTCCTGTGCGGGAGGACGGGAGGGGACTCGGTCGCTGTGTGGGCTCCGGCAGTGAGACAGGGGACATGGACGTGACTCTGGCACCTGGGGAGGGAAAGAGAAAGCGCATGAGCAGGCGTGATGCTTGGCTCGGCCCGTGCAGGGGAGGGCACAGCCAGCACGGTGCACCCAAAAAGTGGTTGCTATTGGGGTAACCCCCACCCCGAATCCCAGAGACGGGTGGAGGTGGAAAGCAGCTGGTTTGTTTGGGGTTTGGGGTGTGCTTTGCTTTCGCAGGAGAGGGGAGAGAGTGGGCGTTCAGCTGGGGAGGGCTCAGAGCATGGGGGGGGCCGGGCAGAGCCAGCCAGGAAACGTCTGTGGGCATGACAAGGGAATGAAAAGTTGAGGGAAATGGAGTTTCAGCTTTTTTCTTTTAGAGCAGGGAGGAGGGCCTAAGAACTGGAACAGACAAAACAAAAAGACCCTTTTTTCTCTTTTTTCCACCGGTTCCTCCAAAATCATCCATATGACTGATGTCTCCAAGGGCTTGATTAACCCAGGCTGGGGCCGAGCTCAGACTACACGTTTCCATCTGCCCAGGGTTAGGAAAAGCCTGATTTTGATCGACTTTTTCCTCCCCAGGCCAGCCACTCCCTTCCAACACTGCCTGATAAACTGGCTTCAGAGACAACCAGCCGCTCAGAAAGAGCAGCAGCGGCAAAAAATCTGCAGTCCCTGTTTATCCGGCCTCGCCATTATGCACATGCAAATGGGTTTCCCCAGGAGCCACGGAGAGAAACCAGCTGTGACTTTGTTCTGGCAATACTAGCGAGGCTGTAACAGGTTGCAAACAACCAACCAACCCAGCAGAATGGATGTGAGCTGTGGTGTTCAGGAGCTGGGGGATTATCCTGAGGATTTTTTAGGCTGCTGTTTGCAGGCACCCGGGGCTTTAGCACGCGAAGATGTCTGGCTGCGAGCAGGGCTCTTTGGACGGGGCCAGGAGTGATGCACCGCAACAAAACCCTGCAGCTTCTTGCAAGGTAAAAGCTGACTCCACGTGCAAGGGAAGCCAAACCAGGCAGCAGTAAAACCGTCTTTGCAAAAGGCTTGTTATCTAAGCTGTAATTAAATAACCAGGAAAAGTCACTGAACAGATCCAACGTTTAATGCCATCGTGGTATCAGAACACAGTTCTGGGCCTGGCACACTGCCTAAATCCTTGCAGGAGCTTTGGGGCCAAAGTTCAGCTTTTAGGTGCCAGAGCTGCCTCAAAACCTGCAGCCTCAGCTGCTCAGCACCCACCCAATGGCTGGTACCACCTTGCAGCCTTCACAGGAGCCAAACCCACCAAAGGCCTCTGGTGGGAACCACAAAACGGGCTCTGAGCTTTCGGATGAGCCCCAGGAATAACTGCCTGAGCAGTGCCCGGCCACCAGTCTCCACTTCTTACAGCCCAGATGGTGAGGAGGGTCTTGCAGGAGCTGAAAGGCGTCGGGAGGGGAACCCCTGGCTCCTAGCTGCTACGTCCCTGCTTGTTTTGAGATGGGAGCTCTGACATCTCCACCCCAGGGGAGCAGTTGTGGCTCAGGAGCCAGCACAGAGGGATGCAGCATCTTCCCTCTCCATCTCATCCTCCCTGGCTGGAACATGCAACCTGTGAGCAGCTCCCTCTTCCCTGGTGACCATCCTAACCTCCAGCTGAAGGCTCCTCGCTCTGGCCCAAGCCCATCTGTGACTCTGCCCCATGAAAACAAGAGCATCACACAAGACATGGTTTGGAGCAGCCACTTTTAATTTGGAGACAGGCAGCTTGGAGAACCTGTTCCCGGTGCTGCCTAAAGTCACCTCCTGGGAGGTACAGAGTTGTCCCCATCAATTGTCACTGCACAGGACTGCAACAGACCACACAGCATCATCCCCTGAGCTCCTGGCTGGACTTTGCTTCTGTTTATAAACACAGAGTCTTTATTAGCCAAATGCTCAGTATTTTATCTCCCTTTTGTAACGATTCGCCTCCTCATGGCTCCACCACCACGGGTGGGAGGAGACCAGGCTTTCACGTTTCATATTGCTAATCATGTTTTATCCCTGGAATTAACTGCTGGCAATAAGCACTAAATTAATGTCACACGGTGTCTTTGGCAGGGGCACTGGGACCTCTGCTGAAAGGTGCCCCGGCTCCAGCTGGGAAGGGTGAAGGCCATGCCCTCGAGGAAACGTTTCCAGCTGATCAGTTTTATGCTTTAAACGAAAAGCAGGCTTGGCGTTTTATGATCAACTTTTTTCAAGGACATATTATTTGGGTTTCAGGGGTGGTATGAATGCAACCTCACCAATTTATAGGTGAGAAGGTTGTTTTTTTCATGAGTACAAAGTACTATTTCCTATTGTGTGATTGCCCAGGCCTTTCTCCACCCACCCAGCTTGCTCTGCTCTGAGGGCACCTTGGATGGTCCCTCCTGAGCCTTCTCCAACTGAGGGGGGTTCCCATAGGATTAGCATTCCCAAAGCACACCAGCACCTGGGCACATGCTGTCCAACCTGCCTTCTGGATGCCCCTTCTTGAAGAAGGATTCCCACAGGGACCAAAATGGGTGTTGCAGCAGAGACCTCACAGGGTGGGAGCTGCAAGCCCGAAGATCCCTCAGCCAGACCCACTGTAGGACAACATAGTAGTCGCAGGACACTATAGCCAGTTACCCCAGTTTCTGAGCCCAGTTTTGGCACAGGTGCAGCCAGGACAGCCAAGGCAAGCGTGTGGGACATGGCTGGTGCGACGTGGACTACGCATTGGGATCTGGCCTTCGCTCACCCGTCTTGGTGCTTTATTTAAGGAGCTGTCACAGTGGCTGAGGCCATAACAATAACTTAGAGGGGTTTGTAAAAAAAATAGTCTCTAGAAAAATGAAGTGAAGAGACTTTCTGTCTGGCAAGAACTCACGTATATTTTAAACACTTCTTTTAACTGAAGAGTGGAATTGAAGCCAAAAAAGCACATGAAACCCTCACACAGTGACTTTTCACCAGTTTTATTTGCAGGTTGGCATATTACAGTTCCTAGTTTTCTTGTGCTTGTGCCAGACTCCAGATTACAGGGGGAAAAAAATATCTATATAACCCCCACAAAGCTGTTTATTAGGTCTGAACAACCCACTATAGGGGACAAAGGCAGGAGAGGAAAATAACGTCTCTGTGTCTTTGGAGACTGCTTTTTATTCGGTGGCTGAAGAATCAACTCCCACCTCAAAATATTCCCTATTTCTATTCCCAGCAGTGTGGCTGGTGTTGAGCTTTAATATTCAGATGCATCTGCTACCAGAGAAAATGAATTTTCAGCTCTAGGATGGCTCTTAAAGGGAGGCCCCATTGACCTGAGCTGAAAATGATGGAGTCCTCACACTCTTTGCTGCAATATTTAACAGTTAATTAGATTACTGAGCCACTGTGACAGATGCTAGGCAACGCCTGAGGAGGAGAATTTGGAAAGGCCATTATCTTCCAGTGCTGGGAAAGCTTTCAGACATCTCATTTTAACCCTTTCCACTCTTGCCCTGCCCTCGCTGTGGTCCAACCAGTGTTAAAACCAGGTGTTTCACAAATCAAAGGCCAGCATAATACTCTGAATGCTTTTTTTTTTCCCCCACCTGAGAAAAGCAGATGGTCACGTTGGGCAAATGCCCAGCAGAGGTGCCAGGAGCTCCTCCTCAGTTCCCAGCTGGCATCAAAAGAGGTGATCACTGGGAGATGCCAGTAATTTCACCCGCTGGGCGATTCCCAGGCGCACCGACCACACCAAGTGGGAAGCAGGGAAGTGAGAGGGTGTTAGAAGGTTTGGGCAGCATTCTTTCTTCCCTGTATTAAGTGAAGTGGATTTTGATGAGTCTATGGAAGAATTTCCCTCCCCACAGTCCCTACCTTCCAAATAAAACCATAAAGCTTGTCAATCCTGCCCCCATACGTGAGGGTTTCCCAGCTCCTTCAGCTAGCTGGGAGGTAGTCTCCAACCACCAAAGAAGGGTTGTCTGTGTTGCCAGCACGGTGAAACCTGCAGACTGAGCTAGCAGAGGTGTTACGGACTTCCTGGGAAGATGCTGCTATCCAAGTGTGGCCCATATCAATATCTGCTTTCATAATGCAAGGTGAGAAGAGTTTTTGACCTTTGCTTGCCCAGCTGCATCTCGGCACAGATTGGTGAAGACAAGCAAAGCTCTGTGGAGAGAAGCTGGTAACCAGAAGGGCAACAAAGCATCCCACTGGGGAGGAGAAAGGAGGAACCAGCAGCCCCGTCCCAGTGGCATTGCAATAGCACCTTCTCAGAGCAAGCAAGGACCAGAGCACCAGAATGAGACAGGACATCATGAGTTGCCACCAACTATCTTATTCTCACACACCCCAAAACATCGATAAACACATTCTTCTTCTGGTTACAAAACCCCTTCCCTCCCACTCAGGTCTCACACAGAAGTCTCAGAAGTTCTGATTTAACAAGCAACCGTCTGGATGTTAAATAAACACCAGGACCATCAAATGCACCGTGGCTTCTAAGCTTCTGCTACCCACTGAAATGTAAATACCGAACACAAAAAGAGATCCAGGATTCGCCAGCATCCTGAGGGTCACTTGCCTACATATTCATCAGCTCCAAATAAATCACCTAGATACCCAGCAAAACTATCAAACTACTGAGACTTTTTCCAAAGCACTTGTTGCCCTAGTATCTCCCAGGACTCATATGCAAGTGCTTTTAGAAACGGTAACCCCCTCAACCACAGGGGACAGGATGTATTCTGTGGTGATAGCCATGAGAGCAGGTGTGGACACATCTGCTCTCCCATACCCACCCACACACAGAGAGATGATGCAGGCACATCCAGCTAGCTCAGAGCAGAGACAGGGGATCTGTGGCCTGCTTGCAACCACCCATGGAGATTTCTCTTCAGATACTGAGGGGACCATTTGGAAGCAAGAGAAACCTGGGAGGTAGCCAGACTTACACCATGGCAGAGCTGATTACTCTTTTCTGGCGCTGCACCCCACCTTTAAATGCAGCCTTCTCATAAGACATGAGCAACCTGGAACCCATGGCCTTAGCATGGTGTCTGGAGACGCAATTGGGGCAAGGCAGCAAGTTTCAATTTAAGAGGAGGAGACCCTTACCTTATTGACCTCCTGGATACAAGCCCCCAAGTCCTGACCCTCATCATGATGGCAAGTGCTTCCAGGTGCTGACAAAAGCTGTGGGGATGAGCGAGTAAGGCACCGTTGTGATACAGTTCCACGTGTCTGACGTAGGGTCGTAGCAGTCCAGCGTTTTGCACCTCTGAGTCCCAAAGTAACCCCCCACCACGTAGAGTTTATTCCCCGAAGCCAAAGCATGGCATGACATGCGCTTGGCTGTCATGTCTCCAATGCGCGTCCACTGGTCTGTTTCACAGTCAAAGCGGTAGGCAGATGCTGCTGTGAACTCGGTGTCTCCTCCCATGATGAAAATCTGGCTGCCCAGGACAGCGGCTGCTGTGTAGCGCCAGGGCTGTGGGCATTCAGCTTTGATCATCCACCGATTCTCAGCTGGATCATAGCACTGGACTTTGGACACCATGTCTCGGTGAATGCTGGTCCCACCAAAGACAAAAAGCTTGAGCCTGGCACTCACCACTGCAGCGTTGCTCACTCCATCTCTCAAAGGAGCCACCATTGTCCATTTGTTGGACATGGGATCGTACTTCTCTACTTGCTTCAAGGAAACGGAAGGAGATGCAGGAAAGACTCCAGCTACTGCAGTGTGTCCACCAACCACATACAGGCAGTTCTCCAATTCAGCCGAGCCATGCCCAAACCGAGCTATTAACATCGGGGCAGCTTTTGACCATTCCTCATGAACAGTGTCATACACCCATACGTCTTTTGAGACGCCGTTCTCTGAGCCCCTGCCTCCAGTGATATATACTTTGCAGCCGATGGCACAGGCACTAAACTCCTTCCGTGGACTCGGCAGGTCTGCTTTGGGGATAATTTCCTTTGCTTTGTGGTCCACTTGGTAGATCTTATCACACATGAAGGTCTGTCCGCCAAGGATTAGCAAGGTGTGCCCAGCTTTGCGAGGCCTGGCACAGGGACTGGTGACCACCCCATCATTCTGGAGGATCTTCTTCTTGCACTGAATAGCTTCATCCAAGACAAGCTTGTTCCTTTCATCCACCATGATCAAGTCCTCACAAGCCAAGGCTTCCTTGAGGCATTCAGAAGGAAGTAAGGCCAGACGAACGTTCCTCAGAAGTTCTGGGAGATAAGCCTTCCGCTCTTCCAAATCGTATTTCACCCACTGGATGACAGCCTTAAAGACCTTTTCTTCATCCTCAATTTCCAGTTCATCACTGGAGATGAGGTCCAGCAGAGTGTCCTTGGAAAGGTTGTTGAAGTCCTCACTCTTGTGAACAGTCTCAAAGTTGACCAGGCACATCCTCCAGGAGAGCTCGTAGAGCCGCCGGCACTGATGAGCATCCGAGAGCAGCATCATGCCCAGGCAGTTGGAAGGGTAGAGGTTCTTCTCCAGGAACTCAGCCGCCGCGTCTCGGACGTCATGGAACTGCAGCATGTCTCCAGCCTCCAGGAGGGACTCAGCGTTCTCCTCATTGATGATGATCCGAGAGGAATAAGCGAAGTCCAGCAGTAGCTCCAGCACCTCTGGGTGGAGGCTGTCATGGAAGTTCACCTCATCATCCAGGCTCTCCCGGAGGCCATTGCTAAACATGGCTTCAAAGTATCTGCTGGAGGCAGCCAGCACTGCCCGGTGACATGGGAACGACCTGTTTCCTGCCCAAAGGGTGACATCGGTGAACATGCAGTGCTTCCGCAGGGTGTTCAGATGGGACAAGACGCAGTCCGGGTGGGAAGCTTTGTGAAACAGCAAGATGTTCATGGAGCCGGTGCTAGTCCGGGATTTACGGTTCTCGTGGACGCTGACTGACATGATGACAGAGCTCCTGTCTGCAGAGAAACAAACAGAAAAACCATTATTCTCTTTTCCTTGCTGATATAAGGCACGGAAAACATAGGCATTTGCTATCCAACCCTGATACACCGTCAACGGACCTCAGACGTGAAGCACCAGGTGACACCCCAGTGCTCCTGCTCTGTGGGTGCTCCTGCACCCTGGCTTCCACAGCCCTGTGCCTCCTGCACCCTCACATCCTCCAAAAACTTAGGCTGAGCAGGGTGGGAAGGCAGAGCGGGGTGAAGGGGGAAATTCTGTGCTTTTTGGTTTCAGCAATGGAGCAACAAAGTGAAGCAATCAAAACCCAAACTTGATGGTAAATTGTCTCAACAGCCCCTAGAGGGTATTGGCAAACCGCAGAAGTTATTTTTCCTTAGAAAACAGCATTGAGAGAGCAGTCTATCCAGGATAAAGGGCATCAGTCTGTTCTTGGCTCAGCAGAAATCAAGTTTGGCTTCTGATTTTCATGAAGATTATTGCAGGCTGAGGAAAGGCAATTGTTATGGGGTTTATTTATGGAATAGTTAGCTACCAGCACAAGCCAAAAGTTTTGAACAAATTTTACCAAAACCTTTCATTGTAGTTTTTGTTGCTAAAACTCACCAGACACTTCATGTGACTTAAACATTTTGCAGGACAGATTCACATCAGAGAACAAGACCAGAGAGACAGCTAAATTATGCTTTTTAACAGACAGGCAGAAGCAAACACAAGGCTTTTATTAGCTACTATTTCATTTAAGTGCTACCCGATACCTATCCTCGCCTGTAGAAGAAAAACCCTTTGGACCAATCAAGTTAATACTATTTAGATGATAAAATCCAACTCATTTACTACAAAATATTTTAGCCAGCTCTATTTTGTCCTCCATGTAACCAAAGCAGACAGATACGCAAACAGTCCTCTTACAGCAGAAGGTCAGTACTGAAGCTGGTAGCATGACTGTCCTGAGGTTTGAAAAATGAGCTCCAAAAAAAAAGAAAAACAGGGTCAGCCTGTTATGCCTCTGCTACAGGCCCGCATGACAGCAGACACAGCAAAGCCATCGCGGGCACTACGCTAAATGACATTGATTTTTCAGTAAAAGAGGCTCTCCCTGGCTACCAGTGGAGTTTGCAGGCAGGCAGCCCACCAAATGGGCTAAAGATGGGAGCAAGTCACAGAGCTCAGGGAGGGGCTGAACTGTCCCAGGAGTGTTTCAGCACTTAGGGCAGGGAGGACCCTGCTGGGATGCACAGGAGCATCAGGGTCTGCCGCCTTCAGCCCAGCTTCCCTGCCGACACAAGGCAGGGGAAGGAACGAGGAATGGCTACAACCTGGGGAGAGTGGGCCTAAATCACAGGAAAATGGGGTTGCTTGAGAAACACTATCCGGCTCTGCTACATCTTCTCTCCCCCCCAACACTATTTTTCTATCCCTCTTCTATACCATCTTCCCCAAAACACCACAGTTTGGCTTTGCAGGCTGGAGACACCAGGGCTGAAATCCCACAGCATCCCGCTACAGCCACCTTCTTGTTTAGAAATCAGTAATTAGCCACACAGATACAGCTGGGGAAGGGGTTTTGGTTGGGCTCTTTTGGTTGTTTGGTTGGTTTTTTAACTTGCTCTTCACAGCCCGAGGTGTCTCAAGGGTCTTTCTCACCAGCAAGCACAAGGTCTACACATCAGCCCTGACCTCTCCAGCGAGGCTGAGCTCACCACCGTCACCGCAGCCCAGCACTCAGGGTCGCAGCCCTGACCTGGCAGAGACCTGGAGCCACACAGCCCTCTCCCACGCTCCACAGGTGGATGACCTCAGGCGGAGGCAGACGGCCAGATAAGCTGCCTGACGCACGCTCTGCTCACACGCTTCCTACCCTCCACTTCTCCAGCGCCTCCAGAAAACTCCAAATTCAACAAATGGGTGTGGGCACGTCCCTCCTTCCCCATCCCCTGCCATGAATTACTGAGGTTTGTGTTCCCAGGGCCTCGCTCATTCCTCAGGGCTGTGTTGCAGTCCAGGGAATAGGTCCCTCAGTGCTTCTTCATGAAGAAACAACAGCTTGCCCCAGCAGCCACAACTCCTACTTGGCCTCCAAGCTGGGCAGCAGCATTGCCGAGGGTGTTCGGATTGGACACGTGCATGCTCCTCGCCAAAATCCCTGCAGCCGAGGACTGAGGCCACCAAGCTCATTTCGCACATGATCAGAGGCTGCGTGGAATCAAGGCTCCAAAACAGGAAGGAAAACACCATTACGGAGCAGCACTTTGAGGTGCATCTGAGGGAAATGGTTTCCAACATCTACACCCACCGCAAGGACAACACTAATTTAAGAGCTTATATGGATTCCCATGTCAAAGCTCTGTAACACCAAAGCAAGGAATACAAATGAAACATTTATGAGGCTGCTAAAAGCTATTGATTTAGGTTCCTATTCCTATAACCTCAGAAACCACCCTGCCATCGCTACTGCTTTATTTGCTCACAGCTCAGGTCAGCTATTCAATATTAACCTTTGATTTGCTTATGCACAAAAAATTAAGCAATTCCTATAGGACAGCTACAGAAACAAACAAAAAGATTGCAGGAAAGCAGCATCATTTTTTCTTGCACTAAGTTAGAAAAGCCACTGATCAGAATGGAAGGAGCAGGTCATTCAGAAATGAAGAATGTCTATATAAAAGCTGCAGCAGAGCCACTTTATGTATATATACAGACACATATATGTACACACACACACACACACACACACATATATATATATATAAAAAAAATCTCAGGCTTCTAACATCAAACATCTTGCCCAGGGCACTGGGTAACCAAATAATATTTCTATCCAAAGGGTATTGAACAGCATCCAGGGAATAAATTGGCAGGTTCCAGTCCTGTCCCCATTAGCACTGCTCTCCATATCACCTTGTCCCACTACAGGCACCAGCTGATCCCCAGTATAGCTGCAAGCCTGAAAGCTAAAGAGGCCACAGCCCCTCTACTTGGCCTCTCCTGGAGCCGGGTTATGACACTGGATGTCACCGGTCACAGATCAGCAGGGCTAGACTGCCCATTAAACTGACACTAAAGCAGACTCTGAACTCCCGTGTGCAGCCATCTCACCAGCAAGGCTTGCTTGTGGTTTTCAGCAACTTCCAAACAGCTTGTTTTGAGGGCTTCTTGAATCCTACCATAGCTGGGCACAAGGAGAAAAGTGGCAGGTACTAATTCTTCCCCTCGCAAACACACCCCCACCACATCTCTCAGTCTGCCAGGGAACTTGGCATCATCTCACCCGTATCAGATGAACAGAAACTGCAGGCAGCAGCTATCTCATCTGATGGGTTTCTTCCAAAATCTAGAAGCCTTATAAACCTCAGCTTGTAACTAAAAGGATCTTCTACACTTTTCATGACTTACACAAATGTATGCTTCAATTTAAGCAACGTTTAACTGCAGCGATGAACAGGCTGGACCCATGACATGTGCTCTTATAGGCACTTCTCAGAAGCAGATACATGCAGAGCACAATGTGGCCCCTAACACATTCCTCGCTTTCCTTACCCAGCTCCTGAGCTGAAGAGAAAAACCAGAACTACACAGAATGAGGAACATTTTACACAAAGAAACCTGTCAGTGGCTCCTGCCAAGTTTCCACCTGCTCTGTGAGAGCTCAGGGGGTTATCAGAGCTCCCAGCTGCATCTGCCATCGCGCAGGAAGCTATCACCAGAGCAGACGCGTCAACGCAACAGCAGAAGGCATGACCTGAACAAACTGGGTCTTGGATTTCTCCACGCTGCATTCATTTTTTTCCTTTGAAAGGTAGTTATTGAAAAAATAAATATCTACTGCACAGCCTTTTAGAAGGATCTTACTGCACGCAGAGGCAGACGATAACCCTTCCTCCATATGGATGAGGGCAGAGGGGCATCAGCTTTTTGACAGCTATCCAGTGCTGTCTGCTGGCTATAGTATTCCCTTGGCTGTCTGCAGCCTTTGTACAGCAGGTATACGAAAGACAGGTTTTTTTCCAGCATAGCAGGATAAGGGTGCTTTGGAAGTCCTTCCACTCACCCACACAGGGCAGACAGCAACCCCACAGGAGGGTGGGAGTTGGCTCAGGGAGAAAAGACCCCTCGGATCTCAGCTCATGAAGAAAACACTCCAGCAGTCTCTCTGGACAGGACAAAGCTGGTAAAGAGAACAAGGGGAAAAACCAAAACCCTGGAGCTGGCCAAACTCCCCACCAGAACACAGCCACAGTTCTCCTGTCCGAGCACCTTTTGCATCCTACAAGCCATGCCCCAGGAGAAGGCTGTCCTTCCCAGGCTGGTGCGTCACCATGTTGGAGCCCTGCTATAGGGAGCTGGCATGGGTCATTTAGGAGAACCTCAGGAATCCCTCTATTACCTCTTGCAAAGCCCAAGCAACACTTAGAAATTCAGTACTTCAAAGCCATATCAGCCTCTGGTCTCCAATCACAAAAGAAATGCATAAGAGAGGACAGCTCAGAAGGACTATTGATACATGGACTGTATTTAGCTAGCCTTGGGCTTCCTCCCTCCATCTTAAACCAGCAGGTTGTCCACAAATCTCCAATTTCATTTACCATCTGCAATTGCATCTGGAATTGCCAGCTGAGATGCTTCTTCCTTTCAGGAGGACAATATTTGAGAGTGAGTAAGATGTTTCCCAGTGAGACTTCAGGGGATCAAGAATAATTTCTGCTTAGAAGGGCAAAATGACAGGATTTATAAGTGTTCTCCCAAGACTGCAAAGGTTGGCTAAACACCAACAAAGAACTCAAATTCCATGAACCGAAGCTGGCACTTTCTGTTTGCCAATCAGACTTTCAGAGAAGCAGCAAGCAGAACACGTTTCTTTTTGCCCCACTCAACCATGAACTACTTAAAGCTGTAAATAAGTAAATAAATAAGCAGTAAGGTTCCCTGCTGGCTCGGCTCAGAAGACCTGGAAGAAGCTGCTCACGCTGCAGAGGAGGCTGGAGAGCAGCAGCCTCCTCACTGCAGGACTCCACTTCTTCCCAGAGCTGTGATTTACACAATGGCTGGTGTGTGCTCGGGGCTTTCAGTAGCATTTAAATGCTAACTGTGGGCATTCCTACTCAGTCAGCAACACGGGCTCTCCACGTATGGATGACACTATGACCTATATAGCTGCTCCTTCCAAACCAGAGCAGACTCACCTCGAGCGGCCAGCAATGGCTGCTTTCGCAGAGAGGCAGGTGTAAGATTCGGTTTTTTTTCCTGTCTGATTTCACAATATCAGCCCTTTGGGGTGAAATACCATCTTGAATTCAGCCAAAGTTCAACTCCTCCCTGGAGGTGGTGGGATAAATTCTCTACCCGTTAGTAATGTGCCTGCTCCCTCGTCCCAAATATCTGTACCTTTCCAATGCCTCCATGGACTCCATCACCTGATGCTTAGGCCAGCAACACCATCCCAGGACAAAATTACTGGTATAGAACCAATTTCCCCCTTTTGACTGTACAAACTAGAAACCTGAAGTCACCTACTGTGTTGTCTTCACAGGAAAGAGCTCCTTGCAAATCTGCTTCAGAGAAAGAGCAGTGTGTCAACACACCGTCAAACACAGAACCCAGATATAGCTGCGTTTGAGATGCAATTTCCTGGCATTGGAGACCGTCAAAACATTTGAGAGAGGGACCTATTACATGCAGGCATTCACATACTCACGGACACAGCCTGAGCTTCAAAAGCAGAAAAAGGAAAAGATGGTGGTGGAGGGAGGCAGAAAACAAGAAAGGGGAAAGAACAAATGTAAAGATGTTTTCAAATTATTTTCATGTCCCTGCATAACACAGTGGACTACCAGGCATACAGCTTGGAGCTGCCTGAAATGCTCGATACTAATAATGCCCTTCTGTAAAGAGTGCTTGAGATGAAAGGAATTAAAATAGCACCTGGCACTTAGTGCAGCACTGCACTTGGTGAGCGCGGAGCCTGGGCTGCTGCCAGGTGGGCAGCGAAGGACCTTCACGGCATCATCTCCCAGGCATGCTCTCTGCTCTGTCCGCACTCCTGCATGCCTGGATGCAGACTTTGCTCTCTAACAGATCGGGTTCATCTCCAGCAATTCCGGTTAATTTAGTGGTTTGCCCATGTCAGCCAAATTTGTTCTTGTTTTCTTCAGGATGATTAACGCAGCAAAGACGCAACTGTGATTTTGCATGCTGGAATTCAGGCAACGTAACTCTGCGTTGAATCAGAGGGTATCTCTGTAACAGAGCTGGATTTGGCCTTCCTGACAAACTCTCGTTGTTTCATCATACAACAGGCAAGCAAAGGAAAGACAGCTGACTCCATCCCCCCAGCACAGAATTTCTGATCCTGCCCCAGCCTTTGAGAATGGAAAGCATCCTTATCATTTCTTCTCATTTTCTCACTTTCTAGTCTAGCCTGTACATCCTAGACAGAAAACAGAGAGACCATGTGAAAGGCTCCTTCTGTTGGCTGAGACAGAAACTGGGAGGTTTTCCAAGCCCAATTCTGTAGGCTCCAGGAGATCAGATTGTCTGGAGAAGGTCCGGGCACGTATCTGAACGTGCTTACTAAAGCAAAGCTGAACTCAGAAACTCGGTCTGTCCACCACTGCTTCATATCCCATTCTCATCAGTACCCACCATTCCTCCCTTTAAACCTGTGCTCCACTCTGAGCCCAAAGCCACCACAAGAATCTGTTATATGCCACTTACCATAGAAAACAAAAGCAGTATTGCCAAGCTGTACCAATCAGTGAGGTTCTTGTTCTATCTTGCAAAAGCACTGGTAAAAGGGGCAGCAGTGCCCCACATCTAAAAGACACGAACTAATCTGAGCCAAAGGTGACCATGTTCCAATCAAAATAAAAGTACCCATAGGAAATCTGCTTTGCATGCAATCCACGCAGTTTTGTTTGCAAATCAGGTATTGGGCTTGCTACTCTGCAACTGAGATACTCCATAAAGCTTCCCGAGCTACCTGTGAGGCAATCCAATAAAGTTCACATTCACCACTAAGCACATTGGCTTTGCAGTTCCTGGGAATACCACACCCTCCTACAACCACTATCCAAATCGGGATAAATAACGCTTTTAGCCGCGGTTCAGGCTCCAGACAATAGCTTTTCATTGCTATGCCTTAACCCCAGAGGATCTTTTCAGAGCCCGTGATTCATTTCAGAGGCTGCTGTGGGGTTTTGTCCTCCCCGCCTGCCCTCTAGCTCCACTAGTGAATAAATCCCATTCTGCCAGATCAATCACAGTCGCTTTGCAAAATGAATGTGGGGCTGCAGAGGATGCAAGTGAGTTTGCAGTCCCGTCTCCCAAATTACACTCAAAAAAGGCCCCAGAATGGAAACAATCTACTTGATCGTAGTATCTACCCCAGCCCCATCTGGAGCTTCCTTTTCAAGCAAGCCAACTTGCTAATGTGCTGCAAAGGCAAAAGGCCTTTGGTCCTTCAAATATAGAGGAGCAGAACCACAGGCCACTTCCCAGGGAGAGTTCAGAAGATGAGATGTGGTATATGTCAAATTAATGCCAGAATAACCACTGCAGCTGCTGACTCCAGAAAGCACATTCAGATCCTCCCACTCTCTCTTTGCGCACTGCGCCCAGCTCCCGGCGCTGAGGTTGGCAGAGCTGATTGCTCCGATGGCCAGGCTAACCAGAAGCCCTGCTACAGACGCTCATACCAAACAGGTCTGTCTGCCTGCTGTCAGGGCAGGATTTCAATTTTGTGCCTGGCCAGTTAACCTGGGGTTTTGTTTTGCCTTCCCCGCTCCCCTGCCAGGCGGGAGATCTTGGTGCAACTCCTAGGTTCGATTTGCAGGAGCTCATTTGCAGTTCTGGATGGCGTTCAGAGCCCTGGGCATGGGAGGCCCTGGTGCCTCCTGAACTGATTAGCCCCTGATGCTGATGAGCATGGAGGACAGTCGTTCCCAGCTAGATTGTAAAGCACTGACAGATATTGAAGGAGGCTGCAAGACAGGGCACTGCTCATTGCCCTCTGGCTCTGGACCAAAGGCACAAATGTGACACCCATCCCTGATCTTTTCATTTCAGTACTAACACAGCATCAAACCACGCACTCAGCTTGCAAGTTCTGGATCAGCGTGGGAGCATTGCAGCAGCCCAGGCTATCCTGGGCATCTGCGCACACATCGCAAGCAAACCAGAGTGATTGCCAGTGTGCTACAGTAATAAATTTTCCTCTCCACAATCTGACAGGCTATCATATAAAACTGGTAGTCTTTGCAAAGCCTAATGGTCAGCAAGCAGACAGTGGTTACGGGACATGCAACGTTCCCAGGCTCGAGCGATGGGGGGAAGACAGAGCAGCCTGTGCTGGCTGGAGCGATACTAATAGCCGCTGCGGGGATATAAAGTTGATAAGCAAAGACAGACCGATGTGATGGTGGTTAAAGGTCAGGCTGGGGGGCTTGGGGGGGCTTGTTACAGTTAAATGCTTCCTAGCCGGCATTCCTGCAGCCGCCGTTTTAACCAACACCAGCTACAGTCACTGCAATTCAATTACACTCTATAGACGACAGGAGTAAATCTACTCCTCAGTTCAAGTGCTGACACTGCTTCTTCAAACCTGCCCGTTCCACAATCCCAAGCCACTGCCGCTGCCACAGACACCCCGGGCCAGCTCTGCCTGTCCTGCTCCACCTCGGCCCAAGGCCAAGGCACTGCTCAACACCCTCTTTTGTAACACTGCCACTTCCCTCCCCATCTCGCAATGCGCTGCCCATCCTCTTCCACCTCCACAGATGGCCACATCCTGCCCTTCCTGTTTCACTCACCTACCTCATAAACATTGCCTAAAACCTCCTCTGGCTGCTAACAAGAAGGACCTGAACTCCTGCAGGCTTTGGGGAGAGGCTGCTTACCACTGTAGGGACAAAAACAGATCATAATTCACACGTACCTATGTACCATATAGATATGCACAGACTCCTTATCCCCATCCAGGACCGCGTCCAGCACTCCCTCCAGCACTGGAGAGACCATACTATATATCAGACACACGCTCATTTCCACACGTTTGGAGTACATGTCATGCAGCATCTTGTCATCTGTTCCCAAGCTGTCTGCCTTCCCTCATTCCATTTCCCTAGCTCCTTCAGTCGAACGATTTTCAACTGTCCTTATCTCCTCTCCAAAACCACATCCGAGACACCATCCTCACCGCCTGAGTTACTTGAACCTGCTCCAAGCACAGCATGGGAGGCTACCACGAGGCACGCTTCACATGCATGCTGAGGCAGAAGGACTTGAGATAACAATCCCCAAATACTTGGGAAAATTAATAAAAAAAGGATAGGACGCTTAGAGTTCCCCAGTGCTGAAGCTGCTCACAGTCTCCTGAATCCACATTAAGGTGTGACTAATTTGCTTCTGCAGCAAATTTCATGCTGGTTTTAGTCCTGAGAATCTTGTGCCCACCGCACACCTTCTCACTGCAGAGCAAACTCCCACCTATGTCTCCCCCCAGCTGCTTTACTGAATACAGCCTTATCACAGAGATAAACCAGAGCAGACAGTTTAGAGACAAAAGAGACAAAATGTGGTTTTCGATAAGATTTGATCTAAAGCAGCAAACAGGACAAATAAAACAGAGAGGCCCCAGAAAGGGTCCCATCCCACTAAGGAGTCAGAGCCCTTGAGAGATGGGCAGAGAACAGAAAGTACAGGAGAGAGACCTGGTTTACACCTACTTGGAAAGGAGACTATGACCAGGGCAGCAATCAATAACCCAGCGGAGTTAACAGCAGCAGCTGGCCACCACCTGAAACATGTGGGGTGTGTTACAAACACCTCGCGTTGCTCCTAAGGTAAGTTCAATAAAAACAAGTGTCACAGGACACAGCAAGGAGGGAGAAGACAAGGGAAGTTGTCAAAGTGTAAAGGTTATAGAGTTGTTTGTTTTTCCTGGGGCTCTGGAGCTGTCCTGGAGAGAAAGAAGTACATTTGGAGGAAGACTACAAAAGCTACGGCCCGTTGCACCCTGACCAGGGAAGTCACTCCAGCAGCTCACAAGAGAAGATGACACACGGAGACTGCCAGGAAAGGAAAACAGAAACCAGTTATGAAGCTGGGGCTCTCCATAGTATGAAACGCTCAGGCGTCTGCTTACGAAAGACTGAGGACAGAAGATTTTCCACGCACAGATTTGCTAGTTAAGTCCCCCACCCCAAACCTCTAAGTGCAAGTGGGTGGTTCAAAAAAGGAAAGGAAAAAAAAAAAAGGAAAAAAGGCAACTACCAAACCTGCTTGTAACTTTTTTATGTGCAAAGGGGCTGTACGGACAGCAGAGGGATGGAGAAGTATTCTTTCTCCTCTGTCAGCTCAGCTCAGTCATTCATACAAACCTGCACACTTCTCTAGACAGGGTCACTTGAACTGATTTCATCAGGAAGGCTATGGAAGTTGTGTCCCTTAACCCACAGTTTTGAGAGGGGGGGGGGAGAAAAAAAGCAATGCCACTTTACTTTCACATCCGAGAGATGATTAACAGCTTTTTTTTTTTTGTTTTAGAAGAGCAGAGCCCTTCACCTCCCTAAACATGTCAGTGCCTCTGAAACCTGCCTAGCAAACGATGCGCAGGCAAGCTGCCGGGGCAGCACGCTGGGTGCCCTGCTCCGGGGGATGCCCTGCTCCGGGGGCATGCCCTGCTCCGGGGGGATACCCTGCTCCCGGGGGGATACCCTGCTCCCGGGGGATGCCCCGCTCCCGGGGGGTGCCCCGCTCCCGGGGGGATGCCCTGCTCCGGAGGGGTGCCCCGCTCCCGGGGGGGTGCCCCGCTCCCGGGGGGATGCCCTGCTCCGGAGGGGTGCCCTGCTCCCGGGAGGTGCCCTGCGCCCGGGGGGTGCCCTGCTCCCGGGAGGTGCCCTGCGCCCGGGGGGTGCCCTGCTGCCGGCCCGGCAGCTCCCTGCCCTCCCCTGGCTCTGAATCCCGGCAAGAGCAGCCCCGGCCTTACCGAGAGGCGCCGCAGTCGAATCGGGAAGCGGCGCCTTCAACCCAAACCCTGGGACAAGAACTCACCGTCTCTCTCCGCGCCCGGCCGAGCCGACACCTCCGGGAGCCCCGAAGCCCGCCAGCCCCGCGGGGCGCCCGGCGGGAGGAGGAGGGCGGGCGGCGGCGGGGGGCGGCCGGGGCGGGGCGGGGCGGGGCGGCCCCCGGCCCACGCGCGGAGCGGTGCGCGGCGGCGCCCCCGCCTCCCTGGATACGGTGTAACCAGCGGGTGGAACTGCCACGCGTGGGACCCCGGGGGCGGGGCCAGCCGCCGCAGCCATTCAGGGAGCGCCGGGACCGTGACGCGCCTCACCGCCTCGCCCCCCCTGCGGAGCGGCGCATGGGAGTGGGCGGGCACAAGCGGAGAGTAGCGACCAATAGGAGGAAAGGAAGGCGGCATGGGGGCGGGACGAGGGCGACCCGAGACTCCCCGGGGCCTAAAGGCCGCCTTGGCCCGTTCCAGCCCCGCGGAGCAGCTCTGCGCTGCCCTCCGCTCCCCCCGTGGGCGAGTTGCAGCCCCCACGCCGGCGGGACCGGCATTTCGCGGAGGGCTCGCGGGGTGCTCTGCGCTGGCACCCCGCTGCGTGACCGCCGGGGCTGCCCTGCGGCCTCTCGTGGAGCCACGCGTGACATCCCCGCGGCAGGAACCCTTCCCCTCTGGCCTTCACCCCCTGAGTCAGAGCCGTGCCGCGTCCTGCCCGGCTGCCCCTGTGCTCCCGGGGCAGGAATCGGGCGCTCGGCCCTACGCGTTCAGCAGGGTCGGCACCTCGCAGTGTGTTGTCCTTGCGGGTCACCCACCCACCGTCAGCCCGAGCCTGCAGCGGGACAGTGAGAGTCAGTAAAACTCTGCTAAAATTCAGGTAGGTTTCTGGAACCTCCGGCCTCAGCTCAGCAAAATTTCAGTACGTGGGGAACGTGAAGGTCAACAAACTCCCATGGGGACCCTTCACCTGCGAGGACTTGCAGAGAGCTTGGGATCAGATGGGAGACAGGCCGGGGTCCGTGCCCCTTGGGTGGAGACAACGCGTCGGTCAGTGCCTTCACCTGGAAGGAGCAGGGGGGACTTGGGAGCGCTCCCTTCAGCAAGCACCATGGGCTGAGCAGGGGGGAAAAGGCCCATTTAGAAACAATGACATTTTTGACATAACGCGAGAGCAGCTGGGGGAGCGCTGGTAACGCCACGGCCTCTGGTCCCCATGCGTTTCCAGCCTGTGCTCCCAAGAGATGTGCAGCAGGTAACAGGCCCGTACCATGATTTCACTGTGAGTGGCGGTTCCTCCCTTGGGATACATGTAATGTTTCAGCTACCAGAAAGAGCTGAAAGCTTTTTTTGGATACACAAATTTTGGATAAACAGAGGAGACAGGGAAGAGGTGTTCCTTATCTTCTCCCACGACCCCATTTCTCCTGGGCCCTACTCCTATTCTCAGTCACGAGTGTTCAGTAATAAGATTCAAGTGAAAAACCAACAGTTCTATTAAGTGTATCTCCCCAGATAATAGCTGGATAGAAATATCCAGGTCCAAAGTGTGCCAAACCTTCTGTACACCCAGGGTTGGACTATTTAAGGGCTGCTCTTTCTGACCTAGTAAAGGAAATCACTTCAAGTTTCCCACTGACGTAACTGCTGCGGCTTGTCCTTGCTTTGCAGCGATGACTCCTATGAAGTGCTGCCAGCATGGCCGGTTTCACCTGGTGTGGACACGGGAGGAGGTGGAAGGTGGCTGCTATGGGGATATATTGAAGCAAAAATCCCAATAAATACAAAATACAGTCCCTTCTTCTCTTCCCAGGTTGAAACAGAAGATCAGCTACAGCTGACAGAGCTGTGTATGGTAAATAACAAAGTACACTGAAGATGTTGAACTGTATCAAATTCCTGATTTTTTGGGTCTATGTTGTTCCAGGTCATTGCAGTTTAACTCTTAGGGTGCTGCTGTCTTCCCAGCTACAAGCACGGGTGCTCTTGAAGAGGCTGAAAATTGTCCCAGGGCCTGTTAATGACTTTAATGAGCTGTTCAGGAAGACAACAGGGCTTTGTGCAAGAGGTGGGTGTGGTGGCGTTCTGAACACATCTGTTGAACAACAACAACAACATGAAAGGCAAAATTGATTTTTCCCTTTTACTGCTGAGTTCCACCCAGCTGCTCCGGAGTATGAAAGAGCTGTGGAGCAAAGTAAGGTCATGTTTCTTAATTCCAAAGCACTTTCAGAGTGCTACTACAAAAGCAAAATCCTGTCCCAGCAAGCTGTGTGTGTGTGAACTCAGCCTGTCGTCTGCAACCTGGCAGGGAGAATTTCTGGCAGCTGCCCGTCATAGGGACCTATAAAGCTCGGAAGAGCTCTCTGCAAAACTTTACCTGAAAAGATGTTTCTAAGACACAATGTCTAATGCTCATCTCCCGCCCACCAGCTTTCTAGCTGCGTAACTCTCTCACTCCTCCATCTCTGGCAAATCTAAACAAAGGGCTGACCCAGCAAACACTGCAGGAAACATCCTGTGCTGTGGTAGTGCACACATCTGATGTTAAGACACTCAAGGAGATAGGATTAGGTTAGCTTTTGTTCCAAGGGAGCAGCAGAAGGCCAGATAAAGCAGTGATGGGCACACTAGACACACAGACTGGCAACTAGCTCCTCACTGTGAAGGAGAAGCTGAGCCAGACATCTGAGAAAGCAGGGGGAGCACAATGGGAATGCTTAATAGCAAAGAAAAAAACCTGGCAGACATTTAAACATGTTTTTAAACCTCTCGTTAAAGAGGATTTAAGAACTAGGCATGTGTAGGGAAAAGAAGCTTAATTTATGATGAATGTTAATACCAGCTCCTTACGTACAATACTGCCATCAAGCATCTCTGAGGGTGTTTGAGGGACTAGTACTGTGGTTATGATTTCAGTTTATAGGGGAGATTCTTTTGCATTATTAAACAGATCATGCCCTGCCTTGGCCTTTGGTTTGATGTACACAACACATAGTCAACGTTAGCCAGCTGGGGGGCACAGTATTCTGCAAGTCGTTAGCATTTTGAAAATAAGTTGGAAAACTACTGAAAGAGATCCCCTCCTTCATCATGACCCATCAAAGGGAATAGGGGTTAAATATTTTAAAATTTGGAAAAAAAATAAACCAAAGTTTTAAATAAATAGCATTTACCCTTTGGCCATATTTGTTTAGCTTAACATTCATTATAGATGGAACGTTTAAATATTTGCAAAGTTAAATATTTGATTTGACTAGTTATAGAAATTAGCCCTAATTGCCTGGTTCCCATTACATCCTCGCTTTCCCAAAGGTGAAGAGTCAAAAGATTTACCCTAGCCAGGATTCACTAGCTGTTTTTATGTATTTATATCATAGATCTAGCTCCTGAGGTAGTTAAGTAGATGATGTTCATAGAAGTAGCAGGAGGGATAATATCTGGCCAACAAACTATGTTGACTTCTTTGCATCTTTTTCTATTTTTCACTGAGCATTCCCATCCTACAAACCCCAACTTTTCAGGGGGTTAAATAATAAAATGTAGTGTTTTCCCCTCTAGGTCACTGGTCACAGTTCCCCACAGGTCATGCCACATGGCTGCTGAGTGGTCTGTGTGAAATTAGTTTAGTGGGTCTCAAGCCAGACGCTAGTTGACAGATGCCCAAAAATCAGTGCTCCAGTTGGCTGCCTTGTTGGCAGTCACAGCAGGTTGGTCAAGGCCATGCAAATTCAGCAGTTCCCCGAGACTAGGAGCATAGACAAGGTTGCTTGTGAATACTTTCCTCTGTTGTGAATGCCAAAAGTCTTCAGAGAAGGTCACAGCACAATGCTATGAGTGCCAGCATCTGAGGACGATGCTATCACCTCTAATTCAGCTGTCCAGGGAAGTGATGGTAGCAAAGGTAGGAAAACGCTGCTGAAGACCCCCAGCAGAGGCAGCCCAGACATCAAGGAGAGGATGCAAGGTGGCAATGGGAGTCTTGATCGAAGTTTTCACCCTTTGGCTTGCCCCGCACAGGAGAGCGGACTGCAGAGCTGCCAGTCAGACTAAACCAACTTAGCATTTCCTGCAGTAACAATAAAAATCTGACCTCCATCTCTCTCAGCCTTTTCCTCCTCATGCCAAATTTAAATGAACTTACTCTTTTTTGGCAGCAGGAAACTTCACAATTAAATATAGAAGCAGAGCAGACTTTCAGATGGAACTTACAGCAAGGGAACAACAGATGGCATTGTTTGCTGGGCTGGAAAAGCTGCATCTGCTCCTAACAGAAATGCTAATCAGAGCTTAATTAGGCATTCAGAGGGAACCGTACCCTGTCCCCAGGACAACGGCCATGTGTATACGATCCTGAAAAACACAAGGAAGTAGATACAAAGTCATCAGAAATCCTCACTGGACCAAGTCCAAATTAAGCACATAATGTGATGGGGTAACCCAAAGACTTTCCTCGTTCTGAAATCCATCTGAGCCACTCAAAATAAAGATGTAATTGGCAAAGACTTATTTTAGTTCATTTGCAAGTGGTCAGTGACTTCATTTTCAGTTTCAAAGCAAATAGTTCTAGCATAACGCTGGAATCAGATCCCACCCTGGCTGCTCTCTGACTTTCTGAGGTGTGGCAAGATTAAAAGGTAGCTGAGATCTTTATAGCAAGTACCGCAAATGGGGATAATACAGTCAGAAAGATCAGTAGCATGCACCTTGCCTAGGATAACAGATCTCTCTATAGAAACACAAAGGAAGAAAGAAGAGGATGGTGGAAAATGTTCCTCGGTTCATCCCAACTAGGTGTTCAAGCACAAAATGAGCCCTGTGGCATGCAGTGCCTGTGCATGGTCTAAAGCAGAGCACAGGACATTGTTCCTCCTTAGAATCACAGAATGGTTTGGGTTGGAAGGGACCTTAAAGATCATCTAGTTCCAACCCCCCTGCCATGGGCAGGGACACCTTCCACTAGACCAGGTTGCTCAAAGCCCCATTCAGCCTGGCCTTGAACACTGCCAGGGAGGGGAAGTGTCCTTCCCTCTTTCCCTGCCAGCTTACCCCAGAGGTGCAGGCATGCAGGCAAGGCTCTGTGTGCCCTCATTTCAGTGTCCTCTGTTCGGGGTACCAAACTGCCACCTCAATTTGGAGCCGGCAGAGCTATTTGCAAAACAGCAAAAGACTACCAAGTGTTTCACCAAGAGGCTGGCCCCAGCTGCCGAATTTGCCAGCACCTCAGAGATTCCCATTATACTGAGGCTTTGCATTCAAGCTCCCATCTTGTTTCAACATCCTCTTTCTCCCCTAGCTTGGGTCATGGCAGCATGTCCCAGCGTGGTGCCTGGGGCTGCTCTCCGTACCTGGGCTCACCATGCTGCTTCAGATGCCTGGGACAACGTGCACCTCATGGGCAGTGCTAATGGGGACCCCCTTTTGCCAATTGCACACCCTACTTCCAATAGCCCTGGAAACATGCCACATGGGTAAGTCAACACCTTGGCCTTTTACACATAAAAGATGTTCATAAACAGGGATTGTTACTGATTTCAAACAATACTCTCCAAACATTGCCAGAAAATCACTGGAGATCAAAGGCATTTTAGAACAAGTGACTTAGAGCTGCAATAAAGGAAAGAGTTTTCTTGGCACTGAAGCAACTTTCAGCAACTCCAAAGAGTGGTGAAGAGAAATGTAACAGGATCCTAAACCATTTTGGCCTTCAGCACCATTCTGCTTCAGAGGGATGTAAATCCTGGCCTGGCACAAACCTCAGGGCAACTAGAAAAAAAAGTGGTCCTCCTGACAAATGACTTTGCTGCAGATGCTGAAGCTGTAGGCACTTATCACCCCTATTCCAAGGACTGCTGTGCCCCACCGCCACCACAATTTTGAGCCCCTGGCTTTGGCTGGCTGGCTCTGAACAGCCTCCCATGAGCTGTGAGTGTGCTCTGTATCCCATTAAACATCATGACCCCCATCATGTCTCTTTGAGAGGAACCTTGGAGATTTGCTGACTGTCTGTAGCTCAATGACAGCAGATTTATTACTGTTTTAATTTGGAAGAGACTTCTCCAATGATGGAAGTGGTGTCTGTACCCTTGTGCCTGCTGACCTGGAGCTGGCCTTCTCCCAAGCACTGTATCCCCATGGTGTGTGGCGGGGGGCAGGCACTGGGAGCAGTTTTTGCAAAAAGACACCCATTGCAGGTGTCTGAGGTCACAGAAATCAGGGAAGGCCATGTACAGAGGTGCTTCTCTCCTCTGGAGATGGCACGAACCAACCTGTGTTAGCAGAGCAGCAGTGGGCTGCATGAGTCAGGTCTTCCTATGCAGTACAGGTGGGTGGATGGGTTGCCCCATTCTCTTCAGAGGCTGTCCAAGCAACTGTTGTCTAGTATTACATTCATGTGGTGAAGGCTGAAACACCCAAGGTATCAGAGCTGCCATCCTCCTGCTGTTCATTGCCCATGCACTGGTAGGAGTGGAGGATCTAGCAGCCAGTTGAAGGTGAGATGTCCTCACACCATGAGATTGTGCTAAATGAGGCCAGCCTGCCAGCACAAGCTTTGGACTCAGCGACTTATGAGTGTTGAAGCTCAAAGACATGGCAAATGGCAAACACCACAAGGTCTCAACTTTCCAAGGACAGCTGGAGAGCTGGTCCCAGGTCATGCACATCTAGCAGCACATGGGGCTCAAAGGAGGGCTGCTGCTGACCCAGTGTGAAGCTTTTCAGTGTTCATGGTCTGAGAGCAGATGCAGACTGTGGCTGGCTGCCTGGAGTTTAAATGTCTGTGTTTTAGATCCAGACTTCCTCCTGAGCGGTTCCAGAGGGGAAAAAAAAAAAAAAAAGGCAAAAAGCATTCCCAAGAACCTAATTTGTCTGTCAATGGCCAGTTTTCTTCCATCCTTTGAATCAGAAAGGCAGAGAGGAAGTGTGACCCGGAGCATGACGGGCCTCTTGGCTGCCCTCTTTGGCTATGGGGGTACCAAAGGGAGCCAAGGGACTCGGAGGAAGCAGCGAGTGGCTCCAGCTGGGCAGTGGTCCTGACAGCATCGCGTTAGCAGGACAGAGAGGACAGGCTGCCTTGCTGTGAATCAGCCCCAGCACTGTGTCAGGGCTTCCTACTTGTCCCTAGGATTTGAAGGCTATGTCCCTCTCTGTGCACCTCCATGAGCCCAAACTCCCTCTTTTTGGCAGGGGCAAGTGTAGGAAACGAAAAGGTGATCCTAAGAGGTCTTCAGCACCCTCCTTTCCAGCAGGACAGCATGTGAGTTGTTTTCTTGAAAACTGGGTCATTTATTCTTCATGTTAAACAGGGCAAGCTTAATGACTCCAATCTGGCCTTGCCTGAGAACTTGTTTCAAAATCTGGCCTGTAAAGCCACATTTCCAACAGTGCCAAGGCTCAGCACCTGGGGCTGGAGCAGGCTTTCTTGTTCTCTGAGAAAGGATTACCAGAGGACACATATGTTAAAAAAAAAAAAAAAAAAAAAAAAAAAAAAGGAAAAAAGAGGAAATTAGCTATTGCTGTAGAGTCCTCTAGTGGTGAACACTTCGTAAACCACCCAAGCATGCTCCCAGGTAAACTCACCCCGCCATTTCCTTTTTGATTTACATAAAAATGCTGATACAAAAAATACCAACGTCCAAATTCAATGCAGCTATTTTAACCATTTATGAACGGTGTCAAAGGCAAAGGTCCAAAATCAAACAATCTGGCTCCCCACTATCCTTCAGTTGCTCCCTTCCAAATAGCATCTCCCATCCAAGGCTAGACAATATTCTTCCAGACGGGTGGGTTGACATGGCCTTATGCAAAACCCATACCCAGCTCTGAGCAAAATGGTGTTTGCAGCAATTTGAATGTGTGGTAGAAGAGAAAAAAAGCTATTGCCTGCTGTGAGCTCCCACTGCTAAAGAGAAAAGCACTACCCTTGACAGGATATTTCCCTTCCTAATGAGACCATCATGTCTATACCCTGCTCTCTCACTTCAGACCTGGGTCTTCTCAAATATGGTTCAATTTCTGTTTCAGAACCAAGGAAGAAATCTTACAAAGGTTTAAGACTTAAGTACAAAATATACTCTCACATGCTGCAACCAAATAATTGGACACTCTTTCTTTCCTAAGAGTCTTTTTTGCCCTCCCCCTGAATAATCACTCACAAATACTGCCCTTTGAATTCCAGCTTCTGCAGTGGAATAGCTGTATTAGCACCTGCTAAAGACAACCTGCTTTGACAGGCTGTGTAACTTAAGAAGCATCAAAAAGACCAAGGAAAAAAAGGGATCATGAAATTGTTAGCAGACTGGAGGATGTTGCTTCTTAAAATGCTACTACACCCATGTTAACAAGCAATTCAGAGGACTGAAGCTTTAAGAATTCTTTTAAAAAGTATTTATCCTGTTCAATATTTGCCCTATATTTGAACCAGCATATAAAAATAATACAATCCTCGAGTCACATAATAATTTAGGCTGGAACAGACTATAGGCACCATAGGCAGTCATCTGGTCCAACACTCTGCTTAACACAAGCCCAGCTAGACCAGGTTGCTCAGGGACTTGTCCAGCTGAGCTCTGAATGTCTCCCAGGCTGGAGATTCCTCCACCTTTCTGGCCCTTGTATGTAATACAGTACCATATATTCAAATAATTCATGTAATGTTTCATCTTTCTATGTAGTCCGACTCTGTGCTCTAGCTGCTAAGCTTTTCTAGCTGAAAGCTGCAGTATTTGGTGTGTGTTTGAATTTACAGGTCCATCGCCACTGATTTACATTAATTATTTTTCTTCAGGCCTGATGTCCCACCAGTAAGCTCAGACACCTCCTTGAAAACTTCTGCTGAGAAGGTAGGCTTTAAGCTCATCTCTGCCAAACCCTTCCCAGAGGCCAGATGCTCGCTGGTCTCACTGTTAATTAGACTGATTTCACAAGTGCTTACAGTAAACTTAAACTGAGCTGCCAGCCACATATCAGTCCTGCCTGGCTGCATTAGTTATATATCCCCTCATGTCGAAATCAATAATATTATGTACTAGTAAATAATAACGATTTCATAAAGCTGAAGTAACAGAGATTTAGTGTGTTGTTTCAGCTAAAGAAATGAGCCCCTGGGGGTCTGTTGTTTGGCTGTTGATTTTGCCGTGTCCCATAGGAGGATTTCAAAGCACTTTCAAAGTGGCTTTTCACAAGGGGATTAACAAACAGACCATTGCCAGGGCCCTGGGAGAGCAGATATTGTTGCATCCAAGTGGGAAAGTTCCCTTTTTTCTTCTTCCCTGTTTTCTCCATGCCAGTGAAAATCATGAAGAAAATAAAGTACCATATACATGAAACCTTCCCTTTACCTTGTGCTGAATTTCAGTGATAACCAGAAAGTCCATTTTCAGCTACTGACTCCAAATTCCATTATTTATTTTTTTTCCTGTAGTTTAAATTTCTCCAATTTTTAAAATGGAAGATTTCTAACAAAGACTGTTATATGTGTTTTAATTTTTTTTTCCACTGTAAAACCATTTTTTATCAAAAAAAATTGTTCACTGTAAAATTCTAACTGGATGAATTTCTTCCTCTTTGCAGATATGAGGATTAAATTTCAGGAAAGAAGACTACTCAGATACCAGGTAACAGAGATGCCAGAACAACTAGACTAGATGAGAAGCTCTGGGATAACAAACTTTTTCAGGTAAACAAGACATTCATTTTAAAGCCCAGGATGAAATCTAACTATTGACACCCAGAGCAAATCCCTTCCACACCCCAGGGAGAAGGAGACAGAAACCTCTTTCTCCAAGTGCTGGATTTGAGATGAACAGTAGCAGGTATCTCCTGCAGCTTCTGGCTTACCTTGTCTTCTCACAAGAGACCAGAAAACCTGACGGAAGTGAATGAAAACGCATGCTCACACACAAAGGGGAAACAGATGTTCTCTGTCTTTTATAATGAGTTTTCAGAGGCATCAGCTGAGGCAGCTGGGAAATGCATGGCCTTTAGAGCAGGGTCCAAACATCACCTTCTTTCAGAGGTATATGTTTGAGTATCTGCCTGCTTCTCCTTCCTTCTAGGAATGACAGTCTGTCATTTCATTTTGGGTTTGGTGGTTCCCCTCCTACCACTTTATCTCCTCACTCTAATTTCCTAAGTGAAAATTAAAGGAGAAAAGAATTACGGTAGAATCGTTCCTTCTCCCTCTCCCCCATTATTCCAGTCTCTGGGAAAGCCATAGGTACCATGTCAGGATGTAGAGAATGGTGGTGCCCACAGATCAGCTCTAAGCCGTTGCAGCGGCATGGGAGGCAGCAGGCAACACACCTTCTCTCCCTTCATTGTAGTGCCACTTCCCACTCTCCTTCCCATTCCTCAGCTTCCTGCCATGATCTTTCTCTGTATCTGAGAGGAACATCTCCAGGTCCTGCAGATCTACTTAGCATCTGCGTGTCCTTGGGAAAGGAAATGTCCTTCATTTGGTGGTGGGTCTCTCATCTCCATGCCGTAAGGCATTCAGCCATGAACTGTCTTGCAGAGGGTCCCCTAGGAGGGGGAAAAAGATGTATACTCATGAGGTCATAGCAATATTGGTTGGAACAGACACCTGAAGGTCATACAGCTTCCCACTTGAAGCAGGCTATTGCCAACACTCGTCCTTGCCGCCTGTTTAATTTTGACTGTATCTGTCTTGTTCAGACCACCAAATGAAGGACCTTTGCAAATTCTAGGAATCCCACTGCCACCTACAAAAGTTTTACTTGAACAAAAAAGCAAGGGTTAGAGCATTAAAATGGTGGAGGAGACCTTGTGGAGTGTTGTCTACCTGGATAGTGTCCCATAATCAGAGTGGTTTACCCCCGCCAGCTCTCTGTGATCCCTGGGGCTATGCAGGATGATATACTGACGGCCCTAGTGCAGGGAACCCTAATTCCAGATGACTTCTTAGATACTTTCATACTGAATTAGACAAACAGTGAAACCAGAGAAATGAGAAGAGGGGTTCAGTGGCTCAGAGGGAGTACCATGCCTTCTCCTCTATGTCTACATGTCTTCTCACCTGTTCTTAACTCCCTGGAAGCACTATGTTGTGAAGGTGCTCTGCCAGAGTAAGCAAAAACACAGAGGCTTTGTTATCTTTAGAAACCACAACATCACATGCCTGATCCATTTACAGCTCAGAATTTATTAGTGGAAAAGTCTCCACACATCTGCAATTCATATAAATGATAAGAACTCTTTGTTTCTAATGTTTCGGCATCATTGCAGCTTGCGTGCTTTCCCTCAGGAGATCCTAAAATGTCTCCTGAAGGAGGGGAGAGAGGGTGTGTGGGGTGTTAATCAGAAATATCTGGGCCTTGACTGCCCAGACACTGAGGAAGGAGGGACTGGGGGGAGCGGTTGTGGTGGCAGGTGGAGAGTGAGCCCTGGTCCTTGTCCCAAAATCACTGTGCATGGGGGGATACCCGGGGAGATGTGGAGATGTTCGGAGGATGCTGCATCGCACACGGGGCTGCTGCATCCCACGTGCGTGATCTGAGGTGCCGGCGCTGTGCCGCTGATCAGAGGGTTGGAAGCTCAGCTGTCTCCAGACTTTGCTCCATATTAATTAGCTGCTATGTACATCTCATGTAACTAAAAGCCAGTGTCTCTTCCCCTCCTCAGTGCACAGGCACCGCTCCGCTGTTGTAAACACACTTGAGATTGGAGTGAGGCCTTTTTCTGCCTGAACTCTTTGCTTTTGTTTCATGTTCAATGCTAGTTGCAGATACTACCTGCGCTGTGCAGGGGGCTTATACTAATTAAATGTTGCTATGGAAACAGCACATCAAACATAGGATGGTGTTTCTAGGGGAGGGAGGGAAGGAGCCACTCATAACAGAAAGGTCCGTGTTTGATTTGAAGGGACAGGGGTTTGCAGGCTCATGTTTTTGTAAAGTTGCCAGAGCCTAGAAAGATCTCCTGGGTTCATATGTCCTTTTCCTTCTTGTGGCTGATAATTCCTGACTGCATCAATCCTCTCCTCTGAGTCCTGTGAGAAACACCAGTTCTTTGATAATTCAAATAATCTCCTCTTCCCCTACTCACAACCCAAACAAGAGTGAACCAGCACTGAACGTGTAAAAATCATGGTATTATGGCCAGACACCTGATAAGTCAGAAAGTGGAGCTCTGCCCCTGGTGAAAAATGGGAGGTCTGACCCTTTGCAAGGGAGCATAGTCAGACTAATCTGTACAGATAACCCTGAAGTCCTGCCTAGGTTATGCAAAGAGCTGATTTAAGCCATTTTTAGATGCGCTGCTTCTCCTGCTTCTCTGAATGCAGCAATAACCAAGACACTTGGCTTTGTTGGCATGGGAATAAAAATAATTGCAACACATTTTATGTAACTGAAGAATCACTTTTCCAGGCCAGTTTTGAGTTAATATATAGGTTTTGATGGCTTATTTGGGATAAGCTACAGAATCAACCCATAGTTTATCAAATTGAAGCTATGAACCACAGTTGAGCAGTCATCCAAAGTACACATGGATGAAACCTGACTAGTCTTTCCAAGTTGCCTTCTGTATATTTAAGCTGAGATGTTTCAGGTTCATCAGGTGTATAGATCATTTCAGGGTTCATATTTCCATGTTCTTTGAGAATTTCATGGAGGAAGGGAAGGATCTGCATAGCCACTTTGAACTCGTCCTCTAGAAAGTGTGTTACCCTTCCACACAGCAAGCCTTAAAACTGCCTCGACTTATGCTCAAGGAAAAAAAAGGAGCTAGAGAGCATTTGGGATTGCAGCATGGCACCAAATTCCCTTTCATGCTGCCTGGGAGTAAATGATGTGAGCTACACAGAGCAGTAATGGGTAATGGGTCTTTGCACGCATAAGCCTGCTCTATCTTTGCAGCCCAACTAGATGTTTTTGGCTATGTTTGATATCTCAAGTGAGATCAAGGCTCTGTACGTAGTAAGGAGCATTTCCTTCTCTGAAAGACATATTGTCTAAAGAGGCCCAAAAGGCAAAGAGTAAGAGAAAAATGTATTATGGTAGTATTTTCCCCATTTCACAGTTGGAACTGTTCAGGAACTGGCTTTAGCTGAGTTGTGTAAGGTTTTGCAGGACTGGTTCCATGTAGTGGCTCTGAGCCAGCATCTCAGGTCACAAATATAAATCCTCCAGCCAGCTTTGATTTCTGTTTTGTCAGGCTGCAGTCAAATTCTCTCCCAAACAGTCCCTCAAACCTATACCACTCATTTTCACCATTTTTAAATGATCCCTGATCTGAGTAGCTGCTGCTAAGAGAGGTAGTAGCTAATTAATGTGCATCATTAAGAGATAAGCACATTTCATAATCATATCATAACATCCATCTATCCATTCATCCATCCATCCACTTTTATCCCTCCTTGCAGAATCTGGATGCAGATCAGTCACGCCACCTGCTTATCAATTAAGGAAGAACAGATTCATGGTCTGATAAATTTAGCAAGTGCCATGTAAGCTCTAATTGGTGGACATGATCCACTCGCCTTGCATTAAGAACTCCAAAAGGTTCTGCTGATCTTATCACATCATGTCCTCTTTGTGTTTTAATCAGCCCCACCCCCATTGCATTGAAATGTTCCTCTGTGACAAGCCCAGCATTGAAGCAAGCACATCACCACTTCCATTGACACTAAAAAATGCCTGTCTTGTTAATAGTATAAACGGACTAGGAGCTTCGCTGTCCAACTTAATTCAAGAGTGCTATCGGCATGAGTGGGTTATAAAAGCTCTTTTTCAAGATAAAAGACAGTTCCCTGCCAGAAAAAAAAAGCTCAAACATCTTTATGACATCCCAGTGCAAAAAACAATTGAAAAGGATTGTCATAAAGGGAAGCGTGTCAGTTGTGAACTTTACTGAATTGAGCCTAATGCAAAATTCATGCCGAGGTGTCACAAGCGAAAGGCAGTTTATTAATCCAACTTATCTGGAGCTGGTAGGCAGCAGTCATGGTACATTAAGATCGTATGAATATTCCCCAGGCTCATTTGGGTTTCTATTTCGGACCCCTTTCGTGAGTGCAGCAGAGGCCATTTCTGGTCTTTTGTACCAGAAGCAGCCTTCTCTTCCTCTCCCTTCCACATATCTTTTCATACCTGTCACACAGTGGGTGCATTGGGGCTAAGTGAAGCATGACATCTTTGCCATCTGACTGATCAGAATGCAACACCAAGCTAACTGTGTCATGCTTCTTTACTCCAGTCATGCATTAGAAAGCATTTTATTTCTCTGTTACCTTTTGTATGTTCCCAGGCTAACTTTCCCTACTGGGAAGAAGCTGCGGGGACGATGGGGTTCTAAGACTCCTTTTTCACATGCTTTCACGATTTTTGCAATGTCTTACTTTCCCCACACAGAATGGCAGCCTGTCTTGGAGCTGGTGTGTATGAAAGAATCACGCCGATGAACCTCTGTCTGCTAAGAAAGCATCAATGCACCTATAGAAAGAACATAGTGGGCTTGTCAGCACAAGAGCCTTTTAGAGAAAACAACAAACACCTGAAGAAGCAGTGGCGTGGGACCAATGCCTTCCGAAAGGATGAGGGGAAGGAGAAATTAAAATGGTTTGAATTACAAGTGCAGCAGGCTTGCAAGCTATCTCCTTTGTCTCCTGGTGCTGTTGGGTAGCACTGAAAGCAGACTGTGATGAGATTGACAGGTCTGGCCAAGAAAATGAACCCCCCCAGTGCTGGCAAATGACATCAAACCCCTTAGAACAGGGATAAAGCTCTCCTCCTTGGAGGTTTAAGCTAATCTTGCAATTGATTTCAGTAGGGTCAGGATTTCCCCAGAACCATGTGGGAAGTAGGAAGGCTCTAAGTGCAGCTGGCTAAGGGATTTGAGGCCAAATTTAGCCCTCCCCGAAGCCAGACCAATGTTTCTTATTTCTAACTGGGCTGAAGTAGCTGACTACTGAGCTCAAGCTGGCCATGAGTGACTGCAAGCAGGAGAGGAGATGAAGGCTGTGGAGTTGCAGAAAAGTGTTGTTGCTTAGAGTGGATGTGTGTTGAGGAGGTGGATTACAGCAAGAGAGCTGCAGCAGAGATGTGATTTACTGAGCTCTTGAAGGCCTGAAGAAACTTTTACAAAGGAGCTTATTGAAACCTAAGTGGTAAAGAGCCTCAAAGAAAGAAAAAGTCCTCTGGAGCGGATACCCTGGTGTGAGTCTTGTTGGAAGAAGATTTGGTTGCATGTATTGAAAGATGTTGATCCCTTTCTGTCATGTTTACGGATGTTACCCAGAGTGGCTTTTACCAGCTGTGCATTTGGCTCAGCACTGAAGGATAATTGCAGCTAAATAGTCTATGAAAAGAAATCTACATATGCTATAGAATGTGACCTGGCCAAATTCTGTCCCCATTTACATCCATGCAACTCATTAGTTTTAATGAGGTTACTCTGATATCCCCAATGGCAGAATTCATTTGGAATGTTACGTTACGGAGAGTAGATGAGAACATATTACGTGATTATGACAGTGGGCTCCTTTGTGCTAGTTGTTCCAATGACTCAATTCATGACTTTCGGCATGTCACTTAACTTTTCTGTGCTATGATTTACTCAACTGTGCTTATGCATATTGACCTGTCTTACATGAGGAAATGACTATACAATTCTTTGGACGCTGTAGATGGAGGGTGATGCAAACTGCAGTGCATAGACAATTGCAGCTGGGAGCAAAAAGGATAAAAATGTACTCTGAAATGTGCCACTAAATGATTTATCTCACCTTTACTCAGTGAAGCCACTGAAGCGTGACACCCAGTAGAAAAGAAAAATAATAGCAGATTAGTCTTCCTCGGCACCAGTCTTGCAAGGATTTAGGACTTACTTGTCTGTTTAATTGTATGAAAAATCTAAAATATGAGTACTTTTTTTTTTTTTTTGCAGAGTAGAGATCTTACAGTCCAGACTAAGGACTGTCTTGAGGTGCGCTGGCACCTGGCACAATGTGACCATGATACTGGCTGAGCTTTGGAGAACAGCAATAATGTGGGTTTGGTAACAACAGTTGTGATGTGCCCACACTGGATTTGGGACATTGAAGTACCTCTATCTAAAAGACACCCAGCACCTTCACCTGCCTAAACTCAAAGTGGGCTGTTATTTGTCTGCCCTAAACCCTGCATTCTGGCTAATGGAGGAGGAGCAAGAACCACTGAGTCAACGTCTGAAGATGAGAAATTCGTCAATCAATCAGTGCTATTTCGGCTGGATCGCAGCAGAGGTGTCTTACTGACTTCTTAACACTGCTGAATCCTTTTCCTCGCTCACCGTGGTCGCTCCTGCTGGGGCTGTTCATGCGGGATGCTCAGGCTTGCCGGGCTGATTGCCCACACGATGGCGGTCGCCACCAGGACATCGCTGGGCTGGCCCAGCTCCACTCCTGGCAGGAGCAGGAGCCAGGAGGATGGAAAGGCAATACCTGTTTGCCATAGGGATTCTTCCTATGGGCTAAGACCTCCTTCTCTCAGCTCTCGTGGTTTCAGTGTAGACATATCTTTAATAGCTACATTTTCCCCTCAAATATCAGTGATGAAACAGAGATGACACCAGAGCCCCTCTAGATAAAAATGGGATTTCTCACCCCTTCTCACTGTGCACATTTTTGCTGTTGGGACAATTCTCCCAAATCAAGCATCACAATTGGAAATTGAAGATGGTATCTCTGAGTACGTCAGCTTGTCCCCTCCTAGCAAGGGTGCCATAGGACCAGTGCAGTTCCCTGAAGCTGCAACACTCATTGCTCCTGTGGAAACCTCTGGGTAGGTTGAAATGCATTAAAGCATTTCTGAGATAGAGCATTTTAGACCTTGTACTGTAGAAGCTGTGATTTCAGGATTTCTCTGTAGACTGTGCTTTGAGAACCACTTTCTAGTGGAGGAATTGGCCACATAAATAAGAAAAACACATGATAATTTAGGTGGCAACCTTAATTGCATGATTATTTCCACTCTTGTAAATGTGTATAATGTACAGTAGAATATTCAATAAAATTGTAGCTTGGGCACTGAAGAGATTTCCCTTTCACTAAAAATATGTGCTAACTGTTCTTAAAGAAAGGTTTAGTAAATTGCCTCTAAAGCACAGGAAATTGGCTTAGCTCCTTCTGCGTAATATTTGTCTTAAGAAGCACATCACAGGCAATAGGGCGGAGAAGAGTCACTAAGGTCTGAAATACACAGACTCTTGCAGCAACGATATTACCAGCCCCTCCAAGACAACCTATAGTGTTTAATTTTGCTACAGATTCTCTGGAGGACCATCAAGAAATTGCTTTATGAGTTGAAATACCCATGCTATTATACTCATAATTTGATACTGCAACACTAGATTGGGGTTACTTGTGTTTCTGAAAATCAGTCTCTCTTTTCTGTCTGTAATATTTCTTTACTCTCTGAACTAAAATACTCTAAAGAAGGGATAGAGACCAGGATAAATTTTGCTAGTGGTACAACGTAGTGGGATGAGATGTTTCAGGACATCAGTATCAGAATCTAATAGCAGAAAGACATTAGGAACTTCATTTTCCTCTTATGCTAATTGTGACTTTACAGAAGTCTTTGCAGTCAAATTATTTTAAAATGTTGTCTGAAATAAGATCCCTTATGGCCAAGCTGGAAGCATCCAGAAATTATTTACTATTTGGGTAAAAAATAACTTGGTGTCTCATAATGACTATTGTTTTTCATGAGTTGGACGACTTCTCCCTAGATATTCATATTTGCATCCATATACATTTACTTTATCAACAAGCTGAATTGACAAGCCGACACCTGCTCAGATGCAACAGCCAAAATCACTTCTTAGTCCTTTAGCTGATATATTTTGTGCCATGATGCCTTTAGTGAGGGTGGAGGGTAAAAGTGCCATGAGGAAAACATGTGCTTTTACCACAAAGATGCGGGATAAGCAGAATTCATGCATCCTTATTTTCCTCCAGCAGCTTCCAGTACTAGCTGTACTCCCACAAAGAGCGTGCAAAATCAGCCAGACTTCTTGTAGGAGAGCATCTGAGAATGGGTTGGCATATCCCTCCCAGTTTAAGTCTAAATAATAGTTACACTGTATTGTCTTTCCCTGTTGTTTGAGTTGCAGAAAAGATGAGGTAGTGCCTGAACGCTTTCTGCAGGAGATATTTAAAGAGTCAGAGAACTTTTCTTACTGTACTTTTCCTCTGCTTCCTTAATCTAACATCAAATTCTAGTTATTGTGCGGTTTCCAAGGCTAAGTCAGTTTTGATTGAGTTGTGTTAACTTTGAAAAGCTGACTGACTCCAGCTTAAAATGGGTGCACTTAAAGGAGGATGAAAGGCCTTTTTTATCGGTGTTGAAGGAAGTAGTTCAAAAGCAGAGATGGTTTCTTTCTGAAGACAAAGCAGCTCTTTCTAACCCTCCTCCCGCCATGAAAGGGATCCTTTGCAACTAACCGCCCATCAGAGAAGAATTCGATGAACTGGAGATGAAGTGCAGTATATTGGGAATTTTATTACTATAGCTGGAATAAAGGAAATTTAATGTAAGCGAATGCCACGTCATGCTCCCCAAATGTCCTCTTACTTCAGTCGTTTTTTGATTTGTCTTTTTCTGCCCCTCTGTGGAAGACAATCAGTGGTTTTCCTGTCTGGCTGGACAGAGAGAACTACGGGGGTTCTCCTTACCATCTCATACTGCGAATAACCCTAGAGAGCGATGAGGAGGGAGAGACAAATATAGAGACATAAATTCTATCAGATGTTGAGGCAACCAGGATTAGAGTCTTAATTTGGAGACACAAACTTTTTGCACAGGTGAGGCAATTATTGGTAGATAGGGCTTTTTAGAAGGCTGAATCCCCTGTGACTTGATTCCCATCATTTCCTAAAGGAATAGTTAATTGTCTCCTATTATGATGTTCGTTGTCTGTGGAAGTAGACACCACCACTGTTGCTGGGTTTGCCAGCTGGTGAAATTGGTGACATTTTAGATTATAGCAATGGACCGTGACTATGATGGAGTGGCCAGGTAGATTATAAAAATTCAGCAGAACAACAGTTTGGGCTTTGCTGTCATTCACAAGATACAGACACTTAAACCTTTGGGACCAAAAGAGACTGACTGAAATTCCTGCTCATCCTGCCTGGGAAAAGACACCCTTAAAATGTACTAGCTTTTTCAAAATGGTTGTTTAAGACAATCAGATTCCTGAGGTCCCTCTGGGTTGGATTTCCCTTTCTACATTAGACTTACAGAGATAACTTCATCCCTCAACTAGTGTCTTACATAAGATTTCTTTGCTTAAATGGCTTAAAAAATGGGAAGAGACAAGACACACACACAAACACACACACAGAGCAGCACATAAGCATATGAAGCATGTTCATATAAATTATTAAAAGCATTATCACAGTAAAGTTGGCAGAAATATAACCTACATAATTGGCACCAGCGGGCTGCATGTGTCAGAGAAAAATAACCAGAAATTAAATGGATATCAGAGCAAATCCAAAGTGGTTTCTTGGTTTGACAAGTGAAATTCAAAGCAGGAGGGTGTGAAGAACTCCTTTATTTCCTTAACCCTTTTGAGTGATGATACAGACACATTAAATACTCACACTCTGAGTACATATCCCTTCTCCCCCACAGTTATCTGGCCTGCAATCAGAAATATGTCAGCCTACTAATTAGCTGCATGGATTTAGCAGCCATGTGATTCAGTGTGTTGGTTTAGGCATGTGTGCATCAAGCTTATTTGTGTTCTCCTAAAACTTTGGGAATATAGAGCAGGGTGCAGTGTTTTCAACACGTTTGACATTCATTGTTTTGAATTTCTGCGTTCAGGATTGACAAAGCCACATAGCTCCTGGCCTCCTTGAAGCTGCAGAGGCAGATGTTTGTCAGCCTTGTGAGATTCCTATGAACATGTCGAGGTGGAGCCAGTGATGATCCTTTGAGGCAGAGAAATGACTGTGCATCACCAGAGTCAGCTGAACAGGGCTAATATTCACCCAATCGTTCCTAATCTTCACAGTGACTCATCCACTCTCGGCTCCAATGTTTGCTTTTACCATACTTTCCCCCCCACCCCTTTATCTTTATCGTGATTCCTTATCTGGCTGTTTATCATCCTCTTTTGATGTAGTCATATGATGGGTAACACACCTAGGGGCAAGATTGCAGGCAGAGTGGTTTCTCTGGGAAAGCAGGGACAGCAAGGAGATCTTGAGGTGAGAGTGAACAAATAACTCAGTGTGAACACTCAGTGTGATGGAATGAGAAATTATCTAGAACAAGCATTAAATGTCTAAGCAAGGGAATTTCTACTAAGGAGGTGCCTCTGAAGTTGTATAGCTGACCAGTAAGAATTAATAGGTGAAATTTAGTTTATTTAATCTAGACGTGTCTCCGTTAGCAACCTGATACTGAAAAATCAGAGAAGGTGCAGAAAAGGCATCTTGAAGTGACTCGATGCCTTGAGAAGACATCACATAATTAGAAGTCATAGAAAGCTCTATCTGTTTAGTTCACCAAATGAAGGAGTGAAGGTCACTTAAGTTAAGTGTGTAAATACCTTTATAAGCATAAAATAACTAGTGTTAACAGGCTCTTCAATCCAGTGCAGAAAGGCTCAGCAAGACTCAATGGTTGTAAGCTGAAGCCAGACAAATTCAAACGAGAAATTAGGCGTACAATTTGATAATGAGGACAATTAGCCACTGGAACAAACTATCAAGAGAAGCTGTAGTTTCTTCATCTGAAGATCTCTTCAGTTCCCAGACCAGATGCCTGGACAGTTTAGCCAGGCACAAATTCTTGTACTCAACAGAAATACCAGGGTTGAATTCAATGGTCTGTAATCTGTGGGAGCTTAGAGAGTTTGAGCTAATGATGCTTTCTGTTTTCAGTTAAGGCTCTAGGGATCTTCCTCTTTCCTAGTTTTATATCTGACATATATCAAATGTCACGGAGGAGCCTATTTAAAAAGAGCACACATGACCTTGAACGACAAGGTTTCAAGGGCTACTGGGATCAGAGCAAAGAGCAAATTCCCCCCTTTATTTTGGGTGCCAATCTAGGTCTGAAAGGCAGCAGGCTCTGAGATATAGCTAACAAAGGCCAATAGCAAAGGCAGGAAGGAATAGGTGCAGACTCCTTCCACTGCTGTTTTTAGCTAGAGGCACTGTAAGGAAAATAATCTCCTGCTACTTGATCTGAATTTGCATGGTATCAGATTGTATCCATTTACCGTCTCGACATACTTCACCCTTCAAATACATTTATTTAATGTATTTAATTCCTTTTGATGCGTGAGCAGTGGAAAAAGCATTCTGATATGAGTTCTGAGTGCTCTGACAGTTATTTAAAATTACACCCAGACTGCACAGTCATCATCTTATCCCACCTTCCAGCAACAGCTCAGTATTAAAGAAAACTATCCCTTTGCTTCTCTTCAACCCCTCTTCCTGGTCTTCAAATACCAGAGGAAGTCCAGGCGCTGAGTATAGTGCCCAGGGCGTTAGTACCCGTGGCAATTTTTGACCAAAGCCAGGAGGGTTTTAAGGGGTTCAAGGTTTCCATGAAGAAGGGTCCTGAATACCCCATCCCTCTTCACAGGGTCAAGGGGTGACAAGCATCTGTGTCACAGCCAGCTCCACCTAAAACAATCTACCATGGGGAGGAAGGTGGTTTTCCAGAAGAAACCAAATCTTTGCCTCCTGTAAATATTCTCCTTCACCTCGGAAAGGCCTGCTCCCGTGTATAGTAGGTGAGGAACTGGCTCAGAAGATGGAAAGCAACCACCACTGTGAGGATGCTTCTTCCTACAGTTCCTTTCCATGTTCTGGCCATGCTCTGCAGCCTTTGGGAGCCTTCCAGTGGCTTCTTTGTTTTTATGTATCAGCCAGCTGAAGCATCTTACCGTCCCCTTGAAATCCTGCCCACGCCACCCCTCCTACATACACCCTTTGATTCCAGATGCAGATGGGAACAAGAGAAGAAAAGTGCAAAATCATGGGAGCGAGGAGGTGGAGATTAGAGACACAGATGAAATGAAAGGTCTAATTAAGTGTGCCCTCTCCTCTGGAGCCACAGCCTGGTTTTTGTTATGCACATGACTGTACACTGGTTTCCAAGTTTATAAAAGGCGAATATGCTCTCACAGCCAGTGCTGGGGAAGAACTCTTGCCATTCCCTAACCCGATAACATAGTTAATGGCAGCATCTGCTACATTCATATACATCTACTTATTAATTAAAAATACATAGGCTTCAGTTGGAAGTTAAAGCGACACATTTAATAGTATCTTTCAGAGCTTGTTAATGCTCGAGAACTTGATAGTCACAATAAGTTTGCATAATAAAAATTTTGGTCCTGATGTTAAAGTACTACACATTATGCAACATGCATACAGATGAAGGAAAGAGGAAACCTCTGAAAAATATGTTCCTCTGTCTTCCCAGCTGCAGCAGCGGAGGCATTAGTCAGGTGCACTTCATTTCCAACTCATGCAAAGGCAGGAGCAGCATTTATTTCTGCCACGGGGTTATATGTGTACCCAAGTATCTGCATAACTTGATGGGAGAGGGCAGAAGTGTACTAGGGAAGATGAAAGCCTGAATGTTCTTCTGTGTCTCTGGATATGCTTTCCCATACGTCTCTGGCAAATCTTATATTATATGCAAAAGTAAAGGGAGGCTTCTAAGGACTGGATCTTAAAAGTGGGCTCCCAGGGTTTGTGTGAGCATGGAAGTTAATTCTGATTTAGACAGGTTAGGAATTGCAATGAATTTTCAGTAGGCTGAACTTCACAGTAATAAGGTCTCCTCTTATCCCAAAATTATAACTTTTCTGCACATGGACTATTCATAGCCACTCAGTACTGAATAACTTGATGGGTAGACAAAGACATGTAGCTTAAATAAATGATTCTTTTCAATGTTCAGGGAACCAAAATAATTTTAAACCACTTTTTTTTTTTCACCCTCTTTCTGTATTTATGCACTTGTGTCAGCTGAAGCACTTGAGAAACCTGCTTCAGTTTCTGTTTCATGTCGGTTTTAGTGTCTGCTCCTCATTGCTTTTGGCAATTGGTTTTCCAAACTAGATCTGAATCTTCTTTTGTGGGTATTGTGTTTATGTAATTCCTGACATTAAAAGTTTCTACAGAATTTGTAAAATGAGAGGCTTGCTATTTTTTATAAAATTTCACTAGCTATTAAACTTTCAGAAAATCTAGGGAGTTTTCGTGCTTTTGATGGGTAATGACGTGTTCTAAAACACTTAGTGAGAGTTCTCCCTTGACAGAGAGTAAATAATATTTTGCATTAATGGAAAATCCTCCAAAGCTTTTGTCTTTCCCGTATGTTTAGTAAATCTTAAACAAAATATGAGCCCTGTAGTGTGTTTTATGGCTTATTTTAACACTAAGTACTGTTTTATTTTAACTAAATGCTTTTGTGGCATTGCATACTAATAAAAATAAAGTCATAAAAAGAAACTGTGCTACACAGTACAGGCTCCTTTGTTCTCAGTGCTGTGAGGTCTGATGTCTGCAGTGAAGATGAATTCATCATGCTTAGAAAAAGAAATGTTCTCACTTTAGGAGAAAAGATGCGTTTTGAAAAGGCTTGTGTTGACCTCTACTCTGAGGAGCAGGGCAGCTTTCCATCTATTCTCCATTCCGAGGCCAAATTTCTCCTCTCTGATTGTGCCTGTGCTGCAGATCTCTCCTTCACGTAGCATTTTTTTTTTTCCCTGTGCAGCTTCCTGAGGGAGATCTGCGTGACACCCACGCAGAGCGAACTTGCGAAAGGTCTGCCGTTCCCTTGCCAGTTGCTAGACTACATCAAGCGTGACAGCATCCTCGTACTGATGGAGCTTCTCCTGCACGTAACGTGATGGGAGCCTTTTGTGAATATCATCCCCCACTGAAGCCACGCTCAGTGCACATACAAGGAATATCCAACACAAAGGAGTATTTTTCTGTGTTGTGTCTGAGCTGCTCTGCTCTACTCTCAGCAAGGTGGTGCCTTGGAGAAGTGTACTGCATGGGCATGGGCGAGCTGGCAATATTTCACTGTCATCCAGATCGCTGCCGGCAAATCAGATTTATCCTCTGGAGTTTGCTTGATGGAAAAGACATGTCAGAGCATCCAGAGCAATAAGTGGCCAGTGATGCAGTGCTGGACCACGCAGAATGCTCAGACACAGACCTGCCCTGCGAAGGCTGGCAGGCTTTTGGATTGCACTGAGGTGGTGGGGCTGAATTGCTTCCCTGATTTACCACCAGCCCTGGACTTTTAATTGGCTCATACACTAAGATTTGCTCTCAAGATACCCCAGGCTGAGGCGTTTTTTTGTGTTGTTTGAGGTTTTGCATTCCTGAGTGAATGAGTGGGGATGGCAGGATAAGATTGGGATCAAGAAGCCTAATCCCAAGCTATCAGAAGTTGCAGAAAGGGAGATCTGGGGGAGCTCCATGGGGGACAGAGGTGTGCCTGAGGGGCTGTATGGTCATTGGTAGTGTATTTTGGGAATGCCAAGTCAAAGAGTGGAGTTTTGCATTTAGTCCGAAGTGCCACAAGGCTAGGTAGCATCTTTATTTTGTATAGATAGACAGTTCACAGAAATGAAGGAATGAGGTCTTCACCAGTAAAGAATCCACACCATGGCCCGCCCAGCTCTCCACCAGTAAATCAGCCCATTTCACAGCCTCCAAGGGTGCTTTCTTTGTGTGGTAGCAGGAGGGTTCCTCTGAGAAAAAGGTCCACTTTTTAATTACAGATAGACATAAGTCCGAGCCACAAAAATTGCCATTTCATTCAGATTACTGGGGGCATAACGAGATCTGGCTTTGAGGCTCCTTGGAGGAATAGGGTCAGCTGAGAAACTCATCTCACAGAGAAGCCACTCTCTGATAGTTTGACATGGGGAAGCACCCAGAGCCTCTGTCAGGCAAATGTGGTCCATGGCAAAGCGAAGGAAGAGGGAAAACAGCCACTACAGATCATCATACAACAAACACAGAAGGACCCAGCTGGAAGGAGAACGCCTAAGCAAATAAGAATGGGGTGGATGGATGCGGTGATAGGAGAGCTGTCTCTGCTGGAGAGATAGGAAACATTTAATTGATGGAGCCACTGAGGTGAGGGAAGAGGGGAGAGGAAAGGTGGTACTTGGATTTCTTCATTCTGGGTCAATAACCTGAGACTAAATAACCCCTTGCACCTTGTGTGCCAGGAGCTCTTCAGCGTGTCAAAATGGGGATTTAAGGATATTAAACTCAGCTCCTAGTGCAATTACTATGCAGATGGTGGAAAATAAGTGTTGGCAGATTTAGCGTGGGTGCTTGGTGAAGCTTGTATCTATTGAAGAGGCAATGGGCAAACACTAAAGAGGAAATTTCAATTTCTTCACAGCTCTGGAAGACCTGAGATAATAAAAATATTCATAGGAGCTGTTTAGATTCTTCTTTTAGAGAGAAAACTGTAAGCTGCTAGTCCCTCTCTGTTTTGCTGTCAGGTAGAGGTTATCTGCAAAGGGCAGATCATAGTCTGAAGGGTTTACTTGCTGATTCAGAGACTGTGATGTGGAAATCAATCCTCACTGCCAGTTGTGCCAGTCCTGGGTCAGCCCAGCAGTCAGCTCTGACCCACAGCACTACATGCCCCACCAGCTCTGAAGCCCCATCTGCTGCTGCTGCCGCTCCAGTCACCCAGGCTGGTGGGTGCCTCATGTCCTTTGGGGACAGTCCTCAGTCCCAGCCTCCTCTTGACCAGCCCTGTTGTTGTCCCCTGCCAAAATTGTTAACAATGGCCAGACTGAGCTGAACCTGTTGTGGATCTGTCATTAGGCAAAATAACCTTTTAGAGCATGGGCTTGAGTCCAGATATCCAGGACGTTATGCAAATTCCTGCCTTTCTCCCACTATCCTATCACTGTCTTAGCTGAGTTTTGTTGTGGTGGTTTTTTTTTGTTTCCCATTTCTCTGAAGAAAAGGTTGCAAAACTCCCTCTTGGATGGAGAATCGCCAAGGACTGAATTTTTCTTTTCTATTTATTTCCAGTCCAAAGCAGGTGCTCTTGGTAGGCAGCCTGACAGCATGAGCTAGCCCCTGCTTGAGCCCTGTAACAAATGAATAAATATCCTGTCTAAGATATAACATTTTCCAGTGCTGATTAACCTGAGCTGGAAAGATGGATACTGGCTCCTGCGAACTGAGCTATCAGGGGGAGCGACACTAGATGAATTTTGTGATGTGGTTTAGAACCAGACCTCGGTAGCTAAGTGGGTAACAGCACCATCTACCATTTAAGCACTTTATATCCCCGTGTAGCAAAGTCACTCCAGAAGCACACGGGAGGTGCTCAATGGCCATGCTGTGTAGAAAATCCATTAAAGCCCAATCAAGCTCAAGTTTGAAATCCAGGCTTGGTGGCAGCACAAAAAAACTTGAAGAGGAGAAATAAATCTCTGCTTAATCTCTCTGAGAAAACCGCAGTGGCGACTCAGTGCAGACATGATGCAGTGCAGCAGTGGCTTCCTCCGTCTGGCAGTGGAGAGGGAGAAGGGTTTCGGAGCTCTGCAGAAGTGACCCACTTCCAGGCTACTTAAAATGCCTTTAGGTGCTGTGTACAATATGCACAGCCATGCTGCAGACCTTGGGGAAACTGGGAGGGAGATGAGCCCTGAGAAAAGGACTCTGGTTTCGTTGATCGTTCCTCAAAGGGCGGAACTGCTGAAAGGACCCCAGTTTGGTGGGATTCAGTAGCTTCCCAACAGGCAAGAGAAACTGGTGCCAACCGAGAGTAGAAGAGAAGCAGGGGGTATGAATGACAGCACTGGAAAGCCATGGCCAGTGGCTGTACTGTCCATAGGGTCGGCAGGGGTAGGACAAGTTCAGCCCCCACACACATTGTTATATCACTAGTGTCTCAAGAAGGGAGACCTCAAGAGTGAGAAAGGGGTTGTGGCACCCATCCATCATTCAGTAATGACTTTATAGACCAGTCAGTGCATAAGTGGGGCGTCTTGCAGACACAGAGTGGTTCCTCTCCATTGACCTCTTTTTTTGCCTTGGAGACAATTTTCAGATTTTTATATTGCTGCGCTGGAACTAATGAGAGCAGCTTGATCAAGCTGCCAGAATGAGTCAGGGGGATAATGCTGCACTGATATGCTAGGCCACAGTCTATTCTTTTCCCAAAACTTTAAATTGGTTGAAATCCAATTTTGTCTCTCAGTTTTACACTCAGTGGGGGAATTTTCTGGCAGTGTTTCAGTCTGGAGATCTTGCTTCCTGTGTATCATGCATCTTCCAATCGTAAACCTGGAGGAAAGTCAAGCTAGGCAATATTCCCTTGGAGTGTGAAGAGATGCACAAACTGTTTCTCATTAGAGAAGAACCAGAGTTTGGAACCTTAGTTCTGAACACCTTGAGGTTCTGAAAATTAACCTTTCCCCAGGTTTCTGGTCCAAATCTAGACTGGACTAGCTCTGTCCTGCTCTGGAAGCTTGGGAGAGAGAGGAATTTAGTGCTTAAGTTAGCTCTGATGCTGGAGATCTGTCATTTTGCTCTGGATTCGCTGTACAGGCCATGGATTGACCTCAAACTCACAGTGTGAAGTGATAGCATCAGATTTTTTTCCCTTGAGTAGAAGGGGGTGAAAATATGGCTGGCTTTTGAATTGCTACAATCAGTTAGGGAAAAAAAACCCCAGGAGATACCTCATGTTTCTTCAATGTTAATCCACAATGTATCTGAAGAATACACCATTTCAGCATGTTCACTAACCAGGAGGCACCTTTTCTATTGGTTTGACTTATCGAAACCATTGAAGTTCCATCCTGCTTACAAACATGCGAACACTGTTCCCAGGCTGCATCTGTTCTTGCTAGGATTGCCAGTATTTCCAGCAAGTAAGTAAAGCAGAAGCAATAGGGGTCCTCCCTGCTGGCAACTTCTGATGCAAAAAAAAAAAAGAATATGCTTTAACTGCTTTGAAGGAATGTTTAAATTCTGTTAAGGGAAAAAGATTTCGAAGCTGAGTGAAGAAATCAGAGGATGACAATCCCCAAGGATTAAAGATGATGGATTTGACCTGAGTCTAGAAAAACATGTAAGATTAACATTTAGTTGGCTGTTGGATCTTAAAAAAAAAGATCGTTTTACATCTAAAATTTGTCTTCTCTTTACAGTTTTGAAATAACCCAAAGGAATGCAAGAATGAAGGCCTAAATATACCATGCTGACATAAGAAATATTTCAGTTAATAAGTAAATTTGTCTTGCACATGGACTCGGGCTTTTCTATTCAAAAGGCAAAGAGAGAAAGCTCCGGGTTAGCATTTTTCTCTTATATCCAATGCTGAAATGAAGTGTCTTGAGTTTGTTATCTGGAGCTGCCTCCCATGAACGTGTCATGAATCTTCTGTTATTTGGTAACATGTTTGAGGTTTTTAATGGCTTAAATCTGCTAGTCAAGAGGTTTCCTTCAAAAGGGAACACAAAGGACTGGAGCCTTCTTGCATAGCTTTAACCAGCACAAAACACCTCTGGTGTCAGCTCCATCACTCCTTGATGGAGACAGTCAGACATTTCCTGTCCAGGTAGAAATTGCCCCTATTTACCTTCGTTATTTATCCTGGGATGCCAGAAATCCTTCTTTGTATTTGGATTTCTCTTCTTTTGACTAGATCGGGAAAGCTGTAGGTGTAGCCCTACCCCTAATTTGTAGGTTATATCTGGACCAGCAAGAAAATCAGTGCAGTAGGAGTGGAAGAGTGGAGTGAAGCAGCTGGTGCTGAGGCTCTTCTGCTATGCTATGTGAAGCTTGGGAGCTTTATTTCTGGCTAGATCTAGTCTGGTCCCATGGGTCCAATGTACATACGACTCAAAGCTGTCCGAAGGACCAGACATCAACTTGGTCATTATGTCTTATGTCTGCCTTAAAGTTTGGAGCACATTTGCTGCACATTTGGAGTGAAGGTTCTGGTTTAATTTTCCCCAAAAGGAATCTAGTTCATGAGCATCAAAACAGCTCTGTAAATAGAGCCAATGCATGGTAAATTGATGACTGGGAGATTTACTTGAAAATCCCACTCCTACTCTGAAGCAGAATGCTAATGTAGAGGCAGCCTTATGTGATGTGTGGAAACAATTCATTTGGCCCTTCCAACTGTAACTTGATTTGTTTTTTGTGTCTGAAAATATTACCCATGGATGTGATTTCTGTCTCCTGAAGAGCTCTGTCAACCCATGAGGCTAAGAGCAGGAGCTGATGGAGTTATTTCAGCGTCCCGAGGGGGAGAGAAGAACAGCCACAGTGGGTAAGATTTAGTAGCAATTTGTAATAGATGCATCATCCTTCTCTGAGGCTATTCCTCCTGTGCTGTTGCATTAGTGGCCATTCCTTCGTCTTCTCTGCAGGCAAGATTGGCCGACAAGCTGGGTCTGAAGGAGGCAGCTTGATTTTCTCTCTGCCTCCTTTAGCTGGATGTTATGCTCTTGCCAGTGCTTGTCTGTCGGTTTGAATCCTTGCAAACTATTTGACTTGTTGATCTGCTGCAACAGCTAATTCCACAGGGTGTCTGCAATGCGCTAAAAAATAACAGCTTTCTTCTCATCAATTCCAAATTATGTGCCTTTTAGCTTAATAAAAAAATACTTCCCCTGCTCTAGGAGGAGGAGAGAAGAAGAGCATTTGGTCAGGATTCACCACAGAGTTCATATTCTTTCTCAACTACCAAGCCCCTCACCTTACAGTCTGAGCCTGCTTTCTTTAAAAATAAAGACAAAACACCTAGTGACTGCAGTGGGAACATGTTCATGCTTTTACATTTCTCCTTTCTAGGTTAAAATTGCTCCCAACCTTTGTGATCTCTTCGCAAAGAGAAGCTTCTGCTCCCAAAGGAACTGCCACAGAAATCTGGCTGCAATCTTCATGCTGCTGGGTCCATGTGCTTGGAGACGCACTCTCAGTGCATGGCACACCCAGAAAAACAGTCTCCCATTTCTTTGGTGCTCTTCTTCCCCCTGGACTTTTACTCAGACATCTTCATTTGGTTACCTTCAGGGACTCCCAGGCCTGTCCTAGGGAGAGATGACATGCAGCCCTTGGCTGCTGAAACCAGAGGGTGTGGAGATGCTCTTAACTTCACAGTGACAGAGTTTTACCTTCTGTCTTTAAGGCTTAGGGGCAACTGGAAAGATCCAAACAGTGGAAAACTAAACTTTGGGAAAGTAAATGTTGAATTTGGTTTCTTGCCCATGTCAGCACTTCCAGGACTACAGCAGCTGCAGGGTCATACAGCTGGGACAATACTGAATCTGAGGTAAACAAGTTCTGTGAAGAGTGTCATCAGGATCACTGGCGGCTCCTTGGCAGTTTCCCATGCAGACGCCCATCAGCCATCACCCTGCTTCATCCCTAAGAGCCTGAAGTGTAGCCCTGACAGCCCTGCAGGGAAGATCCCCACTGCTGATGTAAAGTGCTTGGCTGGTGCCTCCTGTGTGCATGAACAACCTATTTCCTTCCAAGTGATGCCTTAGACAGCATGAAAACCAGCTTGTGTCCTAGCAGCTCTCTGGAGGCTATTGCTCAGAGAATGCCATATGCTGCTTGATCTACCTGTGTTTGAGAGAAGTGAGGGTAACACAGAGCTCAAAGCAATAGGATGCTGTCACTGAGGGAATGGGAACAGGATAATCACCAACCCTAGGAGGGTCCCCATGTGTGGTACAGCCACTCAGAAACACAAAGGCTTCACTGGCCATCCTCTACTGGCTGGAAAGGTCTTGAGTGATCCTGCCAGGGGCTAAATCCTTGAAATAATTCCCAGTGTAGGTGCATGACAGTACTACAGTGCCTGTGCCCATGACCTGAAGGGGTGTATGTAATTAATAAGCTTTTCTGTGAACAAGAAGGAAATTGCTTCTCTCATCTGTTTTGTTAGCCAGCTCCTTGCAATGGAGCCTGTCTCTTTGCACAGCTTTAGATAACTACTTTTGGTGCTATAAATTACCATAAAAATTGAAGGGTGACAGCACAGGTTATCTTGTGCAAAGGAATGGAAATATTCACAGGAATGTTCAAGGTAGCATTCGTAGCTGTTTAGTTAGGATTGATTTTGACTCCGAGATCTCTGAGAGAGACAGAGAGCGAGCAGGAGAGAGAATTGCAGTCTCCTTAAAACAGTGAATAGTGTCCTGGTCTGGATTGTAAACTAGGTCATACTAGCACCCACATATGCTTCTACATGTATCCAGCACAGCACCATGCAACAACACTGTGGTTCCCAGCACCATATGCCTGTGTTGGGCAGGAATAATCCTCTTTCAAAAGCAATCATTAGTTTGGGCATCATGCTGATGTGGATGTGCCGCTTCTGATTTCTGAAGCAGTGTATAGCACAGGCAAGCCCTGAGATTCAAGTAACTGAGTCAGATATGGACTTGGGTTCCTTGTGGCATCAAAAGTCTTCCAAAGGGTTTGTTTTTTCCCCCGTGTGGAATAAGAGCTTTGCAATTCTGGAAATTTGTCTGCAGGATTGGAAAGGCTTGCGCCTGTTGTTTGTGGTCTTACATCTCACAGTGCAATTACAACATTGCACTGACGCCGAGTTGAAGTCTGCTGTTTTGAGCAGCAAAACACAACAATATCAGTGTGGCTTTGTTCCCAGCAGGATCTGAGTCTTGGGCCCTGCTTTCAGCACTGGAACTGAGTAATGTGTGAAGAATGGCAGGGTGATGGTATCTTGGTTGGCACTTCTGGGGCGTGTGGCGTGCAAGGAGCTGTGTTTACATAAGCCCTCGCTGTAGTGCTAACCTCTTGTGGGGAGAGACAGTGATGTTTAAGGTGCTTTCTGAATTGCTTGATCCTAGAACCAGGGCATCCGAGACTGGCCTGTGTCACAAAGCAGTTTATAATAATGGCCATGTATGTACTCGGCGCCTTCGGTAAATACAGACTAAACACTGCTAAAAATGGAGTCCAAGGTGGTTGGAAGTCAGTCCCACTTTACCTCCTCTGCACATCTTTCTTTTGTTCCTTCTAAGTACAGACTGGTGCCCTGTGATGAGAGTTGTATTTTTGAGGTGTGCAAGAAATGTGCACATGCCCAGAGACAGTGATGTATATATGACCTGGATTCCTTGGAAAGGGAACTCAGTGTCATCATTTAGCTGGTGGGAAAAACGTTCCTGCTCGACGTTCTGCCCACACTACTGTTTCTGGGACAATACCCAGCAGGGATGTGAATTATTAGGTGGGGTCATTGCTTTTTTTTTTTTTTTAATCTGACGAAAATCATCTTCACAGCTCAAAGACCCATGAAAATTAAATGAAATAAGAAGAAGATCTCATTGCTGCATCTGTTGTCAGTGCTACTGCCTGTGCTTCAGCCAGTGCAGTTTGGACTGAAGTGGAGCACTTGTGCCTCCTCTCTGGGTGGAAGGCAGATGGGAGCAGAAGACATAAATGAAGAGGGAGAAAATTAAGTAGCATAAACTACTGGCACCAATAGCTGTTCATCTCAGGGTTGTCAGCTCAAAACTCAAGTCGGGCTGTAAGCTACAGTTATCGCAGTCTGGCACCTGTATGAAATGAGTCGCAGTTTAACAAATATCCATGTGGTGTAAAGGTTCATAGCTCTGCGTGCCTCTCTTCTCCTCTTCTCCCCACTGCAGCAACCCCAGCAGAGAGTGTAAGGAAGGCTGGACCTCGGGAGGTCATCCTGGTCTGCCCTTTTGTGCTCACCCCCAAACATATGCATTTGATGACTGAATAGAAAACAACTTCAACCTGTAGAATAGAGGATAACATTAAAGATTTACAGAATATTTACCAAACCTTCCTGCCTGGTAAGGAAGTGGGCAGAGGGTAGGACCCCACACTGCGGTATTTATGGAACATTTATGCAGTTCCTGCCAGCAGCTGTATGGGAAACAGTGCCTGGGAGCAGTTTGACAGAGGAACCAGGTCTTGTGCCTGTATTTCAGGGATGGCCTGAGGCTGCCACATGCATTTACACAGAAGGAAAATGCCCAGCAAGCAAGGTGGAAATTTGATGTTTCTTAAATCCACAAAGTCTCTGTCATTCAATCTTTCCTTGTCTGTGCAAGGTTTGTCACGAAGTTTTCATGAGCTAAGAGAGTTGGGACCAATTCAGCCAGGTCATTTCTTCACACAAGACAGACTGTGTCATTATTAATCCAAGCACCACATAACTCTCTCAGGCACCTGCATAATGTGAAATAAATCTCTCTGTTTAAACACCCTTTCTTATTTTAATAAGTTAGTCTGTCAGCTCGAAAATCCTGGATCAAAACTGCAGTTGTTTGAGGTCCATGTGACACTCGGGGGCTGTTTCAGTTAACACGTGTGGCCCCATCTGCAGCGGGCATAGGACAGCACAGTTCCCCTAAAGCCAGGGGAAGGTGGTGTAACTAGTTTAGTGCATTTCATCGGGTTCATGGGGGCTTGCCTGTTTTCTAAACATTTCTTCTAGTTCTTTTATACTCATCCATTAATCTTGCTTTTTTGTACTCCAAGGAATTTGAGAAATATGTAAATTATAATATTTTGATAACCTGCTTTCTGTTAAAAAAGGAATAATAAATATACATTCTTTTACAAGCTGGGCTTTTTTGAAAATGATTTAAAAATTATACAAAACCCTAAAGTGTCTCTTTAAATGTGTTTTAAACTATGAGCAACATGAAGAGTTGGAAAATGGATAGCTCAAAAACTGGTCACTTTAAAGTATCACCTGTAGTTAAAATAAGAGGCTATTGATATGTGTAGAGTCAGAGAGATTTTGGAATAAAGGCTTCATATATGGTGGAAGAAAAATAGCTTTTTAATTCTTTTACACTGCAATACTGGTTATCTGTATTTTGGGCGCTATATATTTATTCTTCATGTGCTCTTCAAACTCCCCACAAAATTAGAAGATTTGGGATTAAGCAAAAAGTTCAGAAATGACACGCAGTAACTAATGCATGATGGACTTCTCCTTTAATCAGAGTTTCTGTTGCTGTGTAGATGTTCAGAGCATTCTCTCCACCTCCATCCCTTTGTGGAGCCAATCTGGTGTTAATCTCACTTTCACTCATGGCATAACTTGCCAGAGATGTGTCTGTATGTCACAACCTGACATTGCATGTGCCTTCAGCTACTACTAAAGCTTGGTTGGGGTCTGTGTACCAATATCTCAACAATGCATTGCACCAGGATGATAGTCTATGTCGTGTTATTTAAAGCTGATAAACTGAAATATAATGGCCTCTCCTGTTTAGTAACTGGATGATGTAATTGTCCTGTCTGCCCTGGAATTGATCAGACAAAGGAATGCACATTTTAGTATGTGGGCTGCTTATAAATGGTTGGCCGTCAGCAGCGTTTGTTGTAGTTGATATTCATAATTTATTACTTTGGTTGTTTGGGGTAGATGTTGAGATCACGTGGCACGTACTGGTTCTTACACTGCATGGTTCCAACTCCTTAAGTCAGGCTTCTGGACTGACTAATGGCAAATGATGACATGATGACTGGTTTAATAGTCTCCTTGAGGGGAGTATTCGATAATATTAGTCTCTACTACATTCCTGTGATAATTGCTTGCTGGAATATTTAGGTAAAAGTGGCACTGCTGCAGTCAAAACAAATCCATTTTCAGGGTCTGACCTGATATTTATAGATTATTTTTGTTCTGTTTCTGTCTGTACAAGCACAAGGTGACACAGTAATTCTGATGTATATATGCTATAGTACAACATCTGATAATCAACACGTTTCATATGGCATGATAAACATGAGAACTCAATTTAGGTTGATGAATGGATAGCCCAGAATCCACGGAATTTTTGGAGGCCCATCCTAGGCTGGAGAGATGTGTTACACAACATTTGGAAACATTTGACCCTCCCGGTGGTTTGTGTTTCTGCATACCACATTCATGCAAGGAGGAATCTCTGGAATGAAGAAGGTAATGGAGAGATGGCAATCGCATCACTTGGAGGTTATAGCTCTGGGCACAGGCCAGCTGGACGTAGGTCAGCAAGACCAGGCCTTATCTATACTTGAAACATGCACTGGTTTTAAATGTCCTCCAGTTAACTTTAACTCTAGCTTGGCAGGCATCAAAGCAGCAAGGGCTGATAGACCCTCCAAGATGAACTATCTGGTGGTGGCAAATCTCCATTGCCTTTGTACTGAATTGAGATCAATTCAAAGACACTGAAAATGGTAGAAAATATCCTATTAACTTCAACAGATAATGAATCAAGCTTTCAAGGGAGCACTCGGTGATGATTTTCCTCTTTTTGGCAGTCCTGATAGGGGAAATTTTCCATGTTTAAGAGTGAGGCCTTGAGGTGAGGTTATAGTATGTGTGGGAGGAAGATCAGTCTTCCTCTGCTGTTGTCACACATGGTCTGCAGAGAAGAGATGGACCTGCAGATGTGCCCATCTCACATTTATGGCTCGTTCACTGACTGAAAGCTATAAAGCAACAGTGCACAGTTTCAGAAAGAAAATGTTATCTTTCCTGTTTTCTGCTGCACCTCAGATTTGTGAAGTATTCAAGCATCGTGAGCATAAAGAGGTACCCGTTTCTGCGTGAGACAATCGGGATTTTCCTTGGGAGGGCTATTCCCTTACAGTCATGGAGAATGGAGCAAGCTCATCTGTTGCTCGGTAACTGTTGTGCAGTACTTGATTCTAAGTAGCTGTCAAGAGTTCTCCTTTCTGCAAAGTTGAGAAAATATAAGCAGTGGAGGAAGAGAAGGGTTTAAATAAAATATGTGTATATATATTTACACACATACACTGAAAGAGAGGAAGGGAGGGAGAGGGGAGAGAGCAAAGGAATAAGTGAATACCCAAAGCACTTCAGGATCCTTCAGGATGAAAAGTGCTATAGAAATCTATTATCACTATTACTTTTATCAATAGTGCAATATTGCTAGCTCACTTACTTCATTATAATCCCATTGCAACGCTGATGATGTTACCTGGCCTATTTTAAAATAGATTGGAGTTTAGTTTTATCTTTTGCTAGGTAAGAAACCACTCTGAGAACTCTAGCTAATGTGCTCCAGAGTGACAGAACAAGTATGTTTTATGAGGCCAAATAAAAGTTCGCTTCATCAACTACTGCAGGGTATAAACAACTGTCAGCCATCTTGGGGAGTAGACATCCCTTTATTTAATTGCAAATTAAAAAACATAAACCACCTTAAACACAGAGCTACTGTCACATCAAATCAATACAATAATCGTACTCCAGCAGTTGGAAGGCGCACGATGCTCAGCCTCTTGCATACTAAAAATAAACCAATCACCAGAGCAATAAGCAAGTCTTATAATATACGAGTAGATTATGGTATATTAGCACATTTTGTATTGCATGACTGCTTTTCCCCATATCCTGAGATGCATTGAATACAACGGGGGAACTTTGTGATCAGAAAGTTGTTAGTAATTCCTTTTGTGCTGGTGAATTCCTGTTAACAAGAAAAATCCCTGGAATAAGGCAAAAGACTCTCAGGTTGTACGCAAACCCCAGAGCCAGGCTTTGCTGTCCGAGTGTGAGCTGTTCTTCTTTATTGTTTTTAGGCTGCTGGATGTGAAGATTTTAAACACTTTTTATTAAATGTAGTAATGAAGAAAGGTCTTAGAGACTGAAATATTTGATCTGTCTGAATGGTTATCTGCTGGCTTACAGAAAAAAAAAGGTCTTAAAACAAAACTCCAGACTTTTGCGCTAACTTCATCAGTTACCCAAGCTTTGGTCTTGTTTTCACTTGACCACTGCACATGACTCATGGGCGTGGAGGGAGAGATGCTCTCCCAGACAGGAGGGGTAGCTCCCTGGAGCACTTTGCAGGAGTGCTGAGGGAAGCCCTTACTGTGATACTGAATGACCAGGGAAGCAAAGATGCCAGATGCTCCAAGCTTCACAGCTCACCTGTGCTTCTTAAAAAGGGAGAAAATTTCTGCTTTCCCCTGTTTCCTCCTCCTCTATCCAGACATTTCTCAGCTCAGTCCTCTTATGAAACTGTAAATAAACACCTCACTGTCAAGGCCAGGAAAAGTCTGAAAGGCTTCTCTTGATGCTGGGAGACGCCAGCTTTCACAGCAGTGCTGCTCTCTTATCACTGCCCCGAAGACTGATTTCAATCCACAGCTTTTTTCGTGATGCGTGTAAACAAAGTTTTACAAGTTCTTAGCATTTGCAGGTTTCAGCTGCAGGTAGCTCTTGCCTTTCTTTTGTCCTCTGTTCTTGCTAGAGCCTTGCCCTCGGACTTCCTAGTCTCATTCTTCAGCCCTGGAGTCACCCCAATGAGTGCATTTGGGTAACTCCAGGCTTATTGGTGCATGTTGCTGCTACAAGGAGGGATAGAGAGATTGGAGAGCAGCGCACAGGCTTGCTTTTTGCCCACATTTCTCACCACAGCTTTTGCTCTGAACTCCAGCTTACGGTCGCCAGGTTGGAGAAAGACAAAAGAGCTGTCTCAGAAGAGCAGCTCCACCTCGTTCTCTGCCAGCCTCTGCAGCCAGGGAATTTGAAACTTATATAAAGGGTAATAAAAGAGAGATTATTGAGGTAGAGCTGGAGAAAAGCCCAAAGGAAGTTATTGTACCATATGGAAGTCAATTCTCTTCTAGTGTTAACTGTTGCTGCCTTTCTCTTTGCATCGGTACTTTATTGCCCTGATCTGAGAAAGGTAAAGTGTCGCACCCTGATACTAGGAAACCGTTGCTGCTGTATATTTCCCATCCACAAAGCTTTCAATTACCTTACAAATATGGCTGCAAGCAGCTCCTAAGAAACTGAGGCATAAAAAGCTTAAATACGTTCCCCTGAAAGCCAAAGGCAAAACCAGATGAAGAACCCAGGTGTTTGGAGGCTCCCGTGCATGTTGCTGCCTGCGCCATATCGCCTTGCCAGTCATGAGAGCCTTTCGCTTTCTGTTTGAAGGTTGCGCCAGGGGTTCCACCTTGGGGAGCTGCCATGGCACCGCTCTAAAAAAAGCAAGAAATACCAAACTGATGCAAACATAGATTTATGGAGAGGGGATAATAGTATTAGTGAGGAACCAAGATGCCCACAGAACAAGCCCCAGAAGAATTTGGCAGCCAGCCCTGGGTTCTCATCTTCAGCCTGTTACCCTACTCACGTTTCTGGGGCTGTAGAGTGATAGAGCCAGTTTATCCAGATGATACCGGAGAGGTGATAAAAAGGAGTCACCAATTAGCTCCACCTACAAGTGCTATGCAATCGGAAGCATGCAGCCCTGCAGGGAGCTATTGGCCTGAGAAAACGCAGCAAGAGGTTAAACGCTGGCACTTCTGCCAGGCTCAGCAATGACTCTGTCAGCCCTCTCTCTCCAAGGCACTAAGCCTCTCACTGAAGTGTCATCTACCCTGTCAGCTCCTGAATATGGGCCGAGAGAACATGTCCTCACAGTGGTGGCTGGTGTCCTCTTTGGAAAGGACCAAGATCCTCTTTCCACTGGGATTGAATTGCAGGTGGCAGTGCCTGGGCTGGAACCTGAGCTGGGTTCACCCTAGTTCGTAAAATTAGGCCACTCTTTGCTCTAGGCTGGGAAGGGTGCCCGGGGAGGGAGAAGGTGACACAGGACCCATTTTGATCCAGGAGAGCTGAGCAGAACCCAGCTATGTACCTTGAGTGATTCAAGGCCCTTTCAGGTCAACGTCTTAATCTTCTCTGAGTCAAAAAAACAGCAAACAGCAAGAGGGGCAAATTTCAGCTGGGTTGGCTTGGATTAGCATCTTCTTTATGAGTTGTGCTCCAATGGCAGATGCCATGCATTAGGGTTATTTACGCATTAAGAGACCTATAATTGGAGACTAGCAAGTGTCCTCATCACAGTTGACCTTATTTATGGAGGAGCTGACATCTGAATGTCAAATTTGCATCCGTGACTTTTCTCCCCCCAGCAACCACTCTAATATGCACATACCGAGTTGCAAAAGAATGAAAATAAATAAAACATCTATTTTGCTTGTCTCTGGGAAGATTTGTGTTTGCTGTGACTTTGGAGGCTGTGCTGAGATTAGACTCTGTCACTTAATCAGGAAGTAAGTGAGAAAGCAAGACATTTCAGATGCAGGGATATGTGGATTGTGAATTGTAAATAGCCTGCAGTGCAATCTAAGAGAAGAAGCAGGTATAAAGCACATTACAGGCCCATTTGCAGTTCTTTGTTCAGGTGTAACTGTCGCTTACAGTCATTTCGTTAAATATTCTGTTTATATGCTTTTCCATCCTGAGTAAGGAGTTATCCCAGTCCCTGGAGTGAAGGAGATTCACAAAATACCTGCATTCATGTGCTCAAACCAAGGCATTAATGGAGCCATGTAAGTAAAGGATATGAGGTGTCAGCAGGGAGAGGATCAAGGGAACAAATTGTTCCCTGTTGCAGTGCTGTTTCTGCCAGGAGATGATACAAAACAAGGACAAAAAAAAAGGTTTTGGGGCTTGCCATGTTCTGGGTAGGAGACTTGGAGGAAGAAGCTGCTGTTTGGGAGCTTGCTAGCTAAATTTCACATTGGAAAAGGTCAGTTCATGACATGTCAAAGACTTTTATCTTACATCTCAGATAGCTTTGGGAGTGCCCTGCTATGGCACACTTTGGGGGCAGAGGGTCTTTTGCCATCACAGAAATGAGGCCCGTGGTCCAGCTGCTCTCCCATGGCTTAAGCACACTCTTTCCCACATCTCTACCCTGGGGTTTCGGAGGATCAGGGAGATTCACTTTGCACAGCTCTGATTGCCCCAGGCTCCCCGTAAAACCAGTGGTGACAGATAAGCGCTTCTGGAGGGTAATTTGTATCCTAGGCAAGCTGAAGTGCCCTTTCTCTTTTCCATGATTATCTGGACAGGTGATAAGACTCCTAATTTCGTGCCTGAGGTAGCTGCCTAACTTTGGTGGTATGAATCGCTCCCGCAGGGTTTGCAGTTACATCTCCAGGGACACATGATAATAAAACAAAACAAACAGCCCAGGATTTTCCAGGCGTTCTCAGCGCAGTAACTCTTTATGAGGAGGATACAAACCAACCCATCCCACAAGGATAAACCTTGACTGCATTTGCCCGCTCTGTTTTCCTTGCTACTGTATGTTTGGTCAGAGTCCTTCTGAGTCCTAAGAGTCTGCTTTACAGATGTAGTTTCTCTGAATCACCACCTTTTTTCCAGCCTACATCCACCTGCAACTCAGCTTCCTTTTATTCTGGCTGGTTCCACAGCTAGGTGCTGTCCCCAGTGCTATGAAAACACAAACCCATTGCTCATCTCTGTTGCTTGGTGCGTCCTTCAAGTATAGAAGACCTCACTTTTAACAGCTTCTGACTTTGTGCGCCTTCAGGGGAAAGCCCAGTTAGACCCAGCTTTGCAGGGAAAGTGGACAAGAGGGCTATTTCTACTGCTTTTGAGGGCTAAATGTGTCTACTCATCACTGAATCTTAATGACAGTCATCTTTGGTGACGGGCTAGCAGGCACTGCCCTCCTTTGCTGAGTACAAGGTGCATTTTCCAGATGACATGTTCACTCTGCAGCACACGACAATGGGCCAATTGCTATTCAAAATTTGTACATGAAGAAATGACACAAATTATTGTATTACAAATCTCCCAACTAATATTTTGAGGATTAGCGTTGAAATGGTTGGAACACTTTTTTCTATCACTTTCTGAGAACTTCTTTTTTCTTATTCAAAACAATGGTTTTTTTTGAAAGCTGTAAAAAATTTGCATTAAGAAGGTTAATTGCATGAAATGCCAGAGTGCAGAACATCTCAACATTGTTGCATTTCACGACTTGCTGATCGGATGCTAACTCTCTCTCTCCATAATACTGTTTTTGTAAAATTGTCAGAAGTGTGACTTAAGAGGAAAAAAAAATCTTTGGCACCTCTAATTGTGTGGGAAGTAGGAAAATACATTGTCTGGTGGTCTGCAGGGCCAGATTTATATACGTGATAGAGTGCCAGGCACAGATTTATAACTGTTGCTATAAGAGAAAAATCAGGCGCTGTCTAACACAGGGGTATAATTCTCCTCTGTCAAGTTATGTCAATGAGAAAAGCATCTATCTTGTGACCAGAAAGAGTAGGGTGCTCATATGGACTGAGTTTATCCTAGGATGGATGGGGAAGAGCATGAGATGAGCTGGCCTACACAGTGGAGAAAACCACTGGTTTCACCACATTATTCACAGAGACCTTATCTGCTCGGTTCACAGACGGCTGAGTGGAGATGCTTTCAAGGCCTTACTGGCAGACTCATCCATGGAACTGAAACCTGTCAGCATGTGATAATTTCTGTTATTCTATATTTAGAGCAGCAAGTCAGAGTCGCAGTTGTTCATGTCTGGTCTTTAAACTGTCAAGGAGAAAGAAAGGCTTCCTTAGATGAGCCTGAAAGTCCCCGAACAATCTCTGCAGAATAGACTTCACTGCTTCATTTCACCTCAAGTCAATACCAACGTTTATTCTGTCGGTCAAACACAAGGTGAGATAAGGGTCTGCTGTAATTAACATCTTCAGCTCACAGGTCCAGACCTCTTCCTGACACATCTTTTTCTCATCAACACAGAATTGCAGTTCCTCAGCCTGGATGGATGGTCTTGGTTGGACACAGGCTGTTTTACTGGGAGCAGCCCAACTCATGGGCATCCCTCTGGATCCAAACCCCATGGCTGGCTCATTTCTGTATGGTCAAAACGCAAATTGCAGTGATGATCTGCATTGTTTCTAATTGAACTTTCTTCTTCCAAATTACTTTGTTGACAGAATCAGGCTGGGATCCTGGTGTTCTGCTTGAAAATACATTTTTGGAGTCTCATTTTGCCATCAGACTAAGATGGGACTGAAAAGACTGGAAATACTGTATTAAATGAACCCTCCCCACATCCCATGTTCCCACTGATCTTGGGTCAAAGTGCAATATTTCAACACGATTGAAACATTTAGTTCAGATGTCAGCTCTTTAAAACAATATTTTTTAACAAGGGAAACATCCATTTTCTTTTCAAAAGCATGTTTTAAGCAACAACATGACAGCTTGCAATTCCGAGACTGTTACAAGTGGGACATGCTGATATTATCTGTTTCATTTTTTTGCAGAATCAAATCTGATGACAATCAGGAAACTGTCATGATGGAAACAACTTTTTGCAAACCTTTCCCTGTCCCCCAGCAATCTGGCAAATATATTCTTCCCATTATACCCCTCCCAACAGCGATCTTAGCACTTTTTTTCTTTTTTTTTTTTTTATTTTATTTTATTTTATTTTTATCTGTCAGTCAAAGTGAGTTTCAGCTTGCAGTCTGACTAATCCTTGGCTTCTTTGCTTGGATCAGCTGTGTTGCAAATCTCAGTGCTATGTATACCTGTCCTCCAAATAGAGACCTGAGACCACCAAGGCATTTTCCATGAGTCATGGAGCAGCCACCAGATAGCAGTGCTATTCCACTTGTGCGGACTGGGGCTACGAGGTAACCCAGCCTTATCTGGCACCTCTGTCCCATTCTCAATGCTAATCCATCCATTTCTTCGGTTTCTGAAATCTTTTCAAATAGCAGAAACACATGAAAGTAGGAAGAAAATAGCAATTCTACCTCTATTACTTCTGCCATAAAATGTGAATTTAAAACTATTCACAGAAGAGAAAAAAATAATCATGACAGGATTCGGTAGCTGCTGAAAATGTTGAGTCACAACAAGGGATCCTAATTTGTCTGTTTTCTGTTTGTTTCAGTGGCAGGTGAAGGAGGGTTGATTTAATTATTTTTTAGAGAGAGTGAGGCAAGTGTTGATTTAACAGTTTAGTCATCAAAGTAATTCCACTCCATAGAGCTGCAGGACTCCAGAGAAACATGTTCACGAGCTGGAATTAATATCCTGCATGTAGCAATGTAACAGCTTTGCAGATTTTCTCCATAACATACAACAAAAAGTTATTTTGTAGGGAGGCTTCTATAGAAACTGGATTGCAAAATATTTTTTATTTTAGAATGAAATGAGGCAAAGCAGCAAACAGACAAAAATACAGCAAAGAGTAGTCATAAAGACATTGTCTGGTGAATGAATTTCAGCATTTATAAGATCAATAGCAGAGTATGAGCCAAATTAAGAGATGATAGATGCAAGGAGAACAGGAGAAATTCATTTTAAAATGGATGTTGAAAAGAAATGGAGAGCTGATGAGGCAGGGAGAGATGAGCCTGATCCTTCCAGGTGGCAGGAACTTCCCCAAGAAATATCACAGTTCCTGCTCTGAAAGCAGGAGAGGGTCTGGCAGGGTGCAAGGAGAAGAAACCACCTCCGACAAAGTTGGCATAACAAGTTCCTGCACACTAAAAGATCATATCTTTATGCAGGGTACAGCGAAGTGCATTTTGTGCTGGCTCACAGAGTCCCTGGAAATGCTTCTCGCCCCAGTGAATCCAGTAACAGCTTTGCAGTAATGGCGTGGAAGGGAACATGCTATGAGATGCCAAGGGCCGATTTCCAAAGTTGCTGGCACCTAATTTATGAGTGTGGAGTGTGCTTACCCAGGATCTCACTGATCTGTTGGCTATCTGGGCTAACTAGTCCCATGGGCATAAAAGGCACGGTTTCTACAGGTGCAACAGGCATTGAAAGGCAGGACTATGCCCGCACAACTATGCCTGTCCGTTTCCTATTTAGAGATGATATACAGGGTAAAACATACATCCAAGGGAGCAGATGTCAGGGAGGGCAGCAAGCCGTGGAATATTTCTGCTGTTCATCACATAGTGTCTGGTTCCTTTGCTTTGCTCTCCACCCTTGTCCAGAGAGCTGGGAAGAGCCCAGTGGTGAAAAAGACGGCAATTAAGTTGACCGAAGGTCAGACTGGGGATCCATTTGGAAGCTATTTAGCCCAAATCTTTGCAGAGCAGCTTTTGGGAATGGTGTGATGATAAAATTCTGTCCTGGATGGTTGATAAGCCTGAGGGCAAGTGTACAGCTGCATGTGCTCAGATGGGCTGAGGGTGGAGGAGTAATGCCCAGCCACGCCATCTCTTCCTGCATCCCCACTACCCCCAGAAAGTGGAGACCAGAGACTTTTAAACTCACAAAAGCTCAAACCCTCTTTGTGGATCATAGAATCACAGAGCTGAAAACAGCTGAGAGGTTCTTCAGTCCATGGTAGCACTGAGCTCTGCAAGGCAATGCTGCACGGAAAGGTTTCAGGCATGTATTTTACAGGATTTGACAAACCTAATATTAAGGAGACAAGCTCTGGAAGTTAAACTGACTGTCCCCAGGGACCTTTTCACAGCTGTGCAGGTTTCTGATGTGTTTGAGGTAAGGGCAGAAGTATGAAGGCAGTTACCAAAGAGTCCACATTATTTACAATCACTGGTTAATCACTTACGAGAGAACTGGTGGATTTTTAATTTGATCATATCTGTTGAACTAGACTACATTTTATTTCTTCTAGATGTGAATATCTGGGTCAAGTAAGTCTTTGAAAATGTATTGTTTATTCCTATTTTGAGCCTCCTTTTCTGTGATAAACAAGGAAAAAAACATAAGGGAAAACAGGTCAGTGAAAGAAAACTGAGGAAAAAAGGAAAAGTGAAGAATGTCAAAACATAGAGTCTTTATTTTAAAAAAATCAAATAAATGAAACTATGTTCTGAAGAATAAAAATACATTTTGCAAAGGATTCTGCTGAATAAGAGCAACATTCATTCATGTGTGAGTTTGATTTTTGCATTTTTCTACGACCTCCTCTTTAGCATCATATGAACATCGTAAGAAAAATGGCCTGACAAGTAAAGAACTCAGAAAGGAGACCATGGTGCTTCATTTCTTTCCTTATGTTATTGACCCTAGCTCAGTGGTGAACTCCTTGTTGGGCATTAAGATACAATCCAAGGAGCTGTTGGAGTTATATTCATAAGTGAAATAGTTGCCACAGCGTTGGTTTTCAACCTCACTCTGACAAAACACCCTCTGATTTTGTTCGTAGAAGTTGAGAGCAAAATCCACTGTTCATATTTACTTCTTACAAGTTGGAGATGAAATGTCCCATCCTAGATACAGCAACCACTATTCCTACTACTCCTCATTTCAGTCATGTTCTTCCACAGTTTAAAGCTAATCCTTGTTCAGAAGCTGTAAAACTTGTGCTACGCTCTTTTTCTTTTGAAAATCCCTTGCTGCTTCTGATGCTTAAATAAACAAGAGAAAAGCTCTTTTGCTAATTTCTGGCTTGAGTGGAGAAGCAAGTTCCTAGTACTTAAATTTTTTTTGTCTGTTAAAATAATTGCAATAATTACATGATAAAAAACTGCTTAGAAATAAGATAGATTAGCTCAATAGCTGCTGTACTGCATTTGTGGTTGATGAGGCTTTATTGTATTAATCAATTGTCTGCAACTCAGAAAAACGGCAGAAGTGGGTTGGGAAGTAAGTGTATCTAAATTTCAGCGTTTGAAAGAATCTGTGTGGATGTGTATTGCTGCTGAGGCCAGTCTGGGGGTAGGAAACAGGGCAAAGTACAAGATATCATTTATACTATAAAAAAGTGGAAATACATAAAACCTGCCACACAACCTAATTTCAGTAGCTTATGAAATGTCAAAGTGCAAGTGCACATAAATAAATGGAATATTTCTTTTTAGATCCTTCATGCAATTTTAAACACCTGCAGAAGTAAAACGTAAGACCTGCAAGCTGAAGAGGTCTTGAAGACCTGTGCATCTCGAAGCAGCACACTGTTGTAAAATTCACCCCTGAAACCTCTGCTGCTCCAGCCAGTCTTTGCAGTAGTGATGTATGGAATAGATTGGCTAATTCAAAGAGGTTCCTGAATTTTCACTGAAATACACCTGAATCTTTCTGTGTATTGTGTTATACTCAGAGAAGTAAAGTTCACTTTCAATCTTCAGAAGAATTGAACTCACAAATGCTGAGATGCCAGAATAGGTATCTTGCTCTTGCAGCATTTTTTAGCACATACTTGAACATGCCTTGTGAATCTCACTAGAAAGTCTGCTCTCAGACAAACATCAGCTCAACATTATGAAGAAATTAAATAGTCTGTGTTGGCTACTAATAAATTTCCTAGTTAGTTGGTATTTATTTGGAACAATCTTGAAATGAAACCTTCTCCCACAACTGCTGTGGGGCCATCAGTTACTCTGCTCTGGAGCAGGAGTAGGTAAGAAGCTTTTCAGAGAGTCTAGTGAAACAATATCCACATCTCTCTCTCTTTGGAGTGAGCAGGAAGAGCTTTTTGGAACAATAAAGAATATTATTCAGATTTCTTAGATACTGAGGTCCTGCTGTCTTGACTCATTGCTTTGTCTTCCAGAGTATTTATCAGAACATGGATATTGCTGCACATCACCTGCTTCTCCCTGCCTCTCCACGTTAAATCCCAACATAACCTCATAGAAGAAAAGGCTGTGACTGAGCATAGTTCTGGGGACAGTCTCATTCACAGCACATTGTAATTGGCCTTCAACAGGCAAATTACATATGTCTGAATTGCTGTGTCTATGGGTACTCCCCTGAGAAGATAAATGGCTATTGACTTTAATGGGATTCTTGGTGCCCTTCAGAGTTAAACACAATCTGTGTATTTAAGGGGGCGAGGTCTTTTTCTTATGTTTGTAGAACACTGAAAGCATTTGTCAGTACTTGATCAATAATAAATAATGTTGATAATAAGTGCCAGGATGCAATGAAACCTATCCCGCATTTTCAGTGCCAATTAGGAAGGCAGAAGTTTTGTTTTGTGCAAGTGTGGTGGGCTGGGACAGTAAATCATCTGATGATAAATCCATGCTATATATACTGTAAGGAATGATGTGCATCTATTATTTGTGACTAGTTATGGTGAGAAGGATCAGATGGGTCAACATTTGCCCCCCTGTTAATTTTAAAATATTTTATGATACATTTATGACATTCATTTCTTGTGTTAAATATGTTAAACTTCAGGATGGGCAGGGATCTGTACCCCAAAGGTGCAGGGGTGACAGTTTCTGACTATGACTTCTCATATGACTCCGGGCAAAAGTTGTACTTCAGCTACTCAAGTGCTCAGTGCTGAACTAGAGAGCATCTGACTTTCATTATCCGCAATAAAAGTGTGTGAATTGAAACCAGGAAGCGCCTATTTGTCAAAACACTCAGAGCTGCTAAATCACTGAACTACGAGATGACATATTTGTTCCTATTAGGTCTTGAAATGTGAGACCCACATGCGATGCCACCATGCAGCACACCCTGCGTTCACCCAGCGGTCTCCGAGCACGGGATGGAGCGAATGCTGCAGCTGCAAAGCACCTGCCCAACACAGTAGACTCTTACCTGGCTCAGGGAGAGCAAACCATGATTAGGAATACCTTGGAAACAGGTCTATTAATCTAGGCAGTTTTTCTTTCCTGTCACCATGGAGCTATGGAGAATTGCTGCTGCCTCCTATACAGATGAACCTGAAACCTGGGGCAGACAATATGAGAAAACCTATGATGTCCAAAGTGTCTCCCTGAGCTACTTGCTGTTGTCATCAGCTACCCAAGCAAGATCTGAGCTTAGGGTTTGAGATAGGTGGTGGTACAAGGGTGTTCCTGCAAGGAATATAGGGCAGAAGTGACTGCCTGGAGTTTTAGGGCAATTCAGGGTCCTATCGCGGCTCTGAGGAAGAGGAAGGGTGTTGTTCCACACAGTGGGGTGCAGCTGTCCTGGGGTGGGGAGCAGCACAGATTTCCATATCTCCTCAGTCACAGATGTGGTGGAGTGGGGTTGGGTGAAGCTCCACCTATTCTCCCAGGTGAACCTGCCTTGGACTCACAACACAGTGCAGACACAAGAGCATCCGCTCCATATATTCCCCAGTCAAAACAAGAAAAAAGCTGATGCTGAAACAAGTCGATCACCACAAATCGAGGTGAATTCAGCCTCCAGTCTAGCTCTTACATGTAGTTCAGTACCGACCTCTTCAGCAGCTCTCTCCAAAGCAGGACTTTCACGTCTGTATCAGTGCCTCAGTTTCGCAGAAGTCAGCAGTATTGCCGAGACACTGAATGTCAGAGGTGGAGGGACCGGTGGAGCTGGGATTGCTGCCAAACCAGCTAGAATGCACTCAGCCAGCAAGTGCTGATTCCATCTATATCAAGGGAATGATCCCAACGGCTCAGTATGGAAATCTAACAGGTCCAACCAGTATATGCTGGGAAAGTGGTGGCGTAGGGATGCAAAACAGCCTCCTGGCCTCAGTGACTGAGGAGGGATTCAGACAGGGACATCTTTGTGTACCTTTGTCTATCTTTGTGTTATACCACATGATCAGCTGCTTCTGGTATGCAGAAATGCTGCCAGTGAATTATTTCCAGTAACCTCCTTCTAATGACAAGACAAATCAAAAGACAAAATGAGGAGGGTCTAGGCACTCCTGTGGCTTGGAGAAGCTCTCTTTGGGTGCAGCAAGTACCATATCTCTACCTAACAGGTTCCTAATGCCATCCTGTCCTGGCACTGAGTCAGGAGCTCTGAAAGCAAAAAGGGCATTGGGAGCACACATGCTATTGCCAACTCAGCTTTCTTAATATTTTTATTTTGCGATTACACAGCGCTGGCATTCAGTGGCTGCAATCCAGCTTGAGGAAGGCATGCACAGACAAAGTCCCTGACCCAAATGGTTCACATTTTCACTTTACAATGCTACTACTTCAAGCTGCAGTCATGGATGATGTTATAGACTAGCAAACAGACAGACAGATGGACTTTTCTTCCTCTATCCTCTGCTAAAGTCCTTCCTCCCTTTGAAAATTCATTTATCTTCTTTTGAGGTATTTCTGACTTTTTTTTTTTTAATTGATCAAATGTCTTTTGAAACTTTGGGTCTGTTTTTCCTGCTTTATCATGGAAGCAAATAAGACAGATTTATGGCTCCGTGTAAAACTTCAGCCTTGTTTATAAATTGCTTGTGATTGATTAAGTAATAAAAATGCTTTTAAGACAAGGAGGTAAATCTCTCAGCTAATTGCTCAGTGCTTTACATTATAACCTTGTTACCGTGACTGGGCCGGACAGCTCTGCTATTTCTATCTCATGAGCGTCACACTGGAACAATCATCCCCAGTACGCTGCTCTGCCCTGGCCATCAAAAGGCACAGACCGATAATTAATGGGTCAATAAATAAACCAAGTGCTGCATCTGAAACACAAGAACAAATCTTTCCTTTTCAAAGGTGATTTCCTAGGTGGAGATGATTTCTCAGACAGGAGCACTGCCAATTTCCAGCCATGGCCTGGATGAAATACAACAGAAGCATAGCCCCTCTGCCTCTCAGCTACCTCCTATCTGCCTCCGTTAATGGAGTCTTGGGCACAGAAATCACCAGCAGTGAGCTGAGTGTGTTAAAAGTGGGTAAAATGAAGAGTAACTTGGAGAAGCTAATGTGATTCATATGCAAAATGCCTTCATTGTACGACTGTTTTCTCTTTTTGATACAAAGCAGGGACCCAGTTCACATCTTGGACTTTAAGGACCATGAAAATACATATGATAAATATTCAACAGGAGCTCAGCAATCCTAAATTTATTTTTACCATGTCAAACCTCAACTGCCACAGGGAAGGGAAGGGTTGTCCACTAATTGAATGCTTGGGATGGTTCCTCTAACAAATGTTGGATCGAGAGATAGTTCTGATAGTAATTTTGATATAGTTCAGCAACACATACTCGTCATTCCAGAGCAACCCATGCACCAGTCCCCCTTGATTTCAGGCCCATGCAGAGTTAGATCAGATCAGTCTCTCTAAAGCGACACGAGCCAGCACACTTCTACAGCCCTTGTTCACAACAAATACAAACCAGCTGGCAAATTCAGACTAGCTTTGAAGGCCTCAGCAAAGTACCAGCCTCCTTCCTGGGCCCCTCAAATCTGGGGGCATAAATGCACTTCCACCCTCTCTTCTTTTTGTTGTTTTTTAACAAAGTGGTCGATTAGTCTCTTGACTCCATGGCACCTTCCCAGCGTTCATCAGCATCAGAGGCAGGAGGTTGATTGCTGGGGCTGATTGCAGTGTCGATGCAGCTGATTACAGGGCCTTAATTGTGATGACTAGAAAAAGACTAAAAAGCCATTGAGCCTTAAAACCCTTGGGGAGGGTGGGATCTGCTTCTGTAGAGCATTTGCCAGTGTCTGGACCAGCACCTCTCCCTCCCTGATGGATGCTCCCTAAGTGCTGGGATATGCTTGGGTGAAGGTAAGTTCAGAAAGGAGCCACTTTTTCAAGGAGGTTTTTATGGGAGGGAAATGGAGGTGGTTTTCTCATAGACCTGATGTTCCCTGCTAGGCCCATGCAAGCAGACCCATCCTGGTACTGCCAGCACCTTCAGCAAATGCTCTTGCAGCAACGTAATGCTAACAGGGCCCCCAACACAAGAAGGACATGGAGCTGTTGGAGTGAGTCCAGAGGAGGGCCATGAAGATAATCAGAGGGCTGGAGCATCTCTCCTATGAAGACAGACTGAGACAGTTGGGGTTGTTCAGCCTGGAGAAGAGATGGCTCTGGGGAGACCTTCTAGCAGCCTTCCAGTACCTGAAGGGCCTACAGGAAAGATGAAGAGGGACTTTTTACAAGGGCATGGAGTGATAGGACGAGGGGTAATGGTTTTAAACTGAAAGAGGGTAGATCTAGGTTAGATATTAGGAAGAAATTCTTTACTGTGAGGGTAGTGAGACACTGGAATGGATTACCCAGAGAAGCTGTGGATGCCCCCTCCCTGGCATCCTGTTTAAGACCAGGTTGGATGGGGCTTTGAGCAACCTGGTCTAGTGGAAGGTGTCCCTGCCTGTGACAGGGAGGTTGGAACTAGATGATCTTTAAGGTCCCTTCCAACCCAAACCATTCTATGATTCTATAACAGAGGTGGTTACAACCACAAATGGTTGGATGCAGCCAGACCAGGTGTCCTCCCTTCACGGGCTCACCTGTCTGAACAGGCACGTCAAATTAGCACTTGTGTTCTTGCACACCTGCGTGGTAGAAGACGTACTATAGGTAATGAACCCTCTTTATCATTAAAATCAAAGTAATGCTCCGACACACAAAACCTGCCAGCAGGCAGTTCTTCCTTTCATGTGCTCACAAACTTCTTGGTGTGGCATGACAAGATGATCCCCCAGTGTTGAAGCTAGTATCCTGGGGAAAAGAGCTTTGGAGACATTTAGCCTTAACTATGCTCTTTTACACACCATGTGTCTACTTTACATATTCATTTCCTTAATTGTATACATTGCCAAACCCCATGTTCACTTGTTATAGCATTTATGTTTGCACTACATTTGCATTAACCTGCTGTCATGGCTTCATTACTATCATAGCCAGCGCTTACAGGTGTCTTCTCAAAATGCCCAGAACCAAAACGGTTTGGGATCTAGTTTACCTGCATTCCAGTCTAATGAGCAACCATATCCTTATAGTCTGCTACCCAGTTAATAAGAGGTCAGACTCAAGCTTTCAATTAATGCAAAGCTACGTTACCTGATCTAGCTGAAATTCAAACAAAAATTATTGTACCCATTACTCATTTACTTATGCTAGGTAGCAAAACTCTTCATGAATGAGGCTTCTCGGGGGTCTGGGATCTCTTCTGCATGCACTGCTATACTGTTGGAAAACCTTCATGTCATCAATAAGACCCAATACAGTTTGACCTAAGAAAACACCTGGAGACTAAGTGCAAAATGCACCGTTATCTTCCTGCGCCTGGCCTTACCCACACCTCTTAGCTGCCTGCACACGCCTTGAAAAGCTTTTATTGTCCTTGCTGGATATTTTATGTCTCTCCTCTGAATCTTAATTATATAATAACAGAGCTAATCAGTCCCAGATGTCCTATGTCACAGGGGAGTGTTTTGTTTCCTCAGCCCCCACCTTACACATGCTGGTTTGTGCCATTAAGCAGCCCTTCTGCATCCCAGTGGGATGAATACATGATGATGTCTCAGTCAACAAGCTTAGGTGTTGATGCTGCCTTGGACTGAGAGAGTTGGCTTTCTCATGCACTTAGAGAAGATTAATGAGAATTCATACTGAGGGGGGAAAAACATAATATTTTATTTTGCTGGCAGCATGCACATGCAATAAAAGTATCTTTTTTTAATAAAAATCAATGATGACTTAAAATGCACAGTAAATGTTGCAACATTAATAAAAGATGCTACACATAAAATTAGACTTAAATGTGCAGTTTACCCAGCTATTTACAACCCACATTTCAGACCTTATCATGCTTCCAGCAGAGAGTGAAATGGTCTAAAACAGCTGTCAGGCAAAATAAAATAAATATAGTCTCAGTGCAAATAAAACAAACAGCATCCTGCAGATTCCTGACTGAGCTCCAATGTCACCTCCCTATGAACTGAAGAGGAGTCAGCGTGTAGGTCTCAAGCACAGGTGAAGGTCACTACCAAGCAGAGTGACGCAGGGTGCCAAAGCTGTAACGAGGACAAGCACTAGTAACTTAAGTAACACGGGAGGGGATGGATGTGTGAACACAGGACCCTGAAGGAACCGCACACCTCACCTGCCTACTGCAAGGCAGGGCTGACCGTACTATTCCTTTCTTTGCTGCAGCCTTTATACATGACAGTAGGTTTTTGTTTCTCTTCCCCTCCTTGCTCTCTTCTGTGAGTCAAACAGACCCATTTCTTCACTGGTTCCTTGTAGGTCATGTTCTCCAAACCTCGGATGTTGTTTCACTGCTCTCCTCCAGCATCTCTCCTGCTGATCCGCTCCTTGGCTGCCATGCAGTGCCTGTAATGGGCTGCAGTTCCCCAGCTGAGCCCACACCAGTCCAAAGTCAACAAAAAGCTGACTTTATGCATCTCACAAGCCTCACTGCTGTTTATGTGTCCCAGCATGGTTTGTCCCTTTCTCAGCAGCATGACATTTTTGACTCTTGTTCAGCTTAATGCTAACTCTAGGTGCCCTTTTATACAGTTATTTAACCAGTTGTCTCTACTCTGTATTTATTTTGTTGACCATCCCTGCTCATGTCTTCTGTGCTGAATTTTCAGCCTGTTCTCCAGTGTGATTTTAGTTGCTCTGAGTGTTGTGACCAAATTTAATAAGTTTATTTTCTATTTTATCATTCTGGTTATTAATGAAAATATTGAGCAGCACCAGAACTAAGAGGCACCACGTCAATTCTCCATGAGACATACCCTGCTAGTCTAACAACGAACCATTTATTACTCTGGATATGGCTTTTCAAACAGCTCTTCACAGAAAATATGAGTATGTTTCCTTAGTTTATCATGAGCAAGCAAAGTTAAAACCTTACAAAGCCAAAATACAGCAGAGCTACTGTGGTTTCTTGGGCACATAGTCTCTTACCCTAGAAAGATAGTAGAATAGCTTACTATGATTTTCTTAACATATACACATAGTCCTTATCTGGTAATACCCCAGCAGTGAAAGAAAATCGCAGAATGGATCTTGATGCAAGAGAGAAGGTAATTGCCTTGCACAGAGATGTGCAGATGAGCTCCAGAGAGTGGGGCTGGCTAAGGGATGGGGAGAAATAAGTGAAGAAGGGACAAGCAAACCTCTCTCTCTCTCAGTCATATCCAGAGCTGATAGTAGTATTTTTGTGCTGATACCATGGTAACTCTAAGGACACACAGAGAAAAGAGTAGCAACAAATACAGTGTTTATTCTGTTCAATGATATGTACCTGTCTTACCCAATGAAGCAGATGCAGCACAGAAAGACCATGTGTCATGCATTGGGTCAGACTAAACCATCATAATGATCCCTTCTGGCCGTGACTCTGCCAGCTGCAGTGAGCTGCTGCTGCTGGATCGAGAGCAGGATCTGGCTCCTTCCAGATACTGTCAGTTTTGCAGGGCAGACAGGCCACCAAGGGAAAAAGAGGGATTCCCAGCCTAGTGCCCTGGATTACAAGTCAGTACCTCTAAAGATAACCCTGAAGAGGTAATTGTAAATTATATTTGGCACCTTCTTGCAGTGGGTACCGCCGTGCTGCAGGGAAATTTCCAGTGACTGCAGGAGGCTTTAGTTCAAGTCCTAGCCAAACAGAGTTCAGTCATAGGGAGAGAGGAGGTGATGTTCCCATTTTGCTTCCCATACTTCCCTTATTTAATGCTGTCGCTCCTGGTAGCGCACTCCTGTAGTCACCCTTCGTGCACTCTAAATAATTTAATTCCATCCTTGATTATTTATACACTTAGATACACAGTGACTTTTAGCACAGACCCTGCTAGTCATTAATTACCCATGTGGGCTATTTTTAGCAATGTTAATCTTTCTTCAAAAGTCACTGCCTTGAGTTCCCTCATCATTCCAGTCGCTCTTCGCCGAGCTCCCTCCAAGCTGCTGGCAGGACATACCACACAGCCTTTTATTTTTTTGAGGATCCCCTTTGTGTTTTAATTCCAACTGGTGTGAGATAGCACGGAGATGCTGGGTGGTGTGAGTCAAGGAAAATGCAGAATTAGGGCTGTGGGATGTGTTCCAACCTTGACAAGCTTGGGGAGATGCAGGGTGTCGGAGGGGATTGAGGATGCTGAGCGGGAAGAGAGTTGTGCTGTTTCAAGCATTTGCAACAAAACCTGAAATTATAACAACTCGCCTATTTCAGGGCATTTTTCAGAACTGAAAACTGAGAGCTGTGGATCATTTTTAACAAAAGGGGTCACTGAATTCTTGAGACTTTACCATCACCTTTTGTCTGTGAGATTCAATGTGCAATTGCCAGCTGCATGCAGCTGGGTGAGGTCTGCACAAGGACCACTAAGTTTGTCTGCAAGCAGATGCAGATTCACACTTCAACTTGACAGCTTACTGGCCTGCAGTGTAAATTTGAATACCAGATTAGACCTCGGAGGAACTGAAGAAGTTTCGCCTCAAGATTTTTCAGCCTGATACTCAGACTGAGAACACCTTTCACATCTTGCATACACAGGACAGAAGCAGCGCCCTCCTCCCCACACCTGCCCTTACTTCATTACATTAGGATCCATTTAACAAAGAAAACTTGTCACATATTTTCATGTTTCAGAGGCTGGAAAACTTTCCTTCTTGTATTGTTACCATGGAGAGAAAAAAGCCCATGAACATTGTTATTTAGGCTTTTCATGTTATCCATCAGTCAGAAGCACGGAGCAAGCTATATGAACCTCCCTGACCTGAAACACAGAGCAGTCACACAGTACAGCGAAACCAGGATATCCATCAAGCTACTGCTCGGGGTCAGCTCGCTCGCTAAAGAATAACACCATTTGCAAGATCTAAATGCTCCTGCTTAGATCAAATCTTGAATGGAGTTGGAAGGGAAAACCTGAATCTAAGCAATGAGTAGTTTTGGGATAGTCTGTATCTGGTCCAGAAATGGGTCAAAACTCTGCAATTTGGCCCATCTCTCAAAAACATGCAGACAGAGGGAAGTCAGTGCTCTCTTTTCCCTTGTTTAGCTTCTTACTCTCCTATTGCTATATATCCCAAGACATGTCCACTTTGAACTAGAAATAAAGACTGATGTCATTGGTGCCCAATATCTCAAAAATTGACACAGCCAGGAGTTAATCTCCACTTGCATAATTCCACCGATTCCAGGAGGATTTACAGCTCCTAGTCCCTGTGCTGAGAAGAATAAAGCCAGTGCAGTCTGGCTTTTCTTTATTATCCCTCTTAAAGTTTATGTCTTCAAATATGGTCTGATTATGAGTTAACAATACTGAAAAGATCAATACCAGAGCCTGACTGGGGAGCTCAAAACATGTTCATAAAAGTTAAATTAGAATCATAAAATGATTATGGGCTCCAGGTTTTTTTTTTTCCCTTGACTGTACTGCCTGGTTTGGGTGGCAGTTTGCTGGCTGGCGGGGAGGTGATCCACATCTGTCTTCCCCTCCTCTGCCCCCACTGTAGCTTCATTCAAGACACAAAGGGCTGGAGCAGGGCTGCACTTCTGAAGAATTTCAGTGGGCTTCAAGTCATGTTTAAATGCTCCTCATTTTTTTGTCGTTGTTTTTTTTTCTGAAGCAGGACTCGAGCAGGTGTCTCACAGAAGGTTCTTCAAAAATCACAGAAAAGAATGAGAAACACACAATATGTTCTTCATCTTCATTGCAAGAATATTGCAGGCAGTTCCTGTAACACCTTTAATGCCTTAGCTGGATGCTACAGGCCAGGACAATTTTTACCCTCTTTCCCACCCCCTGCAACACTTGTCCCAAAAGGGAGATTATTTTGCTATATCCTTTTATTGGTTTGTTCCCTTCCTCTCTTCCCTTGAGCCATCCCAGCTTCATTAGGGGGACAGTACAAAACTAAGGTTAAATACATCAAATGCCCTTTTTATGAGTCTATGCTGATGTTTCTGTGACTAACCATATTATAAGACATGCAGATAAATCTGGTCCTAGTTTATTGTTAGTCACCTAATGGTAATATGTCCCCTATCTGCCTTGTCTATTGCCTACTTCTGTGTTTCTTGTTACTTGATGTATTTTTAACATACTCGTCCTTGCCATGTCCCGTGAGTACAGACTGGACATTACCCCAGTTTATCAGATGGCAGAAAGAGGCACGGGGCAAAAAGTGACCCTGTGGAGACCAACTAGGAGCTCTGGGGTGCAGCACAGGATGGAGGCACTCCTCAACATCAGAGCACCTTGCCCCACACATGAACTTCTGATGATTTCAGCAACAGCCGTTCTCTGCTGTGGAGGGGGTGTGTGTGTGTGAACGCATGTGAGCTTCTGCACGTGGGTGTATCGTGTGAAATATCAAAATGCTCTTGAGAACTGCTTGAAGTAACCTTGCTCTCGCTTCTAACAAAAAACACTGCTCAGTCATTTACATTCCTTTGTAATCTGATGCAGTGATTAGAAAAATCTCTTCATTGTAGTTTTTCCCCTTAAACGTGGCAACCAATGACCCTTGCGCTGGATTTGAGAGGGAAATGTCAGCTCTTCATGTGGAAATGAATCAGACGATCATAGGTAAACATCAGGGGGAGCAGCGAGCGTGACAGAGACCTGAACAAGGGGAACATGAAATGGGCTTTAATCTGATCACAAATCTCGCTTTTAGGAAGGAGAGCTGTGGGCTGCCAGGTGCCCTAGACGGTAGAGACAAGTTCCCAATTATGGATGTGCAGACTAAGGAGGATTAAAGGAAGGAGCTGGCAGGTGATGATATTGTGCTGTTTTACTGTTGCTTTACCACTGAAGCCAGCCCTGGCACCCTCTGGTAGCCCTGTTTCTCATCGCTGCCAGCCCTCTGCCTTTGCATCACCCCTTCTTCTCCCAGACATTGGTGCATGGAGAAGGGCACAGTCAATCTGCTCCCATTTTTTTCTGCAGTTCCCATGTAATGTGCTAGGACCAGCAAGCCTGCCAACGGAGACTCAGAAAAGACTTGCTGGTTCCTCTTCATCTGAGTGCAGATTTGCTCACCCTTGAGCAACCTTGAAGCTTCAGCAGAGCTGGTGGGGCAGTTCCTGCCTTCTGCTCTGCTCCTCTCTGTCTGAACTCGGGTGCAAACTCCCTGCAGCCCATAGAGCAGGAAGGTGACATGGCATGGACTGGGGAGATTGGGTGGCAGGAACATGCTGTACTGCAGAAATACCATTTCCAAAATGCCCAGCTACTGGGAAGTGGTAGCCTTTCTAGGTAGATGTAATGCCTTCTAGAACAAGACTGGGGTGAGAAAGAGAAGGAGGGAGCTAGGAAAGGACATAGCAGAAAGGCAGGGAATAGCATGGGTGGTCCCAGGTCACTTCTGGAACAGGAGGACACAGTCATTCATCCTGGGTGGGAGGTTTGAGATACATCGTGATGGGGAGTCAAGGGACCAGATTCCTAGGTCACTCACTGAAGGAAGGGGAGCGAAGCAGTGAAGTCGCCTTGCAGGAGATGGGAGAAAGGAGAATCCCGGATCGTTTGGAGGGGCAGGATGGCCACCGCTGCTCACGAGGAAGAGAACACCTTCAGAGATGTCTGAGGAGGAGAGATTTTCAGGTTTCTCTTAAGAGAGGATACTGAGTCTGCATTTGGGAAGAGAAGCACATTCAGAGAATAAAGTGTGCAACATACTGCATTGAGGTACTAAGGAGCAAAGTCTTAAGCTACTGTATGTTCAATAGCCTGTCCCCTGGGCAGACTCCATCTGGGCTCTTGCTCGCCATAATACCTGTTGTTCAGCAATTCTCCTGTTCCCAGATAAAGTGAAATGAGGCAGCTTCTAGTTCAAAGGCTCGGTTTGGAGCAAAACCTGCTAGGAGACATCCACAGGGCTCACCCTGCTACTGCCACACGCTCGCTCTTGCTTTGAAAAGTGCCTATGCACCACAGTGGGTGGTTACGTGCAATCTGGCAGTCCAAGTAGACTAATAATGATTAGTCTTGTAACCAGCCTGCTGCTGCAAGCATCTTTGATCTTGGTTCATCTCCCCAAGTGCTGTTCTAGCAGTGGGGAAGGGAGCGGCAAAGCAGCTTTATGCAGCCACAGTTTCCCTAGCCGAGCTCTGTGCAGCAGCTCTCCAGCCTTGCTCTCTCAGGCTCTGATGGGGAAAATTGCATTTCTCTGCTCTGACCTTGGATCAGATTCTTTTCCCCACACCAAGTTTATTGCAGATCAATGATATTTCAGTGCTGACATAAACACAAATATTACATCTAGACAGTTGGTAATAGAGACTGTTTATTACAGCAGTATTCCTCAATAATATACAATTATGCTTACACTTATATGGTGCCTTTCAGCTGAGGAGCTAAAGTTGCAAAGCCTCACAAGCCCTTGTGATGCAAGCCTGATGTTATTGATGAAGACAAGAGAACCTAAAGACATTGAACGTAACAGCATAAGAACAGCTCATATGGCTCTACTGGCTCAGACTAAAAGTCTGTCTAGCCTAGCATTGTTTCTCCTGTATGCATGCCAGTAAGAAACCCTATCTGATACTCCAAGTACGCTTTTCTTCCAACTTGTGGCTAATCTGTGACTCTAAGGTTTTCTCAACTATAGCTGGTTTTTATGATGTTAATAACTCTGAATAGGACCTATGGACCTATTCATGGATCCATTAAGATCCAATAGGATCCATGGAGCCAGGTAGCATCTTAGCATCAACAACAACATGACCAACCTGATTTCCTCAGTAGGGAGGTGGTGGGACTCGAGGGAAGGAGCCACACGAGACAAAAAGCACTCGAAAGAGTCCTCAGCAGCCAAACTCCCCAGCCCAGACATGCTGCAAAGCACCTCACTGGGTGCCGTGGCTGGAAAAGAGCCTGTGAGGAAAAGCTGGGGAGCACAAACGCATTTCTCCTCCTTCCCCTGGGGGGAAAGGTCCCACTCCACGGCAGGGTGCTGCACCCCATGTGGAGGAGGAGACTCGTGGGGGGCTTCTCACAGCATCCTTGGTTGGGAATGGGGGACTGGGGGTGAGCAAGAGGGGGCTCAGTGGGATCCAGCCTCTCCAAGCAGTTCCTGCGGTGGAGGGGGGGGGAGCTCTGGTTCTTTGCCCACCATCCTGTTGTAAAGGGGCTGCTGGGAAGGTGGCGAGCATCCCCCCACCGCCGCCCCAAAACCACTCGCCCGGGTCCCAGGTGCCACGCTGAGACACGTCAGAGGGCGCCCTGCTCCGCGCTTGCGAGCGGCGGCGGGGCGGGAGGGGGGGGCTGGCCCCTTCCCAAAGCCCCGAGCAAACCCCGTTGCCTTCCGAAACGGGGACCCTGGCCGCGCCTCAGCCCCTGCTCCGCGGAGGGCAAGGTGGTTTGCAGCCTGCAGCTCTGCATCCTTCCCTCCCTGCAGCCCTGCACCCCTGCGTCCCTGCCCCGCCGAGGGGGAGGTGGTTTGCAGCCTGCATCCCTGCATCCTTGCTTCCCTGCATCCTTATTTCCCTCCATCCTTGTTTCCCTGCATCCCTGCAATCCCTGCTCTGCAGAGGGCAAGGTGGTTTGCAGTCTGCATCCCTGCATCCCTGCGTCCCTGCCCCATGGAGGGTGAGGTGATTTGCAGCCTGCATCCTTGCATCCCTGCCCCACAGAGGGTGAGGTGGTTTGAGATCGGATCATCCTGAGTGCCATTACACAGCCCATGCAGGACAATTGGGGCATCGGGGCCAGCCAACATGGATTCATGAAAGACAGGTCCTGCTTGACCAACCTGATCTCCTATGCCAAAGTGAGCCGCTTAGCAGATGAGGGCAGAACTGTGGATGGAGTCTATCTAGACTTCAGGAAGGCATTTGACACTGTCTCCCACAGCATCCTCCTAGACAAACTGGCTGCCTGGGGCTTGGATGGGTGGACTCTTCGATGGGTTAAAAATCGGCTGGATGGCCGAGCCCAGAGAGTGGTGGTGAATGGTCCAACTGGCGGCCGGTCACTAGCAGGCTTCCCCAGGGCTCAGTTTTGGGGCCGGTGCTGTTCAATATCTTTATAGATGATCTAGACTTAGGGATTGAGTGCACCCTCAGTAAATTTGCAGATGACACCAAGCTGGGTGTGAGTGTCGACCTGCTGGAGGGTAGGAAGGCCCGACAGAGGGATCTGGACAGGTTAGATAGATGGGCCGAGAGCAACGGCATGAGGTTCAACAGGAACAAGTGCCGGGTCTTACACTTGGGCCACAACAACCCCACGCAGCGCTACAGGCTGGGGGAAGAGTGGCTAGAAAGCAGCCCGGCGGAAAGAGACCTGGGGGTGCTGATCGACAGCCGGCTAAACATGAGCCAGCAGTGTGCCCAGGTGGCCAAGGCGGCCAACAGCACCCTGGCCTCCACTGGGAATAGTGTAGCCAGCCGGTCTAGGGAAGTGATCGTCTCTCTGTACTCGGCACTGGTGAGGCTGCACCTTGAGTACTGTGTCCAGTTCCAGGCCCCAAACTTCAAGAAAGATGTTGAGGTATTGGAGCGAGTCCAGAGGAGGGTGACCAAGATGGTGAAGGCTCTGGAGGGTCTGACCTCCGAGAAACGGCTGAGAGGGAGCTGGGGTTGTTTAGCCTGGAGAAGAGGAGGCTCAGAGGTGACCTTGTTGCAGTCTACAACTACCTGAAGGGAGGTTGTAGTGGAGTGGGAGTCGGCCTCTTCTCCCAGGCAACTAGCGCTAGGACAAGAGGACGTAGCCTCAAGCTTTGCCAGGGGAGGTTCAGGTTAGGCATTAGGAAGCATTTCTTCTCAGAAAGGGTCATTAGCCATTGGAACGGGCTGCCCAGGGAGGTGGTGGAGTCACCACCTCTGGATGTGTTTAAGAAAAGACTGGACATGGCACTTAGTGCCATGGTCTCGTTGATATGGTGGTGTCAGGGTAATGGTTGGACTAGATGATCTCAGAAGTCTCTTCCAACCTGATTGATCCTGTGATTCTCTGATTCTGTGATTCTGTGAACAAGTTAATGAGCTATTGATCAGTCAAGCCACATGGAGAAGAAAAGAAGGCAGAAGTCTCCCACTTGACAATTGTACCTTTAGGACAAAGATACAGGGGTACCATCTTTGCCCTCCTAATTTTCTCAAGCTTTGCCAGACTCCCCAGGAACTCAGTGGTGTCCTGGTTTTGCAGGAATAAAATTTACAGAATCACTTTTCTGTTCCATGTTGTTTCAGTTTGTGGCCAGCTGTGCTGTGATGATCAAGGCCATCAGCAGTGAAAGCCAGGGCAGCTGCCCCAGGCTGGCCCACAGGTGTGTTCTGTAACATTAACGTCAGGTCTCTATAAATGGGAAAGCTGCTGGGGATGGGTTTTTTTTGCTCTGTTCTCTTCTTGTGCTGCTCTTCCTCTCTTCTCAATGGCTGTGATCCCTAGAGGGACTTGCTACCACTCCATGAGCTAAGTATAACTTTTTGTCTTTTGTATTTTTTGTGGTTTGGCCTAAACCAGGCCAATTTTCCTTTCAGTGATTTTTACTTTCAGCTAAGTCTCTTCTAAGTAACTGCATTTTCTGAAACTAACTGCATGTTTTGCAGACAGTGTCTGCTTCCAGGACTGATTATACTCAAAGTTTGTAGTTATCACTGAGGCACCGGTAGGGATGTTATGCAGAAAGGCTCTCGCTGTACTTAGAGAAACCAAGGTCACTGCTAAATTCCTCACTGCTTAGGAGTGAAGAGCCGAAGGCGGGTCGCAGCTGCAGGGGGGAGCGGACAGGGCAGGTGACCCAAAATTGACCAACGAAGGTATTCCATCCCATACATGTCATTCTCAGTATAAAGCGGGGGGATTGCGAGGGTCTCAGGCTGCTGTTTTTTGGGGGGCCTCTGCCTGCTTGGGCTGCTGCTGCTGCTTCGGGCTACTTCTGTGGCTTGAGCCTTTGGCCAGTGCCCAAAGAGGACTTTGTCCATTTTCCTGCTGCCCCTGATCCTGATCCGTGCATCCCTGCATCCAGCTCTTGACCATCGCTGGGCCCAGCCTGGGCCTTCCCGGAGCCTGCCCTGCAGTGCCGGTGGGGACGTGGCCGACATCGGGGGAGCTCGATCTTGGTTTTGTGTATATATTTGTATATATTTGATTATTTCTATTATTATTATTATATTCTTTTTAATTATTATAGTTTATTAAAACAGTTTTAACTTTCCAACCCGTAAGTCTCTCTCCCCTTCCCTTTCCCCTTCAGCGGGGGGGAGAGTTAACAGAGAGCATCTGCCACAGGTTTAATAGCTGGCCCAGCTTTAAACTGTGACAGTATTAGTATTGATATTGGTTTTCTTATCTTAATAAATCTGTTTAAATTTCAACCCATGAGTCTCCCTCCTTTTCCCAATTCCCTTTCTCAGCTTTGGAGGGGTCTTGAGTGATAGAACAACTGGTTATTGTTTAGCCCTGGGTGCAGGCTAAATGAAGATGAGTAGTAATGTTGAAAATTAGACTTCTACCTGCAGACTGATCTGTACTTTTTGCTATGAAAAGAGGTCTACAACCTCCATGCATATATAGGGAGATATTTAAAATGAAAAATGATGAGAGTAGATTTCCAGCAAGTACAAAAGAGATGTAAAAGCTGTTTGAAACAGCACACTCTTACTAGCCCTACACTTTACTTGCATTCCCAGATAGTGTTGCTGGAGAGGGTTGGGTAAATGAAGGTCATTGCAGGTACTTGCAAAAGTGTCTGGAGGTTGCTTCTAAATGAAAGGCTGCTTCTCTCATTTCTTTCTGGACTATGGCTGAAGAGATCTGAAGATTGCAAAACCCTGGGAAGGCAGCCCAGCATTGCATAAAAGTATGAGCTGAAAATATTTGAAAGTTTCAATATTCCCCTTTTTGTTATTATTTTGTAACCAGCATTTACAAAGGGCTACACTTCTCTTTGAAACTCAATTCACTGGTGCAAAGAGAAGAGTGATTAAAAAAAATTCAAAGGCCAGATGGTTTGGGGATTTAAGAGAGTCTAAAAATTCACATTTCTGTCATGAGGTCAAATCCACTTTTACTACTTGAAAATCATTAGCAGCTAAAGGACTTGGTTCTCAGGGAAACCATGCCTGCACTAGGATGTCTCATGCTAGTCCTTATGTGGTGCTGTCTCTACCACTAGAAATACCTCCACCCACCACAGGGTGTTACTGTCCCTTCCCCACCTTTTCCATGGGACAGTTGGAGACCTCCTCATATGGTGGCCCAAGCCAAGTGTGTGTTGTCTGCTTTGTGCTGATTTCCCAGTGTGTATAGGCTTTTGTTCTTGAGATGCTGGATAACGGAACAGGGATGCTGGAGAAGGCATTGAGAGAAGAGACAAGAACCACCATATTTTTATCTTATTTTATCTTATTAAAAACTAATAAGGTCTTGCCCCTAAGTCTTGCTGGGGCCAAAAGTTGCCGGAAACTGGGCCACCCCCCCAGCTATCAATTTTAGCCGAGAAACTAGGGTCTGAGTATGCTTTGAGGTTGTCTCCTTTGTCACAACACAGGTTTCACCAGCATAGGAGAACCTTGCCTTGTTCACATTTTCTGTGGGAATAACAGAGCAATTGTCAGTCACACAAGGCTTGTCAATCTGGCTCATTTCACCAAGACTAAGTTTGTTTGCAATGTGAATAAATTAAGACAAAACTGAAAAATGCCTGGATGAGGATTAATTAATCATTTGGAGAGTCCCCTCAGCTTTCAGGGCTGTACTGCAGGGCTCCCGGAGCATTGTCAGTGTGTTCTGAAAGGCAGCCAATGAGCAGGATCTGATTCACTGCCCAAATTAATCTATATGAATGGCTGTGGGATCCATTTGAAAGCAGTACTGAGAATTGGCCTACAAAAAGGCAGCCCAATTTTTTGCAGAAGCTACTTTGGGAAATGAATGAGGACTTTACAATCTTCTTCAGCCATAAAAAACCATACACATAGCACACTGCTGCTTGCCTATTTTAATTAAACCAATAATTAAATTTTAATGAAATGCAGGTTTTCCTGAAAAAGTCAGCAGTGATTGAAGAGTTTTCAGTTGGAGGAGGAAGGTGAAGTCGATGTATCAGGCCACTGGGCTCCCCTCCCCTAACAAATGTTGGAGGAAATACATGGAGAACTGGGTTCATGTAATGAGCTGAACAAGAAACATTTATGATAATGAAGTCGAGGCATCTTATTTCATATGGCTCTGCCTGGCTGGGTATTTGTTTCCCTACTTTCCCCAGGATGACTGTGTATTTACAAGGCCTTGACTTCTACCTGGGAGGCCAAGTCCTTATAGATGCCTGCAGCCTCAGGGACAGGTCCTGGAATAATCAACACTTGGCTCCATGTTGTAGCAATAAAGGTGGAGATATGAACCTCTGTGGCTACTCTTAACTGAAGCTGATGTCTGAGGCAAGTTTTCATTAGAAATGAGTCAAAAACCTCATGATTTCACTGAGCCTGTCTCCAGAACAAGGCAGATTCACTTACAAGCTTGCTGGGACAAAACAAAGGCTGGCCAAATGCTACCCAAAGGACAAAAGCATGCAGATGCTCAGATGAAGACTTGGGCATCAGTAATAAGGGCTGCCTGCTTGAAATGCTCACAAATGTGCACCTGGCCACAGCATTTTTGACTGCAGGGAGAAAAATTCAACAGCTGAATAGATGAAGTTTTTTCTTTTCGTCCCAGATATCACTGCTTTGAGTTTTCCTGTGGTGGCATTGGGGACAGTGTGACCTCTATGCTCCCCCTGCCTTCACCACTGATGCTGTGTGTGTCCTTGAGAGACGACTCCTTGGCTTTGTAAAATGTAGGTTGGAAAAAAACCGATGGCCTAACTCCCCAAGAGGGAGTTGTGAGACTTGATGGATTAATATTTACTTCATTTTGCACATGTCAAAAGCTATTGATAGACACACCAGGGAATGTACCAGGCACATCCAGGGCTAAAAGGATGAGCTACCACTGCTTGAATGAGAGGACTAGTCTGGGGATTGTTAGCAATTATGTCATGTCCATAGCAACCACCATAGGTCTATGCAGGAGGAGTCTGTAACTCACCAGCATTGGTAGGTCACAGTAAGCACTACCGATGTATTCGGAGATTATGTGAAAATAGCATTGAATGATTAGTCTTCTAATAGCTCTTCTGTAGTTTATTTTCCTTTGGAAACATGGCTGATACAATCCTGCCCTTTCTGGGTTTGTCCCCACCACCCTAAAAAAACTTATGAACTCATTGGCCTATTTCAAAATGAGCTTTACAGACAAACAGAAATCCAAAGATAATGTAGTTCAAGGGATTTTAGTAAAAATAGGTGGCTGGTTATAAGTGAGACACGTGGTATGTGCCATTGATGAGGAAAAGGCTTTTCCTGTAGACCCTGGAGGCTCTGTGGTCCAGGAAAGTGTGACAAAGATTGCCCCAGCCACTTCAGCTGGAGGGCTTGTGCTCTCTGACACAGCTGGTCAACTGTGAAACTGCATTCAATAGGAAGCCAAGCTTCAGTAACTCTATTGCTTCCAGAAATAGCTTTTGCCCAGGATGATTTCCACAGGGTTTGCACTTTGACAAGAGAGCTCTTCTGAAGTTGTATCAAGCCATCTTCTTTAGCAGGTCTGCAGGGGTTCCTCCAGGGAGGCAGAAGAGATCAGAGTAGGGAAAAAGCCTCTGTGATGAGGAGAGGAGGTAGAGCCTGGAATCACAGACAGGATCTGTGGGCATAATATGGCATGACAGTAGTTAGTGTTTCTATCGAGTTCATGGATGTGGGAAACTGGGCCAGCTCTTTTGAGCTGCTTCCATCCCAGAGTGTTTGCAAGAAGCCACTTTTCGGCACAACTGAAGGGTTGGGAGGTGGAATGTATCTGAGTACTACGGAGCAGAGGAAAGTGAGAAGGACCTATCCTCCTGAGAAATCCTCTTGAATTGCTTCTAGAGCCAAGTCTCTGGGAACCCTGCCTGCTTTCAGTCAGTCAAAGCAAAATGTAGACAAATGCTGTCCCTCTGCCTTACAGCTTCTCTATTGCTGAGATTATTTCCTTCCCTCAGTGCAAATTTCCTCGCATTTCAAATTTGTGTTCCTATTCACAAGAGAACCATTCATCTTTCAGGATGGGGAGGATTTTAATGATGGAGGATTGTAAATAGTGGGCAATCCTTAGTTCCTACTGTGTTTCTTATGCAGCCCTCAATGATGACAGCCTGCTCCCAAGGCCTCTGTAGCACTGCTAAATTTATTAGGTCTCAAACTATTATTCAGATTCAGTCTTAGCCAAATCTCAGTATATGCACTGGTGATCCTCCAGACTTGGAGAATTCAACTCCAACTTTAGAGAAAGCCGGGTCTCATGAGCCCAGGAGAAACGGTATAGGTGTTTTCCCACCATCATTGTTTTTGTCATTGCTGCCTCATGAGACAGGGACAAAGGAGGAATTTTCCTGGGAGTCTGTATGTTTACACCCAGTTACATTAGACTTAGAGAGCAGTTGCTCCAATAGCTTCTGAGGCATTGGAGTGGGTGGGTAGGTAAAGTCATTCAGTATTGATCATCAAATACAATTAATAAAGTTCAGTAGGCTGCTGTTGCTGGAAACCTTGATTGCATGGGATAAAGGGCTTGCAAACTTACAGGGGGCTACAGCATTTGTTACTACTGTGCAGGTCATGTTTAGGGTTTTAGTGGTCTAAAATGCTTCCTTATTTCCCTTAGGTGCTTCCTCTTTCAAAATCCCTTGAAAATGCCCTTCAGCCATTTGGTTTGCTGGTTTGCATAGCACTAAATATGAGTTAACAGCATTGCATTACCAGACTTCAGTGCTCTGTGCAAGCCCGTACCCTCTGCATTTTGCTTTTTCTCTGCTTTTTGTTGTTTTTTTTTTTTAATAGTGTTCTTGCTCTTCCAGTTCCACCCTGTATTGAACTGGGAGATGACTGATGCTCATTCATTTTTGAAGCCTGTGCCAATCAAAGCAAAAAAAAGGAGGATGGGCTACAAACCCAGACAGGTTTCTACAAAAACTGTGGTGGGGAATCCCTTTTGGAGTTAATTCTGTGTGTCCTGTTATGGTATCACCTATAACAGCCCAACTTTCCATGTTGTCCTCCACTTGATGGGCTCATTAAAATGCATAACCCACCAGATTGCTCATTTGGGTTGAGTTCTCTCCTTTTTCTTTGTTTCTTACCCGTTCAGAGCCACCTCTTTTTCTGGCACCTTTGCATACTGAATATTGCTCTGTGTGTCAGAGATGCTAAATGTGAGACAAACAGAAAAGACAGATATAACACAATTTGTTCTGCTAATGGGAAAGCTTTGTGTACTACTGCATCTGGCTGGCATAAAGTCTATTTCCTTAAACATTCAACAAAGTAGATTCTTCCCCATCTTGCACTTATGTCTGTGCTCACAATTTTGCAATGTGGGAGCCGCATACTATTAAATTAGAATAGAGACATTTTAAGCAGACAAAATTGATGATGCAAGTGACAAAGAAAAGGAGAACCAGGCTGTCAGGGTAAGAAAAAGAATGGTTTCCTTTTGTAAGCAATTAAAAAGCTTGATATAGTTATGTTTGCAGGAAAGTGGGGAGGATGTTTTGTCCAGCAGAAATATCCGCGGAGCTGTAAGCATCAGAACAAGGGGCTTTTGCTGTGTACTGCTGCCTAGGGACCTGAAAAAGAGGATTAAAGCATTGACACTGTTAATTTAACTATTTTGCTACAATTTCATCCTCCCCTCCCTGCTTCTTCAGTACATCCCTACTGTTGTCCTTCAATGCAGGACTGGCATTATGGGCTATTTGGCTAGTCGTGGGATAGTCAGCCCCACACTGTGTGTGCTCTATCAACAACCAGAAGACTCAGCAGCCCAGCAAGGGACTCTACCTGCCTGTATCTCACAGATTCACTAGCATAGCAGGTGTCTCCTCTCTCAGAGGACCAGGAGCAATCAGTAGCGCAGCAGGTAGATCTGACTTGGACATGTAGCATTCAGTAGGAGAGCAAGTATTGTCTACCTGCTGTATCTGAGGCATTGAACGACACAGCAAGGGGCTCTGTAGGGACAAAGTGGGAACATCTGACAGCAGTCAAGTGGTTAAATACATCTTTCTCAAGATAAGTTGTGTATGTGTATTTAATATATGACTGGCTTTTCATAAACTAGATTTCAATAAGAGCCCAACAAAGTATATTTCAGAATATTTGACAATCTGTCAGGGTGTAAAAAACATACATTCTCCTTGACAAATGAGAATTTTTATTCTTAAATGAAGGAAAAAACCAGCATGACACTGAACCAACATGCTTTCATTCCTGGTTTATGAAACTGTTCATGGCTGAATTGATCAACAGCTCAAAGTTTGATTTGCCAAAATATTGTTCATTGTTATTCCAAAAGAGATCCAAAGTGTGTGGAGGTCACGTGAATGCTATTTGAGCCTGTGCTGCAAATGCAGGGTGTGTGTTTTCAAGCCTGGGTTAACATGTTATTGCAGCGGGTCTCTTTGATTTGATTAATGCCTTTATAAATGGTGTAGGTTTTAGGGACCCGGAGACAAGAAGCGGGAGCACCTATGGGAGCATGTTTATCAGTGCTAGTCAGAACAGTGATGCAAGAAAATATCCTGTATCACACACCGGCACAGCACACCGTATATCTGCAGTAGTCTCCGATACACCAGCCCCATGGTGTTGTATACCCTATAACCTTGGTCATCCTGCTGCTGTAAAAATGAGCTGTAGTTTGTCCCCCAGCCGATGCTCCCCAGGCCATGCTGTTGCGCAGTGTCAAAATGAAAGGAATAGGGATGTCTTCAGAGAAACAAAGATCTGATTAAGCCTGCCTGTTCCCCTCTCTGCCTCAGGTGCTCTGTACAGTACCAGCCTCATATTAAAACAGTGAAACACCAGCAGTTTCCAGTGGTCTGTTTCTGACCCAGAAGATATTACCTTCCTGTCCAGTGGCTGCAGGAGCCTTGGGTCACTACCAGCAGCATCTGAAAATCAATTTCAGTGTCATGACTTGTTGTGTTTTCACTTCCATTTTAACCATTTCACTGCTGTAGAAGAGTAAATTATTTTTGGGGGGATGATGTTATTTAGAGGGGTAAACCTCTACATTGGCATTCACAAATGGAAGATCATCTCTTCACTACATTCATATTTATTAATTTTGTTTTGGTGATCACTTATGATAAGCATTGTGCTTGAATGACAATGAAAATTAAGAGTTTGTTAGAGAAAAAAGTATCCAAATAGAAAAAGCAATATCTCCTTATTAAAATACAAACTTTTCTTGGCTACATATAACTCTGACAGGGGAACTCATTCCTCTATTTAATGTAAATGAACCATGGACAGTTAACTGGGCATTTTACACAATATTTCACTAGCATTTCATAAACTCAGGCAGGCTTTGGAATGAATAATTTATCCAATTAAATTTTTTCCTTTTTTTCCTCTATTTTTAATGGAACCTGGCTGCCCTCTTATCTGTCCCACTGGTTTAAAAATTGAAATAACCTTATTAGAAACCAGATGTGCAACGTGAGTGCAAAACTGATGTCAGTTTTCTGAGAATCAGGAGGAAAATATCCTCAGGTTAATCACAGGTTTCCAAGCTGATTTTTTGTTATTTGGACTTCATTTAATGCTTATGTCCAAAAATTGAATGAGTTCTGCAGTTTGTTGGTATAGACTTTAGACGGGAAATGTGAAAGTTGGCTGTAGCTGGTCACTTTATTCTGGTGGTATTGATTCTGCTGCTACATTTGCTGTGTTTAAGTCATCTTTGGGCTAATTTTGCTTTAGCCTGTAAATTACTTTCTAATGCAATTCAGTGGGGGTTCAGATGGGAAAGAAAAAGCTGAATTGTGTTTTGGAGGTTACAGAATCAGTGGAAATGTGAAAATAATACAGGAAAATTTTGTTTAAAATGATGAAAACTTCAAAATTTCACAGGTAGGGAAAACATAGGTTTAGACACAGGAACAAGTTTCTGCGGTTAATATATTACTTAGTGTCAGCTGATCCACAGTAATGGTTTCTGCATATGCTCATAAAATGTGAAATAATTGCTCTGAGTGCTCTTTTAATGCAGGTAAAATGATCCTGAATTATCTTCCTTTTGCTATGGGCTAAAAGTATGTACACGTTTACTGGAGATCAGATGACATCTCTAACTTGTTTGTGTGTCTGAGGCCTGGAGCACAAGAAAAGAAAATTACTGGTCTGAGCTTGTGCAGCATCTGCAGAGAGCCCAGAGGACCTGCCTTTGAGCTTCTAATCCCCTCTGTCCTCCCCACAAGAACATTAACTCTGGCACTAGTAGGAAGCTGCAGTCATGAGTTTCATTTTCATTTTGCTTAAGGATAACATAAACCTAAGGGCACAGGGGAAACAACAATGACATCAATATAAACTCTAACAACCAATCTTCAGACTGGGTTGGCAGTGTAGTATGAATGGAAACGAAAACTCTGTGTGCTTTACTTCTGGCATTTATCTCTGTGTAGGTTTCCTAATTTATTCGGCATCTCTGTGTTGAGGTGGGTGACCTCCTATTCTTAGAAAGTAACAACAAAATTGGAAAGTCAACAAAATGTAGAAATAATGGCTATTGGGTTGTGAATAATTAGAGGCCTCTGAGATTTATAGCTGAGAATTTGGTTTCAAAGGGGTTTTGCTGTACATCTTACATCGATGTAAGCATCCCTGTCACTTTTGGGGTCTTGCATTAGCATTTCTTTTTGTTAATCACTCTTCTCATTGCGCACTGTTTTCAAATCAAATGCAAGTTTCAGAGATTTCTGTTATACGATGCTTCTTGTACTCTCTGGGCATAACCAGGCTAACTACTCCAAAATTTTAAAGGATGTAAGAGATTTCTTTTTCCCCCAAGCTTTGCTGTTGGTGTTCCCTTCCCCTTGGGTTGACATATTTGCAGTGAAATTTTTGGAATTGTTTCTAAAGCTTCTTCACACAGAGAGGAAGAACCAGATCACTGGGGTCTGGGGAGGGTTTACGGAAGACAAGATCCTATAACACAGGCCAATGTTGTGTTTTATGTAGGGCAGAAAGCTAAATACTCATCTAGTGTCTTATGATGCAACAGGGAGAGGTGATCACCATGTGATATTCATGTATCTCTCCTAGTTCAAGAGGGCTGGGGGGTCTGGTTGTGTGATGTGGTAGGAGAGGGGATCCAGGGCATCCAGGCTGCCCACAGCCTGCCTGCTTACACCCATCAGCTCTCACTGCCTTCTGAAAGGTGGGAATTAATAGTTCCACATAGCTCTAGTGACAGGTACAATTGTCACAAGAAAGAGAATGAAGTGACAATGTGGAACAGCTCCTTTAAACAGCTTCTAATTAGCTCTGAAGTCATTTTCTGTCAGTGTACTAATTTGCAAAAGACACGGTGTGCTGGCACTGCTCATAAAACCCATTACCCACCTTCCTCCTACCCAGCCCATTTGAGGACACTGCTTGCATTCCCTTGGTTCTCTTCCCTCCTTAGACATAATCTGTTATTAGATTTTATTGAGTCCTGCTGATGTGAAAGAAACCCCAAAGCCTTGCCTCAAAGTCACTTGTCAAGTGTGTTAACTCTTGGAGACTTTAAGACTGGCATTGGATGTTTCCATTGCCTTTAGGATGAATCTGTTTGCAAGGGAGGGATGGAGAGATCTGTATGTGTACTTCCTGAGCCCTCAACTTTTTAATACCCCTAGAGCTCACCCAAAATGGCCAAAAATTCAGTGTTCTAAGGGCAGAACACCAGCTCTCTATCTAAAATATGGTATTTCATGGAGTGTGACAGATTTTTAATTGAAATGAAACTTTTTAAGAAAACTAAAATCTTTGAACCTGAATTTCCATAGGAATGGAGTCCATATACCTTCTCTTCTTATTCTGCCTAGTTGTCTGTAGAGCATCTTGTCCCTCAGTCAATGGTCCTCACAGCATTCTCTCTGAATGGACTACTGTGTCTCCATAATTATGGCAAAGGTATTTTAATCTGGTTTATTTTATAACTTGGTAGTGACATCCTGGGACCCTGGCACCCACAGAAACCATGGAATGTCATGCTTGTGCCACTTGTTCACACATTGCTGGGCTGAGCTGGGGAGGATATGTCTTACCATTTGCCTAAAGCACTTGATCAATGAAGGTTCTGCAGGGTGTAATCATCACATGAAAATAGTCCTTGGCCAAGAGTGGAGTGGTTTATTCTTCATTTAACTGCTGCTTATAAGATTGGGGTTTTATCTCCAGTCTGTGATGGCTTTCATCAGCAAAGGAAAGTGTGCGAACGTTGGCTGTCTAGTATGTCTCTGTGGTACTGAGTTCTATAAGCATCTGCCTTTGGCCCAGAGACCCAAGGGCCATGTTAATGCTTCAAAAATCCTTAGTTATTCATTAAAAGGGGGTAAAGCTGCTACTGGAGGGACCAAAAAGTCCCACACCAGAATAAAGTACTTATTTGAGAGGTAAGAGACTGAAATTAATGTCCCCAAACTGGAAAGACAAGATCTAACCTTCATCTTCTGCATATCAGGTAATTGTCTCTACTGTCAGCCTTCAAACCACCCTGGAGTGATGTCTCTCTTGACCAAAAATGCCATTCTGTTGTTAAGAAAGCTGCACTGAATTGCTGCATCCCTGAAAAAATGTTTGCGTTGAACTAACTGACATTTTCACACTGAAAACATTTCACTGGAAAATCCTTATCTAACCCTCTACTCCTTTACCTGCTCCTCCTTGTTTACCAAGTCCTTTGATATCATTCAGCCAAAGCTAAAAGTGGACTCCGTGCCCTCCTAGGAATTCGAGCTACAACTCCAACTGTACTACAGCGTGGCTTGTGCACCAGGGAGTGAACTACACTTTGAGTTACTATACTCACATACAGAGATAGGTATGTGTGAGTTGCTGCAGTGGCCCTGGGAGCAAACTCTCCCCCACACTGCACCCTGCAGAGGCAGCTCTCCTCCCTGGCCTTTGCTGGGCAGCCATGAGCTGTCCCTCCGCAGGCCATCCATGCCCTGCGGGGCACTGCCTATGACCATAGCAGCTGCGACTTGGGAGAAGCACTGGGGTTGAAAGCCAAAAACCCTCCACAAGCCTCGGTGAACCCGCTCCACCTGTCCCTCATGCTGGGTGTACCTTCCGTTCGTTGTCAGCGCTCGTTAAGACCGAGGGCATCTCTCCTGCTCACCCTGCCTTCTCTGTGTCTCCGATTTCACTGGAACGGGGTCAAATGGAGAGGAGTCCACCCAGGGTCTGGAACGGATCAGCAGGTCAGCTGGGAATGCCTGTCAGGCAGCCAGCACCCTCCCTCTCTCCTCCCTGGCTTTCTTTGAGGTTTGTAGCTCTTCTGCTTTCTTGTTGCTATTGCCACCCTCCCCGCACTCTCCCTGCCACACACCAAGCACCCAGACCTTTCCCGAGCACTTTACTTAATCCCCAGGATTCTTTATATAGGAATTAATCTTCCTGTCATAGTGGGAGAGCTCGGAGGGAGGGGGTACATTTATCTCTCCTGCTGAGGTCTAGAGTTGCATTGCTGTGATTATTGCAGTGTGCATGTGTCTGGGGATCTGTGTGTAGCTGCTTCGTCTCTTAAACGGCACAGGGGCAGCAGCAAGGCAAGTTGGCAGTTTTGCTTTCCAGCTGCATTGTGTCTGCTGCTAGAAAGAGGGAGTGTGAGTGGGGAGCAGCATGGCAGAACAAGAAGCCAGTGGCTTGCAAGTCCTTCTCTCCACCCTCCAGGTAAGAACAGCTTGAGCTAATGAGAGAGGCGCTTGGGCTTGCTTTCCTCTTTAATTCATCAGCAGCGACTTGTTGGGCTGAGGTTGTTCGTACGAGCTCCCTGCTGGCTTGTCTCTGAAAGCATCAGCTTGCAGGAGTCCTGACCCACACCTCTCACCCTAAAAAGCCTTTATGAAACGAAGTTTTATCTGTCCAGGGATGAACGCTGGCAGTTACTGCTATGCATCAATCACCGAGCCCCATCTGAGGGCAGGGTCTCCGCTCCTGAGATCTCGCTGTGTTCAGCAGGGGAGCGAGGGAGGTGTGAGGCATTGGCTGCTTTGCAATGAATGGACCTGACAGCGCTGTCAGTCTGTGAGCTAAGCAAGCCCCAGCAGCGCACGCTGCTACTCCGAGGGCTAAGGGGGATGAGTAAACAGATCTGCCTGGAAACAGCAAGTTCCTCCCTGTCAAGTTGTCTTCACCAGGACCCTTAAGCATTCATGAGGAAGTGACAAAAACCCTTGAGGCTGAGATTGGTGAGGTGCTGGCGTTGGGTGTGCTCAGTAACTGCTCCCGAGGAGCAAAGGGAAGGGAAGCGTCCTGGTTTAGAATCATACTTGTTGGACAAGCTCAGCCACGGGATGAAGGAGAGGCATCTCTTCCTCTGCCTGTCAGTGATCCCCTTGGTTCTGTTTTCCCCCAGCACAGATGTGCTCCTCCTAGTCTTGCAGGAGATGTCTAAGCTGAGGCATGAGCTACCCTGTGAAACGGGGTATGTGTTTTGTGAGGGAACCTGTGCTTTCATGAGCCATTGTTTTGTCATGAGGGGTGGGTGGGAATTGCTTTGCCAAGATGACCTGCTTGCATAAAAAACAGCTTTTAGATACTTATGGTGAAATGCCGGTTGTCTGTGTTCCTCAGGTGCCCTTAGCCCCTGTGTGCAGCTGTGCTGACGTGGGTCAGAGCCCCATGGGGACAGGATTCTCATCTGAGGCAGCAGCATCCTCTGACTGCTCTGTGTGTTGTCAAAACCTCACCCATTGCTGAAGCAGAAAATGAGGGGTAGGGTGTGTAAAATGGACTTACCCTCCTGGATGAGCCCAAGGATTCGTGTCTCTTAGCCATGTGTCTTGGACGGTTTCTGTGACCAGCCACAAGCGTGTAGAAAAGGCTATAAAACCTCATGATACATAACTGGCTTCAAAACTATAGTTGTGGGGGCTGATCAGCCTTGAAATTTTTATTCAAGCTTATGTAACTGTCAAGAACTTTTATTTCTCATATCATAGTCAAACCCTGGTTTGCCCTCCGTGGCACCCTGTGGCAGTGAGTTCTGCAGATAAACTGGCAGACTGGAGGAAATTGTCCTACTGTCCTTTTATTTTTTGGCAGTGTAACTTGCTTACACTATGTTCTTAGAGCTTATTTAATGCATATTTTGTGCTAGATCATGTTTTTGCTGTATCTAAGTTATAGTCCTCTCCCTATTACTTTGGATAATTGAGAGCTGAGTGTACGTCTCCTATTTTTTCTTATGCTTGCTAACATTAACAATCCTCATGCTCTCTGCATAATCTGGGAACAGAACTGGACAAGGCCCAGGATTAAACTGGAAGCTGTAGCTTAAAATCAGGTATGTGATTCATTGACAAAGCTACATGGATGGCTAGATGAGAAATAACTAGGAACACTGCAGGTGAAATAAGTGGTGGTGTTGGTAAAGTCACAAGGTAGCGCAGCATTCATCCCCAATATTATGAAATCTAACCTTGGTACAAGACCCATGTTTCCAAAAATTCTGTATTTGCTTAGAGAAGAGCAAAAGGCTTTCTTATTATATCTTCAGTTAAATGCAGAGCTTTGAGTGCTAGAGGACAGAACGTGGTTGATGACAATTATAATGCTGGTATGTTCTGATTCCCCCTCCTTCCCCTACCTCCAGCCAAAACATTACCAGCATAACTCTGCAACGCCATCACCTATCTCTGCTACAAAAATCGGGTGATAAAAAAGACCTTAACTTGACACAGTTACAAAGCACTGGCCTGGGAAATAATAACTTTTGTTGATGTTTGCATTTGCTGATAACATCTCTCTACACTTCATTATTTTCTGCAACAGCTGTCCAAACCATGGTTGCTTTGGTTTTGTGTCCTGCTGGATTGTCAGTGCTGGTTCATATTCTTTTATTGAGCATGAAGAACATGTCTGCTGCATACAGCAGGCTATTCTGCAGGTTATTACTGTGTATTTTCCGTTTCTGTTAGCACATAATATGGCTTTGTATGCGGAAAGCTTTCAGGTGAAGAATGAGGGACCATTCAGCCACCAAGCCAGTCTTTATGAACCTCAGAATAAAAACATCCTTTCTCCTTCAGTCAGTCAGACTGGGCTAAATTCCTACCTCACTTCTGAGCACTGGCACAGATTATTGTTCTCAGATGGAGGAATGTCTCCACCTGAGACAGTGTATTACCTTCAGTCAAGGAATGATCTACCGCATCTCCTCCTGGCATAGACTCTTTTACTTCTACTCGCACAGCCTGGCTTTGGTAAAGATGGTATCAAGAAAAACAAACCCAGAACAACATGCACTTTGTAATTGAACTCCTGCTCTAGTCAAGGAAAGAAACACGTTTGGTTTCTGAGCTCTTCAAAACTGTTCCCAGTGCGACAAAGGAGCGTGATCCTCCAGACAGCTCAAACCCCTGAAAGCGCAACGTGTTACAGATGTTCTGAAAAGTGACAAGGTGAAAAGCAAAAACTGCTTTCAAAGTGCAGCTGCATTTTGTCACCAAAATGTCACTGCAGGGAAGACGTGACATTTCAGATCTCTGGATAAAAAGTGTTTCATTGCTTACAAGGTGCAGATTTAAAACGTGAATTTCAGCTTTAAGAAAAACCTCTCCCTGTCTCACAGGTTTTGTGTCAGTATGGCAGAGCTGAGCTCTTAAGAGTTTACTGTAGTTTCTCATTTTGCTGCTGTTACCTCCTTCTCTGCACTCTCTTCTTGACTTCGCCCTCCAGTGTGCTCCTACAATTATCAGTCCTCATCCCTCTGGCTTCAATAGTGTTACCTCATGCTGTTCCCACCTCTTACTGCATGGCATCGACCTCCTTGCCTCACATCATCTCTGCTCTGTCTTTCATACATGGACAGTGCAGTACCTAGACCAAGGCTGGGCTGGTTACTACTCCTTACCCTACTCCCCAACAACAACATGGCAGAGATACACATCCTCCCCTACAGTTTATGACCATGGAAAAAAGTCTGACATCCCATTTTACAGGCAGCCTGCCTTATGCAAAATCCCAGAGAGACTTGGGATTAGATCTCTTTTTTATTTTAATGCCAGGAGGAGGTATCTGGGTGTTAGTTAAAAACAGCTATTAGTCACTAAGCAGAACAATAGAAAACTTAAGCCAGCATCTTTCATTGTGTCCCAGGCTATTGAATCCCTTGAGAGTTTAGAGCATCCTAGTTCCTACTGCTGGGTGTCCTGGCCCTCATCTCACTCTATTCTCTAACCACTTAGCTAAATAAGAAGTGTTTTGATTCTTCCCCTGCTTTCTCCCTGCTCTTTTCCTCGCTTGCCAGGCCCAGACGTGAGCCTGCCTTGGTTACCCCTGAGAACATCTCCTTATTCCATGGCAGCGTACATCGTGTTGCCTGAGGAGTCCCAGATTTCCTGTTGGCTCTCGGCATGGTTTTTGCATGCTTCCCAAAGCCACAGTCCCCATGCACATATTCTACACAGCTGGCAACCCCCAGGGCCGTTGGCAGATCTTTGGCTCAAACTGTGCCCTACTATGTTGGACTGCACAGGTTCCCGAATGCTGTGGTGCAAAAGGAAAGAGGTGAAAATCTTATGTATCAATGGAGGAGGATGTTTGTGTAAAGGGATTCCTCACTGAATGGCTGTGGTGCCCAGCGGGGAGCAGATACAGTATCCACTGTTTGCTAACTTGAACCTCTCCGCTCCTTTGCGCTGCTGCTTTCGAGCTGTTTTGCTGGCTGGCTGACAAGGCAGTTCTATTGTTATCCTAAAGACAAGTGGGAAGATATCTGTGCTGCTCCAGTGACAATGAATATAAACGTGTTTTGCAAAACGCTTTTGTCTCCTCTGCATCCTTGAACTTATTCTGTCAGCAGAGCTGCTGAGATTCCCGGCTTTGAGCAAGATAGATGCAAAAATCCCAGGAACTGCTCAGCAAGCAGAATTCCCACTGGTTTGGGCTGGGGATGGAGGAGGTTTGGATCTGTGTTTTTGGGAGGCAGCTTGGCAGGCAGGTCTTACTGCAATAGCCTTAGAGGGAACAGAAAACATCTCAAAACCAGATGGCCATTTTTATGTGGTTCATTAACTGAGTTTTACTGAAATTGTTGTACCTAAAGTGAACAGCAGTGGACTTAGTGCCCTCCTGTTCCTTACAAAAAATATTCTAGCTTTGGAGCAGCAAAAGTAGTGCAGTTACAGCAGTTAGACACTCAGGTGTAGGGTTCAAGGGGAAACTCTTCACAGGGAAACGCTGGGTGCTCCAGCAGCACTTTGCTGTCTCTACTGCCAATGCCACTGAGGCTGCATGAGCCTGTTTTCTGCTTTAACTGTGGAAGAAAAGGAATAATTCCCTCCAAACAGTCCTGTAAAGGCAGTTCAGGCCCTCACCCCAACTTTCAGGGTCACTGCTTGTTCTTCCTACCTCAGCTGTCTTCTCCTCCCTGTCCAAGGAGAACCTAAAGGTAACCTAGAGCTCTTCCCTACAATCCCTGGCTCACCACCATGGGGCACTGCAAAGCAAGAAAGGAGAAAGGAGGCTAGCATCCATGCATTAACCCCAAATTCCTGCCAGGCCAGAGAAGAAATATCAAGGATTGGCACTTCTGTGAATCAGTGCAGAACATTAAAAGCCCTTGGAGGAAGCTGAGGCACGTCTTGGACTCTGCTGAAACCCTCCCACCGGCTAAGCTGGGACCAGAATTTCACTCTCTGTCCCCAGGCTGGATGCAGCTGTTTCTCTGAGCACGCTGCCAGCTCCTCTGAAAATGCCTCCAGATGGGCTATCCAAAATTTCCTGCGACTACATTAGTGAGAATTCAGGACCTTGGGGTGCAAAATGTACCCAGAGATTGATCAGAGCAGCAGCAGCTACGGCTGGGCTGAGCAAGAGAGGGTGTTGCAATCTGAGTCTGAGCAGAACATTCCGTGTCGAACAAGGAAAGTGGCCTCAGTCTGTCTTCTGCTGTCGCTCATCCTTGCCTTGCATGGCCTTTGAGGACAAATGAGATTGTGTCATGAATGCTCCTGGAGACCCCTTTCTCCCTTGCTGCAGAAATGCAGATGTGACAGGATAGCCATGTTGCTAAATCAGTTCAATGTAGGTCTGGAGAAATGAATTATAACCCTCTGCATCTGAGTCAATCAGGTGTAAAATGGCTAACAATCCCATCATGCCTCACATCAGTGTTTGAGAAATCAGGCAATGAACGTTGGAAAAAAATTATCTGAAATTCTGGTAACAACACAGTAAACAAAAATCGAGGAGTAAATTAATAATTTGTTTTCAGTGCAGGGCTTGGATTCTGCACAATAAATAATGCACAGAACCACATGCTAAATGATGAGGACAAAAAGCTATATGGGGTGATTTTTCCAGGCAGCAGGCACTGTTCATCCTGAAGCAGAGGTTTTGTGAAATAAAACAAGTTGTCATGAAATTAAAAAAATGCAGTTATTCCAGGGGGCCAAATGAAACAACATGAACACTTTAAAACTGGTGCTTCTTAGCTGTTGAGAGCCTGACATTGCACTCAGGGCCAGGCTGTTTAACTTAGGCTATTTGGATGTATATAATAGCACATTATACCATGTCAAACAGCTTTATATTTTGTTTTTGTACAACTGCATTATAAACACAAACACACATTAAACTGCATTATGTAAAGAGGCATATGCATTCTTTAAAATACTTATCTTCCATATACAGTATAAAAATATATTCAAATGCATCTGCTTATCTGTTTGTAAGTCAAGAATAATTATTAGTGGTTATCTAGCTTTCAGAGGTGTTTTGTATGCCTACAGATATATTTATATGTTACATCAATATTTTTAAGTCAATGGAAAATTACCACCTTCTCCCTTTCTCAGGCTTCAATAGTTTCCCTCTGGGAAATATATGAAAAGAGATGTTTTCATACAGAGCGGTGTTTGCTTGAATAGATCTTGTCTGTGTTTCGTTGTATAGCATAATTTCATTTCCAGTGTATTATGCTGCATTTTGTCCTGATGGCTCAGAGATCTTTTCAACACATTTTTCTGTTCGATGCGCTGGTCCAGTCCTCTTGGCTTTATCTATAATGGGAAAAAAATGTCTGTGGTAGAAAATATGTTCATGGACGACTTTGAATTATAGTTCATTACATCACATTTAGCAAAAAGCACGTCAGTTGTATTGATAAACCTGTGGGCTGATAATGGTTAATTTTCTGCTGGTGTCAGTAGACACTACTAAAGTTTACTGAGGTGTGTTGACAGGAAGAAAAACATTTCATAAATTTACAAGGAGTTTAAGAGATGGGGAGAGATTTTGTGTCACTTGGTTTGGGACAGCAGGGTTGAAAATTGCTCCTGGACTTGTTGCTGTCATAGGGACTCTGCCTCTGTGTGACCATTCCTGTTTGTGCCAGGATAGGTAACACAACATGTATCATTATTACTCTTGTGATGAAATTTGGAGGGAATTTATGTCTCTGGAAGTGCAGCCCCTCCTTCCCCAGGGCTCCAGGAAGAGTCAGTGGGCAGTACAGAAGTTAGGCAGTGTTTGCTGGTAGCTCCTTGTGGAACGAGCCATGTTCCTGGGACAGGTGGCCCTTTTCTGTGTGTGTTAGGGTTGATGTACGGCCACCTGAGAACCTCAGGCTTTCACCTGTCTTTGAAAATCCTAAATCCATAGACATACCGTATGCCCGCATACGCCATTGGGCTCTGCCAGACTCCAGCCCTATGACTACGTCCTCCTCACCCGAGCAGGATATAAAATAATTCCCTGTTGCCTTTCCCTGTTCTTTTAATAAGCACTTGTGTCACAGATAGTCTATTTGCACCTGTTTGCCTACAGGGCCTGATGGACCATAGGGTAGAAGTGCTGATCCATGAGCCAGGGACGTTCTGCGTGCTGGGCTTGCTGCTTGTCTCTGCAGGAAAGGACGAGGGGCTGCGATTCTCGGGCAAAGCAGGCTGATTTCAGTCCCCATGGGACTGTGGAGCCAGAATGCGCCTAGAAATTGGTGAGATGTGCTCTTTGAGAGGGAGCTACAACCTTCTCCAGGGAGACCAGGAATGGTTCAAAGCAATCTCACCAGTCTACCTTTTCCTCATTGACAAAACCAAGTTTGCTGCAGGAGGTGAGGAATGAGTGTTAGGGGGCAGCCATATGGTATGTTCTTGTGCAACTAAATTGTTCAGTTCAGTTGACATACTGGTGGGTCATCAGTGACTACAATCCTGGAAGCTAAGTGGGCAACAGAAAGAACTACTGTGTTGCTGTTTCAGAACAGACAGTTTAATTTCAGGAAAGATAGTTCAATTAAAGATGACTTTGAAGCAAGAACATGAGTCCAAACCACCCTCAAATATTTGTAGACATTTTCTGCTATAATAAAAAAAAAAAATCTGCTTTTTTCTGATTGTTTCATCTTTGTGAGAAGTTGACCCAAATATAGCCCAGGTGCATTCTTTGGGTGAAGATTCAAATCTCCAAGAACTGGATAATCTTTTGCCTTTTCATAAAGGGAAAACAATTTATCTTAGTAGAGTTCTGGGAAGGAAAGTCTAATGTGAAGAAGAATAAAATAAAATAAGGGAAACCTGGTCATTCTCCTCCACACGTCAGTGGAGAGACACCACATTCATATCCATGACTTGGTATTTCCTTTTGATCTGTCACACTTTTATGGTGTTTGTTTTACTGAGTGGAGACTTACCATATTACAAAGAAGTCAAGGTTTTAGAAATCAAGAATTTGTCATTGATTTCATAAGATGTCTTCTAGAGAGGACAAAAATAACATAGTAGAGATTCTTCTGCCCACAGGCACTACTAAGCTACAAAAAAAAAGAATTAATATTTTAGACCAGTTGCTGATTGATAGAATAACATCTGATTGACACAAAATTCCATGGGCAAAGCTAAACCTCCTTCCCTTAGGGGGTTTAGAGAACAACGTTGCGTTTTTTTCTCCTCACAGTCTGTTGTCCTGGAAGAACACAGCCTTATTTTCAAAAGGTGCTGTAGGTTGAGGTGGAATTAATGAGAACAACAAAACTTTCATGATGATTCTTATAAGAAAATTGAGTCACTCTGACACAGAAGTCCTGCAGGAGAAATAACTACTCTTCCAAAGAAATCTCGGCTTTTTTTCTCCCCTTTCAACAAGGGATGCTTTGAAACTGAAACATGTATTTTTCTGACACTAGAGCCATGGAAGCACCACAGCATTGTATTTTACTGCAACCAACTTCTGTGAAGCCTTTTATGCACATTAATTTTTGATGTAATTTACAGGCAGAGGCTTCCCAATGGGAATTTGATCCCTGCAGTAAAGAGACAGACTCTTCTCCCCTGGGCCCATCTGCTCCACTGCACTCTCTATACACTGTGATGGTGTATTGATGGCTAAAGCAGGAGTCCTGGGCTTTATTTCAGGACTGTTACAAACTCCATCAAACTCATTTAATGTCTCTGCCTCAAGATTTCTCCATTTGGTCAGTAAATGGAAATAAAACTCATCTGTCAAGTTAGGGCAAAGCGAGTTTTTGTTCACATTGTTTCCTAAATCAAAGGTTGGCACAACTTACTCCATGAGCAGACACTCATGCAGCCAGGGTGAAATCAGTGCAATGCCTGTCGTCCTCTGCCATCCTCTGTTTTTTTAAGGGATTCCTGCTAAAAGGCCAAAGCAGCAGATTTACAGTGAAGATAAAGTCGGACCTCCATTTTATTCAGGATTAACCTGGTAAGCAGGAACGTGATGGGGAGAAAGAGATCCTTCCATAAGCAGTTTGCTTGGCATGGTGAATGCCCACCTGTCTGCACTGCAAAGGAGGGGAGGAGGGAGAATGGTTCACCTGACCTTTCCCTATGATTAAAATGACGATCTGATGAAGTCAGAGGAACAAACTGAACTGCCTCTTTTGACCCTCCATTTTTCCAGGAATAAACCAGCACCATCCACACAGAGACAGTTTCTGGGGAGACTAGGGGAAAGCAGCACTACTACCCTGATTTATCTGGCCTCCTCTTTGGGAAAATCTCCTGCATTTGAGTGGCTTCTTGCCCCATGCTAAAGTTCTGCAAGTGAAGGAGAGAGCTGGAAATGACAAATAAGAAAGAGAATGTGTGCCTGGCTCTGGTTTTCTTTGAAAATCTCTCTTTCAATAGGGCTGAGGTCATTTGATCTCCCCATAATGCACAGGGATTTCAAGGGGACAGCTGGAAGCAGAGATGCATTAAAACGACTTGCTCTCTGAGATGAAAACCATGCTTATTAGCAGTTTGTTTCAAAAGCTCCCACAGCAGCAGCTGTATCTCACTGCCTGCAAACTCTGGAGGGTTCTGTCTAAAAGGTGGTTGTCTGAGTGGCTGGCTGATCAAACAGATCAAAATCTTCCTAGCTGAGTTCCCCTGCTATGTCCTAACAAAGCCTGTAGAGCACTGTTACACCAACAGGTCTTGAGAAAATGCTTAAATAAAACAGGACACAACAACTACTTTTTTGGTGGTCTCTCCGTGCTGGCAATGAGTGAAGGCATCAAAGGTAGACTCTGCCATAGACCAAATCTCCTGCTGGGTATTCGCTGAAGAATTCAGCTTTCTCCTAGAGATCAGCCCACTGTGACATCAAGACTGCATTGGCTCAGATCTCAGTGAGACATGTGTGGGTGTATGGAGAGATCAGAGGTCCCTCCCCATTGCTGTGTCAGTAGGAGAGGAATATGTGGCTCCTGCCACAGGTCCCCTCTTTTCAGAGTTGTGTGTCATCACATGTTCAGCCTGTTCCCATGTGAGAGTGTCTCAGGAGAGACAGCCCATGGAGTTTGGTTTGGTTAAGTCCACAGGGGATCTCAGTAGAGTGAAACTAAACAGCATGTAGGGGATGGCACATCAGGGGACACAGTGCTCCTTGTCTCCTGGGTCAGGATGTGCTGGGTCAATGCTGCCCCTCAGACACCCATGGGCATAGCATGTGTCAAAGTTTCCTCTGCTGCAGAAGTACCACAGCCTTGCTGCACAGAGAAAGGCATGAGTAAGAGTAAGACCTCTCATTCATCTCTCACTTTGCAATGTCTCTGATCTACGTTAGTCTGGATCTCAGCTCAGTAGCCTCTGAGAGGACAGTCAGCTCGTATTTTTAAATTAACTCCTGTCAGGTTTTCCTGGAGCACAAATGCAGTAGTGGGCTCATTCACTGAGCTAATAAAATGCCTTTTATCTTGACTGACCAGCACTTAGTTTGCAAGTGCTTCTGAGCTACTGAAGTAACAGGGGGCTGAATAAAGCCCCAAACATGTCTTTCTTTAACGTGATGACATTGGCTTGCTTCTGCTGGGTGTCTTGCACAGGGCGTAGACTAAAGATAATAAAAAGCTTTGTTACCTTCTGGATGGAAAACGACATACCCCTGTCATGCCTTTTAAAAACTTGGCAGTCTTTTCAGAGAACTGAGGCCTTTGCTTTTAAGAGTTTAAATCTAGACAGATGGGTCTCAGCAATGCAGTTAGGCAGATCTTCTGCTTTACATTACTGGTAATAATACTTTGAATCATTAGAATTTCAAAACAGTTTCCTATTCATTATGGATGCCGACTTTTGTTTGTTGTTTGATTTTTCACTTAGACTGGATGGGAAAAATAGGTTCATCATTTTCACTTTCAGCTTCTATCTCTTAAGAAAATACACTGTGACTAACAATAGTTATTAGCGGTTTGTCTCCACTACCCATACCTCAATCATCATTAAGCGTTGATTGATTAAAGGCATTTTCATTTCTGTTCCAGAAAGCACTTTTGAAAGTGGGGTAGATTGACACATAAGGACACTTATCTTGGCAAGAGAAAGGATGGGTGTTTTTCTAAACCAGAATGTACCTTATAGTGATGCTTTTCTTCAGCCTGTACAAGTCGATGTCAGATTTATGCGTAGCAAATGGGAATGTTAGCACTGGAATACAGAGCGAAGCCCAGACTGAACACAGCATTATCCTAGGCAAGTGCCAGGGCAGACTGAGAGTAGATATAGGGACTCTTGTGGCTTTATCGTCCCTAGCCCAAGCAGGAACATCACAGAGAAGGCAAGGATAGCAGCATCTTCATTATGGCTATTTATTTCCACATGCACATACTCACATTTGCTATAGTATTAAAAATCTGTGGTTTTTATTAAAAAACAAGTATATCTGGAAATTTTCCAAGGATCTTCCAGACTCACTTGTACTTTGAGAAATGACATTGCTTGAAAAAATCTTTCTTAATTCCCAAATGTGCTGCTTCTTTGAAAGACAGTGTTCTCTGGACTGACACACATAAAATCTCACAAAGACAGACAGTAGCATGTTTCATGCTGCTCTTTCATCATTAGTAGTGGAAAACTACAGATGAATGGAAAAAGCAGTTCCCTCCCTATTAAGTTTGGATGGCAGTTGTGTTAAGTAGCTGTAACAGAGTGGCATTTGAATGAAACATTAATATTTTCATATTAAAAATTATTCATTTTAAAGTAGTTCAGTAACAGATAAAGTAATATAAAATATAGGAATATGTCCAAGAAACAGCAATAAACAGTAGGTGCTAACATGCATATAGAGATCATTGTGCAAGAATGGTTAATACCTTATAGAAACTTATTAAGAGAGTGTGAAAGACATATGCTGGGATAATTTTGGCATTAAAATAAAAAGAGATTAAAAAGAGGAAAAAAGCGAATAACATTAAATCCAGTCAAAATCTTTAGGTGTCACAGGTAACTTATTGTGAAATAAGAGACGAAACCTGAGAGAATTCATCTGCAGTAGAAAGTACAGAAAGAACATTAGAAATATTCAAAGGAAGGTCTAAAAGCCTTTTGCAGAATATCATGTGTTTTGATTTATCTCAAAGTTTCCTCATTCTTTTAACAATTCCAATTTGACAGAAGCGTTTTAAGGTTATATAATAATGTGTTTTACCACCGGTTCTGCATAATAAAGTAATTGCTCTATTAGAGATGCATTAGTGAGAGGAGCAAGTGAGACAAAGGAACTTTGTATCAGGAGGAACTTCTGCACAAGGACAATCTTTTCTTTGAGAACATAGAGAGAATTTTGGCATGAAAAAAGAAAGAAAGAAAGAAAAAAGCAATTTACTTTGCCAACAATATCCAAGACATTGCAGTCTATCAGGGCATAATTCCTGCAGATATCTGGATGTGAATACATTTTATTAGTGTGACACACTGATGGTGTGGCACAGACATGATGAACAACCTTGTTCTGATGTCAGGCGAAACACCTTGGAGTCTTGGTGACGCAGCAGGTAAAATACATCCTTTGGAAAAGGGTCAGGTCATGGTCTATGTGCTGCTTAGTTCCTGTATGGATGAATTAAATGTAGCACCTCCCTCATCCTTGGCACAAGGGTGAATAGCTTTGTAAATAGGGCTAGAACCCACTCATGGTGAATAGCCTCTTCTTCTCCCAGTCTGGCATTAGGATTCCTTGCAGGGGATAGGTCTTTTTTGTGCACTTGCTCCTGGGAAGTTGAGAGGAGAAGACTGATCCATGGAAAGGAAATCTTTGAACCCCCCACAAATAAGTGGAAGTGTGTGATTGAGAGCTATATTTCTGTGCAGACAGTGTTTCTGCTTCATTTTATTGGAATAGATCTCTAGGCTCTGCCACTGATCCTCTTATGTATTGACAAAGTGTATTTCCCACCACAGGGTGGTATTTCCCACCAGGAAAATAAGGGACAATGAATCTGATCTTCTTGATGAGGGATGCAGTAGGCCAGGTGTTAATTAATATTTGTGAAGAAATCTGTGATCCTGTGATGAAAGGTGTTATGTTAGTGCAATTTATTGCATTAAATATAGCAAGATTCCTTGGCACAGATTATTTCTACCATATTATTCACCAAGTTATTTTGGCTAGAGATCAGCTCAGGCCAAGCTGTTACATCTCAACACCTTCAGTGTTTTGAAGACATTCAGATATAAGTTTGGAATTTGCCCATCGCTGCCTTGAAGCAGTTCAGTCCCACAGAGTGCAGCATATATCCTTCAAGAAGAAGCCCTGAAGCTCAATGAATAGGAGCAAAGGCCTGTACAATAGCATGTTAGAAGCTGGCTTTGAGGCACTACTTCTGCCCAGTCATCTGGATGAGCTGCATTCCATTGCGAAGGGTATGTAATCATTACACCCAGCAGTGATCTGGTGTGTTGTTGAAAAAAATGTTGCCGGTTATCACACTCAAGTGCAAACAAGGACAAGAAAAAACATTCCTTCAGGTCACTGCAGGCACCAGATTGCAGCAGGACAGAGGCAGAGACCTTTTTTTATGAGTATTTGCTATATTCCCTGGTATAAAAACCACAACTGCTGTTTTGGGCTCATGCACAGAGCTTGGCTTGGTGTTAAGAATCAACAGGAAAGAAAATGGCTGATGCTTGGGTAAATAGGGTGCTAGCCATGCCTTGAAGGGGCACACAGGAGCCAGCAAGAGGGACTCAACTCTAAGGCTTGGGAAGAGGAGCAAGAACTTGTCAGGCCACATGTCTTGTTCTGGGAGGCCCCTTGGTTGCTCTGTGTACAGTTTGAGGGCTATGTGATCCCACACAGCTGCCAACGCCTTTCTTGCAGGATTAAAGAGGTCACTTAGGACACTACCCGAGCAGCAAGGTCCTCCTCTCTGAGTCTTTAAATAGCCCCTTTCCCTTGCACGTCTCCTTTGAGTTTCCTGGCTTGCTCAGGCCTATCTGAGTCCTCAGCAGAGGAAATCCAGATTCGGCCAAAGAAATGCACTTACTGTTTACCACAGAGGATGGTGACATTTGTGGTGGTGCTGAGGATGGCTGGATGGTGTTTTTGGAGCAGGGGCAACAGGGCCATAACTTCTCAGGATCCTTCTAAAGGAGAATGATGGCAGTATTGTAACAAAGTGCTTCAGTAATAACAAAATTCAGGCTGTAATCACTTTAATTTGAATCCTCCCTTATTCTGAGGTTGCCTAGTGAAATTTCAGAGATCCCCGAACGCTTTTTTCCTCCTCAGATATAATGGGTTTTTTTCTAAACCTCCATGTATCCAATGCTGTTGATAATAACCTTCCAACAAGAAGAAATCACAGTTAGCTGGCTGAATATTGAGGCTGAGGATGGGAGCACACAGACACGAAACTCTCCAGGGTATTTTGCTTTCTTATTTAAGTGTGAATTTTTAGCTCCTCTTAAATTAGAAAAAGCAATTTGCTCTGACAAGGCACAGAACGTAAAGCACTGAACCTGGCTTCACAGTTATTGTGAGACTAGATAGCTGTGGGAAGAAGATATCCAGCTGGCAAATCCCTAATGCCAGAGGTGAGAAGCTGTGCCCAGCATTTGGGTCTGGTACCCACCTCTGCCTTGCTGGTGGCAGAACGTCGGGAGGAGGGTCTCTGATTTAGGCAATAATACAGTTATTAGCAGCCCAATAGTTTCTAGAGGTCTCAGGAGAGGGTGAGGTCTAATGCTGCTCAGCCCCTAACCTAGTCTTGATTTTAGCTGGTATTAATTTTGCACCAGGATTTCTCTTCAATAGGTTTTGACTGCAGAGAGTGAGAAATCTTACTTGCAGATGCAAGTCTCATTACACAGACAGTTAGGCTGCTGACTGCTGCTATTTGTGTGAGTGAATTTATTAAGGGTAAGAGAAGAAAGAAGGATGTATTTTGAACACGTCAAATCCTACTTCCCTATCTAGAAACAGGCTATTTAAAAACAAACAAACAAAACCTGCAACTGGACATCCTATTCCTCAGCCCCTTCAAAAAGAACAGGTCTGGAAGTATGTTAGCCTAGTGCAGCGATAGTGTTTCTTTAAAAACAGGCTGGTTTGGGGTTTTTTTTTTGCTAAGCAGTCACACAGCTTTGTGAGACTATATCCAGGAGTTAATTTAATAGGAGTACTGTTAGAAATCATGTTATCCATTGTCTTGCAGGAGTGACTTCTTTAATTTTGCATTTACTATTTTTGTGAGTGGAATAACAGCTTTGTATTTCTTTCCCCAAATAAAATATTTATTAGTAAATATCACACCATACAAACTAATGCTGTATGATTTCTTTCTGGGCATTCTCCTTTTTTGAGCACTAATGCTTAGACTCACAGTAAACACTCTCAGTAGTTCGCATGTCTCATTTGGAGAAATAATTGCCTTTGGGCAAAAGACATGAAAGCCCAAGAGCTACACAAAAGACTGAGTTTATGGGAAGTCTTTGTTTTAAGCCAGCACTAAAAGGGGAACTGCACTGATAGCTGCTGTCCTTCAGGTGGGACAGGAAAAAACCCACCTCCGATGGCTCTTGGAAAACATCCCAGGAGACTTCCCTGACAAAACGAGATTATCTATTACTGTGGCTTAGTTGCAATTTTATAATCTTGTCTTGAGTAAATAACAGTTTGTCTTGGCGTGTTCCCAGAAGCAGGACAAGGAGACAGGAACTCCTTCCCTGCTTAATCATGGGTCAGCAGAATAACCTGAGCTGCCAGTCAGAAGGATCTTGGGATCAAGCTGTTGTCCTCCAAACCCAATGTCACCAACTAATCACTTGTCGCCTGTAATGTATCAATGACTATGCGCTGGGGTATTTTTTTTTATTCCTGGCTTTCTCCATCCTCCTGCTGTTTATCTATGAGGAGCTTCAGCCAAGCTAACCAAAGCCCCAGTGTTTCAGGGATTAATTCCCAGAAAAAGCTCAGAGAGGAACTATCAGCTGGGGGCTGATTAAATGCATCTGAACTCAGCCCTGTGATGCTCCTGGTTGGCTGAGAAAGCCAGCAGGCTTTGCTGAAGTAAGGCTAAGATGAGGGGCTCTGGCCAAAAGATACAGCCATGCTTGATATTTTAAGTGATGTTTTTTTGCTTCTTTAGCCTTTGTCCAGCTGCAAGCAGTGAAAGGCAGCTACAGGCTGTTGTTAGTAGGTAACAATTTGGCTCTAACTCTAAATCCTTCTGGTGAAATCCTGCAGGAGGTTGGTGAGTTTGTAATCTAACTTGAGCCTCTGGGAACTTTTCTCTGCTCTCATTCCACCCATATACCAAGAATGCATCTCCATTAGTCTGTGCGCGTATAGCTGTAGTATCTAACATTCATAAGTGCTGGCAGGAGTGGAAAATATTTAGCAAGAGGAATTTTACTTCTCTCCTCTCTTTGCTTATGGTTTGTTCTTGAACTGCCAAACATATCTTTCAATAAAAATAAGTAATGTGTTTATTTTAACCAGAGCTGGGTAAGTAATTTGCATTAAAGAAATTACTCTATTCATCTTTTTTAGATCAGGCGCAAGTTGTGATTTTCTCATTTGTACTTACTGTTCAAAAAGATTTACTGAATATTTTTTATGAATGAATTTGTTGGCAATTCATCCACAAAGAGTTTGGTATGAGTATTAATTTAAACAATTAATTCTCCTAGATTTCAATGTCCAAATTTCTTTGATGATTTTGAAAATCTCAAGCTAATTAGTCAAAATCTGAGCTGTTTCTTTTCAACAAGCAAGTTGTCATCTTGTAAGACAACAGCAACTTTAGGGTTGTTTTTTCTGTGTTGTCTTGCTATTATAAATTGGAACTGTGTTCTTCTGCAGTATTCTGTATTATTCAGTGGTGCCACTAAAATTAGTGGGAAATATGTCAGTATTTGTAATGGGACTAGGGTTTTATCCAATGTTTCAGCAAACACACAAGACATCCAATTTCCCTGCTAGTGCGCTGGAGGAAAGGAACAACAGGGCACCAACACAGTCAGAGTTTTAGTGTTAAAATATCAAGAGTAAATACTCAGGTAAAATATTTGGCAATATCACCCAGCTCTAATTTGCACGTGTTAAAAGTTGATCTTTCATGTCCCCTCAAGTTCTTTGTTCGCCTAGGTCCCTGGATAAAGCGCATGGAAAGTCAGAGGATATCTTATGTCATCACTATTTGTGTTAATGGCTTAGGAAACCCACAATCCAATCAGTTAAAATAAACAACCCAGTGTAATAGGAGCATAAATCAATGAAGACTTCATTACTGAAACCTTAATGTGTAATCCATCCACCTACAGAGGAAAGGGATACTTAGAGGCAGCAAGACAAAACCAGAGGACAGTCTGATTTAGGCAACGCTGATATTTAAAAAGGTGCTGAGAACAGTAACTCTTCCTGGAGTCAGTAAATTTGGTGGATACTCATCACTCCTGACAGCCTGCCCCTGACTGTTAAGTCCCTATGCTAAAAAATGCTGAGAAACTCTTGGGAAGAGAGATCTGATTGTTCTTTGTTTGCTCTGAAGTTGTTGGGAGACTTGAGACAGCTCCAGACTGTGGACTAATGAGCAAAGACATGAATTAGCAAGATTAACTTATGACTGAAACTATATGTGTTACCTAGAAGTTACAGTATTCAGAACTGCTCTGACGCTGCTGCACTTTCCTCTCTGTGTGGTCCCTTGAGCCAGTAACACGAATTTGGACCTCTTCTCCGAGACAAGGGTGGCAATACTTGGTGAACCGAGAGTTACTGGGTTTCATTAAAGCCACGTATTCTGTTTGTCTTGGCTCTGATAGAAGCAGTAATCCTATCACACCGAGCCTTTTGATTTCAACACGGTTCATAAAAGGGCTGAACTTTTATGTTCAGTGCAGACATCTCTGCTTGTTGAGTTAATGTAGTAACGAATAGAAACAGCAGGCTCTCTCTGGGCATGGGCCAGCTCTGAGTACAGGGATGAGACATGCACTTTTCATGTGGATTTTAGTTAACAACAAAAGGTGAGACTTTAGAAAGGCGGCAGTGCTCACAGACCCTCCTCCCCTGAGTCCCCTGTTTCAGAAGTGATTGACTGCTTATTTTCTCCAATCTGTCATCCTTGCCTGACTCCTCTTTCTTCCTTCCCCTTCCCCAACCACATCTTGTTCTTTTGTCTCACTCCCCAACTCTTCTCCATGTTGCTCACTTATGCTGGCATGGCATGTGTATTGAGCAGTTAAAGTTTGACCAGCCCTGGTGATCGATGAAAACCAGTATGATGGGAATTCTGGTTTTCAGAGATTTGGGGATGGTTTTGTTAATAATTATGACTAAAAAAAAAGAAATCTAAGAATATATAATATTAAAGGTACAGAAGTTAGGGAACATCAGCACTAACGTAGATATATTGCATGCAGAAGATGGCACATATAATTTGCCAATACAGAAGGTTTGGTTGAAGGGAGCTGTCAAACATCCTACATGAATTCTGCAACAGAGGTGGAAATATGATTCTCCAGGCCAACAGTCACCTGCTCTGACTGTGAAGACTGACCTTTTTCCTGCTTCATTCCCATGTCTCACTCAATGTATACCCTCCCCGACTATAACAAAGGAGGAAGGGGTGTGATATGCAGCTTCTTAATTACCTACACAATCCTCAGCACCATGTCAGCTTGTGCTGTGACTTGAGCAGGGATCCATTTGAAAAAATAAAAAAGTCCATTTGCATGAATAGTCATTATTACAGATCTGAATTAGTTTTCCCTAATATTCTTTTCTAGAGTTTCTTTTTGCTAGGTGTTTCTTCTCAGTTCCTTGTCTTAAATATTCAGTTGCATAATGTTAAATACGCCAGGGAATGATTGAATCAATTTAGCTGGTAAAATGATCCCATATATCCAGAATACATACTAGTACGTTAAGTTTCTGAAGCACTTAAACGTTCGGAAATATAGGAGCCATATATTTGCAAGATATTATCCTATTGTAATAATTTAATGGGAAATAAAGTGATTCCATTATAGTTTATATGAAACACCTGAGGTTCTTCAGGATCAGGACTACACAAATGCAAGTCTTCTATTATATTGGAAATTTGTATTGTGTTGTATTGTACCTGTGCAGAAATTAAGGGATCTAGAACTTAACCCAAATCTCTCACACAGCAATACAGAGAGGTGATTAATTCTTCAGTCTCAGCAGTGAAATCTGGTTGGAGGAGGATTAGAGCAGGGGTCTAGTGTATCACACAGATGGATGGAGATACCATGTGTTTCCTTTTCCTCAAGTACAGTATATCTTATTTCCTCTAGTGCAAAATTTAAAGTGAATCTAAAGCAGAATGTGTGATGTCAAGGTGTCATCACTGGTGTTACTTGGTCTTGATTAAAAATAAGTTTAGGGCATCTTTCTGCTCCCCAAATTCCAAGCTTCCACGTAGCTGTAGCTGCAAAGACAGGGGAATTTTCTTGTAAATGAGATTAATATAATTTAAAGATATCCTTCTTCAACTGCCGGTAATAAGGGATGCTGTCATGGAAAACCACCCCACATTTAACATTTCTGTGTGATACAGAATTTTCTCAACTTTGAGGTAGCCAGACCAAACCAAAAAAGAGAGATGTAATTTAGAATTTAGATGTAAATTCTGCAGAAATGCTACTGTGTGTTAAATATTGTGTAGTATGATCAGTATGTCCATCAGAGACTTTTAAAATGTGTTATGGATATGGTTCCACATATTCACTGGCCAGATGGCATGAAAAGTACTCAGTATCCAAACAAGGATCTCAGTGCCTCTGCACCGCAGATGCACTGCAGCTCTGTGTAGCATGAAGTTCACTGTTCTGAACTGATCCCCAAATTTGGTGTGTTTCTGTTTCAGAGCTCCCGTGACAAGGATGTCATCCTGAATATTCTCAGTGTCCTCACTGACCTGCTCTCTCTGGGTAAGGAAACAAAGCTCGGGGGCAATGCCTGCGGGCTAGGGGCAGAAAGTGGGTCCTCAAACAGGTCAGGGAATTCATACCTGCATAAACTCAGCCAGGTATTTGCAAGGTGAAAAAAACATGAATTGTACCTCTAGATCAGCAGTCCTTACACTTGTGTTTGGAAAACTGAGCTTTTCCAGTAAGTTAAAGAGGAAAAAAAACAACACAAAGTCTTCATTGTTTTTAGTTTAAAAGATGCCTGTGAGTTTCAAGGTATTTCGTAACCCCTGGCAGTCAACCACTGGAGACGTTCACCACTGCCATTGGAGACAGGGAGAGGAGCCTGACTTCCCAGAGCACAGGGACTCTCTAATGGAGAGAGTTCAACATCTCCCCAAAAGGCACCTCCACCTTGGGGCTGCAGGGAAGGCATGTTGCTGCATGTGCCCAAGCCACATGAAAAAATAAATGAATTGGCAAAATAACTGAAAAAATAATTAAGTTCCTTTTCCTTCCTGCTCCACCTCAAAAATGTCATTTGATAAACAATTCTCAGCCCAACCAAGCTGCTGCCTGCAGGGGCTGCATTGGCACGTTCTGGAGCCTCCTGCGTTCCCTGCTTCTCAGAGCCCCACCGCAGATATTGCTCATCCAGCTGGGCCTCTCTTTTGAAGCCCTGCAGTGCTGTTCCTCAGTCAGATGGAAGAATTGCCTACATGGAGGAGACTGGTACTGTCTCCCCTCCAGGAGCTGAACGTGCGGCTTCCTCCAACCACAGAGCCTGAAGTCGCTGCCGAAGTCGCCCATGGATCAATGTCTGTTGACACAGCAGGGCTCACAGGATTAGTGTGTGGTTTCTTTGGAGACCTAGATTTGTTTGAAAGCTGTCTCTAAAGCTTCCCTAGGATTCCTTTTCATTTGGCAGAAGCCCATTGCAGCTTTAGTCCTTTGCTTGTTTAATTTCCAGTATCTAAGAAAAGATCACTGAGCCTTCTGCTCCTTTGAAATCTGTTGGTGTCTCTGTTTATTCTTCTCCGCTGCATTTCAACGCACAACAAAAAACTTCTGCAGGACGTGGGTTTGTAAAGATAACGTCTGCCAGAGCAAGAGGCAGCAGAGCGCATGGTTTCACCATGTCGCCAGGCCAGAGGCACCTGAGCGCCATGGTCAATTCTGCAAATGCCCTTGGGTTTACAGCAATAAAACACCATTGGAAGGCCACGGGAGCTTTGTGTGCTCCATGCAGGGTGACAGTTTGCGATAGCTGCGGCTCAGGACAGGGATGCTCTGAGCAGAGTCTCTCCTCTTTTCCGCAGGGACCGGCCGCAGAATTCACTATGTGATCAGCAAAGGGGGCAGCGAGGCACTGCTTCAGGCCCTTGCCACCGCTGCCTGGACCGAGCCACCCGACCACAGCACCCTTCTGCCCCTGCTTCGGCTGCTGGCCAGGGTTGGCCAACGAGGTACTGCTGAGTGGTGAGGGACTTCTTGGGTGAGGGGCTCAAAACTCACAGACATCCTCAGCAATAATCAGCACTGGGATGTGCCTGATAGACAGCTGTGAGTTTGGTTTTGGGGGGGTGCCGCTTCTCTGTGGCTTGGCCAGGTAGAGATCCTGCAACAAGGCAGGGAGGGCGTACACATGCGTCGAGCTGCTTCTTACACAGGTTTCATCCATGTTCTGCCTTAGGTTAGCCTCGTGGTTGAAAGCCCCCCAGCAGAAATTTTATTTTGTTTTCCCTTAACCTAAGCGAATCTTAAAATATGATTTCTCTTTGTTGGCCTGACCCGCAGGGAAGTGGCAGATCTTGACATACAGGAGGGTTTCCTGAGGCAGGGAAATGCCAGGGCAGCGGAGAGACCTGCCAGGAACCAGCAGCTCTCGCAGGAGAGAGAGACTGGTGGAATCATGCTCTACCCGCTTTGAGACAGAACCAGGAACATCCACAATAAAAAACACAAGATCAAGGGGATCCTGTATCCTCCACCCAACAGACAGAAGTCAGTAGCTTAAAGGAAAGGAGTGAATGGAGGCAAGTCTATGCTCGGGGCAACAGGTGAACCCCCTCCTTGCCTACCTTGCCTTCTCAGGTGCTTCTAGAGGTACAACAGGTATGAGGCTCTGGATGTGGAAGGTCAGTCAATTGATGATGTGGATGATGTTCCATCTACACCAGAGGCATTGCCAAAGTCAGAAAGGCCTATCCCCTGTATCACGACCACCTCCACAAGGAAGAAATGACAGATTATAGTTGTAGGTGACTCCCTTCTGAGGGGAACAGAGAGTCCAATATGCCACAGACCCTCCTCTTAGGGAAGTTTGCTGCCTCCCTGGGCCCAGTGTTAAGGAAACTTCCTAGCCTGGTGTGGCCCTTAAACTATTTTCCATTATTGCTTTTCCATGTGGGTGCCAATGAAGACACAATGCGAAGTCCAAGGGCAATCAAAAGAGACTTCAGGGCCTTGGGACGGTTGGCAAGGGAATACAGGGCAGAGGTAAATTTTTTCCTCATTGCAGGGGGTGTTGGACTAGGTCACCTTTAAAGGTCCCTTCCAACCCAAACCATTCTATGATTTGTATATGGTGACTCCAGGTAAATCTCATGTTTTCCCATTTTCGGTGAGAATAATGCTGATCTAACTCCTTGACACATTTGAATACCTTTGTTATGTGATCCTGACTTACAAGATTTGGTGCAAATACGTTCATCAGCACTGCTGCAGAGACGTGGTCTTTGTAATAGTTTGATTCTTATTTGCTTTTCACAGATAGGAAGTTTGGGTTGAAAGTGCAGAAGGCAGAAGCAACTGATATAATACTGAGCTTGGCAAGAAGAAACCTGGGCCACCATCTACACCTCACCCACTGCCTCTGGGTCCTGCGGGTTTGTGCTTCTAACGGTGAGTGCCTGGATTTTCCTCCTTTCCTCTGTATGACAGTGCCAGAGTTCTTTTTTTAGTCATTTCAGTGCAAAGAAACATCATTCCTGATTAAGGTTAGTGCCTGGACGCACCGTTAATACACAGAATGAGGCACAAAAGCCAGAACGACCGTAGGTAGAGGTGCTCCCCAGGGGGCCTATACAGCCTTTACAGCGTATTTCATCTGTGGACTATGAAAATAAAAGTGCTGTAATGAAAAATATTCATGTCAATGATCTCCTATTCTAGAATATAAACAGTCAACTCCTTTGCTCTGAGATTTAGGTACCTTAAGTCTCTGTGCAGTTCCCATTACCATAATAGCCAAATGTCTCACTATTGTTGGTTGTATTGATCCTCAGAGCAGCTCCACTAGAGAGGAAAATACAGGTGGAGAAATAGAAGGAGAGAGAAATCAGTTACTCATTCAAAGTCCCTCAGGAAGAATATATTAGATCCTGGTGTTCTGTCTAGTCTGCCACCCCCCAATACACACTCTCCCAGCTTTTCTTGCTTGGCAATGCCCTCATATTAAATGATTCAAGCAATGGGATTTCCAGTATGCTCTCCCAGGGTCATTACAGATTCATACAGGCTTTCCCTGCTATAGGGCAGAGTTTGTCAGCACAAATTTCCCTTTGCTCACTCTAACCCTGTCCTCTCTTTCCCCACATCTCTCACTCAGCAGATAATTCTTGTCAGCCATCCTGTCTGCAGCCTGCTATATGCATCCTAAGATTTAGCACTCCTGGCGCCCAGCCCTGCAGGTCCCTTCTATCTATACAGGAGCTAGCTTCATGCAATGGGATTTCTCAGGCAAGCAGCCAACCCTCAACAGTCAACCCCTCTCCCTGTGATAAGCAGTATTTGAAAGGCTGAGTGTGACTGAAAATGCAGCCAAGGCCAGAAGCTGAAACGTGCCTTTATTTGGGTTTCACAGCTGTGTAGTGACCCTGTGCTGCCTCCCACCCAAAATGATGATCTACACCCTTCCCTGCTCCCTGCTTCAGTGCACCTGCATCCCAATTCAGCTGCAGTTTTTGCACAGGTTTTAGGATGCACACTGCAGCCTGGCCTCCTTTCTGTTAACGCCAGATCCCAGAATCACCACTCAGCTCCTTTGCTGTTGCTCTCCAGGTACCTCCTGCACTCTCCAGATGTTCTTCCTCCTTCCATGAGTGCCTTTGACTCTGTGGGCTCTGTGGCCTGGCTGGGAAGCTGCAAGGGAGGTTAGGTGAAGGTCTGTGTGGAGGTGGTACCAAACTAGGAGATTACACGCTCCCAACCTTAAAGATTATTTTTATAGAGTGGAACTAGAGAGGATCCAGAAGCGTATAAAAATCTGAGAGTGTTTAGGTATGAAAGCAGAAAAGATGAGTCCTCGTCACAATCTCGTGCATCAGTTCTTTGCTCCAGGTCACTCCCTTCACAATCTCGGCCACCAGTTGCGTGTGGCAGCCTGTGCCCTTCTCTGGGGCAGGATGAGTTCAAGCAGCCTTGTCTACCGCCCTGTCTCTGATGAATTACCAGCTACTGTAAAACTAGCTGGCAAGCCTTGCAAAGCTTTCTATCACAGGACAACTTGGCGGGGACAGGGTAGGACTGCAGGAGATGATGGGCTCTCTGGCAGCTCTGTGGTGACCACTGGGAGATATTTACAAAACAGCCAAAACCCAGCAGTGGGCAGGTAGCCATGTCTCCCTCTGGCTGCTCTTAATTACTGATCCTTTCACCCTGTTCGCTTGCATTTCATATTTCAGGGCTGTATTCATCCCCTCTTTACATAGAAAACCTGTCTTACAACGGGGAGGCCTGGCTAAGCACTTAGTTTATGCATTGGGCATTTTTGGAATTGATTGCAAAATCTATCTATAAAAGTTCCCAATGTGTTAGCAAGTAAAGGATTAAAGGTAAAATTGACCTAGCTGAAATTAAGCTGCATCCAGAGGCATCCCCTCCCAATAAACCCGACTTCCATACTACTGAATAATAGCACAGAAAGAAAACTCAGTCCTTCATGCCCCTGTGAAATAAACTCTCCTCATGGAGTTGCCTGTGGGAAATGCGGGATGAATTTGAGCCCTGTCATTTTGCTGGCAGATGACACCATTTAACTAGGATTTGTTCTCTGGGGAGTACAATATTTACAGTAAAAGGGGCTTTGGGGAACTTGAGGAAGAACTGCAGCATTTGAGATCTGATTTTGCATCTGATCTTGGTCAGGTTGTGTCCACAGACAGCTTTGTTCTTCAGTTCCTGTGTTTCTAAAATGACCTGTGAAGCCCAGTTGAGAGCTCAGCGAAATCTGCTGCCCCAGGGGCAGCTACTCCCTTCCCTGCATCACCTCTAAACACAGTGTTGCAGACTGCCTGCTTCAGATCTGACTGCTTTTCTCTTCTGTTGGCTTAGTTACCACAAGAACCACACTTGGCATCAACGGAGCCATGGAGCTGCTTTTCAAAGTCATCACCCCGTACAGCAAGAGACACGTCAGGACAGTCAGGTAGGCAGTAGCCCCAAGGGTACTCATCTTTTCAGGACAGCAAGAAATAAAATTTTGGTTCCACTTGGAGAGGCAAAGAAATCAGAAATGGATGCACAATTTCCACTCACTTTAAATCTGCAGGGTTTTTTAAGAGGCAGAAATAGTTCCCTGAAGGACACGTTAATGCTGTGATTCATCATATGATTCATGCTGGTGGCCATTTATTTCTAGTGTACCCTATACAGCAATGGCAGTTTCATTGCAAGATATTGTCCTTCATATCCCAGTCTGGACTGGATTTTGAGAAGCATGTGCTGGCAGCAGAAAAGCCTCTCCCGCCTACCCCTTAGCAAGAACCTCCTGCCACCACCAGCCCGGGGGCAGGTACAGTGGAATTGTGGCAGTGCTTCCTTGTCCTTCTTTTGCAGATGGTTGTGACCAGGTCATTATTATGTTTTTGAAGTATGACAGTTCTTACTAGTATTAATCTGGGTGTATTTTTAAGCCCATCCAAAATATTTCAAATAGTTTTTTTCTGAACACAGCAAGTCCATTTTATATCTCCATCTTAATGCTGAACATCAGTCCTCAAGTTGTCCATTCTGACCATGTCCTCAGATGCCTTTCAAGGCAAACTTTGTAATGTGGAAAACATCCACAGAAGATCATAACACATTTCTGTGGCTTGCTCATTACAAACAGGAGGAAGAAGTTACTGCTATGACCTGTGTCCACACAATCACATTTGCTTAAGCAACACAGAACCTGCCAGTTCTCCTGCTTAGACATGCAATGCCTTTTGGAGCTCATGGTCCCTACTTGTTCATGCATGTCTCAGCAAGGACATGGCAACATTCAGTCATTTTTGGCTTCTGCATGGACCTGACATGGGTGCGGTTCGTGGCCGGTGATTCCTGGGGAAGTAGCTTTAGGTTGAGCACTGTGTGTAGGTGAGAAGTGGACGGACAGATATGGCACAACAGTTTGACCACTACTTGCTTAGCTGTGGTTGAAGTGGGGACCAGTCACTCTGGATGAGGGCGCCAGTAAATAATGTCCATCCTGCTGTTACTGTCAAAGACTGATACCAGTTCCCCCAATATCTCCAGTTACACAATATATTGCATGGGAAGGGATTTGAATTACTTTCCACTAGCCACAAGTGATGATCTTGCACGTCAACACATGGTACTGTGGTTTGCTAAATGCAGCATTCTTCCACTACTACTGCCTACACGCCTGGGGCTATAAAAAAAATTTGAACAGTTTGCTTTGCTGAGGAAGATACTGAGTGGGCCCAGCAGACGCACAACTTCCTGCAGCTGCCTTGTTAATGGAGGCCAACTCACTTTTCCCTGCATTTTTGGCTTTCTAGTATAGTGCTAAGTACCTGGAACTTCTTCACAGCTTCAGTTCTCTCTTAGATTACGTCTGACTCCTCTACATGGTCCAAAAGTATATCAGGATGTTTTCTGCACAGAGGTTTGCATATTACCCAACTCAAAGGATATTATCGCTAGGATATTATTCCTAGGATATCTGAGCACTCTTCAAGATTCCCCTCAGGCCTCATGTTATAACTTCAATCTTTAAGACTCAGGGAGTCTGGAGAACTGCTTTATGTATGACAGGGGTGCCCAGGATGAGTTAGACCCAGAGCTGGACTTGACTTTTGAGGCAACCAAAAGTGATTGATGGGTCCATGCCTGAGCTTAACTAAGTAAGCAAATCCCGCTCAATTCCCTGGTTTCCTTCCTATGGAAGTGTTGGCTGTGATTAGACTAGTGTTAGTTCTACTTCTGTGATAGCCTCCTAGGTCAGGATCTGTGTCTAACGGGACTTGGGTCTGTATCAGTTCTCTGTTTAGCAAAGAGACTGGCTGTATAAAGGCATTTTAAATGAATTTTGTGCAAAGCTGCTTTTTCCATTCACTGTTTCCTCTGAGGAAAGTGGAAAACTTGGTATCTGTTACACACTTCTAGCCTGGCTTTTTGCTGAGATTCATTTGGAGATGCAGCTAGTGCCACTGAGGGTTGCTGTAATGTAGGCTGTAAAGTGGTCTAGAATACTCACTTCTAAGCAGAAAGGGAAAGAAATAGCCTTCAGAGAAACACACTGCTTTTGACTGAAATTATTCCAGATTGTCAATGTGCAATATTTGTGTTTTTCTTCCTTCTGTCTGATGTACAAGAACTGTTTTGAACTCTTCTGTGGACCTTTTTTCCCATTCGGGACACACAGACACACCAGAAAATGCAAACTCAAAATTTCCCGCAATAAAACTCCATTTTTATTGCTAATAAGCCATTTTATTTATGGCTGAAAAGCTTGGATTTATTTTCCCTTTGGAAAAAAAGTTATCTTATATGTTAATTGTTGTCTGCCTGAGCTTCCTCATCAGTAGTTCAGTCTCCTAATTTCCTTTTTTTCCTGAAATATTTGTGCTCTTAAGACATATTTGTATGAGCGTGCAAACAGAGGCTAAAATCTTTCCTGGTACCTAGCTCACGGAAAAAGGTGATTTGGCTCCCACCTACACTTGGTTTAACAAGCAAGACCCATAAATCAGCTGAAGCCTGGTAGCCACTCAGCTGGCCTGCCTAGGGCTCAAAGCTGCTTCTTTCATTTAATAACTAGGAGCAGCTGAGAAGGTCAATGGCTCACTGGAGACAGCCTGTTTTACATCAGAAGAAGCACACAAGCCTGTTTTGTTTTAATAAATGATTGCAACCTATTTAAAGGCACTAGTTTCTTATTATTCAGTAGGGGTTTTCCTTGCTTGTGGTCCATTTGGAAATACTGCTCTCACTGGGGAAAGCGGCTTCAAGAGATGTTGTTGACAAGAATTTAGATCCTAAAACCAGAAGTCCAGACTGTGGAGTGGATTACAGATCTTCTTTCCCAGCATTAGCGAATGCCTGGGATAGCTACAGTCTGAAAATCCCAGGCATCTTTACAGTTCATCGGGAAATGGAGGTGGGTATGTGTGAAAATATTCTTCTATTTTTTGAGCTGCTCTAGTTAAAAATTAACAGGGTGACTGAGGGAGGAAGCTTATGGATGAGTTTTCTGAGATGGGGAGAAAGAATAAAAAGGGGTCATGTGCTTTGTCTAGTTCAGCATGTGCTCCTGGTCATCTAATACTAGTGTAGCTCCTCCTAAAGTTGCAGTGGCCATGCTGAAATCTGGAGTGGGTTATTTTGGTGTAGTTAGATGGTAACAAAAACATCTGCTTCTTTTTGGCTATGAGTATGGAACTTGAAGAGAACACTAGTTTGTAACCTGCTTATGGAGGAAAACTCCAATGTCCTCCCAGCAAGCCTCTGATCCTCCCTTTGCATTTGCCCTTGATACCTTCCCTCTGCTTCATAACTATGTGCCACCATGCTTTGCCTTGCTGCTGGGAAGGAACAGCTGGCAACTGTGGGGGCTGAGATTACCCTTATTCTTTGATCAGCTGCCAGGAATGCAGCATTGAAAATGCACCACTTCTCTTGTGAATACACTCGCATTCTCCCATCCTGGGCAGCAGCAGGACCAAGGTCGCTTTAAGAATCTGCCCTGGAGAGAGCACTATGAGAGCTATTTATTTAGCCAGCTAAGATGTGGAAACAAGATACATAGTTCTATTTATTTTTCCCAGTGGCAAAGCCCTGGGTTATTTAGACGTAGTCTCCCATACTCCAATTGACCTTCTCTGGGTGCATGCAAAGTAGCTCTGATTCCCCTGAGACTGTGACTCATGGACTTTATTGGTCTTCATTAGGCATTTGAGGTCTGCAGGTTGCTGGTGCCATAACTGTGTGGATCTCTCCAGGGCTACCTATATCTCCAGTAAAAGCCACATGAAAAAATGTGAAACTCACTGAGGTTTAAAGAACTCTTGAGTTAAGCACTGTGCAATCCAAGTGTGATGGAGACTCTAGACTATCTTGCCCACCTCATGATGCTGTGCTGCAGAGAAAGTTTTCTGATACCTTGTATAGGGGCAGTTTAAAATAAAGCCAGATGATGTTCTGTTTTTCTCAGTTCTGTTTATGTCAGTAGCTGTGATATCTAATATGAGTGTGTGTGTGTGACACTCAAATCTTCACTCCATCAACACCACCTCTAATGCAACATCCCTGATGCCCCACGAAGTGCAATGACCCCTGCTCCTTTCACCTTCCATCTTATTCCCTGTATGTTCCATATGTTCTACTCTTCTCCTATTTTCCAGTGTCCCTTTCAACACCTTTGCTCATTTTCCCAACTTTTTCTGAGAGATATTTGTATGTGTTGTGGGCAGAAGGATGTAGAATGTGACAGTGGCAGATGTTTGTGATCTGGCCAACCATGAGCTGGGTCTCTTCTGCATGACTGTCTCCAGGTGGCCAAGCATCAGATATCCTCCCCAGGCTGCTGGCATGTCAGGCTGATGGCTTTGAAGGCTGTATGTTGTCTGTGGCTACATGTTGTGAGGGCCTCTTCTAGGGCTCCTCAAGTTGAAGGTAGACTATCAAAGTGAGTGAAAACAAAAATCCAGAACTTATAATTCTTTGATATGAAGAAGACCTGTTCTTTAGAAGATGGCAAATGATGGTGTGACTCGTTCTCTCTATTGTGTTATCTTTTTCTGTTGTTAAAAGGTTGGCAAGCAATCTTATTTCTGCTGTTTTATTTAAAGCAATTTAAAGAGTCTTTTGAAAGTCTTCGTTTCTCAAAGCTCTTTGTGAGTACATCTATTTACCTTAGCTGGCTAAGGGTAAGTGTTCAGATAAACCTCATACAAGAGACTGCAACAAGAATGAGTATTCATCAGAATGAAAAACTCTGTGAATATTCACAAAACTTGGCTTTCTGCACTGGGCTGTTCCAGTAAAGTTTGACTACTTAATTAAAAGTGGAAAGTGAATAAAAAAGGTCTGGGAATGGTGCCAAATTAATTCAGCAGAAAATATGATATGCAGAAATTATCTGTTTTGCTCATGTCCAGCATTACCTACTTCTGACACTTGATCATAATTCTCCTTATGCTTGGTGCTTATTGGATGGTCCCAGCTCCTCAACACTTGCCTATAATCTCCCTTTCCATTAAAGGGAGGAAATCCTCTCATGTACCTCTATTCTATACCATCTGAGGTGGATATCTGGACTCCTCACATACTAAAGGAAAAAAGAAGCAAGGTTCTCTTCACCCGTAGCAAATATTTGCCTCTAGAGACTTTAGGTGGCCTGGAAGTTTTTCTTTCTCTCTGCTGACCGGAGGATGAGTCTAGACTGGGTAACTTGGAAGTAGCATGATGGGCATTTAAGGTTGGACTGGGTAAATGGTTGCTGAGAGAGATTTGGAAAATGCAGTCTTCTCCAACTACTGTCAGGGCTCAGAACCCAGGAGGAAAGGAGAACACCACATGTGTCTTTTCTTTGGTGATGGGTGCTCAGGGGTGATTTGAGGTGAGGAGTGACTCATTAATCTGAACCATGCGAGAATAATGATGATACTGTTGCTATGGTAAGGAAGTGATACCTAATCACATACTTCTGTCACAATGTGAGCTGAGAGGAAGATTTTTACAGGAGTACTGAAAGCAAACTTCATGCAAATGAAGAGAGGAATAACAAGGTGATCAAGAGAACACATCTAAAGCTAAAAGCCCAAATCTGATGAGTCCATATTTAATTAGGCATTGTGTCAGATTGACCAAGGAGAATACAAAGGCCCTGGAAATTCTGAAGATACAAGTTAAGAGGCTGTATATAGCTTCAAAATAGGCTTGGAATATATGAATATACATACATTACTCTGCTTTTCTATAAAACTTGTTTTGTTTGCACATAACTGGGATTCTGTTCTCCCATCTTGGAACCAGAACTTTTGAGGCAAGGTAAAATGTAAGTGGTGAGCCCATAGTGTTGAAAAGTGACCAAGTTGCTACATCAGCAAATGCTTGTGAAAGTGATCTCCTGTGACCCTAATGACAACAGAAGAAAACAAAACAGCAGTGGGCTATGCCTGTTTGACAAAGAGAGGAGACATGTAGCAGGGATGACCTGAATACTAGAATTATCTCTTCTGTTAAGAAGGATGGAGACACACATGGAAGAAATCCAATCGCAAATGCATCCTAGACCCAGTGCAAGCAGTTAGAGTTTTCTCAGCCTTAATCCTGGCTATGTTCTTGCTCATGGACCACCATATACGTTTGCTGCAATTCCATCTCCTGGATTGTTCTAAATTTTCGTCTGTTCTCTGCTTGAACAGAAGAACATATTGCATGGCCATTGCCAGCCATTTTGAGAATTAGAAGAAACTCAACACACCAACGTGGTGATTAGTTCCTCTGCAACCTGATATGGTAGTTGCTGTGATTGGTTCTTTTTGAGGAATGCTCCATATACAGCTTCATGCCTTTATTTGGCAACAATTCCTGATAAGAGATCAAAAGAAAATAATCCTTAATTCCTTTTGTTAGTCTGTGTTTTGCTATTAATTGTGTTGAGCAGTTTGGATATTTAATTGGAAACTAACAAACGATTCTATTGGAATGTGGTCAGAATTAATCAATGCTTAGTGCATGCTTATTCTCAAATTGCTATTTGGTTCATTTGATCCCTGTAGAAAATTCACAGGAGGGGCTGAAATTTCTTTTGAGCTATGTCACAACTAAATGACATGCTTCCCATCTGGCCTTGGTCTACACAGGATTTAGCCTAGAATTCCTGCTAAATAAAACTGGTAAATACTGTTCTAAACTAGATGATGCTAGCAACAAGGGAAAAATTTAAAGTCTTTAAAATTCTTGTTTATATCAAGTGTCTCTTCAACTTGACTAATATATCAGATAACATGGAGCAGAGATGGGTACGTCACTGAGATGATAAGTAAATAAACCCTAGTGTTCAAATTTAATGCAATGAGCCATTGTAATAGAAGAAATTATCTTGGAGCCAAAGGTGTCCCAATTTATGCAGTTCCTTCTGTTCTTTTTACAGTCTGTGTGGTTCCTCTCAAAGAATGACCTCTTCTAATATTAATAATAAGTTATAAAATCTCATTTCAGACTGATGATATCTCAGTGCTGCTTTGCAGAGTAAATAGAGTTGCATTGCAAAATTATACTTTACTGGCATTGTACCGTTAATAGCAGCAGAAGAGAGAAATGGAAAAATTAAGAGGTAGAGGCAAGGGAGAAGAGATGCTTTCAGATGAGATTTGAAAATAGATGAAGAATTGATGAGGCAGAGAGGAATGCCATACACCAAGGTTGTTCCAGATGGCCAGACAAACGTTGCATACAGAAGCCCTGGTGCCATCTCTTGGTAGCCTCTGGTATGGCAAGATTAAGCACAGATACACCTATCTCTGGCATAAAAAGTTGGCAAACGAACACTATATAAGGAGAAATCAATTTCTAAGCTTAACTTGATATGGCATGGGAAGGGAGGAACTGGTTTATAAATGGACCCGCTTGGTGAGACTGTTATTTTGAAAGAGATGTTTGCTTTTTTTCTTTTAGTTCTAGCTTATGTTTTACTTCAATTTCAGGTAGAAGTAACAGTTTGAAAAAGAAGCAATGCTTTCAAATGAAGGCCTTTCTTTGCTTGCCCATTTTTTCTTCCCCTTTGGTGAGCTAGCGGGTTATATTTGGAAAGATAGTATGAGGGCAAATAGCTCCTGTTCTCAAGTTCTTGACTTTTCACACCCAGTAGCTATGGCAGATGCAATTCATGGCTGACCTCACATGATGGCTTTAGCTATGTCTATACTGCAGGCAACTCTGTGCTGGTTAGGTGGGAGGGCTCTGCCCTAGCTTTGATTCACCTCGTTGTGCTAACAACTGTTAAGGCTTGCAGCAGGGCCTCCAGCGTGGGCTACCCAAGCTTCTTAGGACATATTATCCAGTCTGGGAGTATTATTCATGTTGCCATATCTGTCTCACTGTTGTTTTTTGTGCTAACTAGATTAAAGATAACACTTGGGTGCCTTGCTGCATTGCAATCATGTTGCCTCTTAGAAGCTCTCTACGAGGTGTATCTCCCACATAGCTGGGGAAACCACTGTCACTCCCATTCAAATGGGAGGTAGGACTTGACTTCATACACCAGGTGCATCTCAGAGTGTTTCCCAGAGTTAATTGAATTGTTAATGTTAATGATTCCTTGTAGCTGAGTATGATAGTCCCATAGAAGGATAGGTCAAGACTGGTATGTACTGGTTATGCGAAGCATTTTGTAAATAGCACAGAAGGAACAGAGTGGAATAAATCAAGATTAAAAAATTAGAACAGATCTAGAAGGATTACAAAAAATATTTTTTAGTCTAGGAAGAAATGAGGGTTTGGGATGATTTCTGGAAGTTGATGGGTTATCTGTGAGATGAGCAGGCAAGCTGCTGCTGATCTGGAGGTGCAGTGAGAAGGCTTTCACCAGCGGTGGTAGGGCTATAAAAGTAAAGGTGGCAAAAAGTCTAATGGTAGAAGGCAAAAGATCTCTCATGTCTGAAGTGATAATCTGAGACATGGTGCATTACTGTGGGCAAATCACCTCAGATCAGACTTCTCATATGCTCAATCTATACACTTAAAACTGTACCTTTCTGATGTCTTCCTAAGGGTAGTGAAGGTATGGTCAGTTGCGTCTGAGGTATTTGGTGAGGACCGAGATAGGGGCAAATGAGAAAGGGGAGAGAAAAGCAGCAGTGAATTTGTGAAAAGTTTTATGGTCAGGCAGGATGCAGTTGAAGTGGACTGTGGGGTGAATGTGGAGCTGGCAGAGTGAGGAGGGAGTGGAGAAACATGGTTGTGTGACCTTGTAAGCCTGTTTGAGGTAGATGTTAAGTGCCAAAGCTTTCAGAAAGCATCAGCCAGACAGCCCTGGGGGACCAGGACTGGAGGGCAGGGATTTCTAAGCAAAGCCTATCTGAATTTGCTTGTAGAGGTGATGAGCAGGTGCCCACTGTGCCTGTTTTCCTGCATCCATTTTCCTGTCTTAAGGAGACAAAGAATCTCCCCTCGGAAATCATTGAGTTGGGTAATGACGTGAATCTCTGATAGAAGCCAGAGAGTGAGTAGATAAAGCTGAGGGCACTCACTTGTGTGTCAGCGCATTTGAGAGCCCAGGAATCTCCTCTCCTTTGACTTTCTCTTGATTTATTGCCATTTCTCCTCCCACCCAGAAGCCTGTTATCCTTATGAAGAGGGTAGAAAGCAGCTGTAAAATCCTCCCCACAAAAGCTTTCGGTCCAAAGGTGGACAAGAGAAACTTGATGGAAAAAACAATGAAAGGAAGCCTCAGTGCAGAGCTTCTACAGCAACAATTTTGCACAATGCTGGCACCGAGCAGGTGCTGTCCCCACAAGGAAAACAGCCCTAAGAATTTCCTGGGGTTGCTGTGGCTTTTTTCCAGCTCTACCAGTGCTGGCTACGCTGGCAGCTGAAGTGTAAGCCAGTCTCTAGGACTATCGGTGGTTTTAGAGCACAACAATGATTAGACAAGCCCTGAGCAGAGCTGCAGGACACAGTGTCAAAGCCCTTAGCAACAGCCTTTCTACTGTAGGATTCCCTGTCCTGATGGCACTGTTGGAGCCACAGCAGCGGGGTAGTTGGTTTTAGCAATACAGAGGCAACACAATTGACTCATTTCCAGTGGGCACAAGAGACGTAGAACCAAAGTCTTCACAGTCTCTTTTGTGTAGTTATCGAACACTGATTATAGACGATAAAAGAGAAATTTTAAATACTCAAGTATTTACCAAGCGCAGGTGAAATGAGTCCTGTTACGGAGAGAAGGTTTTGTAAGAGCAGCACAGGTCTCTGGCTTGCTAATGCTGGCAGGGCTCTTGGTCTCTTTATCTGCAGGGCAACACTTGGAATGGCAGCAATGCCAGCAAAATCTGTAAATAAACCCAGAGCTGAGCTGCTCTGGGATATGTTCAGAGACAGGGCTTGGAACATGGAGGGGAGAACCTGAAAACTTGAGGAAGTGGCTGGTGAGGAAGAACAGGGCTGCTCACTCCTAATACGGCTGCAGCTCTGGGGATGGGAATGGAAACTCCCCCTGAAGTGTGAACCTTGGAAAGGTCATGGCTCCAAACCAAACTTTTACTCTTAGCCTGCAGCAACAGCCAGGCTATTGCAGAAGAAAAAAAAGATAATCATCCCATATCTTTGGCACATCTCCACATGTTTCCTTCCTCTCCTGTGTTAAATGGATATAGTTTGGGCTTTGTATGGGCCATAGGACATACATTGCAATGGCACAACAGCTCTCACTGTCTACTCAAAAGCTTCATTTCCTTCTTGGTTTTTATTGTTTTAAATCGCACTTACATCTTTGTGAATATTCCAGCTTTCACCACCTTCCAGACTTTTCTGTGTAGAAAAAACAAAGGCATGTGGAAGAACCATCCAGATAATGCTCATAAATAATTAAAAAGCACAGTAAAAATTATCCACATCACTTCATTATTATATTTACAGATCAAGTTCTACCAGCTTTGGCTTTGATATGTGCTGTTTTCAAATCCCAGAGTTTGGCTTGATTATATTAGATGGAAGATTTCCAATGACAGGAGAGAGGAGAAAAAAATATACTAACTTTTATTTCTTAGGCTTCTGCAAATTACTGCTTCAAAAAGCCCCTGCAGTTAAGTCAGTATGACATTGCAGCTTTCAAACAGCAAATATCAGGATAATTTGACTGAGTATTTGCTGCATTTTGGCTTGTTACTGACTTTTTCTTCCTTCTAAATCTGCCAGCTAAATGTTGTGAAGAACAGGCACCGGCACTAAGATGTGACCAGATTACTGTTTAATAAGGAATTATACATGTGTAACTGAAAAAATTAATCAGTCTGCAGTTGGCTAGATCAGCCACAACAGCCAGATGATGTATTTCAACCAGCCTTGCAAGCTCCATGATGGTGTAGTGACCTATGTTGCAGTCAAGGCTAGTGCATACTGCCTGCTCTCCAATCTCCTTGCATGTAGATGTGGGGATGAAGCCTGAGGCTGTGCTTTGGCTGCCCCTGGTAGTACAATCTTCCTGCTCATCCTCCCAAAGCCTTAATGCATCCCGTGTGTTGAATCTCAGTCACCAGTTGGGCAAAGTGCTATATGGAAAACAACATAGGTGATCGAACAGAGAATACTATTTCTCTGACTCTTGGGCATACTACTAAATTAAACATACTTCTCTTTCTTTCTCAGGACCCCTACCTTTGCCATTCCCATTGCCATCTTATACAGCCCACTGTTGCTCTTTGAAATGCTCAATATCTTGAGGTACTGTGGTGGCAGAGAGCCTCATCTCTGACCTGCAACCTGTAGGTTGCCTTCCCTGCAGTAAGATGTTCTGCTTCTGAGCTGCAGAGATGAGGACAGGACAAGGACAAATTCACAGCAGGTGTGGGAGTGCTGGTGCATCTGCTGCTGTTTGAGGCTGTGGCCTTTTGTGATGGTAGCTCAGCCTGCTGGCACAGGCAGCTTCTGCAGAAGATGCAACCTCATATGCAACATCTATCCTATTTAGCTTGAACCTGATCGCGTGTCCTCAGATGACTCTTCTGCCTTTCCTATCACAGCTTGGAGATCTTAATGTCCAGAAAGATGCTACAGGGCAGTGTGAAAGCTGCTTGTTTTCCACACCTCGTCTCTTTTTCCTGCAAAGATGTGTCTCTGTGTGTATACTACGCAACACAGCAGCATCCCCATTTCCCCTTCCCACCTGTCAAGTGAGACAGAAACCACAGAATGGCAAGAGGAGTTGAATAGGAGGATGGCTTTTTTTTTCTGCTAAACCTTTACTGAAAATCCCAGGCAAATTTAAGCTTTCCTCCCTGCTCTGCAATTGCTACATCTGTTTTCCCAAAGACTTCATGCTTGCTGTACTCACCTGCAGGAAAGTTGGTCAGTACTATATGTTTCTAGCACTGTTCTACATGTGTTTTGCAGTCCTTTCAACAACACACAGTAGGTAAAATTGGAATTTCTTTTGCATACAAGACAGATGGAAAAAATTCTTATAAACTGGCTATTGGTGTTGACAGAAGGGACTTGGGTCAGTGAGCACTGAGTTTTCTGAATGAATGTCCGGATTTTCAGAGATATTTAGATGAGATATTTAGACATGAAGATGAAAGGGAATGTAAGCATAACAGAAAGACGCTGGGCAGATTACAGGCCTAATTGATACAGTTAAAAGGTAGTTCTGATCTTAGTATACATGGGGCTTTGAAAAATCCTGCTGAGTGCTAGCTGCATGTTTAGATGCCTTTTAAATTCAGGTCAAGATGCCTAATGTGAATCTGTAAGAAAATGTTACTTAGTGTTTATGCATTGTTCTCAATTTGAGACTGATTTAATAGTACCAATTAAGCTTGGTATTGTGTACACACATGGCTTACAAACATATACCCCAGTATTTCCAAGCATGTTCATATTCAGCAGCATCAGTTAGGACCATCAAAGTGTAAAGTGCCCAATTCACAGTAAACCCAGTGCTGAAGGGCTAAGTGTGTGTTGGAGGGAACACAATCATCTGAAGAGATGAAAAGTGGGGGTAGTTGGAAAACAGGAGAAAATTGGTGACAGCTTCTGCATATTTTCTTCTATATATTTTGTTGAAATTCCACCTGCATGTGAGATTTTCAGGCGGTTCTAACTTTGACCCACCATCCTTTGGGATTTAGGTAGGAGCAATATATAGAAACTTGGGAAGCACATGGAAACTGATAAAGGAAAAGTCTTGCATGCAAGAAGATGAATTGACATCGATAACTTTTTCTGCTTGCTCCCTACTGCAGATGTGGATGTAACACTGTGCTGTCAGTGCTGAAGCTGATGTGTAAACAGTTACTCACACATTCAAACCTTAGTACTACAGGCAGACTGCAACTGGATGTTCGCCAACAGGCAGAACTGAGTAGGGCTATAGGGTTATGTTATGACTTTATTGCCAGTTTGCAACCACCCAAGTTACATCTTGTCATGCAGCACAGGGAGGATGATTCTGGTAGCTATGCTTGCATGAAAGGCCTTCTTGCTCTGGCATATTCAAAGAAACTCCACAAGCCAGCACTCTTCCCTAGAGGTTTTAAGCTTTAAGTTTCCTTTGGCTGAACTTTATGAATGTGCTTCATCTGAATAGGACCAGAGGGGAAAGTGAAGCGCTATATAAACTCAAACTGATGGATCTCTTTCTAGAGCCTTGTCATATGGAAACAGTGCCATTAGATTAAAAGGAACAAACACAGTTTTTCATCCTGTGTTCAATATCAGTCATTCCTCCTTTTATTCTGAGGCATACGACTTTTGCTTAAAGAAAAGGCTGCCATGCATTTCAACCTTGTGTCTTGGTAGAGTTCAGGGAAGATGGTGTGTTTTCAGTCCTTCAGCTTCATATTTCATGTTCTTTTCAAGTCTCTTAAATTGTACACATTTTTAAAATTAGTTTCCCTGAAAGATGTTTGGTTTTTTGGTTGAAAAGACTAAACAAACAAAAACCCCAAACAAAACTTCCAAATCCTAAGCAGTGAAACTGCAGGAATGGCTGAAACAAAAACTGAGTTTTCCCATCCATTGCAGCAGCCCGGTTACAAGCAGTAAAGGCTGCTAGTTCAAACACTGCTGCTCAAGAGCACCTTTCATTACAAAGTGCTTTTTAAAGATGTACCCTGAGATTACTGCTGCCTTAGAGATGGTTTGTACTAACCAGTAGTCAGGGAGAACTATACCTCTTAACCTTGATTACTTTGAAACCAGCCTCCTTTTTGTGCTCTCAAATAGCTCTGGGCACAAGAAATGACATTCTAGATACCTCACTACCTGGACTGTTGGCAACACAAGCTGCCCTTGGATATCTCCCTGCCAGCAATTGATAGTATCCATAAAATAAAAATCTGCCAGATGTTTGCAGGCAATATAGTGTGAGTGCAGGCTCACTTTTTGCCATCATAAAGTCCTGGGTACCCCTAGGCTCTACCTTCTCTTTTATAGTTCACTTTGAGAGACTCCCCAATGGCCAAGCACCTGCAATTCCCTTTCTCTTAATGAGGACAGAAGTCACAGCTGTCCTGCTGAGATTTCAGCCTAGGGTTCCTGTGTACATCAGCAAGCAGTGCCCTTTGGCTTCATTACACAGCAAGCAGGGTTTCACCAGGTACGTGGATTGTGTCCGTCTCCCTGCCCTTACTCTGGGTGTACACAGCGTTCAGAAAAGTTGAAGGCAGAACAACCCAGAATAGAGCAGACTGGGGCTGGGTCTTGCCCCTGTGCACTGAGCATCTACCTTGCCATGAGCACAATGTGCACATCGGTCCCTGGGGTCTCCAGAGCAAAAGCTGCCAGTCATGGGAAGCTGATAAGTTCCGAATGAGCTGACAACTAAGGAGTGAGCCAACAGACCGCTGGGCTCTTTCTCACTGGTAGCTGAATTGGGATTGGAAGATAGCTGTCTGGGGAAAGGAGGGGGATTTAACCCCACGCACTGACATGCTTTAATTGTGTACGAGATGTTTTGTAGGGCTGTGCTGGTGCTTGTTAGCAGGTGCGGCCTCAATGAGTATTCCCACCACTCCTCTTAATCAATCAAGGATAGCATCAAGCCCCTTTCTCAGTCCCTCCACGTGTGTCCCTTGGGTGGGAAAGCTGGATTCTTGCACTGTCAGCCTGAAACTGCCTGGGTAATGAATCTGTTAAGAATCCTGTCTGATTGTGATCCTTCCAGCCTCATCATCTTGACGTGAATGACAAGCTGTCAGAGCCTGCCTCAGCCATATTGGTGACATCTGACCCTAGAGAGGGAGTTGACAGGAATGGGAAATCTTCTGAGGTACAGCTTCTGCCTGAGGAAGCAGTGCCAGCTCTGCACCATGCTGTAAGAAATGCATGGGCATTTGTTTGGCAAGGATTTAAGTGTATTTCCTGTACCTTGTTCTCCTTTGTTACTACTTTAGAGTTAATTTAATTTAGAGCTGTAAAGAATAGGTTGAATTTTTAGGATACAGCTGTGTTTCCTTCTGTACTTGTACACGAGGGAGAGAAGGATACTTGTAAGGATGCCTGGAGGATAACCCTGAAGTGACTCTTCTTTCTGGGAGGCAGAGATGAAAGAGGCTGGAAGGCTACACCTTTTCACTGATTTAACCTAACAGGCTCCAGGGCAGGCAGAGGTGTTTGGAAGATGCTACAGTGAAAGCTTTGAGCTGAACCTGGGAACTGAGATATGCTATGAGAGCAAGAGAGGTCCTCACGCTGGGGCTTCTGCATCACAGCTATAACCTATCTATGACTGGCAGCACATCCCTTGGAGAACAGATTGACTTCAGCTCACCAAAATGCAAGAAAGGAGAAAATTCATTCCTGGATCTGTTGTAGGGTTAAAAAGCAGGGAATAATCACTCCTTTTCCTGTTAAGTCTTGTTGGCTATTAGCATTGACTTTGGTACCTGTGCACACTTTTTTTTTTCCCCCTCACAACTCTCCTCTAACAGTTAATATCTATAGAAATCTTTAAAGGTGGCGAGGAAATACTGTTCAGCGTGCATTTAATTTCTGTACATTTTTTTAACTTTCTCACTAATTCTATTTGGCAAAATGAATTGCATCACAGAGAATAGGTTCCATAGAAGATGTATATTTGTGTTAAAGACAGTGTGTGCTTTTTCAGGGGGAAAAAAAAAAAGCTGGTCACTGGGATTGGAGTAACCATTAGAAAAGGAGCATGTGACTTTTATTCCCTTTCCTTCAGCATTACACCAAAAACACATCTGTGCACAACAGCTGGATCTCCAAACTCCACCCGTTGGCAGTGTGTGGGACATTGCAGACTGTGAGCAGCCTTTGCCTTTAGCATGAGTTTTAATGCCTAGCTAACAAGCTGGAATTAAAGTGGACGTGATGATGTGTGTTTTTACGTAAGTCCTAGACCAGTAGTGCTGTGAAAACGCCAGCAGCATAAGCAGATTTGCCGACCCATATTTCCAAGACTTGTGAAGCTGCTGGTTTTAAGCCTTTAAAACAAAACAAATCACTGTGCAAGTGCCTGCATATTGAAGATCTGTATTTCTGGGCCACAAGGGAAATGACTAGTCAAGGCATCTGTCTCAGATGAGATCTACCTTCTGGTAGGATTTATAAAGCACCTATTGCCGTGGTGCCTACATGTTGTTTCTAAATGTCTCTAAGTTGTCAAACGTGAAATTGTCTTTTGAGTGAGTTGCTCTGTGACTGTGTAAACTCCAGTAGTTAAGTACGAGTCCCAGGGGTTGGAGGCAAAATGCAGCCAGACGATATGTACACTCAAGGGCACTTAATTCCTGCCTGAGACAGGGGCTATGGAAGCTTGGGGGCTCTAAGCCTGTAAACTGTAATACCTTGAGCCCTCAGTCAGGGTTCCCATTGTGCTTGATGCTGTACGCATATATATTGCATGGTCCCTGCCCCATGTGGCTTGTGATATAAATAAACATGACAGCAACAAGTTGAGTACACTGCGAAATAGGGTGAAGGGCAAAAGGAGGGAGCACGGGCTGAAGCAATGCGGGTTGCCAGGCAGGGGCAGAACCTTTTCTTACTTTTCTGTAAAAACAGAGCTTTATGTCTTTATTATCTGGGTGTGATTGCCTTTAGGAATTAGATCAGACATCAAGTTGAAGAGGTATTTAATGAAGCACCAAGTCATTAGCTTTCATTCAATAATTTGAAGAGGATGTCTTGTGGTTGAGCATGTAAAAGGTACAATCTCACAGGAGAAGGAAGGCTGGTTCAATTACTTGGGGGCTGATTTGCAGAACCCTTTTGGATCATTTCTTTGTTTGGTCTTTGGCTTCTCTGCTGTTCTCTGTCCACAGTTCCAAGTTAGTCCTGAACAGGGGGTACCAACATCAATGTGTCTTAGGAATCTTAAAATCTTTTCATGTAGTCCACCACGCATCTCTTCTGTAGTGAGGTTTTTTTTCAATGTCAGGAGTCTTTTTTTTTTTTTTTTTTTTTTTTTTTAATACTGGGGTGGAACAGAGATAAATTCTTTATTCAAGAGACAGAAACAGAGGTACAGCATTGTCCATCATGCTGCCCAGCACTACAACCTGTGAGCCAAGATCAGAGTGGAGAAGAAAACCTAAGAGATCCTGGCTTTCACTCTCCTCTCTCTGCAGTGATTTCCATCTAACACTGTCCTAGCAGCTCAGATCTGAAAGGGTGACCTAGACATAGACTCCTTTGTCTATGCTTCTTAGCAGCCTGGTTTTACTGGCTAATCCAATTGTCCTGTGGCTTGGGAAGTGGAGTTTTTCTTTGTTGTTGCTCCCAGTTCCTAAGCACAGGATCTGGAAGTTGTGTTTGTCTATCTGCCTGCTAGTTGTACTCCTGCCCTGATATCCAAGCTGCTGACTTGGAAACACTTCAAAGATTTCCATTCTTCAGAGTGGCTGTCTTAACTGCTACTACAGGGAGTTTTTAGTGTTTTCTGGTTACAGAGAAGCATTTATTATTATGCCTTTTAAGATAGGGCAACTCTATACTTTTTTTAAATATATAAATGAGCATCCTTTGAGATACACTGGGATTGACAAAACAGCTTAAATTTTACTAACATATTACCACAAAGAACAGAAAATCAGAGGAAGGCATCTGGACAGGTTTGGCAGGTCTCTTAATGATTTCTTTTTTCCCCTCCCATTCCTTCTTGAGACAAATGCAGAATTCTACACGGGGCACGCTATCAAATTCTCTGGTCTAGCATATGGCTCATCAAGTCATCTTTCTTGTGCTCTTAAACTTTTCCTCCTGTTTCCATTTCCCCCTCAATCTTTGCTCTCATGCACAATTTATTATCTCCTTTCTCTCTGTCTTCCTGTCCCAGGCTTACTCATCTCCTACCTTCTGATGCCAGAAAAGATGTTGTTGGTTTGCCATATGGTGTTAGGAGGTGCCGATATTATCACAAACACCAGTTGTCTGGCTTGCTGTAAGCCTATTGACACATCCATCAGCTTGCTGCTGTTCTCGGTGAAAGCCCATTCTGCATCCTCTTCTATGACTTGTTGTTTTATTTGTTTCCCATGGAGTGTTTTCTATGTTTGAATTCAAAGATAGGTAATATTCTGGGGATACTTGCTGACAGATGACTTGAAGTGTAAATTACAATCCTGATTTTAACTCTAAGCTTAAAACAAATGCAGGTAGATAACTCTTTATGCAGTGCAGGTGTGAATTCCTTTCCCAGGATAACTGTGGATGCAAAGAGTTTGTATAAGTTCAAAAGTGCCTAGGCAAATATATGGAAGCAAAATCAACTAAGAGCTAAAAAGCCTCCCAAGGCACCATTGCTAGCTTATGAAATCTCTGGACTGCAAATTGCTGGATGAGTCTGTTCTGGGAGTTCTAGCACTGTTTTTGCTGTGGTCTTATACTCTTCCCTTGGCCACTGATGGCCGCAGGATACTAGACTATTTGGACTTTCAGCCTAAGCTGGGGCAGTGGCTATTTTCTGGCCTGGCTAATTAACTTTGCACTTAGAATACCTGTTTCTCATTTCACTTCCATTTTATCTGTGATTAAAATGTAGGGATATAGGACTACATTTGTTCCTGGGTCACTTTTTCAGACCCTTTCCTCGTTGGCAACTGAGCCTTATAGTCCCATTATAAGCAATTCAGCCTCCCTTTTCAAAGTCGTTAGGTTGTTCATCCCATTGCTGCCAAGAGGATGTTTCAGAGCTTCATTTTCAAGTGCTTAAAAAACATTCTTTAATTTCTAGTTGAAATTTATTCATGGCCATTTTATATCCATTTGTCCTTGTGCCAGCTTTGTTCTTTAGCTTAAGTAGCTCTCTGTTATCCTCAGTGTTTACTTCTCCACCCAGTGTGTCTATGGAGAACAATCAAGTCACCTCTTAACCATCATTTTGATAAGGTGACAAAACTGTGATCTTTAAGATTCCTCATGAGATACCTCTCTGTTACCATAATGATTTCCTTAGCACTTTTCTACTCAGTTCCTTGTGAGTACTGCACAGGTGTGTTCAGGTGAAGTCTTGGATGAAAACATTCTTTCTTTCCCTTCTCCACTGGCAGTGGCTTTCCTGAGACCTGATCTGTCCTTTCATGGTTGTCACCCTCATGGGTCATGCTTGTCCTCATCCTCTAATGGGCTCATATATCTAGGGTGTCCTTCTACTCATTTCCAAATTATAAGCCTCTGCTCATCACAGCAATTCTTATTAAACCCTAAATGTGTACCCTTGCACTTTGACTATTACATTTCATCACATTTCTATTGCTTCAGAACTCAAGAACATCCTGTTACTCCTGAAAGATATTCTGAACCCCCTGCTATTGGCAATAGCTCCTGACTTCACACGGTCAGCAGATTTTGTTAGTAGGCTCTGACTTTTTTGTGCCAAGGTCATTAACGAAAAGATAAAATGAGATCAGTCTCAAAATATCCTTGAGGACTTCCACGCATAACTTCCCTGCAGACTAATAATTCCTCTTTTGGCACAACTCCTGTCATTGCCTCTTTAACCAGTTCCTTGCCCGTGTTGCAATTCCTCCACTAATCCCCATGTTCTCCAGCGTGGCTAATAATTTCCATGTGGCACCATATCAAAAACTTTATTGAAGTACAGACAAATTAGATCTACCCCATTTCCCTTGTCTAGAAAAATCAGTTATCTTATCAAAGACATCAAGTTAGGCTGGCTTGATCTACTCTTGGTAAGTCCTTTTTATGCCTTAAGCCTGTTTTATCTGTTTTGCAGCTCTTACACCTCAACTCAGAGCAGACCAGCTCCCTCCAAGCCTGGAGAAGAGAAGTGACCAGGGGTGGTTAAGGCTGTTTAAGGATCAGCTACAGTATGGCCAGGAAGAGTTTAGGTCTTCTGGGGCAAGTGTGATGAGGAATTACAAAGAATGGGGACTCAAAGATAGTAGGAATAAGAAATTACACTATCCAAGAAAATGGTTTGGGAGGTTTGAGGTCTTCTGAGGATGAATTAGATTGTCTGTATGCAGTGTGGTTTACAGACCCCAAAAAAGTATTGGAGAATCCAGATTTGCTGGTTGTTTGGTTGATGGGAGGTTTGCTGGCTGTGTTGACATTATGACAATGGCATAGCTCTACTGAAGCTCTTTGCAATGGTCATAAGCATCCCCAGAATAAATCAGATGCCTATAGGAAATCCTTAGATCTCTTCTACTTGGAGCCAGAAACACTCTGGTTCTTCCTTTGTTGCTCTGCTGTTCTGGCATGTGATTGAGATATCACCTTTAACCTGCAAACGTAGGTATATAATGTAGTGTCCTTTACAAGACACATACTTGAGTGTGAGCTTTGGGAGATGCTCTAGGTGGAATTTTAACTTGCTTAGAGCTGTTTGCTTTGTCCCAAACTTTAAACTCAGGGAAAGACTGAGCGATCAGTGGCCGCAGCCTATCCCTTTTCTGAGCATGCCGAATAGCTGGTGGGTAACAGTATTCCTCCCACCAGCTGAATGACTGCTGTTTAGGTGGAGTTAAAGAAGCAATGAAAGCACGACTGTGCTTCCACTGGTGAGAATTTTAGCTACTGATTTCTTTTTCTGTCTGTATTTGTGTGTGTTTCTTTTGCAGTTTGTAATGCTGTTGTTGAACTCTGACTGATTCATTATAAAAGAATGACATTAGATAGGGATGTTGACCCAACATCAGCAAGAACCAGCTCTTGAATCTTTCTTAGTCTCAGCTGCTGTAGGGACACACAATGAACAGCAGCTTGATGACAAAAAAAAAAAAATGTTTATTTCTTGCTGCAGGATGGTAATTGGCTCAGTATGGAAGTTAATACGATTTTATTTGGGGATTGGTTTGTAAAGAGATTATATTTTAAGGAATCTTTGGGCATGGAGAGTTTTGTAGCTGTATTTATTTAATCAGCTGTGGGCACTTGAAACTTCACAGCAGTAAGCCAAGTTAGAACATGGATCTTCTTGCTCCAGCAGAACATGACTGGAAAAGAAAATCTTCTGTGGGACTAGTGGGATGGAGATTATATCACTTGAGGAAGAAACTTGCCTCCAGATGGTGGGGAGCAAGGATGTCTCTTTTCAACTTTTCAAGCTACAAATATTAGTGACCAGCTCCCATTCAAACCAGTGCAATGTTGACTCAGGCATGTTGAATTGCTTACCTGCACATTGAAATGATGCAGGTCAACAGCAATCTCTCTGTGTATCTCTCCCCTCTACTTCCTTACTTTCTAAGCTCCATGTGGCAAATGGTCTTATTGCACAGCTTTAGCATCTTTCTTGCAAGTCTTGACCTGAGTGGGGACATTTACATGCCACTGCAATGCCAAGACATTGTTGTAATTAAAAGAAATTAAATTTTATTTTCTGTTAAAGCTGGTGGGAGTGAGGATGGGGGCAAAGCTTGCTTTGGGAAAATGGAGAAGGGAGTGGAATTTGGCTGGAAATACAGACACGGATGTCAAGTTGTCATCTACTGTTGTAGATAGAAGCACTGGTGTCTGGAGTGGGCATGTGGAGAGTCTCTGATACAAAGAAATAGCTCTGGGGCAGCAGTTTAAAGACTTGCTTCATTACTTTGGATATGTGGGTGTTACTTTAAATTTAATGGTCACTACAAATCAGTGTAACACTAAAGCTAGAGGGCTAATGGTCTTTTAGAATAACGGAGTCAGCTGCAGAGACTGGATCCTCTGCTGGTGTAAAACATTGCAGTTCTGTCAAAGTCCATCATAAGCTGTCAATTTAGACCATCTGGGAAGCCTGGCCCAGAAGACGGTGAAGATGAAGGTTATGAAAATTATTGAAGAAATTGACATTATTTCTCCATCTCTTCTTTCCCCAGGGCAGCCATTGAGGCTCTGGCAGCTTTGCTGAAATCAAGTAAGCTTTTTCTTTCTTCATATTCTTTCTGACTTCCCTTTCTGTGCTGTGCTGCTGGACAGAATGATCCTGTTGAACCTCATTCTCTCTTGGTATCCCCTCTTCCCTCAATCCCAAAGAGCACTGCTTAGAAAAGAGGGGCAGTAGTTTCCTGTATGTGTACCTATGATTCTTGAAGCCCCATGGCTCTGTGGACGACACACAGCTCTATGGGAGATGGTGCTCTAGGTCCCAGGGAGTAAGCAGCTGAGGGAACCAGCCTAGACCCTTATTTAGAGTATTTAGGGAACAGTGGTTGTCCTGGGGCTTGGTATGATGGAAGAAATTTGGAACTTCTCCAATCAGTGACCAATGCTTACTGCTCTGTTCCAGCATCACTGGAGAATGGGGCCAGGACCTGTCTGTCCTGTGGTGCTGTTGTACTATGTGCTTACCTGGTAACAGTGATGCTCTTGGCAAAGGCTTGGACAACTTCTGTAGTCTAAAAGAGATGACCTTATTCTCCCTTGCAAGCTTGTCAGGTCTGATAACATGCAGACAGGGCTCAGACCTAGTGATTGCTGGGGTACAGCCCTGCTATGGCAAGCCACGCTTAACATTTGCACTAACTGGCCTGGGGGTGTTGAATACCTTAACATGGATTCTCAATCACACACTGCTGGCATGACTGTTCCTGAAATGAACGTGCTACCATTTTTTGCCTTTATCCTATCCAAAAAATACTTAGCATTTATTATCAGACTTTAATAAAGCTTTGATTAAGAAAGAGCATTCTACTATTGCAGACAACCTACTCTACAATAAATCACAATGGCATATTGTCCTCTCTCTCTCTTCCCCTCCCCCTTCTCCTTTTCATAGTATTAGGAATAAATGCATTTGTGAAAAATTGTAGTCCTGGAAGCAATGCTTAAATGAGCACGCTGCAATGGGATCGTGTCTGAGTTGCATCAGCTCAAATGATGAATTCTGAAATAATGCCTCAGTATTAACCTTGCTGCCTAGATTTAAAGGTCATGTTATTGCAACAAGGAAACACCTTCTGGTTTGGGCATTAAATCTTAATATGGGGGTTGTGGGGCTATGCCACAACTGCTTGCAATACAAAAGCAAAATTAGCCTTCAGAATAGAAAGAAATTTCCAGAGAAGGCTGGAAAACTAGAGCAAGAGCTGAAAGCTCCTCTGGCAGCTTGAGCTTTTCTCCTGCACTGCTGTTTTATTGTAAGTAGTAGGAATGGGAAGTGAAATTCTGTTGTCCCAAGATATTTATAGGGTAAGTTTTCTACCTGGAGGCTTGTTCTGGGTCTAGAGATGAGAACAGTATATAGAAGTGGAGGACTAATTACCAAGAGAAGCTGTAAAAGGTAGTGTCCTGGGGAGCTGTCAACACATGTTGTAAAAGTTGGGGAGGGAAGCTGAGGATGATCTGGGGAATCTAAAAGGATTGGATTCAGCTCCACATTCTCCCAGCCCTTTTTCTCCTGGCGTGAGGTAAGTTTTTTTTAAAGCCATTTACTCTTAGAAATTTCCTGTGTGATTCTTCTCGGCCAACTTATGTTGTTTAGGCATCTTGGTTGGTTCTTTGTTTTATGCTATTTGTGCTTTAGGAAGTGTATAGAGGGTTTCCAGTACTGGAAGAAGACACTGATCACTCTGGCTGTTTGTTTCAGGTGCTTTCACAGAAGGTACAAAAAATGAACTACACTGAGAACTTAGTCTATTGAGCAAAGCAGTCCATACATTGTCACTCTGGTTGATCACTGTGATGTACAGATTAGGGTTCTTATGTTCATTTGTACTGTTGACCATTGTAAACAAAGGCATTGTTTGGGAGAGACATTTATTCGTTTGGAGACACCCTTCCCAGTTTGCTGTTAAGTGTCCTTTTCTCCTCTATCATTCACAACCAAACAACATTGTTGCAGCAACGCTAGCTACTCTTCCATGGAAAAGTGATTTTTAGGAAAACACGTGGTCTATTTTCAGCTGATGTTCTTTTAAGGCACTGGAAATGGGACTTTGGAAATAGTGCTGATACAGTGCAACCAAATACAGCACCACAGCCAGCAAGTCAGCTCAAACTGTGTTTTCTGATGTTTTCTGCAGTCTGGTGCAGAGTGGTCAAGAATGTCTTTCAGTTTTCTCCTTGTCCTGTGGCTCAGGGCATGAGAAGCTCCAGGCTTCTGGAGTAGACTGCTCTGGTAGCTGCACACAAATGAGCAGGCTGTGCCTTTTGGGAGGTGTGGGTTAGGAGATGTGCAAAGCAGCTCTGGTTGTTCCAGACATAAATTTACAATGGCTGGAAAATAGCTGAATTCTTTTTCATAATTGCATCAGGACAGCTTTGTTTGTCACAGTTAACTTATTTATGCCCATGACCTTAGTGCTTTTGAATGGTGCAGGGGTTCTTAGAAAGTTAAAAATCAAACCTGGTGGATGCTACAACACTGGAAAATTGCTTATGAAAACAAGGGGTAAAACTGTACACGGCAAAGCACCCAGAAGCCCTTTAGCATGTTTTAGATTGGATACAAACTAAATGGGAGGCAGGAATCCTGGAATATGCTACAGTACTGAATAGCTGGACTGATTATTGTGAGCTTTGTAGGAGACTTGCAGTAACCCACTTGCTGGGAAACGGTGAGATTCAGTTTTGCTGGGGGTGAAAGCTATAAAACAGGACAAGAACACACCCATTCTTGAGGGTCACCCTGTAGGGCTGTTGTATCCTTAAGTTTTTCAGGCCAAAGTGATCATGAAGGTCATAGTTATACACAGAGCTGTGCTGAAGGGAAAGTGTCCATCTCACTTTTGTCAGGGAGCTGCAATGGGAAAACACACAGTCATTTTAAAGGGAGCAGGCAGATGGCAGTGTGTCTCCCTGATGGATTTGGAAACATCCATCTTCAGCTCCTCAGGCTTCCTTAAGCTCTAATTGAGACTTTGTCCACCTGCAGAGCCAGGGGCTGGCTAGAAACTTTTTGGACTCTGTCTCTTTCCTAACAGAAGCTGATGCTAAATGCCCACTTCACATGTGTATCACTGCAAGAAGCATGATGGGCCAGGAAAGAAGGCATCAGTGTAAGAACAAAATTACCACTCCAGCTGTACCTGGGAAAATTGTTGCTGTTGTGTTTCAGAGGGGAAAGGACAAGACTGTCCAAAGAAATAAGTGATGGGACACTACAAACTTGTGCTTCATCCACAACAGGGAAGAAATTCTTGGAAACCCACTGCAAGATGAGAGTGACATTGGCTGTCCTGTTCCACTGTACATAGTGGAAACCAGTGATAGTCATAGAGATGGTGAATAATGGAGGAATAGAAGTTTAGGTCCTTCTAACGACAGTGCTGCATCTTTCTACCAGTGGAAGCTCGGATTACTGTTATAAAGAAGATTTCTTGCATGACCATCAGCCAGATTATCACTCCTGACTTCTTATATCTTTCCAAGCATCCCAGAATACTATACCAATCTTTGCATGCTATTCTCCCAGTTGCTGCTCTTCACTTGCCATGCCCACATGCACACAGCAAACAGCTTGTGAAAAGCCCTTCCTCCATTGCCTTCCTGTGTTTTTTAATATCTGTTGTCTCTCCACCATGCTGTTAACTCCCTCTGCCTGAACTACATTATTATACACGCCAAACATGTTGCTTGGTAAATATCTATAATGGTGCTGAAGTGCTACAAAAGCATCAGGAGTTTTTTATCTTGGATATTACAGTCAAGATTTCCAGTGTTACACCTGTCTATCCTTTCTTCAATTTCTAGATGCTTATTACAGCCCAGGGTGGGGATGATGGGGTAGGTACCAATAGCTATATGTAAACTGAAGTGGGATGAGGCACAGCATCCTTCACAGTCTCTTCTCTCTGTCCCAGGGAACATATGCTACTGTTTCCAGCCTCCTTTAGCTTTGTTCTACTTCTCCTCTGTACATCTGTCTTCATTTCTTGCTCCAGTTCTGTCTTAAGGCTCGGGGAGCTCATCACTAAGATCTTTGCCTGCAAGAGGCCCAGGTGTGGAGGGGGCATACCCCAGCTGGAGCCTATCTGAGCAGCAGTGGATGGTGAGGGGTGCCCTCTATGTCACTCTTAGCTTTTAGTGAAGTGACCCCCCAAAATAAAACAGGCAAACCACTCCCAGTTTTCGGGGAGTGGAAGAAAACTGGATACCTGATACACAAGTGCAGAGAAGTGCATACCTAGGGCTTTGCAGGCTGAAGGCAATGTGATGGCCCAGAGTGGATGCTGCTTCTCCGCACCTCGAGCCACATGATGGCGATGTTATTATAGGGATCCCCGCTCCCAACACCACTTAGTCCAATATTTATTTTTGGTGAGTAATTTGTTTATCAGCAGGTTACTTTAATCTAATTTTGGTTGTATTTGTTATTCCTGACTATCTGTACTTCCCAGAATTAGCAGCTTGCATGTCTTTAAGGAAATTAGCTAGAGCTGATCTCAGAAGCCTTTGCTCAGTGGATACTGAGGGAAAGGACTAGGGAAATGGGCAGGGCCCTTGTTGCAATGCTTGTCTAGTAAAATTGTAATGAGCCGTTTAAAAAGACAGGTTGTGGTGACCCCCTGATCATGCTTATTTCATCAAGACAATTCTGTGTGCTAACAGCAGTTACTGCTAATGGCCTTTCCCCTCTCTTTCTAGATGTTTTCCTTCTTCCTTTTGTTGTTTTTATCCTCTTGCCTTCCCTTTTCCCCCCCCAGCCTTTCATCTCTCATTTCCTGCTCTTTCCTCCTCATCTTCTGTCAACTAACCTTTATTTAACTTTTCACCTGCTTTTTTTTCATCAAAGCATAAGGATTATGCCTTGTGGCTGGTGGGATAAAATAATCAGTGTCATCCTTCTCCTTTTATGCTAGCATAAAGGAGGGGCAAGTAACTCTGCAAGGAACAGAAAGAGATGTTCTAGCACATAGCACAGTATGGTTTCTGAAAAGCCTGAACCCTCTATGTCTGAATTCATAATGCTTTGCAACAGATCCACTGACACATGTCTTTGGTATTGCCTTATGGTTAAACCATGTCAATTCCTGTAGCCAACAGCACTATGTTTGTGACTTGCCTAATATTTTTCCAGGTACCCATTTCTCGTGATCAGTTTAAGACTTCATTACCCACCTCTGGATTCAAACTCCATTATCAGTCTGGCCCCAAATCTATCATCAAAACTTGTACGATATTCGCCTCTTTTGTGATCAGAGGCAAATTTTGCAAATAGTTCCTTTCATAATCCTTTAAAACAAGTTGTGTGTTTATCCTTTCTTCCTGAATTTCAGAATGCAAATAGTCTTGATTCTATATTTTTATATTTATGCCTTTGAGAAGAGCTACTTTAATGGGAAAAAATTATTTTTTAAATTTTCTTTATATTCCTTTCCCCAAGACTGCTCTTCATTCATAGACATATCCCAAACCAAAAGTAACTCGATTCTCCGGAGAAAAAAGTTGGTTTCATCTCCTGGGGCAAGGCAGCTTCCCACTGTTTTGCTCCTCAGGGTGGGTATAATGGAACCAAAGTGTCGAGGAGCTGCACTATTCTCTGTTGACATCCTTAATAGTGATTTCTTACTGCCTTTGTCTTGGCATGGGCAGTGTTTGTGCTTCCAGTGATGATCTGGCTTCAGAAAATCAGTGGCTGAATTTGAGGAAGTCTTCCAAATTCTAGCATCCTTATTTGAACTCTTTGAAACTGCTTTGGTCAGAAAAAAATCAAGCTGGAAATTTAGTGCAAAAAGTACTTTTTGTGGATTTCCAGCTTTCTTTTGTGTTCCAACCAGGAGATGCTATGAAACTGAAAAATAAAGGAGAAAAAGGAAACCTTTTTGAAAATTCCCCACAGTTTCCTTCTGTGGTTAGTTCAAAAGTTTTGGAAGGGGTAGGCTTGCTCTTTCTTAATTTTTATGCATAAGTAATGTAACAAAGGCAAATTAGAGAAGAATCACCATGTCATAATACAGTTTGTAAGACTGCCACAGAATTGGCCAACACCTGGAACTAAAACAAATATTTTTGGAGTAGAAAGAAGGAGCTGTTTTCGTACTGAAGCTAAGCTTGTGGCTGATTCCTGGTCTAGGAGCAAAACATGGCACTTGTAGTTGCTAGCAAATCCTGCCTGTGTTCTCTACCTTTGTGCCAGTGTTGTTCATCTATCTTAAATGCCAAAATAAATGCCTGGACTCTGTGAAATTTACAGGGCACAATTAGAGTAGTCTTCTGTCTTCCAAAAAGAGTTGAGGTGATACCAGCTTCTTACTGGAACTGTAGAGCCCACTGGGTCTGAATTCATCCCAGAACTTGATGGGTGACTAGGTTTCTCCATGAGCACAATTCACATTTTCTATAGGGAATCCTCATGCTTATCTCTAGCAAAAATGGCCTCTCAACGACTGAATACAATAGCTTTTTTCTCTTTGCTTTAGGAGATATCTTGCAACTTTTATTCCCAAGAGGCAATCACTAGAGCAGAGTGGGGAAGTTGGAGATTTTCATATTCCTTTCACTCCTTTCAGGGACATAGGGTTAACTTAGCAGAGCATTCTTATCTCCCAACTGTAGCAATGTATGTTCTTGGCATAATGAATCATCTGAGTGGCATCAACAAAGAGATTTAAGCAGATAGAAAGATAAATATCTCTTTGTTCTGCCTGGTAAGCAGTGCATTGCTCATCATTACATGACTGTAATTCAGTTTTGTGATTAAATATGCTGCATGTTTTCCAGTGGTCCCTGTGTTCCTGGCAAACACTTCAAAGTGGCTGAAATGCGAGGAGGCCTTCAGAAATGTCCACAGAGACACTGGTAGTCATGAGACTTTTATCTACTAGACTCTGAAGCCCTGGCTGTCCTTGTCCCCCAACACAAAATGAGAATTCTGTCAAAATTGGGGAATTTCTTTGTAGTGTGATCCCCTTACTAATTTAGATGCATCTTTAACTATTTGATGCTTCCACACATTGGCCGTGCATCCACGTCAAATAATTCTGTCTAACTGCATAGATGATTCAGGCCATATACTCTGTGCTGCAGTGCTTAAACTTTCATTGGCTGGCAGCACTTGCCGGGGAGCCAGAAGTGGAGGGTCAGTTCTAGAAGTGTGGGAAACTAAGAAGACATTGAGCATTCCCCTGTCATGCATCCCAGCCTCGGCAGAGAGAATTGAAACTCTTGCAAAGAAAATAGTATGCCCAGTGACAGGTTTGGGGAAGGCGATGAAGACAGTGCTCCCCTGTCAGAGATGCCAGAATAAGTTTAGGAAGACAGACCAAGCATGAATCAAAATAGGAAGCACCATCCCTGTGCAATTCTGAAAGCTGCATGGAAGGAGAACTTCTGTTTCTACTGGCCACTGGCCATATCCAGGGAGAAGGAAAGAGACTAACAAAAGAATACCAGCAAAAGGGTCAAAAGGCATAGGACATTTTACCACTTACCACACAGATCATGCATACTCCCTTCAGGAGGACTAGGTTCTTGCTGCCTAAAAATCTGTGCAGTGCTGCTTGTACCTGTATGATTCATTTCCACCATCTGTATTTGTGCCAAAATACACATAAATACCTATGCAGGTGCATCCCTAGATGGAGAGACCAACAGACACAGACAGGTGGGGAGGCCTCCTTTTTGCATTCTGCCTTCTGGAGATCTTGGCATATTTTCTTCTTCATTTATTTGCTACTTTATTGACTATACAACTGAGAAAAATGGAAGAAAAAAAGATAGCACGGAAGAGCAGAGAAGAATCAATGAAATCCAACAGAAGAAACAAAATGAATGTGTTTTTGCCCCTTCAGCAAGTAATTCTCAGCTTCTGATCAAAGTGCTGAGGGAACTATAGTCCTGCATCTTCCATCTCTTCCTCACAGAACAGACTATCTTAGCTTCACCTTTCAAAGCAACTGTTTTGATCTTAAAGGTGATAAATACTACAGAAAACGTGATGAGGGGGGAAAAAGTAGCAATTATTTTGCTCAGCTTTCTCTGTTCTTTTTGTCCAGTAATAAAACTGAGGCATAGGAGAGGTGCGTGTTCTGGTTCTTACGGAGGTGGGATCGAAATGTGGAAGTCTTCCTTGAAAGATGCGAGGAAAACATTGCAAACGTGTTTTATGAGAATTCTTTTTTTTCTTTAAATAAATTCCCCAAGCAGCTCTACCTACAGTGCTTTCCAGTATTTCCCTTGTCCTATCGACATTGCCACAGAAAGCTTTTAGACTTCAAGCACTGAATGCTAGGGGCTATAAATCCCTAGATCTAGTCAAATTTCATGTGCCTCTGAACAGTTTAGAGAAGCTCTGAGTCTGATCCAGATTGTCCCTACCTTACACTCCCTCTCTTCTTCTTGTCATGTTTTATATACTCATTGACTTTTACAGAGCTTCCTGGGTAATTCTTCAAGGAAGATTGACTGATTTAAGGGGTTAGTCATCCTGCAGGTTAGTAAACATGACAGCTGGTTGCGGATTAACAGGAAATCATGAATAAAATAATTGGGATTGATAAGGGATTCTCAAGTCATTAAAGTTTTCTTGCAGAAAGTCAAGTAGAAAAAAGAATGCAGAGTGAAGGTCAAAGGAGAAGGGTGACCTTCTACATGCTGACGGCCACTGAGCCCTGAAATACAGGATGTACTGGCAGAGCTAGTGTGAGATGGTTAACAACAAGATGATAAAGTGCCAGAGAGGACTGCAGGCCAAGGTGTTGGAGACTGGGCAGAGATGTGTAGGAATAGCTGTGGGACCAGCAGGTCAGGGTGGAGGCATGCCAACGTGGTGGTGTGAAGGTGCAGAACAGGATTAAAATGAGTTGGCAAACTGGTCTGGGGGTGCTGTTTGCTGCCTGCCTTGTGGTGCCAATGATAGAAAAAATTGCAAGACAAGACCAGGTAGCAGAGCTGTCCTCCAATCCCTTCTCCAGTTAAGAGTTTATTAATGTACTGCAGAGAGCAGACTCGGGCAACTTCCTTCCCCTTTCCAATACTTCCATCTACTTCATCACTGCGACTGAGGTTTGCTGCCTACTAGCTGCTTCCTGGTTACTCTCTCCATGGCTTCCCTTGTTACTGATTTTCTTCATGCAGCATCTTACCCCTTTCTGTTCTCTCTCTTAACCTCTAGCTGCTTCTCCTGTCCTGCAAATCCCCACTGATGACTTTAATGTTCCAGATGTGAGAGGCTCTGGCATTTTCTTTAATGAACTAGAAATGAATTGGAGCCTACTAGCTATGGAGGACCCATACCAAGAGCTATCTGTTGTGAGCTGCAAACGCTGATAGGTATTCAGAGAGCTGAGTTCTAGTCTTGCATATGCTACCTGGCCTCTTGGTTGATTACTGAGCTTCTAATGTGTGTCACAGCAAGAATGTCAGGACCCATCAGGAAAATATGTTTAGGCAGGGTTGGTTTGAAGGGAGGGAGCCTAGAGTCTGGTATGGCTTCATGTTTGTCCTGTGGGGCAGGTCAAGGAACACAGTGGGTGAAGGAATACTCAGCAGAATTTGTATTTTATCACAAGTTTTATAATCTTCTTTTAGTCTGATATCCTGGAGCTACATGATTGAGGAAACATCGCAGCTTTTCTTTTATATTTTTATAAAGCTTATTTTTTAAAAAAAAAATATATCTTTTTATTTTCTTGTCTGTGCAGTAAAGCCTTTAAACATGACCTGAATGTGACCTTTAAAATCTCAGAACCAGAAAGCAACAGAAAAGAAGCCCCAACTGCTGTTGCTCTTGTTGGTGTTTTGTTAATTTTTAAATACTGCGGGTTTCTAGAATCATTTGATTCATGGCTTTCATAATACAGGTATGTGTGGAAGTACATTTAGAAGTTAAACAGAATTTTGCTGCCTGTGACAAGATTGTACAACTACAAGGTTTCTGGATTTGTTGATCTCGGCAAGGTGTTCTCTCAGGACTGAAGTACAGCACTATGAAGAGTATATGACCTGCTGTCAACTAATCTTCTTGTTCTTTAGCTTTTCTCATTCCTCAGGAGCTTCTTTAGTTTCAGGAACTCTTATGGCTGCAATTGGAATTAAGTTTATTAGCACTTGGAAGGAGATATGGGCTCTGCCCTTTCCCCACCCATGGTTTGGTTCATCCAGAGGGTTCTGGAGCAACCATTTCCACTTAGATAGGAGAGAGACTGCTTCATTTTTTTTCATGTACAATTCCAAGAGCCTAGCTCATGCTTAGCAAACAACATCCTAAATTGTTAAAAAACAAAACCAAACCCTTTTTTTTAACTGAGACCAGTAAGCAAGAATGAGCAGATGTTAAAACCTGAGTTCAAACACTGAGTAGCCACGTGGTTATCAAAAACTGTAAGTAGTGGAAAGAGTTTAATTCAGCCTTTTCTCTTTGTTTTCAGAGTCTAACAGCCGACGGGCAGTGAACAGAGGCTACCTGGGTGGATTGCTGAGGCTCTATCAAGACTGGCATCACAATGATGTCTCCAACAACTACATTTATATTCGTAGAGGTCTCCTGCTCTGCCTAAAGCACATCACCAACATCAAGCTGGGCAGGGAGACTTTCCTTGGTTCCCGGGGTATGGAGATTCTCTTCACAAGTGTGCAGGTAAATGGTGCTTTTGTGGTTAAGTGAGATGGATTAGTAGTTAGTACTGGGTTCTACCTCACAGTGCAGGAAATTCCATAATTTTATCCTGAATTTATATAACATAAATGAAAAAATGGTAATGTTAAAATAAAAAGTATTGACTTTTTCACAGTTAGTACTTCAGCAAAGCTGAAATGTTTCAGTTTAAAACTGATTTTAATTCCTGCTGAGCTTCATTGGAATTGTAGTTCAGGCTTTCTCATGCTTTTTTTTTCCTCCTCCCCTGTGGATCCTGCTGTCTGCTTGGACTTCCTCTCCCAAAGAACAGTGCAGTGTCTCCACAGACACATTGCTTAGGTGTTTCATGAGATGTTTCTTTTCAGATATCCAGATGGATAATTCCACCCAATCATTTTTTCCCACAAAAAAAAAAAAAAAAAAAAAAAAAAAAAAAAAAAAAAAGTGGTGATTTAGCCAGGCCTTTGCTAAAGAGAAACATCCATCAACTGTTTTTCAGGAGGCTCAGCTTTGATCTTGTGAAACATTAATGTGGGTCCATCAAGAAAGATGACATGGTCCTGAGGCTGGCATCCCTGTAAGGTATAGAAAGGGCAGGTACAGAACAGTAACAGTTTCCTCCGAGTCCCTCACCAACTTGATTCCTTAGCCTTCTTTGGAGAAGTCACTTATGGAGAAACCTTCAGTTCTTGACCCATGTGATTCCACAAGGAGTGTTTCCATTGTCACTCTCACTGGTCAGTGCATTATCTCATTCTAGCACCATCACAGACAGAATGAAAAATGTCTGTCTCCTTCTCCTTCAGAAAATCCATTGCCTTGTGATCCAGTGTATTTGTTTTTTCACCATTCCCATTGCTGTCATGAACAATTCTCCTGTGACTGAAAGATATTTCTTACTAGTAGTGCATTGGTAGTTTTTTCATTTAATTTTCCTCGTGAGGAATTGACCACTATTTCAGGTGGCCTGAGGTGGCCAGGATCAGCAGATCTTTCAAGGGAGTATGGCCTCTGTTAATGAGAAGTCCCTGGTCTGCAGAAACTTGAATAGGGTGGCTGGAAACAGCTGCTTGAGGGTAGATGTCAGCTTGTTCTCTCTCAATAGCCTTCTACAGCCCATGCAGCTTTCTGAGCTAACAGCTCCTGATAGCTCAGCCTGGGAGCAATCCCATGGAAAGTGCATACACGGGGTCTCCTTGGGTGAACAAACAGGAAATGACATACTAAGACTCCAGTGAACACTGGTAATGCTAATCCTTCCAAAGGTTAGAAGTGGAGTGGAAATGACAGCTTCAGGGGCTTCCATTTTGCTTTTTTTTCTATTGTGTGCTACTGCAGAGATCTTAGAAGGGGAATAACTGAGGTTAATAAATTCAAAGCTCAATGTTCCCTCACTATTTCTTAGTCTCTCTCTAAGACATGAAGTGTCAGGAGGAGTCTAGCAGCCCTAGGAGGTCTCACTCATGCTCTTCCTTAGTCTGACCTGAAATCTGTTCTCCTGAGAGGAACTGCAGGCTGTAGTAAGAGAGAAAAGAGATGGAGACAAACAACTACTGCTTGAGAAAGCAGTGGCTCTTTGTGTGTGGAGACAGTATTTTAGTGCCTTTAGGAATCTGCTGGCTGTGGTGATTAGCCTTGACCAAACTCTGAGTGATTAATGAGATTTTAAAGGTGTTAAAAGCTGTCTAGAAAAGTTCTGCTGAAACTTTTAAATTTTTTTTAATCTATTGAAACTGAAACAGTTTGCCAAGATGGGTTTGTTTTTAACAACCTCCAGTGGAACTCCTATTTACAAGGCTGGTTTTCAATTGAAACCTCTCCAGCTGCTTATTGTATGGGCTGATGGACAGCTGAAATACCTGAGCTTTTAATAGCCCTTAAGCTTATGTCTTTACAGGAAGAGCCAATAGTTCAAAGACTGTCTCCTTACATAGATTAGAAGTGACTGCTACTTTATTTGAGGAGTGTTTAAAGATACTTTAGGAGAATTTAGAGAGATTTTGAGTTCCGCTTCTACCTGGAATGAAAAATAATTTTAGATAATGAAATCATTTGTGAAAAGGAAGCACTTTCTGCACCCATTTCTTTTTCCTCTGCTTAGACTTTCATGGCAGTTAAATGGTATATTCACACCAGCAACTGTCTGGCTTTGTGTGCAGTGACAGAGAGCTGACTACTCTGAGACAAGAAAACAGGTTTGTATCTACTTTAGGAGAAACTGGTGCATGGAACATTATTTTGCTATTTTATTATTTATCTGATTTCTTAAGCTTGCTTGATCTCTTCAGCCTTCCTGTACTAGGGTCTACTCTAGGATAATATTATACTATACTCCACTCTATATTTCTCAGCATTAGCATCACTACCTTTTATCTTACTGTCATATTGAAACCTCCTTTTCTGTATATGTCACACATGTATCGTAGTATCTCAACTATTCCAGATTCAGTAGAGAAAAGGTTGAGTGTGGAGGCTAAAAAGCAGATCCCTTGAATTCAGCTTAGCTTTACATGGATTTTCTGAGCTAAGGGTTCACTCTCTTCCCTCATTTACAATGTCCCACTGCAAAATAAATGAGAGAGTTTACACACACACAAAGCAGTCTCTTCTCTGTTTCTCAGGTGTCAGTAAAAAAGGCTTTTCCAATACAGTGATGGAGCATTTTTCAGTCATCTCTAAACTGTGTTATCTTGGAATCTGAGAGCACTTTATGAACAGTAATGAAAACAGTCTCACAAATTCCCTGTAAGGTATCTGAAGGCTTGTTTGCACTTGTAAGCTAACTTACTGTAAAGAAAAATACGACTTCCAAACAGCATCATTGAATAACTCCACATGTGGAAGTTCATTGTCTGGATGAACATACCTTGTTCTTGACTATCTCAATTCACTTGGCAGTGAATTAAGATGTCTGGCCCAAGGCAGGCATTTATACTGTCCTGTGTTCACTGTTCTAGTAAAAACAGATCAGTTTTAGCGAACTATAGTAAGACTGTTCAAGAATGTTTTTCTGTTCCCACATGTGGACAAACTTTCCTTATCTTTCTTTTAATAACAAGCAAACAAATGCACCCAAACACCACGTGAAAGAGTGAATAAATTGAAAAACTGGAAATAGAAAGAAGTTATCCTTGGTATTTGCTCTAACCATGATAAAACTTTCCTTGGAGATGCTTTCAAAATTGTCTTTTCTCTCCCCCTTGTTCCTAACAGCCAGAGATCGAGAAATACATATTAAGATTCTTGTAGTGAGTCTTGTAAGTATGTCAGCTTTAGATTATTTTTCTAGCCTCCCTGCAGGAATCCTGGTTAATCCTACTGAATCTTATAATGCCATTCAATCATACATGAGAAAACAGAATAAAATCCTGTACAACCAAAAAAACCAAATACAGCCATTTTCCTGTTTCTGATTATAATAGTACTTTATGTTCTTTGGTTGTCTTCCTGGTTCTGCTGAGTATTTTTTTTGTGCAGCCCAAATCCTACCTGTGGGCTGTCGGACAATGGCACAAAGTATGTATTCTGCCCTCTGGGCTATTGCATTTTATCTGTGCTGAAGGGATGCAAACATTAAATGGTATTAGAATGTCTTGTAATATTCCTCTTCTGCCTTATAGAACATTCATGCTGCTTATTTGACTTGTATTCCTGTTCTGATGAGCTAAGTCTTAGCCCCAAGCCACTAAAGATAACATGCTGGTAGGCATGGTACAACTTAGGAACTTAGGTAGGATACGACACTGACGAGTCCATCTGTCTGGAGGGCTGGTGCTACAGATGTGCTGTCCTTGGGGAAATCTGAAGGCTTGGTTTTCTGAGCATCGCACCTATTGGTTTTAAACAACTTCACCTTTGTGCAGCAGCTGTAATTTGCTTGTCAAACCCCCCTGCTTCTGTTATATTGAAGACATACACCTACTATGATCTCCTAGGGGGGCCTTTGCTTTTAGGGAGTGGGGGGAGTCGTTCTCTTTGCAACGAAAGACCAAGGAGTTCACTTGCATATTGTGGTAATAAAAGTACAAAAATATTGTATGTCTTCAAAGTACATCTGGGCTCTCATAGCTCCTTATGCTTCTATTTCCTACTCTGGATTATAGGATGTAAAAATGTGGGATACTGCAGGAATTCAATATTTTATGACTAGGTAACATATAGTGATCTTTCAGACTAACTATTGGGCCTAATGCACAACCATATAGAACACAGTGGGAATGCTCTCTTGGAGTATACATTGTGTACACTGAGTACAGTGAATAATGGGTTAGCTGTGCTAGCCTACCTGTGTTAGTTTTGGCATGATAGCTCTGGGTGTAGTTGCGGTGAAGACACAGAGCACAAGACTTTGGCATGTGTTGTCAGCCAAACATATACATGGGCTCCCTGCAGGATTTTTTTAATCCATATTAAAGAACATATCTCTTCAGTGCTACCATTACCTGTGTTGGCTAGGATATTTTACCTTATGCTACTGTCATGCCTTCCTTCAATATAGCCTGACTATAATGTCTTAGAGCAGAGCTAGGGGATGCTGTGTTGTCTAAATGACATGCATCAATGCAAGTTCCCTGAGGTTCATGCTAGCCTGTATTTCTGTAAGAAATGGACTGTGAGAGCTTGAGGTCTTGCTGTACCAGGCATATTTCTTCAATGGTAAAAAGGAAACGGGGGGGGAAAAAAAAAAGGGGGGGGGCAGGAAAAAAAAAGCCACAAATATAAAGATTTCATACTCAACCAGAAGAGTGTCTCTGCTCTGGGGCATTGTGTGTAACAGGCAGGACAATTGTAAGAGACAATTGTTAACATTGTTCTCCTGTGGTTCCTAGGACTGTTTATCTTGCAAAAATCTGGATCCTATCATAACCACTGTGACTCAGATTCTGAGAAAGTGCTACCCCAAGGAGCCTCTACCTGTGGCGACAGTAAGAAGTTCCTATTCCTTCCCTCTTCCTGGGAATGCCAAGGCTGAACCTCCATGTGAGGGATCTGAAGGTAAATGGCTGAAGGGTGAGTTCAGTAGGAGGAAAATGAGCACGACATGAGAATTAAATGTGGGGTCTGGGGAAGGGCGTCTTGTCATCCTAGTCCTGAGGTTTAAAGTTAAAATTAATCTGATGGCCTACAGTGTTACTCAGTAGAGATGAAACTACTCCCAGGTCATCTTGAAGCTTGGAGATTCTGTTTGGAGAATAAATGAGAGAAGAGTAAAAGGAGCAAGGAAAAAAAAATCCTTGTATTAGCCAAAAAATAATGGAACAGAGTGGGCATGGCAGAGGCTGGAGACGCCATTGCTCCACAACAACAGAGGGAGAGAAAATTATGCCTGTGCATGAGTGTTTGAGGGCAGAACACTGCCCTGCAGCTTTTTCAGTAAAGAATTGCAGGAAGTATTATCCTTTTTCTTTTCTAAAATAAAGCAGGATAGCAGTCACACTGCACAAGTAAAGGATGTGAGCACTTGCTGAAAAGCAGAACTTAAGCACAGGCAGGACAGCCACTCCACAGAAAAGGGGAAACAGCAGATTCCATGATATACACAAGCAATTTCTCTGTTGCTTTTGGTTTCATATGGAAGATGTTCAAATACTGTAATGATGATAGCAGTAAAACACCCTAATCTAGATATTACAGGATTCTCTTAATCTATATTATCATTGCAGCCAAGCAGAAAATCTCTGTATTGCTTTGTAATATGAGTTGGATCCATATCATGGTGACATTTGTCATGGTTTTGAAAGGCAGTGCTCGAGTCCAAGAGAACAGAGCTTTACAAAGTGGGAGATTTAGTGCCAAATTCATTTATACTAGATTAACAAATGGGATCTGCTTTAATCAGGGTTGTGGTGGGTTGTAGTTTGAAGGCGTGTGGCGCACGCAGAAGAGATTGCATATATGTCTGTGGAGGGCCTGAGAGGGATATTAGGTCAAACATCTTTGCCTCTACCTCTTTTCTATTTCTGCAGGTGACTATGAAAGTGATGGAGAGGAAGAGGCTGAAAAAGACCTAGATAATGAGGATATGGAGAGTAAGGAGGAAGTAGGTATATGAACCATAGTTTCCTTAATCATCCACATACTGGAAAATAAAACTTTTCATTGTCCATTTTGACATCCTGATAAGCTATTTAAGCAGAGAACGTAGATATGCATGTGGTCCTGTGTAAATACGCTACATGAATAATAGAAGGATACTTGAAAGAAGAAAAAGAAAAAGCACTGACTTTCATTGAAGAGTGTCCCCTGCATTTATCCTATTAATTGCCATGCTTGTCACTCAGGATGGTGTGTGTTTGGTGACTTACCTGATCCTGCAGAAAGATTGACCAGTGACTAATAGAATCACATGCACAGTGAGGGATAAATGATGGACCTTTGATTCCTCTGTGTGTAGACCAGAAATGACACTTAGTAGGGGAAAGTAGACACTTTCTCATCTAGGAAAGACTTAACACTCTTTTTCTTCCCATATCAGAGCGTATTTGGGTTGTGCACATTCCCTAAGAAAAAGGTTAGTTCTTTTAAGCCACAGCTATGCAATTTGAACCTAGATTCTTTCTTTATTTGCTGCTGCAGACAGACAAATAATAAAAAGAATTATTCAAGACTTTTCTGACTTCTCCTTCTGCACTCTCTCTGTCATGACCTAACTGGCAAAAAAACCTCCTAACAGCTGAGGATGAGAGTGCAAACTTTTTTATTGTGAAAATACATACAAGCATATATACAAATGTGAAGTAGTGAAATAAGTCTTACCCATATAAAGTGGTTTGGGAAGGCAAATTAAAGAAATGAAGTTGCAAATACAGTCTAATTAATATGGTTGAGACTTCTGTGGAAGGGTGTTTTCAATACTTGCCCTTTCTTTTTCTTTTCAGGTATTAAATTGATGTCACCCAACGAAAAAAAGTTTAAAAAAACTCAAACAAAACACATTAGCTCAGTGTCCTAACTTGCCCCTGCCTGGCTGTTTTTATCTGAATATTAGAGCTCGTCAAGATGCTCATTAGGAATAAGGTTCATAGTAAATTTATCTCCTTTCTTAATTAGTTATTCATTCAGAAACAGATCCTATATGCCTCTGAACTATTTCATTATTCATAAGAATTTACCAAGTAGATGTGAGCAGGGTGTTTTTTTTGCCTGAGAGCTTGCTCTGAATATGAGTTTTAAGTACTGCTTGTCTGGTGTGCTGGTCATATATCTCCCATGACAAACCTTTCTAAAGAGAAAGCAAGCAGGGAATGGATAATGAACTTTCAGTTTACCTCTTTTTGTATGAGATACCACTTGCACAATGTTTCTTGGTATTGATGTGATTTATGGTCGTTTTTCACAGCTGCATAATGCATATCTATGCATAGTAGTAATACCAATCAAACTGAAACTTGGCTCTACCCTTCCATCAGTAACTGTTCACACAGTTCTATGAAAATCAAAATCACATCAACCATCTATCCTTCTCAACCCAAATCTTTAAGTTTGAAGCTGCTTATGCATCATTATGCTGGTAGTGGCAAATCCTTTTAAACTGACCTCAAATACTCCGTGCAGCTCCTCATTGCCCTTTTCAACTAGGTCCAAACAGCAGTTCAAACTCTGCTTCACAATACAAGTGTGGCTCAGGGTTTGAAATGCCATGGACAGTTTTGCATTCTGGCAATTTTTTTTTCTTTTGATAACAGCTTCAGAAATGAGTCTATTAGGAGCAAATAACTTCTCTACTGGCATTTGATGGGGTGTACTAATGACATGTTGTATTATTTGAATAATGCTGTAGTGTAATGGCCAGTCATTGATGCCAGGCCTCCATCCTTCCCTCTTGCCTCATCTTTTTCTGGTTTCTTACGCAATGACCGAATACTTGACACAGTTCGGTTTTGGTTCTTGTATCTGATATGGAGGAGATTGCGCATCAATGCACAGTTGCCTTTGACTGTAAGTTTCATATACAGTTCTTATTCCTGATTTGCTGACAGTGGAGATCTAAAAAGCTTTTTTTCATATAAAAATATCAAGAAAGTTGGAGAGTATAGATGATGGATTGAGCGAGAGTTTCACGTATTTTTATAAGCAGTATTGGAGATAAAAATAAAATATAAGCAATTGGTGCCTGCAAATTCAATGATACAGACATGGGCCTTTCTGTTTGATTGGTAGGCACTCAGAGAAACCACATGGTTGTCTAAATCAAAGGTAGAAGTGTCAAGCTTTCTAATTTTGCTGGTAGCCTGTGAGGATAATTTTGCCTTCGGCATAGTTTGAGAATTTTCTTGCTAAATATACATTTATTTGATTATTGTTTCTTTGAATCAGAATAGTACCAATTATATCTCGAGGACCTGTGCCTACTGGTTTACACAACATAAGCAAGGGAATGGTTGATATGCTCAGAAATAACTAGTAGTTGTTGGTGTCTCTTATTTTGAAACCTCCCAAGCTGAAGTGCTTGTAAAAAGGTTGCAGTTTCACTCTTGACGCTTTTTTTTAAACCATCTTTTCATGGTATCTCTACTTAGGTACTCAAATACCAAAACATCAAATTCTTACTTTTCACGATGTACTCTTCCCTTTTGTGCCTATATTTTCCATTCCATAAAATGACTTTAACAGCCTTCATGAGTATGGGAAGAACAGTTATAGGACTCATTTAATGAGTATGATATCATTAGAAATAAAGAGTAGTATACATAATGTTACTTCAACAGTCATCTTGTGGGGCGTGTTTAATATACATGTTTTTCTAATTCTGCTTTTGTAGGATTATGACTTGGAGACAGATGTGAACAAATTGAGGTCAAGGCCAGTGCTTGACCGGCCAGAGGAAGAGCTTGGACAATATGAAGCAATGTGTCCAGAACTTTCCCATAATTTTCAGGTACTATCATAGCATGGCTTCCTTTATTTGTGAATATTCAAGAGTTTAAGAAATACTTGAAAGGGCGTACTGACAAGAGATAACTAGACAAAGTTGTTGCAAAAGGAAACCTAGATGTCTTATAGGACTGGAAAAACAAAGATTAAGATTTTTTTTGCTGTAGTTTATTGGTGTGAATCAAGAGTGATAGAAAAGGAATGATGTTCGGTGCACATTTAGCTGGGTATGGATTAACTAAGCATTACTGAATCAATTGCCACATGAGAAATCTGTCAGAAAATAATTTGTATCCTTGCTGGCAATTTCAACAGCAATATCAAGACCAGAATGAGATGTGGAAAATAAATATTGTCAACTAGTGTTTTGAAGGAAGTGGAGAAGATTGCACCGCTGCCGAGTGAAATGCACAGTTCAAATCATTGTTCTGTTGCAGTTTGGGACAAGAAATGGAGTATTGTACTCATTACAAGTCTTGGAATTTAGGAGAGCTGAAAGCCATGATTCAAATATGAATCTGGAAAGGACCACTGGCTTAATGTATCTCCTGTAGACACAATGCTGTGACACTTATTATGACCATAAGTAGCCAAATGGGATTAATTTATACTTGCATGAAGGCAAGGGTGGAGTTTTGCATGACAGACTGGCCTCCTTTACCCTGCTTAACATTTAGATTCTAAAAAAAAAAAAAAGCATTGCAAATTATCTTCCCTAATTTGCTAGAACAATCAGCTTTGGTTGGAGATGACTCACCCAGATGACTCAGTCTGATCCTTTTAGTTTCTGAGGACTACTTTTGAATCAGCTCTGTGGATAAAGAAATTCTGGCAGGTGGTCTATGGGCTGATTATACTCTGGCTGTCTCATTGGATGAGTACAGTTTTGGGAGATTTGTAAATATTTTCTCTTTCTTTCTTGAAAGGTTTCCTCTGGAAGGAGGCATAATCTGTCTTTAGTTTCTTTTAATTTCTTCTGCTTTTTAAATTTAAAGGAGCTTGAATCAGAATCTGAGGAAGAGAAGAGCTTGGAGGACAGGACTGAGTGTCTTCCTTCTACTCCCTCTCATTTCATTCCAAGTGCTACTTACGTGAAACATCCAAATTACAGATGGAGAAACCAAAGCATCACAGACATGGGATCAGATCCAGGGGAAAAGGATTTCAAAGTCCCACTGCAGAGCTGGACAAAGGAGGAGAAATGCAGATGGGATCTGATCGATGAAAAGAGAGACACTGCAGAAGGAGCCCAAGATGCAGACTCCTGTGAAGAGGAAGATCCAGCCAGGAATCACGTGCTTAATTTGCGTCCTCTCCCAAAGGAGGCTGCTTGGTACAAAAAAATGTTTTACCCTGAATGTGACGCCTTGATCAATCCTAGTCCTGGAGAGAGGCTGGAGAGCTCGGACATAGTGACAAACCTTCTGGATAAACACCAAGGAGATATCCCATTCCACAGCCCTTGCTTTTACATAGCCAGGGCTAAATGTGTTAAGTCCATACCAGACTACAAAGACTTGGCATTCCCTGATTTCTGGGGTCATCAGCCACCTCCTTACAGCAAGACCACGTTGGAGCGCAAGTATGGGGTTCAAAGGTGATTGTGCTTTAATATAATTACCATACTGAGAGATCTCAGGCTCGAAACTGGTTTGTGTAGGTTCTGACTATAACATCTCTGAATGTCTTAGCCCAAAATTCATTCTATAACTTCCTATCCAATGATTTGTTGCAAGGAGATAGGTCAAACAGCAGGATGATTTTATTTAGGATTTCCTCCTGAGGAAAGGAAAATGGTATCTAATTGGATTACAAACAAGATTAGGAATCGGCAGGCTTATTTTCCTCTCTCTGACATGGACTTTGTGTGTCAGTGGATGAGTTGTGAACTGTCTTTGAGTTGCTTTTTGTCTCACAGGTGAAGGTGGTAGTGGCAACCTTGGAGTGAGATTTTTACGGCTTCTGTGAATCCATGAAGACTTCCCTATCTCATATTCCAAATTACTATTGATTAAACTAGTTATCGATAAATGTAGCAATGTACCTATGTATGTGATGGGACTCTAAGGTGGTCAAAGCTCTGACATAGATTTACTAGTGGTTTTTCCTTAAAGTAAGCAGACCAAAACTCAGAATGAGCTGTGAATCTGTGACCTTGTTAGAACACAAATGAGAACATTTTAAAAGTTCATTTTAGAGATGGAGAAGACTCTGTGTCCTTTCGGAATATGTTTTTGCCTTCAGTCGAACTCTTAATCCAGCCACCTTTAGTGTGTGCAACAATGGGTCCCATCTGGCTTTTTAAGGAAACATCCTTTCTGTCCCCTCGGAGCTGTGTGTCTGTGTCAGGTTGTTCTCAGGAATCTCCCTGTCTGCCCTTCTGCTACTGTGTCCCTTCTCGCTATGCCTCTTGCTCTCTGCCTGCCCCATGGGGTCCTCCAGAAGCTTCTTCTCCTTCCCTAGTGCATGCACCTGCTTCTGGGAAGTGTCTCATGAGTTAGAGAGCATCAGCAGGGACAAGGTAAGTAACCTGCTTTCCCTCCCTCCTGTCCAGCCTACTAGGAGAGGACAGCATATATGGCATGCAACATGTGGAAAGAAATAAAAACATCTCTCCTCTGGGACACTGCTAGAGGCTGTTTTTACCATGTTATTTCAGGTGTTCAGATGAGAGGAAAGCTGTGTTTTGAAGCTGTGCTGGGAGAGAAAGCTCTTCTTATAACTACCATTTTGTCTGTTCCACATGTGGCTGCGTGCAATGACTTTACATTTCTTTTTACTGGCATAGGGAATTATTAGCAGATACCAAAGAGGCTGGATTCTGTGCTAAACTTTAAAGTTGAGCAACGCTAATCAAATGGCGTTTGTGAAGACTACTATTTTCTGACCTCTAGAGAGATAATGATTCTTTCTGCAGCAAATATAAAAGCTAAAAATCTTATTTAGAGGCAAAATCACTCTACCATCTTCTCCTTGCACTGTTGCTCTAAAAGATGTGCTTTTATGACTATAATAACATGTGTAACCATAGAGCTAAAATGGGAATAATCATATCATGCTTCAGGGCGTAACATGATTGCTGCAAAGGTCAGGAAGAAAATCTGGTGTTCCACATTTGATCATCTTTAGGGATCAGAGAACTAGAGTTTAATAATGAGTAGAAATTAGCTTGATTTAGAGTCAAGATTTGCTATGAGACAGACAAGTAGCTGTATAAGTTATGGCAGATATTTCCTCATGGGGCAAGGCTGGCCATTTGGGAGCTTGACATTAACTGGGATGAACTGGGGATAAATCAAACTTGACAGAATACTGTAGAGAATAAAAATTTTACAGAATCAGTCATTTAACCCAAAAGGCAACTTGTTGTAATGGGAATGAAACAAGGAGGAGCTTTCTCATGGTTTTTTTTAAAAAAAAAAAGAAAACCAAAAAACACCACACCACAAAACCAAATGAAGTTCACCTGGAATTAGCACATGTAAGTCCTCTTTCTTACCAGTCCTTCAAAAGAATTTCCTAAGCCTCTTCATATTTCTTCTACAAGATTACCCTATACAAAGATTTCTCACAGTGTCATTACAATTTCCATTTTTTTTTTTTTTTTTTCCTAGGGACAAAGTACTAGATGATGTTCGCCGCTTAATCGAGCCAGGTGACGTGATAGGCAGAACTGTTTTTGATTTAGATGAGCCCAGGTGGGTAACTTAAATTGAGTACCGTAACCAGGGGCACTGTCAGTGCTGGGTTTAGGTAGCGAACTCAGTTTGCTTGTTCAGCTCTGATAAAGGTATAGAAGAAATAACCTAGGAGGTAAAGGCCCAACAGGAAAAATATACAGGAGGACTAGATTCCTAGTATGTGACTCTGGGGAAGGGATTTATTGTGGAAGTCACTGGAGAAAGAGAGCCTCAAAAAAACTTTTTAGATAGAACAAGAAAATCTATACGTAAAAGGGACTGCATGGTGCCCCTGGATATGCGAGCATCGCATGTAGTGATTTGGAACAGAAGCATGCAGGCTGATGCTGGGAATCGTACCTATGAATCCAGATGCAGTTTCTCCACACCCTGAAGTGGCATTTCCCATTGGGAGTGCACTTGAGTCTCTGTACAGCTAGTGTCAGAGACTGCAGATGTACCTTGAAAGGTGCAGCACCTCTAAAGGACTTCTGAAAACAAATATCCAGCCTTGTGAACTGGCTCAAATATGGCCAGAAATTGTGATCATAGAATCATAGAATTGTTTTGGTTGGAAAAGACCTTTAAGATCATCAATTCCAACCATTAACCTAACACTGCCAAGTCCACCACTAAACCATGTCCCTAAGCATCACATTTACACCTCTCTTAAATCCCTCCAGGGATGTTGACTCAACCACTTCCCTGGGCAACCTGTTCCACTGCTTAACAAACCTTTTGGTGAAGAAATTTTTTATAATATCCAATCTAAACCTCCCCCGGTGCAACTTGAGGCTGTTTTCTCTTGTCCCGTCACTTCTTACTTGGGAAAAGAGACCAACAGCCACCTCACTACAACCTCCTTTTGGGGAGTGGTAGAGAGATCCTCTCAAGAGGTCCTTGAGAAGATGTAGCACAGGGCAGTTGAGAGGGTTCCAAATACAAAGAAATTGCATTCAGAGGAAGGATGAGTGTCTTGGAGAACATTCTCTAGAGGAAAAAATGATGAAGGACAGTTTGAGGTAGGAGAGAGTTGTGAAGTTGTTCAAGATTAATTTAAGGGTTTCTAAGCTTTAGGAGAAGGAAACTATATAGATGAGGGAAGAGTAAACGTATAGTAATTTTACAGAGATGCTTTGTGCAGTTAATAATGGGAACAACCCAGTGGGGAAAGTAACTGCAATAAAGTAAGTAAATATGAACTGGGACAAAAGAGAGTGTTTGGAAAGGAAAAGATGATGAACTTTAGAAACATTAAGCAAGAGTAGAGAACAATGCTGCATTGGACAGGAAGATTATGGATTTGCTCACCTCTTGCTACTTCTCAGGGGCTTGCTTATAAAAAAATTATTAAAACCTGTATTAGCATACAAAAGGTGCTGGGGTAGGCTTGTCTTTGAAGCAACCTGCTATATAGGTGTCCTTGCTTTGATTTACTGCAGTCACTCAAGCCCAAGTGCTCCAGGCTGTCTGACATTCTTCTCCAAGTTTGAATCAGGAAACCTTCGCAAAGCCATCCAAGTGCGTGAGTAAGTATGCCTGTAGTGGCTGTGTCCCAACTAGTCTTTCTGCTGTGACTATAGCATGAAATGCTGGAGTTCTCCTGGGTTCGGAAAGGGTTGGCCAGGGAAGTAGGTTTTATGATGCAGAGTTTGCCACCTGCCAACACCTAGATGTCATGAAAGTAATAGGAGTGAGAAAGCAGAGCTCAAAAAGTTTTGACGTGACTAACATAGTGTGAGTATTTAATGGTATGTTTGGGCACTGTTAGTTTGATGGTGTTCTCTGACTCTTACAGGATATTAATGAATTTCATGGTATAGCCTGCTCTCCTCAGCAGGTTCAGTGGCAGACTGGTGAAGTGCTCATGGCCACCAGTTTTTTTTGTCTTCCTCAACAGGTTTGAGTATGACTTAATTACCAATGCAGATGTTAACAGCAACCAGCATCACCAGTGGTTCTACTTTGAAGTCCGTGACATGAAATTAGCAGTTCCCTATCGCTTCAACATTATCAACTGTGAGAAGTTCAACAGCCAATTTAATTACGGTATGAGTCTTTGGGGAATTGGGATAGTCTTCTGTTCACAAGAATATCTTTTTAATGTTGTAAAGGTTTCGAACTTTCCATGGCTATAAGGGAGACTAAGTTTAATCTTATCTGCCCTGGAATCCACAGGAAGAGTTACTTTAGATTTGAAAAGGACCCTTCTCTATCCTCAGGAGGACCGAGGAGTAAGCTGAATATTGAGACCTGGGAGAGACTTTGGGGGGGAAAAATGTCATTGTTCTGTGTTTAGAGAGCAGAACTGAGGAAAAGTGGCACTGGGGTTGGGAGAGGTGAAAAAAGGCAATGTGTTGGAATTGAATGAGTAGCATAGGACTGGAAAGTGCTTCTAAGATATATGTAAATGTAGATAATCCTCACACAAATATTCATGGTTCTTTGGGCTTATCTAGAAAGACATCTCTGCCTTTAGACCTGCTGAGATTTCTGCTGATATTAGTAATAAAATTTCTGTTCCTGGCTGTCTTTGAGCTCCTGTCACAGTCTGTGGTCAAGAGGAAGGTGGCGTTGCTCAGAAATAGTCAGGGCAAATCCCAGCTTTCAATGCCCATTTTAGAAGAGAAATTATTTCTTCTGCATGGAGACTGTGGGTTGAATTCTTAGCTGGCATAGGCTGGACTTTTTTATTTGTTTCCATGGAGCTGTGTTAATTTACACCAGCTCAAGACCTGACTCAGAATGTTTAATAAGCCCCTAATATCAGACTTTGTATTTCTCTAAAGCCCTGTGGATACAGCCTTCGACATCGCTAGAAGAACTCTCTCAGGATCAATGTACCTAAAACAAAGAGCACTAGGAGTTGGAATGACTTGTCACTTGTACTTGTGAAACTGGCTGGATGAGTGGCATAGTGAATTATAAGGCATTTGATCTTTAACCCTAAAGGCTGGAGTTCAAGTATTCATATAGATCCCAAATTAAACATTAATTTTTTTTTTAGTCTTCTTATTCTGCTTCCCTGAATTACCAAACAATTCAGTATTGGTGTGTCTGGTAGCAGTCTGAAAATGAAGTATGTTGAGGTCCTACTGTAAACCCCAATGCAACCTCTCATACAGCCACCAGTAGCATCATAGCCAGAGATCCTAGCTGTCATTGGAGGAAGGTTGTTTGTTACCTGCTAGTTTGGCTGTTGTCAGCATTTATAGTCTCATTTTGTGGACCTGAAACTGTACATGACTCTCACGTTCAAGTGTGCAATGAAAAATATATTTGGAAGAAAAATGTGAAATAACACCTAGTGCAAAGAGGCTAAGCCATGGCTTGCTTTTGTATGGCTTGTACATGGGATTGGCTGTTAAAGTAACTCTTCTGTGGGTTGCTTCTGCTGCTCCAAGAGGGCAGTGAAGCTCTAGCTTATCTGGCTTGGCTGAGCGAGGCTCATTACCCCTTCCATCACATGCATAATATTTACACAGACTGTTGGTAAGAGATGCTGTGTATTTGCTATGTTCCTTCTGCGCTTCCCTGGGCTAATGCCAGTGCCATAATACTAAAAGCTTCCAGTTGTGATGTAGTGCCAAAGTGCCATGGGTGGCAATACTTTACAGCTCCTGGGTACTGAGCTGTTTTAATTTTCCCCTTCCCTTTTGCTCTTGGTTAGATGGCACTGTGTAACTTTCAAATCAGCAAAAGGGATATTTCACGGAATAGTTGTGACCAGGAGCAGAGCAAATCAGGAGGTGCAGCCTCCACCTCTCTCCTTCCCCCTTTTCCACCAACTTGCTCAACCATGGGAAATAATGAGATTTTGTCAGAAGCCTGATTTGCGTTTGTTTTCTAAAACTGAATGTTTCCATAGGGAAAGTGGAAAAGAAAAACTGATTTTTTTTATTTTTTTTTTTATTTTTTTTTTTTTGTTAAAATGAGATGGCAGACCAGTATCAACCATCACTCAGAGGCAGTTTGGTGTGTGTCCTTTGGACTCTCAGAGAAGGGCAGGAGCTGGAATTTGGGATGTTGAGAGCACTGCAGACCCTGTGCCTCACATCCCTTGTCTGATGAACTGGGCTTCTGGGCAGGCCTGTGTCTCAAAGCTCACTGGTCCATGTCCTGGAACCAAACACAGAATTGCTGCTTGCTCGTGGCTCACGGCACTGGTTCAGGAAACAGCAATATAGAGGTTACTCCTAGCTGTAGGCTAGTTAGTGCTACCCCGCACCACAGCCAAAGGTGAGCTGGAAAGGCATTTCTGCTGGTACACTTGCCAGGTCTTAAAGCACTGGAGAGTTTAACAGAGAAACCCGAAGGAAGAAGAGAAACCGAATAGCTGCTTATGGAAATACGTCATCAGTATTAATAGTTTTCAAGCATCACCTTCTCCCAGCACAAGAACAGCCAAGAGAAGGCTCAGGGGGCAACTTATCCACATGCATAAATACTTGAAAGGGTGTTTTTCCCTTTCTTAAATACGCTTTCACAGAAGTGCTGCCAGCATCATTGCTGGGCTCAGCTGTGGCTGTGCTGGGACCACTGGAGTTGGCTGGCACCACCCCTGCAGACCCCAGCTTGCCAGCACCTCGCCAGGGACACCCCATGCAGAGAGCTTCGCTGGTGAGGGCAGGATCCTTACTGTACCTGTAAAAGAGCAGGCAGGTGTGTAGAGCAAAGGAATTTGATACAAAAGCTGCCTGCAGATGGGCTGGCTTCATGGAGCTGTGAGTAATGTATACACAGCTCAGATTAGAGAAAGCTTCATACCTCAGGGCATGAAACGGTAATATGTAGGAGGTCAGGAAGAAGTCATCTTCTGGTATAATACAGTACAAAGATGGATGCTATCGTTATCAGCATTTACGAAAGGTATTATTTAGGTCTAATGACAAGTTTGAAACCTCCTAGTTTTGCTGCTTTCTGAAGGTACAGTACTGGATGCACTGCGGATCTCTAACGCTGTGGTAGGATTAAGGAATCAGTAATGGTGCAGCCAAGCATAAAATACTGGAGTAACTAAATTACTGATCTTGTTGATAACTCAATTCCTATTCTTTTCTTTCCCTTCCTCTGTTTATAAACAGAGCGGCTTGAAGTCCTCCTTTGCAAAGGGCAGTCAGATAACTTATTTTCTAAAGAACTCCATTCAGCTTATTTCTTCTAGGGGTGCATTTTGCACAGACATGGCTATATCAGAACAAACAATGGAGCTTTGAGAAATGTATTTACTTTGCCTAAACTTATCTTCAGAGAAAGCACAGACAAAATAATGATGCTTCTTGTTTAGGCTTTTCGTCCCCATTCCTGTCTTTTCCTGCCAGGGAAGTCATGTCACTTGAAACTGTCTTGTTTTACGTAGGCATGCAGCTGGTCATGTATTCAGTGAAGGAAGCTCTCCAGGGCAGACCTCGCTGGCTTCGGGCAGGCCATGATATCTGCTACTACAAGTAAGTGCATTTTTGGTGAATAATTTGTGGCTTCTTTTCCCTCCTGTTATAATATCGATGTTGTTAACCTTTGACCACGAGTTTCAAATGTCTCTAAATTGGTGCTAGTTCACTGTGTTATGTGCTTCCAGCTTCAGGAAACAGCTACAAGTGAGATCTCTAGATTAGATACCTGGGGAGAAACAGGGTATGGGCAGAATTCCCTTCCACAGGAGGAAAGGGAATGGAGGATGCTCAAACCTTGCTGATGCAGCCAGGAACACAAAGAAGCTTAACCCACAAAGGTAGTGTAGTTGGCTTTTTCCCCTGTCCAGGAAGAAATGAGCTGGACGGAATCATTGTTTTTCTTTTGCATACATTGACTTTTCTGAGCGGTAGGAGCTGAGGAGCTAAAGAAGGGTTAGCATATACAAAGGGAGGTCTGGTCCTTGGCCCTAATACCTTGCAGTTGAAGTGTAGGGCTTGGGCTACCCAATGACTGTAGACAGGCAAGGAAATACAAGAAAACAAAAGGTGTTAACACAATTAACAATAATAACTGTCTGGCATGGTAAGTAGTGCTCTCAGGACAGAGCTGAACTTTCCTGATGTTCTCAATGGTGCCACTTTGTTCATCAACTCAAGAAGATGATGTGAAATAATGGGCTTTCTCTTTGTAAGAAATTGTATTTGTGTTGTAGTTCACAATTTTGCTGTTAGGCTCAGAGGTGGTTATGTTCACAAGTGGATTTGATGAGACAATAAACCCAAACAATGACTGTGGGCTGACTTCCAGAAGTAGCAGAGCCTAAAAAAAAAAAAAAAAAAGACAAATAATCCTGAATATATGTTGTAATCTCTCTTTTTTTTTTTTAATTTTCCTTTTTGGGGGGTAGTGTGGTGCTGAAGGCTTTGATTATCCTCTCTCAGCCTAGCGTCCTGTCTGTAGCAATTTGAGTACCTATTTTATTTTGTTCCAAGTACTCTTCACTGAGCTTTATTCACTTAACCTTTTCTACCTCAACAGCTAACGTACTGTGGTGCATGCAGTGCCTTCCCTTTGCATGCCTGTAACCTCTGGCTTCTGTGAGTATGGGTTTCTGGTTGAGCAAACTTTATGTGCTGATTACCATAGCAGTGGCTTCTCGTGTCATTAACAAGGCAGTTATTGTGTGGTGATTAAACAGCAGCTGACTTCTGAGATTAAGCCATGATTGTGCAATTAAGCTTGTAATCAGATTCTTGTTCATAATATGTGAGAGAATGGAGTTTTATTAATTTGGAATGTTCTGTGTTTTCTAGCTGTACATTGAATTACATGTCAACATATTCATCTAGGATAACTACTTATCTGTCTCACTTACTGTTTATTCCAGGTTTACACACGTTTTTGTATATACAAGAATGCATGTATACACACATATATGCACTTTGACCTCTACTGCAACTCTAATCTTTTTGGTTTTGTGATTATAGAAGAGATTCCAAGTCATAAGAAGCTGTTTGTGGGAGGGAATGTGAAGAAAGTATGTTTGGGGTTGCTCAGAATAGGAGGAGATGAGATTGCTACAGTGATATCATGCTGCTTGTGTTTTGAGGAAAGAGCTCGCTTCATTTCCATTCTCCCTGGTCACAGGTATCCTGGGGTGGGACTGGCACATTTTGAAGGGAACCTCATCTAATTACTTTTACCAGGGGTTATTCATAAACATGGGAAAAGAGTGGTATACTTAGAAAAATAAGGAGGAACTCAAAGATGCCCTTAATTGGTTTTGCAGCAGGGTTCTGATTGAGAGCAACCTCTGAGCTGAAGGACAGTGGGAGGAAAGGCACACTAGCAAGATGTCTGGGTGATGCACACTGGCTGATCTTTGACATTCATCTTCAGTGAAGATGGGATAGTTCACTCATAAAGATGAGTGAACTGGCACAGCTCTGTCATTGCATACCTTTCCCATATGTCTCATGTGAGGTTTTTATGTTACAGAGAATATTAGCAGTGCTCTTGTCAAAAGGAAGCTGAGTGACATTTTTGCTCTATTTTATTGCCTCTCCATGAAGTGACAGGATACACCCATGATAAACAGAGTTGCAGTTACTATAAGATCATCTAATTCACTTGCTGTCTTGGCAGCTTTTGTGCGCTGAATAATATTCCTTTCCAGCAAATTATTTAAGGAGCAATGGCAGCATGCTGAATTGGTGACAAGGTGCTTGTGCCTTTGGTTTCACCGCTCATTCTAAGCTTATTGCCTAACCTCCAGCTTTTCCAGACAATAGTCAGATCACAGATAGTAATGAGGTACGTGGAGTGTTTTGTTCTCACATCACCACTAAAGACTTGGCTGTTTGGTGGTCACAGCAGTGTCAGAACTAGGTCTTCTCTTTTCAGTGTCTTTATAATGACATTAGGCGAAATAATCATCATAGCAATAGCAGGACACCTCTCAGTTCTAATGGTATCTATAAGAGAGGGCTGAGAGACCAGTCTGAGAGCACCTGACCTTTACAATAGGACTGAAGGCATTAATAGCAAAGATGGCTGTGGGAATATTCTGCTTCAACTGGGATTCTGCCTGCAATCTTGACAATAAAGATGCCTTAACATGGATTTGGTCCTTGAAAGGGAAGTTATGTTGTGCATTTTCCAATTTCCAATGTGGCAGACTCCAAAATAACAGCCATGCCCCATAAATATTTAAATACTGCTTCTTTTTTTTTTTTTTTTAAAATGGTATGAACCAAGGTGTTACTAAAGCATATTACACTAAGTAGCCACAATTAGAGATGTAAGAAGGTCAGGGCATGTAAAATGAGGACAACAGACTCCAGGTGACAGAAGGATTTTGGACAAAGGGAATGCATCTGCAGATTAGAAGTGATAAATAGTTTGCTTTCCATTTGGACTCTGTTTTGAAATGGCCTAGAAATCTGGGATATTGGTATTTTCTTCTGCCAATCTAGTCTAAGCTACTACAATGCCATATTCTATTGCCTACCAGTGCTTTGTTACTATACTAAATGATGCAGACAGGAAGCCTAAACATGAGATGACCAAGAAATGTTGTTCTTGTGTTGCTTTTGAATTCCTGAGTTACAATCCAGCTCCTTTGATGACCTGCCTGTGTCTTTGAACAAGTGGCTTCACCTGTCTGTGTCTCAGTTTCCCCATCTATAATGGATAGAAAATTAGAGTCACTTACCTGCCACCCAAAGAATGGGAACAGGTAAATAGGAAGCAAGTTTTAATTAGATAATGCTTGCAAAGGTCTTTTAAGCTCAAAAAAATTATCGTGCACAGTAAGTGATAAGTAGTATTATAATTATTATTAATTAACTTTCTGTCACAGCTATGCTAGAAATATACTACCTGTACATTACTTCTGAAGAACAGCAAGCAAAACAATTTAACTACTACAAAGTGACTGAAAGGCACAGTAGATACAGCTTGCATGCTGATTAAAAAACCTTCACTCTGGTCTCTTATTTTCTTCCCAATAATCAGCATATTAGTTTCTAGAGAGCATGTGACTCTTTCTGAACATTTTTTAAAAGAGAACACAAGTAAGGTAGTGAGGACCAGATGTTGCTAGGGTCATTTTTTTCCTTCCCTCTTCCTTGCTTGTTAATTTGGGCTTCATGCTGGTATGGTAGAGTGTTGTGAAGAAAAAGGGGTGAGGAAGAAAAAATATCAGCCTAGTGAAGGAACAAGTAGGCAATAGAGCCATCTTGGGGTGACAGCAGTAGGTAGGAGGAGAGAGAAGGAAGGAAGAAAAATGCCTTTTTTTTTTTTTAAGGTTTCTTTTAAAAAAAGATTCAGAGCTACTGCATCATCTGATGGTTTGTGAGCAGACCAGATTACATGCAGTAGGAATACATCATCATTTACACCGCTTACACAGAGGGAGGTGGTTTTTCTTTTCAATGCATGAATGAAGAATATTGCAGCCTCCCAAAGCCACTTGTGAACTTCCTGTAACTACAAGATAGTTTGCTATAGATTGAAGCAGGTGCCAAGAAGCGATCCAAAAGTCTGGAAATATCTGTTATGGGCAGCCAGTTTGCTGGAACTGCAGAGGTGCTCAAAAGAAAAATGAAATGTGCTGCTAATAAGTTCAGCAAGAGCCCTGTGCATTGATACCCTCAGGATCATGCAAACTGAGCAGTCAGGAGTAAGGACCATTGACTACCAGCGTAGCATCAAGGTCAGAGGTGTCTGGTGCAAAACCTGTAAGTTAAGTGGCATTTTAGACAGGAGAGAGATTTTTGGCTGCACAATTATAGACTACAGAGGGAGAAACCTTTACAGGAGCATTGGGGACAGGTGGGAATACTTTCCCCAATGTGTATGTAAGATATTTAGGCAGCATCTGCCAACAAAGACCTGCTTCTTCCCATGCCTCTGACTACAAATGTGAATTTGGAGGGGAGAACTCAGAATATCTCAGCATTTTCTGACAGTTCTTTATGAATAAGGTCATTTAACCATCCAAGTGACACTGAATATAACAGAGGCTATGAAGATGAGTACTTCCCTTATGCACTATACAAGAAATGGTTCTTAATTATCCTTCACTGTCAAAATTAACAGGAACTAGATTAAATGTCATTGTCCTAACTTAAAAAAAACTCCCTCAGATCCTGGATCCACTGAAATACAAATATAATCCTAAGTAGATATTTCTATATTTGTGGGTTCATTGCATTTTTTTTTTTCCTCCGAGTCTTTGTGCAATATTAGGGTGGTTTATTTGCGAAAGAAATGTTGGGGTGAAGGGTTCAGCTGAGAATAAAATCAGACTCTTTTCAGTTTGCCACTGTGACTGAGTGTTCCTGTACTATCTATTGATCCAGTCAGTATCACTCACCCCACACATTCCTAACTATTAAATTCAGGTGAAAACCCAGCAGCATTGTATTGTGTCTTCTTTATGAAAAAGAGCTGACTATTTTGGAGAATTTGACAAGCATAATTATCTTTTCTCTCCACCCCTTTGAATAAAAATGAACAGCCACAAAATAAACTACTATTGTAAATTTCAGGAGCTGAAATTGCATCTTTTGGTTGCCTCTTCTATTTTGCATTTTAATGCAACATTGATGATAACATTTGTCAAAGAAACCTCACAGTCCTTCAGAATCAGAAGGTTCAGCAACAGCATAATTGGTGCAATGTGGGAAAAATATTGTTTGAAATGTATTTATGGATGCGATTTGCTGTGAGGCTTCTCCCTGAAGTGCGTGAATTGTCTCTTAATCTCTGCCGAAAGAAAACTTTCTTACTTAGCCTAAAGGAATTTCTTTATCAGAGTAAATCTTCTGCAAGAGATCTGGTCCTGGGACTAGATTGAGAAGCTTACTTTAAGATTTTGTAGTTTTAATGAAGGGAGCATCAAGGACCTAGTAGACCTTGAAGAGCCTGAGCAGTCTCACCCAGGGTTCCCACCCACACCCTCTGCCCATGGGCCCAGGAGCTCTGTTTAAGCTCTGTCCTGGCCACTCAGTTCCTGTCTGAGCTCTGTTGTAGGGAGGCTCCAGCTCAGTCACTGCTGTGTCTGTGCTTTGCTATGAACTCTGGTGATCTGGATCCTGACCTATGGACAGACTTCCTGGCTTGACCCAGACCTGCCTCAACACTACAAACTTGTCTGATGATCTGGATACATGGTTGAACCTGTCTGGCCCCCCTACCTGCTCAGGTACTGTGAGAGGAGACCCTGGCTGGTGAGGTCCCTGCTCTGCTGGGCCTCATCAAGCTCAGCTCCCCATCTTTAAGGAGCAACTGGTCCTCGCTGCTCCCTGACAGGGAGAGGCTCAAGTCTTTGAAAAGGAGGGATCTAAAAGAGAGGATTTTTTGGGTAGAACACAACCTGCAAATCTGTATGAAGTTGCTTCTCCTCTGGGTGCAGTCTCTACCCAAACCCACTCTCCTCCTCTTCCTACCCAGGAAAGAGCCTTTGATATTTGAAATATTTTATGTATGTCCTATTTATTTTTTTTTTATTTTTTATTCCTGGACTATCCCTTTTCTTCCTGTGGTGGAACTGAATGGTTGGTTTGATAGGGTATTCATATTTTCTAAATCTCCATGCTTTCACAGAATATTTTCATGTGGCATTGTTCAGAGCTGTGAATAGGTACCTGTATCTCTGAGCAAGATCATTTGGATGTCGGAAGCAATACAGCAGTGTTAGCTGAATGCATTAGTTTATATATGTCTGAACTGTGCTATATGGACTAGTATTAGCTGGCTTCTTATTTGCATCTTCACAAAATGAAACAAACTGTTCTTTTCCTATGAGAGTGCTCCCATCCATCAGCAGCACGTGACCACCTGTGACTGGCTGCGCCCAGTACTGCCACACACAGTTCTGCCTCTTAACTCCGTTCCAGTCCTTGTGTACTGCGTGAATCCCAAGACACCCTTGAATCTGGTGTACCACATTGGTCAGTGGTGTTTACCATCATGATCCTGTTTGCCTCTCTGCCTAGTGGAGCCATGGTTTCTCTAACCTTCCTTCTTTTGCATAGCCTGTAGGTGCATTGCTGTGTTACTGGGTGTTGTTTAGCACTGTGTTATCTTTTTGTACCTGTTCATCATTGGGATTGGATTGATTGTACTTATATGGGGCTTTCCCAGTCTTGGTACAATGACTGGTTGAGTTTGGAGCCCATCTACAGCACGAAATGAAAACTTATTCAGAGTAGACACTTCTCTGAATGCTTAGTTCTTTCGTGGCTGCTCCAAATGTGCATCTGGAAGTGATAACCATCTAATTCCCTCTTTCTCTTTCTCCAGAAACCACTACCGCTGCAGTGCAGCTGCAGGAGGAGGCATGAGAGGAAAATGCTACTACACGCTCACCTTCAGCATCAAGTTCCCTCACAAAGATGATGTCTGTTATCTGGCCTACCATTACCCCTACACTTACTCCACAATGATGGTAATTCTGATATGTCCAACTAGATAAGCTAATGAGCCTGATAGTTTGGAGCTGGCTTGGGTATGAGACTGAGATAGCATAGAGAAATTTCTGTAGGGGATAAGCTGTGGTATAAGCCATTAGTGCTTTTACCAGTCAGAAGATAATGCAAAGCAAAGATGTCTCCATTTGTTTGAGGTGAGAAGCAGAGGGCTAAAGATAATGACAAATCAGAAGCAAAAGCTGGCTGCTCCTTCTCCTGACAGAAGGTAACAGCAATACCACAGGGCTGGACCTCATGTGAATGCTTTGTTAGTGGGTGTTTGTGACACCTCCACCAGTGCTGTCAGTACAGAAACTAAAATAATATAAGTCCAAGGCTAAACTGTATTATTGAGTTGTACCAAGTTTGCTTCCTGGGGAAGGATTTATTTTCTACAGTCTTTTCTGGCCAGGGGTGGATGTTAAAGGAATTTTCTGGGAAATGCATCCATTGTGCTTTCTCCATGATTGATGTAGGAGAGCCCCAAGTCTGAAAGGAAGGTAGGATAAAAGAAAATAAATTAATGATTCTGGGGGTAGCTTTCCTTTGTTGTTAAAGATGAGAAAGATGTTACTGAAAAAGAAGACACTCACTTCCAGTAGATCAGTTCCCCTCCCTTCTCCCCGCAGTTTCCATTGTCAGCATGTTTTCTGGGCAATAAATGATGGTGTGGGTTCGTGAAGTTTGGGCTCACTCTGGTTTTTGCAATGGTGTCAGTTTGCCCTTACCAGATATGAAAGACTATGCTTTCATGGGAGACAATGTCCTCTCCCACTTACTAGCCATGCTGCTTGCCATGCCAGCATAGTTAGGCTTAGATCAATTCCCACTCAAACAACAGTCTATTGTCAACTGCTTTGCATCCCATTACAGATGTTCAAAGAAGCTGCTTCCAATATCTGGGAGAGGGCCAGTCAAGCCTTCACAGTCCAAAATATACCTGCCAGCTCATTTCTCATTAGGCTTACGGGTACCAGTTACTCCTCAAAATCAATGAGGAAGAGAGTACGCTCCAGTAGTGCGGTTTGACCTATAGCCTTGAAGGCATGTATATACTACAGTCTGTAGGGGAAAAGACAAATGCAATACTGAAGAATTGGGTGGACTTATTCACCACTATACTTTATTACTGAAATGCAGTGCCTCATTATTATTTTACTGTCATTGATTTCTATCTTCTGCTGGCACAAAAGCAGGAGAGACTTGGAGAGTTTGTATGCTCTGGGAATCCCTGAATATCTCGCCTGCTCCTGAACGAATAGAATAGAGATGAAAAAGATGTTATTCCTTGACTTGTAGGGCCAAGTCTTGAAGTATTTCACTGCCTCTTCAAATAAAACACTCATTAAGTTAAAGCGGATTTTGCCCCAGGAAAAGTTTAAATGAACTCAGACTCAGCAAGGACCGTAAAGTTTGGTAAATGGGAATTATGGTTGGAAAAGATCGATAGATTGTCATGTCTAGCTCTTTAGCCAAAGCAAAATTGTTGCCTCTAATAATTCTAAAAGGCTTCTTTGCTTGGACTAATTTAAAACTTCCAGTGATGCAATTTACACGTTTCTATGTTACTTTTAATTTCCACAGTAAATAAACTAAATCAGGTTTGTGCACCAGTAGATTTCATTATAAAGCATTTGTCCACTGGTGGAAGTATGTTGGTTTTACACATCAGTAAAAAATTGAAAGTGATAATGAACCCAAGGGCTCAATTAAATAAATAGTGCTTTGGGGAAGAAGATAAACTTGTACATGGAGTTAGTAATTTGAAAATGTTTTTAAATATCATATATATTTAATAGTTACAGGCATATTTACAGGAAATACACATTGCAGAATCTTATTTGAACTGGATGCACTCTGCAGTTCATTACTTTTTGTCCATTAATAATTACATTTATTTTATGAACAGTAATTTATCTATTTTTACATCACAGTGTTAATTGTTTGGATATCTAGCTGAAATCTCTGGCAGCTATACACAATTAAGTTTCACTGGGTATGAGGAACATAAGTACATGATTATATTGAATTCTCTGTATCTGTGCAAGATTGTTAGATGCATCTAATAATTGAATTTACTTTATAGAGCAGTATGTTAATTGTTTTATGACATAAATGACTGTAAATTTCAGTTCTGTGTTTGCATTCAAGTGGATACTGAGAAAGCAGTCTGGAGGATGGTGAGCTCCAAGGTTTGAGGAACAGGGATGTCTTGTCCCATAAACATTGGTGAAAATGTAGCCCTGACTTGTAAAGACACAAAAGTTACCATGTAAGGGTTGTTCAGTGAATTGGTGTGTTTTGGTTAAAGTAGTGTTAGGACAAGCGTGCATACTGCAATGTACCTGTTTCTACCAGTCAATAGACAACTGGTGTTCTACAACACTTAGTAACACCCTGAAATGGGATTACTTACACTAATCTTGCCACTTGCAATTACAATGTAAACAGAACTACACATCATCTGGTGTGTGGGTGGCAAGTGGCTATGTGTCTAATGAGGCGATCAGAATTTGTTCCAAGACGTCATTTTTTATTAAGCTGCCAATTCTTTTTCTCAAACTTCTCAAGAAGCTGTTGGACTTAAGAATTGTTTAAAACTGCCATAAACTTTGTGGGGAGGGGAGAAGAAAATCCAGTTTTTTAAAAAACTTCTTGGAAAGACGCTTTTAAAATTTCCCACTACTGATTGTACAAAATGTTGTTTTGAGGTAAACTTTTTGGCTGCCTCTGGCGTGGAGTTGTTCCTGAGTTTCGCTGGCATGTGCTTGACACCAGTCAGTTCTATAAACGCTGAAAATCAGTGAGCTTTCTCATGTTTCTACACAGTCCCTATGAAAATATAAGGAGTAGACGTTCTGTTTTGGACTTCATGTAGGCATAGAAATACCTTTACACTAATAAGAAAAGCACCTAGGAACTGTTCAGGTAAAATGATGTAAGAGTTGTAATCCTCTGCAGCTTCAGTGAACTGGGATGTATTCTGAATGGCTCGTGCATATTTGTGGGGTGTAAAAGGTGATGATATTAAGTGGCAGAAGAGAGAAGCTGAGAAGTTAGCAAGAGATGAAATTAGTACCAATAATAACACACAACTAGTGGAATAAAATCAGATTTTATAGACCATGAACTCATTTATAAATCTGCTTCCTTCTCAGTCCCATCTTGATATCCTGGAACAAAATAGGAACCCCAAGAAGGTTTACTGGAGGCAGCAGACGCTCTGCCAGACGCTAGGAGGAAATCCATGCCCATTGCTCACCATCACTGCCATGCCAGACTCTAAAAAAAGAGATGACTTGGAGCAATTCTGTAAGTAGCCCAATGAAGCATTAAAAAAGATGCTGGCGACTTGAAGTCGTGTCAGCAGTGGCAGTGACAACCTGTTTTGTGAATATGTTGATTTTCTTGCCTTTCTCACTTTGGAAAAAGAAATCTAAATATGGGGAACAGCCAATTTACAACACTTTTTAAAAGTACAGATTTACACAGAGGATTTTTACTTCAAATGTTTTTTAATAATCTGAAACAATTACAAAATTCAACATCAAATATCTCCAACAGCAAGAAACTGTGTTCAAATAACCAACTTAAAGAGAAATTTGATTTTTTTTTTTTTTTTGTTGATGTTCCAAATTGAAATGGTTTATTTATTTTAAGGTTGCAAACTTGAAAAAAAAAAAAAAAAACAAAACAAAACCAAGATCACTCTTTCCCAGCTGTGGAAAGCAATTGAAGCATTCTGGTCAAATTCCAGCTCCTCCAATGTGCCCGGTAGATCAATCTGGACACAATATAGCTCCTTGCAGTCTGTCCAAGTCCTGACTGATGATATACTATCTAACAGTAAATATTATAACTGTCATGTTAAATCTAGAGCTGATTATTTTTCATTGTGAAAGTCAAAGACTTGGACCTTCACTGGCGTTGATTAACAACATTGAGGTGTGCAAGGTTCTGTAATCAACAGCAAGTGATGATAAGATTCTGGTTAGCTTTGAAAAGACTTTCTTAAAGGTGGGTTTTGTCATAAGAAAGCAAAAAATAATTCCAAAATCTCCAGCATTTTTGTAAAACAGCATTCTTGCTTTCTGATCAACCCTACAACATGCCCAGGTCTGCAGCCATGCAGATACAGTGATCAGGATCAAAAACTCTGGAAGAAAAATCACAGTCTTCATACATACATATTTCAGCTTGAGAAGTGATGTGGAGCTCCAGCACTGAGGAACTTGGCACATGAGTAATGGATAAAAATTGATAGCCCTCGTTCTTTCTTTCTGGTTCTGGCCAGTTCATAGTTTTAATGAGCTATAGTCATTTTGCTTTCCTATCAAATTTGTTATTTCTCCTTTGTACATTTGTTAATCTGTACCTTGAGAGACTCTTCAATAATGCCAGTGACACAGGTAAAACACAAAGCTCGCCAGGACTTCGTCGCTGTTGCACATAATAGTACTTAAATACTCTAAATCTTTCTCTAGTATAGACGCGTGGGGAGTGGCAAACATCACTGATGAAGAGGCGTTGGGTGGATGAGGAGTGTTGGGAGGACAGCGTGATCAGCCCAGTAGGAGTGCAGTGGGCAGGAGTTATTGTGGTACTGGAGATGCTGATACAGTGGGAGTGGCCCAGGGACAAGGAGGGTATGGCATCCTCTGTGTCAGCAGGGCTTTATTTTCCTTGCTCAACTCTTTCAGATTGGTCTTGTCAGGCTTTTGATTAATGTGGCTCTAGGATGCTTAAATTTGCCTGAGTTAAATTTATTAACTTGCGCCTTGCTAATAGGAAGCACAAGCCATGCACGCTCGCAGGACCTGCACACTCACCGCATACTGAAGGGAAGAAAAATGGGCTGCTGTTTTCCTTTATTATGCCTTGTTTATGTGAGGCTTTGCTGTTCGCTTTAGGCTCCTTTCTCCTTCCTCTCTTTCTGTCTCTCCTTTATGCGGTGGTGGTGTACTGAATAATTTTCATTAAATGTTCAATTCTGAAACTGATATGAAGAAAGAAGTGAGACAGGGACCCTTTGGCTCCCCGTGCTTTGTATCTTGGTCATGCAACAGCTCAGTTACAAACAGCACAACTTCCATTCACACTTGATCAATGTCTGTGGGTACCTGAAAACTGCAACAGAAAGTCCATGGCTGGACAGTTGTCCCTGCCTGGCTTTGCAGCTCCATAGGCTTGTACAAAGAGGAGCTGGGGAAGGTCTTTCTTGTTGTTTTATTTTAAACTTGCCCTTCCTGCCATTGCATGAAGACTGAGCATCCAGCAAGGAGGGATGTCTTTACTACTCATTTTAACTGCAATATCCCCCATAGTCTTGTGATAAAGGCATAAGTTTCCCATTCTGACTGTGTGTGGGAAGCACCAATGATGAGATAAAGGAACTGGTTTTTGCCTCCTCTGTTATCTGTCTTTACCATGTTCCTCTTTCCCTCCTCCTTATTCCTTCTTACAAAGAGTTAGGCTGCAGATTCGACCTTCCATATTATGCACAGAGCTCTTCCTCAGAATACTGTCGCTCTTCTCAGAATTATTTAAAAAAAACAACCCCATCTCCACCCAAAAAAATAAAAGGAAAGTTTTCTGTAAGCTTGCATGTGTGGTGAGCCTGCATGCTCCACCTGCCTTGGATATAGAATCATCACATGTGAGCCTTTGAAAAGGAAAGAAATTGAGGAGTGAGGAGGAAATGGTTGGGCAGGCATTTACTCTTTGGTGACTTTGTTCCTGGCTCTGTTAGGTCTAGCCTTAGACATTGCCTGATGAGAGTTAAAGGGACTTTCGAAGGGAGAGACATTCCCAACATCTTGCAGAACATTCTCAAATGAATGCAGAAACAGTGAGAATGATAAAGCTTCAAATCTTGGTGCCCGCTCCCTGCTCAACAAAATTAACAGGTGCTTGCAGAACTCTGATTTTCTTGGGTTTGCTACAAACAGCCCAGTGAAGGCAAGGCTAACAGCATGTGTGTATACTCAGGCATAGTTTGCAAACCCTTAATTCACAGTGTTATGTATGCAAATTTGCAGTATGTAACTGTGTCCTACTAAACTCCCTGGCAGACAGCTGACTAGACCCTGCAAGCCGTAGGACACTGTCGTAAGTGGCAGAGCAAATGGAGAGACTAACTCTTCAAAGAAGTGTAAGTAAAAGATCCAAACGCTCATAAACAGGCGATGATAAAATTATCTTCTAGTAAAGAAAGTAGAGGACACAGATATGTTGCTAATGTTAAAGTGATGGAATTAAAACCACCAAATGCAAATGACTGATCAGAGAAGGACAGTTTACACTCTGCTGTTTTGAGCTTGCCATATAAACATTCCTGGTGGAATGGTGTTCCAGGCTGTGCACTGAGCTGGGGTGGGTTAGCTCTCGCCTTTAGAGAAGGAAAAGGGGAGGACATCTCTGAAGTGATGTAGAGTAAGATGCCATTCTGGTTAGTGCCAATACAGAGGAATAAGTGAACCAGTCCCAAAGAAATTCCTTACAGGAATGAAGATTTTGATGGGTCTAGGGCGGTACATCATTGCTGAATGCCAGAATTGCTGCATTCTCAGCTGAAAGACATGAGCATCATATATTGCCATGAGGGTTAATCCTGTATCCACTGAGAACAGTGTTACTTTGCACAGTGGGGTGGGACAGTCATTGTTTATGGTATCACAAAGCTCTCTTCATGGCTGGTTGTACTGTTGATTCCTGTTAATAATACTGATTATGTGGTGTGTTATGAGTATTTCCTGCACTCTACACACCTGATGAGTGTCCTTTTAGCAGTGTGTAGCATTATAGAGCTGAATTGTGGGGTTTAAAGTTAAACCTAAAAGCCCCAGCTAATTAGCAGCCATAGTGAGGGAAATTAAACAAAATATGACACTAGCAAATGGATTTACATCCGTAATAGCTGTCACTTCTGTCATCACATGTCCTCTTTCTGCAAGGCTGGGTAAACCATTATGAATATTATCATAAAGAGATAATGACACCTGCTTATCTTAAATGTAGTCTTTTAGAGAGTTGAAACACATTTTCTGCCTGAGTCTAAGCATGTTTCTAAAGATGGAAAGAGTAACGTTTTTGGGACAAGTATGGCAGGATGCTCGTGCCCTTTGAATCTGCAGATACTCCTAGAACTAGAATGAGGGATAAAGTGAGACTAATGAAGTGTGTTTACTTGGTCTCATCTTAAACCTACAGAATCAAAAAGACATCATTGCTGAGAGAAATATTCTAACATTTCTCAATTTGCTTGTATGAGCTATTTAGATGGTTGTTTTGCAACTTTGGTCTTTTCTCAGAAAGTAACCAGCCCTTTACCTTTAAATATAATTTGCAGCAAAGAGCAATTCCCGAGCAAAGAACAATAGAGGATGTGAATTGCAGAGGCCACTTATGCAGGATACTAGGAAATAATGATCATGTGGAAAATGTACACAGTTTAATTAAGCACATTGATTAAATCAATATGATTCAAACAGCTTAGTGCTCCAATCAGCTTGATCTCATTAAATGTAATTCAGGCCTCAATAATTGATTAATAATGCATTATAGTTTATGAATTATTGACTCCAAGTTATTATAACTGTGCCTGCTCCCTGCGTGGCAACCAGTGTTGCATGTTAATTATGAAAGGCTCAAGCGCTCTGCTCTTGAATAAGTTTTTCAAAGCTGGAGATGACATATCTTCTAGTGAAACAGGGATCAAATTAGATCAACGCCTTATTGGAGTTAGTCCACCCCAAAGGATAATGCACTCTTTAAAGGAAGCTATCATCTAATAATGTTGAAATAGAGAGGTAGAATGACCTGCTTTGATTGGTAATGATCTTTCAAGCAGCCAGAAGAACTGCCTGTGGCAATTCAGCTGGAGTGATAACCTGGCATTGTGCTGGTTGGAAGAAGTTCACAACAGCAAGCACATTTGTTGTTGTTCCAGGGTCATTGCATGCTACACCTCCTCCAGCACACATGCACACGGTACAGCCAATGCTGCTGAACCTTAGGTCATGTCTGTATGCCAAATATAGAGCAATCCAGTTCCCCATATTTGCCTGTGTGATGAGGGGTTTCTGTAAAAATGACTGATAGGCTTTTATAATGGCATTTCTACACTGCAAGTGTCATACAAGAAGAAAGAGCTACTGCTACTACTGATGAAAGACTCAGGAGAGAAACCAAGAACTGAAGAAAGCTCCCACTCTGGAGGTGGCCCCCCTATTAGACTGCATTTACACTGAATGTGGACAGAGGATGTTGTCTCACATTGTGTTTCTGGGTATCTAGGTACTTAACATGGTCCAAACTGCTGCAATCTTATGCAGAAAGAGTCTGCCAACATTATGTTTCCTTAAAATAATACATTTCCAGAACATGTTCTGCTTCTTCCTTTCATCTGTTCTCTACCTCTATTCCTTATTTGTGATTATAGTTAAAAGTGAACAGATTTTAGTGCATATAGAAATTGAATGAGATGATGATTACAGCAAACTGTGGAGAAAAAAGTTTTTTTGCTTTATTTTTGCATCTGCAATAGTGAGTTTTGTATCTGTGTATTCCCTTGAATTGAAGATTTGCTCCTAATTTACAGAGGTGCCAGGCAGAGATGCTGGCTCCTCTGTTGCTTTGTACCAAACACTTTATTTTTGATGACAAGAAAAGTCAGCTGTTGTGAAAACCGTGATCCTGTTTCAGTGCAGTAGCGAAGAAAGACTGAATAAATTTGTCATGTATTCTACAGTGTTAAATAATTATAGAATTGAGAATACAATTTTTTTTTTCTGCTTGAATAGGCAGTTTATCAAGCCTCTGAAGCCAAAGCAATGATCTCCAGATATGCAACCCTGATGGTGTGTGCTCTAAATTTCTCAAGATTGTCTTTCATTTTCAAATGCCTCTTCTCTCTTTGCTTTCTGATACCCCAATCACAACAATGTGGCAGCCCATTGCAAAAAGAGCAGACAAATTCCTGCAAAACTATGTTCCTGTTTGCGTCTACTGCCATAAAGGTGGAAGCTGGTTGAATGGAACGTGGAATTTGAGACAGACACAGGGCTGTCTGCAGACCAAGGCCAGTATTTTTCATGATGTATCAACTGCTCTTTGAATCCCAGCATTTGGTGGAACTGACTCAGTCAGCACAGCTTTGACACTACAGTCAGCCTTCTGTGAGTTTGGGAAAATGCGTATTAATATATTGAATACAATTAGTCAAGGCAGCAAGCAATGTGCAGAAAACACTGAACCAGGATGCTAAACATGCCTTGAAGCACAGGCAACCACAGTGTTTTTTGCAAAGGGAGAAAGTAAATGTTAGAGTAATCTCTCTTTCTCCCACTCTTTGCCTTATGCAACATGCTAACAGAAAACAGGCATCTGAAGTGAGCTAATTTGCACTGCAGTGGCTGCTCTTCATTAATCTGTAGTTTTCTGCATTTTTTTTTTTTTTTTCAAATAACTTTCCTTCTGAAAGTTGGAGAGCTGTTCTAAGCCCTCCTCTTCTTAGGGCATAGGCTACAGAATGTTCTGCTGTCTCTTTGGCACTTGTTCTGTTACCTTTCCTTCTTTGAATTACAGCAGTCTCATCCTTGTCCCAAGAGACTTGTAACCTTTGCATATCCTTTCAAGAGAAGAAATATTCTGATTGACAGCAGCATCTTCTGGAGCATAAGTTAGCAATGTCTTCTTGGTTAGTATGGACTTGGGCCAGAACATAGGTAGTGCTTAGCACTGGCTACGCTCCAGTCTTCCAGAATATCAGAGCCTTTTCTGATACACTAATGAATTAAACATCTTGAAAATCTAAACCAGCACATATCTTAGTCATAATTATTTTAATTTTTGATTGGTTTGTCAAATGCCTCAGAAGTGCCTTCTCACAGGAGCGTGGAACTACTTGTATTTTTGTTATAAGGCATTGAAAATTATGAATGAAACTGAAAAAGGTTTGGTCATATTTATTTCTTATATTGGTTTGAAAATTTATAGCCAGTTGCTTGGATCATGCCTGTCTCGCAACACCCTGGTGCCCCAGCCTCATTGCAGTGGAGCTACAAGCTTCTGTAGGAGTGATAGGCTGCCCAAATTCTTGTCTTAGCAGAAGGGGAAAAAAACCCTCATCTTCTCTCCCTTAGGTGGAAACACTTAAGAAAAACCTGCAGGTGCTGTGCTTCCAATGGCCAATCTGTGTATGTGGTAGAGGTCCTGAAATACAGCCTGGCAGAGCCCCCAGGCAGCTTTTACTCCCTCAAAAGGTGAACAAGCATTAAACTGCTACTAGGTCTCTTATCAACTTCAAATTATGGCATGAAAAAGAACCCTGTATTTCAGTGAGATGTGCCTTTCGCATGCCTGGCCATAAATTCCAGTCACACATGGTCCCATGGGGCATATGCTAAAAGGTCAATGTGGTACTGTATAAATTAGCCAGAGAAGCACTTGAATTGAGTTAAATCTGTTCTCAATGTGACAGAGATGGGCTCTGTGAGGAAGGACATAATTTTAGGGTCAGATTGACTGCAGAGACTGAATATCATTACAAGCAATATGCTTACTAAGGGGTGAAGAGTTAATGCTTGTGCCTCAAGGTAAAAGCAGAGGTCAAGGGGTTTCTTCCAGCTGGTCACAATGATGCCCAATTGGTCATGTGTCTTACTGCACAGGTTTTTGTTTTTCACAAATTACAAGGTCTGGAGCACCTGCTGATGCAGAGTATAAAGTGGGTTGGCCTGAAGGTAATTGGGTTTGCCCCCCAACACCTGTGTTAAATCAGTTGCTTCTGGATGATAGAGCTGAAGTTGTGGATGGTGTGGCAGTTTGTGGATCACCCTTGCTTCTTGAATAAAAGACCAGTAAGAAGGTCGCTGTGGCCTCTTGGTTGGAAACCTGCTTTAAGGTAAGAACGCTGGTTTTGTAACAGTAGAGGTGTTGCTTGTGTGTGATTCTTTTTTGTCCTTTCTGCCATATCTGCTCTCTGTAAGGCAATTAAGAAGTACTCCTCTAAGAAGAAGAGATGAGCTGCTGGGCTGTCCCAGTGACCAGTTGTTCTCCTTTCTGTTTGGCTCTACCTCCTCACTGATAACTACTAGGCAAGCTGTGGTCAGGGAGTAAGGGGCAGGATAGCTGGTAGTGTTGGCCTTGTGAAAGAGTAAGCCATAGCTGGGAAGCTCACACTGTAGTATGTGTACCAGCTGCTGTTGGACCTAAACAATTGTACTTGCTATCATAGAGAGCAGTTTTTGTCTTGGGTTCAATATTTTTTTCCTTTCTGGAACAGAAAGGCTGTGTTGATACACAGATTGAGCTAGATAGATACACATTGCTTTCTTATGCCTGAGCAGCCCATGGGAACAAACTATTTTTTGACTTGTCTGGCTAGCAAGATTGAGCAGAGTGGGCAAAAAATGGGCTCTGCCACTCTTCTAGCAAACCATTGCTTTTGGTTTGGGAACTCAGCTTAGAGGTAGTTTAGGGAAGATGGTCAAGTCTTGTACAGATTGTGTTAAAGGATGGCTAAGCTGTGACAGAAACCAGAGTGCATCCTGCTAACAAGGAAGCCTACTACTCTTAGGTGATTTTTCAAGATCCTGTGAATCTTCTATTTCTCACCCCAACAACAAGCTTCTGCCATGCACAGGCAAACTCTTCCACAATACACAGAACTAACAGACTGTTGGGTAAACAGCGTGGGTGGCATTATAACTTTCATGTTGTTTTCACCTTTATCCTTCTAAATTGGGAAATTTCTTGGTGCTTTTAAATCTTGGCTGACTGGTTTGGAGAGACTGTTTATTGCGGCTCGCTTTAAAATAGAGAAGTTGTTCACCTGATACCTCAAGGCTTTAAAAACTTCCTGGAAAACAGCGTTCCAGTTTCTGGATTTAATGTTCCAAGGTATTTTTGTCTGATAGAGGCTGACCTAGCTAGCCATGTATTACAGACGATTGGAGTTGTTGGGATTGTATGGAACAGCTTTACTGCATGTTTGCCAGAGCTGCAAGCAGATAGTTTGTTCAGCTACTCTGCCCACACCCATGCAAGTGGGTCTACACTCATGTGACACGTAGCACATGGTATTTCTCTGTGCTGATCCTAATATTAATCTGAGAGTATTAGTGGGTGAGGAGGCATTTTTGCAATACACTCTGTGCATTTGGTTTTCCTCCTCTTTTTGTATCTGTAATTCTCAACACCTGCTATTTCTAATTCCCACCTGTAAGTTGGTTTTGCTGGGAGGGCCTATGCAGATTTCTGCCTGACCTGTTTAACTGAATTTGATTTCTCTAATTGGAGAACAGGATCCATTGCTATGTGACTGATGCAGCCAGTCTTACACCAGTAAAATAAGTAGAGCAATATATTGAAAGTAGCAGTTTGCAGACACCACAGGCTGACATTTCTTGCTGCTTATAACTGACAGGTTCTAGAAACAAGTATTTGTGATTAATGGCTGCAATTATACAGAAATACTAAAATGAAATAAGATTTAAAATACCCCATAATGATTTTTAAAATGCTGTTCTGTTAATGAGGGGATTTGTCCATCTCTACATCAAAGGGAAACTTGTTAGCTCTCTGAGCTTGCCCACCTGTTACTAATGCAGAAATAGAAATTGCTAATAAACAAGTGGAGACAGCTGCTATGTTCAGCCTGCAAATGTGCTGATAAGATCAACTAGTTGATGAGTGACACGGTAGATACTGCAAAGTGCACCAGTGTTTGCAGAGAGCTAAACTTGGACTTCTGTATCATTTCAGGGCATTTATTATGTGGCTGTTGGATATCGGTTTCTAGCTGACAGAAAAATAGGAGCATCAGGTCTCTTTCATTCCTAGGTCATTCTGTTTTTTTTTCTGATATTCCCTGCTTCATTTTGGTATATGATTTTGCAGAATTAGGTAGCAGATACACTGACTAGTGTATCTCTTCTGGCCTGCTGAATGGGAGGAGGGGGGGGCAAAGTTGCGTTTTTAAGTCACCAGCTACCAGTTATATCTGTAAACAGGCCTCCTAACAAATTGCTTTGCTAGTTTTTGTCAGGACAGTTTTTCTTAAGGCATGTGGCATCTTAGAGAAGTTCCATGCCTTTTCTCCCCAATCCATCTTAATTTTATGTTAATGAACTTTGCATAATGGAATCAGGCCCCAGAACCAACAGGACTTGTTCCAGATCTTAACTCTGTTTCCCAAAGAAGGCATTTTTTCAGTAACACTCAGAAAATGATATCTATCAAATCACCAAGCATTTAGAATTTAATTTGCTCTATCAGTTGCAATTGTCATGCTACTTAGCTGTGGGGGGAAAAAAAAAATATAATTTTCCCTACAACTCTGTAATTCTTTTTACAAGCTTTTTCTCTTCTTCATCAAATTTGTTTAACGAACTGTTTTGAAGATTTTCCAGCTTAGCCTGGGTGCTGTTTCTGTGTCTTTTAAATAGATGAGGTTAAGTTAAATAGGCTGAAATTTTTATTAAAACATGATGGCGGGCAGAGGTGATAAGTATGAGTGAATGAAGTCGTTGAAATGGAGTTGGAGGTATGTCTTGACCCACAGATAAGGAAGGACTTGTGGATGACTCAAGGAAAACATTAAAAAGCATTATGGAGTATTCTTTTGAGTCTCCCAAGTGTTCTAGACTTCTCTATTTTTTATTTTTATTTTTGCAAGAAAACCAGAGACCTGCTACAACATCCCATTTCCTTTCCTCATTCTTCCCTTACTGCTTTCATATTATCTTTGACTTTCCCCCTAAGTCTGAAAGCATGACGCAATAGTGATGGATGCAGGAACATTGTAGCACTCTGCAAATGTGTGTATGTGCTAATTTTATGAAAGGTGGGTGAGTTTCAGAATGAAAATAACAGCTGCGTTGTAGCATCATGGCATAGGACAATTAACATAATTGAGAGAAGTCTCTACTGATGATATTTAAGTGCAGGATTAAATCCATTTTCATGGCTAATGAAAAGAGGAGGAAGTGCTTTGAAATCATGGAATATGTAGAAGTTCACTTCTAGGCGACCATGGATGGCACAGGGTACTTCATGACTGGGACTCAGGAAATGAATGTTGAGCTTCCAACTCTGTGACTTACTTGTATTTTATCCTTGGACAGCTCGATTTTTCTGTAAATACCTGCTTTCTTAACTTGGAACGTGTTTCAACCATGTAATCTTCAGCCTGTGCAGTGTTTCAAGAGAAGATGAATGAGATGGAATTTATTATTGTTGGCATCAGAGTGACTTTGACAGGTCTCCCAAAGGATGTTTAGGTCCCATGGTGAGCACCTAACAGAAGACTGTAAGTAGTGATTGAAGTGGAGATGAAGAAAAGAGGTAAATGGGTAGGAGGGCAGGAAGTCCTTAAATTCCTTGTGGGTCAGGCTGCACCTGCTGTAAATACAAATGCAGGGAGGCTTGTATTGTAAAAATGAGGTTGTAGTGCATAACAGAGCTTGTGACTTGATTTTTCCTTTGTGCTCGCTGTGCTGGAGGAATTTTGGAAAAATTATGATGTCTTATTTTTTTGTAGTGCTCCCTACCCCTGTAGCCTGGTGTAAAAGGTGCAACAGAGCTGAGGTCATTCCTTTCCCCTTCCTAACCAGGAGCAGACAGGGTAGACTCTAACAAGATTAGTGTCTCAGCTGCTTTGTCACTTCATAGTGTTGCAGGTCACCCTAATACAGCTTGGGAATTGGTATTGCGGTGGAGTAGGAAAGTGCATTTAGTAGAGCAGGCGTTGAAGGCCATTCTTGAAACGCAGTCCTGTAAATCCTGGCCTCTGGCAGCCCAAGCTGTTTAGTTATGTGTTATAAATCAGGTCATATCGTGTTTGTCACAGCTTCCAGATGCCAAACTCCTCCTGTGACAGTTTTGTCAAGCATTTTGAAAGGGCACAAAACCAACAGCTAGAGGGTCACAGTGAAGTACAATGCAACACACTGGAATTGCTCTTCACAAAGAGCAACTGGCCAGAGGCAAAAGAATAAACAAGAGACAGATGAAGGACTCTGGGGTCTCAGTGGCTGTGGTGTGCCCACTATCCCTATCATCCCTGTGTTTAGCACCTACTAATGGTGAATGAGCAATAAAAAATTAGTGACATGCTTAAAGTCTTTCTGCTGACATAGATGATGGGCCTGCAAGCTGTGCAGAATGTCTGTAGACAGACTTCAAACAATGCTCTTGCTCATAAGTGATGACTTGCTACTTAATTTCATACCCTATATCATACCCTTTTAATCAGAATGCTCCCAGGACCCACCTTCAAGCTGGTCTTTCCCACCAGTTGGGATATCACTTGCAGTGCAGATACCATGACCTTACTTGTCAGCCTGTCAAGATGTGACTTGAAATTAGGCTCAGCCCAGATAAAATAATTGCTGTTTGCACAAAAGGTAGTGCTGGTGAGATGCTCTCTGTGAGGCCATCTAACCTGCCTCAAATACAATTCAATAGACAGAAATCAAATCAAATAAATCAAATTAAAGCATGCAGCTAATGCATGCAAACTCTAAAATAAATTTGGATTACAAACAGGCAGTGAGACTGAATAGTTGGTTTCTTCATCCATGAAGGAAGCACACTAAATAATACAGAAAACAAAAATAATTTAAGGCAATCTTTTGATTTTGAGAGTTAATGGGGATGTAACATGGCAGGTGAAGTTTATTTTTTGATGTAAGGTGTTTTTCATTACTTGTATATTCTTGCAGTTAGAAAACATCAGTTAGAAGTCTTTTCATATTTTGAAAACAAGGTATTAGCATAAGAAGCTTTGTTAGATATAGCAGGAAGATAAATCATCTTTGCAATGCTAGCCATTAGCCTGTCATGACCATGATTTACAGGGATTTTCTTTTATTTAAATAAGTGTTTCTTCTCAAAGCATTCTGATAGCTTACAGAGCAGAAGATGAAGTGCTAGTGAATGCTCTGAAATATAATGGTTTCGATATGAGTGCTTCCTATGGCATGTAAGAGAGGAGATCATGCTGTGGATCATGCAGGCTGTAAAGAGTGCCTGAGCTATGATGGAAGGATTCTGTGGCAGTGTCAATTGGAAAAGTTCAAAGTTCTGCTGGGGAAATGTTGGGGTGAAAATGCAGGAAGGCACTGGGATTGAGGAAATGTGTCACAGTATCAGCTTCATGAAGCTAGTCTGCGTACTACACATCAGAAAGTCAAACCAATCAGCACCCATCACTCATGCTGTTAAATTGCTTGCCAAAAAGAACCTTCTGGAGAAGATTTTTTTTTAAAAATAAATTGAATATCATTTAGGAAATTATGAAATAAAGAATAAAAATCTCTCTTGTGTGAGCACTCCCATTTTCGCAGGGATATATGGAGTGGTGAGGAAGAACATCACGTGTTCCACTTCTACATGTGTTCCTTCTGGGTCTGCCAAGACTGTTTTGCAACCTGACTCCTTTACTCATGAGTACCATTTTCTGTGCTTTGTAGCAACTTGTGGAGGGGGGAAAAAGAACATTTTTCCTTTCCCTAGCCTTCCTACCATCTTATTCCTAAGAAGAAATAACTTTCCTCAGACTAGTAGTCTTCCTAGCTTGACATTCTGCTTCCTGTAATGATTGATGTAGGAAGACATCATTCATTAGAAATCGTTTCGCTAGCATCTGAAGGGAAGAACTTCCTGACCTTAGACAGTGACTGCTTAGTGTCTTACCACATACTGTTCGAAGTTTCTGCATGTTATCTATTTTATGCAGTGGCAAATTTTGTTCCACCTATCTTTCTATCAGGTATTCTGGGATTTGGATTGTGCTATATGATCCTGATTCTTTTTTCATCCTTAGGGTATTTCAGTAGTAGAACTGCTTGAAAATAATATGATATGAACTTCGAGGTTCATCTCTGTTATCTCCCTTAGAAAACTTATGTTCTGCTTATGGCCTAACAAGGTGAGCTCTTGATCTGAGGTTTGAACACAAGATGTTAAGACACTGTGTTATTTCTAGGGTGCTGGAGTGCAGTAGGGGAACAGACATTAGGACTGGCCCATAATATTAGATCTGCTACTGGTATGAGTTCTAAACATTTCAGGGGAGAAGAAAAAATAATTAAGTTCTATTTATCATGTTTTAGACATAAAGCGTTTGTTAGTGCTTCCCATTTATCATGAAGTGCTAGTGCCTCCCACCTTGGTCTTTATCAAGATAAAACTTTATACATAGAAGTAGGCTTCTTGTCAAGGCTGAAGTAGGCAGGAAGCTGTACCATTCAGGCGTGGACAGTAGGATAGCCTTCTAGCTTAAAGATATTTCTGCATCATTCTGGTGCTAAATACCTCTAGTTTAGTCAAACTCTGCTTTGTGTCTGTTACACAACATGTCACATAGTCTAGAAGATGAAAAACTGTGCTGCTTAGGTCATGATACAAGATCATTGGGCCAACACTAGTTTTGCTGTCATGATGATCAGATTGAAAGACCTTTTATGTTGCTCCCTTATTTACATTCTCTTGCTCAGTTGTTGGGGGAGTTCATCTAAGAACTTGCCATCAAGACAAGATTCATTATTCAGACTTGGGAGACAGCTTTACCTTATTAATCTCTTGTCTGTGGAAAGCAAGAACTTCCTTTGGGATAAACTCTGGGCAATGCAGCTCTAAAATTTAGGATAGACTTGGACAGCAATGATGTAAGAGTCAATTTAGTGATGCCACAAATGAGGTGAATCTGCAGAAGGTCCTTTGCTGTGAAGTTATTGACATAGTGAAGCATTAGAAGATGCCTTTTGTAGACTTCTCTGTTTTCTTTCTGTTTTCTCTGAGTTTTTCATATGTAACAAAACACACAAGTTAAAACTCTCATAGCTTGCTTACTGCAGGAGAAACACTGGATAATATTTTCAAGAAACATTCCCTGCCAGGATATTTCTGGAGCAATGAAGTGATAAATATCAAATGAAGCAAAGACCAAGAATTTAATTTTTCCCATCAGAGCCAATCTGTGATGCTTTTTATCTTGACAAAAATTGATATTTTATCCCTTTGATAATGAGAGGCTCTGATTGCACTTCCTTTTAATATATTTTATTTCTTACAAGTCATTCCCCAAGGAAGACCTCAAGTCAGAGGCAGAGATGGATCTGTGCTTCTTAAAGGCACAACACATGTCTAAGAATAAACATTGCTTTATGCTGTAGATGGCATTAGGTGGGTTTTAAATCTCTATTCTGTAGAGACAGTTTATGGGCAAAAAGCTATTTCCTTATAGAATTTGTCTTTTGTAGAGCAGAACAGCTTGAAGGACTACACAACAGATAACTTATTTTCCTGTTAAATTTGGCTATTATTCTCAGTGGTGAAAGAAACACTGACAGGTGCTCCACTTTCCATGCTCATTTTAGGGCTAACAGGCTCCAGTGCAGGTCCTAAGTTGATCATAGCCTCCTGCAGTCACAGAAAAACTGGGCAAAATATTGAGATCTTCACACAGGTTTTTACTATTCCTCTCCTCCCTAGATTGCCAGAAGGAGATTTTCCAGAAAAATAAGGGCTTTGGAACTGGATCCAGTGAAATTAGTAGAGAAAACAAATGCCTGTTGGGTTATTTCTGTCCCCAGCTACTGCAAGATTGTTGTGTACAGAACGGCTTATTGTGCTCTGGGCAATGTTGTTTTAATGTTAACTTCTACCTCTCCATAGGGGAGACTCTTCAATATAACTCACTGATATTCAGCCCAAATGTTCCTTTGTGAAGTTTCATCCCATTAACCCTGGCTTCACCCTAGATTAGTACTCTAAGTGATTCCTCTTGCTGCTGTGCCTGTTCTCAAAGCGATGGCAGTGAAGGGCATGGGGTATTACACTGCACCTCTCATAAGCAGGAGACAGGGGTTGAGGCATCACTCATGGTGTGAAAGCCATTTACTCCTGGAGTGTGCTCTGGGTGTGTCTCCTCTGCAACCAATTCCTGCTGCAGACTGTCCATCTGCTGCCCTTCATTTCTGCAGAGGAGCTATTAATGCTGTCCACAGAGCCAGGGACATGGCCGGAGGGCAGCTCGTGCCTCAGAATTCACAGCTCGGGGGTGCTCTACCCTCTAAGTGCAAAGTCAGCTTGGTCCCTTTAGGGATCAGATACTCGGAGGTCTCTCTGGCTAGGGATGTAACTGGAAAGTGCAGAGTTGTTGCTCTTAGAACATTGAAATGTGCCTTGCAAATGAGATAGATGGGCTGTGAGTGAGTAGTGGATATATAGAATGAAATGTAAAAGTAAAGGGTGAAAATATTGCTGTTTTGAAGCTGAAGCCTTATTAAAGTCCTGTCTGTCCTATTTGGGCAAATTCTTTCTAAAGTATCATGTGTCACCAAAATCCCATTAAACTGTCATATAAATTATCAGAGTTTCCTTTTTCCATCACTGTGGATTACCCAGGGAGATATTTTTATGACAATAGAAGCTTTTTCAGTCTGCTCCTCCTGCCTGATTTCATTTCAAATGAAATCCTTCTCTTGTAAAAGAGCACGTGGATTTCATAGCTTCATGGATTTCTGCACTCTGCCTGCACAGCAGTTGTTCTGCAGGTCTCTGCTGCACTTATCTCCTGCGTGCATCTTCTTTTAGACATGGGACAGTTTAGGGCAATGCTGCTGCTTTTCTAATCATATTCAATGAGAACACTGTACAGTCTGTTTTGATGGATCTCTGCTCCAATGTCTTCCAGTCTTCTAAGCATTCACTGACTGGTTCTTCTCTCGGGCCGGTGTTATCTTCATATGAAAAACCCAGAAGGTGAGAGTGTCACACATGTACCTAACTTGAAAATGCTTCTTTGTCTACTTGCCATGTCTCAGGGGTCTTGTGTCTTTGCAAGGCAATCTCTGTTTTTCCCATGCTGGTTGAAAAATGTATGGATTGATGGTCAGGCCATGGCAGTACAAAATACTTGAGTCTGACATTGCCTGCTGCCATAGAACAAATTAAGTCTGTAACGTGCATGTTACAGAAGCAGCGGATGATAGAACCTTGCCTGCCTTTGACAGGTCATCTAGAGCTCCCTACATCAGTTAGCTAGGATCTGTTGGGAGGACTCTTGGAGCTGATCTTTAATGTTTGCTTCTCACCTCTTTCAAAGTGTACATACACAGAAGCTGAGAACTAGTAGACTTAAAGATAATAGAGGGACTTTGGAAGATAGTTACTAATGAAAGGAATCCCAGCAATTATATTACTCTAATCTTAATGTGGTAGGACTGTCACTATCAAAGCAGGTAGGACAGAAATTTCCACAAATATTTCTGATCAGTATGGGGGAAGAAGCCGAAATGATGTCAAAATATCGTGATGATGAAATATTTCTGATTAGTCGCTAATTAGTGGCTAATATTTAACATGTTTTAAAGTGGCCAACATTAAGTAGTAAGCAGACACCTTACATCAAAGAGCCAAAGGGCTGAGGTGCCTTGTGGACTGGAATAGTGATTCTAGCAGCTCTCGGAACACAGAGGTAATTCCAAAGGACTAGAGGGAAGTCTTGGACCAAATTTCTAAAGGGGTAGCTAGAATGACCTATGTGGCTACAGGCCTCGTACTGACGCTGTTCTGGGCCCTGTAGTGGAGTGGCTTGATGTAGGACTTCATGAAGAAGGACCTAGCAGAAGGTAGCATAAATACGCAGGCACACCGGTGAAGACAGCCAGGTTGCTACAGATTGGCTTAGCTGATAGACAGTAACGTGCATTTCTTTTTATGCAACCTAGTTCCAGTGGACAGTGAGAACAACTGATTGCTGTCTCTTTTTATAGCAGCCTTTTGCAGTTTAAAGGTTATCTCCTTCCTCTCTGTTTATCTTTCCTTTCCGAGTTTAAAACCCATTTTCTCCAGTTTTTCTTTAAGTTATGAATTCTGAGCCTTTTATCATTCTTAATGACTTCTCCAGTTTTAATTGAATTAATTTTTAAACTATGGTAGCCAGCAGCAGGCACAGCCCTCCAGCTAGTTGTTTTTGTTCACCAGGATTGAGCAGAGCGAAGTAACAATGGTTGTGCGGAGTGCGATAGGATATGCCAGTGCATGTTTAGTTGGCATGTCCCGAAATGGATCGTAATGCAGTGGCTGGAAATTTCAGCCAGACTAATTCAGGTGTACACACTTAAGGGAGCTGTTAGTTATAAACTGAAACAATTTATAAATGGTTATAGCAGGTTTTCCATGGGTGCAAGTTCTGAAAATAAGATTCAGTTGTTCCCCAGTCTTCCACAAGAGGTACGTTTTGATTTGAACAGGAATTAGTTCATGTGGGTTTCCTTTGGCTTCAGTCATACAGAAGGTCACTCTAAATAATGGTAGTGGTTCCTGCTACCCTCAGAGGCTGGGATTTTACAGAGTGCCCCAAAACGGACTTGACAACTTGCTTACCCATTTCCTGCAGTTAAAAACCAGCGGCAGCAGGATGTCAAGCTGCACCAAGGCTGAGCAGTCTGTACCCATATTCAGCTCCATGATCATCTCTGATTCAGAGGTGAATGAATTCATAAAACTTGTGCACAAAAGGAGGTTGCCAAGCAACCTGGAGTCTGAAACTCCCCCACCAAGCTATGAAGGTAGAGAACTGACAGCCGAGGGTATTTGTAATGTTCACCACTTCTCCATAGGTAACAGTAACAATACATTTTATGTAGGCCTATTTAAGAAAGGAATAGCTCATTGATAATTCTGGAAAGCAACAGCTGGTCCTTCCAGACTGTATTTTGCCTCTGTCTTAAGATGTGTTTGCTTTTGGAGCATTTAGCCAAAAGCAGGGTCAGCAAGGAGAGAGCAGTGTTGGGGTGGGGGGAGATGGGGAGGAAAGAATTGTTCTGTCTTAAGGTAACTGAAAGACTGACAACTAGAGGAAAAGTTTTAGGAGGGGGTGTAAAGTGGCTGACACGTTCTGCCTCAGATCAGTCTCATGTTTTGTGTGATCTCAGTATTCGATGCTTTTTTGCAAACATACTTTAATATATTCGTTGAACATCACACCATATCCTGTCTTCTTTCTGGCTTTGCTTAACTTTGCAGCCTTGGGCATATCAGATGTATCCGGGATGGAATGCAGCCGTGACATGCGTGGAAGAGCTACGTGATGGTGCTCCTGTTTACGCATCATTTGACTCGCAGAATACCCTGTAGTGGCCATGGCTAATTAAGTTGAGAGGAAGAGTTTAGCTTTCTTGGTTTCTGTCTACTATGTCCAGCGGTAAACTTGACCCTTTGATTTGTGTAAGGCTCGTGCTAAAGTCATACTGTATTTAAGCATAAGGGGAAAAAATAATTCTGTGTCTTAATGGCCCTGGGCTTTGGGGTAAAGGGAAGAGAGGTATGCAGACGCACAGTCGGAAAAATTGCAGTCAAGACCTGGATCTGGGTTGAATTTCTCACATACTGTGTCTATAATTCCCTTTGACTCCTTATAAAATCCTACTCCTGTGTTGTTTCAATGCCCTGTCCCTTTACAACTGGCATGGCTCAAATCTCAGCTTGAAATAATTTAGAACATCAGCCCAGGTCAGGGCATCTGGAACTGCATTTCATTTCCTTTCTGTGCTCCTCTTGATGAGGGACACTGCTGTGTTAATGGGGTTTTGTTCATTTCTTTCAGGCTGCTCTTTCCCCAACTGATGTTGCAATTAGTGACATCAAAGTCACCTCTTGGCGAACCTTGGTGATGACATGACTGGAGGAGGATCCTTATAACAGGCAGGAGATTAAGCAGCAAGTTGGCAGTATTAGAAGAGCAAAGCTCATATTTTCATGCATATATCCACAGTCGAATGAAGAGAAGGGGAGATGGGAAGAAGGTGATACATTAGTAGAATTATTACTCAAAGGGGTTTTGCTCAAAGTTTTGCAAGAGGAATCAGTGACACTTTAATCTCTCACCTCGGGTATTGTTGGTGCCACATTATATTCTGGGCATGTCGAAATGTAACACAGTGTAACGAGACACAATCTGTTGGATAAGGCTTTATGTAGTATGAAAAGGTTCCTCTGCTTTCTCTTTTTATTATTTCCTTTCCCAGAGAAGGTTATGTGTCATGTGGGCTTCGCAGAGGTAAATGGCTAACCTGAGCTTTCTAGCAGCTTCCCCAGAATGTGGGAAGGATTTTGCCTAAGTGTTGGCCTGAGGATTTTGAAGACTTAAGCTCAGGTCTGGGCCTGGGAGGAGGTATATGAGAAAACTTGTGGTTGTGTGTCCTGAGGATAGGTTTGGTGGGGTACCGGAGGTAGTCACAAGGGGCTCTGAAATAGCTTGGAGGAAAGGCAGACAGGCACCAGTGTAAACCAGTAAGCTATGCTGGGTAGTACATGAGGTGGTCTGGTCAGGACTGCAGTCATGGCATTGGAAGTCAGGAATGAAGTGAACCAGCTGAACTGAGTGCAGAAATCTTGACTGGTGCCTGCTGGTTGGAGTGCTGAGTATGTCTGGCCAGTGGTGCTGTCCACTACTTTCGTGAGCTCTAATGTTTACCAGTTATCACAATAATTTGAAGGCAGATAAGTAACCGGATGTGCTGTAAAGCACAGGATTGAATTGACTCTTGCCTGCCACAGAGTTAAATCTTTGTTTCCCAGGTGTTTCAAGGGTAGCAATTTTTATGGTGGTGTCATCAGCTCTTTGCTCTATTTGCTGCTTCATTAGTCTTCACGCTGGGTGCAGTCTGGGGGGGTACAGCATTTGGATATGGGATTTGACTCTGATGGCTTCTGTGAAGGGAAGAGGTGGTTAACGAGCTCTGCGGTTTGCCTGCTAGTACATACCTCTGTTACGACTCTCTTGTGGATGGGATGTCAGAGCTGTGAATGTGCTTGTCAGGAGGGGACCTTTTAAAGGAAGCTTTAACTGGAATAGAGACTTCATCGGCTGGATGTACAAGCTATGGGCCCCTCCGTTTTGCCCATAGGGAAACAATGTAGATGATCTCTCTCTGGTCTCCTTCTCCCCTCCTTTCCTAGGTTTTAAGATCTGGAAACTCCAGAAGCTTTTCTGATATTGTATCTAGGTAAGACAAGCTTGACTTTGATCAGCCTTGAGAGGAAGAACAGAACTCAGGTCTCTGCCAGTCTCATCCTGTTTGCAATTAGCAGAATTATGGCAAACTTTCCTGTGTTTCTGAGATGAGAAAGCCCTTGCTTAGAGTTTTTTTCTTTTTTTCTTTTTTTCTTATTTCAACTGTGGAAGGAACCTCTCAATTAAAATGCTGTGCTCTCTCCCAATATACAACAGAGATAAGAGTTGTTAAAGCTGTATTGCAAAAGAGAACACGTTTTATGTTGCTTTGTGCTATTTACAGCTGTTGTCCATTAGGAGTCCTCAAGAGCCTCATTCTCTGCTACAACAGCTCAGTCCCATAAGTTTAGCTCAGCAATGAGCCTGCAAAACAGCACTAAATCATGGTGATTGGAGAAAGAAGAAAATGTTTGGAAATGGTAAAATGCAGCTGATGTCTTCATGAAAGCTAGTTTTTCCTTGTTGCTCTTTTAAAGCATTACTAAGGTAGATTGTAATCACAACTAGCTGGAGCAGAGTAGAAATTGTGTACTCTAATTTTGGGCTAGTAGTTCTGCAGGAGCTAAAGGAATCTTTTGCAATCCATAATTGCCTTAGGCACTTATGTATACACATTGATCAAAATACACTAACCTCACAGTAAGGTAAGATGTAAGAATGATAAAAAACTATTATCTGGCTATAGAGAAACAGAGTTCCAGTTGCTTTACTGGAACAGAATGTGATTGCTCTGTATGAGCTCTTTGAGCTGAGAGTACAGTTCACTCTTCTAGAGCCCACTAACTGCTTAAGAGGGAGGCATGGAAGTGGGGACATGTGGAGCACGGACTGTTTCCAAATCTGAGTCTGTATACCTGAAAGACGTCACTATGTTTTACTGTAATGTACATATTGAGCAGAACTGTACAGAATGTACAGTTGAGGAGAATTAGTGTTTATTCCTTCTTTGTGAAATGAGAAATTTCACCTGTATTCTCAGCTCAGACACGTCCCTTGCTTTGTCGGACAAATCACTAAACAGCTCTTTAATATCTGTATTTTTCAGCGTGGTGTTCTACCTCCCTGTTTCACGTTAATTGATTAATGATTTGTAAAGCATTTGGAAACTGAAGGACAGCCTTGGGAGCTAAGGGCGGAGGCATCTAATTTGCTAATTCAGCATTTGTTTACAAGGGCACTCAGCTGATGCCTTTTGTTTTGCTTTCTGTCCTGTTACCACTCCCAAGCCTGTCAGTTGAGGTCCCGCAATTCACACAAGGGAACAGAGCATGAGCTCTGATGTTGCATGATAGACTGGGACACACCAATCCTGGCGTCGCTGTGATGCCCTGACAGATAGTGGTTTCCACTAAAGTAAATCTGTCAGGTTGACCTGTGCCGATGGCCTGAGATTGTGAATGCTCACAAAAAGATCATTTTAAGACAGATAATTACTTTGTCCTTTCCCTTTACTTTCTGCGCCTGGCAGGTGTCTCCCTCTGCCTTCTCCTGTTTCCTTGGCCCATCCGTGGAGTATGCTCAGCACAGATGGGATCTTCAAAGAATCTGCTGTCAGACATGGTCTTTTCTAAGCATATGTGTACTGAGAGTTTTTGGAGACTTCCAGCTAGACCAAATGTGGGTGCTTTTTCACAGGAACAGCAAATAACGTATCTGATAATAAGGAAACTTTCTCTGTCAAGTTGCAAGTCTACTTTGAAACAGGTTCAGTAGAGCTTATCAATGAATGTGTTTTGTGAGATTATTTTTATTTTCTTTAAAAAGCAATCCACCCAAACCCTCTCCCCTCCCCCAAATTCCCACAGCTTATGTCTCCCATGCCAAACGTATTGCTAGAAACAGCTGAACTCTTCTAATTGCAACTTTTGAAAATCAGCTTTGCAAATCTGAGTGTGCGTCTATATTATATAAACCTGAAAACTGTCTTTCCACCAAAAGTAACAGCCTGCCTTAGCTATGTGCATTACTATTTCTACCTTTTTTTGGATGTGACATGATGGCTAGTTTTGAGTACTCTACCTCTGCAGCTTATCTGGTTAATGTATTCATGTATTTAATTATATCAGTTTAACTTGATTAGTTATGATTCTGACTCTACAACACAGGTTACTGCCAGAGATCACACAGCTTGCATGTCCTTGGAGTCCTTATGGATGGACAGATCTGCTTAGAGATTTGGAAAGTTCTCAGTTGTTAAAGGTGAAATACTTAAAGTGGAGCAGGACCTTAGAAAATTAAATAATTTCTAGCTGCCTTTTAAACCTTAGTGAAGTTTGATAGGGTCAAACTTTCAATAATTGCCAGAAAGCATGCTGGTGCTTTTTGAGAGGCAGTAATCTGCACATGCAAAATGCCCTCTAATGGTACACGTAAATATCTATAAGGTATCGCAGAATAAACAAGAAAAGGGATAGGGATGAAACTAGCACATGCTGGTTCTGAGGACGAAACCTGGATCAATTGGCAAAAAGCACCTTCAGGGAATGCGTGGACTATTTAGGGATGTATTTTCCCTAAAATGCATCTTGGGTTGTTATCTCAATCAAAAAGGAATCAAACATACTTCCAAAGATATTATTCAAAGAGAAGTCCTGTCTAGATTTGTTTATTTTCTTTGCTTTGTTTTACAGACAATCGTCCTTATGTGTTTCTAATGGCCCGTGTTCACCCTGGTGAAAGCAATGCCAGTTGGGTCATGAAGGGGACGCTGGAGTTCCTTGTGAGCAGTGATCCCATTGCTGATCTCCTGCGGAAATGTTTCATTTTCAAGATTGTCCCCATGCTTAATCCTGATGGAGTCATCAATGGCAAGTGAGTTGCGCATGTACTTATTCTGGGGGTTTGCTGTGTTTGTCTGCAGTCTTTACCCCTGTGCACCTAACAGGTCTTGTCTTCAACGTTTTGGGTCAGGAGAATTCCCTTTGTCTTGTGTTTTATTCATCCTGTTTTCAATCCTATATGGAAGATGTGAATCTGAGATATAGCTCAGTGTGCAGTCTTGTGTTTGTTAGATGTACGTGATTCTGTACTGTGTGTGGCCATAAGAATTCTTAGCTGCCTAGATGGAGTATTAGTGGTGCCAGAGAAACTGGATCTTTCTTGCTAAATGGAGATCTATCTATTCTGCTAAATCAGCAGGGCAGACTTCACCTGCAAGACAGATATGCTTGGGAATAACTGGCTTTAATTAATGCTTTGTATAGCCTGGTGATGGGGAAGATGAGTAAGGATCTATTAAATTTTCACATTTTCATGGAAATATTTCCACAGAGTGAGGCTCCCTCCTTCTCCCACCTCCTTTTCAATCTTCCCTCCCACGTATTTCTTAAGAGATACTGAATCTGAGCTTGGAAAATACTGATTCTTTTTGCATTCTTTGCCTTATACCATCCCTGCCCACCCACACTAACTTGCCTTCCCTCTCCCTGTACATGAGTGGAAAAAGTACAAGTCTGCTCCCAATATGTTAACATGAAATAAATATTGCTGTGCTGCGAGTGAAAGAAGAATTCCCTTTGAAGGCTTGAAGAGTGCACTAAGATAAGTTAGGCTTGTACTTCACTGGAAAAAATGTCCTATGTCTCTGCAGACAGTGAAGTTTGTTCACTTCATTGGGTGTTTGTGGAATGGCTGTAAGTTAAGTACTGTCAGTCCTGTCTCTGACACAGGGGCAGGACATTATGATCATATCCCACTGGTAGCTGGCAAGTTGTGAGTTTTGACCTGGTGATAAGGGCTTGCAGGTTTTGGTAACACCTGTGTCCCCTGCCTTGTTGCGGTGGAACATGTGACAAATCTTGAAGCTGAAAGACGGGCTTAGACAAACGCTGAAACACACAGAGAAGTGTAGAGGAACAACTTTTCTTAAGCTACGTTCTCCTGTCTGCTTTTGGGTCAGGCTGTGCAGATCGAGTGCTGCAGAAACAGAAAAACAATCCTGAGCAACAACTGAGTTGAGTTTGTTTGGTTCGAAACTAATTAATTTAATTTTGGGGCGAGAGGTGCAGCAGAGAGCACCCTGGGCTTTTCTGATAGTCTCTAACTATGAACAGTCATAGCTTTTGTGCTGCTACGCTCCCCAGGACTTGAGCATATCAGTAGTCTGGGACGACTGTTCAAAGTAGCTGGATGCTGCCCCAGAGTATTCGAAGCCTCTGCTGGCACCAAATGCTTCCTCGATCCTTCCAGACAGCAGAAGCAAAAAAGAAAGGTTGTGGCTTTTTTTCTCCCCTTTCTTTTTTTCCTTTCACTGCACTTAATTAAAAGTTTCCAGCAGATGGAGGACTGGAGGGAATGCCTGACCTTTTTTCTCCAGCTGTCAGGAGTGAGTGTAGCAGAGAAAGGGCCCTCAGGAGGGAGGACGTGGCTCTTGGTGACACTTGGATGAAGTGTACTGCATGAGCTTGTGTCACACGGGAAGGTGTTTTGCCTTCCCTGGTGCAGATGAGCTTAAACTGTAGTTAAATCTGGTGATGAGTTAAAAAGTTTGGTAAACCTTGCATGTGGGATAGGAGCAGGGGAATAAGGACTTGGCCGGGGCTCTGTTACTGATTGTCAGGCATGAGGAAAGGAGAGAATCATTCCTTTATGCTTTAAATTAAATACTTTTATCCTGTGAAGCCTCCTGTGGCCCAGGTGTTCTTCTTGTTTCTTCCCATATGCTTTTTTTCTTTTTAGTAGACTTGAGGCCCCCTACACTGGAAGAAATGCTTCTGTTCTGGGCCTCAGGTTTACTGGTGGTGTGCTGGAGATAACCATGCACATTGGAGAAGGCAAGTATCTTTCAGGCCCTTAATGTCTGTGTGTGCACATGCAGATTTATTTGGCTACTTAATGTTCCACCTTGTCCAGGTTTAAATGCTCTAGTAAATTCTGTTATTTTCCAAGTCAATGTTATAAGGGAAACTGTTCTCTGAGGAATCTGGTCTATAGCCCATCATCAACCATAGTGCTTATAAGGAGATACTTGCTAAATATTTTTTACATCTATCAAACCCATTTCATGAAGCTACTTGTTTGTCCTGGGATTCACAATCCCTTTTGTGAAAGTCCCACCAGGTATCCCCGAACAGACTGCTAGAGTCCCTGGCATTCCCTCTGCCAACCTGCTGTTTTTGTCTAGTTTTAGACAAGTTGCTGTGCTCTCACACCTCCCCCTGGTGAGGACTGGACATACTGAATGCATCAAATCCACTGTCCAGGCCAACAAGCATCTTGTCTCTGTGCTGGACACTGGGAATTACCTACATGTGGTAACCAGTGATCTTATCCCTTATTGTGAAACAAGGACTTCTTCTGTTTCAGTGCCTCTGTTGCTTCCGTCTTGGTATCTCTTTCTTTAAGAAAGAGTTGGATTCTTTTTTATTGACAGTGCTTTGAATCTCCTTACTCTCCCTCCTCCCCAGCCCTGTGTGCTGGGGTGTGCATAACGCTTCCCTGCCCGTCACAGAGACAAATGCCAGTGCCTGGTTACAAAGGATTTCTTGCAGCAGCCCAGCTGTGCCCCTACCCCAGCTGGCTCCCTGCCGCAGCCGCAGCTCAGTGGAAGAGTGCTCATCCCAGCAGGGTACCGCACCATCACACTTTGGGAGCCTTGTGCAGCAACCAGAGGATCAGGGCCTTGGTATTTGCTTTGGTTAATGCAATCTTAAAGTTAAACACAGAGAACGTTCCTCTAAGACAGACAGGACTGCAGTAATGCGATTATGCTCTGGCTGCGTGTGGCTCAGCTGGGAAGCAGCTCTCCACCCTTCCTTTCCCTTCAGTTAGTGCTCTGAGAATCCATTCCTGTCTGTTGGCGATGGAGAGACTTGCAGCCCTGTCACTGATGCTAAATGAAGGTGGTGGTGATACAAGTGTGCATGTACGAGTGGGGTTGTCATCACATAAAAATATAGATCACTACCAAATATTGCAGCTAATTTGAGTTTGTTCAGTCCAGAGACAATTGGTGAGAAATTGTGTTGCTGTGTGTGGCTGAGTGTTTTGCTCCATCCTGAACAGCAGTCAGGTGTAGGGTTTGTTAAATAATATTTAGCTGATCTGATAAATGGCTATATATTTTAAATTAAATAATAGACACTGCTTTTCATAAAGTTCATCTTACACTTTCTGCCAGACACTGGCTTTTGACCACTGCTGGCAATGGGATGCTGCCTCATACAGACCTGGTCTGACCTGATATGGTTATTTCTATCTTTTAACTTTGTTTCTTTCAATATAAGTTACAAGGAAAAAATAGTCTTAATCTCCAAGACCAGTAGTGTAAGTCAGTCTGAAGTGACAGCCATATTAAACTACTTTAACAGAAGGTGTCCTTGCAGCCTGACTTTATTTTGAGGAAGTTGTTCTGTGAGAATCCAAAGTAATAAGTGTTTTTTGGTCTTATGGCTCACTACCTTCACCCATACCTCTATCCTCTTTTTAAACTAAATCATAGTAAAATAGAAAAGCTTTAAAAGGAATTAGTCTCTATTAAGTACTGGAGAATCCATGAAGAAGAGTATCACTTTCCTAATGAAAGTGATATAAAATGCAGTGGGTGAGCGAGAGATCTGTGCTTTATTCCTGGCTCTGCTACCGATGGACTATGAGACCTTGGTCATTGCTCCCTGCTTTTGGCTGAGTTTTTTTCCTTGGTGAGATAATGACATACCATAACCTTTCAGCAGATTGAAATGAAGACTGAAGTATGCATATTGGGAGCATTTTCTCTTCAATCTAGAACTACTACTGTTTTAACTATTAAGCTTGGTTTTCACTTCTAGAATGTGGAAAATATTGTCCTCAGAAAACTCTAGATTTATAAGGAATGGTGCAGAGTAGCCTTTGGTGAAACTTTTTTGGGTTGATTTAAAAAAAAGTTCATCTGTTCAAGTGAAATCTTTGAAACTAGATCTGTTATAGTCACAGCTATGTAAAATCGTGGAAGCAGGGTTCAGTAAGGGAACTTGTAAAAACCTTTTATAAAGAAACAGAACACTGTTTGCTGTCCACACTGTTCCACATAAACTCATTATCACACATTTGAGCATCGAGTTGTGTGTGTGCTCACATATGCCTGTGCAGTTGTTATACTAACTTGCAAAGTGCTCTTATGCTGTCTTCTGTGTGCACCTGCTGTGCATCCTCCTGTCAGCAGCCTGCTCGTGGAGCTGTTCCCAGCAGCTGCTCAGACCTGCATGCCATCTACACGCACACACCTGGCACTCCCACGTGTGTGCTCACAGTCACAACATGGTAGTCAACACTTGGTGGTTTTGGCTGGACTTCTCCAGACACTGCAGTTCCAGATAAATATTGCTATTTATTATACCTAAATTTAGGGTTATTAATTATATCAGTATAACCTAATTTATATCACCATAAACAGCAGTAATAAATGATGCCAAATGCTAACACTTGATGCTTGCCAACTGTGCCTGTTTGATGAGGGTTTTACCCCCCAGTTTCCAGAAGTATTAAATTAAAAATGATCGGCTTTGCAAGATCATTGATTAAGCAAGAAGTGGAAGCTCCTGGGGAAGTGATTTTGTTTTAAAAAATACTTTAAGTACAGGCTGCTTCTGGAGTGTCTGTGTATTTTGTGTATTTAGAAATTCTCTTCCCACTGACAAATCCCTAACCTGGCCAATATCACAATTCTCTGTTGAGTTCGTGTCTCACTCCTATGTTGCCTTCCTCTTCCTGTACTCCTTTTAACGTTTCCTCTTTCTTCTCTTCTGTTTGCCCTTTTCTCACTGTCTTCTGCCTTCTATTGAATCAAAGAAGCTTTTCAATGAAAAGAACTTGATGCATTTTTAGAAATGAATTGAACCAATCAGTAGAGATGGGAGCTGGTGAGTTTTTTGGGTTTTTTTTTTTTTTTTTGGTAAAGGAAGATTAATTTTTTGGAAGTTGCATGATTTCTTCAAAGCCATGGGGTAACCATAGTAGCAGTTAGGAAGAGGAAATCCTGATTTGCATTTTGGATTATAGCCATGGACTATTCTTTATCTGGTTTAAAAACACCCTGTTTTCCCTCCTGCCCTCTCACAGCACAGGCTAAGTAAGCTTTACTGCTGCTCTAAGGTAAGACAGGTGAGGTGCTGGGTTTCTCATCTCTCCATTGATATTTGCTCCCACTTTATGTAGGCTGTTTATTCCATACTGTTTTACTGATGGGGCTTTGTTCATTACCTCCTCTAATCCAGCAGAGAGAAGCTTTACCTCTTTGACAATTACTGAAATGGAGAGATAGAAATGTCCACTAAAATCCCTTCTAAAACAGGTTTCCTCTGCATGCTCTCAAAAGTTACAAAGGGAAAAATGAGTGTGCTCCCAGTTATTCTTTGGAACCTGGTCCTTTGTTTTTTAAAGGACACTCTTAGGAGGAGCAGAAGCACATTTGTCTCTATACCCAAAACACACTATTTGTATCTGTGGCTTTTTTTCTCTCCTATATTAATGCTTACTCTGCTGCATTGAGACATTGTATTCTCCAGTCAATAAGAGGCAGAACTGATCAGGAACAGGAAAAAAAGCTAACGGCCAGTCGAAGGAGTCAGTTTATGATCCAGAACTGCATCCTCAAGGATTAGATCTAGAGGTTATATCACACAAAGCTGTACAACTGCAAACATCCCTCCTTTCCTTCCCCTCCTTCCCTTTGTTTCTTCTCTGTGGCCAGAGGATTGAAGAAGAGTTTAATTCTCAGAATCTAGCCTTGCATAACTATATCGGTGCCATGCAGTCTGCAAACATTCCAAAGGCTCTCACCAGACTAGCTAATCTATGGTGTGTGTGTTTCTCTAAGGATAGTGCAGAGGTGTGGGAAGGCTGAGAAAGGAGTGTTTTTGAACTCTGTCATTCCTTAATGCAGTAGGAGAGAGAGAGGTACTACAGGATTACCACGCTGCTGTTCTTTGGCAGATGCTGTATGTGTCTGCCCCCCATGTTGTCTTCAGAAGCCCTGCATCTAAACTGGCGCCACCATGCCAAAAGTAGTTGGGTAGATGCATGCAGAAGCCAAGGTATACTTGCATAAGAGAGCGTTCTGTTAAAGATTCAGCCCTTACTCATTTATAATGGCTGTGCTCAGAGCTGCATTTGTAAGGTGGCATATTTGTGTGCACTGATACTTCCCTCAGGATCTCAGGATGAAAATTCTAGTTTGGAGAGCATCTGTGCTAGCTTGGTATGTGGCTCTGTGGAGTGCACATGGACTGTTGGCTAACTTTCCCTAAGTGGAGTCAGTCAGCAGCAGTGGGTTCAGTCGGCAGCGGCGGCAGTGACTGAGGTTAGTCCAGGGCGAGGGTGAGGTCGGGGGGTTCCGCACCCGGGGACCACCCGAGCAGCTGCCCCGACCCCGTCAGGACCCGGAAGTTCCCGGCAGCGAATCAGGCGAGGAGGGGGCGGAGCCGGCGGCACCGCGGGAGATCTGAAGGGCGCCCGGAGCGCGCCGAACAGAAGTGCGCGGGGCAGTTCGCCCGGCAGCTCGCGCAGGCAGGGCGGGCTGGGCAGGCGGGCAGGAAGGGGCGGGCTGCCTCCCATCGGGGCAAGAGGAGAGTCCAGGAATGGTTTCCACTCGGCGGGGCCCTAAGTCCTCTGCGGGTGCCGGAAAGGACATGGCAACGCAAACGGACCTGCTGCGGAAGCCTGCGGAGGTGAGGCGGCCGGCTGCAGGGAGTGCCAGAGCCTGGCCCTGGCATGCGGGGGTAACGGAGACGTCGCCTGTGTGAGGTATGAACAGGTCGATGACCTGATCTCCTTGGTGGCACAACTCAAGCAGGAGGTGGAAAGGTTAAGGAGCACTAGAGCATCCCAGGAAGAGGTTGACAGGCAGTGCTGTTCCCTGCCTGCCCTGGGGGAAACAGACAGGCCCAATGCTCCCTGGGAAATGGAGGATCCCCTTTCTCCTCCACAAGGAGCAGGAGGAGACCTAGGGGATGGGGGGGAATGGAGGCAGGTCCCTGCTCAAGGTGGTAGGCAAATCCCATCCCGGCCTTCCTCCCCTCCCCACGTCCCCCTGCGGAATAGGTATGAGGTGCTGGAGCCTGAGCTTCTTCCTGAGCATCAGGATGGTCTTTAAACTAGGTTCAATGGAGGAGGGGGATAAGATCAGGGCAACTAGAAATGAACCTAGGGGTGACAGGCCTGCGTCGGGGGCAAGGCCGCTAGCCCAGCTGAAGTGCATTTACACCAATGCACGCAGTATGAGCAACAAACAGGAAGAGCTAGAAGCCACTGTACAGCAGGAAGGTTATGATGTGGTTGCCATCACAGAAACGTGGTGGGATGACTGTCATGACTGGAGTGCTGCTATGGATGGCTATAAGCTCTTTAAGAGAGACAGGGGAAGCAGAAGAGGCAGTGGGGTAGCGTTGTATGTTAGGGAGTGCTTGGATTGTGTTGAAATTGAGGAAGATGATGAGGATGACAAGGTTGAATGTCTATGGGTAAAGATCAGGGCGAAGGTCAGCAGGGTGGACATTACGGTGGGAGTCTGTTATAGATCTCCCAACCAGGATGAGCAGGCGGATGAGGCGTTTTACAAGCGACTGTCAGAAGCCACCCCGGTAGCCAGCCCTTGTACTCGTGGGGGACTTCAACTTGCTGAATGTCTGCCGGAAATACAACACGGCAGAGAGGAAGCAATCTAGGAGTTCCTAGAATGTGTGGAGGACAACCTCCTCATGCAAGTGGTAAATGAGCCCACTAGAGGAGGGGCCCTGCTTGACCTGTTGTTCGTGAACAGAGAAGGACTAGTGGGAGATGTGAGGGTCGGTGGCCGTCTTGGGAATAGTGACCACGAAATGTTAGAGTTTTCAATAGTGGGGGAAGTAAGAAGGGGCAAGAGCAGAACTTCTGCTTTCTCAGCTGTTTGCTGCTTTGGTACCTCAGGTGTCGCTTCTGTTGCCCTCCACTAAGAGGGCAGTGATCCTGCTGTGGTGGTGAAGTAGAGACAGTAAATGAGCACTTTTTGTTGGGTAGCTTGGTCTTCTCCTCAGCAGGCCGGCATGAAGGTTCTGGGTGCCTATCTGCCGCCTGTAGGTTTTTACTGAAATAGGGCTCACTTGAAATGGGTGGACACCACCTCCACCTCTTCAAGGCAGGCAGCCTTGTTGCTCTTGACAGCTTTATGAGATCCCCCTTAGTAGAGGTTTGTGGATTTGAGAGCTTAGGGTAGCAAATGTGGCTAGTGCATTCACAACATGAGATAAAATATGGGCTGCAGTATTCTTCAGCTCTCATCTCTGCAAGCTATTCCTTGGTGAAGCCAGAAGTGGGGTCTGGCCCTCCACCATGCACTTCTCGGAGTACCTTTCTGTGCTGCGGGAGGTGCCCCAATCTCAACCAAGGCCTTCTGCCCTGTGCTGATGTGACAGCCCATCCTTGTCTCTCCTTCTGTGATAAACATCCGTCTGCAGATGGCTGCACCCCAGGACTCTCCCTTCTGACAGCGCTTCCAATGCAGTGTTGTTTATTCCTTCCTTTATCAGCCGGAGCTGCTGGGCCCTCTGAGTTATTAGCTCTATTCACTCATCGTCAGTGTTTCCTCCTTTCTAAATATGCCCCTGTATGTATCTGCTCCTGAGGAATATGCTTTCTCTTCTATTTACTGCTTTTCCCAGGACCCACCTCCTCATCGCTCTCTCCACCCAGTGGTCCAATAACAGCCAAGGAGATAAATAAGCTACATAACTCTTCCCAGCTATTATTTTTTTTTGTTGTTGTTGTTGCCCTGCATGGTAATATATATAATAACAAGGAAACAAATCTTATTACTAAAGTAATTACAATAAATAAAAAGCCAAGACGGGAGATGAAGGAAGGGTCTGTCGGGGGAGTGATTGCAGAAGGATTTTTTAAAATTTAATTTACTTGAGATGTTCTCTGCCACTTTGTTAATACCCTGCTGAGGGGGGCTGTGACTAATTAGCAGCCAGCTGTTGTTCTAACACCCTCACCTAATTTATTGTGTGGCTGAGCCTCTAAAACAGGAGCCTGTGTGATATCATTGTCTATGGGACTCGGCACCAGCCTCATGTCAGTGGCTGGCTTTATTGCTTGGTGCTTTTGTTTCCCAGAAGCTGAATAGCTGAAATTTTGGGTGCTTTGCTGTAATTCCTTTTATCTTCTAGCATATCCAGTGCACTTCCAGGAGTTTGGGCCATAGAGTACACTCAATTTATTGCATTATAACTGCTTGTCCAAGCATCCAGCCTAATAACAGACCAACACAACTGCTAGTTTTTGACAAATTGCCCAGAGAACTGCACCACTGTCTGTGTGCCTTGGTAGAGAACAAAAAAGACCCAGCAGTAGAAAGTCTGGCATGGACAGGGTCTAGGGTTTGTTAAACTGTGAAGTCTGGGACCTCATTCCCCTTCCTGCAGGTTTCTTATAAAAGTACCATATTGTTGGTTGCCAGTAGAATGGAGATCACAGTACTGTCTGTCTCCTAAATGGCCATGAAAACTAATTAGTTAACAGCCATATTAAGAGCTGGAAGGATCTAATGCATTGTCCCTTGTTTCATTAGTCTTCCAGCTGCCAATTGCAAAAGCACGTGCAGTCTTTGTAAAGCTTTTAAAAAGTAAAGGTACCTCGTGAGTTGAGTGCATCTCCCTTGGCTCTTTCATACCCAATTTATGCTGGCTGTGCCAGGTCACCTAAGAATTTCACTACAAAAATCACTTGATGTGGGCTCACTGATATTACCGTTTTGGACTACTGAACACTTCAGCTTTTAGCCTTGGAAATTATTTCATTGTAGATAGGTACTACCTTGTATTTTCAAGTTAGCATGAATATTAGATATGAACATAATGTTCCATGGGCTCAGAAAGGAATCATTTTGTTCTGCATTCGTGTCTATTTCCCTGACTGACAATGAGTTCCTAATCAGCTGTGTGCGCTACTTTGAAGACATTTCCAGGAGTCAGGAGACTGGTGTACAAAGCTAGCTTTTAGTAAAGTTAATGAGATGATTGAATTATATTATTATTCTTGTTAGCTTGATTGTGTATCATTATCCCTTTCATTTGATATTATGCTTATTTGAGTCCCCTTTGTGGTATATTATTCCCATAACAATTGTGCCTGTGCTAGGCTCTGTGTAGAGACAAGCAAGGAGCAGCTGGTCTCTTGTTAGGAACTGATGCATTAGTGGCACAGCCTATGCATTAGGGCTGGGGAGAATGAAAAGGATGCTGGGCTGTTGGCTCTAATGCAGCCTGATCCATCTTCTCAGCCCTGGCCACATGATGCACTTCGTAGAGGTGTGAGCTTTGTAGTTACAGCTCTCCTTCAGTATCACAACCTGGGACAAGGAAAGCATCATGCTGCAATGACTTCTACAACCACCTGATGAAGGTTTGTGAAGGATACCTCAGTATCATCAATGCAGGAATTAGAGAATTGTATTACAAATCAGGAGTATCTTTATACCTTCCTGGAATATGCGGGAGGTATCTGGAAACCTTGACCCAGCTGGCCGCATAGGTAAACCTACACTAAGAAATACTGTAACTACTGCTGAACTTGGATTTTACTTCTCACCTGATTGTGGTAGGCATCAAATACTGATATCAAAGTTGAATATTTTGGAGATGAGCTAATGTCATGGGTAAAGGGGCTGTTTTGGTCACCCATCTCATGATCAAGTCTGCTTATCCAAGTTAATGCCTATTGGAAGCTACAGATTCAGAGTTGAAGTTGTTATTCATAGGATGGGAAAAGAGAAGTCCACAAAATGAAACTGTAAAAACTTCACTTTTATAGATGCAGTGAAGAATGTCCAATATTTTACTAAAATATCCACACTACCTGGAAAGCTGAAATTGCCTGGGAATGAAGGTTATTGTCTCTTGTAATATACCTTTGTATATTACACTGTAATAAATCAGGCAGTATTTCTTTTGCCCTGAAAACTGGACCTCCCTGGAGCACCAAGTCACATTTTACGTTTTATATGGCCATTTTCAAGTATTAAAACACATCATTTTTGTGAAATATGCACAGAAATTCTTCTTGAAAGCCTATGAATAAAAAAATCTGGAGCTTAGTTATGCAAGTGTAAAGCTGTTTTTCCATGAGTTTGCTTTTTAAAAAAAAAAAAAAAAATCTGTGTTGAATTAGCTCTGTGTTTTGGCTAACGTTGTTCTTTAACATTTTTATTTATTTCTGTATTTCTATCTCACTTTTCCCTCCCCTCTCTTTGGAATCTGTTATTCAAAGGTAACAACAAAAGCTGGCAAAGTACTGTGATAGGAGAGGAGATATATAATGGGCTTGGGCTGGAGAAGTGGATGGGCGATTGAAAATGGTGTTTGTAGAAATGGGACGATGAGGCTCATCCACAAAAATAAGCTTCAATTGAAAGCTTATGTTTTCAAACTTGCTTGTGCAAAATGTACCTACAGAGGACCAGCTGAAGTTGAATTATTTGCCTGTGCACATGATTCATATGATTGCACATGCAGTTGGGGTAATTACATGGGTAAATTTTGGTCCAGTGATTTCAGCAAATTACCACCCTAATTTATAAATCCAGCTGAATGTCCCACGGAAGCATCAAGAAAATGAAAACCAGAAAATTGAGTCAATGTTGGAATAACAAAGAGTGAGAAATCAAAACCTCTCTGCAACCTAACAGGCAGCACTGCTGAGAGTCAGAAAAAAAAAAAAGTGCAACACAGTTTTAATGCTACAAAGCAGCTCTGAGTCTTGAAGGAGGAGAAAAACAGAAGAGCTTTTGAGGTGATATAGCCCAGGTTTGAGCTGGGGAGCGGGGGGAAGCAGAGGGTGAGACTGGCAGGGAAGAGAGCTCCAGTAATGGTGTACCTTGGGTCTATGCTTACTGCAAACCTCTGAAGTAGGTGTTTGAACACACCCTAACTCAATGATACTGTAACCCTGATAGGGACTTTCAGGTAACTGTGTGATGATGTTTTACTGCATGGGAATAGTGATTTATGCTGTAAAAGTCTATAGAAATTATGCTACGTTCAGAGTTGTGTAGAGCTGAGCAACTTTTCCATGGCCTTTTAGAACTGGCTTGTTGAATTTCACAAGTGGATGTGTCCTTATATAAAATGGTTATATGTTCCATTATGTCCTACTAGGACTCTTCCATGTCTGGGAAAGGAGAATACAGGGAAGTGACAGTTAACAATATAGTCTAGATCCTAATTCACCTTTTGGATTGTTTTCATTTGTCTGCCACAAATGATAAGGACTTAAGGCATAATTATTATAATAGTTGGAAAATAGCTGCTATATTATACTGTATATATATTATAGAATGCAAATAGAAAAAAGGATTTATTTCTAAATACATACACATAACAATCCATAATCAGGTCAGTATCTTCATGTAATACTGTTTTTGTTGTTTTGGGTTTTTTTTTGTAAAGTTACCAGGCAATAACAAGGTGTGAGTGCAAGGATTTTTTCCATGTACATATCATGACAGCATCTCTAGAAGTAGAGTTCCCCATTTTTCTCCCAAAATGTTCATAAGCTCAGCTTTTGAAGGAGAGGGAAGTACCCATTCTCTGAGGGATGCTTGCTCCCCCAAGCACTGCCTAAAGCAGAAATTTGGTTCCCAGTTCTACATCTGGTCCATGGTGTCTTCTACCACCAGTAACAGTAATAACACTAATGAAAACTTAACTTCTTGAGGAGTGTTTCCTGTATTCATTCTCTGTTAGCTAACAAAAGGTCATTAACATAAAAACAAAAGGCAAAGATTAGAAAAGTGATGATTTTTCTGTCTTCCCTGTAACGGTTATGGCACATCAGAGGATGTAAAGTGCAGAGCAGCTGAACACTCATAAACTATTCTAATACCATTTAGAAATGAGAAGAAGCAGGAGAAGAGGCTTATGTAGCAATGTAGTTTATTGCACTAATCAGTCACTTCTACAGAGCACTACCATGGTTTTAAATCCTTGCTCTAGTGATGTGAAAAAAATTGGTGGTCTCTCATCCAAGTCTCTAATAGATCTTAGTCTATATCACAGAAATCTCTAGTACTGCATTTGAGCTAGCAGTGAATTCTGTGCTTAAATGGATATAATGTTAGGCAAAGCAGGTTTGCATCATACCTGTGATAGCAGAGCAGTAATGTGGGGTCTGAAAGTGAAGTAGAATGAGCTATGGGAGATTAAGACTAAGCTGTGTTTTACTTGGATATTTTTAGGTGACAAGAATAACATCTTTGGGGTTAGGCTGAGATGTCTGGAAAAGCAGCTGACACTTTGTGGGTTGAACCATCTGCATGGAATAGCCAAACCTTCTGCTGATTTACCTGTCTAGTGTCTTGCTATAAACACGTGCAAAGGTTGAATGTGGAAATCCCAAGAGTGAAGGCAGTAGGAGAACAGTTGTTTTTCCCCCTCCAGAATATGCATGTTACACAAAGAGAGTTTGCTTTGGAATAACTTCACGCTTGGGGAAGATGATGTCTGGTCTCATGCACATGCTAGTTTTCCAGTGGAGAAGAGCTACATGCTTTAATTCACAGTAATTTCTGTCTCTTTCCCTGCCATGCAGGTGAGGGCACCCTTGAACTGTGCAACTTCTCTATCTATCTTTAGACACATTTGAATGGTATGTAATCCTATCCAGCATGCAGTCTGTTCAAAATCAAATAGTGTCCATATCAATGGCTTTGAGCTTTCAGACTCGTAACACGAATACAGCTGGGGATGTAAATAAAAAGGAGAACATTAAGAAAAAGCCTCAGTTGCTGTAAACAGCAGAAATAATCCAAATCAAGTCTATCTTTCCATTACACAGTTTCTTACCAGAACAAAAGCCCAGCTCAGGGCTGTTATTTATAATGAACTGGCTTTGCCAGTGTTCATACCTCTCCCTTTTTTAACTAGTATGTGTCGCTTCTGATTGTGTGCACTGATGACAGCAGTTTATTTGTTATGTCTTTTGTCCCAAAGGGTCTCAAAGTGCTATAACAAACTACCTACTTTACTTTCAGGCGTTGCTTACTGTACCACCTTTGGACTGGTGTGTGAAGTAGCTCTTTTGTAACCTCAGAATGCTGGGAGTTGCTGGTTTTAAGCCATTGGGCAGAAGTTGTGGCAACTAGGTCTGCAGCAGATGTTGCGAACTACAGAGTGACTTGGAAAGAAATCACTTAGGTGTAATTAAACCCCTTCTGTTTTGTGTTTTTCCCTAAGCATTTTATTAATCTTTGAGGAACACATGTGGTAGCTCTGAAACCGTAATTTTACTTGCACAGTCTCAGATGGGATGGTTGGTCCCTAAAGAGCATCTATCTAGCAAGCACTAATGCTCCACAAACTAGCTGTGGTGCATGTATGATTCCGTCATTGCTAATTCTTGCTTAAACCTAATGTGAGCCTAAATAAGGAGTTTGCTTTGAGATTTGCCAAAAACTCTGTGGTACTCATGATACAGTATTCTATGTGTGTAAATGCATATACAATCATGGTAACAGAAGTCATTTTGATCCAGATTGTCAGGACTGAAAGGATGCAGTTGTGCTTGAAAAATACACATGCATTTGCATGCACAATTACTCAAGTTGGGGTTTAGGCATTTAAGTGGCCATTTGTGCTCTCATTTTCGATTATGTTCATTTTGCAGGAATAGATTTGTGCAAGTCAGCAACACAAATATGCATATATTTTGTTGCATGCTACCCTGAAAACACGTTGCCTTCCTTGGACATAAACTTGGATTGATTTATCTTTTTTTGCCCTTGAAATTTCTATTCTAATATGAGGAATGTGAACTGTGGTGGCTGAACGGCAGTTCTTCAGCAGCATGTTTTCCTTTTCCAAATGGTTAACTCTAGTAATTGTTTCTGTAATGTAAGCTAATATTTCCAGCGAACAGTTATTTAGGGTACTGTCATGGCAAGCCATAATTCAACCCATTGCTTAGTGGTCCAAATAACGACCAAGGCTTGCCCCTAGCTGAATTATCGTTCTTTTGCTTCTTTCTTTCCCTTCGTACACATAAACAAGTCCGTCTTTATGCCAACCTCTGAAATACAAAGGAAAGCAGAAGTGGTATTGTTGATTCAGAGCTCCATCCTGGCAGCTTCAGGGACAGAACTGCTTATAGGGGTATGAAGGCCTTTGAATGGTTTCTTAGTGACTTGGCCCATAGGCTTCCTGGAGCCTCACCAGGCTCTTATTCTATCACATCTTTAATATATCTGCTGTCTGTGCTCAGGCAGCCCAAACATACTATAATCAATTAATCTGAGCTAGTACCGTGGTCAGGCTACATTCCTGCAGGCTAATGGCAAAAGAGCCTGGATGGATCATGGTTTGATTGCCATCTGTGCTAACACTTGGGAGACAGCAGAGACTTGTGGATTTGTGTTAGTTGTAACAGAGCAGAGCTGAGGCCCAAGCAGTGGCTCCAATCTCCTCTTGTTTGTGTTTTCAGGTGTCACTTGGGAATTGATCTGCTGAAGTTTTGCACTATGGAGTCATTTCTGGTTACTGTAGGTAGCCCAAAGCAGGACCTGCTGGATAATCTCAAGAGGCTTTCCTGGAAGCCTTAGCTCCATTTTGTACCCTTGAAGGGGCTGAAGAGATGAGATATGTCTCCATTAGGCAGCCGAGTTCAGGAGCTTATCTGCATTGCTTTAAGCTTGCTGGTTTCACATCAGCCCATTAGAGAACCTCTTTCTGAGGCTGGGAAGGAAATGAGACTCTTAGTAATTCTCTAATACCTAGTGCTCATAGGCTGCCTTTTCTTTTTTCCACTTCAAAATGTCACATAGGATTCCTGATGGAATTAGAGATTTTTATCTTCCTTCTCTCTGCTAGACCTCTGACTTTTTTCTGGTTTTCTTCTACACTGAAGACTTAATTTCTCACATATGTGAGACAGGGTGAAAATTAAGCAAACAAGCTAGCAGATAGACAGAATGGTTCTTCATGTCTGGAAAGCTGCAATGAGCTGTGACTTAGGAATTACAGTGCTTCATATTCAAACTTTTCTTTTTGATGCATTGGGGTGGCACAGGAGCTGACAGTGACATATGGAGAAGGCCCTCTTAGCAGGATTGAGGCTGTTATGTGATAAATGACACAGTATGTCAAAGGACTTCTGTTATCCATCATGCTGGCTTCCTCTGAACACACTCTCACTAAAAAGAGAAGTAGCTACACAGACAGCTGGGGGATGCTGTAGGCAGGGTCAATGGTGTGTTCGAAAGAGAAAATAAGAAAGCTGGAAAGTGCACGTTTGCATGGGAATTAATAACCCCCGAGTTCTGAGTTTGGCATTTTAAAGTCAATTTTTATTTAAGCATCTGAGATACCCCAGTTTTACGTCTTTGTCAAGAATGAACCTTAGCGTCAACAGTTGTCTCAAAAGTCGTTCAGTCAAGAGGTTTCAAAACCCCCCCAAGTTCTCAGTGCTGAACAGCTAAGCTTCCTCTAAAGAAAGGCTGTTTAGCATGAAGTTTTGGATTGACAGCATGGTTCTGTCCCTGGATACATCCCCAGACTTTCCCTCTTCTTTCATTTCACCTCTGTTGGGTAGTTTGAGTCTGAAATGCAGTGGAGTGAAAGTCATGATCTCTACTTTCCTATATATGTGAGAGGCATGGGAAAGACAGGCAAACATAGTAGCAGGGTGGTACAGTTGCTGTTATAAATGCAGGGATATAAAATGCTTTTGAGAGAAGGAACAGGGCTTTGACTCTCAACACACCTGATACAGGAATATCCTCTGTAGGACACTTTCTACTATTGTTGACCATTCAAGTTAAGAAGTAATGGGGCAGGCTTTCACAGCTCTCTGCCTTCCACTGTCTGCTCTTTAGCACATCTCTTTTTTTTTTTTTTTTTTCCATCAGCTGTAATGGCTGTTTTTTCCCCTACTTGATTAATGGACCCTCAATAGCTATGTAGTCTATAAACCTAGACAAGACAAGTAGTCTGTCTCTTTTGATCCCTGAACTCCTAAAAGCCTGATTCTGACTCTGCTTAAGTGGTGTTTATGTGCCCACATACACAGTAGTAATTGGTGCAGAATATCAAATGTCACTACTTGACATTTCATTCATAACAGTAGCATTTAAAGTAAAGGCTTTAACTTGATGATTCACCAGTGGCCAGTGTCAAATGATCTGGGATGGTCTTCATGTTAAAATTGTCAATCAACAAATGGATTACTCTGGAGATAATTTAATCAGATCCCATCAGTGAACTGGCTTAAGAAAATCCCTTTGCTTCCAGATTGTTATCACAGCCTCCTTGCTTATGAGATGAGGCAAGAGCATAGTCTTGGTAGAAGAGTGGCTACAACTTCTGTAGCCCCTCAACCAAACCTGTTTCTAGGAGGATGGAGTTATGAGTCCCTCAGGTGCGTCTGTTCTGTAGTTCAATACAGGATTTCAGGTTCCATGGCTGTTGAGCTGGAAGTTCCTGCCCAGAATAAAATTTGCTAAACACAAACCAACCTAAATATATAGATAATTCAACCCCCTCCAACTCCCAGTGCTGCTGTGCTCCACTTTATTTGACAGTACAGCTTTTCCTTCACAAACTCTTCATGTGATGAGACACTTATTTGAGCTGTTGACCCCATCAATGACCCCTCACTGGGAGATCAGGTGTAAAGAACCAGGCTATTATCTGCCTTCCACTCACACATTTCTAATCAAAGCAGCCAATTTTGCTAACGCCTACAGCTGAAGTCACAGTAAGGGAGACCTGGCTGAGTACAGAGAAAAGAAGTGCTTGAAATGGCAGAGCCAGGGGTAAGAAATCCTAAAGGTAAGGCTAAAAAAAAAAAAGTCAAGCTGGGAGAAAAGATGAAGAAGCAAAGCAGGGAGAAATTTTAAAATCCAGTTTCATATTTAATATAAGAAGTCATGAGAATAAGTCAGCAGAGTGAAGAAAAGCATCTCTGCACCCTCCATGCATCTCTCCATGCTCCTTTAGCTTTTCTACTCTAGTGAACACTGGTAGCATGCTAGCATTGTGTTCTGTTTTCAGTGTGTATGCTTAAGACAAAATAGGTTTTAAAAAAAATTAAATAAAATCTAAAGCAGCTCTGACAGGAAGATATCTCTTCAGATGTTATAAAGGTTAATGTTTACTCTGGTTACAACATCTCTCAAGTCTGTCTGTTCTGGCTGTTGAATTCTCTCTATACTCAGAGAACACTTAAAAATTCGAGCCCCCATTCACTGAGTTCAGAAGATGAGCAGGACTGCCATGTGGCACCTCCTGCTTTGGTCTGCAAAAGCTGTAGTCCAGGCTCCTACCTGTCACTGTTGTCATTACCTGTAACCAGAGAGATCTTGTTAAATAGGGCAGTAATCCTTGATGATGTGTCAAACACTTGTGCTGTTCCCTACCTTGGAGCACTGGTTTCAGCTGATAACCACGCTGCTTGCTTACTTTCCAACATGATGTAGAGGTGTTACTTTATCATATTTGAATGTTTTAACTGCACTTCATTAACAGGTAAATGATACCAGTATCTTATAACCTCGTAGAGCAGGTTGGCAATAGTTTACAGTCACAAATGATGGGCTGGTATCTCACGCTGAATAGAGGAGCTGCCTTTATCTGCCTTTGTCTTTGATTTTTCTTTTTTTTTTTTTTCTGGTTTAAAGGTCCTGTAGGCTGTAATGGCTTTTTGGGACCGATAATGTTGTGTTGTTAGCCCTGGATTTGAGAACAGCTGTTGTCTTCAGTTGCTGTATGTTTTACTGTCTGGTTTATAATTATAGTCCATAAATTGTGTTTAGGATTCTTGGTAACAAGGAGTGTACTGAAAATGAGATTCTTTTCAGTATTTGTGTTACTTTGCAGAAGAAAAGGAAGGAAAAACAACATTGTTAAATGGCGAGAGTGCTGTTTTTGTCATCTTCTGGGTTTTTGATACAAGCAAGAGTTTGGCATTTTTTCCAGGATTGCAATCAGATGTTCACCCAGTGCTACTTGGATTTGCAGCATGAACTTTCAGCCAGAACCACCATGCTGCAGAAGCTGCTCAGCCATAGGAGACTGATATTAGCATCTTTTCCAGTGACTGACCTGATTCCTCATTTGTAATTCTCTGCAGTAGAGCTAATGGAAGACGCTCTAAGCAAAGTCCTGGGTCTCTGTGTGTAAACAAAACAACACTGAGAAAACCCCCTGAGGACCAAGTTAGGGGTTTTTTTATGCTTTATACCTTTTCAGTTATGTGAATAGAAATGTAAATATTTTGGTTGTTTTTCGTTGCTCTCCCAGCATACAGTGTTTTTTTCCTTGCATTACCCCCATGGGGAGTTAATTCTAATTTCTTTTCAGTTCAGAATCTATTTTTCTTTGTCTTTTACTTTTGCCCTTTCTTTCTCTGCGAATGTCTTTCTCTCCCCATGCAATTCTGCTTCTGCCTTTTGTCTGCTACTTTCCCACACTTCTTTTTTTATTTATTTTTGTTTTGTTAATCCATTGGGATTATATAAAGTTCCTGTTTAGTATGAGGTGGACCAAGGACCACGGAAGCTCCAAAGTGCCCTTTGTCGTGACTGGTGGGGACCATTCAGAAAGCTCTGTTTACTGTTGTTTTCTGTTAACAGAGAGACTATTTGAAAATAGTTGATTTTTGTCAGATGGGTTCAAAGAAGGACATCACAAAATACTGTAATTTAGAGGTCAATTTCCACACAGCATGTAAAAAAGTTTATAAGTTTCTCTAGTTGTTCTCAGGTAGACAGATTATTATATAGATTTGGTATCCAAGATTCTAGGAGTTATTTAGGGTATTATGAGTTTTAGGAGATGTAGTACCGGTTGAAAAGGTGTGTTCTTAGTGTTAGCTATCTTCAGCATACCATATCCTGATATGCGATATGTCTCGTTTCTCTTTCTGGCCCCGCTCTGTGTTGCTCTGCAAATATACCTCAATATTGACCTGTGTACACAGTTGTGTCACTGTGGAATCCATCTGTGCTGTCATCTGAGGAAAGTCTGGACTGGTAGTTCTTCTGCACTTGTAAAATAATTCTTCCTTTCCTATTCAACAAAATGGGCTATATCATACTCCTTAAGTAGCTTTGCTCCCCGTTGGCCAGTGCTATTACAGTATTTTTCCCTATTACTTATGTAGAATTGTTTTATATTAAATAATAGAGAGTGTTAAATGGTCTCATTATCAGGATTCAGAAATCTTTAGTGTAGCTTAAACTCTACTCAGATGTGGAGCATGCTTAAATCCCATTAAAAAGATTCCTGGGTTTATATCTTCCAAACCATAGCCTTCATTTCTATGCCAATTTCCCTTCATCACCAAGAAATAACATGCAGTGCTTGTAAATTCTCTGGCTAATAATTCAGTGATTATGATATTAATGACATCGTGCAAAACAGGTGGTGGTGGTGGGGAAGAATTAGAAGAGAAACTATCAAGCTTGAAAATGTCAGCAGATTTCTGTTTCTCCTCCTTGAAATTAATTTGGCTAAGTGAAGTGGGATTGGGCTTGATCACTTGTTTTAAAAATCATGTTAGTAATAATCCATTTATCTGCGGGATACATGGACGGGCACCTGGATTCCATGACTTACTGTAAACATCTCTGGGGTTTCAGTCTCAGTATCTGCATTTAATGCCACTCATTCCAAATAGGTAAAATGTACCTCAGCAGGGTGGGAGAAGAACTTGAAATCATTTAAAAGCTACATTGTGGTTTTTATTTAGATAAAATTAACTAGTATATGCTTTTTTTTTTTTTTTTAGTTGTGTGATATGAATAAAAGATTTGTCTGTGTGGAGCTGATTGTAATGTAATGTTCCTGTTGCTTCCAGTAGGGATTTGGGAAGGGAATTACTTTTTTTATACAGTCATACCTGAAGGTAAAAAAGATAGATGTCCAGTAGGAAGGAGAAAAGTGTTCATATATAATTTCTGGATTTTTTTTTTTTTTTTTAGTATTCTACCACAGGTTTGCTAGTGGGTACGTTTGAGAGGAAGATCATCTTATTTACTTAGAATGATCTGTGACATATCTGTGGTGCATCCGGGTATGTGAAGGTCACTGAGGGATCAACCCGCTAAAGATAAGGGTTCTCTTTTTTTCTTTTTTGAGCAATGTTTTTCACCATTTGTAACCATTTCACCACTGCAACTTTGAAGTGTAACTAAGATGTCTATAGTCAATAGAAAGAAAGATCTTTTCTTTCATGCCATACAATGTAGTAGAAGTTAAAAGGAAGGTAGAAAAGTGTAGTAAGGAATTGAGAGGTGTCACACGGCAATGCTGGTCCAACAGGACAAAAGCTGATATTTGTCATCATCATAGTCAACAGATGACATCAAGTGTCAATACTGAATTCTGAGTATGCTGTTATAATGGCGATGTGTGGTAAGGAATGGCTTTCTCTTTGATCTATCTGCTGAGGTAATCTTATGCCCAGGAACAGAAGGGATAAGTATCCTTATGACTTTGTTATAAAGAGTTTATTTTCACGTGTTCCTGTTATTAATACAAATTACTTTTTCTTAATGTGTGGCATAATGCACTGAATGCAAACAGTGATATCTTTGGCGTTAGAATCTGAGCCTATGAATGTCCTGAAAAGTCTAGTCATACAAAACAGGAAAACAGTGATTTGATTAATTTTGTTTCCTCTGTTTCAGAAAATATTAAATAGATGTCTAGATGGCCTTCTGAGTAGCATTGTGTGAAGCATTTCTATAGCCTTTAGCTTGAAGGGCAAATTGGTGAACATGGGTACCTTGGCTTATGGCTGGATTCTGTTTTCCTACACCCCACTGTAGATTCACAATTGCTCTGCTGGAGTAAGTGAAGTTACTTTGCAGTCTGACAGTGTAATGGGAAGCATAACCAAATTGTGCTGTGTAAATAGCTCCTGTTTTCTTTTTTATCTCCCCCTCCCCATCTTAAGAACAAACTGTCAACTTTATCTGTCAACCAATCAGAATCTGGCAGTGAAACATCTGGCTTAAACATCTGCTGGCAGAGGAACTGCAATTTGTGTCTCTGCCAACAGGTAGCAAACACTATCTTAGGGTTGCAATGGCAAGGAAACTCCATTTCCTTTGGGAACAGCAAAAGGAAGATATGTACTGATGGTTTCTTGCCGTTGCAACTCTTGCAAGGACCTGATGTGTATATGTACACACACACCCTCTTAGAGAATATATATTTACTGTGCAGGAAACCTGGATAGGTATTCATTAAAAATGTAACCCACAATCTCAGCTGTAAATGCAAAGCACAGCTTCTCCAAATGTTGCATACATATATCCTGTGTGGATGTTCTGGGCTGAGTTTGAAACATAGATAAGCAATCAGATTAATGGAGCAGCCAAGGCATATTTGCAGTTGCAAGCAGACAGCTAGATAATAATAATAAATCAGTAAGTAAATAAATAAAATTCAAGCAGCTCTCTTCTCTGAATGCAATTAAAGGGCTGTGTCCATTCAATCAGTGTAGTCGCTTTGCATTTGATGAAATCCTGAGAAGTGGATGTAAATAATGCTTTGAGAATATAGTTGACTCAAATGTCCCTTTGCAATGATGGGAAACATGTTTTGGAATGAACTTCAACTCAGTTCACTGAATCAGGGTACCCAGGGAAGTGATTCTTTTCTTCAAGGCTATCAAGTTACTGTACGCATATGGAAATAACAAATATGTTCATCCATTTGTCCTAAGCTTTATTCTTGACACTTCCTCTGCTTCGGGAGGATTTACTAACCTGTAAGAAATACGATTTGACTGAATTGATTACTATGGTTACTTTGTTCAAGTGGCATCTCCTAAACTGCTGCTGAAGCAAGATTCATTTTTCTGCCTAAGGGAGAGTTCATGTCAATAATACACATGGGGATCTTTGAGCCTCCACTGTCCTTAAAAGTTTTCTATCTTGGAGATTTTTTGTGAGATACAAGTATAATTTATAGCAGAATTTGTGATGGATGCAAACTAATTTACCTTGGAACCTGTTCCAAAGCATTGTCATTGCTTCAAATAACATCCCTGTTGAGATAGTAGATGTGAGTGGAAGTTGGCAAAGGGAAGAGCAAGAAAGGGGAGACCCCCTGAGGCACTCCAGTTGAAACAATGATGTAACCCATCACTGAATTATGTGAGAAACTGTTAGGCAACTTGCTATGGACCATGACAAATCATTTGGAGCACCCCATAGGATGAACAGAAGTAGCTGTGAAGGAATACCGTGAAAGCCCAAAGCTGTCACTGTCTGTGAGGCTGAGTGGCTTTGTGCATGTATCTTACTGACCCTGTTAGATGAGTAAGACCTGGTGATTAGTTGTTCTCTGGAGTAAGGCAATAACATGAGGATTTATTAGTAAACAGGGATCTTGGAATAAATGGTGACAGCACATCGGTCACTGACTACTGACTCATCTCATTCTGTTTGTAGGCCAATAGCAGAAATCTTTAAATTAGGTTAATTCCTGTTTGTACTCTTCCTCTTGCAAAGAAAAGATTTAAACTGTGTATCAGCGGATCGCCCTCGCATGGAAAAAAATTGCCTGTCGTTTCAGTATCCATATAGGTTGTTCTTTGTGATAGACTGAAAGGCCGTCTGGGGAGAGCCGGGCTGAACCCTGATGTGTTCCTGCAAATTCAAGATAGTGAGCCTTACCCAAAGGGTAGTGCCAGTAGCATAAGTTGGGACAGCCCTGCGGCATCCTATTATCTTCTCCTTGCCAGGCCAAACATCCAGTTTTGGCAGTGCTAGGCCCAAGTCCTCCCATTCCAGCAGCTCTTTGGTGTCAATGATAAACAGTCTGCTCGTAATGATGGGGCTTGGCATTCTTTTTCCAACTGTTGGAGCAGTAGGCAATACATCTTGTATCATGTGTGCCAACAGTGTGTGATAACATTAAAACTCTTTCCAAGTGGAACGCTTCCTCGGTGCTTTACTGATAGACAGGTAAAACGACAGCTGTAAGAGGTAGGAAGGGAACCTGCAACTCCTCACATACTCTCATCTTTATCCACAAAAGGCCTCTTGGCCTAGTTAATGTCTTTACGTTACTTGGACAACAGCTTGTAGCAGGGCAGGCTATTCTTCTAATGGAGCTTTATACTTGGAGCAAACGGAAAGAAAGGAGACATATATGTTGAGGATGGTTGGTAGGCTTTTTTGTTTTGTCTTTGATGTTGTGACAGCTTTTGCCATTTTTTTTAACTTTTTTTTTTTTAAGGCTTGCTTAATTCTTGGGGTGGTGGAGAGAGATGGTCTTCTCTACATAAGAATGAAATGTGAAATTCCTAAGCAGCGTTGGAAGCTCAAAAGGAAACACTGCAGTGGGGATATATGCTGTGTTGGTTTACTGTTGCCCATGAGATCCATTTTGAGTCTCAATACCTTGTTCTTCTCTACAGTGGGCTATTTCTGTGCTGTTTAAAATATTGTTTGGTTTTCTGTACAACTTCTGAACTTGTTGGTCAACAGAGCCTTTGCAGCTGATGGGAGTTAGTGTGAGAGATAAGTAATTGGAGGTTAAATGATATTCATTGTAAGTTCATGGAACAGGTCTGTTACTGGTATGAATGCATCTAAACATCAAATGGGCTTGACTAAGGGATCAAAGAAGGAAAAGCTGGGATAGCCAGATGCCACAGGTGAAGCATAACTATCAAATATACGATGGTTCGAATGTACGGTTAAGCACTAAGTTCTTTTAACTTTGTCAATGTCTTCTGATGGATTTATCTTAGACTTATACCAGATGATCGAGAGCTGTGCTTGTAACCTTCAGAGGGTGTATTCAGAAGTATTCACCAACATGGAGCATCTAGGATGCAACTTTAATATTGAGGAAGACATGAGTTTGTGGGTTTGGATGTAAACCACCATGCTGTTAATTCATCCTTAGCATCTGTGAACCATTCGATGCAGTATTTCTTTTGGACAGCAACCAGTATTGTATGCTACAGAAGACATGAGAATCCTCCTCACAGATAAACGTTAGGAAAAGGCACCATCTCAATCTTTAATCATTGGAAAGTAGCTCACAACTGGAATTATGAGGGTTTTATATTTCCTCTAAAATGTTTCTACTTTGAAATTCAATGATTATTTGGCAGTTTAAAGACTTAATGCTTAGGAGGTCACCTAACCACCTCTCCCTGTCTGATGCTGTAAAACAATGTTCTGTGATTTCTTCCAAGCAAGTTGTATTTGCCTGACTGAGCTGGGAGGTGCTGGACTGAAACTGTGCTAAGCAATTTCAACCCATTTCAACACCTGCAAAATTTGTGTTTTACTAACGTTTACACACAATTGTGGTTACTGCCTTTCTGCTACGCAGCAGCTGGGGGCTGCTGGCAGGCCAGCTGCAGCCTGCCACAGCCACCGCTGGAGTGCCTGCACGTATAAAAATGATAAAACATCCAGCCCTGCAGTTACCTAATTGCAGCTGGGATTTTGCAGCTGTGGAGTCACACCATGAGAAATACATTCAATGCTGCAATTCAGTGAGTGTGCTTTTCAGGCCAACAAATTTGCTTTGTGAGCTGAAGAGAAATGAGCTCTATAGACCTAATTCTTCCTTTTTTTTTTTTTTCTTTTCCTGGTTGCAATCCTTTTTTGCTCTCTGCCACTGGTAATTTTCAGTGCTCAGAAATAGAGATAAGCACTCTTCATGGCATCAGCCTTTGAGGACCAGTAAGTAATTGCTTTCCTGGCTGTGAACAGCTTAAAAAAACCAAACAACAACAACAAGATTATGAATGCTTTGCTCTCTTTGAATCATCTTTTTTCCACTTTTATCAAATGTTTACCATGTGGTCTCAGACAAGTCATTAAACTGTTTTGTAGTTACTTTACCCATCTATACAGTGATGGCGGTAATACCTTAAAGAAGCTCTTTGGGCTTAATTTAATGATAATATAATTCATAACATAATAATATTTGAAATGTCTAAGTGTTTGAAAAAGGATGGTCATATTGAAACAGATTTCACATTAAAAGTACATTTGCGATACTCTGAGGGAGGCTGGGGATGATTAATTTAAAAATAGTAGATCTTTATTTTGGACATCCATAAATGGCAACAAGTATGACTGGTTTGGTATACTTTTTTGTCTAACTTACTGAAAAGTTTCGGTGATCAAACTTGCCAGCTGGCTAGAAAATCAGAACGAAAACTTTACAGCATTTTCCAGAAAGCTCATATATTTCTCTCTGACTTTTTTTGGAGGGTGGTTGTAAACGTTGTTATATGTTAACAAAGGATACAAATATTAAGCATTTTACAGCACTACATATCATTATTAATTACACAGTGTTATTGGAATGAAGCTGGTCAAGAAGGGTAGAAGACTGATTTGAAGTTTTAACTAGCTCCTATCCTGTAGGCAGCAAGTGACTTCACTTGCTTATAAATATTGCAAAAGATAAGAAAAACCATCAGGCTGAGAAAGCACTAATTTAGCTAAATGAAACCCGTGACAACTGAACTATGTTGCCTGTACATAGGAGGAAGACAACTTAGATCTTAAGGTCTTTTCTACATCATTCTTTAGACCTCAGAGTTTTCACAGTCTTGGTCAAAATAATTGGCAACCTTGGGCAACCTTTATTCCCGTTGATCAGAATGGCCTACTTGAATTTGCACATTGATTTTTGTAGGGGATATTTCTGTGAGCTTATCTATATTGACTAAATGTTATACAGCTGAGTCTTTAATCTCTCTTGGGTCTGTGAGCTGTAGGATAACTCAAAGAACAAGGAGTCCTGAAGAAGTTCAAAAAGGAAAAATACTATTGGGTATCAAAGAAATATTCTAGAGACTTGTTAGCCCCCTGTCTTTTATTAGGATTCTGAGCAAGCACCATGCCTGTTTCTCTTTCAAATCCATTTTGGAATAGAGAAAATTTTATTCCTCTGTGCTTTCTTTCCACGTCATTCTACTGAGAGAGACACTATAGGTGCGTGTCCACCGAAAAAAACATCTGGAAGTTGCGTCTAGGGTTGTTTCTCAGCAGTGACAGAATATTGGTCTTCTCGTGGGAAAACAGTTCTGAAAACCTCTTGGTTCAGTTGGAACTTAGCAGTTTCTCCTTAGAGGCAGATGTCGTATTGCCCTGTATGATGGTCTTTGCAATATGTCAGTGCTGTCATTCACCTGTTGCACCTGAATGTGTATTAACAATTAAAACGTGTTCATCTCTTTCATATAGATATGCAAACTCTTCCTTCCCAATGAGGAGGTTAAATAGTTTGCTATCTAGACAGAGAAAAACTGTACCTCTCAGTCATTGATTTCTGTAAAAATAGACAACGTGGTCCTATTCTTTGGTTAATATCTGAGTGTGCAGAGTTAGATCAGCTAGCAGATATAAATTGCTTTCAGTGGCACTGTGTCAATTTTTACCCATGGGCCTTCTAAGTAGAAGAGCTATGGCTGTACATTACCTTTCTATATGTCTTACAATAAGTGATTGAGAAGGTTGTATTAGAGCTTTCTTTTTTTCTCCTTTTCTTCACGTCTAAATAAGGGAGTCTGTCAGCCTGGTACTTTGTCATCTACTTTGCTGTGAAATATTTCAACTTTTGATCAGGACCTGATATTCTTAACTCGCTGAAAAAGGACAAAGCGCCTTATCTGAAAGATTTTTAAACACTTTGCTACTAAGATTGGATGTTGATCATCGATTTTCTTCACCGATGTCTTCACACTCATCAGTCCCAAAATATTCACAACTCTTTCTCCTTTAAGAGGTTATTCTTCTATTACATTACATTAAAAACAAGTGTGTGGAGGAGGTGGTGGGGAGGAGCTAAGGGGAAAAAAAAAGCCCCAAATGTTTGGAATAAAGCACTGTATTCCCCATTCTGGAATATTGCTGATATCTTCTGATGTTTCAAGCTTCCTGATTCAATTTAAGAACAGAGTTAAAAATGAACCTTAAGGACCATAAATTAGTTGCCCTGATCCCATTTTTTTTTTAGGAAGCTAGTTAAGAATTTCCTGACTTTGGAAGATGCTGAGTGCTTGCAACTCTATTGAACTTCAATAGGCAGTGATGAGTAGCTCCATATTTTGAAAAATCAGGTCATTTATTTCAGTATTCAAGTAACTTCACTTTATAAATCTGTTTCAAGAGGGAATTTTTTTGATCGTACTAGTCCTTAATTAAAATATATCAATTGCTATGCAAAACTAGCTTAGATTTTTTGCTCACACAAGTAGATATGAACCACTTTCATATATTTGTTCCATTCTAGTGGCCTAGTTTTTCTTTGCTAGAAACTTCCAGCAAGACTTCTACAGTTAATGTGTTTGCCATGGTATCTATCACAAGTCTTTCAACTCCCCTGAGATTCTGAGAGCACCTCTTAGGAATCTTAAATCTCTCTATGCACCCTGAATTTTCAGTGCTAGCTTTATTTAGCACTTAAATGAACTCTCTTAAAGCTTTGCCCAAGTCTGGCTAGGGTTTGTGAGCTTCCCGGAGAATTTGGTTCAATTTTTTGGTTCTACAGTAATTCTATCTGTTACTGCTTGTTATATGTGTATATTTAATTTTTTTCTGAATGCTTTGCAGAGCTTTGCAAGCCCATCAGGTTTCTCTGGTGGATACTTTATTTTAATAAGTGTGTATTGAATGCTTCGTTTAACTTTACTATTGTGAAGTGCCCAGAGACACTGTGCTTGGATGAGCAGTTATGTAAGTACAATTTGTTTTAGATTCTAGTGTCAGAATTAGCATTCAGCTGAGGTTTGAAGGCTCATAGTGTGGTGTACGTGCATGGGGGAAAGTAAACAAATAGAAGAGAGCTTAGAGCATCCATAGACATAACACCAAACTGCTTTCCTTCTCCATGACTGTTTGCTCTACTCACTGGCAGATCAGTCCCCCAAATGCCCTTCTAGCAATGCTGGAGTGGCTGTTGCCTGATCTCTGAGAATACACTGAAGGATTATCTTCATGCTAGCAGAGGACTGAATTGGTTTTGCTGAGAGCTGCGGGATACAGAACTGTTGTCTCTTTGTCTCTCTCTCCCCTTTCCCTCCCTCCCTTATTGTTATTAAATAATTATTGTTTGACATGCCCATCCTGGTGAACAGATGTTTTATCGATAAAATGTTGTCTTTAGGCTGGATGTGGCCAGGTTTCATACAGGGACAATTCAAATTCATCATCTGTGTGGCAGTCCTAAGGCACATAGTTTCTCTGGCCTGGGCACTGGAAGAATTCAATCTTTCTTCTCTTTACCTCAGACTCTTACGGAAAGGATGTAGTAGGGGAGGCAGTACACACGTTTGTGAGCAGGAGGGTCCACAAAGGAATGAGTGGTGTTTGGGGATTTTTTTTTTTTCTTAATTAAGAACTGGAATGACTTATCAAACTATTTGCTATGCATCACTTAGTAGCTATTGCATGAAGCGATCTCCAATTACTGGTAGCGATGGTATTTCTACCTCATTGCTCAAGTCTTCCAAAGCCTTAATGGTCTCCCTGAATACAAGAGGGAATCATGCAAAGTGTTAGCCAAGAATTCACAACACTGGGGAGAAGTATAATGTCAGGGTAGAATATCTATGAGGAAGATACCATGTGCTGGCAAAGAAAGAATGAAGGAATATATGTCTGGTTAAATGGAAAATAGCCACATCCCTTCAAAGTCAGGTGGAATGTGTAACAAGAAAATAAGGTGGTTTTGTGGGGGTTTGTTTTTGTTTTGTGGTGGTGGTGTGGTGTTGTGGGGTTTTTTGTTTGTGTTTTGACTTGGAAGCTGTGTTGCAAACAGGTCTAACCCATAAATATTGTTCATCTCCACAGAAGGGAACATTTATTGCAAAGAAAGCAAACAGTGTTTTATAGCAACTCCTGACTCCTCAGTGGAATTCACAGGCAGAGTTAGCAGTCCCATGTCAGAAAGGGGAAATGTAACAAGCCTGGATTCATAGGTATCATTGCTGAGTAACCTCTGAGGAAATATTACTTTATTGCAGAGAGATGATATTTGCCTGCAAAGTAGCCTATGAGGTTAGTAGAGGTCAAGTCCCATAACACTATAGCCCACTATAGTGGTAATTTCCAGTGATGATGTAGATATTAGCAGTAATATCTTCATAATTATATTGGGTTTACAACAAGGCTGGGAAAAAAGGGTGGGGGGGAGATGGGGAAAAAAGAGGAAACCCTTCTAGTGTGAGCAACTAACACAATCTAGAGTTGCTTTCCTTAGCTAGAACGTGCCTGCCTTGCAAAGGAAAGGAGTTGGCAAGCCAGGTACTTGGTTTTGTGTTATTTTGTAAGCTACCACTCAGTATTTTTTGGTTAATGCTGCTTTGTCAGAACTGTAATTTACTAATGGAGGAAGTATAGTGTGTCTTCGCGTGTGTCAGCCTGTGGCCAATTCCACTATAAATTACATCACAGCCTTGTGTACAGTGAGGTCCCTTTTTGTGCTTCTACGCTGAGCTGAGCAACTTGGTGACAAAATAAACCTACCTTGTGCCAGTTCTTTTTTAGAGAAGAAAAACAGCATCTTTGTCGAGCAATGGGAATTAATACTGAAGGATGAATGTGTGAGCTTACTCAGCATTACAGGGGGACAACCAGCTCTGCCTAATCTAGAGCAGCTATGTTTTAAATTTTTGTTTTCTTTTGTTTTCTCTTCAGAAAATGACAGAACAAGTTTGGCAAAACAACCTTCCAGTCTCCTACAGGGCTGAAAATATTATATGTGCTCAAAAGCATCTTATTTTGGAATACCACCACCTCATTGTCATGCGAGTGTGACTCGCAGAGACATTCCTGCAGCTTGTTTTTATTGGGGAAGATGGCTGGAGTGGTGGAGAATGGGGACATAATGCACCTCAGCTTGGGAGGATTAACTTCAATCTTCCTCACCTTCATCTCTTTCTTCTTCTTGGCCTCTTTCTTTTATCTTTTTTTTTTTTTTTTTTTTTTTTTTACCAGGTGTTCGTTGCCAACTGCCAGGTCACTGTCCTGCTTTGCTGTGAGGGTGTTAGCTTGCTGAAACAAGTCTGATTCCCATCCAAAGCTGTGAAGACCCCATGCTGGAAAGGGACTCCAGGTTTCCAAGCAGAGTTGTCTTCTGGGGTAGGGGGATGATGCCTAAATCAATGCCTAGTCCATGAATCCTGGGCATTAGAAACAGGACAAAACCTTACAGATGATGTTGGACAGGGTTAGGGCAGGATGATCTGTTGTCATGTTCAGGAAGGAAGTGTGTCTTGCAGCGTGTTCCTTGTGCAGGGCTTGTCTTGTTAAAAAAATGAGTACGAGGGTTCTTTACTATTTACTGGGTGTTCCTTGTGCAGGGCTTGTCTCGTTAAAAAAATGAGTACGAGGGTTCTTTACTATTTACTGGCAGTAATGTTGTATTAGTCCAATTATTCTGTAGTTTATTAGCAAAATATTTGGAGGAATCTGAACTTTCTGAATCACAGCAACTGCTCTGAGTGTTTTTCCTCCCAGTCTAGTTACCTCTTCAGTTCCACAGTAGTAGAGGACACCAAGAAGGAGTACTACCTCCTGGACTACTTACCTAACTAAGGATTCTAGGAAAAGCTAAAGGACATCTGAAGTTGTCACTGCACATTTTTTATTTTTTCTTTTTTGTGGGCCTCAGCACCCCCCTCTGCTTGCGATTCTCGCTGTTAATCTATGATGCCACATTTTGCCTTTCTGCATTATTTATTTTGGTTTAAGTTTTAGAACAATCATCTGCAAATTGCAATTCTTAGTACTCATTTATATGCAGAGATTGCACTGATTTAACTAACAGATTTTTAAATCAACTCAGTTAATTCGATGCAACCCGTATGTGAGCAATTAGCTTAAGTCAGTTAAGAATCCTCTTCAGCTATATGGATATAAGCCACATTTAAAATACGAAAGTCGGAATACAGGAATTCAAACAAACTAAAGTACGTTAGTTTAAAAGTAAAGTTTTAATTAATTTGATATGCTTTCATCAGATCTCAAGTTCTATTCCCAGTTTTTCACTGATTTACTGCTTTGTTGCATGAGTGGCTTCATTTACATATATCCCTGCCTGCAAAATTAGGATTTGCTGACATCGATTGTAGGAGGATGTAAGGGGGGCTGTTTGGGAAAACGTGTTTTTCCCCCTATGGAAAGCTTAAGCTTTTCTATAAATAATAGATAGTCAAAACTGGAGCCAACTCTTCCTGTTTAAAAACAGTATTTCCATTTGAAAGTGTTATCATAGTACCATTTGGGAGTTGTTTGGCCACCCTGTTCTCCTAGCTCTCCCAACCAAACTACAACTCCCGTGTCCCATCATAATTCTGCGTCTGACTGAATTGCTGTAATGGAGTCTTGATGTTGCATTAGGGGACATGTGGCCCAGCCAAAGAGACCTTCTGACAGCGAGGAATGGGTGCCTAAGAACCCTCAAATGCATGTTTTCTAACGTATGCTGAGTCATCTCTCTTAAACAGTTCTGATGTTTTGGATGGTACAATTTTGAGTTTTGACTGAAAAGTCAGTTTTGAGGGGAATAAGGTGTTTGATTGGTGAGGAAAAGTCAACACTTCCTGGGGAAAGTAGATACTTGTTATAAGAAACTTACTGAGCTGAAAATTGACTTTTCCATCCAAAACTAGTGACTAAAAATGCTGTTTTAAGGCTTTTTTTTAATCAAGGATGTCTGAAGTGTTTGAAGATCCTGAGAAGAGACTTTGAGATGACCCCATCTCATAGACAATGTCAAGAAACTGAGAACTCAGTTTTTACTTGCTCCCTTAATCCTTATTTGCTCCATCATAAAATAGGACAAAGCATTACTATTTGCATTTTTTTCATAAATGACAATGCAAAGTGTGGGCAACTGCAGGTGAATGAATTACCTGGTATTTAATAGTTACTGTTGTCACAACTAGAAGAAATAGGAAGCTGATGGGCATCCTTTGATGTGGGACTGGGAGGGAGGTTATCTTGTCTGTGACAATGCTGTTAACTCACCTTTTCAGTAGGTGATATGAACTTCTTGTCTTATTTGATTATGACATTGACAGCATTACCTGGGGTGAAGCAGATCTCATTCTGCGTCTCTAACTGGTTTGTGACCAAATGTGACTTAGTGAAATGTGTCCACAGAGAGAAAAGGAACCCTCATAACAGAGGGAGCTGAGCAAGGATAGAGACACAGTTACATGCACAGAACAGGAAGAGCACAGACTGCATCGTTTATCTTGGGAAGCAAGGATTGTCCGTTGTGACAAAATCAGTCAGATGGAGCAAGTGAAACACTGAAGGCTCATTACGCTAATTAGTATCAGTGCTCAGATGTAGGGAGGCAATAAGAAGCTGGCAGACTGATACTTTAGGATAGCATTTGCCCAAGAGCAATCATTATGCAACATGGATTCATTAGTCAGTGCCAAGAGGGAAGAGTTGTACAGCAGCCACGGTCCGAAATGAGATGGATCCTTTCAATGGTGTCCTTAAATTGGTTGGCATCCAGATAGCACAAGTGTCATTCAGGAGATAAGTTTGGTATTGTGTGTGTGTTTAAGGTGCAATAAAAAAAAAGAGAATAAAGTAGTAAAAAAATTTCTTCTTAAAGGCCTAGAGGTAAAACAAACTAGGCAGTACGAGTTCACAGTGCAATTGAAAAATCACCATTGCTTGGTACTTTATGGTGATCTCTTAGGAGAAGCTGACTTTCTGGCCTTGGTATTCATCATCTAGTTAAACAGTGTATGCCTGCCTTGGTGCTCTTAGAGACCTGTGGCCTTTAAACTGTGGCCTTTACTCACGATGAAAGCAGGTGTGATAGTAGCTGTGGTGCAAATGAGGCTTGAGGGCAATTAGCATTGGAGTAGGTCAGAAGTAAGTGGGGAGGGGAGTGTAAATATAATTTAGGAATGAAAAGCACTCTTGAAGAAAAAGAGAGATGGAATAGAGATTGTGGCTCCTGAACTCCCAGCTGCTTTGGTTATGGTAGGAAGGCAGACTGCTCTTGAACCTGGTGCTATATAGGCATTTTAGCATTCATGTTGCTTGCAGTCAGAAGGAAAGTGTGAATGATCAGAAATGAATTGTCAGCTGCAGTAATGCCGATGGGAGAACTGTTCCATTCATCAATGTCTGTGTATTTGCCTTGCAGCTATTCACCTGTATTTCACTGTAAACAAGGGAAAAATCTAATAACTTTACAGCCTGAACAAAGGAAGAGTATCACCTTCTTCGCTCCTTGGAGTAACCAGGTGAAGGGATCACCTCACTGCAGGGAAATCCTGGGGTTTGCCAAGATGCAAAATTGAGATGTCCCAGAGGGAGCTTAAGTGACCGACTTTCATGGTGGGAAAGATATTCCACCATGAAATTAATGGTGCAGTCCAGAGCACAGTAGGAAAAATACCCATCCCTCTAGTCCCCCATCTTTGATTTCAGCTGTAGAGTGCTGTAGTGCAAGCCTGTATATGTGTCTGCTATAAAATGAAGTAGATTAAATGAAGAGCTCTACAAAGAGGTCCTCAGCACCTCGTATTTTTCCTTATGCCACTAAGACACAGAAATTTCAGAGGATGGAAGACTAGTTGTCATTCTGAAGCTTCTGAAAATTTTCCAAACATTTTAAATCCAGGCTGTTTTACATCACATAAGCATACTGTTTTGTTGGATTGCTTGCAGTATAAAGCCTCCAATATTTATATTTTTCCAGGGATATTATTTTTCTGGAATGATCATTGGCATAACTGGGCAATACCATGATGCAGTGTCTGGGTGGCACTGGATAAGCATCTCTGTAGAATGGACACATGATGAATATAGTCATCCTGGTTTCAGCACATGGGCTTGAACAAAGCCAGGGTCAAAGACAGAAAATAATGGTTATATTTCTGACACCTTCCCTTAAATTACGAGGGAGGGCTTTGCTGGTGCTGCTGCTTCCTCACATCACTGAGTCTTGCTCTCTGAAAAGATTTAAAATCAGAGAAATGAAGAATTTCCCTTCCCTCCACCCTTTTTTTTTCTCCAGGTTGCTCTGAGCTTTCTGAATGGCAAGACCAAAACTCCTTAATGCCAAATATTCCTGCTTCCATCCTAGGCAGTAGTTATTTATAAAGTCCGGCATGCTGTGTCTGGTTGAGGCAGCCCCACACTGCTCAACGGCGTCCTGATGTTTACTTGTGCCTACTGCATTTTATACAGATATTCTTATCCTATGCTAGCACTGCTGTCTGCTTTTAAGATGCACAGCGAATGGTGATGCTGCTCTCTACATATCAAACACAATGCATCCCTTTAGATTTTATAGTTCCCTGCGCCCCAGGTGCTGCTGTTATCAGTCCTGACATGGCTCATTCAATATGATGGGCCCTGTCTTTCCATTTATCTGTAATGGACAGGAGACTTTGAATCATTTTATCTTCCAAGCACAGCAATGTCTTTTCTTTAAAAAGTGACTTTTCTCTTTCCATTTCTTGTTTTATTCCTTGTCTAATATCTGGTGCATTATATTTATCCCCCAATCTCTTTACTCTGCATCTCCTGTTCCTTTTTGTTTTGTTTTTCCTTGGTATCTACCTTTTTCTCTTTCTCTTCCCTCACCCCTCCCATTTTTGTACCTGTGCAGGGCACTGATCTAGGCTTATTGCAATCAACTAAAAGGGTCCATTGACCTTATCAAGCCTTAGGTTAGGACCAGGTAGCATCTCTCCATCCATGCACATGGCTCATGCAGAATTTAGTGCAGTATCTGAGGTTACCTTGCCCTCAAAGCCAAGCAGGCTTAAAAGTAAGACAACAAAGAAAACACATCTTTGGTAAAACTAGATGTCAGACTTTGAGGTGCAAGATTAAAAGCAAGGTCTTACAAGTGCAAACAGATTTAAAATACAATTCTATCTTAAACAGAACAAGTCTGATCTTTATCTACTTAACCTCTTTACTGTTAACTCCCTGTGAGGTGTTCCTGCCTTCAGAGCAAGAGTCTAATGCTTCAGTTAGAAGTTCAGTTACCTCTTGTGGGTTCAGAAGGGGAATCTCAACCTGATCTTTCTGTCTGTAGTGTATAAACTTCAGATGCCAGGGATCTAATTTTCATAGAATAGTTCTTCTACGTGACTACCTGCATTTATACCTCTTTAGAGCCGAGGATTGCATAGAAACAGGAATATTCTTGGTGGTGTATAATGATAATATTTGAAGCTAGCACTCACCAAAAAATTCACCTAAGGATGAATTTACTCTGCATGGAACCAGTTGCATGAGTTATGTTTTCTCTGGGAACTGGACAGCTTCAATGCTTTGGTTTTATTCATCTTACTGGATTATGTGGCATTATGGGAGTAGATCCGAAGGACAGACCAAGTGTTTCTTTCCTTGGGCAATAGCGAGTGCTGAACACCTTGACCTGTATCATTGTGACAGTCAGTGTTTTTTAGCCACATTCATTTGAAAAAGTTTAGTTAGTAAGGATCAGAGGATCTCTTCTTCCACCAGCTCCATAGCTTCTCTTGAGTCATTCTACAGATACCTACAGAAATACTACTAAGGTCTGTTTGGAGAAAGTCAAATGTGTTTGTTTCATCTCCTTTTGTTGTGCTTCACTTGGTAGCCATGCACTGCCCCAGCAACTGCTAATAGCTACCCCATAGGCTGATACACATCAAAGGATGTCCTGGCTGTTTAAAGGTAGACTATAACAAAAGCATCAGGCTTGTGAATAAGAGAAATGCAGTTTGTTTTGGATATATCTGGGTAGTGCATCTTAAGGGAATTCTTTTTGGCAATGGTTTTCATAGTTTCCTTTGAGCTGCTACTAGTCCCATCCAAGGTGGCAGGTGGTCTTGCTAATGCTGCAAAGGAGAAAAGACACACAAAACATTTAAAGCAAATGTAATGGTTTGGAACTGTGTTGTAAGAAATGCCTTTGATTTGAGCAATGAATTTCATTAAGTCCTGCCAAACATTCAAAACCAGTGTCAGCTTCCCAGTCCCTTTATTTGCTATCAGCACTTGAGATCAACTTAATATTTTAACTTCATCCTTGGTTGCAGAGCATAATGGACAAAACCATTATCTGTCATCGCTATTAGGAAGGAGAGAGAAGAAAGGAAGGGATAAGGGGGAACAGGGCTGGCAGGGAGCTTGTATTTACAAAAGTAAACAGACTTTAACAGTATGATGGGAGCGGGGGAGAAGGATGGGGAAAATCAGCCTCTCATAATTTAATTAATGTTCTGCATCTCCTTAAGAGCTGTGGATACAAGCTGCCAGGCTGAAGCCTAATATTTAAAGGTTGTTTAAATGAGCAGAGATGTTAATTGTTGAAGAGGCAAAGCTGAAGTTTGTCTCCCAGCTTTTGCCTACATGCAGAGACGTTACCTTCCTTCCCTCAGTAAATAAGAGCTTTAAAATTATTGTTTTAGAGTTGGATTGCACTTACAAAACTAATACTAAGCAACCAGCAGCATCTGTGAACTGCAGGGGGGGGTTGTCATAGGGTCACCCCTATGAAAAGTCAGAATTTGTATCAGAGCAACAAGGTTGGTAAGTTGTATTATGGACAAAGTGAAACCTGTCTGAAGAGTGAGGGTGCTGTGAACCACAGAGATGTTGGCAGGCTGTGTGGAAACTGTGCTCATGTATAAGTAATGCATTGCAGTCCATGGGCCCCAGCATAGTCAGATTCTGAAGTAGGAAACACTGATGCCTTGTCACACCATCTACTTGGCTTTAATGGGTGTTAGTAGTGTTGATTAGGAGTTTTTCTTACATGCTTTTCCAACAGATTGTGGGATTTCTTTATATGTTCTGAAGGAAAAAGGAAATTTTTTTTACAGAGGCTTTTAGTTTAGTCTAAGAAATAGTGAAATAAAAATTGAGCTTGGGGTTGGTTTGACATTAATCTTTTTATTTACTGAATGCTTTTAGGAGTAGTGTTCAGTTGTCATGTTTCTACTCCCCTCCATGTTTGGCTTTGTGTGTTGGACTCTTCCAGCATGTACCAAGGCATTTTAGCAGAGGGACATGTGTGGGTGGTTTGAGTAGACATAAACTAGTGTCAATCCCAACAGGAAAGGTGGAGGAAGTAGGTTGTTTTTTTTTTTTGTGAGCCATGACAATGTTGAAACAGTATTTCTGTAGGTCTGAAATAACAAGACTTATAAAAAGTATGAGAACAGAAGTCCAGCTATCTTTCTTTCCCTAAGAATGGAAATTCTTTTGTTATTTTCAATTAGTTGTGCTCCCTCATATAACTGTGGTGCAGGAAGACATCACACGCTTATGTCAAGGAAGGGTTTGGATCTTATTTTTTTACTAGTCACACTGGGGAAAGATGAGTTTCTGAATGCAACCCAATGACTCTCTAGGTGGAGTTGTGCCTATTGAAAGGAAACCACGTAAGCGCACAAGTTCTTGGCAGAAATACAGCTGCTCATCTCAGTTGAGCAGCTCTTGTCCTCAAGATCAGGAGAGGTGAGCCTAAAGGTAACTTTATCTGAAGAGCCTTTAAGAAACATAACAGAAGTTGTCATGTTTTCGTATAGAATTTTTGGCAGAGGCATCACAGCAGCATTTGCCCACTTCCCGTGTGCTAGTTATTGCTAATGCATTCTGCTTTGCCGAATGAGTAACATGGGAACTATGGATTATGAGGAAAGAAGGGAACTTTTTCTCTTCAGATAACAGTGAAACTAGAGTAAACTTGGAATGGATCTTGTGATGTTGCCAGAAACCCCAAGATGGCATCAGAGACCTTGTTTTTCTACATTAAAAATGTAAGAAATATTCTTGGTGACTCTCATTATTTCTTTGTCTTCCATTCTTAATTGGTTCTCTATTGTTTATACTTTTTCTTTTTAAAGCATTCCTTCTTTATGGCCCTTTTTCTTCAAGCTTCATTTGCAAGGCATTGGTAATGCCAAAGATGCTACATGCAACACACCCTAGCTGCAGTGCAAGGCTCTGCCAATACAACAACAGACCACATCCCCAGGAATACATTTGTACTTTATTTTGTTCTCAGAGGCTGGAACAGCAAAGTGGATTGCAACTCTGTAGCTGGAAATTCACCCAATGCTTAGGAATTTTTTTTCTTTTTTTTTTTTGAAGCACAAGCCAGCCCAAGTTTACAATGCCACCAAAAGCGTTCTAGTGCTGAACTGGATAGTATGGAGATGATGAGGACCTACCACAATATCTCATATGCTGGAGGGTTGATTCCTGAATTTAATCAGTACACTGTGATTTGAAAATGATGAACCAAATTATAGCAAATCCTTTGAGGAGTGTGAGGAGGCTCTGATCTACACAGTCACTAACAAGGGAGATTAGTTGGATTTTGCAAAATTCTTCAGTGATGTACTGCTTCATATGGTCAAGTATCCTGCACAATCTTCCACTGATCACTGAGTCAGTAACAGAATATGTTCAAGCCAACTAAGGGAAATGTTTTTTCAGTGCAGATCTGAGATCTTTTTTTAGCTTTTTATTCAGCCTTTGCAGTGAAGCTAGGTAATTATTCTACATAATGATGTAGCATGCATCAAGATCTTCTTGATGCGCTTTAGATAGCAGCATTTCTTGTGAGTGGAGAAGCTTAAATGAGATATCCAGCTCATCTCATTTAAGTGCATTCGTATTTCAGACTGGTTGAAGAGATTCAAGTGCCTGTCTTCAATTAGAATGAGTAGGAGTTGGATGTACGTGTTTGCTGTGGAGGTTTTGAGAAGCCTCTGCTCTATGTAAGCTGGTTGAATTTCATAGCACAGAATCTAGAACATTTCAGAAGGCTTTTTCTTTTGTGTAAGTAGTCTTTTGATTTGTAGGAAAAGCTGCATTTATTTTCAGGACTGCAACTATGTGAACATTGGAAGGAAAGGAAATGATAAAATTCATATACTGCAAGAACCTTTAAAATATAATACAGACAGTTGGTTCATTCCAGCCCAATGTTCAAAAGCTTTATATCTGAGTTCTAATTGACATTCCTTGTCCTTGTGCCAGAGCTTGCCAGAACTGGAAAATGTTTTGAATCAGCTAGTTTTGCTAGTTTGTGATGTGTTGCTTTCTGATTTCAGCCACCGGTGTTCGTTGAGTGCAGATGATCTGAACAGACAGTGGTTGACACCCAGTTCCCAGCTCCATCCGACTATTTACCATGCCAAAGGTCTTCTCTATTACCTGCGCAGCATTGGCCGGGCTCCTCTGGTGAGTCTCTTCCAGGATCTTTTGTGAGTTACTGTATATGAATTGCTTACTGTAGTTGTGTGAACAGTGTTGTTTTAGAGCCAGAGAGATTTGGAAAACATCGTGTGCTGTTACACTTTCGTCTTACAGAAGTGTTTTGAAAGTCTTGGGTATTTATTACTTACTGAATCTTATAACCAACAACTCCAAATTTCATAATCTCTGCACACCTGGAATATAAATGAGAGAATGAATTCCTTAAGGCTCTTTAATAGCCTCAAAGTACTCCAACTAATCTAAATATTATGAGTAAGTTATTGCTATCTTCATGGCAATGATAGGAGAAATTCCACAAAGATTTAGTCTGAATGGACTGTGTAAAAAGTCCATGTTGGAACAAGCCACGCAGTCACAAAAACACGGGAAGCAGCCCTCAAAATGTCTGGACTTCCATGCTGCTTTGGTGATGGGAAGAAAATGGCTGGGTTTGGCGGGGGGGTACCAGAAATTCATGAGAGAGGGGTCTCATCTGAAAGCTGCAACTAGAATAGGACTGGTATCCATTCCATCTCCTCAATCTTGTTGCCCAGCAGAATGAAAAGATAGTTCTGAGGCCTCAGGAGAAAAACCACAGGGAGGTTCAAATGTTAATGAACGGATGTGGACGCACAGACTGGCAGGTTGGCTGCTGATAGCTACAGTCAGGCAGGAAATGTCCAAAGACCCAAAATTCCCTCTGGGTTTGATGAGAAAAGCCCCAGACAAGGTGAAAATGTCTGTGAGCTGCTTTAAGTGAATTGTTGTGGGAATGTGTTTTTTGGCTAAAGCAACAGCCCTGAAATTCAACTTTGCAGCCTGAGGAATATTGTAGAAACTCAACTTACAGTTGTGAATTTACTCATCAACCTTTTCCTTTGGTTCAGAGCAGTGTGGGATCAGTCTCATTGTACCCTGCTATTTGCTATCTGACCTCTTTTAGTACACAACCATCCTTGTCATATCCAGGTGCATAAAGTTGAACACGCACTCAGTGCAAGTTTTCATCATTGCTGAGTGAAGGGAGACTATTGATCCAATCATCTCCCTTACTCACAGGCTGCATGTCAGACTTGGTAAACTGATTTTTTTTTGACTTTGAAGAGTACATTGATTTTTGTTTATACATGCTCAGAAATGTCTTTTCCCTCCTCCAGAAGAGAGGTGGGATTCTTCTTTTCTTTTTTTTTTTTTTTTTTTAACCTTCAAGATCCCATGGAGCCAAGTTCACCGATAGCCAAATGATTTCTGTGAAGTGATTTAGTTTCATTTATCCCGGGGATGCGCAAGCAGTTTCTTCAAAGCAAAGAAAAGCTGCTTGAAGGAGAAAAGGAAAGAACTTTCAAGTTAACAGCCTTTCAAACCAAAACCGTTTTAGTTGGGAATGTCTATAGATAACAGCCTGCACTTTTAAGTGCTTTTTTTAATTCCCTTGTTGGCTCTGGGAACCTTAGTAAGACAAGGGACTGGATGCACTGTGACATTGCAGCCCTCTGCTGCGTGAGATCTCCTTTTGACTGAGAGCAGAAAAGTGGGAGTGTTGGAGACCTTTTGTCTGGGAGCAGCCAGGTCTGATGGAGAGAGGGAAGTTGCTCTCTTCCTTGAGCATTTATGGTGAGAAACTGCTATGGTTTAAAAGTTATGATTGACAATGCAGTTGCAGCACACAACAGGGAACCTGCAGCTTGTACAGAGTCTGAGCTGCAGAGAAGAGCAGGATGCCCTTTAAGGGGACGGAAAGAACTTCCTAGGGACCAGGAGGCACTGAGCAGGGTTTGCTGAGATCCAAAGCCATTATATCAAGCTTGGAAACAAGCATCTGCCTGTAAGGATGTAGCTCATTGTGAGGAAAAAACCCTAGGTAGGTCTACCTCAAAACTCTGAGATTCAAAGTCCTGAAAATGACTTTGAAAAAAAAAGTCTCAAAAAACAGAGACTTTACACAAAAAAAAAAAAGGAAATTTCAAAACGTTCTGTTTTCCAACAGATTTTCTTGCTTTCCATTCTCTATTTTGCTTTTCCTTTATTTTAAAAAGTGTCTGGTTCTGTGACTTATGAGGAGGGTTGGTTTTGAGTTGAAAAGAAGTCCTTACCTCTAGGAGGATCAGTGCTAGCAAATAACTTTAAATAGATAAAAATTTGTATGTGTGTCTTGAGTCATATCCCAGTGAGTGCAATCCTTGAGAGTTTGACTGGTTTGTGTCTGTTAGTGTCTCAGTCATATGGAAGGACAGCCTGGAGAAAAAGGACTGGTAGGTCCCAAGTTTGCTTATTGTTTGCCCAGACATATGCCAGGAAGAATTCTGTGTTGGGTGCTCAAACTACAAAATATAGCTTAGCCTTGGCTGAATGGTGAGGCATAAGCTACCCTGTAGTGTGAAATTGAGACAGAAGAATGTATTATAAGAACAACTGAGTGTAACTATTGGGAGTGACTGCAGTATCCAGCAAACTTAATTAAAATGTAGCTCTATGCAACTTGCAAATAGAGTGAAATTATTTCCAGTAACACTGACGCTACTGCTGTGGAAGCTGGTGACAATCAGTGAAAGATCCCACGGCCTGAAACATCAGCCATGTTACAGAACCTGGCTTTGATAATCATTTGCCAATACATGTCTCCTTCCAGACCTGTCACTAAGGACTCATCTGCAGATTTCTTGAGGTGCAGAATTATAGACCTGCTACTGATCAGGCAGACCAGTTATCTGACGATCTGATCATCCCTGTATGGTTTCTGATGCATAAAGTAATATTTTAGGCAGATAATATACTGTGTCTTTTGTATGTTGGTAATTCTGTAAATTGGCAGGTAATTGATACCCAGTTGAGCTGGGTTCTCTGCCTTGAAATAAGACGAAAGCTATAAAATCCTCTTTGATATTCATAGGAATAAATTCTAGGTAGTACCTGTGGTTAACCTAAACTATGACTGTGTATTGCTGATAGCTTAGATGAAACACTAGCTGGAAAAATGTCTGTCATTAAGAGAACCAATAAAAGCAGCATTTTGGAAGGAGACATTACAGGATAATTGCACGTGGTTCAGAGCGAGTTACTTAAAGTACAAGGGGTTGCATAAGCCCTGCAAAATCTGCACACAGCCCGAGGGGGCTGAATCTCTCTGGTCGGTGCAATAGTGGCTTTTTTTCCTTTGGGAATGACGCTGATTGTAGGTTTGCACCAATGAGCAGCTCAGACTGCCCTGTTTGTCCTCCTCTTTCTGCCTTTGTTGGGTGGCAAGGTGTAAGTAAAGCAGGAGCAGTTGTTGCTGGGTAAGTCACTGTTAATGTTCTTCAGGTGTGGAAAGTGCGTGCTGCAGGGATAGGGATGTGCAGACCCAGAGGCCTGCAAAGAGAGCTGGAGGTGAGTGGTGGTGCAGGAAGGAAAGTTGACAGGTCAGAAACCAAAAGAAGGAGCAGTGTATAAGCTATGAGATGTGTAATTGTCCAGCTAATTAGGAGCAGTGAGAAGGTTCTCTATGCATGTGTGCCTTAGCCTCTCCAGTATGTCAACCTACTGTTTGTCAGAGGAGCTGAAAGAATGTACATGTGCAATTCTTAGATAATTAAACTCCTTGACTTGCTGCAGCTAAACTTAGTTACTGTATAACTGGTAAATAAACATACTAGGGTAAATCTTGCCCTAACAGTTGGTGGAAGAAGCTCATCTACTCCATCTGTTTCTCCCCTCTTGTTATGTAAGAATACGTGTATTTTTTTATCCCATATTTCTCTCCCATCTCTCTTTATATCGACCCATAATTATTCCCTACCTTCCTACACCCCATGTTCCAACATATGCCCTGGAAAACTGTTTCAATGAAATCTTGAAGCTCCTTTCTACTCAGTGGTGAATACTGGTTTAAAATGAACCAATTACTGCTCTTTAGAAATTCTTGTCTTTTCATTGACAGATTTCTGAATGTTCCTGATAAAGACATGGAGAATATATGTAACAGCAGTGTGTATATTGACTTCACACCTTGGAGGGCACTGAGATTGATTATTCTTTAAGACTTGGGTCAATATTTAACTCTTGGGTCATTAAATCGTGATTTTCATTTCTATAGGAGTCGATATCTGCCTATAAAGGCAATCAAAACTTCTGCTAAAACTGGGAATGTGCCTTGTGCCTAGTTTATATGACAGCTGACATAAGAGAGATGGATTAGATAGATAGATTAGACAGTGTGGAAAGAGATTATTTACCATGAAGATAGGTCACGTTCTGTGCTTGGCTTCCGGGAATTCATACAAAGATCTGACAACATTGTACAGTACAGCTGCACAATTATATTGTCCTGAAAAATATGTAGCACAGGTTTTGAATTCAAAGGCACCAAATTGATGATTAGTTGCTCGGGAAAGCACAGATTTCAAATCTCATGAGGACAAAGCTGGAGTTTAGGAGTTTAGAAATAGAAAGAGCCTGACAAATTGTTTTGTTGTTGTATCATGAGTTACCATGAACCCTTAAGTTCCTGAGTTGCCATGGATTCTTGCAGAGGTGTCATGTTTATTTCTGCTGCAGATGGAAATGCACCAGTCTTGACTCTGGATCCCTGAGATCATGTCAGATTGAATAAATAAAGCAAGATACAACTGACTAACAAAGTTTGACACAGGTTATGGGTATGGCACAGTCTAAGCTCTTCTGAGGAGACCTGAAAAAAACATTAACCTCCCACTATAGTCTTATAGTGCTTATTATGAATAACCAGGAAACTTTCTCTTTTTCAATGTTCAAGATTTTTCCTCTTCTTTTTCTCCCCCACCCTCCCCTCTCCCTAGGTATTCTGTGACTACCACGGACACTCCCAGAAAAAGAACGTGTTTCTTTATGGCTGTAGCATCAAGGAGACCTTGTGGGAAGCAGGCTGCATGGTTGACACAGCAGTTATCACAGAAGATGTTGGCTACAGGGTAGGTCCACTTTCTTCCTGTCTGCAATTACTGGTGTGTTTGTGCACCTATCCAGCCTGCTAGGATAAGGCCAGCTCACAAATTTTAGAGGTAGGTGCAACCTTCCCTTACTCCAGAGCAGTAAGGGTCTAGAGAGTTTCAAATAATACATAATATCTTCATGCACCAGATCTGAGCAAGAATGTTGTCAGTAGATGGGTCCCTATTTATTTCACTTTAGTAAGATGCTGTGTTATAATCTTCGGCTGCAGACTGATAGGACAGCTGTATTTTTGTGTGTTTTATAATTTCTGAATATACATACACTTTCGTCCCCTCACTCCACCATAAGAAGAAAATAAATAGGAATTATGTAATGGTAGCTGAGAAAATGACAGTGTACCGCTGTCCTACTCAGTTGAATTGCTTTGTCACAAAATGCTCCTAGTCCCACTGAGAATACCAGAGAATTCAGTGGATGCCAAACATCTAACATAGTGGAGTTGTCTCCACAGCAAGTGCTTGGTGTCATAGCTAGCAAAATTTTTCTGGAATTACAAAGAACAAATACTAAAATCTGTTTTATTTCTATTTCGTGTGAATGTCTCATTCATCAAACTGGTCTCTGGATTTCCTGCCTGTCTCTTTTTTTTTTTGGTGTCTGTTTAGATATTTTCCTCTTAAATGACAAATTTCTGTAGGAAAAAAAAAAAGAAGAATCTAAATAAGCTCTAATTATGGTCTTAAAAAATATTAATTTCACAAAGCATTAATTGTGGCCTTAAACTGATTATAGAGGTCTAGCTTGGTTCACTCCAACCTGAAAGAGGTTGAAAAGTCTCTTTCAGTTTATGTCTCTGTATAATTTTCTCTACTTCAGCACAAATACTAATTATCCTTCCATAAGGATGACACATCTTCTGTGTTTATCTTAGTGCGTTGTGCGCTGCGTACTGAAACTTTACTGGAAGAAAGTGCTCCAGCGTTGGTCATGAGGGGTCCCTGTGGCAAACACTCTGTTTCACAAAGAAAGCAGGGGAGAGTACTTACAGTCAGGACATCTTTTGCTGTGTCTGAACTCGGGAGGCTTGAAAAGGCTGAGGATGGTTTGCTGTTACACAAACAGAATTCAAATCCTGCTGTCAGCATCTGGAGCCTGTCTTGAATCTGCAATGAAGAAAGGCTCCAAGGCTGTCCAAGAAAACTCTGCAGTGGCCTATAAGAAAGATTTTGCGGTTCAAATCCTCTCTTTTGCACAAAACGGGAGTGGATGCCTGCTGCAGTTCCTGCCTGTGGGTCACCCTCTTCCTTCTTGGGCTGGGGAAACTGGGTATACAGGAGCACACATGTGCAATTGCAAACTGCAGCAGGTAATCACTGCTGTCTCAGCTGCTTCCTTGCAGTGTTTGCACGTGTTTCTCTCCTGACTTCTGTAGGTGGTTGAGGATTAACCTGGCCTCCATGACTGATTTTTCTTCCCAGGAGCAGGAACAAAATACCTCAAGAAAATGTTGTTTTTTGGAACAGCCTTTGCCTCATAGGTCATAGACTCAGCTGTAGCCCTTGGCAATATACAGGAGTAAGAGCCTTTGTTACCTTCTAATATTTGATGGCCTTGGGTGATTTGCGCAGCGTTGGCACGGCAAAGCTCAGCTTGAAGATTTGTTCTTTTGATAGCCATTCCAGGCTGCTTTGACAGCAGTCTCTGCAGGGACATCAGTAAAATAATTCCGTTCTCTCCTAATGGGATTGGAGGTTTATGGACGGGGTCGTGTGTGAGGGGAATAGCTTCCTTTGCTTCTGTACATGCTAAATCCAGCTGTGCGTGAGAAAGGGAACAGTCACACTGCTGCATTATCATAAAAGCATCCTTTAAAAGGTGTGTTTCCACTCTTTTAAAATATACTATTGAAAGATAATTAATAAGAAGAATAAGTAGAGAAGAAAGAACTATTAGTGTGAAATCCAGTGAACGTTGGTAAAATGAAAAGAATATTAAATTCAGATTTGCTAATGCTCCTAAATGAGTCCTTCGTACAGAGACATTACTGTTACCTGCCAGCGTTTTTATTTAATTAAATATAAAAGATTGAGTATGCCTATAATTTCAATTGTTTTAAAAAGCTAAACTGGATTAGGGGTCTGATTATTGTATCTCATAGTATATATTTACAAAAAAAAAAACCAAACTGTGTATTGGTTCAGATAAGGGCAAAGTGAAAATTATCTGAACCTTCACACACAGTTTAACTGGATCTCATGGTTGTGCTGAGGCTTATAAACATCTGGGTGATATGGCTGTGCTGCATTTTTTTAATTTCTGTTCAACACAAATCCAGGAAAACCTAGAAGCACTGCATGAAAGCATACTATTTTGTGATCCCCATGCAGCAAGTAGCATGTTGAAGGCAATCCAGAAATGTTGGATGCTTCATCTAAGGCAAGCAGTCAATTTTAAAGATTCCTCTGTTCAGTGTGCCTGCAGGAAAGGGAGTGCTGTAGCTCTTAGTAGTACACTGGAGATCTTGACTTAAGAAAGAGGCTTACGGTGGTCTCGGATTTAAAATAAAATCTCTTGCTTTGTTCCAGTTTTCTCCACCTCATTTTTTTCATCTGAAAAATAAACCTTATAGATCTTTAGATCTATACCTTATAGAACTGTTTAAGTCCATTGACAACTGTAGCCAGAATATACTGAAAAATTAAATTTACTTTTTTGTTATGGACATGTGTATGGTCAAGCTGTTTGCAGGAGATATTACAAAATAGTTTAGGCCAATGATTTATCATTCACATCAAACATGTTATAGGAAAAGACGTTATTCTTTCAATGAAACCAAATATTCCTGTACAGTGCTATGAAGTAAAGCTCAACAGGTCAGAGCTACGATTGCACAGAATCAGTCAGTGAAACTGATTGTTATTGGAAAGTGGAATTAGTTGGTTGGCTGTCACCGCCCAAACTGAATGAAATTCAAGGGTAAATGCCACTATCAATAAGCAGGAACTCCTCCTATATGATTCCATTCTGTTCAGATGTTTAAGCAAGCTGTCATCAAAGAAATAATGAATGTCCTCATTTTGCTTGTTCTTCTCTAGATGGATCAAAGGTCTTTTGGCATATGTTGTGGTTAGTATACCAGGACTAAAACTGAGACACACAAGTACACACGTGTGTGTATGTGTGTGTGTACCTAAAGGTCCAGTTTCTACACAGAGCACATCTAGTGTTAATGTATCTAGTATATGTTTTTATAGAGTGTAAAAGTAACGCATTTAGCACTGTGTAATGACTAAGTGTTGCCTCTGCACTGATGGTAATATTTGATACTGCAGTGTATTAGGAGTGTTTATAGACTCTGTTGTTGAGAAATACGTTTTCTAGAATGAGAAAATCACTTAGGGCTAAGATGTAGTTTTTACTGGGTTTTCACAATTACTTTTTATTGTGATTCTCTAAATGAAGTGTATAAAATATATTGTTTGGACTCAGATGAGAATATTTTTGCTTGTTTCACAATGCAAGTTAGTTAAATGTTGAGCTCCATTTTCATAAAATTATGTGCAACCTTCTGTGAGAATACGTGTCCCCTTTCTCTGCTCTGTACTAAGTTCAGACAAAACTCCTCCCATAGCTGAATCCCTTGTCAAGTTGTAAATTCATGATGGGGGGACATATAGTATAGCTAGAGAGGGGAGAATGGGAAAATCACGTGCTGAACTGTGATCGCAGCCCTCTCGGAAGCACAACAGGAAGGTGTAGATTGATGTCAAAACAGCTTGAAAACAAAACTCTGAAAGTGACTTCAGCAGTCCTAAGCGATTACGTGTGAAAGTGTTTGATTTTGAATACCAAGTGTACTGAATATTTTGCATTTTAGTCTTTGGGATGAAACAAATGTTAGGATTTCACATGGAATGGACATAATGCACGGGTTGGAACTCTCAGTAACAGTGTCTACAGATAAGTCTGATTATATACACATTAAAAACCACAGGTCTCTTTGTATATGTGTATATGATATAAATACATGCACATCTGTTCAATTCATTTTCTCATCACTGCTGATATTTTCTCATAGACTCTTCCTAAAATCCTGGATAAAGTGGCCCCTGCGTTTGTCATGAACAGCTGCAGCTTCCTGGTGGAGAAGTCCCGGGAGTCGACGGCCCGCGTGGTGGTATGGAAGGAAATGGGTGTGTTGAGGAGCTACACCATGGAGAGCACGTACTGCGGCTGCAGCCACGGACTCTACAAAGTGAGTAAATCTTTCAAAGAACCCTGTGCCACCCTCCTCCTAATGCACATCTCATGAGCTTGGAAGGGTAAAGAGGAGGAGATAGCCATTGTCTTGATGCTTAACATTGTCTACTCTCTCCAGACCCATGTAGCTATACTTCTGAGTTTCTCCTCAATGAAATCTTTCCATGATCCTTCACTATTTTACCTTCAGTGACAGGAAAGTAGAGTCCTTGCTCTGAGGTTTCATTCAACAGTGAAATAAAAAGAAACTCCAATCTGGAGCCAAAAGCATTGAGCTGAAGGAAGGAGTGTTTTTGAGATGATACAGGGCACTTATCCTTATAACGGCATTCACAGTGTTGTAAAAAAATGTGTTGACAGGTCATATGGACATCTTTGAGCCTAGTTCTAAGGTAATTAAATTGAATACCAGTGGCACCAAGATCTTTGGTACAGGCTAGCTACCTGAGCATTCACCTGGCTAAATTTAAGAGCCTGCACGGAGAATTCTGCATTTGAAGTTGCCTGTTAGTGACAGACAAAGGTAGCTAATTTAAGGCTAGTTTTGACAGCTGTCCATGAACTCAAGGTATGCCTGTGATCTAGACAGACCCGAATTCCACATCAAATGAGGTTCCAGACTGGGTAGGAAAGGCTGTACTTGTACTGAATGCATCGGAGACATCAGTCTATGAGATCCCCCGGCACTTTTTTAGTACACAGGATGAACTCTGGTAATTGCATTTGAGTGATCGTAATTCTCCATTCACTCAAATGGTGAATTCTTTCTCTTCTTCCTTTCCCAAACCTGTTGCTTTCATTGAAAGACTTCCATATTCTACGTAATTTCTCCCACTAGGGAGCAGTCCTTACCTAGACAGCATTAATAAGCAGTTAAGGATCCTAAAAGACCCTTAAGGAGAGAGCCATTATTAAAAATAACAATTAATTAGACATTCAAATGATTATCTTTGGAAGCTCTATACTAATTCTTTTACCTCTCTGTAGAAGGTAGCTGGGAAGTACTCAGCTGCTGTTTTTAACCATGCTCTACTAGACACACGTCAATTCCAAGACAGGAAAAACAGGAGAAAAAAACAGCAGACAGCTTAAAGAAAGAGAATATAATTGCCCTGGGCATTACGTCTAACACTCCCTACTCCTGAGAAGTGCTAATGGTTTTTTTAATAGGCACCACAGATCAAGACAGCTGTTTTGAATCTTTTTTAGATGGTGAGGGAAAATCTAACTCGACTGAAGTCAATGACAAAAGTTGTAGTTATCTCCATAGAGGAGGATTCCACCGATTTCCCGGATAACCACAGTAAGATCTAAAAACAATGACAAATCAGATTGTATCAATATCTAATGATTTGATCTCCTTCTCCTCAGTGCCTGTGAGGTCTTTAACCCAAATTTGCTTAATTTGTGCCATTAGATGATTGAAATAGAAAGAGAGCATTAAAATCCCCATTCAGATGTTGCATTTAAGAACAGTGCCATCCCCTGGGGCCTTGTATTATAAGTAGAGGCACCAAAAATAAGCAGAAAGACCTAATGCAGGTGGTTCAGGATTCTTTTTTTAAAGAAATACTTTAAAATATGTGAAATTATTTTCTGCATTCTTTGCTTGTCCTTTTTTCCATCACTGATCAGGACCATAGGCAGCCACTGAGAACTAGAGCAAGTTGGCATATGAGGGCTTGTGACTGATGACAGAATCCAATGTTCTCATGGCCCATAAGGAAGTCTGTAAACTGTAAAGCAGTTCTGAAATTTCCATACTGAATACCCTGAAAAGCTGAGTCCCAGTTGGATCACTGGGTTATTTTTATGAGGTCACATATCCTTTTTTTTTTTTTTTTTTTCCTTTGTTTAAGATTATCATTCATCTCAAAGATGGAGGATACATAAATATTCCTGTGAGGGGGCGTTTCTTCACCATTTCTTCATCATAAGGATAATACAAACACTTTTTGCAGTTTCTCTGATTCAGGCAGTTTTAAAGTATTTCCACTCATTTTTTCCAAGTACACTAAGTACCCAATTTGTTAGTATCAAAATGGAATATAATTTCTTATGTTGACATTTATGCTAAAGCTGCATATAAATACATAAACTATCTCTTTCAAATAATTGATATTAATAGGCTATTTCCTCTTCCTTTTGGTGGTCTTTAGAGTTGGATCTTGCTTGTTTGCTTGTTCTTACAAGTGGATTATTTAGGGTATGGACTTGACAGGCTGACCTGAAGATTTTGTTGCATAATACCATTTAATACTCAGCTTCCATCTATCAAGCCAAAACTACTTCATTAGTATCTGGAAGCCCTGAAATTATTCCTGTAAACTGAAAATTAATCACATAAGAGGTCATGTTTTTCTAGCGACTTCAACCCGAGTTCTTCACTCTTGGACCCTCTAGCTGATGTGTGTGTAAATAATAGAATGAGACTAATGCTCAGGCAGGAGATGTCAGCATGCTGTTTAGAGCTGTCTGATATTTGGATTAGTAGATTTGTGTGATTAAGAGTGAATAGAATCAGTTTCTTAATTGCATAGGATTGATCTCCCTGTAGGGATATATCCAGAATCTCACCTGTACAAGCATGCTCTTGTGTTTTTGAGACTTTTATACCTTGAAGTACAGTACAAACAGCTGCTAGGATTTAAAACATCTCATTACATGCAGCAGAGGCTCCCAAGTCCAGCGTCATTCAGTGAATCAGTGCTGAGACTTCTAATAGGGCACAGCAGACCTGGATCCTGGTCTTTAGCTTTCTTCCTGCTTGTAAGTGTTGAAAGTAATTCATTCAAGTAGCTGCTTTGCTGGCTATAAGCACAGATAACAGTGCTTGGAGTTGCACAGAGACATTTGATAGGGATTGTGTAAAGGGTCTGGGAGAGCAATAAAGCCTTAAAGAGGCTGCAAGAGGTTACAATATTAATGGCACAAGGCTGGTCAGTGTGACCTTCTGACCATGTCGAGAGGAAGGGCTGAAGTAAACCAGAACCTAGTTTTTCTGATGGAGTCCGGAAAAGATGCTGCTAGAGTTTTAGCAAGGAATGTGTGCATCCTCTCTTCTATTGAAGTATGGCCTTCATTTTTAAAATAGTTTAGTGACTGAAAGATAAGGCAGAAATTTGGTACTATTGATATGTAAATTAGAAAGAATAGTGATCCCAGCTTTGTTTAAAAGTCATTTGATTTCAAATGGGGAGGAGGATTGAAAGAGGAGAAAAGAGGTGGTTTGTCTCTGTCGAATCTCCCTGTCTGTGTGATCAATGGAAACACAATAAGCCAACTACCCTTAAGGAAGTGAAACATAAAACTGAAGAAACTATTGATCTTATCTAAGGTTTTGTTCAACCTAAGGAAGAAGGAAAGGAGGGGAAAAAAATATCCAACTCTTTCATTTTGTGTGGATTGCATAATTCAGTCTTGGAGGAGTAGCATCTCTGTTTGAAAGTTGCTAAAAACAAAGCAGCCGATTTCCAAAGGGAATTCTCCCTCCTGCTTCTGCCAATTTACAACCCTGTGGTCAAAATGGAAAGGAATAATAATAATAATAATAATAAACAACAAAACAAAACCAAACACCACACCAAAAAAACCCAACCAACTGCTTACCATTTATTTGCTCATATGAAGGCAGTCTATGTTGTTCCCTCGTTGGAGCTTTTACCCCTCCAGCTTACCATGTGATTTTTATTGCTGCCTCCCTTTTGTGAGATGTAGAGCCCCTTCTCATATTTTGTTTTTGAACGACTGAATGTAAGGCTGTACTGTAAGAAGCTCTGCTGAGTACAAGTACCGTCAGGTACAATCATGGCCCCAAAAGAATCGTATCTCCAGTGACACATATTGATATTTTCCCAAGTTTCTTGTCATTCATTTTTAAACGTGCATATCTCTTGCTGTTACCATGTTTTATCATGTTTCACTGTTTCATTCTTGATTCCTTGTTACCTAGCCTACTAATTAAGACCCTCTAGAGCATATTGCACAGTGCTGTTCCATTCATTACTGCATCTGTCATCCTACAAGTTAATATATTTTGTGCCATAGTATACAGCTGAGTTTCCAAACCATATGTCTTGGTAATATAGCAAATCTAAAAAATTCAGCTTCGTGCTCTGTGAGTACACGCTATGTTGAAAAAGCATTTTCCTTGGCATGCTGTGCCTGGTGGAGGAGATGTAGCACCAACGGAAACAGATTTTAGCTTCTTGCTTCAAAGAAATTATAAACAACAAGGAGTAACAAATGAGTTCTAAAATTATTGCAGATATCTTGACAGTGCCCTTTGAAGGAGGTTTTACTAGTGATATGGATCGCTCTGATGAAAGCCTTTGGGAGAGCTGCGAAAAAAGACTTTTTTTTTCTCCTGTCCAGTTTAATGCTTCTAAGTCAGAGGAATTGAATACCCCAAAGTTTCTCATCAGACTTGATTAGAGGGAAAAGCCATCCCTTTGCAGAGACACGGGAAGCAGAGTGATCAACACCAAGCAGCATGGCCAAACTGTTTGTAAGACTTTCTTGATAGTCATTGAAAATATCTTTGTTGAACAAAAGTGATGAGAGTTAGTATAACTGGAAGATCTGATATTATCCATCCCCTGTAACCTGGCTAGCATGGGCTGAATTTGAGTGATGAACCAGTGATTTACCATGGAAGTGTGGCTGAGCTAAAGCAGTATGCCAAGATGAAAGCTTTTGCTTTTTCTATTCCTTCAGAGGTGGACTTGTCTGGTTTGACCTGTTTCTGCCCAAATTAGTGAAATTGCTACCAGTGTATGATTTGTCCATTGAATTACAGCACTATTTCTTTATAGTTATCTGTAGGCAATGAAATATTTTCTTCATCTTCCTTGCTATTGAAGATTACTTACCAAATTTCTGTGAGGAATTTTTATGTATGCTTTATTCATAAGCAGTTTATTACGGTTAATAGTCAGAAATTGAGTTGTTTTGATGGAGTTTGCAGGTCACATAATACTGCTTCTGTTCTCCAGTAAGATCTATATTGTTCTTGTAATTGGAAGTCTGGTGCACAAACTTACAAATAATTTTAATTTGGCCTCTTGCCAGTATTCAACCACCAACAAAAATGGTTTCAGCAATATTCTTGCCATAAAGCATATTAGATAAGTACTTGCAGAAAGAAGTAGTAAAGAAATAGGATATATTCCCTGCTTTTTGGTGTACGTATCTGGAAAATGCTTGCATCGTCTTTGCAAGTCTGACAGACTCTTCCTCATTTCTGATTTCTTTTGTCCTCCAGAGCTTACACTTTTCCTAAGTATGGGTAAGTCTCAAAAGCATTCAAAAGTTTCTCAAAAAAAAAAAAAATCTCTAAAATGTGTGTGTTCAGCTGACCCTCAGTGCTCTGGGGATCTCATTCAAAAGCAGATGCTGAGCGTAAGAAAGAAAGAATGATTTTCTTTCTGATAGTTCTGCTTCCAGTTCTGGTCCAAAGTGGCTCAGATTGGAAGCAGCTGCAACAGCAAGAAAAGTATAGAAAAAAATAGTTATCTAATAGTAATCTAAGGATGCAAGGTTCAAATTAAGGTGGTTTTTTTTTTTTTTGTTCTGTTTTCTTAAATTGTTACCCAAGGCAAAAGTTTGCATCCTATTTACTTAATTTTCCTGCATCTATTATTTCTGCCAACCCCTTGCACTAACTGATTGGTGATTCATTTTGTAAGATATTCTAATTGTACCTTTTAGGCTTGTGGGCCTCACTTCATAAAACTATGTAAGGATTAATGACATTTAAGAAGAGAGGAAAAGGAATGTGGGGGAAGAGGAGAAAAAGGGTTTCAGAGCAAACAAATCAGAAAGATGGTAGGTGTTTGTCTTACTCATAGATTCTTATATGAACTGCTGCAGGATTTTCCCTCATTAGGTGTTTTTTTTTATTGGTTTGTTTGTTTTAATTATTTGACAGAATGCTAATTCAGAAATGACACGCTTAACTGAGTTCAGATCTGTTTGGTTCATGCCACATTAAACAATAGGATTTTGAAGGTGTGCTGACTTTGGTCTCGGGTTGTTTGGAAAAGCAAATCACAGAACTGGGATAACTTTGTAGGGATTCTTTGGCTCTTATGTCTCCAAGAAACTGGATTTTGTCAGTAGGACTGTCCTGGCTGATCTCATCTTTCTTGATGGTAATAAGACAGTTGTATTAAGGCAAATGTGACTAAAACCACATGAGATGTAAATATCATCTCTAGCATAAAATGGAATAGACAAAAGGCTGTAGATGGAAGAAGATGGGATCTTAGGTCCCATTTTAGGACCTCGGAGTCATGCACATCACATTTCTCTGTCTCTCCTACTGAGTCATTCAGGCTAAGAAATATGATGCAAATGATGTCTTGGCAGAAAATACAGGTACTACATCCTAACCCAGATTTTGTTGGTAAAAACATGTTACAAAAGGAGAAAAATATGGCCCTGAACCAGAAAGTTAAAAATTTGCTAGCTTCTCTGCCTTTTGGAACCAATTTCAAAGTTGACACTAAGGGGATGTCTGCTTCTCCAGCTCCTAAGCAGACAGCCTGGCCCAATCTGTAGCCCTTTGGCAGAAGCAGTGTCTTAAATCAACTCCTTTGTCTCTGCTGTTGAAAGATTATTGGGTGCTGACCGGCTGCGTAACTGGAGAATAGGTCCCATGCCATATGGTTAAATCACGGCACAATAAAAAATGACGACGGGGTGAGATCATAAGAGATGTGACTCTGCAAAGCTGGGAAGTGTCCAATTCTGTTGAGGTTCAGTGGATGTGGCTGGCATGCAGAACAGCAAAGCAGAGCGATCATGTACCTCCCTCTTGGCCCACTATTTTCCACCATCATAGAATTGAAATGGTTGTCTTAGCTCTACAGTTTACCCCTTCAGTTTGGGACTCAGCCTTGGAGTGCTTGTTCAAACAAATGCACACAACCTCCTACCTTCCTGTCACTTGCTGATGATGTTAGTGTTTCCTAGTTGGTAGTTCACTTTTTATTAAATCAAGGGACATGACAAACTGCTTGGAGCTGAGGAGTGGAAAACAGGCATTATCTTGATTCTTTCCTGTCTTGAATGCTGATATTCCTCTAGATTTCTTTTTTTCCCCAATGTATTGTAAACAACTGATGTTTCTGCATTGTTTATGGGATCTTTCTCCCTCAGCTGCTTTTGCACTTCCCTAGATACTTGGTTGCAACCCAGTTTTTCCATATTCCAGTGCTGTACTCAAGGAAGGAGGTGATAAGTGCAGACTTAGAGGGGTTATCAAACTGTTTCTCTACAAAGGGGATGAGCAACGAGACTACATAGAATTAGAAAGGCAAGTATCCTGTTGTACACATCTTCCAGAATTTGAGACAGCAGGATTAGATGGAAGAATCCCGGGTTTTGACATTACAGATCTGGGCAACATAGATGCTTGAAGCAAAAAAATCCATTTGCAATTGCACTTGAGGTTGCATGGAAGAGCGATTGCATTTTGTGAGGGAACAAGATATCAATCAAAGGCTGACCTCCATATTTTCACCCTGCTGACAAGCTGCTGTTATTGTAGCCCCATATGAAAATGAACAAAACCAGTGTACTCATGCAGAGACATAAAAAAACCCAAATGCTGTCACCCTGTGACTGAGGGAGTGGATCCTTCTATGGGCTATAAGGAGGAACAAACTCTCTTAGCATTAAAATCAGTGCTGCCGTGCTCAGAAGTCAGTCTTTTGTAGTGCTAGAAGGCTGAAGATGGCTAGCGATTTGTGGTCAAGCTAATCTCTGAATTGTATTCAGTTTATGGGTATAGCTGAGGACCTGGTTTGACTTCAGATGTGGATTTGTTAAAGCCTTAGTTATGTTCATGGTACAAATTATTAGAGCCAACAGAAAACTATGGAAGTGAAGCAAATTAGATGCTTAAAAATTTTTAATTTTCTATTAGAAATATTGTTGTGGTGAGACAAATCAGACAATTGCAGTCACGTACACATATGTGATTTTTCTGGTTGAACGTTACTGTTCTATTTGAAGCCCACTAGGCAATCCTGAATGGCATGACCTTGAATGCCCAGGGATTTCAGTTTGCTAAAGAAAAAACTCTTGGGAAGGCTAAGGAATAGAAAAGCAACATTCCTAATGAAAACTAACTGCAGTATTTCAGTGGTGTCCCTTTAAAAGTCCAAATATCATTGCACATTATCCTTTCAAGTTTTCTGTGGAATTACAGCAGCTAGCTTTTTGATTTCTGATGTCTCTCTTGCTTGTTAATCTGGCCCCGTGTGGATTTATTGTACAAATCTATTTGGCAGCTGAAAATTGCCCTTTGATGAAGCTCCTAGTCTAATCATGAACTCCTCAGGCATGGAAAATAAGAATGAGGAGGTGGCAAAAGCACAGGCTAAAGGAGACATGTTTGTCTTTCACTCTGCATGGATTTTAGAAACTTCTAAATTTCAAAGTCTTTCATACACAGGATTTTCTGCAAAGATTGACTTTGCTTCTCTTAGGATCATAACATTTGCCATGCTGGATCAGACCATTGGTCCATATAATCAGGTATCCTGCATCATGCAGAGACTGGTTCCTGACGGCTCAGAAGAGAACAAAACCAGCCTGTAATGCAACTGATTCAATTACACTAAGACACAGAAAGCAAATAATCCTACCAGCCTGACCTACCTCTCGTCCACTTCATACACTGCAGCATGAGGCCTGATTATCATTATCACAGCCTTGAAATAATGAGTTAGATTCTCTGTGAATAATTATGGTACTTTTTCATTCCCTTCCATAATCATTTCTCAGACAGGGCTTCCTGCAGCACTGAATTCCACTAGTTGGTGCCTAATAATGTGTATATGCTGTCCAACATTAAATGTAAGCTATATATTGAAATCTGGGCTCCCTTCTTTCTCTGTTCTGGCCCTTTGCTTATTTCTGTATAAGCTGCAGTAGTTCTTAATCTGTTTTGTCTGTCAGCTCACCGTCCATGTTCACTGCCATCCTTATGCCTCTATTATCTGCTCGCAGGTCCTCTGGTCTGGTCTCCTCTAAAATCAAATTACATGGTCTATTGTTTCTTTCCAATCTCAAAATCTGTAGATACATCCTGATTCCACCCAGCTCTTGTTTCTTTGGTCGATTTCTATATTTTGTTTCCAATACAGATTTATGTTTTCACATGTGCTAAACTCTTGTACTAATTATGTTATCTTTCTTCCTTTTTTTTTTTCTTTCTACCACAAAACTTGTTTCAAATTACCCAATATGCCAGGACTGACTATTGTTCCTCTGCTTTGAATGTCCTAAATTCCTTCCTCACTGACAGAGAGTACTGATATTTCTTTTTACTTAAATCACAATATGTGCCCTTGCCTGGTAGTCTAAATATCATAAATAATACATGCATGTCTGCAGAGTGTGCTATGCAGTGGGTTTTTCCTTGAGTTAGTGTCAGGTCTTGCAGCTGGAGAAGGTAGGTATTGCACAATCTGGAGAGTCTGCTTCTGTCATAGCTCCTTGAGGACAATAGAGTGTCCCTTCTATGAAGCACAGCTCTACAGCCTGTCTCCCTTTCTGTGACTTCAGGCACCAGAAGGAGGTGGTAGGAGATCCCAAATCAACAGTAGCAGAGAGGCCACATGCTGCACTGCACATGTGTGAGATATATGCACGTGATGACATATGCAGCAGGACTCAGAAGCATAAGTCTCAAGTCTGGACTGAAGACTTCACAAATATTTCAGTGTCGTAGTAAGAGCAAAGAAGGCTCAGTTCTCCTTCTTGTCTGCCATGTCCAGACACAACCTGGCCTGTAGCAGGGAAGGCTGCAGTTTCTGGGAAATGTATTAGGCACTGAAAACAATCTTAATAACAAATTTGTGGAGTTTTAGTGGTCAGAAGGAACCCTTAGCTCTTCTGGTTTGACCTCTTATACATGATAAGCCTTTGGGCTTCACCCAGTCAGCTTTGTACAAAGCCCGATCAGTTGTGTTTGGGTAAATAGGTTTTGTAGAAAAACATTCAGACTGGATTTGAGAACATCACATGATTGGAAATCCATCTGGTCCCCTGGTATTTTGTTCTAGGGGTCAGTAACTGTTAAATATTATTGCCTTATTCTAATTTGAATTAATCTTCCTGCTGTTCTCAGCTGCATTCTGATTATTTTTCTCTGCTAGTTTAGAGAGACCTTTGGTAACTTGCAGTTTGTTCTCCTAAAGGTACTCACAATGTGTCCTGGTTTGGCCTAAACCAGGCCGATTTTCCTTTCAGTGATTAATCGCCAGCCCAGCTTTAAACCGTGACACAATGCAACCAAGCCACCTTTCAACTTTTCTGATAATTAAACAGGCTGAATTCTTTAATAGTTTGTCTATATCTGAACATTCAGGAAAGTGCCTCTGAATTAGCTAAAGGTGCGAGTGGAAAGTCCTGTGCTAAACCACATTAAGCTACATGTCAACACTCTGAAGCAGAATTAAGGTGGCCTTAATTAAATTTGGCTTAACTCATTTCTAAAGTAAATTAAGCCAAACTGAATTGCAAACACTTTAATTCTGAATAACAGAAATACGTGATTCTGTATGTGATAAACTTGCACTTGTAAAGTAAGGGTATGCTTATGCTGGATGAACTCCGAGACAGAAGTTGATATGCCTAGCAGGAGAGTTTTGGATGGAATTTGGAGTTTTATGGTTTATCTTTACGTAAGACTCTCTATATTGCATACTGCATATGGATGATGAAATAAAAAACTGCTGTGACCTGCCTTGGGTGTGCTATATTCTAATTTTTAATGCATGCACTGCCAGATGGTGAGAGATCTACAAGTGAAGTTATGTGGTCTGGAAAGAGACATTTCAGCACAGCGTACAACCTGTGGAAATGCAGATATCAGGGACAATTCAGAAATCAATTGCATACCTGCTGTAAGTGGGGATCAGACACAAGGAAGCTGAAGATAGTAAAAATCAAAAAGATGTTGGTTACTCATAGCCAAGAGAAGAAAGAGAATTTGGAGATGCTCAGTGCTGCTGTTGTGTGTTATTCTTCTCTCAGATACTTGTTAAGACAGCTAGTGCAATACAGAGAATTAGAAGGATATCTTTAATGCCTTTTGGTGTAAAATATGAGATATTTTCAACCAAGTAGTTGTCATAAGTGAGCATCACTTAGGAAAAGTGGACAGAAGAGTAAACAAAAGTGTAATATGATAGTGCATGTCTGCCTAGAGCAAAAGAATAAGATGCAAAGGCAAGTTTGGATGATGCATGTTGGAAACACATGGCAGAGAAACATGTGGAATAGTATATCATAGGATTCAAGGCTCTTGGTAAAAGGGAAAACCAAAAAGCTTTGTGATTTTGTCAGAGAGCTTTTTAAGCTGTAAATAAGAAAAGGAAGGAAAGATGGAAAGATAACCATAGGTAGCACAACTAATGTGAAGCAGAAGACCTTTTTTGGAGAAGTGAGTCATGTTCCAATGGTTGTGAGGATCACATGATGAGGGACCTTTGTGCTTCAGAGGAAGAGAACTAATCTTTCACGAAGCAAAACAAAATAATGCTAAAGTAGGGGGGAAAAAAGCAAGCTCTATGAAAACAAATGCAGTTCAAACTCAAACAGCTTGTCATAAAGAAATTGAACCAGTGTGGGAAAAACTGCAGAAGGAATATATTTCTCAAATGTCTACATACTACTGCTCAGCATCTGAGTAAAGAGTGATTGAAAGATCTTGCTGATAAAATATAATGTAATTGGTTGTACTGAACTCTGCTAGGAAAAGTACATTTTTGGAATTTCAGAATCTGGTCTACTCCTTGCTTGGGAAGGACAGAAAGGGTAGAAGCATGTGTGGCTGGGACAGGAAGGAATGGCAGTCTGTTACATCTTCTTTTACTGATTAATTCAGGTCTACGTATTTACAGATATGCTAACAAAGTCTAGGAAATCAGCCTGCTTGGCACATTGAATCAAACTAGAAAATGGGATAAGTTACTTCATAAGTACTTGTATTCAGTACACAAAAAGTAAATGTGTATCTATGCACTTCAGTTTGGATGAAATATACCTGAGACTTCATGCTGCAGCAGTAAATACTATTAGATTCCAAACATTACAGATTATTATTTTCTAACACAAAAGGTGTTGTATCCAGTGTAACACTATTTTGGACTATATTATAATAGGAAAGAATGAATTAATCTTTGCTGTGGGAGTTTGTGCCTACCTAGACACCAGTGATCATGACCCAATTACATTTAATATGGGAAGAGGACAGTGTTGCTATTACCATGTGTTCATGTATATTTTTTTCCTGGCTGATTTTCCAGAGCTGAGGAAATACAAGTAAAGCAGACCACAAGAGGAAAAAAATATACAGAAGTAGTATGAATAAAAATTGAGTCCTTTTTTAAAAGGATTTTTGTTACATTTCCAAAAAGGCACAATTCTCTAATCAAGAATTGAGAACACATTCAGTTAAAACCGATCCCAGTTTCGTAGCAAAGAGAAAACAATCATTAGAGTGTAGAGGAGAGTGAATCATAATATTGATGAAAAATCTACATGGTAGATTGATTATAGTAAGACAGATTTCTGTTATTTCAATCTCAGTTTCTTGTTTGTTAGATCTAATTGTTTACTACTATTTCTGAATGTAATGAGTAAACAACATAGAGGTCATTTTCCTAAATGTGGCTGATGAAAATAATCTTCTGAGGGATAATAGCATGGATTTATTGTCTCTGAACAAAGAAAGCAAGGCAAATAGATACCAGCCAATGTAATGTAGGAAATGGATATAAGAAGCTAAAAAGTAAAAATTCATGGTAGTCAGTACTAAGAACAGTAAGAAAGCATTTGGTACCATAACTAGAAAATAAGCTCTAGAACTTTATTATAGGAATTATTGTGTTGATAACATTGTTGAACAGATACATTTATTAAAGTAATACCTTTAATTTGTTAGACGTTTTTTTTTTTTTCTCCACCCATAATGTTGTTAGTCTTTCCAAAGATTATGGTATGGTATAGTCTGGGCGTTCTCAATAATGATGATGCTAAACGCTGATTATCATTCCCCTTATTACTTCTTCCTCTGGGATTTATTAGGTCACTGGACAAGGTGCAGAGGGAACACACTGTTCCTTTTCAGGACCCTTTGTATTTGCCATGGGTTGGCATCTGTAAGACTAGTTTATTCCATTTGTTCCCTCTGCCTCAGAAATGGGAAATCTTCTACTCTATTGTCTGCCCACTTAGTCCTAGCAACTTTTTTTTTTGCTTTATGGATCAATTTTAAAGAGACCAAAGTCTTACTAGGCTGATACTGGGTTTTACACACACCTCCAAACATGGTTACCTCATTTTCTGTTCTCATCATCTTCACAGTAGTCAATGCTTCCTCAGCACCTTTTCTCTCAGGAGAGAAAAAATTTCAATATGTAGCTGGGGACAGCAAGTGTTGTCTTCGAAACTTTCTGATATTTCAAGCAATGTTCCCATTTTACACTAGAATGAAAACACAACCTTTTAAAGTAACCAGTAAAAATTGAAAACAAGTGATCTCAGAATAGATCATTACCCCCCTTTTGGGCAGAACAGGCACCTGAAGTCAACATTGTAGCCTATACTACTAGAAGGAACCTTTCCACCAAAGATGAAAGCAATGAATGTACTATGTGATGGGCTCTATGTTCCCTGCAGTCTGATGGCCCATATGGATTTTGCAGTAGGCAGCTGGACAACAATATTGCAATGACCTTTTAAAAGCAGCCCTTTTGTCTTTTGCAGTGAGGGAGAATGAAATAAATGGGATCTGAAAGCAGAGCTCAGGCTGGCTCTGAAAGAGCCGACAGAAAGATCGCTTTTCTGATCAAGCCAGTATGTTTAGGGCTTCCATGGGTCAAAGCATTGAAGCTTTTTCTGGGCCAAGCACAACCCCACCTACAGCAAAATGACTTGAATTTCTTACCTGATTGATCAACTCTAGGTAAATGCATTGCATAGACTGGATACCTGCAGCAAGCCACCAAAACTGCTTCTATGGTTCCACACATTCGGTCCTCACAGATACTCACCAAATCCTTTGATTTGTCTGCCCTGAAGTATGATTTGTGCTGGGGTCTCTTATTAAATGTCAGCTTTGAAAATGGGCCTTGTCATGACTAATGCAAAATTCACTCTTGTGGTTAATTTAACGAGATAGATTGGCAGACATCATACATTTATTAAACAACCATAATTACATTTATATTAATGCCGGTCTCTGCCCAGGAGAGGTTCAGGCCTGGCATAATAGGAATTGTTCGTAATGTAGAAGTAAGACCTCTGAATATCGATACAGTGAGAAACTCAGGATTGTGAGAATGAGGCCGTGTTGTGGGCTGAGGCTGAGTAGGTCTGGGATGTTCAGATGTGGGTTGCACAGGTGAGGCTGTGGGTTGTAACAAAGATATACCATTAGAGCTCATGTCAGACCTTAGGAATACCAGCCGCTTTTTGGTTATTGTAGGTGCTGCAAAGTTGGTTGAAATTCATTGGCAGAGGTATTGACCACTCTCAGGTGCACTGGGTTTGCATGCTCCTTCACTTTTAAAAGGTCAGCAAAGCATCATGACAATTTTAAAGGCGGCCTGCTGTGCCTGAAGTGTATTTAGTTGCATGCCGTCTCCTCTGCAGGATATGGTATCAAGTTGTTTTGGTGTGATACTGATCACGTAGCACATCTTTATGTGGACGAGATCTTTGCTCAGGCTTTGGAAACAGGTAAGATTTAGATTCTTTCTGAATCTTCCTGTGTACAATTACGTTATTTCAGGAAAATAGCCTGTGGTTATTGCCCTGTTCTGTCTTATTGCACCGATGTCATGGGAATAAAGCAGAAGGTTTCTGGGACAGTGGCAGCTCTGCTCAGTTGGTTGCAGGAGGCAAGAACAGCCTCTATCGGATTCAGCAGTGTCTGCCTGCTTCTTATGCTGACACAGTGCCCACCTCTCCTCCTTTGCATACTGATGTCCTGTCTCTTTAGTCTGCTTGTCTGTCACTGTAAACAGGGGACAACAAAGTTGATAGTGTTGGATTGAAAGGCTGTAAGTGGTTATTGATTCCCAGGCTTCTTGTGTTCCTATAGGTGGGGGTCAGGAAGGATGTGTGTTTGAGTACAGACACTAGCATGCTGGTTTGTAATGGTGTGTTAGCACTGGTGAATAATAGGATGTACATGATTATGCTTTCCCAGTGGATTTGTGTATGCTGTAGCTAGCTGTACACCTGTATGCACACTAGAGGATGTGTTTGTACGTTATGCTTGGAAGAAATTGTGCACAAGATTGTATGTGTGTGAATGTGCATTTATCTCTGCTTGTAGGCAGAACATGAAATGTATGTAATTGACAACAGTATTTATTGCTTGAACTATGAGTGTATGTATCTTGTGCGTATATGTGTAATAGCACATGGGGCTACTTGTGGGTCTCTGTTGGACTCGGTCCAGCTAAAATGATGATGGTCTGTGTGGCTTTCTGTTGTCGTGCGACACCGTCACAGTTGCTAGTGCTGGCAGGGTGGGGAGAAGGCAGAGATGCATAACCCTCAGCCTTCCTGCTAAATCTTTCTTGCATAGCACACGTGGGATTCTGTAGTAGCCTGTGAAGGGGAATGGGAGCTCATTTCAAAATGAAGACTGAGAAGAAAATGCACACAGCAATGATGGAGTTCAAATTTCATTAGCTTCTGATATCTCTGTTCGTAGGAGAAATTCACACTTCCTTGGTGACCTTTTAGTAAATGTAAAGCTAGGGGGGAAATCTGTCTTTCAGTTCCTTTACATTTGTAACTAATTAGAGTGGAAGTGTGGAGCGTGGTGTACAGGGTTGCAGTGAAGCCTGCTGAAGGACAGCATGCTCTCAACACTGGCACCTGGGCATGTGTTACTTGCTGTCCTGTGGGTTACAACGTGTGATGCCTTCTGAGGCCCTGTCCCATCCCTTCTTCCAACTGAGATTAGAGTAGAAGGGTGGAGTAGCCTCCTCACACCGTGTAATCCAGTTTAGTGACACCTTATTGATGTGAGGGGTATAAAGCAAAACAGCACAGGCAAGGCCTGTCAGCGCTGTTTCTTTAAGCTGATGTTACCTGCTGCATTGTAGAAAAAGGTTGAAAGGAACACACCATATGTTCCTTGGCTTTTCTCGTCTTTCTTTAGAAGAGTCTTCTACAGCTCTTTAGAAATGTCTTTCTCAGCATAGACATTTTGGGAATTAAAACAACATGGATGGATTTTGTGGCAGAGGAGGACAGGACAAAGAAAGACCATTTCAACTGGAGATGTGGAGTCAGATCCCACTTAAGTACCCCAGATGTGTAAACGGTGACTTGTTACTCACGCCTTTGATGCTAATTACAAAGGCAGACACTTGCTATCAGGGTATTCAGCTAACATTTTAGTGTCTGCTGTTGACTGGTGTAGCATGAATGATATCTTCAGTGAGTTCATTGCTAGAAAGGAGGAGAAATCTTATCAGTATTTTTTATGTTTCTTTGAAATAATCTTTTGTGATGCTCCAGGAGAGAAAAAGCTCAGGTAGATTTATGAATTCATGTGAAAAGGTCTTTAAAAGAGAGACAGCCTGAAGAGAGATCAGATTCATTGTGGTACAGATTTGGTTTCTCATTCACTCATACATCCCAAGAACGAGAAGCATGTCTGCTCAGAATACATAAGTACGGTCCAGATGGTATTTAAGGTCAAGCTGGTATTGCTGGAGATCCTAACTGGTTGAAAATAAGGGAGGGTAAAATTTTGGAGAGGCTTATTTCATGAATATTGAATAACAGATACTTCAGTCCCCAAATATCTTACTCTTTCCAGTCAGTTCCACTGATTTCACTTGAGAGTGTACAGCTATGATGAACTGAATTAAATGTGAGATCTCATAACTCCTTATCCAGAATCTAAACCTTAAAGAGCTTCCAAAAACACAGAATCAGTAATTGAAGGCCTCCTCTCTGAGACAGCCAGAACGCTCCCAAGACAACCAGAAGTGTTTTGCCCATAATATTTCTGTGTCAATGCTACAGAGGCTTGACATAACCCCAAAATACGTCTGATTTATGTATATGTGCTTGTATTTAAAAGGAAATAAAAGAAAAAACCTAGAGTCTTAAGATCTTTCTTTCCTTAGTGGCACATGGTACTTGTGTGTAACAGCACAAAATTACTTGTTATATATAGAGGACTCAGTCTATAAGATTGTATAGAATTTGGTTTCCCTTTGGAGGGAAAATCAGCAGTAGTGTACATGGGAGAGTATAATTCCACATATAATTCATGTAACCTGCCTCTGCAAGCTTACTGTTTGCCTAGGAGTGAATGTTTTGCCCCGTGAATGGATGTACCCATAGCCCTTACAGACCTGGTAACAAAACATGTAGGACCTGAATTAAGACTTTGTCTTTACTGGTTGCACATAATCCTTAGTGGGTTTTGGATGCAGAAGAGAAGCTGCAGAGCTGGACAGAACAAAAGGGGAGGAGATGTTCAAACACAGGTGGATTTGAATGTTTTCAGTAGCTGAATATTTGTACTTCCATTCCTTGGCTTAAGACTGACACCCAGACTAAGGGGCTTTGGAGTGGCTTTAGGGGAACTGCAGGGGGAAGTTCATAACTGGTGGAGCTGGGCCTGCTGAAGGTGGGATCTGTTGCATTTTCCAGTCTGAAACTAGAATGGCAGAGACTGCAGGGTGGAGAAGGATGAGCAGGGCACGGTTAGCATCACCGAGTCACAGAAAGCGTAGCACAGGGTTATGGTTATGCATGAATATAGCCTGCATAATTCATCACTTGCTGACAAATGTACCATGTTCACATACAGACAAAGAAGTGAAAAAGAACAGGGTATATTTTTCCCAAATCATTTGCCAATCATTTTTGATTTTCATTAGGAGGCTGGAAGAGTCTGGGTAATAGTACTGCTCAGCTTGGCTCTCTGTAAGTGGGCTTAATTTTTATGTTCCCATTTAGTCATTTTTATTGTGTTGTTCCCTAGCTCGTTGATAAATAAATCCCTGTTACACTGAAGTAAATGTCTGGGAAATAGAAAAACAATTCTGTGCTATCCCTTTGTGACAGGTATTGCTGGGTGTAATTAATTCACTTATAAAGGACCAAGATCTGCATTCTTGTGTTTTCCTATTATAACACTAATTGCTAGAAATAATTATCATGGTGTTAATAAATGCATGAAGACCGTGTGCACAATTTACAAGACAAACAGGTATGAACCTCTGTGTGTTTCCATTTAGCTACCTACCTCTACTTCCCTGAGTCACTCATTAGGTGAGTGTTTGTACTGGTGGGGTGTTTATGCGCAGTGAATATTTGTGAGTACAAACTTGTGTGTTGGTGGAAGGCTACGATTGAATGTGGGTACATACATGTGAGTGTGGGAACTAGTTCAAAACATGTTCTCTCAGACCTTCAAGTGTGTAAATGTGCACTGGTGTGTCTGATGGACATATTATTTTAATTGTGTACTTATGAATAGGTGTTGTTTGTTATGGTATCTCTGTCTTAGAAGTGTGTCCCTGTGCATGTGTATGTGCGTGTATGCACAGACGTATGAGCATGTCTAATGAGTGCACATCAACCCAAGCAGGAGATAACATGATGTCCAAAAATCTGCTAGAAACTCCACCTCAGTCATGTTTAGAAGTCATTTTGTACTACGAAGCAGAGGTTTTTCCTCTGTGAAAGGAGAGTCACAAATGAAATGAGTATAAAAGGGCATCTATGGCAGTGACCATGCACACAGTTGATTGTCAGTCTGAGACACAGTGACCTTTCCGTACGTGCCTTTTTATCTCACTGATCCTCACAGATGTGACCTCTACTAGTAGCAGTTAATAAAGCCTTTGGGGTGGGGTTGTAGTTTTTTTCAGAGAAATGTGCATAAGAGCTTGGCAGAAACTGGCATTTCTTGAAACTGATGTCTAATGTTTTTTCCACTGTCAGCCAGTTCCTTTCTTTAGTCTCTGAACAAGTCTCTGACTTGCCAATAAATGTCCAGAAATAGCTTCTCTCACTAGAATGAATGTTTGCCAACAATAGCTAGGCAAGAGGAAAAGAAATCTATTTTTGTAGCTGGATTCTAACATGAGATAACCCTGTTGGCTTTAACAAGAAATTAATTTGGCACCTAAAGTTAAAAGGTTTATTCCGAAAAGCTTTTTGACCAAATTCAAATATGATGGTTGAGAAGTAGGTGTCAAACAAGTGACTGTAATGTAATGCAGTGAAGTTGTTCTTAATCTAGCTGTGGTTTAGGATGTTGTAACCTCTGTATTGAGGAGTGTGGGAGAAAGCAGAGTGTGTGCCAGTCCAGCCTCCATCAACATCATGGCCCATCTTGTCTGAGATTTCCCCAACATCAGGAGTGAATGTGAAGGACAGTAGAGTTGAAGTGGAAGGGACAGGCAGGTTCAGCTCAGCTACTGATAGACAGACAAGTTGAGGGACCAGTTTCTCTTGTCCAAGCTGCAGCTTCTGTACTATTGCTCATTTGGGGTTGAGATGGACAGTGTGGAGTGCCTGTTCTGAGAAAAGAATTAAGGCCAGTGACAGTAATGGGAGAAATTGAGTTAATACCAGATGTCTCTCCTTACCAGCCAAGGCCCTGTCCCACTGCTGCTGAGCAAGGTGAGCAGGCCAGGCCTGTGAAGGATAGTCAGGTTCAACCAAGAGCCCAGGTTACCAGGCAAGTCCGCAGTGATGAAGCAAGTCCGAAGTCAAGGCAACGCAAGGCGGTGAGTTGGGATCAGGTCCAGTGATGGTGACCAGGGTCAGACACAGCCTAGCAATAACTTGGTAGGTACATAGTGAACAAGGCAAGGTCCAAGGTGAAGCTGGGAATTCAGTCCATGGGTCAGAGGCTAGACTGATGGGGCCTGTGGGCAAGACTGATGGGCACATATTTGCTTGGGAGGCAAAAACAGGTTCAGGTTCTCAGTTGCTGTGATAACAACTGTTCTGACAGGAGCAGAAATCTTCCGATGTTGATTCCATCTGTTGCCATCCGTGAGCATCACCACTCTCTCCTGAACTCACATGGCTTTTTAGTCCTCCTATTGCCTGAGGGTCTGTGGTTGTAAGTCATCATCTTGAGTCTGTCCAGATTCCATCCCCATCTGTCCCTGCTCATGGGGACAGCAGAAGTTCCCTATCCACCTTGTATTCTGCTGTCCAGCTACACCTACAGAGCTTTGAGATTCTTTGTTAGAGAGACGGTGGGGTTCAGAGGCTTGCTGGGCCTCTCTGTCCTCAGGCTGGTACTCAAGAAGCTGAAAGTGAACCTGCTGTTTGATGGACATTGAGTACAGCAATCCAGGCTCCCCAGAGGATAGAGGATGGCAGCTCATCTGCCTGAGGGAAGGACGTAGGCCCAGGAGAAAGGGGAGAAGCAGGGGGTAACTGAAGATCTTACTACTGTTCTGCTCTCAGCAGCTACCTGGCATTTTGTCTGAGTGAGTTTTGTGTATTGCTGTTGCTTTCTTACAAAAAGACGTAAGTTCTTTTTAAAAACAGACTCTTATTCTTTGGTTTTGGGGTGGGTTTTTTTGAAACTTAATCTTTACTTCTTGTGAGTCTCTGATTATTTAAAAAAAAAAAAAGTATGCCAGAATTCCAGATTAATAGCTTCAAACAATTTTGTTCATAGCAGTGAGAGGTGAAGGGGTAAGAGAATTGTGGGCTCTCTCCCTAGCTCTGTCAATGCCCTTGACAAGGTGCCTTTGACTAGGTCACTCCTCTGATTCAGCATCCCTGCTTGCAGTACTGCTCTCCTATCTCCCGGAGGGTATCCTGCGATTAATTGAGGGATATATCTAAATGGCTTTAGCATGCAAGTCGAAAGTCACCAGGGACAAAGCTGTTACTAGGGCAGGAATAAAGGTCAGGTCCTTGCTGACATCGTTGTCTTGAGTAATTAATACACTAATCTCTATAACTCCTCTTCAGCAAATATAATTTGGCCTCATCCGTTGTTTTGTTCATTTTTCTGTGGCTTAGCTTTGAGAGAACTAATGAAAAGAACTAGGTGGAAAATATAGCTTCTCACCGTATCTGCTCCCCTTAACCAGCCCTGTGCCTTGCTGCCCCTTGGCATCCTTTGCCCTTGCTTGTCTAAGGGCTTTGCAGAAAAGTCCCTTGGCCAGTTAAAAGACTCTTCACTGGATACCAAAACAAACTTATCCCTTGATTAGGCATTTGAGGAGTGATATCTGATTACTTGAATTACTAGGGAAACAGTGTGTGGAATTGACTGAAGGGGAGAGTTACATTTGATACCTTTTTTCTGTGGCTTTTTTTCTATGGAAAAGTGCGAGGCCAATGCCTAGAAAATATTACAGAATCTTGTTCCTGTCATGGTTTAAAGCTGGGCCGGCTATTAAAACCTGTGGCAGATGGTCTCTATTAACCCTCCTCCCCGCCCCCAGAAGGGGAAGGAAAAGAGAAAAGGGAGAGAGACTTACGGGTTGGAAAGTTAAAACAATTATAATTTACTGTAATAATGAAAAAGTATAATAATAATAATAGAAATAATCAAATATATACAAATATATATACAAAACCAAGATCGAGCTCCCCTGATGTCGGCCACGTCCCCACCGGCACTGCAGGGCAGGCTCCGGGCAGGCCCAGGCTGGGCCCAGCGACGGGCAGGAACTGGATTCAGGGACGCACGGATCGGGATCGGGGGCAGCAGGAAAACAGACAGAGTCCTCTTCGGACACTGGCCACAGAAGAAGGGGTGAGAGGAGATGAGACCCTTGTGATCCCCCCGCTTTATACTGAGAATGACGTGTATGGGATGGAATACCTTCGTTGGTCAATTTTGGGTCACCTGCCCTGTCTGCTCCTCCCTGCAGGTGCAACCTCCCTTCGGCTCTTCACTCATAAGCAGTGAGAAATTTAGCAGTGACCTTGGTTTCTCTAAGTACAGCAAGAGCCTTTCTGCATAACATTCCTACCGGTGCCTCAGTGATAACTACAAACTTCGAGCGTTATCAGTCCTAGAAGCAGACACTGTCTGCAAAACATGCAGTTAGTTTCAGAAAGTGCAGTTACTTAGAAGAGACTTAGCTGAAAGTAAAAATCACTGAAAGGAAAATTGGCCTGGTTTAGGCCAAACCAGGACAGTTCCCTTGGTGAAGCCTGCTGAAGGGCTGAGTAGCCATCCGTGACTGCAGGAAGGAGATGCTGGTAGTTTGGATTCTGTGACTGATATCACCCTGGGGCTCAGTGTTTCCGGATGGCTGCTGCTGACCACAGAGACTGTCCAGGATCTATGAGGGATCACTACCAGCATCAGCAGAAGATGCAGCAGGGCTTGGAGAGGAGCAGAAGTCAGACCGAGTGAATGTGTGTGGTGAAGCACAGTGAACAGAACAGTCCTTGGATGAACAAGAGGGAATATTCCCTCCAGGTTGCTACCCGGTAGGAAATCAAAGAAATGAAGAAAATCTCCCTGTCTCCTGTTCAGCTCTTAGTTCTGGTTTGTTGTACTTTCCATTCCTTTGTGCTTACATCCGTGTCTCAGTCAGGTATTGTTTTCTGCTTGAGTTGGGAACATTCCCTAAAGCTGTTCTGAGTGCGCAATACTCTTGTTCTCTTTCCCAGGCCAATTTTAGACTGAATTTTGGCAGATTACACAAGCGCAGAATGTTTACTGTCCTGTTTTACATCATCATTTTCCTGTATCATTTATTTTTCTTTTGACAGATTTTTAACACTGTCAGTCCAATATGCATCAGAGGTTGAAATATTACCATAATTCAGTGCATTGTGGGTAACCCCATGCAAATTGTTCTGTGAAGAGTCATGCTAAATTATGTTCTTGACAAAAAAAAGGCAAAACAAAGGCTTTTTTTTAAAAAAAAACCTTTTTATTCCTTGAATTTCAGAGCAGCTGCCAGAGGCACAGGTTGAAGCCAGTTGTTTGACATTCAGCACTACATGCAGCGATGCTCCTCCTCACAGGACACTGCTAAAAGGATGGAGTCGTGCACTGCAGTGGGTTTTCTATATGTGCATCTCTGATGTTTAGTTTTAAAACATTGCTAACTTGTCAAAGGAAAAATCTGAGTGAATGTTGGAGTGGCACAAGAGAGAAATGTCTCTTGCCGCTTTTTCTAACTCCATTGTACAAAAATCTATAGGAAACATTAGTTTTTGTAACTTAAAGGGCATCTAATGCTCTTGGAAGTGGCAGATCTGATCATATGTAGTGTTAGTTTTATATCTTTCTCTTCTTTTGTTCTCTATTACCAAGGTCATTTGCTTGGAAACTGCTGCTTTGTTCCTCCAAAAGTCTGTATACTTCCAAACTGAAGTGGTAATCCTTCTTTTGGACAAAATGCTTGATTGTCGTAGAAATGATTGCAATGTCACAAACAGAGGATTACAGTTTTCAGTGAAAATTATAAAAGCAGGCTGAAAAGGACTCCTAAGAAAAGGGCAGCTTGCTCTTATGCAAATTTTCTCAGGTAATACAGCTGCAAGATGAGAAATCCTGAAATCCTGTAATCTGGAGTCAGCATCATCTCTGCTGATAAAGGTTCGCCTGCTTTGCTGTGAATGGTCAGGTTTTCAAAAACTCTGAGACTTGTAGTTTATTTTTACAAGGCCCGTATGCTTCTCACCTGATGCTCTAGGGGGTGAAGCATTTATCACCTGCTATGCATTTGCTTCCTACTGGTTTCCATCTCTGAAAAAGCCAATGTGGAAATATCCACGGCAGAACAAGGGGAAGTGTAAGCTGCTTTTGTGTGAGTCACATCAGTTATCCCACTTGCTAGAGACAGCTGCCTCCCCCTCATCTGAGCTCTGTCTCTCTGATCTTGTCTCCCTTTCTTCAGTCTGTTCCTTACAGTCTTCAAAGACCTGAATTTCTTTTTCTCTTTCTCTCCAAAAGCACAGTAAGTGGAGATGTTAATGCCACCAGCACAGGCTCAGTTTATATAGGGGAAAAGGCTTATAGGTGGTTTGCAAAAGTTTGCATCCAACTGCCAGCTCTGGATGATATTCCTCCATGGTAAGTAAGTCCAAATATCTAAGGTCATCTGCATGTGCTGCTGGTCAGTTCCTCGTGGACAAGCACTACAGGTTCTTCTCTAATAAAGTAGCTTCAGTTTTGATCTCCATTTTTGTTTTCCTTTTAATAATTTTCCCATCCAAAATTAAGGTAAAAGTATCCATCAGCCATCTTAGTGGCTGTGAGTTTACTTTGTACCACGGGACATGTAGGCTGTCAATAAAATGAGCCTTTGGACTCAGCAGACCTGTAAGCCCTGGTTAGCAGTTGATGGCAGCTGTTTGGCCTGGAAGAACTTTCCTGATGTTTGATTTCTGACTGTGGAGTCCAAATTCCTGGGACTCATCTCAGGATGTCCCTCCTAACCCAGCCTCTTAAGGAAATGATCAGTGACTTGCCCTTGGGCCATCTGGTAAAATCTTCCTTTGACCCAGCTTTCTCATGTATTCTTTAACTCTTTATATGGTATTATTGTATTACATGTTTGTTACATAAACCTGTATTAAATCAGAGCGGACATCAAAGAGGGACCTGCAGTGCTTTTGCCTGAATTACCCTCAGTGTTATCAGCCATTCTCCAGGTGGCTAGTACAGAGCATCCCAAAGAAAGAGAAAAAAGAAATGGTCAGCTTTTCACTGTTATTGCCTGTTAATCTGTTAAATGTGATGAGCAGCAAGAAGAGTCCTCTGTCAGAATGATTGTGCTGACACTTGTAGGAAAACAGCCAACAAGCTCCTTGCTTGTACTCCCATCCTTCAGCTTCAAGGGGAGCAGTTACCAGGCTGGGGGAAGCCCTCTCCTATGCAGTGTCTCTTTCCTCTCTGATCTGAGCTGGGCATAGATGCTCTTTGTGCTTTCCCGTGTGCCTTTGGCTTGGAAAATCAATGACTCCTTTGTCATTTCAGAAGCGCTAATACAATAAATTGTAGAATTGTAGTTGCTTCCTGTCAGTGATCCTGAGGTTGTAAGGAGTGATAGGTGGGGAGGCCAGCTTTGATGGTGTTTGAAGATGACCAAAGAGAATTTGTGATATGGAAAAAATAAATTAGCCTGGAGGGAGTCATTTATAATTTAGGAAAAAAGTTTCAGGTAGCTCTTGAGTATCAGCATAAGAGGATGGACATACAGTGCATGAAAGGTTGGAGTGATGAAAATTGAAATGGGAGAGGAAGGTGCAGAGTTGTAGATGGCTGTATGAGGACATATTTAAAGTAAGTTTTTAAGGAGACCAACACACAGAGGGTCTCATGATAATCTCTTCTGAACATGTGTACATGATTATTCCACCATGGAAGCTGGCGTGTGGCATGTGATATGGTCTGGGCAGGAAAACCACCACCAGGTGGGAGCTCTGCTCTGAGGCTGTTGGCAGAAGGTCTCAGAGGAAATGAGTGATTTTGTGGAGAGCAGGCTTAGATCTGGAAAAAAGAAGTATGCTTCAAGGCATGATCAAAAGGCTCCAGAAGAAAACACGGGACCCTCAGGACTGGAATAATAAGAGACTGAGATTTGAATGCATTCTGGAGCTATTTGTGCTGCCCTGGAGCCACAAGTACATTGGCAGAGCTGGTAGGCAGCCAGGACGGGAACAGAGTGGGTTGCTGTGGGACCATGCTGGCTGGTTTATACACAAAGACAATGCTCGTATGTTGTCTGCTGTGTTATTTTTTATTTTGCTAAGGTTATAATTCACAGAATCAGATGAAGCCCAGGTTTTGTTCCTGTAGGAGTTGTAAGGAAACTAAGGAACAGAGGATTTGAACTACTAAAAAGAAATCATTAAAAATGGCCAGTTGACTAGATAGGAGACTGTCTAAAACATGTTTAACAAGGTGCTAATTATGATTCCTAATGTTTAAAAACTTACTCCATGGGATAAGAGAACCATCAAGAACAGAACCACAAGCACTGGAGTAACACAGGGATGGGAGTGTAGCAGTGCCTTGATAATATGGTGGAATTTTTTTTTGAAAGAGTTATAGGGACTGAAGGATGAAGGATAAATTGTATATAAAGTTTTGCCCATGGCTTTCAAGGGTGAACCAAGACTAATTTTCATGCAGATTGAACTGCTGGGCATCCCAGATGAGTCAGAGCTGATAAAAAGAAAGCTTCCTGCAAAAAAAGGCATCAAGAAATTTTGGGGCTTATGGAGTGAGACACAAAAGGACTCTGTGTAGTCAAAACCTAGTTAAAAGACTGGAAAAAATAGGTAGGATACCTAAGGCATCCTTGGAATGGAAAGAAATTGATAGTAAGTTGACTCCAGCTACCACTCTGTGAATTGGTGCTGGTCAATATTTATAATTTTAATCACTGGAAGGAAAGGAAAACAGTAAGATAATAAGATTTACTGTTTGCAGCTGATACAAATTATACAGTAGGAAGGAGGACTGAAAGATTGTGGATACTAGAATGGAAGATGAAACATAGGCAGTGGCAGGGTAAAGTGCGTTTGAAGGTATAGTTTAAAGTATTCAGACACATGGTTGGGCTCTGAATTAGCTCTAACCATTCAGGAAAACATAAGTAGCTATTATAAAGACAGCTTGATAAAGATGTCTGTGCCATGTGCAGCAGCAGCAATAAAGAAAAAAATGAATAAGATGCCTGCATGTGTGAAGAAAGAAGTAGACTTGGAAGATATTGTAATAATCCCTATAGATGTGAATGGTAATAACTCCTGTGGAGTACTGTGTTTGTTATGGGTCATTTCTTTTGTAAGAGACAAAGCGGTGATAAAGAGGGGCTAGAGAGAGCACAAGAAAATGTTTAGTGGCCTGGAAGGCAGCTTCAATACGGGGAAAGCATTAGGGATACTAGAGCTATTGAGTTATAAAGGGAAGGAATAAAGCATTACAGAATCACAGAATCAACTAGGTTGGAAGAGACCTCTGGGTCTTTGACCTAACACCACTGTGTCAACTAGACCATAGCACTAAGTGCCACATCTAGTCTTCTCTTAAATACCTTCAGGGATGGTGACTCCACCACCTCCCTGGGCAGCCCATTCCAATGCCTAATAACCCTTTCTGTGAAGAAATTTTTCCTAATGTCTAACGTGAACCCACCCTGGTGCAGCTTGAGGCTGGTCCTGTTGCTAGTGGCCTGGGAGAAGAGGCCAACCCTCACCTCACTACAACCTCCTTTCAGGTAGTGTGGAGGGCGCAGCAGTGTGCAGAAGTAACACTGAACGCTGTGTTGGTGAGAGGCTTTGCAGCGGTGTGGATGTTTGGCAGCAGCACAGCGGGAAGCAGGCTCTCCATCCCGTTGGATTCTCCTCTACATCACATTGCTGCCAGGCCAAGATGCAGTTTCACTGGTCTGCTAGTCCCTGTAACGCACTGGCATGGGAGCAGAGCGACGGAGATTAATGTGGGGCAGAGCGTTATCAGGCTGGAACAACGAAGGTGGTGTCTGGGACACGCTGCGTTGGTTTCCCACTAAATCTACTCTAGTGCCTCAATCCCTGTGTTGATGCAACAGTGAGAGGTACCATGATCCTGGCATCCCATTTTGGATGGGGAGGAAAAGCACACTAGTCTTGCTGTGTCCTTTTGACAAATATATAGAATAGAATAAACTTTCAGTTGGAAGGGACCTGTAACGATTGTGTAGTCCAACTGCCAAGATTTTGAAATACGCTATATTTTCATCACCTCAGTGACGGGAGGAATATCAGGTATTTTATTGGGATGAGAGGGGAAAGGCTGTAAGGTTTCCTCCATTGCAGTTTATAGCACAGTGATTTTCAAGATACAAACTACTTTGGAAGTTCTCAGTATTGTTACTTTAAATACTTTGCTTTAAAGCCACACAGAAAAATAATAAGGTATTGTGTAATATATATAGGATAACAAGGATATGAGGCCATTTAATGAAATTAAGATGCAACAATTGATTCTTTATGTAACACATAATTAACCTGGGGATCCCCATAGTGGATGGGATTATGAAGACGAATACCTTATTAAGACTTTTTAAAACAGGTTGGACACTTTATGAATAGCATCTGCATTTACATTAGCCAGAATAAAGTTATAAGAATCATAAATCCTTTTGTTCCAAGGCATGTGGTAATCACCAGCCAGGATTAGAAAATTATTTTCCTCCCATAGTGAAATATGGCCAAACTGGGTAAATTCATAGCTGAAAATAAGGCTTGGGTGGGCCAAGAGTCTGGTCACTTTTCAGTACAGTGAAGTTATTTATACAGGCAAACTTTTAAGTGGAAGTAGAGAGGGAGGAAAAGTGATCCAGGGATTAGGCTGCCAATTTAGGACTTGCAAAATTTCAACTTCTTGCTTTCCCAGACTACTTTTAAGAGCTAATTCATTTGACACAGATTTTCAGACACACTTAGAGCCCCACCTCACACTTAATCTTCAGATACCTCAGGCTATAGCCTGTCTGTGACTTGTTCCAGGTTCCACAGTGTTCAGATAGCAGAAAAAAGTATATATGTAAGAGAAAGTTATGGACAGACTACTGATGAATTTTCAAGGCACCGTCAGATGGGGTGATACCAGTTAACCTGTTGGAAATACTGAGAGCATGGGGAAGAAAGATTCTTTCTTGAATAAAGCTCTTGATTGTCACCAATGCAAGGTAAACCACTTTCTTTCCTCTTACTGCCCTAGAATCCCCACATGACTTTGAACAGTTCCCTAGTTCTGTTCCCTGTCTGCCGAGTAGGAGGCTTAAGTATCCTGGAGCAGCATTTATTTTCCTTTAGGAATTAGCATGTTGGTTTCTTTTTCTTTTATTAAAAAAGAGCATCTTCCATTGTTTTTGTTAGCTCTACTATCAAAAGCTTGCCCTCCAGACTGGCACTTCCAAGAGCACTCTTCTTCTTTGGATGGTGCAGGCAGGCTTCTCCTCCCCAGAACTGTTTGCTGTCCTTAAATCGGAACTTGAGACACTCCTGACCCTGTCACTGTGAAACAATGCAGACTCCTCCAAAGTGCTCAGTTCTGGCCTGGCATATCACTTACTCGGCCTCTTCAGTTCTGTTTGAAAAGACACTGTGGGACAGGGTGAAAGATTGCTCAGTTCCTGCGAAGAGAGGGATAATCTGTTGATGCTAGTCCAGGTCCATCCAAACCCTAAAAAATAGGTCCTTAGCATGTCACACGGTAATGAATGAGACAGAAAACCGATGTACTACTCAACTTTATTGGAAAGCAAGAAGTCCCCAAAGAATAGCATCTTCCTATATGGTTTGTCTGCGTAGGGGAAAATATCCTTATTTCTCTTTCTCTTTTTGTTCATCTTTTATTCCAGACATGACCACCCTTCACAATTATAGCCCACATTAAAACAAAAAAAAAGCATAGTCTGTCCCTGTGCTATTCAAGGAACAGTCTGGTACCCTGCACCACCTTCAATCTCATACAGCAATGCAGAACAGGTATAACAGCATCCAATGGATGTGGAAGCACTCCCTATCCAACTAGTTCCTCTCTGTATGACAGTGCAGTCTTTGGGGAGGTAAGAAGTTAAAGCCACCCCTGTCTCCATCCTGGATAATTTGCAGTTTGTTCACATAAAACATGAGACAGGAGCATGTGGGATAGAGTGGCCAAGCAAAGTGGCCAGCTGAGATTGGAAAACATAACACATAATTTCTTTGGCTCTTCCAGCATATGGTGATCTGGCCATATGTTGAGGATGGAGTAATTCACGGGAGTCAGTTAAGGAAGGGAGAAACAATGCTGAGGGTGGAGCAGAGAACGAGAAGCTGGGAAGGGAGAAAAGGATGGAGGGAAAGGACAGTGGGACAGCTGTGGAAATGCTGTGAGGGAAAGGTGTGGATATGGGAATGTCGGACAAAATAGCAAGTCAGTATAGTGGAAAGAAGGAGGAAACCCTTTCCTGCAGTAGACCTGGAGAATTTGTAATCTAAATAATTGTTTTGCTGGAGAACTTGGCCACAAGTTTTTCTGTTTGCTAAATCCCCAGTTCTCCTATGAGCAGGTTGTGCAGGACTCTTTCTCCAGGAGATCAGAGGGAGCAGTTATTTCATCTTCCCATTCACTCCATTCCTTGAACAGTGTTGCCTGTAATATATGTATCTTTAGCCAGGGAAAGAGTCCATTTGAATGATTAAAACAGTAACCATTTCCTTGTTTCTGTACCCAAGAAGCGTGCTGAGCCCCAGCTCTGGCAAAAAAACAGCTGAGTTCAGCAAAAGTTTTGTGAGGGGATTCAAGACAAGCTGGGCCATGTTTCCTTCCTGTGTGGCCAAAGTACCAAATGTAATGAGGACACACATTCAGAGCTAGGCACACCTCTCCACAGGTGAGAAGGGGGTAGAGGTTTCCATTAGCATTCCTCTTGTTATCATTCCTCTATATCAGCATCCATTGACCTCAACAACCCTTCCTTCTTTCTCATCCTTTTATCTTTCCTGTCCTTTTATCTTCTGTCTCTAACTTCAGTCCCTCTCATCTTTCTTTCTAGAAATTCCCGCTAGCCTATTTTTTTATTGCATCTTCAGCCTTTTCTGCTTGCTTAATCCTCTTGAAATCTTTTGGCCCAAATTCCCATTCCCTTCACTTCATCTGTTTTGCATGCTGTACCTGCTGCTTAGGGATCTCTGGGGCATGAGAAAACCTGGCTTATTCCAAACTGTCCTAGTTGTCTAAATAGCCTATTCCCTAGGGTATGTCTGCATATTTTTCATTCACAGGGGTTGAAAGGACAGTATCTTTCAGGGCTGGCCCAAGCTGAAATTAAGGCTGCAAACACCAGGCACTGAATGTTTCATTCAGCTCCCTGGTTTATTCTCTAGAGCCTCCAAATGGTTTCTATTAGTATGCTGAGGGAGAGCTCACTGATGGAATTAGTGAGAAACCAGACTGTCAATTTATTTATACCCAGCCTTAGGGCATAACCGTTGTGCATGTGTAAAGCTATTGAGATGCAGAGAATATTCTGTAAGTGTGTATGTATATGTGTTGACTAGAAGTGAGTTTGCAGGGAAAAACTGTTGCCCCAGGGACTCAGCAGTGACCAAAAGTGGGAGAGGCCGCTGCAGTGGCCACGCTGCATGCCAAAGATCCCTTTTCTCTGAGCACAGGAAACAATCAATCCCTCTGAAATCTCTTGTCTACTTGTGTTTATTAGTATCTTGTAACTCTAATTTTACTGTAGCTCTAGTTACCATTGTGAAGAAATTTCTAATTTAACTTCTGGAGTCCTTCCACCTTCTTGAACAATATCCGCATTATGAAACAGTTGCTGCCTTTGGTTCCAGGAGTGTTTCAAGCATATGAGCAATGAAAAACAGAGTTTTCCCATTGCATTGTCATTTTGCCTGTGAAGCATTTTGAGGGCAAGCTGAGAGAGATTGGAAACACTTAGCTGTGGATATTTATTTGATATATCAGTACTGAGTATGAATGAACTGTTTTTCCAGTATGATTTGATCAATTTTGTTCAGGAAAATTTGTATTGATAATGTCCTGGCCAAATGATGAGTCAAGGAATAGCTTTTTTCCTGCTCCCCAGTTTCCTATTACTAAGACAGTGTCAATTAAGAGATGCAAGTGAGCATCCTACTGCCCCAGCTGTTATGCTAGCAACAGTTTTGGCAGAAAAGGCAAGAAATTAATTGGTCTAACTAGACCAAGAGTTAATAGACTGAGTGTCTGTTTCATTCATCTGATTGGCTGTGTTGCCTACCTCTGGAATTTGTTTCTTTCCATGAAAAATAAACATATCCAAAACTTGGACTGTTATTAGGCATCACCTCCTCCTATGCAGTCTGTTGCAGTATGAAAATGTGAAAAGGGATTAGGAAAATTTGTTTAGCTCCATTATTCTCTGTAATAGCCAGGAAACAATTAACCTGTTATCCCTTCACATGATGCTGGCAAAAGCCTGCGTGACAGGGCCCGTGGGACCAATGGACGTATTTGTAGTGCGCAGTGGAATATCATGCATCAAGCTGATGCTGGTCCAGACTGATACTTGCATGTAACAGAGAGTTGAAACCATGCGATGTGAGCTGATCATCAAAGTAGGATAGCTTTGTTAGCATGTTTCTGAGGCTGGACTAAATGGGACTGATGAGCTTGTCTGCAACTTTCTGGTGCAGAGATAGTGTTTCCTGATTCAGAATTTGCTTAGATTCTGCTGGCTTGGAAGACTTTGCACCATGCTCCACTGCTCACATAGGCATGTCCAAAGGAGGACAGAGCCATAAAGCATTGTGCTAGACAGAAAGATGAGGTCATGGAGAATCCAGACTGGCAGGACCATGCAGGGGAGGTGCTGTCAGGCAGAGGCTTCGTCCTGTGCAGCTGTGTCAAAAGGACCATATACTGTCACTACATGTAGAGGCAACACAGCTTCACTGCCGTGGAGTTGTGCTTCCGACCAGCATATTAACCAAACCAAGGTGCGCCACTTCTACTGTTCTTTTCTTCTTTCTTGCATTTCTTGTAGAATATTTTCACAGCTGAGTTGTAAGCACAGTCTCAAACTGTTTACAAGTGTGTGTGCTGCACAGCTACAAGGGAAATGCCTGGAGCCCAAGCTTACCTTTTGGCAATGCAAGAGGGATCGATTATTAACCACTACACCAGCTTCTGGCATTGCTGGCAGATGTCATCAATAACATTAGTTTGATATGTCAGTTCTGTCAACAGCTTCAGTTTAATGGTAGTCATGCTACACACCTCCCGCTCCACCCTCTGCTGAGAGCTGAGGAGGGAGAAGGAGAGAATTATCTGAGTTAAAAAATACAAGTCTGTGTTTGAAGTGAATAAAATATGTTAACAAGTAATCCTCTAGCTGATGTTTCCAGCTGTTACTCCTGAGCTGTCTGGTATCAAAGCAATACGGGTCCACCGTACAGCAGCTAACTTCAGTGCGTGAGCAATTACTGTCTGAGGCTTCTGAGGTATATTATAGTTTTATTATTATTATTTCTCTGCTCATAGTTTCTTAAGGCCTCTTCATATCTTGAATAAAGCTCCAGGGAATCATAAAGCCACAGGCTGAGTTTTAGCACAGTCACTATTCGCATCTCCTGGATTGATAGGTACTTAGTATGTTGCCTTGATCTTGGAAGCAAGACCCTGAGATGCACCCCAGGGAAAGCTGCGAGATATTCTTTGTAATTTTTGTCCCTGAGAACATATCTCTCTTGCTGTGGAAATGACATCTTTTTGCTTAGAAGTGTCACCACTTCTGCCTGGCAATTGTAAGTCTGCCACACTAAAATATCTTAAGTCTTTTAAAGTAAAATAATATAACATTTAGGAATCTATGCAGAGCTGCTAAGCACTCTCATTGTTTTGCGTTAATGACCCTTGGTTCCCATAAGCCTCTCCATTTTCTTACTATTATTAATTATTACTATAGTTCATTGTACCTCGATTTTGCTTGGCAAAGCTTGCAATGGAGATGAACAGGATGGAGAGAAGAAAAGGAGTCAGAGATTTGCCCACTGTGATAAAAATACTTAAGAGACTGTTCTGAGAGCAGAAGTCGGTTCTCCAGAGACCCTAGACCCTGCCTAGCACTGGGGCTGCGTTTTCCCAGATTGTTTGTGTGCTCTTCTGGGCAGGTCCTGCGCTTATCTAGTTGTCCAGCTACTCCGTATGTTTGAGCTGTGTACTGTGTTGTGTTGTTTGTGTTCATCACCGTAATTACAGATTCACGCTTCGCTCACAGGATCTGAGAAAGGAAGCAGAATTACATCATCTTTACTATAGGAAAATGTATTTTTTTTCAGATAGAGCATTTGTAATACCAGATGATATTTGCATATGCTGGATCTGCTAGAGACAAAGTGATGATTTTCACCCTGTCCAAGTAGTTTGTGTCCTCTAACAAAAATGCACAAAAAAAGCCTTGCAAGAGAGCTGTAGTTTATTGGAGAAATCTCTTCTTTCTTCCATCCACCTGCATGTTTTTGGCTCGGAAATAATCTCTTTCAGTTCTACAGAGCTGCTCAGACCAAAAGATCCCAAAGCACTTTGCAAATGCAACAACTTTATACAGAAAAAAAAAAAAACACAAACCAGCAAGAGATCAGAGCTCAGCCTCGTTACGGATTAGCAGAACATGTATGGGCTTCATTATCTGTAAGATGTATACTAACAAATATCTAGTAGAGAGTCAAGTACAGGCCATGCTGGCATGGAGCTCACACCATGCATAAGGCTAATGCCAGGACTGTCAGTGTGGACTCCTGAGAGTTGCTAAGGAAACAGTCTTGGAAATGGAGCTGGAGCTCTCGACTGGCTGCAGAGATGTTTTGTGCTGCAAAAGCGCATGGAGTTGATACTGGCAGAGGCAGTAATTGTTCAGCAGTTGATTCAACCCCTGATGTGACAGCATTAAGGAATACATGGGATGCGGTCACTAAATGCCAAAGATGAGGGGTTTTGCAGTTTCTTAGTTTCTTTTTAGTGTATCTGAGCTTTATTGGTCTCCCACCCTCTCACGGCTTGGATGAAACTACCATTGATTACATTGACTTACTCCTCTGCAGGCCCTTGGTGTGTTCCTTCTTTGCTAGATCTTTATTTTATTTTTTTAATTAGTGAAAAAAACAAAACCAGGCTATTCATAATCGGGGTTCTTCCAAGCAAGGATCCACAGCTTGGAGGAGTCCTCCCTTGAAAGATGATGTAGATAATCTAAAACCTGTTTGTGCTTCTTGGTCTATGCTTATCTCTGCTAGAGAGACATCAGCTTTTAATAGACTGAGAAATTCCTTAGAGGTGTTTGTTATTTTGCAATTACTTTGCAATTGATTTTCTTAAAAAACAATTCATAACTTATTAAAGATCTCTTCCTCCGTTTCTTCCCCCCACCAATTTCCTTTTCCATCTTTGCTGCTGCCCAGTGTTTACAATCATAGGACCTATTTTTTTCCTATTGCTTAGGGAGATGACTCGTCTACAGAGAGAAAGAAAAAATGAGTCCTAATGATTTGTAAAAGTGGATTAACAGTCAGATCCTCCTGGGGTCTGAGTCTAATTCTTACAATGACTTCTTTTGCAAACCTAGTCGAGGCAGTTAAACTGTTTGCCTCCGTTTCCCCATTTGTCAAATAAAGGCTATTTTAGAATAGCTTCTGTAGACCAAGTGTTGTCAGTTAACTTGCAAATGATTCTGTAGGAGAAATTTCCATATGTAGCAAACGTGAACAAACCCCTTATTCAGAATGAAAGGAGGAATGTTAAGAGTTGTCCTGCAAAACAAGCCTGACTCTTTCCATGCACCTGTGAAATGCACACTCAGCACTGAGACTTTCTGCCTCTCTCTGTCAGGGTCTGCAGCTGGGAACTCAAGAGCTGGAGGAGATGGGAAGCAAGTTTTGCCTTGGTTTGCTCATTCTGCACCTCAAATCCCTGCCCTGCAGCAAGAAGGTGATGGCTCAGGCAGCACTCCTGCTAGATCTGGAGGAGGAGATAACAGACTGGGCACAAAGGTCAGTGATAGTATTCAGAGGGTTGTCCTGTGATAATCAAGTTGGTGGGGATATGTTTGGAGTTTTAAACCTGCAGAAATGGACTCTTCTTATGGCTGAGATTTGCATCTTGGGAACTGGAGTGTATTGAGAGTAATCGGACAAGAAGATACAATCGACTCCCAAAGAAACTACTAAAACGGTGGTTCCCTGCCCTGCAGCTGTCCATGTGGATAAAAATGGTGAAAGAAAAGAACCTGATTTCTATTTTCCAGTGAACTTCCATTTTTTCCTCTCAAAACTGTTTACTGGAGCATAGGGATGGTGCTGTCCCAGAAAAAATGAATCATCAGGAAACATTTTTCTACTCACAGGAGTGTCAGGTGATGGTCTGTCCACATCAGATCCTCCATGGAGAGGATCTCTTACAGGGAAATCATTCTCTAAGAGCTACAGGGCAGGGAACAAATATTGCAGGTGAGAGAAGGACTTTGACTCAATGATCTTAAAGGTCTTTTCCAACATAAATGATTCTATGATGGCATGATTTAGAAACTGTATGCCTGATTCTGCAAAGATTCTTCCAGACATTCCTCTCTTCCTCACTGAATTGAGTCCTGCGGACACTTAAGAGCATAAGTTTGTGACTTTTTGGTGCATAGAATGAAGTTGTGATCCTACTGATTATTTAAGAGATGTTTTTCCAAATCGCAAAATTAATTTCTTTGCTCCCTACATTCGATGGGTTGTATTTAAGTGAGGTTGCCCCATTATAAATATATGAGGAATTTGTCCTGGATAAGCGTCAGTGTGGGATTCTTCAGCTTGAATTTGTGATGAAGCAGAAATATATATATTCTTTCTAGACCAACACCACTTGTTAGTGCTATGTGCAAGCACATATGCTTGCAATAATGTTTTTCCAAGAGAAATGGAGAAAGAAAACTTAGTGATGTGATATGATTTGAAGCTCCCCAATGGGTTTGTCATCAAAGCGCTCTCTCAGCTTCATCAATGAAAAGCAAGTTTTTCAGTTGCAGAAATGCCGCCATAATTTATAGCAGCTTCCAGTCTTCCCCCTGCAGGAATACTTAACCGACATTACCACCACCTGTTCCTCATGCCGAAAACCATTCTTACAAGCTTGTTCGCAGTTTCTAATGTTTATGAGGGACAATGAAAAAAGAGGGAAATGTAGAGACATTCCTTTGGATTAGCTGCGCTCACTTGTACGTGTGAAAATATAAACGAAGCAATTAACTTGTATACTAAACACCATCAATGTCTTGGACAGCCATCCAACATATCATTGGTATATCATTAGAGAGTGCTACTGAAGCCTGGCTGGGTGGATGGATTTGAGATATAAATCAAACTCTCACTTTTTAACTAGAGCTAGAAGAGCCTTTGTATGAAAATAACTTCTCTTATGGGAAGAAAAACATTGAACCCTGACTAACCTCAGACACTGAAAAAGAGCCATCTGGTCACACTAGCTCAGTGAGCATTTTCCCTGATCTTTGCAGTTTTCTGTTACTATTTTCTTTAGTTGGTTTTATATTAATGAGGATTCATTCCATTTTCCCAATATTGTGTGGTAGTTGATCAGCACCCAAATGATAGTAAGAAGCTCTGTAATTACAGATAGTTTTAAAGAAGTTAACAACAAAAAGTTCCCTACTTTGTAAAACTCCCCTATTGTTCCACATGTGTCCATGGTAGCTGAAAGTAAAGCCTTCTGTCCCTTCAAGTTTGGCCAGCATTAGTGAGTACCTCCATGGCATCCAGGGATATAATGTCACTGCTAAAAGGCAACATGACAGTCACTTGTTCGTTTTCAACCCACTGGGTAGAATTGCACGTTTGTGGAATTTTGGTAGCTTAGGTGCAATTTGTTACCATTTGCAGACCAGACAAACAGCTGAATTGTTTAATTCCACCTAGATATGTCATATTGCAGGAGCTTGTTGCAGAAGATTGGGGGAAGGGAGACGCAGAGACCAAAGGGTTTGCTAGCATATTCCTTTTAAAAATAAATAATTCATGGAAAATGATTGTGCAGTATATTGATTCTGATTCTGAAAATTAATACTTTGCTGCTGAGTTTCTGTGAGTATCACGAAGAGAATTGCATGATTTGATTTTAGTGGGGATAGGAGCCCTATTGGAACTAACAGAAGAATGCAGGATACAGAGAGCACACTGATACAGGCAGGAGGGCAGCTATTTCTATACTGTTCTCTCAACTTACAGACTTTGGGGGGAAAAAAAAAAAGATTATCAAAACATTTCTCTGGAGGAAGCTGAGGGGAGTACCACTCAGTCTAATCTTACTCTGTAGAGATTAAGTCTAGTCTAGCTCTTGTAGGTAGCACAAGGAGGTCACCAGAGCCTTGCATCTTACTGGTGGTATATCATTGCATCAATGGAGAGTATACTCTGCTGCTTCCTAGACTAGACTCGTCTTTATGGGTTTAAGGAGAATGAAATGTTTGTAGTTTAAAACTAGCTCTGTTGTGTTCTGTGGTTACCACAAAAATGCACAGCATCCTTGAATACTTCCTATACTCTCTGCTTCTGAAAGTGTAAGTAGATGTAAATGAAAATACCCAGGTGTTCGTGTACCTTTGTGTGCTCATTTTGGGTATTTTTGGTCTGACTGTGCTTGGGCGTCCTTCAGGTGCAGCACAGAAAAAGTCTGGGCAGTTACCTTCTGCAATTTTTTTCTTATATGCTTTATATCATGAACGGTGCTGACTTTAAACAACTTGCAGGCTATCCTTATTCTAGAAGTCTGCACTGTCCTGGTCCCAGGAAATTATATGCACGATACATATTTTAGTGGGAAGCAATGACTCTGTAGTGAATGTTTTCTGGTAAAGGCAAGCGTGTCCCAAAGACTGTCCTGCTGGCATGCCTAGAAAAAGGTACAAATACGGGTGATTCTTATCAGAGCATCATTCACCAATATCAAAAGAAAAGATTTATTACTGTTCAACCTTGATGAGAGCGTAAGCTTTATTTAATTGTTAGGGTTTTGTTTTGTGGAAAGCAAGCTGCAATTAAGCTGTGAGCAGTGCGATAGATTGCATAGTCCTTATGTTAAATATGTCTATCTTGATCTAATGTGTTTCCTAAATATGTGTTTCTGAGTGCCCATCTCTGTAGTACTGTGGGTGACAGGTCAAGCCATGGAACAAGAAGTTAATCCAGCACTGGATATAGCTGACTCCCAGATGAAATGTCTCATTGCAAAGGTACATAGATCAAAAGCTGTGGAGTCAGAGGTCTCTTCTGTTGTGAAATCCCTGCAGTTCATGTCCTGCGTTTGTCTCTCTTTGTCCTGGTGTCTGGTGCACGTGGCATTGACTTGGCATCTCAGCATCTCCCTCCGACAGCAAACATTTTCACCTGTCAAGGTTTATAACTGTATGTGTCTTTTAAATTTCCTCTTCAGGCTGTCTCTGCTCTGGATATTTTGCAGCCTTAGTCTTTCACCACTGCTGTGAAGGGGATGAAGGATTAGGCTGGACCCTGCCTGCTTCCCTGAATTACACTATTTGCTGTGCACTTTATATAGCTCTGTCAGAATCAGTGGTTAGCAAATTGGAGTAAGGTAATAGCTGTCAGGGCAGTGATTGGTCTAATGGGGGCATCCTGTGTGAATGGGGGATTTCTCACATCACATCAGGTCCGTCATGTTCAGCATATTGTCTCCAATGAGTCAAAGAAAGGTGGAAGAAACCTTTAGCAGACCTAAATAAATATGGTTAGGTACATAGGCAAGAATTTCTTCTTGTCCCCAGTCTACAGTCTATCTTTCCCTTAAAGTCTGAACTGTAAATGGAGTCATTTACAAGCATCAGTGGGGTAGCTGTTGTAATAAGTTCTCAGCAGAAGCAGAGTAGCAAAGTAGCTGCATCTGAGAAGTAGTAAAGGGGGCTGAACTTCCATCAGTGGGGCTATACGTCTAGTAGGACAGTAGAGTGTTTCCTCTAAAGCTGAGAAATCCTTGGACATCATAAAGTTGGCCGAACAGCTCTGTGTCACTGGTCCTCAACATGTCTATACGGCAGCTGTCTCATGAACATGCCAGAAGTTGGAGAAGTTATAAGATAAGATACATTAGAACTACAACGTGTGATGGTGAGGAAGAGGAATTAAATTGCTCCCTGTATTAGCCAGTCTCTTAATTAGCAACCTGTGCTCCTGAGACACTTCATATTCACTCTCACACTTATCCAGGCAGTATCACCCTCATGTTGCACAAGACGTACTTAGTTGTTTGTGGCTTTTCTTTTCACAAGTGATATTTAGGTGTTTTTCTGCACCAACTAGCCCTTTTTCCACCAGCATTCAATAGGATTGGTCTTATGGACCACTCTGACAAGGTCAAAGGCCAAATATATGGAGAATTTTCTGGGCTTTGCAACATTTTCAAAAAAAAACAAAGCTGTGTGTCAGGTGCTCATACAGGCACTTTATTCTGCCCTTTCCCAGACTTGGCCTCAGAAGCACACTATTGCCATGCTCCAGGAAGAATCACTAATTTGGTGTTTCCAGCCTCCCTCCGTGCCTTGCATTCAATTCTGGCATTCAGAACCTCTCTGCTGGGAAAACGAAATGCCAGCCTGTACTTCGGACATCATGGTTTTTGATAATAAATGTCATGCCTCTTTTGCTGTAAAAGCAATTAGGTTTTAAGTCAACGCTGTCCAGGTAACTTCACATCTGTCGTGACCCCAAAAGAGGATGGGAAGTGACTTTGTTCTCTTAAAGCAGGTTAGAGAGAGAGAGAAAGCAAGAGCAACCCCGCACTGTAGGTATCCTCCCCTTCTTCCTCATGGTTTGAACTGATGGCACATTCTTTCATTTTCTTTTTCTCTGCCCTACACATTGTGCTAGGAAATGTTTTGCATTCACTGTAGCCATTTATACAAGACACATCTTATATCCTGAGACAGGCTTTTGCAAAGTCATTATGCATTATCTGCTGACTCAGATATTATTAATCTCCTGTGTTTTTTCATCATTTCTTACCTTTCTTGAGCAGAGCCAAATCTTCCTTCACCTCAGTGGTAAATATGTCTAGCTCTGCTATTAATCAAAAGCAGAAGACTTAATCACTGCTCCGGTCCTTTGTCCAGATGTAATCTTTTCATCTTCCATACACTGAGCGAAGTTAGATTGGTCAGCGTGTGGATGGCAAATCCAAGAATTGACAAGACAGATTTGCAGATCATTTGGAACTGTGCTTGCTCTTCTTCTCTACCGCACTGATGCATCGTCGTGATCCTGGATAGTATTGAACTGTTGGTTTTCCGATCTTTTCACTATAACGCACCTTCCCCTGATTACGGCTGTGAAAGCAATTCCACTAATCTTTTAAGCTACATGGCCAAAATGTGATTCAGATCACACTAAAGTGAATTAGAGGAAATGAAGCAGACAAGAAAGATGAAAGTTCGAGCAACAAAATGATGCAGATAGAGCAAAGTGTGCTTGCTTCACTTGGGACATCTTTAGTGCATCTTTGAATAGCAGAAATGTAGCATTATATTTGTGTGCAGTGATGGGAAACGGCTCCCTTGCCTGGTCGTTTGGGTCTTCCTGTAATTACAGGAAGATTATACAAGCTGGAACAAATTTCAACTGAAGTGTTTGAGTGCAAGACAGCACTTTGTCCTGCAAAATACCCCATCACCTCACAGGCAGGGTGCACCAGCAGTTGTGGCATCCAGTCCCCCAAGGCAGACCGGACAGTTGGACTCTGGCGAGTCCTCTGACACATGGATGAAGATGAAAGCGCTTTTTCATCATTTAGTGAATCTAAACCCATGGGGAAAAAATCAGCAGGAATTATTTGACTGTTTTGATTCAGATTTCTGTTTGATTTAAGCTTCATTTTTCTTTAATTAAAGATTTGGTGCATTTTTAACCTTGATCATCTGTAGACATTAAATACTTTATGACAGCTTTCCGAAGAGGAGGTTGTTCATTGATTCTATTTTTTAGCTTAGTCACAGATTTTATTGCTGGTAAAGGAATTTGAAATTTCTACTGCATTATGAGCATCTCTGGATGTGGTATTTCTGTATTTGGATGTTGGAGAGAAAAGTGCTGTGGAAGTGCATTTACCTAAGCAAGCCAAACTGCCGTGTCACTTTGGTGCAGAACATGAGGGAAAAGGAGTTTCTAATGTATTTCATATAACACTTGTGAAAGCATAGTCTGACATTAATGCAATGTGACAGGTACGAGAGTCCTGAAGCTGGGCTTTGGAGCAGCCTCATGTTGGTGTAATCATTTAGGGTCAGTTCAGGAAATGCCTTAACTCCCAACTGTCTTGTAATGCTCTCTAGTGATCTTTCACACTGATGTTGCAAAAGAGTGGTATCTTCTTGCCCCGCCAGGGTCTGACCTAAAGAATTGCTGCCTCTGCTATTGAGAGGAAAAAACCCTCAGATTTTGAGTTTGGATCTATTACAGGCTTTAGATTTTATTGTCATTATATGCCTTGATAATCATGTTTTCTAAATAAGAACATAAACCTTCTTCTATCCACCCCTTCATCCTTCTTATCCTGCACTCTTCAGAATCTTTCCTTTGTTATTACAAGAATACAAGCCCAGTGAATTCTTTGGAAGTTCAGCCAAGCAATACAACCTGTAATGAATATATTTGGTATTCAGAAAGCTTTCATGTTCACAGGTGAGCCTCTGTAATTCAGCAACTTTTCATTAACACTTTCTGGAGCTGTCCCTATTTTCCTCTTATTGATTTTTTTTTTTTTTTTTATTACTATTATTATGAAATACTTTGGGGAGCTGCACAGCTTTTGTTGATTGTTATCAAATGCCAGCCCCAGCTATGCCAGACTGGGTACAATTATTCACACTTATTTCAGAGGTAAATAATTTATCATTTAATAGCTAATAATAGCATTTAAATAGCAGCAGAAAGGAAGGATAGTAAAAGAGCAAATGGAAGAGAAAGAGATCTTAGAAGGAACTTTAAACATGCACAAAAGCACTGCTTGCTGTCATATCTGTCTGAGGTTGTTCAAATTACCATACCCATACAGATCTGACTGGACTACAGATAATGAACTTGTATATATCCAGCAGAACAAATGGGCTCTGCGTTGCCCATTCTGTGAGGCATATTGCTATAGTACTGTCTGGTATTAGACATTTTTGTATTGATTAGGAGCATCTCTATTTCTGTGGTGCAGTCCTTTTCCCTTCAGATCTAACTTGAAATATGAAAGCCACTGGGGCCTTTCACATGCTGGGATTGAAAAATAAAACTGATTGCTATCAGGGGTTCAGAAGTGATTCCCATTTATGAAGTGTCCCCCAGAAGAATGCATTATGAGGGATGTACGCTTTCCTCTGACGTGGCCTTTATATAGACCAGGATAGTGCTGACACTGGAACAGAATAGATGGGTTTTTTTTTTTTCCAAGAGGGTACAAAAGATGATGGGAGGATCAGTCTGTTTAGACTATTGGTCATCCTGAATGCAGTAAGAGATGGAATCTCAGACTGAACATGTCACAGGTCTAGTGCTGAAAAGGCAAGTTCAGAGGACTATATATAGCCTTATATAGACTGTATGTACACTGCAGCAGTAGCTGAAACATCAGTTGCATTAGATTTGGGGCTGTGGCACAACAGCAGGAGGAAACAGCCTTGTCAGTGCAACTCTGCTGTTGATCTCTGTCCTTTGCTTTCAGCTGTTTGACAGTATGAAGAGGATATAGATGAACAAGGCATTACTGTGGTGGGAATCATTGTGTCTTTGGGCTGGTGGGAGACATGGATAAATGATAAAGCTGTTTCAAGGATCTTGGTGATTTGGTGTTTCCTTGTGGAAGTTTTCTAAATGGTGTTCCCAGAGTCCTGAAAGAACTTGAGACTTGTGAAAACCAGAGAACAGACAGAACTGTCATACCGATACATGGTACAGTACCTTCTTTCAGGCAGGAGAAGCAATGGAATGAGTGAGTAGGATGGTAGTCAGGTGAAATGAACTTCCAATCCTTTAGAAGAAAGCATATTTTTGTGGAAGTAGTGTATTTTGCATCTGATGAGTGGTTCTCTATTGCAATTGTTACTTGAGGTGACCTCTAATTAATCTGTCCACAGCTCCCAACAGAGCCTTTTGAGGAACACCTTCATGCAGGCAAAAATTAGAGTGGTTGAGGGTCAAAACAGGCTTTGCTCTCCCATGTGTTGGAGAGTTAATCATGGGGCGTAGATCCCGGGAACAAGAAGCTTTTTGATCTGGGTTATCTGGATCAAACTCTTTACCATGTGGAGTTCTTACCTCTTGGACCCAACATAGGGGGCCCAGATGTCCAAGCATCACAGAATTTAGAAGCAAATTGAAATGAATGCCTCACAACCCTGCACAGCAGTGGTGGTGACAGTAGTGCATACATTGCCACTGTCTAAAGTAGATTTCCTGTCATGGGTGAAATGTAGGGATAGAAGGATCTGAATCCCCTGTAAAACAACCAGTGGGATCCAGTTTTTCACCAGGTCAGAAGTTTGTACCTGTGTAAGTTATTCAGACAATAAGAGCTAAGGAGAGCCAAACTGGATTGATATAACAATGCTCCTAGGCACATTGTGTCCCCATCACTGCATCCTTTCTCTGCAAACAGAATGTAAGAGCAGAGATTTCTGCTTTCGAGACAAACAACTTATTGCAGGTTTTTTTGGTCTCGTGCCCAGCCTGCAAATGAGAGTCTGACCAGGCCTCTTGTACTGTGGTGACAATGTACAACTGCTATCTAGGAGCATGTCAAAAAACTTAGCAAGACAAATGAGAGACTAAATGGTTAAAAGGATAGAGAAGGCAGAGAAATTCATAATTAAAGCTGTCGAGTTGCAGTAAAAGGAATGCATAGCCTGGAAGGGAAAGCGGGTGGGCGAGCAAAGTGTCATATTTGGAGGTGAAAGTTGGCACTTGAACAGCATTTTAAAGTACTCCAAAGCCACCTCCACTGACATCTCGGCTGTATTGTATATTCTGTCAGAGGCTCCGGCTGCTCCGTGTATTGTGGCTGTGACTCACACACAGACCTTGCTGCTTGCTGCCATGCTGGATATTGTGAAGAGAGACATGGCAGAGGTATTGTGTGAGACATGAGAGAATTGTGTGCAGGTTGTTGTTTCAGGGCCCAGCACACACATGTGCCAGTGTGGATGAGTACTTAGGCATAGAGATACAAATGTGAAAGCCAGTCCCTGTGGCCTCTGACAATTCATTGTATTCTCTCTGAAACCATATGGATTTATTAGGATGTATAGGTTAAATGTGATGTTGGCAAAAAGAACTCCTGAGAATTAGGCTGGAGCTGAGACTAGAAGGAGGTGAGGGGGAAGATTGACATGAAATTAATACTTAGCCTTTTATTTTCTGTCTGCAGAACAGAAATGTACTCAAGCTTAAAATCCCAGATCCAATTCCCATTAATGTGGGGAAAGTTCACTGTCAAGTACAAGATGAAGACCCATCCCTTTTTGGCCCTGGCCAGTGTGTAGCACTTAGTAATGCAGCCCAGATAAGTGACCTACTCTAGAAGTCGTCCAGGGCAGAACACTGCCACTTTCTCATCACTGTCACAGTGCAACGTGCGAGGTGTGGGACTGATTCTCTCCAGTTAATTTCAGGAAAGTTGAATTTCATTTTTAAAGTAACAGTAGCATGTTTTATGGTTAGACCTTCAAATATATCCCTAACCATTTAAAAATACATAATCAGCAGCTTTATCTATGGCACATTGTTCACCATTTAAACTATAACAGCTTCCTTTTAAGTGTTAAGTTACTTACTACCTTAAATCCATATTTCAACATGAGGTAGAGTTTGAGGATTTGGACTTGGAAGGCAGAATAAGCAATAGAAGCAGCTGAATGCCAGAAAAAGATTCTGCTATCAGGCTAGTATTATCAGAAATTAAGAATAAGGGGAAGGATAGAAAGGATTTGTTCTCTATCTGTTTCTCTAATCTGTTTGGTCTGTCTAGTCTGCCCAACAAGTTTTTACATCACACTCTGTACTTCAGAATTGTTTCTGAAGATGCCATTTTATAGCATCCTCCAAAAAGCACCAGCATCTCATTAAAAGATAAAAGTCCAATGCAATTCAAAGAGAAAGCAAACACCCATTTCACATAATAAAACAGTGTTTCATCTTCCATTGAGCTGCAGGGGGCAGCCAAGAATTTGGGTAAAGTATTACTACCTGGCTTTATCTTGGCAGGCTTTCTCTAGTATTAATACTTATTTTTTGTTCTATCTAGCACACAACTTGTGTTTTCATCTGTAAGTGAATCGTAAGAGGAGAGGATCTGCTGTAGTACATTAGTACAGTCAAGTGTCCTTTCTGACAGTGCTCAGCATTGGAGGTTTCAGAGGGGAATGCAAGAATTTGCAATAGTGGACAATTACAGAATACCCCTACCCTCTGGGGAATGCCTTTCTATCTTCAGATAGTGATTTATTTATACCTGGAACCATGAGAATTTGTAGCCTTTCCGAATAATTATAATAACAATAATCCTATCTAATGAAATGTTCCAGTGCTCTCATTTTCTATATAAGTGCCTAATGCTTTTTGAATCTTACATTGCTCCTGGCTGCACCCTGCTATCTCATGAGTTTTTTAGATTAGCTGTGTGTTGTGCAGAAAGAGAAAGTATTTCCTTTCATTAGCTGGTCTTTCACCTTTGCAAATGCACCTTTGTCCTCTGCTGTAAGAGAGAATAATTGGGAGCGCCCAAATTGTCAGTTATTTTGTAAACCTCTATCACCTCCCTTCTCGTGCATCTGGTCATGAAAGATGCTCAATTTTTTTAGTCTTCCTGTGCCTCTAACTACTTTCACCACCTTCTTTGGAACCCCGCTTATTTATGTGTTATCTTTTAAGATATAGGAAGACAAGAATTCAATGTGGTTTTGCTAGGACAGTGTAGCATTTGTTAAAGTAACAGTTTTGTAATATTTTCAGTGTTGTCCATGTGCCTTGCCCTTGAGGTTTAGTATTTTCAAGAAGGATGGTGTGTTCCTGGATTAATCAGTTCTGTCCTCACCTGGTTTGATGAACAGTATTGGAGAAACCATTTTATCTTTAGGCAATTATCTTGGAAGATTACTGGCCACAAATGGGGTTGGTGAAGGAAACCAGAGTGTCTCATGTGAAAGTACATGCCCATAAGAAATCATGTCATGTTTTTTAGACCTTTTAGATTTCAGTATTATGTGCCTGGCCTGAAGACAGTGCTTATTCTTACCTAAATAGCCTAGAAAGGACCAAGTAGAAAAAAGACAAATGGATGAGGATGTGATGCTGGCAGTTTGTGCATAGTACAGAATAGGGAGCAAAAGACAGAGGGTCCCTATAAGAGGTAGATACGGAAGGGTAAGGGCAGGACAAGACTTAAGGCCTCTCCCTGTCTTCCCCTGCAGCTCATGGAAGTGATTCTCAATACCACAAAGAACCTGATGCCTTAGTCTCGAGAGCTCAGGATTAAAAAAAGGGTTACATGGAAATATAAATAATGGCTTAGGCTGAAAAATTGGTGTAGGCACTTTGACAATGTCTCTGAGGTGTCTTTGCCCCTTTCAAGGAGGAACAGATTGGAGACATAAGATGCAGAACCGCAGCTTTTGTTCACTTTTCTCTCTTGCTTTAAAATCATATCTGAATTCTTATTGTGCAAATGTACGGTTCAGGATCAAAGACTCATCTCTGAGCAGAGAAGGTCTCTGGAGAGCAAGGCCTGAAGGCTAAGCCCACTATACTGCTGCTGCTGGCTGTATAATAGTCTATTTGGGATATCTAGTCATGCATGACCCAGCACCTGGTGGTAGAGCGAAGCTGAGAGCGGTGTACTCAGTGTCCTTGCATAACTTTTGATCTTTGTTCTCTTTGCCAGCTCAGGTCCCTCTGATGGCCATGGTCCATCAGGAGTTTATCCTCACCAGTGTCAGATGTCTGTAAGGATCTTCTGTAATGCAACATCTACTAATTCCTTAAATTTCTCAGAAATGGAATGCTCTGGCATAGGGGCTGGAATCTATCAGAGAAGGGATAATGGATAGGATCACATGAGGTCTCTGCTCTTTTTTCCTCAAGTCTCCTTTCTGGCATTTCCATCCACTTACAGAGTGACTTTAGGTAACCAGCTATTGGGAAAGAAGCAATAGAAAGATGTTTAGTGAAACTTCAGAGATTATTTCTGCTGCAGGTATGACAGGAACAGCCATGAAAACAGCATACCTGTTTGCATAGAGGTCTCTCATGCCTTGTGGTGCTTTCCTGCCTTCACTGCATCCCTTGTGGGATGCTGGATTTGTGTGCTAAGAAGGCTGCTGTTAACACAGCTTAAACATGACACCTCACAAACAGCGATGCCCTTGATCCATCATTAAAAATGTCCTTGACACACTGTGGCATCAGAAGGAACGTTTGCGATGCTAATTGCTGGCAGCCCTGTTCTACCATGGATGTTGCACAGAAAGCCCCAATACATTTTGTATTAATTTTTGGGGAGGGGGCTGGTTTGGTTTTGCTTCTTTTTTTCTTTTCTTTTTTTTTTTTTTTAAAAAAAAATGTTTCCCTGAAGGGTGTACGAGAGCTGTGAGGGTAGGTGAAATATTGGAAGTGTATCAGGGAGCCTCAGAGCTTCAGGAGTAGTGAAACACAGATCCCTGCTGTGTCTCCCTCAACAGAGATTTATCTTCTTATAGTTTGGGCCTGGGCTTTTCTCTGGTCCTTTGCCCACTGAGTGACATTCCTGTGCACTTTGCAGCCTTGCTACATTGTCCTCTCGGCTAGATCTGTGGCTGATGTAATTGGGCAGAGTTTTCAACTGCTTCACAGCCTTTATACCTTCTGGGTGTCCAGCCTACCTCCATCTCCTCTGTAGTAGTAACACAAGTATGCCTGGAGAATTTCCATACTTGTTCATGCCTTGCTTTTCTAGAATTTGCCAGTGCTCTGTAATGGTTCAGAAAATAGAGGCATGGAGGCATATGCCCTTGTTTAGTCCCTGCTGATGGGTCAGAAGTGGAGATTAATAGGATAGGAAATGTGTTTCTACTCTGCAGTCAGTAAAGGAAATTCACTGGAACTAAATTAATCATGAAACAGACAAAAAGAAGAGAATAGATTAGCAGGGAATTAACTCATTAATTAGATTCATACCAAAGTTCATAAGAGGGTTTCCTTCAAGATAACAACCGAGTTCAAAGATTAGCAAGGGTTGGTCTTGGGGGGCACACTATCTTATTTTTGAACTCTGACAGGTTTTATTTTAGCCCACTGTTTGCCTGCTTATAATGGTATATCAAACAAGCTACTGGAAGGAATTTAGCAGCTGGCAACATCTAACCACAAAGCGCCCAACGATAGAAGCTATTATCAGCCCATTCACATTGCTAAGCCCTGGTTCGTGGTGTTAACGTCAGTGCGGGAGCCCTCTCTGTTGTGCCACCTTGCTATATTTAGAGCTTGACTGCAAGTCCTTGTGTGAATAGCAACAGCTTGTTGAAGAGTGTTTTTTCCAGCATGATAGTGAGCAGAAACCTTATGCAGATTTAAGTAAGGTGAAGTGCTAAAACACTGTCCTCCATGCTGCACTTCTAAAGACCCCCCAACTCTCTCTCTTTGTTCAAACTCACAGTGGTGGGGTGGGATGGAGGTAAGTTACTGCATGTTTCTAAGGAGATGGGGTTTGGCTGCAGTCTCCTCACCGTTCTAATGGGACGCTTCTCTACATGATCCCCTCTTAGGCTGGGCTGCAGCTTGGACACAGGGTTAATTTAGGATCCACACAGCAGTGTTCTTGTTAAAGCAAGATTTACACTGCCTATCTTGTTCGTTGCACTTTACTGTAAGCTCGCTTGCTGTGCAACTAGAATGTCTTCCTTCATGTTGCCAAGTACAGATACTCTGGTGAAGGAAACACAGGAGAAAAGAGAACTCACTTTGCAGTTACCTGTTCCTCTGTGTTGCAAAAAGGCTCTGCCAGCTCCCTTTAGGGTCTGCATAGCCTTTGGAGGGAGACCTGCTGCTGCCCAAATGCCAGAAGGTCCCTGTTACCGAGCTGTGTGTTGTAACACATGCCATGCTGCTGCACAATGGAGCTGGTGAGCAGTGTGTTGAGACTGGTTTTTGTAATGGGTTCTTAATGAACTAACACACCAGAGTTAAACACTAGTTGAAATGAGAGTGAATCCGCATGAGAAAGGCCCCCTGCTTTCTGACTTACCCTTTCACATCTCCTGCTTTTGCTACATCTCAGCATGAATGCAATCAAACCGTACTCAGGAACATCTGATCTGCCTATTTGCCACTTAGGACTTTCTGGGTATGAAGTTTCCACATTGTTTATTTAGAGTTAAATGTTCTGCTGGGTCTCTTATCACTTTCTGTAAATAACAACTGTCCTCAAAATTCTTCAGGCTGATTACTGAGACTGACAATCTGTGTGTTTTGAGTTGCTGAGCTGTATTAATCCCTAATATACTCTGGTCTGTGGATCGAAAAGCTAATGCACTGAGGATGTCACAAGAGTTAAAAGCCAAAGGACTTACTCTTCTTGGACACATGAAGTACTTTGTAATGTGAATAAATCTCCCAGCAGGAACAGCGCATATTTCTGCTGTGCATAAAGTGGTAGAGGAGTCTGCCTTTGAATGCAACATGACAGAGATTTTATAGCACCACAGCTAATTCATTTCTAGAAAAGACAAGGCACACTTTATTTTTACCTACCTGTAGCTTGTCGTGGTAAAGTGTATTCCACTTAATGTTGGAGTTGATGGGGGGTGGGATACACGCCTACGCACGGACAACAACTATACCAAAGTCCTTCAGGCCCACCAAGTGGGATTCATCAGCTTTATTCACTATGTAAAAGTTAAGAATCTGACCACTTCAGTTATCAAAAGCTTTCTTTACAGTCATTGAGAGCAATTCATCCAATCTATCTTAGACACCTTTCACAGGTTCCACTTCGATTTAGTAGCAGGATAGCTAACTAGGGAAAGCTGTGTCACCAGAGAGCGGGGGGGGGAAAAAGAAAAAGAAAAGAAAAGAAAAAAAAAAGAGAGAAGGCGTAGGCTATGGCTGTAATCTGTTCTCCTTTCTGTTTTAGAGTCTAAGCCTCTTCCTATCAGAGCGTGAAAGCTGGAAATGCATCTCCTCAAACTCTGTTGAAAGACACCTACTAGCAGCCCTTGCTAAAATGCAGATGGGAAAATGAAAGGAGGAGCTATCAGGTCCACAGATTATACAAAATCCAATCCAGAGTTTATACTGTGATAATTCAGTCCTGTATAATCAACACCAGACTGATGAAATATCAGCTTGTACTGTGGATGTGACCCAAGGCAATTGAAGACTTTACTGTGCTTTGGATCAGGACAGTTAAGAATGCAGAGTACACATTCAGTGAGCAAAACATTTATTCTTTGTGCTTTTAGTATAGCAAAATGCTTTGCCACTTCTTTTGTTTCCTTCCTTCAGTCACAACAAAGGAATGTTGCAAGTGGCTCCAGAGAAGCAAAGCCTAGAATAGAAAAGGGATTTAGAGAGAGGATAAGAGATTAGATGAAATTGGTAAGAAAAAGAATTCCCAGTACCATGTTCCCAGCTCAGCCTTCTGAAGGGAAGCCCTCTGCTCCTGATTCGTTATGATTCACTTGGCAGCTCTGCTCAGAGAGGCCTCTCTCCTTCATCTATACTGCTATAAACTAACGCTACTAACTAAGCCTGGTCGCTGCTGATGCATTGTGCACAGCTTTCATTAATCTATTTGTGCCTAACAGCTCATCAATGAAAGCTCATTCTAATTCCCTTCCTTCTGATCTTCTGTGGACCTTTTGTGAGTTTGCAAGAAAGGAGTGACCTGTAATACTCCCTAGGTTCAGCTGTAGCATGAGCAAGTTTTGTTCAAGCTTTCCTTTAACTCTGCACAGTTCAATCAGTGCACGTTGATATAGACTTGCACTTCCTCATCTTCCTGTCTTTTAACCTTACAGTGATTTGCTTTTAAATACTGTTGTCTCCAGTAGTGATTGATTTTCCTGGTTTGGGTGCCATGTGCAATCTTACCAGCGCATCCCACTTCTGATATGCAACTATTCCTGCTATGGTTGGTAGAAAGTGATGAAAGTCATCCCGCACTGCTCTGGCAGACCTGAACTCTTACAGCCCTGCTGCTCTGCCAGTTAGTATGGAAATTATTCCTCCTATATTATCATTGTGGGGAATGAACTTCTAGCTTCATTTGTGTTTGTATAAAATCAGAGAAGTTAAGGGCTGGTAGGGATCTCCACAGGTCACCTGTTTCCCCCAGTGAGGATCAACTTTACCTGTATCATTCTTGATATGTTAGTTTAATCTTTTCTTAAAGAGCTTTAATAATGGAATTACCAGACTCTCTCCAAATATCTATTTCAGATCTTACTACCCTGCCATTTTCCAGGTATCTAGCTTGAGCCTTGTCTTGCTACAGAAGTCCTTGCCAGTTATTTTTTGCCCTGTCCAGCCTAGATATAGAGAAATGATTATTTGCTTTCCAATGTCTCCTCTGGACCCTTTTCAGTTGGGCCAAGTCCTCCTTGAATTACATAGCCCAAACTGAAAACAGAATGCTATTGGAGATGTTAATAGTGCTGGATCAAGAGAAAGCAGATTAATTTATATGTCTTGCCAGCTTACACTCTTTATACCCACCCAATGTTGTATTTGCATTTTTGTAACAGAAAGGAATGGGTGGCTCATGTTCAGCTTGTGCTCTTCAATAATGCAAATTGTTTTTTTCCAGTAGAAATGCTACCTTGTCATTGCTTCTCATTCATGTGTTTGTACCATTGATTATTCCTGTCTAATTGTAGTAACTTGACCCTATTGAATTGCAACTGTTTTCTTCAGGCTGCATCTCCAGTCTGTCAAAATAATTTTGAATTTTAATACAATCTTTGTCTTACTTTGTTTCATCTGCAAATTGTAGTAACATACTTCCTATTTCATCTAAATCTTTAATGAAAATATTGAATTGTACCAAATCCATGACTGAGTCCTGCAGAAGCTCATTCAACAGATCTATCCATTTTGACAGTGAAAGACTGAGAACTGCTGAGTACAATTTTCTAAACAGTTTATATATTTACTCTGCTGTAGTTCGTCTAGACCATGCTGCTTATTTGCTCTGAGAATTTGAAATGGTTTCAAAAAACTTTACTGTATGACATCTTGTCCACTGAGTATTCCCCTGATATCTTCTCACAGAAGCAAATTAGAATGGGTCATCATAATTTGTTCTTGAAAAAGCTGTGTTGACTGATACCCACTTCTCTTTTCCTAGGTACTTCCAAATTGTTTCTTTGTTCTGAGGAACTGGAGTTAAGCTGACAGGTCTATCGCTTGCTGCCTTCGCCTTTTTTCTGTCTTCAAAAGATAGTTACTACATTGTGTCAGTTATCTAGTTCATCACCAATCCTTCCTAAGTTCTAAAAAAATAATCGTTAACTGCTTTGAGATTGATTAAGTCAGTTTCTTAGAGCTGCAGAAGGAATATAGCAGATTCAGCTCATTTGGAAAGATCTAAGCTATGTAACTTCTCTAACCTATTCCTTTTGTATTCTAGGCCTCCTTTACTCCTTTGTTAGTTCTTAACAATGTTAATTCATCACAGTTGACCTGTTTATGAAAATTGATGCAAAATCACTTTTCTCAGCCTTATTGTCAATAGGTTTTCATTCTCTGGAAAGTGGACTAACAATTTACACTGCCTTTTTCTACTAATAAACTTAAAGAATGATATGCTTTTCTGTGTGATATTTTTGCCAGTCTCATCTCACTTTGTGCCTTCTTTTTTCGAGCTTTATTCCTAGCTGTTCTTTCTGTACTCATTAGTATTAACCAATCTATTTTAATCCTTTTTTCAACTTCCTTTGTACTTGTGCCATATATTTTAAGTCAGTTAAGTATCTTGTGGTGTGACCAGGTTGGTCTCTTAACACTTTGGCTCTCTTTCTTTGTAATAACATAGTTTGCATTTAAGTCATTTTTCTCAGGAATGTACAGTTCTTCTTAAGTCTATTATAGAAAGAAAATTCTTAAGGATCCTCACCCATCCACCCATTTCCACTGAGTTCTCTGCTGTGGAAGGTCTACATAAAGCCTTGTCCGCCTGATCTTACACTTTTGCTAAGCTTTTGTGGAGCTCTTCCATGGGAAGCACCTTTTGTGGTTCTGGAATTTATATTGTCTTTCTCTTCTGATGCTGCTTGCAAGGAAAATGTGAATTTGTGCTTTAATGCTAGAGAACTGCATGTGTTGTGCTGGGTTGACAAGGTCTTTAAAAGTGAGAAAATCTGCTAGATATCAGGGTTCATTGCCTCTGAGGCAAACAGAGTTGCTGTTCAGAGTCTGCTTTGCCTGGAAGTCATACTCGCAGTCAGGCAAAGTTGTAAAATGAATAAAACCACATTATGCTGTTAAAGTGCAGCTCAAACACAGATTGCAAATTTCATCACACGCTTGTCTTTACAAAACAACAAGCAAAACCTTTGCTCATTTTATCTAATGACCTTGGCTTTATCTCTCATTCTGCAAGTTCTGTTTCCCAAAGTCTCTTTATTCTTTGAAGGTGTTGATGGAAGTTTTCGGTCGGTTGAAGGTATTAAAAGTAGATTGGAGGTAGACTCCAGCATATTGACACTCCTTTAGCCTGGCTGATGCTCTATAATAACCCAGAACTGGCCTACCGAATCATCTGATTATACCAGCTGGACGCCTGATGACTGTAAACCCATAAAGATTTGCTTTCAGACCTCTTGCTGGGTACCCTTGGTTTACCTTGTAGAATCTGGTGGAATCCAGAAAGTTCAGTAGCCTTGACACTGGTCAGTGTCAGCAAATAGTTTGTTTGGTTTTTTTTTTTCCTTCTGACTGAAGTGTGGGTAATTCTTTATTTTGTTTGTTACTGGCCGTTCCCTACCCCACGCTGGAGTGAGGGTTGTCAACTATCCTGCTAAGGTTTTGATATCAATATCCTATTAGTTCCATGCTGTAAGCATTTAAAGTTTTCCTCATATGATTTTATTGGTATTCTGCACTGCTCAGAGGCTAAACATGACACATTCAATTGTAAGCAGCTTTATTGGCAGGCCCTCATGACTGATCTCACTGGTGATATAGGGTACCAGTATTCTCACGGTGCTCATTTACTTACTGTCCTTAATCATCATGCAAGCACTGTCAGCAAATCTATTTCCCACTCCAATCAGTATTTCAGAGGAAGTGCATGAACGCCTTAACATACAAGTCTCCAATTCCCTTGCTTGTCCATTCTGAAAAAGCTGTACACCTTCACATTCATATGCTGCTCATGAATTATCCTCTTGCTTGCCTCATATGCTACTCATGAACTATCCTCTTACCTGCCTCCAAAGACCATTAGCCAACTTCTTTCCTATCCAATAGTTGGTTTGTTCTTAGCAGACTTGTTTGTCCTAGGAGCTGCACATAAATGTTATGCTGAAGACCTAATTACTGATGCCCCTCTCCATCACATTGGTGAAAATGGGGCTCAAGTCTAGAGCACTGAGTGTTTGGTCACTCTTTGAACTCTCCGAGAACAGCTGTAGCAAGAAGACTTTTCAACAGTTATGAGTCAGGGTGTATCCCATGTCCACAAAGCCTGTTTGGTCTCCCCAGTGAAGGCTTGTTAGACTCCCCATAAGAATTCTCTGGTTTAGCACACTCAATGAAGAAGTTCAAACTCTTAAAATTTCATTTGCAAATACTATAGGCTTACTGGGACAGAGCAGACAGCATCTCTGTGTGTACATATGGAGGTGGGTGTGTTTAGGTGTGGGAGTGTGGATGCCTCAGTGTTTTGGAGCGTGTTATCAATTTTCTGTAGTGTTTATTATCTGAAGACTGAAATCTGTAGCTTCACTCTGTTGGGTCTCTGTTTCCTCTAATTACAGCAACTTCTAGCTCATACTGATGTACAGCTTGCTGAAAAGTGTTTATCCCATAGGATAGAAATCATGATGTAAAATGTCATATGGCAGGACAGACACCAATGAAAAATGAAGACCAACCTTATCTGAGCTGGGGAAAGTATAGAGGAAGACAAAAGGAAGGTATAAGCTTAAATAAATAAACAAAAGGGAGAAATTGGAAGGAAAAGGAAATATGGCAGTATATGGTGGCCATACCTGCATTCACTTTGCTCCAAGAGTCTTTTGGTCTTCTGGACCAAAACTGTTCGTAAGAGGCCTTAGAGGACAAGCTGCTTGCTAAATATCATTCATGCATAAGTTATATACTGAATTCCAAATTCCTTAATAAGAACTCTTAATTAAAATCTCAAGTTTAATCTTTCAGAGCCCTGAGCAATTCATTGTGCTTTTGTATTTCTTGGTTCTCATCAAAGTTTTGGGAGCTAAGGCACTCAATAGCTTGGATCCTTGGTATTTAGCAGTATTCACCAACCATATTTTTGATACCACAGAGCAGCTGAGTAGCAGCCAAATCCTGAGAGGTGTGCAGGATCAGCTGAGCGCCTCTAGTTCTCCCAGACTGCCCAAGCACAAAGTTGCCTTGATTTCACTCAAGGTATGAAATTAAACATGAGTATGTGCCGTGTTAGGTAAGCACAGCTTTGTATGGAGCTCAGTTTGGTTAACATCAGTTGATGTCTTTAGTTAAAGTGGCTGTATTTAAAACCATGCAGCTAATTTCTGACATAAACCCCAACGCTTTTGGTTGCTTCACTTGCAGAATGAAAGGAGGACAAGTGTATTTAATTCATGCTATGTGGGGTGATTTCATTTAGATGGAGTTTTGTGACTAAGGGACTTGTTCTTCCCAGTTGTGTTTAGCGCTTGTTCAGTGGAGCTGCACTTCACCTGCATTGGTAGAAAGAAGAACGATAGGAGCTTCCACCATTTCTAAATGCCATTGTCTACCTGAAGAGATGAAACCTGTTCTGTGAGTACAGACTTAGACTGAGGTGGACATGAGGTGAAGGGGCTGATCCAGAGCCCACTGAATATAATAGGAGTCTTTCTATTGAATTCAGTGAGCTTTGGATCAGATCCCAAGTGCACAGTGTGTGAGAGAATGCAGTCTTGAGCAAGCAGATTTCTATACTTTCACGATTTTTTCATCACATTTGTATCTAATCATGTTTTGTATCTTTTTTGGAGCAAGAGGCGCTCTGATGTCCTGCCTGCAATCTGGGGAATAATAATTATTTCTGAGATGCAGCCTTTTAGTTGAATGTTAAGAGGGACAAGAAGATAACAGCAAAAAAAAAGACAAATAATTTTCTTGGGGTCTTGTTCTTTAGACCTTCAGGGAAGTAGTAGACACATTTGTAAGTTCCGTGTTTTAAAGTAAAGAATAACCTTAGGAAAGACAGAGAGGAGAGAAGAGAAGAAAAGAAAAAAGAGAAGAAAAGAAAAAGAAAAGAACAAGATTTTTTGTATGGATTTGTTTTCTCTTCCCCATTACTCCTCTGTTCACAATAAATTTCCTAAGGTCTAGTCATTGTCTGAGGGGTAAGGTTTAGATATAAAGTATTACACAAACTTAGAAGTACTCTTCTTAAATTGTAAGGTCCATCAGATACTCTGGGAAGAGAGTTTGTTTCATTTCACAACTGATGAATGAGATCCTCCACCTTGCATATACTCCAAACTAATTTTGAGGCTGAACTTTTACGTGAATCACAGAAAGCTGCACTGGGGCTTGGGACTGAGTGCAGGGATAGGAGAGAACTGCAGCTGGGAAGTGAAGCAGGACTGGAAAAAACAAGAGATAACACAACTGAAGCCTGAGTGCATTAACAGAGTTATTTGGCAGCCCTAGACTAGAATTACGATATGTGCTCCAAGCCCACACTGGCACACGTTGACTGGATTTAGGCATCGCCCTGTCCCTGAAAGCACAAGCAGGGGCTCTGATTCATTCTGAACCCTATGCTGTTGTTAGGGCTGTGCTCCTAGTGAGGGAACAAAGAGTAGATCCGATAGTGCTGAGAAACAAGGGCTTGATTGCTGTATTGAATTACTGTGTATGTGAGAACCTGCCTTCTTTGCCCAGCACACATATTTTTGAAGGATCTGTATGAGAAATTAGATAAACACTGAAGCAAAAGTTTTGGGGAAACCCTGGAGAATGTGACTTGAAGTTCCTGGAGCGTTTATTTCTGTTTTCTCTTGCTTTCTTTAGCGCATGTCAACAACTTCCTACTTATAGTGGTTTCTTCTTCTTTTATGGTTTTAGCCTCTTCTTTTCCCTCTGTTCCGGCCACATTGTATGAAGCCAAGGCTTTCTAATCTGCATTTGTAATACATACCAAAGAGGAGATTAGTTTTAAAATGAAAACAGAAAATAGTACCTGGCTCCCTCAGATAAGCCTGAGACAAAGCCAGAACAGTGCTGATCTCTATGGAGTCTTGGTTATTACATTGACTTCTGCTTGCCTTTTACCCCTGCATTAAAATGTAGTTATAACTCAGAAAAGTGCCGTAAAGATTACCTTGTGGGGTGTCATATTCAGTCTCTGTCAATAACGCCCAAATCCAATTTGCTCACTTTACAAATCAAGGGATTATTTTTTTCCTTCATTTAGGTACCACTGGCACCAGGAGTACTACCTTAGATCTTTTGGTCAAACTGGGTACTTTCTTAGCTGCTATGACAATAGAGAACATGGAAAGAAAAACCTCTAAGCAGAATTTTTTGTTCTTGTGAAGTAACTGTTTTACTTATATAAGAGTATCATGGAAGCTCCAAGAAAATTCAGTGGCTTTAATTAGCTCTTCTCCTCTTCTGTACAACACGATACAAAGGAAACCATATATGCCTTTGAGCTTTTGGTGTAAAGAACTAAAACCGAAGAATATGTTTCTGCTGTTTTGATGCTGTTAATGTCATCATGCCTAGTATTTATCTGCATGATGTCCAGGGCTTTGTGTTATGACTACGAAGAGAAAAGATAGGCTAAATACTGCAAAACATTTCCAATAAATGCGAGTTTGAATTTTTGTGTTTGGTTTGATCATGTTTGCATTCCTTCTGTCTTGTTTTCTGCCAGCACCTTGCCTAGGGGTGATCTGGGACAGAGGGAGGCAGAAGAACAGATTTAGAACAGTCATGGGAAGGACGTGCAGAGCTTGTGATTGTGTGCATTGTTGGTTTTGAAAGCTGAGCTTCTGCAGCAATGAAACAGAAACATCCTCCATGATTTAAGTGCATATGGCAAAACACTGAAGAAAAATCATCTTCTTACATTCAGATTTTCGCAAACAGAAAAGGGGCAAGGCTGCAGAATAAACTATTACTCATTGTAATTTTTCTGTGTATAGAAAGAGTCATTTCAAAAGCAACGGTTTAAATGTGGAATGTGATGGTAAGTGGCACTTAATAACAGCCTGTGTCCAGTGTCCTGAAAACTGGTATATTAATGCATTGTCCTCATTTCTGAGTCACAAATGAAACTATGACGTTCTTCTTTACCTGAGGTTCTGAGATTTAGAAAGTGCTATTTAGTGACCTAAAATTATTTCCTCTATCTTAACCAGTCATAAATGTTTGTTTCAGCTTTATAGAAGTACGTCCATGCCCTAACTCTGATAGAAGTTTAAAAAACCAGCCAACCAACCAAAAAAAAAAACCAAAACCACCCCACGGATTATAGGCCATTTGGGGATTTTGACACAATTCAGATTCTTGAATAACAGCGATTCAAATTAAATTAGCTGAAATTGATCTGTTTCCCAATTTAGCTAAATCACCTTTTAGTCCAATAGAGTGTTTACATATGTAATTGCACTAAAATAACTCACCAGACCTTAGGCAACAGATTCAGTTATGTTGCCTAAGTTCATAAGTTCATAACTGTTCATTCAGTTCATTCAGTTCATAACTGGACTCAACATCTCTCTTGGTGAATGCCAGGGAAGGATGTCCTCTCCAATGCAGGTGTGCTGGGTAGAAAGAGGATCGGGAATGTTTCTAGCCTGATCTTCAAAGGTGAAAGATTAGTGCAATTGGGAAAAGCAGACTAATGAGTAGGGATCTTCCCATACACCCATCTGCCATCATATTTGTTAATATCTTTTCTTTCAGCAAAGAGTTAGATCCAGAAGCACTAAGAATGTGTATTTTTCTAGGAAAAGACTGTGTGAAGGGAAACAATTTGTTAAAGGTGCTCTGAATACCTCTCTGAATATGAAGTGGCTTGACATTTCTTAGCGTCAGCCATCCTAGAGCTTTCTTGTTCCCACCACATAGAACTTCACTAAAGAATAATCATAGTAAAGCAAAAAGACTTATTTTTTTCTTACTGCCATTCTTTTCTACTCAAGGTGGAGGGGGAAGGGATTTGGTACCCAGAGGTAACAAAACTGAAAACAGAAGCAAAGGCATAGAAACTGCCTGCCTTCATCCTGTGCAGCACTGCGCTACTCTGACGGAGTGCTTCCCTAGCCTTTGCATTTTGTTAACACTCTGAGCATGTTGATGCTGAACTTTCTGTGAAATGAGGCTATAGTACCTTGGCTTCTAATTAGGTTAAAGCTGCAATGCAAAACAACTTCTTTGGAGTCCTTTTAGGAGAAGCAAAAAAGCAAAAAAAGGAAACCGTCACAGCAGTGGAGGGAAGAGAGAAATAGGGAGTCAGAAAAGGATGCCTTCAAAAGTAGGGGTGAAGTCCTGCCCTTCCAGGAAAATACTCTCCTTCCTGTAGTCTGTCTCCAATTCCTGGTTCTTCCAGGCTGCCAAGTGAGAAAGGACAACTCTCCATTTTCAGGGACATATCAAAATCTGATGAATCCTGTATTTTATCACCTTTGAGGGCAATTTTCCAGTCATGCTGCTGCTATATTTACTCACGATGGCTGAATCCAGAGAGCAGAAGAATAGTTCAGCACTCATCCACAATTTGAACCAAGGCCAGTTCGGTTCCTGGGAACCTGATTTTATGGAGGCGGTTGATATTTATTACTTCAATGTCAAAGATAATGAATTGGCCAAATATGTAAGTAGAATATTGCCCTTTGTGAAATTAGAATTTGCTTCTGTTTTACATTCCACTCTGTATGGATATGTCTAAATTTCAGGACCTTGGCAATGTACCAGTTCAGTGTTTGCATATACCACCTCCTTTTTTTTCCATAAATCCACAAGTAAGGGCTAGAAAGAAGCCATGTCGCTTAAGAGTGACTGACCGGGGAGGCTGATGGACTACAGGCAATACACCTGTCATGCAGTGTCCCTATAGCTTATACTGTTAAGAGCTAAATGAGAGTCTCAATAAGCTTGAAATGATTTTTAGTTTTGCTTTTGGGATAGCTGCTTTATCATGCATGGCAAAGACATGAGTGAATATGGAAAGTCATTCTTCCAAGTACTAGGGAGCTCTCTTGTCACATAACCTGTAAAAACAAATGATTTGGCTAACAAGAGTCTGCCTTATGCAAGATTTAGGGAAAGAGAAAATTAACACTAAAAAAACCCAAATATTTTTCTGTTTACTTTAAAGCATCATGGCTGTAAACTCTGCTGCTTTGGCCCTTCTGCAACAAGAAACAAACACAGCCAGCCATAGGGCAAAGCTGAGACACTTTTTGCAGTAACATGGAGCTCCTGATTGGGGCCATGGAATCTCTCACTGGTTTAACACTACAGGTACCCCATCCTAGATCTTGTGCACAGGAAAGACTGATGGAAAAATTCTACTTGTCAGAGACAAGAAGTTGACACGCTTTTGACTTTTAGTGCAGTTGCACTGGAGTGAGAGTAGGGACGGTAGAAACAGCCTTGACAAAGAAGGAGTATCAGGTAAAGTGCAGGTGACAGTGCAATTTATCACATGGCTGTGAAATGTATTAACTGCCTATCACCCTCAGTTATGTAAAACAAAGAGAGAGAAAATTGATTAAACTATGACCTCTTCCATCTACTGGCTGTCATTTTAGTTGTTGTGACAGAGGCTAGTGTCTAGTCATTAAGTGCATGGACTTCTCAGTTTCAGATGTGAGCACTAGATTAATAGTTCATGTTATGTGATTCCTTTTCCTTCTGCTTGGCTCAGTACGTGTGGTGGAAGCTCGCCTCTGTGTACATCACCGCTCTGGAGTTAGCTGTCCACCCATCACAGAGTCGTGGTGGATCCCTGTACAATGGCTCGCTTATTTCTCTTTTGGCCCAGAGCCTTGTATTCTTGTAGTTGGCTCAGGATCTCTGTCTACCCCTGGTAGCACAAAGACCTGAGTTCTTCTGAACAGCTTGACATCAAATCCCGTAGGGAGAAGGCACACATTGGTTTTGTCTAACTCCCAGTCCTAGGGGAAGATAGGAAACTATCTTCAGAAGTTTAGTTATACAAAGAATTATGGCTGCCTCCTATGACAAAAGAACTTGAAGTAGCAAATAATTTAGCACCACACTTAAGGGGAAGTTTTACAGGTTTCTGTTATAGTCTCTGTTTCCATCCGATTAGTCCAGATAAAGGGCTTTAAAAGAAGCCCTTTTCCATAGAAGCTTGTTACTTCCACCTCCTATTTGCTGTCTAGGGAGATGGATAGCTGTAAAGGTAAAGCAAACTTTAAAAAGGTAGCTGCTAATTATGAAAATTAATTAGTGAAGCTGCACAGGCTCTTTAATCAATATAGGTAACTACCTGACCTGAGTCAGTAACAGCTGCAGGCAGGCTCTGTAGAGTAAGTGTTGCAATATTAGTGTATTGCTTCTGTGGCAAGGATTTATGAGAGATGCTATAAACCTTTATAGTGCAAGGGTCTACCAGACCTTTGAGAATCATTCTAGCATTTCAGTAGTCCAGGTGTATTCAGAATGAATACAAAAGAGTTGCCCTTTAGGTGTCTATGTGTATATCTTCATTCATTCTCATGCCAGGTTATCTGAGCATCTAATGTAGAAGGGCAAGTCATCCATGGATTATTAATATGGATTTGCTTGGGACCCCTGAATTATCAAAAGGTGATAGAATGAGTATCTGAAGAGACAGGCTCAGTCAGCAAGGCTTGTCCTTCAGGGGTTAGAAACGTATGTACGGAATGATCATCAGGTAGTAGAAAAAATATTTTCCTTAGAGGTTCGTCTTGTGATTCTGTGGTAAGCATCTCTCCTGAGTAGTTGCTGTTAGTATCCTTTCTCTTTGGGTCAGAATTATGTTCTTGTCTGAAAGAGTGGTATTACCCTGCTATAGTAGTCAGCTGCATCCTGCGAACTTTCATACAGCGAAAGGAGCACTTCTGGGCTAGGCATGAAATAGCTGGGAAAGGATGACTACCCACGGTCTGGCAGAAGGCTGATGTTGAATCTCTGGTAATCTGATCCCACTGTAAAAAAACCTTATTGCTCTGGTTTTGGAACTTTCATACTGTTGACTTTGCTAGGACAAGGTGTGAGAAGTAGTGTGAACATGGTCCTTCCCTGGCTTGTGCTCTCAACTCTTCTGCTGAAGTATTAAGCAGGAAGAGCGTGTTTGTTTGCCTCTGGATGGTCTCAGAGATGGAAGCTTCTACAGCTAGGCCTGGGCTCTCTGTGGTTACTTTTTCTACTGGCTTGCATTTGAGAACTGGAGACAGGGAGAGGAGTGAGGAGTAAGTCCAGTGAAATATAAATAAAACAACAGCAGGGTGAAGAATGGATCCAGCAGGCTCCCAGTGCAAAGAAAAACAGTGTCAAGCTGCTCATATTTGTGTCAGCTATCAGTAGCCATGTAGGGTCTTTCTGGTAGCTAAGCAACAGAGGCCATAAAGACATCCTGGCCACACAAGCTGTTTCTTTAGACATTTTTCCTTATGAGAAAGCTGTAAGAGTGGGCAGCCAGGTACGAAGAAGTCAGCAGTGGATTTCTTCCCATGTTTCAAAGCAGCCAAAGCATGGACTAGGATCTAGCCATGTGAACGTGAGCTACAAAGGAAGAAAAATTCTGTGAATTCAAATGAGTCCTGGGAACCTTACAAAAGCCCAGTATACAATCTGCAAAGTTCACAGAACCTTTGTGTCCCTGGGAGTCCCCAGTCACTAGCTAATAAATACAAGTCTCCTTATGTTGATTATAGAGTTCTGCCTGCTTTAGTTGCCTGGGTCTATTAGTCACCAAATTAAATTTTGTATAAGTAATAGTGAAGCACTTTCAGGTAGTTTTGTTCAGCAAATAATGAAGAGCAGCCTGAAAATCAACTTACCTATCCATTTATTCTGTGGATAAATGCTGGAGAAAGTCATAATAGCAATAACTGAGATTTATTTAGCTCCTTTCATTCGAAAGAATCCCAGAGGGCTTTTCTCACAGCATACAAAGAGATTGCTCACTCCCTGCTGAAATGCAACACTTCTAGGGTGGAACACAGCAACTGCTCTACTCCATCAAGAACTACATCAAATTTGTTAACAGGTGAATAGAGAAACAATGGTCGTATTTTATGTAGACAGAGCGTAATCATCTTAACTGGAATTTGGCCAGAATCTTGGATTTTTAAAGTTTTGTGCTTGCAAGAAAAGACAGGGTTATGAAGACCTTGATTTTAGTTCTTATCCGAAAGACAGCTACATGGTGGGCACTGGTTCAGTACAGACTAACAAGCATAACCATTCTATATTAATTACTAGTTCCTTACAGCATCTGGGTTTTTCTGAGAGGCCTTTCCATCATCCACGTTCAGACTTCCCTGGTTTATTAGAAATCATGAGATCGTACTCTTAAGGAGTTGCAAGTACTGGTTTACTACTCTTAATCAAAACTGGATTTCCTTTGCCTGTATTCACTTGCCAAAAACTAAATTAGGTGTATGGTGCTCAGAAGATCTCTTTGGGAGCTTGAGAAGATATATTGTATTTTATTATTTGACATGAACACAACACAGCTGATTACAACGCATCCACTGCTCCATGATGACCACAGTCTTGTGTTAGTGCAGGTGGCATCATATGAAATAACCTGTTGTTTAGTGTAAGAGGGAGAGAGTACCTTGTGTGTACCATCAAGCGGTAATCACGCACACGTATGCAGAACACAGGAGCGTGTTTCCCTGTGGAACGTTGCTCTTGTGTCAAAACTCTCCATGTCTGTATGTTATCTACCTTAGTAGTTTTCACTGCTTTCTCAGGCTGCTAAGCTCTACTGCAAAATAATATTAAGAAAAATACCATTCTATATATACACATGCATATGTCTACCTAGTAATTATCAGAGGCAACTAACAAGTTCAGGCTGGCTTTCTCTTTGATCACTAAGAGAACTCAGAGCTGATACACAGTGGAAGCTGGCAGAAAAATTTCCTTTCTAAGTGACCTTCCTAACTAATGAGCAGTTGAGGGTCACAACCACAGAACAGATAAATCAGGGGACAGTTCAAGAAAAACTAAGCAGTAGATTATGGTAGAACACAAGAACATCAGTCATTCTGCTTTGGCTTTAGTATCTCAACCTGTAGATCCAGGCTAGACAGAGACAAGAAAACCCAAGTGCCAGCTCTAAAAGCAGTAAGGACAGCCCTTGGGCTGGCTGTGTGATGGTAAGTAGAAAGTTCTAAGCATCAGGTTGTTCTCTGCATTCCACTGCACTCCTTGTTTCTTCATGTGTTCCTCTCAAGATCTTTTTCCTGCCATATTTTAGCAGACATATTTTAGCTACGGAAATGAAGCAGTGGTATGGAGTTCTGTATGTTTCTGTAAACTAAGGGAAATGTTGATGAATCTACTGTTAATGGTTGAACAAACGTTAATGAAAGTAGAGGCTGAAGATACCACAGGTTAAATTCCTGGTACATAAAAGAGTTAAATCAGGGCAGTACCACCTTCTTTGTCTTCAGACAGGACCCTTATTAACCAGCTTCAAAAATCAGAATACAATTGATCCATTGTTGTACACTGACTCTTCACCATACCTAACCAGCAGGGCTGCTGGTCAATGTCAGCAGTATTGCTGATCACTTGGTTTACTTAAAAAAATCTTAGTGACAATGCTGTTTGTCTTGCCCTGATAACATTTGAATGCATGATCCAGTTGCAACCAAATGTGGAAGAGGGGGTAAAAAAATCTTATTAAGAGCCTGAAAGTGTATTGCAAACAGGTAAAATAATGCAGAGAGACCCTTGGTCACATCCCCACTGGTGAGGGCAGGCAGAACTCGGCTGGTAAGTGTCTGGCTTGCAGCAGCGGGCTGACCAGCCAGTTGGCATGCTGGTATTAGTCAGCCTACAGATTGTTGTGGACTTGCTCTAGTGCTTTGGTGTTCATGGAGGACTTTGCTGGGGAACTGGGGCTGCTACAGAGTGAGAAACTGGCTTAGATGAATCAATAGGAACTTGGGCTTTGCTAGTCCTGCTGCTTGTGAAACCTTTTTTTAATCTTATCCATTTAGAAAAATGCTACTAAAACCACTCAGCAACGATCATTTATGAAATTAATGGGTTATTCTAGGCTGAGCTCTCTCCCACATCCAATAGCTGAGAGCCAGTAACTCTTGCTTTTTCCATAAAGTGCCTGAAGTACTGGCTCTTACATCTTTGTGCTTTGGTTTTGCTTTCTGTAGAAATGGGAATAATAAATCCAGGCCTCCACAGAGGCTTTTCTATTTTCTCTCATGTATGTCAATATCTTCAACTAATTGGTATAATTTCTGATTATTTTTAGTTACCGCTAACCCAAGCTTTATGAAAGCCAGTTATCTCAAAGTGAGGAGCTGTGTATACCTGTTGTTTAGTACTTGCAGAGAGTTTTCTTGGACAGAAAGAGATATGGCAAGCAGAGGAACGGGCTAGCTAAACAGGTAGTTGAAGGAACAGACTGTTTGCATGTGGCACAGCAAAGAGAAAGATGCTGGATTAACATTCTTCTTCCTCTTTATACTTGAAACAGATGTAGACTTCCTCTCCCTTACCCACTACATCTGAATCCTATATTTGAGATGGTATAGAAAATGAATGTATTTAGTCATTCAGCACGTGTGAGAGTTTAGTACTAAGAGAAATAACACAGCTAAAGCCTTGCACATGGTTTTGCTAAATCTGCCCTTTTGTTGAATATGCTGCCAGGCGAGAGTCTCCCTTCTCCCACCAAAGAGATAGCAGCAGAGTGCATAGTTTGTATCTGCTCAGCTCCAGCCACCTGACTTTGCTCCACACTGTACCAAGCTGATCCAAAACTTTCCTAGGAGCTAAGTGATTAAGGACTGCTGCACTAAGATAAAGGAGGAGAAGAAAGATCTGTTTCACAGGTAACACTTACAAGAGAAATAGAAACACACATAATGTTTCTGCTGGAAAGCCTGACTCAGCTGTCAGTGCATCTCAAACCAGGCCAGCAGAAACCTGCTGACTGCAACAAAGACCTTTAATACCCTTGTAAGGCATATACGAACGGAAGGCCAGCAGCTACTTCTGAACATGGTGTTTTCTGAAACCTCAATAAGTAATTAGCATTACCGTAGTGCTTCATGGAAATTTTACTCAAGGAAGAATCTAATCTGTGTGTCTTACAGACTTTTCTCTGTATAACCCAAGACTGCAAGAACACCTGGTACAGGATCTATGAGGACAGGGGAAGGCAACGCTGCATCTTCTGAAAATTGACTTAGATGTACAATTTATGAAAGCAATAGCATAATATTTGTTTCTAAATGATGTGAAGGATATATGATGATCAAAATACTTTCTAAGGATGAGTTGGAAATCTAGGCCAGGATTTAGATAGAGCCTGTTGCACTGGTTTTTGATGCAATTGATATTTGTCATCTCTGTCACTGGCGATTTTCTGGTTTACAGATTAGCACTGTGGTTTTAATGATTACTGGCATCCCTGTGCAGCATGCAGGTCTGAGGAAGCAATGCAGCCAGGTGGTTGAAATACATCCTAAAAAGCTGCTAGGTGTAAGTATGGACTAGCTCCGATTTATCATTTGTCAGCTGTCTAGGCCCCATTGCGCTGTATCTAAAGAATGAAGTCAAAATATTTCTCACCATAATGGAGTAGCTATAAACGATGCCATAAATATCTAAGCAAACGTGGGAATCGCTAGTGCTCAGCTGTAGCTTGCATATGGGATATGACATATTGCTGTTCAGGAAAACTTAATTGAAACCATTTTCCATGAGAAAACACAGCTTTAGTAAAATGGGTCTTTTTCAGGAAATCAAAGATGTTTCCAAGAATCTGCCTAGAACCGATATTTTCTTGACACAAATCCTTTTCGAAATGCCTTTTTAGGAAAAAAAGTTGACTTAATTTCATTTTCTATTACTTTTATTATTTTTCTCCATTTTTCAGTATTAGTAATGCAGAATATGTCATTTGTTATGTAATATCTATTTCAGGGAAAAAACATCACAGTAGTTGTATGTTCTAATTTGGTGAAATTCTAGAAATTTGGAGTTTTGACTAGCTCTCTTAAACCTTCACACAATTATACACACCAAAGTAAGGCTTTCTTACCTTACTTTGCCCGTGAAATTTTGCTGGTGCAAATCGTTCCCGTGTCATTTGGCCTGTCACTTGTAAATAATCTGAATTGTGGGCTTGTGGCATTTAGTGTCAGAGCTGTTTCACCTGTCTTGTACAGACCGTAAATCCAAGAATTGCATTTTCTGGGCAACAGGGTAAAAGGCACAGAAGAGAATATAAAGCTTTTATTTATGGCATTGCCCAAAGACTGAACTGTCAACAGGGAAATAATAGTTCTTTCTTATAAACACTATTACGCTGTAAGGGAACTCAACAAGAGTTCTGCCGTTGGCCTCAGTGGGAGCACGACTGGATCCAGGAAAGAATATCGTGCATTTTTTCATTTTACCTTTGCACACACAGCCTGTTGATATAGAGCTGAGAAGGCTTTTGATTGACTTACACTAGTGTACGTTATTTGCAGTGACTTAAATAGCTGCTTTTATTATTATTACGATAGGGCCTGCAGACCCCAATTAAGATTTGGGGACATTGTGGTTTGATGTTGTATAAATACAAAAAGAAACATGGCTCTCTGAATTCACGATTCCCTGAAGCTGTGCGCATACTGGGCATGAAGCACAAATCTTTTGTGAGAGAACAGTTTTGTACCTTTTATTTCAATGCATAATTATTAATGCAATTAGTATCTTCATGCAAAATACTTTGTTGGTTGCCTTCCTCCTAGAACTTCTCAGTTTTCCTTCAATGCCAAGATGACCTTTTGGTCAACATGAATTTTTGAACTCTAGGGAAATCTGACTGTGCCCTTTTTGTTGTTTAAATCATTCTCTCTCCTCCATACATACATGTTCTTTTCTCTCTTTGTATTTCACTCTGCTGTAGCATAGTCTCAGTGCACAAGTCGGGGAGAATGAGAGGGACAAACACCTTTGCAATTTGAGATTTATCGAAAGCTTTTCATTCTGAAGTGATGGCAGGGGAAATTGCATCATCTGTGTATCTGTCTGGGGAAGAGAAAGCAGACTGGGAAATATTTCTGCAGAGTGATGGACTCTGATGTCAGTGTCTGTTCCAAGGAAAGAAAAAAATGTGTGCGTGGAGAGTTAGAAGAATTAAAAAATATATGTGGGTATAGGTGACTACTTTTTGGCATCCGTAATTCAGGAGATAGCTGGGCCAACTTTGTTTCTCTTGCTTTTGAAAATTCAAATAGATATGTTCAATTGATCTCAAGAGGGAAATCAGAAGAAAAGTCTACCCCTCTTCTTATTGAATTGGTCTTCAGTTACAGCTCGATATTGATCTTATGAAATTATTAGTCTCATGTTGGGTTTAAATAGATGCAGCTCTGTGGGTTTTCATGGAATTCCCTGATTTCTGCCTGTTGAGGATCTGGCTCATTGTTGTAGCCATGGTAGCTAAAGCCATGGCCAAGATGAAGTCGTCGTACTGGCTGTAATCCAGATACAAAGGCATTCTCCAAGAAACTGGACAGCTTAGAAAAAGAGTCCTCATTTGGCACAGCGGTCACTGTTGTTGGGCTTCTAGTCAAATCTAAGTGAGACTCAGTTTGATCCTGGAGATTTGCTTGTATGTGAAGGTTGATTTTTTTATTATACTCAAATGCAACAAAAAGGTTGATTGGTTTCTGATGATCTTATATTTTTAGATGTTACATAGTCAAAAATCCATCTCTTTAAATGAGTTTCAGGAAATCAGAGACCAGCTCTAGGCATAGGCAGCACAGCAGTTGCTTGGGACGGGAGGTTGCTGGGAAAAGCTAGCCTGGCCTCCTTGCTTGTTTTCTTTGTGCCAGCGTGGGGAAAGCTAGGCTTTCTGCAGCCGAGGAAGGGGTGGGGATGTGCCATACCCTCACACAAGCCAGTAAAAGCAGCTGCAGCACCAGTGAGAACAGCCAGCCTGACTTTCCAGCCCATGTTTTCACCAGCTTGCTCTCCCTGCTCTGCCTCTACTCCCTCCTTTCTGAGACACTTCCTCAGGTTCAATTTTACATGAATTTCTGAGAAACCTTCCATCAGCTGTGGTTGGAAGTCCTTCCTACCAGTAATATAATATGGAGCTTGAATTCAAACCAACTGGATTGATGTTTACATCATTATAATAGCTATTCAGTGACCTATGCAAACTACATCTTTCACTTTGGTTCTGTAAGTGGCCATCACTGCAGTGTCTCTAAAGTAGTCACATAGTGAATAGTAAGATTTTCACAAAAAGAGTAGTAAGATTTTACATATTACTTTTATAATATATACGAAATTTGCAGCCATTTAGGAAGGAGCTTAAATAATCCCCCCTTTTTTCTTTTTTTCAGTGCAGTTCCAGGCTGCCATTAATGGAGTTAAAGGGGAAAAAAATCAGCAGGGCAGATCAAATCATCTTTTATTAAAGGAGATATCTTGCATTTCCCTCTCAAATGCCTGGCACTGATTGTTGTCAGAGATAGGCTATGTATGGATTTGATCTTGTATGTCATTTCTTACATTCCTGAGATACCTTATAACTCCTATCTAGATGATTTCCAATCCAACTGCTGCCCAATCCTTGCAGCACATCTCTGCCTCCCTTCCTTCACTGACCCTGGCTTTTGTCTCACTCTCCCAACCGCTTCAGCATGTCAGGCCAGCAGAAAGCCCACCCAACCAAAAGAAAGTGAATAGTTATCTGCCAGCTGAGTGCACTGAAATGGCCGAGTGCTGGATCCACTGAGATCAGCAGGAGGACCCAGCCTGAGATGGGATCAATCTGTCTGTTTAAAATAGAGGATCCCTAACTGACCATCTTAGATTAAGCATCTGGCTCTAAGGTGCCTAATAGTTGACTGAGCAAATAGCACCTGAACTGCTGTAAACTCCTTGCTAATGTGCTGCTAGTTCCTCCTAGAGGATATAAACTTGTGGCAACTCCTTTTCTACTGAGTCCCACTACGAAAATCTCCTCCAGCCTGGAATCGCTGGGAGATCACAGTAGTGGTTTGCAGCTTTTCCCCAATACCACGTGAACTCATGCAATTACCCAGGATCTGTTGTGCAAAGGATATCCCACATCTGTACTCCTGCTCCTCTTGGGAGTGCAGCTAACCAAAACAGGGCTTTCTGTGGGTACAGTGTATACTGCCTTTACCCTTCTCTTTCTAGAACTCTGGGCCTAATGTTGGAAAAGACAAACTGAAAAATATTATAAAGAAGTAAGGCAGATTTCCCCTATCCTCTCTGCTTAATTTGTCAAGAAATGTCATGAATCTTTTACTGGAAAGGGCCTAGCAGCAGGCACTGCTGTATTAAGGAAAATGAGGTGTAGAGCTATTTTTAAATCCACTGAAATAGCACCAGACAGATTCCATTTATAGGAACTTGTACTTGTCCTCTTCTGTGCCTTGAAAAGGATAATGATTTCTGTGAAGTAATGATCCTCTCATCACAAACAGGATCCCAAGTGCTGAACCTGGTGCCTTCCTTGATATTTCTATTAGGTTTTTTGAACTAACTTCCCTCGCTTCCTTTCCCCCCACCCTTTAAGCAAAGACATTGCAATGATTATTTTTTTTCCCATCCTCTTTTTTTTTTTTTTTTTTCTTCTTCATTATAAGAAAATTAGAAGCTGGGAAAAAGCCTCTCGTGGTGCTAAATTGTTACTGGCTAATAAAACTGCAGGAGCTATACATGGGTTTTTTTCCATAAATCAGTGGTGGAGGGAATTAGGTGGCAAGAGATGGAAGGGCAATGTTTAATCAGCTCGTGTAGGAAATCATTAGCTGCACACCCTCATTCCATCGCTGGCTCATTCTTCATTCCCAGTGGCTTCTTTGCCACCAGACCATTAACATTTTTCAATGACTTTCTAAATGCAGTGAAAAACCACAGTAGTAGTGAAATATCAGTGGATGTTATGGAAACAAAAGGCTGAAGGATGTGCCTGGTTTTTGTTTGTTTTCTTTTTTTCTTTTCCTTTCTTTGTGCCTGTACACTCTCTCTCTCTCGATTAGAAATGTACCAAGTTAAAAGACAAGTGACCTGTAGCCTGGAAGGCTGTCTATCCCCTCCACCAAATAAAAAGAGACAGAAGATTTAGTAGTAACATGAACAAGAATAGGATTTTTTATTGGATTTACTGTATGTTCTCATTTATGGTTTTGTCGATTTTGTGGCCTTTCGCACAATCTACCATTGCGATCCAATTTCTGCAAAACTGATCAGAGATTAAGTTTTTCACTTAAGTGGCACCAAAAAAAAAAATAGGTCACAGTTTATTTGCTAAAAATTCAGGTCAAACGAAAGTAGTGCTACTCAGCCAGCATATCATAGCTCATAAAGGTCCCATAACTCAGCTGTGTGTCTTACTTGCCAAGGCTAAGACAAAACTTCATCTTCCACTGCCAGTTCAATATTTGATCTGAAAAAAAACTAGCTCACAGACTTGAGTGAGATGAAAACCTCACCCTGAGGAGTCACTGATTTTTCTCCAGGATTGCAGCAGAGCTAGGATTTCTGCTCTGGGTTGTTAATCTGCTACCTTTTGCCAGCCTCCCTTTGCATTAACTGATAGATTTAGTGTCGTAGTTTCCTAGACACTCATACACATAGCCATGGAGAGTGTGTACATCTGTGGATGTGTGCTATCCATGTGATAACTTGCAGAGCTCTGTGATGAACCTCCCTGTGTTTCTCACCTCATCACCTGTCCCTTGCCTATCAGTCCGCAGAGGCTCTGTGTAATCCAAGCCTCTGTTCAGATTCCCACTGTTGCCATGGCTTGAAAAGTAAGAGATAGCTTTAAAAATGAGTTCCAGTGTATTTCCCAGAGCTATATTTAATGCTTTTTTAATTCTTTTTGGGTTTTATTATTTTTCTGTAGCTTCTGGGGTAACTGTAGAACAAGTTATGGTTCAGTAGAGTACTTTTTTATTTCTCTTATATTCACATGAGATTATCTGCTCACATGCATATTTGCAGCTTGTAAGAAATGTTCCTGTGCCAAACTCCTGTTGCTTTATAGACACAACATCTGTCACTTTCTGCCTGTAGAGTTAATCACATTAACTGGTGGTCAGTGTGACTGCCTCTGGCATGGAATTTCCTATAGCAACCTGTAGCAGAGGAAAGAAGTGTCTGCAAAGGTGCGAGCTATATACTGATCAAGTTGGAAGTACTGTGAGTTTCTGTGAAATAATATAGCTTTAGTGGAAGATAAAAGCTTGTGATCTTGAAAGACAGCAAGTCCACAGTTGTGTTTTACTGGAAATGTCCTTGACCAGTCTGTCCCCATGCAGAGGGACCAGTTTAATCCCTGCTCTGTGCTTCTCAAAAACTGGTAGCATCATTAACTCAAACAGCTAGATAACTGGTTCAGCCCACATTTGACAAGAAGAGTGTCTCCGGCTCCTTATCACACATCCCTGTGAGTTTTCTTCACCACTTTCCCATCCCAACTTGGATGTATCAACAAGGGATGGTTTAGGGGTACCTCTGCAAGGAGAACACAGGATGCATTTAAGATATGGGTGAATTTGCACTACAATGTTCTGGTGTCCCTCTGGAAGGTTACGGAGTGAGTCTTTCTACCTCACATGAAGCCCATGACAGGGCCATGTGGAAGAACGCATTGCTTCCTTAGTAGGTTGTCCACTCAATGAGGGAGAAAGAGACTTCCAGTGGCAATTTGAATCTCAGGTGGGATTAATTGTATTCAGAGAGGATGTTGATATCAAAGTAATATAGGGTGGATAATTTCGAAATAGGCTTCTACAGCAGCGGGTGGGCAATAAAGTCAAGTCTTACTTCACAAATACTTCAAGAAAGTTTATTATGCTTTGACAATGGAGTAACCTACCTTACACAAGGTGCTTCTTTAAGAAAGATATGTGGAGAGCTGATTCTAAGTACCAACTAATATAAATTTCCCTTGCTTCCCTATATGTGACCTAATGCCTGTAGAGAAAAGCTGGAGTAGCAACTCCTTCCTCTTGTGAGCAGCATGGATTGAAGATTCTTTCAAATGGATTCTAGCTGCTTCCCAGAAGTACGCCACTTTGAGGATAATGTTTGACATATCTGTACAAGACATATTTTTTCATTTAATCTTTAGAATTCAGAGGCTGTTTTGTTCAAACATTCGCTGGCACTCCATCATACTCTGACTCCTTAGGGTCTGCAAAACCCAATGTGAAACAAGAAACCAGGCTGGCAAGTAGAGGATACACTTGAAAGAACATCTCATTTGTCAGACAGTGAAAGAAGTATGGAACAGAATGATCAAAATGTGTCTGTGTGTTAGCCCTGATGCCATTTCGCTTTGGTGAACTGAAAAGGGTTCTTTGAGCAAGAGAAGGTAACGACAGCCTACACCTGACTTTTATCAGCTCTTGCAAGAAGGATGCTTCTGTCCTCAGGAACCTCTTGCCTAATTTTCATTATCTTGGTCCTGTGCTAGAAGTCGAAGCGTGGGATTCTGGAGTAAAAGTGGCCGTAAATCACTTCTGCACTTTTTGTTATTCAACGGATGTAGTCTAGCTTTAGATTTGCCCTGAAATTTTTTTTTTTTTACCTCTCTTCAACTGTGAGAGGCAAAATATAGCTCTTGTGCATCACAGTCTGTGTTATACTCCTAGCCTTCTCCCTCCCTCTCAGGACATCTTTATCAGGTATGCAAGGGCCGTACGATAGAGGCCATACAAGGAGAAGGAAATACTCTTCTTGACAGGTTCAGAATTGCTGGGGACATCCTGGGAGGAAGAAGCCAGAATGTGAAGCAAAGGCAGAAGGAACCTTGAGGAAGTGTGCATGAGGCTGTGCGCTCTACAGGTGTAAATCTGGCTTGTGGTTTGCACAGTGTTTTGACAGAGATTGTCCACATGCTCCATTTTAGAGAGAAGAAAAAATCTTAGAATCATAGGGCTGGACAACATCAGGACATTTGTCAATCTTCTATTTGTGCTGTAAATGGGAAGAGAAAATAGCATTTTGGCTCATTGTTTTTGGTTTAGAGGGAGCTTCCTCTTTGTGTTATTGTATATTAACCTAGAGAGATTGTCACCTTGCCTGCTATGCTTGGCCCGGCATCATCATGGGCACAGTGAGACAAGTGTAAACCTGACCTGAATGATGAGATTGGTGCTAGAGAAGGGTTGCACAAGCAGTTGCACGTAGTCCTACAAGGAAACTGGCCAGCAGTGACACAGCAGACATTGCTCTCTGGGTCTGTTGGTTCTTTCTTGTTCTAGCCTTTCATGGGTTCTCACCAACCCTGTGATCAAAAGGTTCATTCATGTGTTGGAAGAATGGGAGGTGACGTTAACTTCAAGTATGGTACCAAAAAACCCCATTTTATAGGATTTTGTTTCTTTAGCTGAAACTATACCACATGTCAATAGCTGTGTTCTTCAATGTGTGTTGGATGGATGGGTAACTATGAAAGGTGCAGAAGAATTGCTGTTTATAAAATTAAAGTAATAAATCTGTAGAGAGATGGCAGGAGAAAGAAAGTGTCTCTCGTTAGACATTGTCCGCAGTGCTAGTCCTGGTGCGGTCCTGTAGCACAATCCTTCTGTTGCAATTTACAGATCACAAACAACAGGCAGACAAACCCCATGGTATTCAACCTGATTGATTCTGCGATTCTGTGATTCTGTATTTGGGACTTCAATTTTGGTACACTGAGAAAAATACAAAGGAAGAAAACATTTGTATGTCATGGATTAAAAAGCTAGTGGTAATAAAGGCACCGAGAGTTCCGGTCTATAGCATATACCTTAAATAAGAAAACATAAATGGGAAAGTGAAAAGTCATTCTAAAACAAGAAGAAAGATTCAAGTAGTTTTGTAAGGAGAAGTGGCTTTGCCAACCCAAATCTGGTCAGAAAAACTGGAGATGCATCTACAAAGATCCAAATTCAGAGCTGTTAATTAAGACAGAACATTAAATACTACAAAGTTGTGCTTAGCAACAGTAATCCAGACAATCAGTTTATTTGGGGAGTCAGAAGAAAGTTAAAGCAGAAGTGTTCTTAATTGGTGAAAACTAAGTGGGGTTTCATACTCTGCAATATATAGCTCTGTACACATTTGAAAGTGAAGTTTAACTGCGGATGGTCAGGTCTGTGCCGCTACAGTGAGAGTCACAGCGCTGTGCGTGGAAATACGGCTTGATAAAAACAGAGAGTCTAAAGCAATTCTGAAGGCAGACTGATGCAGGAATTTAAGCATGCATTATAACCACTGTGTCTTTTAGGCCATTGCTTTAAATTCAGCCCCTGTCATCTGTGACTCGAATGTGTTAGCCTGCAGTAGCTCTTTGACCTACCTGAGGTTAATTGGTGGTTTCAATCTATCCCTCCTTACATGACTGTTCACATCCAACTGCCCTATTTCTAGTTGGTCCCAGAGAATCTCTTTGTTTTTAACCTGACTTTTTCCAGTGCTCTTATTTTACAGACACATAAGAGTTGCCAGCTGGCATCAGAGCAGTGGCACATCTGGTCTTCAACTGGTGAAGAGCAGCCAGGGTCTGCTGCCACGGGGAGATGGGCAGGGAAAAGAGAGATCTCATCTCTGCAGATGAGAGATGACTCTTGCCTCTAGATTTCCTGTAAAATGAGGTTTAGACAAACATGCCAGCTGCATACTGACACTCAGTCCACATGCAAGTGAGCAGGAGCAGAAATGGGCTGTGTTTGCCGCATCTTCGAGTTTTAGAGCAGTGAACTGGGACCCTGCATTGTTAGTCAATGTGCAAACTTGTAACAGAAGGGCTGTTTCTTCCCCAAGGAGCTCACAGCTTATGGGTAAGGCAAGAGAACGCAGATGGGTGGGTCCAAAAAGAGGAGAGAGGAAATGATTTGCCAATACTAATCAGCAAAATAGTCAGAATTATAGCCTGTCATTTCCATATTTTTGCAGGCATCACAGCAAATGAGAGCGTTAATGAGGGATTTGAAGGATGTTTGTAATATCCTTGCAAGTCTGAGTTGAGTCTCAGAGATGCTTGCTTGAAAATCCAGCAAGCCCTCAATGAAGCTGGTGTTGCGTGGTGTTTGGAGAACATAACTGACCTCTTACCCCTGAATAAGAAGTGTCTGATAGTATAAAGGTAGGAGATAGAGTGCCCTGGTATGAATGGAAAGGACTGGAAGCCATGACGAGATGGTGCCTTTGCCATCTAAAGCAGAATTACTCAGTCTTGCAAGGATGTTGGACCCTGAGTTGTTGGCACATGAACCTATAGCAGCGTGTTGAGGGATGGTAGCTAGGTATTGTTACCATTTCTTTGAGATTTAAAAATGGCTATTCTGATGATTTACTATTTGAGTGGGGTTTTTTTCCACTTCAGTGAGAACTTACTGCAGGGCACCCCCTGGGCCATCAATATGTGGTCAAAGAGTCTAATCAACATTGGTGCAGAGGGTATCCCTTTCCTTGGCAGCCTGTATCATGTGCTCCAGGACCCAAGCTGCCTGCCTGTTAATATTCAGATTAAATTGAAAGGTTGACTCTCACTGGAAACCTTAAGTTGTTTGAAACGTCCTACTTGAGGAGAGGCACTCTTTCTGCACCTTATTACCTGAGCTCTGCTCAGTGGAGGCATTTGAGCTTCTGTGAAAAGCCTTCTCTACGAAGGGCCCTTGGCAGTGGAAGAAATCCTCATCTTTGGTCCAGAATAGCTGGGAATAGGACTTGCTGTCAGAATGCAAAGCACACAGTGCATCTGCTTGTGTGGACGGGAGGGGATTGCTCATATGACAACTTTTATGTTTTGCTTGGGAGGACCTATACCCTTCTGGCTCTTGGGATATGCTGCTGTTCTATTTTTGTTTTGATAACCGGAGTCAAGGGCAAGCACGTTTGTTCGGGTTTTTTTTGTATTGGAGAAATCCAAATAAAACTCAATAAATGAACGCCAGCTGTGGGCTACATTCTGGGAAGGTCTAAAGAAGGGGAAGAGGGCATATAGAGGATGGAGATGGTTTCTGTGAACCCTATACATTACCCAGGGCCATGGATGAGAACACTTGGGATTTGTGAGGCAGAAATCTGATATTCAACCATTTGAAATTACTGTAACTGAAAAGATTTTTCACCTTTGTTTCAGTGAGCCAAAAGTCTTTTTTTTTTTAAACCCAGATTTGCCTGGGCTGGCCTTGCCTTGGAGGTCATTGCAGCTTATAAGAGCCGGATACTCCTACTGCCCTAAAAAAAAAATAAAAGAATTTAGACTCACAAAAATCCCATTTGTTCAGGCTGATGGAGCAATGACCATGAGGCAAATTGTAATAAGTACTGAGATCTGTTGAAACTGCACTCAACAGCATTAAAGGAAATGTTCTCCTCCCACTGGAGGTCAGCAGTGAAATGTTTTATCAGTTAAAGACAGTGGGGACATCTCTGCTGAATGTGACAAGCAGCAGCGTTTACCATTGTCCTGTCAGCTTCTGATTAAAGCGAAATTAGTTCAAACTTGGATTAACAAAAGCATTTTGTCTTCCCTCTCCCTATCTCTTTTTAATTTTAAATTTTGGGGTTTTTTATTTTATTCAAAGTCACATTGTATCTCTTCACTAGCATGTATGATTAATTAGGAGTCTCAGGAAAGCAACCAACTCCCACGGGAATTGCTGTGAAACTGCCCAGTGTTTCTCCTGTGGCTCCCAGCCTTTCTATTTTTTTTAAGGAAGATGTTACCTCACACGAAATTATTTTCATTTTATTTTATTTTATTTTTCCTTCCTTCCCTTTATGTAATCACTTTACATGCATGTTCCCCTTGATCTCAGCAGGATTCGCACGATTCCAGTCACAGTGTATTTTTAGAATTTTTTTTGTTAACGGCACCCTTAAAATACCTGCTCACTTCTTTTTTCTCATCACATTAGTCGGCCACCTCTGGCAGCCAGGAAGTCTAGAGTTTTACAGAAAAAAATGGAAATCCACTGTTTCATGGAAAAAAAAGCCTTACTCTAAATCTGATAGTCCTTTTTTCCCCCCTTTTATAACTACTAGAGAGTACCCTGCTGCTGAAAGGCAGGGGCTTGCTAGGCAAGGACACTGAAGACTTTGTGTATTCCCAAGGTTGCCACTATAGGACCAGCTTTGCAGCATGGGCAACAGGTAGGGCCAGCACCTCTGCTGTGGCCCGGGCCACCGCATGCTCCTGATCACCTCTGAGGACCAGCTCTTGCTGCGAAACAAACTTCATATTACCTGGCCTAGCAGTCAAGATATCACTGTCCTGACTGTGAAACTGCCTTGCTTTCTGGTGGGAAGGAAAGGAGTCTGACTTTGTACTGTGCTGGTGGGGAAGAGAGCAAACGCTTCCAGATTCCTGGGCTGGATTTTGAATCAGAGAAAGACAAAGTGAGCTGGGGCAGGATGCAGAGAGCTTTGTTGGTGTCCTGTGGATACTCATCGCCCCAAAGAGGATTTCAAGTGCTCACTGAATTTACTTACAAATAATCACAAAGTTTGGGGCTTTTTCTGCTTTGCTTGTGCAAACACAGATTTTCTCTAGCAAATGTTATAATACTGTGTGCCTGCATGTGAAATACACTGACTCAGGATAATCAGTGCATCTTTTTAATTGATGGTGATGGGACTCAGCCTACTCCTTGGGACTGAAGGCAGTTTTCCTTTATTTGGTGCATTTCCCAATGACCAGACTGTGGATATATTTAAGGCTTGAGATCTTTTTTTAGGAGGTCTGCAGCTTCCTGCTCAATGTGTCTGACAGTTGTGGACAAAAAAAAGGGACTCAGGGATTAAAAAGACAAGAATATGAACAGCAACATGACAGAGGCTGGCAGGTAGATCCTGGCAGGAAAAAAAGAAAGAAATGCTGTCAGAGTGGGTGTTGTTTGGCAGTGGGGTGTGGAAGCTAGTGAGAATAAAAATTCTCTCTCTCTTTAACAAGAGCTCCACTGGTAAAAACAGAAAGCAAACACCTCAGAACCACCCCAGGCCCTCATCACGAGCTGGTGAGGAATTGCATTTTCAAAGTGAAAACTAAATCTTTCCCTGCCTCATGATATATTGCTAAACTAAAGGGCCTGCTGGCCCACACGTGTGAAAACTCAGAAAGCCTAAATCAGCTGTTCAGCTCTCTGTCTGGGTCAGAATAGAGCCAGCATCTAAGTTAATAGGACAAACATGCTCTACCAGTCCTAGCTGCCATGTCTGAATGAGTTTGCTCCTAAGTAATAGAGCAGAGCGAGAGACAAGGGTCATTATGGAAATAAAAACTGCTTCTTTCCAGCCTCTATCTCTCTGTGGCAGAAGGTGACATTCATTTTCCTAATCCAGTTCTTGGTTTATAGAGATCCTGTATTGCAAGACATGCAGGTGCTAGTGGTAGCTTTGCAGGGCAGAAAATAAACAGCATGAGAAAACGTGCTAAGAAAATAGCTAGTTCTCTTCGGGAAAGTGAGAGTAACAAAAGGCAGGCTTCCTGCTTCAGGGGAGTTAAAAAAGCAAATATCAGGGAATGTTCCATCAATTCCAGCTCTATTTTTCCGGTTGCTGGCTGATCACTTTGAAGCAATTCAGAATGAGCCAAGCATTTTCACTGCTTAGTATTTCATGAGATTTTGTAGGCTATTCTGTAGTAGAACGCAAACAGGTGATTTCAAATGGACCAGACTCCAGCAGTTTTTCCTTCTTGCACAGTGCTGGGTAGGAAGCAAGCAATGAGCCTTTAAATTACACCTCTTCAGATGTGCCCTTACGCTATGCAAAACTGTAATCAGACCTCAGTCAGTCTTAATGGCTCCGGTGCCTATGTTGGCAGTCTCCCATAATCCATCACCTCGCAGTTCCCTCTCAAAAATGTGTGTTTTAGACATTCTCCAGATAACTTAACCATCTCTGCCTAAGAGAAGGAAACGCTCGTGTGACAAGATAATCACCACTCAGCGATGAGCTGTTGCTGTTATGCTAAAGCACTGAACTCTGCAGTGTCTCTGGTGAGCCTGTTGCAGTCGTTAGTTACAGGCCTGTGTCTCTGTGACTGTGAAGATGGGTGAAGAGCTTGTAATGAAGAAACAAGCCATTCTCCAACTCGGGGGTACTTTGTCCCTTTTAAGCTAAGGTTCTGACCAGCAAATCACAGTGCGCTTTTAGCAGAGATTGTCTGCTATTCTGAGAGCAATGAAGGACCATGACACATTCACAGCATCTCTTGATGCTAATGTCTCAGACCTAGGATATGCCAGAGAGAGCACTGAAACCTGCATTTTGTCATTGAACATAATTTCAGATCTCGGTGTATACTGACACTAGATAAAGAGTTTTTATTGAAGTTGTTATATCCAGAAGTCTTGGTTGATAGTGTAATTGTGGAAAAAGCAAAGGAGATATGGTTTATCAGTATCACCAACTATGTAGACAGAGAATGAGTCCTTGTCAGAATTATTACTGTATTTTGAGCAGATTTCTTCTCACTTTGCATTTTGTCTCATTGCCCAGTCCACACTCCCAATGGTCCCATGATCTGCTGCTTCCTGCTCTCAGAGTCTGACTCTGGGAAGCTGAAAGGGGTAAGACAGTGCTTTCCCATGGCTGAACGATTAACGTGCTAGTCTACAAAGTGGATTATGGGAGGTTTCACAGTTTGAAGCTTTAGGGCTAAAACTGAGATCCCTGCACTTCAAGGCAATTGGCTCAGCTGCAGCCCAGGCCCACATTAATGCAAAATTGTTGCTGTTGTGTAGCTCTTGGGTGGGCTGTAGGAAGTGAGCTATCATTTTCTGATTGCTTTAAGCAGACCACTGTCTGCATTCACTACTAATTGACATTTGTAGGTTTAGAGAGTAGTAGGGGTGAGCCGTGTTGGGACCTGAGGCTTGATCTCAGCTGTGCTAAACCGCTGTCTACTGGTAGCACTAGACCCTGGGGTTAGAGAAGGTCTGGGCAGAGCTCCTCTCAGTCAGCTGAAGCATACCCTGAAGGGACATTTAAGCAGGAAGGAATGGCTGGAGGTTTTCAGATGGACTTTCACAGTGTCTCTGCTGCTCCCCTGTGAGCAGATCCTTACTGCAAACCTGCCTCTTGGAAAGTATCAGATGTCCTCTTTGACTCCAGGGAGAAGCTGTTCGTGTGGAGGATGGATGCTCAGAGTAGGCAAAAGCGACAGCTGTAAATGCCCTCTTCAAGTGCAGGAGAAATTTCAAGAGATTTTGCAAACAAGATTGGAAAAGGAAACTGCAGAATCAATGAGAGATTTCAAATATTTGACCCTGTGTGCTTTGAAAAAGAAGTGAGATCTCAGATTCTATCAGAAAACAACAAAAAAACCTCTACCATCTTGTTAATTCCTTAAAGCTTTAGCTGTTTGCTGTATAAACACAATTAAAAGGGTTTTTGACTAACGGTCCACCTGTAGCAGAGGAAAGAGGAGAGGAAGCTACCGAAAGGTATGGAGAATGTGGCACTCCAAAGAATTTTAATTGATTTCTATTGCTCCCTCAGGCAGAGGGTGCTTCACACAAGGTTGATTCAAGGGCACATCTATTGGCAGCTGGAACATTTGTCTCTCCTCTGATGGTAGCCAGAATCCAGCGCTGTCAGTTCAGTTGATATTCGACTTGCTAGGTCTGTAGATCCATGTGTCATATTGTCGATGGTCATTGACTTGCAATGTCCAATTGTTGGGTATAAATAAGGGAGGCGGAGGTGGGGGGAGTTATCAGGCTTAGTTGAGATTGACTTGAAATATCCTGCTGCGATTGCCTCGAGTCAGTACACAATAGAGTTTTTATCAGCTATGGAAACAGAGTTGAAATTACCCCTAAGAACTCAAAGGTTATGTATTTGCACTAATGAGAGCATCCTAAATGACTCCCTCTGGCCTCATTATTGGGACTGAGAAGGCTGCTTTTGAGCTTGCCTGAACTTGGGTTAATTCAGTTAGGGGGCACTGAAGCCAACTTCTCCAGCTGGGTGAAGTAGCAGCCAGGCAGGGAGCTACAGCTGGAATATAGGATGTGCCTACTGCTTCCTTTCATGGTTGAGCTCTCACAGCTGTATGTGAGGTGCAGACTAGAAGTAAAGTGCCCTTCAGGGTGAGGGTGACTTGGATCAGCAGTACCAGCAGGGAGGTGTTCCTGTGAGAAAGAATAGGAACTGCTAGTGTAAAAATAATAATACCATCTGGCTTTTTAAAAAATTTACCCTGCCTCTCTCCTGTAGGATGATCCCCAAAGCTGAGCTGAACACTAATGCATTCCAAAACTGGAAGCCATCATGCCTCAAGAAACAGCTAATGCCAACAGAGCAAAACCAACTAGGACAGATCCTACAGCTAGAACCGTATTTTAAAAATCAGCACTTGCTATAAGGTGTTTTGTTTCATTATTGAAATGTTGGGTGTTTTCCCTTTTGTTTATGAAGGTGAAGGAAAGCTGTGATATTGCTGGCCAGAGGCCACAGCAATTTTCTACCTCACAGTTCTGAATGGCAACTTCTAGTCCCAGGCCTCCACAGAGCTTTCCTCAATATAAACTTGCATATTTCCAGCCATTCTCATCACAGCCTTTTCATGTAGCTCTGCTAATGCATCCAAGTCTTTGATTTATATCTGTTTTCCCTAGTTATGCCCCTCTAGCAGTTCTCTTGCTATTAAATCCTGGCCTGTGACATTGCCAGTTCTTTCAGTCATGAAAACCCCTTTGGGTGGAGAAAGTGAACATACAGGTCTGAAGCAAATAAAAATCCACATGGGAATAGCTTGAGACTGGCCAGCTTATTCCATCTCTGACTCCAAAGGTGAAAGAGAGATGCATTAGCCTGCTGTGCCACCTGGCCTCTGCTATGAATCAGATGTTTCCATAATGATATGTAATGCACACACGCTCACATGCCTCGAAGCTGCGAGAGCAATGGAGGGAGGGAAAAGGCGTAGTCTCCAACACGAACAACGCTATCCCTTTTCTCCCTTTCTCCTTATGTCTTCGTATGCCAGAAACTGCTTATCTCCCCAGGCATCTTGACTTGCCCGCTTCAATAAATAAAAAATGTGCCAGGCAGTTACAACAGTGCTAACTGCTGATAGCTCTCTATTGATCCATCCATTTGGCGGCTCTGATTACACAGTGATACTCCCATCTAATCACAGCTGTGGTAGCTAGAAAAAAGAGTCTGGGCTCAAAGCTTTGAAATAGTATCGTGTTCTTGAGCTTTCCAGCCATTCTGCTGGGTGAGTGTTTTAGTGCCTGGAGGGGATTTTGTGCTGTGTTGTCATGCGCAGGCTCTTGGGAAGGGAATGCGGTTTGGTGAAACTCTGCTCATGTACAGAGAAGAAACAGCGATCATGGAGACACCAATGGCAGTCCCACCTGGGTGAAGCCTTCCATGAGCCAGACTGAAACTGTGGACCTTCACTGTCCAGCTGCTTATGCACTCCTCATTGCAGCGGTTTGGCTGATCTGCTAGAGATCAGTTTGCTAAAGACCTGGAAATCTTTGAAGGGTTCTACAAATGGCACATTGCAACTACTACATGGCTGCATGTTGGAGAAGCTCCTTAGCTGGCGCCAGCAGATGTTATAGCGGCTGGCATGGAAGGAGATGTACTGCGTTATTTTGAAGGTGTCATGATGAGTTATGGATGTTAGAAGTGACTATTTGGCTCAGGTATACTTGACTGCTTGGGCACTATCTGACATTCAAAGTGTGCTCAAATGTTCCCCTACTGTTCTCTTCCTGTTGCTTTTCTCCACAGCACTGATAGGTCCCGTGGTTGCTGTTGGCCTAAGGTCTGAACAAAGATGTTCTCGTTTCAGAGATAGATTCTGTTTTGCCCTAGGGGCCTGGAATACATAACTAGAGCTGGTTGACATTAGCTGAATGGGAAGACTTGTGTCAGAAAATGGCCTTTTTAGAAAATGAACATTTTTGTTAAGCTGGAAAAGGTTATTTGCTTTTTTCCAAACTGTTTTGGGTTTTTAATTTTTTTTATGGAGATTTCAAGCAATTTGGGTAGTTCATTTCTTGTCTTTAATTTTTGTTTGCTTTCTACGTGTTGCCTTGGAAATCCATCTGTGGTTGGGGTTATTTTTCTTTGTCCGTATGTTCTATAGTTGGACACTTTTTTTCTCCTGTGTGTATAAGACTACGTTGTCATTGTGCTGCTTCTTTCTCTTTTGCCCTTTCTTTTTCCTGCCATGAAAGTTCTCCCTTTTTTCCTTTCCTGGTTATTTAACATTGCAACCTTTTCATATTCACTTAGTAGACAGCTGCTGTATTTTTTCTTCCTCCTTTGTGTTCAGCCATTGTACTTCCCTGGGCTTTGTGTCACACCTTTAGCCATTTGCCACACCTTTCTACTTCTGGTTCTTTGAGTTGCTTTCCTTTCTGAGTGTCTCACAGTGGTCACCATTCTTTTCTTATTCAAGTATTAAACTCCCCCAAGCATCAACTTTATTTTAAAATCTGTGATGAAAAAGGCAATTAAGATCCTGTAGGGAAAAAAAGAAACAAAACCCAGAAATCCCAGCCTCTGCTCAAAATGACAATTATGACAATTCACAGTTATGTTTTAAATGCTCATGGCTGTTAAATGCAGACTGCCCTGGGAGATAGAGTCCCAGAGCTGACTGAGAGAAATGAAAGGCAAAGACTGAATGGACAGAATTGTTTAAAATCTCTGCAGAAAATGGAGAGAAAAAACAACCAATTTTGAAAATAAAACATCTTTTTCTCTTTTTCTTATTGATTGATAAAGGATCTTCACATGCTTAAACTGCGTTTGACTTAATGAGAGACATTCAGAAGTGACTCTAACTGAATTTAATGAGTTCAGGTCTGTTAATTTCTCTGGCTTTCTCCACATATTAAAGGGGTGTATTTTAGAGTCATATTCTCTCCCACTTACTGCCTTGTAGCTCACACCTACTTGCTGGTTACCATTACATTTTACCTGAGTAAAAGGCTAAGTTAGTGCTGATGGAACAGTTCGTGTAAGCTAAAAGGCAGCTGGAGACAGAAACCCTTCCGCTGGCCTAGCTGGTTCTGGGAAGGGAGCTCTGTCTTAGGCTTCTGCTGTAGATTTGCTTCCAAATTTAGGGACGTACATTTGTAGGTATAGGCCCCTACAGATGTGATATAGGAAAATATTAAAATTACTGACATTCCTAATTCACAGTGGCCAGGAAAAGAGGGAAGAATGAGGGAAAGGAAAGGTAAAAAGTGCAGAACAGAAACAAAGTGAGAGAGCGGTAGGAATTTCACTTCTACTGCCCTGTAAATTATTCACACGTGCCAGCTGGTAATTACTTATAATGAACGTCTATAAAGCACTTTGATATGCTCAGATGAGCAGTACTGTAGAAAGTGTGTCCGCTGTTTAGATCTAAGGGATAAGACACTAGTAAAAAGGCAAGAACTACCCATATAATTATCCTCTTATGATATGTTGGCTGTACCTAGAAGCGTTATTAAAGAACTAGTTTACTTTTTCAGGGTGTGAACTTCAGAGGCAATAATCTAATGATTATTCAGGTTAAGGAGTAATGTGGAGCACTGACAGTTTCTGGCAGTCTTGCCAAACATGGAATTTGAGTCCTTTCTTTCTCAAAGGGGCGATGTCAACATTATCCTTGAATCCTTCTGTCCACCTGCACGACTCAGCTGTGCATCTCTTGTGCCCATCAAGCCAATGATCAAGCAGTCTGTAACTTGCATTCACCTGGGATCTCCCTGTGACGTGACTTGTGGAATGCGCTTTATTAGATTTTTGATCTAGTGATTTGTAACAAGATCCCTTAATGAAGCAATTTTTTACTGATCTTTGTTGGTAAAATCCGGAGCTGGACCCTTGATTGTTTGATGCTTCCCTTATGTGAAGCGTATCCCAATCCCCTGCATTTCTTGGCTTTGGAATGGGGCCCCATGGAAATTTACTGTGCAATGAAGTTATATCATGTTCGTGGCTGTGGCACATGCAATCTAAGTGACAGGTTTTTTTCAGTTTATGGTAACATTTCAGTATAGAGCTGCAGGTTGCATTGGAACAGGTGACATTAAAACTGTTCGTTCTTAATCTTTGTGAGCATCCACTTTTCCCTTCCCATCCCATGTTTTTACATTTCTGAAGAAGCAGCTTCCTCACCTGTGCAGGGTGCTGTTGGCATCTGTTCAGGATCCACTAGCCAGTTCAGAGAAGTTGTCTGAGGCCCTGGTGAAGTAGAAGAACCTATTACAAGCTAAACTGGGTGAAAAATTTGTGCTCTATCAAATTAAGGGAAAATGTGTTAGTTTAATGGGGGCTTAGCCTAATTAAGAGTAGTCTTATTCTATATAATGTATAGCTGCTTCTCTTGCCCTTTTTTGTACTAGAAATCAAAATCAAAGCAGAAATGCAGTGGCAGAATAGAGAAAGAAAGAAAGAAGGGAAGGAAAAAAGGAAGGGAGGAGGAAAGAAAGAGACTTGATTAAAATAGAGCTCTTCCCTTTATAAATATGTGACTTAGGCCTTTTTGCAGCACCAGTTGAAAGCTGGTGACATTTGAGAGTTCGAGATAAGTGAAACACCAGTTGGAGATCAGTATCAAGGAACATTTTTTTAACAAGTGTTCCACAATGGGCCAAAGGTAGCAAAAGAAAGTCTTTCCTTCATACATGCTTATCACTTGAGAAGGAAATAAAACTTTCATGGTTAGTATGTCTTTATGTTTTATTCTCAAAATGACCTGTGTATTCATTGTATCACAGCTTCAAAGTGGACTCTTTTCTCCAGCAAAGATCATGGTGGACCTTTTAAGTTTCCATCTCAGGGCAAAACTGCTCCAAGAAAAGAAAAGGTTAAAAAGAAAAAAGAAGAAATGAGAACATTAAAGGAGGGCTGTAGTTTTCTTATCATCAGAGATTGACTGATATATTTAACTAACAGGGGGATTTATGTTAGATATAAATGATAATATAAAAAGTGACACAGAGGTACAGTACACGTACGGCCATTTGAAAAAGGTGTGTGACCAATCTTTACATGGAGGAAAGTCACAGTTTCTGTACATCTGTCATTTTAAAAGTTTGCCAGATTGTGCAACCCATGGGAGTAGTTCCGTTGGACTCGCTGGGACTGGTTAGGTAAATAAAACATGCAGCAGCTGCACAGCCTGACCCTAATTGAGCTACATGTACTAAAAACTATAGATAAGTCACAGCAGGAGGGAAGTGTCACATACTAAGAGACCTTATGCCATCCAGCACTGCCAGTTGGAATTCATTCCAAAAGGCAAACCAACTGCTGGGGTAGCGCTAGGCATCAGCAAGGTCAGAGAAACCTGCTGAGAGGCAACATCTGAGGACTGGGTCCCTGAAACAGTGGTCACTGTGTGGTTGATGCAAATGATTGGATCCTGGTAGGGATGCTATTTAATTAAACTGCTGATACACTTAGTTTTGGAACATCTGTGTTCAGAAGGGGCATGGGAATGGAGCTGCTGTCTCCTTTCCCAGCTAGCTCTTTGATCCAGGATGCATCAGGATCCCATGGTCAGGATGGATGCATGGAGCAGGTGTTCTGTGCCATACAGTGCTCTGCTCCCTTCTCCTGCGTGACCTCCAGCATGTCCCTGAGTCTCTTTGCTCACAGTCTGTACAATAGGGAGAAAAGCTCTTTTGTACCTTCTCAGGCTATTGTGATGATGAATATGTTACTGATTGTAATGAACTCACATACTGGATCTGTGGGAGCCATATAAGCATCTGAGCCAGGTAACAAGAAGCACATAGGAAAGGGCAGTGCACTAAAGCTTTCATTGGCAGAACTGCACCTTTCACATCCTGCTGAGCTTCACCTGCTGCTCATCACAATGAACAACTTAGGCCCTGAAGCAAGAGGGTTGATATTCTTTGTGTTTTATTTTTATCCAAGCTGGTGGAACACAAAATGCTATCTTACCTCTTCTTAGTAGTGTCTAATACTTTCTGGACTCTGTCTGAGCTCTTTGTTTATGGAATACCATGTGGGAGTGAGTTCCACAGGTTAATTACATGCTAAATAGTGTTTCATTTTTGTCCGTTTTCAATGGATGGCCCTTAATTGCAAATTGCCCTCCAGGTCTTGTGTTATGGGAAAGAGTAAAGAGAAAAGGAACAAGTAATTGCCCTTCTAGACATTATCGGCAGCGCTCTCTCATATGTCTGTTCTCCTTCTTTTACTTTCTACCCCTCATCATCCCAAAGCTTTTCATTTTCCTTCTAATGGACTACGTTCTTCCCCCTGGATAATAATGCGATCTACTTTTGCTGCCCTCCACTGTGTCTCTTTCTGCTTGGCCTTTTTAGTGACTAAAGCTGAGCACATTATTCCAGCAGAGGATGAAATCTACTTTTACACAGAATGGCAGAAAGTTATGTGTCTTGTTTCTTTTTCATATTCTTCTCTTTGGGGTTTTGTTTGGTTTTGTACCCCGCTGGAGCTGCTGAAAAATGGGAGTGGTCTCTCAGAAAAGGAGAGAGATGTAGTGACACTCTGGGGCATGCTGGGAAAGTGATGCCCGTATCCCCAGATGTCATGGGTCTTTGGGAGACACTTTTGGTAAACTTTCAGATCTCTACAAAGGCACTGGAGCTTGTTGGTGATCTTTGTGGCAGGATGAAATGCCAGCAGAGCAGAGTCTGCATCTGGTCAGTTTATGCTAAAGATGCAAAAATTCAAAAATATACTGACAGTTTATGGAAGTTATTGAACATAGGAAAGAATTAAACTTTACCTTCTTTGGCTCTCTAGCCTGTAGAAGTAAATCCTGAAAACATTTCTGATCATAGGAGGGGACTGAAGTTTGCTGTTTCTTTTCACAAAGAAAAGGAATGTGTCTAAGAAGGACTGTGTTGGACAATGGCCATGGGGAATTGATGATCCATGACAGCTCTGTCCCTCCTGAATGTCTGCCCAGCCTGGCCTCCTCCTAGCAGTCTGTATGCAGCCAGAGATGGCATTTCATGGAGGGCTGCCAGCAAACTCGTGAAGTAGTACTCTTCTTGTGGATACATCTTTCACTTTATCAGGTGAACCACCACATAGATCTCACTCATCATGGCATACATGACTCAGCATTGCAGTTTGACGGCTCTGCATCACTTCAAAAAGTGTTGATGTGAACACTGTAATCTTATCGTGCAGTGTTGTGTTACTGTATGAAAACGGTGACTCTAACATACTGACTCCATTATATTTCAGAGCAATTTTTCCCTGGGAGAAAAATCTAGATTGGATTTTCCTGTTCTCCTATCTGTTCTCTCTACCATAATTTATAAATAAGACAGTGTCATTCTTCATCAATTCCCCTCAATCCTTAGCGAAGTATATGATGAAATTTTGCGAGGATGTATAAAGACGTATTTATGACCAGATCTTCTACTGATATATATCAAGACAGTTTGTATCCTGTTTGTAGGTCTGTGCTGTTTTATACGACTGGAATACCTTGCCTTGTGTTATTGCGACTATCCTAAACATGGACACTGTTAGCACCGTTAGCTAATCTGCTTTTCTTTGTAGCACTTAGTAATAGTGTGTGATTCTCACCTCCACGGTTTCTGAGAGATATGAAAAACTAGAAAAAAAAAATACATATAAAGCCATGCCCTGGGGGTATTAGAGAAACAGAGGGAGGAGAGATGTGAGGAACTAAAGCTACGTAGTCTAGAAAAGAGAACTTGGGGGGATATGATCAAAGTCTATAAACACCTTCCAGGGAACAATAGAAATTGTTTGGGGAAGGGAATGTTTTACTCTCTAAATGTAGTAGCACAAGCAGCAATGGCTTGGATGAATGAAGGAAAAGTTTGAGTTAGTTTGAAAAGTTTTTCAGTAATAGGAATTAAGATGTTAACTCTATGAAGTGGGTATATGTACGGCATATTGTAACACGGTGGTATTTGAGGTGTGGTGTCTGCAGGATGGTACTGCTAACAGTCTTGAACCCAGAGGAATAAACTTTGGTTCTTATCTCAATTTTAAATACTAAACATAAAGGCGACATGACTCTCACGATTAATACATTTTAAAGTTAACAGCTTAATAAAGACTTCAAATATCAATTGCCGGGCCTATCAGTAGGAACACTTTCTCTGAAAGCCTGGCTCCAGTGGAGCTCTGTCAGTAGCCAGTAGGCAGCTGGAGAGCTGAGAAATGGCAAGATCATTTGATTTCTAAAGACAAAAGTTGATTTCTTCCTGTGATCTGAAGGCAGAAAGTTCCATTTCCCTAATACTAATTCTGTAGGAGATCTTCTTGCACCAACTCATGATTTTTCAAGGCTTATTTGTTAGATTACATTGAGCAAAAGGTCTGCAATTACAGCCATAAGAAAGCCAGTTGGAAAAGTTGATGTGTTGACCTTTAAAACACAAAGAACTTTGACATAATCCCAGCCTCCCCTATCAAGGCAGTCAGTCTGTGCTCATTTCTGAACCATGTTTGACACGTTATAAGGAGAACTCTTGGCCGAAGCATCCACCAGGAGCAGTTGAGAGTGATGTTTTACAGGAGCCAGGCAAGCATTAGAGCATGACCTCGAAAGAGTAACACTCCAGTCTGGGGAGACATGGGGTCACCTTCAACAGAAAAGCAGTGCTGTGAAACTAAGCATAAATCAATAAACATGGCCAAGATCTTAAAAAAAAAGTGAAAAACAGTGTAAACATATCCAGTACGATCTCTGGGGGACCCAAAGGACTGTTAGAGATTTCAGAGAGACTCGTGAGGTCACCTGGAAAGCAACAGCAGCAAAGTTTGGAGACTCCAAAAATGGGTCTTGGCATTGGCTGCCTTCTAAATTGTTTGGTTTTCCAGGATCCTGAAATAGAGAAGGCAGGGACAGTCCAGGGTGTGTAAATGGTCTGGGAGCCCCAGAGATCTGTCTGTGCTATAGTTTCATCTTTTAGTGCTCAGTATATACTCCCCAGCTGTCTTAGAATTACCTGGTGCCTGTCCAACCTCACAAGTCCCTTTACTTGTACCCCTTACGATCTGGCTATGTTAACAAGTTTCTGCCAAGTAAGCAGGACAGTGGATTTTCAGCATAAGTTGTGTCAAGGTACTGCCTGTCTGCATCCTCTTATCCTTGATGAACATAAGGTAGCTTGTTCCCACCTACTCTTGTAAAGTCAGAAAAAACGAAGGCTTGAAATAAGCTGCTTTGCAGGAAGCAAGATCAGATGAATTTTTGGGGACAGGAGGCTGTTGAGAGCTTGCTTTGAGAATCCTGTTGATATTTTTCAGTGTAACAGGGCTAAGAATTCAGAGAGCATCTTGAAAATATCACACCTTAAGGCAGCTTGGAGGCAGTGAGTTTTCCACTCAGGAAAACACTAGGAAGGCTATTTCCATATGGAAATGAATGAACCTATTTTTTTTACCTCCCATCTGATCTTTTAGGAAGCATTGTTGAGTACAAAGTATGGATGGTTTAATGAAGCTTTTCATTTCCCCATGGCAAAGGAATACATTCACCCTCACTTCATGCTAAAAACCTCATTCCTCTAAACTGTCCCTGGAGCTAGTATCCCACTTCTGAACTCCCACACTGCTCCCACAACTTAGAAGCTGCAGCCTTTAAATCAGGTTGGATTGTTTGGGTTTTTTTTTTTTCCTCCCTTGACATGGGTTAGTTGGCAGGCAAGCCTCCACCCAGATCATTAGTGGCAAAATAAGTTAATAATAAATAAATAATGGATTTATACATGTTAAGAGCAAGATTTGGAAGTTGCAGCTGGCTTCCAGAATTAAAAAAAACCCAAAAAACAAACAACGTAGAGGGAGCAAGCCAGTCCATTAAAGCATCACAATAATTCAAGCCTGTATTTATTCACTCTTAAAGCGAGGTACGTGGCAGAGTTGCTTGGTATGTCTCCAATGAGTTCAAAAGCATGTAAGTTTTGCAAACAGCTCAGATTCTGCTTATTTGTAATAAGCTGCATTTCTGCTTGCTGCAATAATATGTGAGAGACAGAAAGTCTACTTGTGACCACTCCCTACAGCTGTCACGTCTGAAGTGGGGAACAGTCTTCTGATTGGAAACACATTTTTGGAGGGAAGAATGAACTTGGATGGAGCCAAAGAGGAGGTGAAAATCCACTTTCCCTGTTCCTTTTTCCACCTTCTACTTTTCTTGTATCTTCTACTTTATGCCTTAAGCAAAGACCCAGTACTCGAGAAGGGTCTTGCAGACCGTGAGATCTGCAATTATGCATTTTCCTTCCCCAAGTTATCAGAGCTTTTTTGCTGTTCAATACACAACTGCTTCAGTGAGTTAGTATTTCCAGAAACCTCGTCCCTAGAGACACTGAGCACTGTCCTGGGTAGCTCAATGGGAATTGGACCGCAGTCTGAAGGATGGAGCTCATGACTTAATAGGCTTTTTCTTTGCAGAGCTTCAATGGTGCTACAATTAATTAAGCTTTTATTATTCAGAGCTCTCCAGGGGAAGAGTCTGCTAGGCTAAGAGAAGCTTTCACTCATTCTCACCCTATTTCTTCACATTCCTTCTTTCCAGCAGGTCAATTTTCATGTCCGCAGTTTGAACCTTCCTTGTTTGTAAAAGAGCCACTTAGTGGTAACGTTGTTAATTACAACACCCTCAGGGTTCACTGGAATTGTAGGCTAAATGGTATCCAATAGTCAGAAAATATTATATGCTGACAAATCAGTTTTGAAAATGAAGTAATGCCCAATTTTTTCCTCTTCTGCTAACTTTCCTTCTGGTTTGGCATAAACGAAGCAGTCCCGTCCCATCACACTTTGCATTTAATTTTCTGATCAATTTTATATGCTACGCACAATTGATGCAATATTGGCTTTTTAGACCTCTTCTCACCCTCTCTGTCACCACTCTGTTTCTCTTTATCATCCTGCACACTCTCATTCCAGCCTGGCCCGACGCTTTCAGCAGCTTAGTGGTAACCCAAACTTAACCCTTCGCTTTAGAGACAGGATATAGAGGAGTCAGCTAAGGGAAAAACCTAGGCTGACAAAAGAGAGGGTGACTGACTTTGCTGGCCTCTTGAGCTTGATCATGATGGCTTAGTCTTGAAGGGATAGCAGGAGGGAAAGGAGCTGGATGAAGGTTTTGAAGATGAAGAGCTGTGGCATGAAGTCCTGGATGAGCTATGGAGTTATCTCCAAAAAAATAGATAAAAATACTATATTTGATTAAAATCAGGTTTTCTTTTAACAGAAGTGAGGTTCCTCTTTCTGATTCCCTTCGCAATGCAGCATATGCCATTACAGCATCTGCAGCAGCTGAGAAATCAGCAGAGGGTACAGATGCTGGTGGTGTCTAAACATTTCTGGAGGAGCTGCCAGTTGGCAAAGAGGCCACCCCTTTATTTGACGTACTAACTGCTTGGAGAACATCACAAGCAGTTTGTCAGCATTATGAAGATGAGACCAAAAGCACCTGTAGTGGAGGGGGGGGCAAGAAAAAAGGCTAAGAGGAGAAAATATTTGAAACACAAGGAATTAAAGGTGGAAGAAATGACTTTGAGTTTGGTTTGTGTGGTCCAATGCATCACTCAGGCTGTGAGCTTTTCTAATGTGTGGTGTTAATCACGGAGAGCTGCGGAATTAAGAATAAGAAAAAAATATGCCTATACCTTTTTTTACCACTCCTTTATTGTCTAGAGAAGTTTTTCTTTTCCTCAGGTCAGTCATGGAACCACATGAATTTCTATCTAGGATGCTCCTTTTCCAGTTTATATTAGCCCTTTATTCCTACAGTCCCTTTTGTTGGCAACTCATCCGAGCACAGTATGGAAATGAGAGAATGTTGCCATATTCATGATTAATGGTTTCCTCCATTGAATTGCAATTACAGGTTTTAATCAGTTCATTATTCCACCTAGTTTTTCAGGTCTCGACAGTTTTGCTGTGGAAACTAATTGAATTGGCTTCACCTCAAGGCTTTCCAGCAAAAAGAGCTTGTTTTGCCTTTGGGGATTGTGGGGGGGCTAATTGGCCAACACGGATTTAATATCCTCTTTTTCCAACCTGGAAAAAAAGAAAAAAAAGGGTGGGGATATTGTTATTTCCCAGTCCTTGCCAGCCAAAGCTTACCATTTTCTATTTCACTTTCCAAACTCTGTTTTAAGTGCAAGATGGCTGCACTGCTAAAAGCTCAACGTCAGAAAACAGCTGGGAACTCATTGTTTTAGTCAAAATTGTTAATACGCTTTTCCTCAGGGGGTGGTTACTCCTCAGAAAATGGAACTATTTCTTCCCTGACTACTTTTTCGCTTCAACTGGTCTAATGGGTCGTGTTTATAAGGAGAGGCCCTGTGACCAGCAAAATTCTTGTTTTCAGCTTCTAAGCCATCCTTCAGTTTCATTTTTCTGTGTGCTATATTACTTGAATTCAGAGATGAGCAAGCAGTAAATTCCCCAAAGGTGTATACTCTCAGAAAAGAATTCAAATTAGTGGATACTTAGTACTCTGTATATCTGCCAAAAAGCTCACAACTGGATTCCATCACAAAACGCAGATGTGATCCAAAAGAAATCTCAGCATCAACTGGAGTCAGACTGAGTTGTTAACACAGCGTGAGAAGTTGTGCAATCGGTAGCTACAACAGCCCTCCCAGGTAGAACCAACCTGCTAAGCTTTCAGTCTCGTGGAAGCGCTGCCATTCACTTTTCTCTCTCCTTCCTTATTTTACAGTAGGTGTTTAGGTCACATGAGACAGATTTTCAGAAGCATGCTCTGAGTGTCCATTCCTCTTGCTGTATTTGTTTAGGAAACTGTTGTCTGGGGATCTGTCTTATTCACATTGCAAACTTTAACTGAAAAGGGTGTGTTAAAGAACAGCCATGGCGGAAGCCAAAAAAGGTAAAAGAGAAAAGAGCAGCTCCTAGTGAAGACAATCACAGACCAAGTGGGATTTTCAGAGCCCTGAAATTTGGGTGTTTGAACTCAAGAAAAGAGTTTATTTATCATTAATCTATGGTTTTACTTGGTGTGTGTGTATTTTAAAGTTCCATATCCCAGCTGAAAGTTGGAGCCAATCCTTTGTCTTTCCTATATGCAGCACTGGATTCCTCTCTGCCAGGGCTTTCAGATTTCTTCTTTGTCCAAGGGAGAATATTCCAGCCCCTGGCTGGGATGCTTTGGAAGGGGGTAAAGTCACATCATGCGAAGTTGAACATGTTTTCCTACCAGCTACGTTTGGAGATGGAGATTTTTTAAAAAAGCAAATGTATTAGGGAACCAAAGTCTGTTATCTCAGAGTTTTTCATTTTTTAAAAACATTTTTTCTTTAATGAATCAAAGTGTTTCTGAACCTGCTTTTCCATCGCAGCAGGAGTCACCAGCCAATATAAGTATCAGAGAAGAGGGCACAGAGGCATCCTAAGTTCCATTTTCCATTGGTGCTTTGCTGTAATTAGAAGACTTTCTGCCTTGATGGGAAAGCCATAGGCTACAAGGCCAACACAGAAATGGGGCAGAACCATACTATTCACCTCAGGTTCAGGTTCCTTTTATTAAATGATAAAACCATAAGTTTCCATTTCACAGCAAGAGTTTAAGGCTACAGTCAGAAGTGAAAAGGTGCATCATGCTGGAAAGCTGATTAAAAATACATGCTGCATATTAACAGAGCACAAATGGAGTAATTTCTTTCTTAATTCTTTCAGTTATTAAGGCACATCAAAGGTACTTGCTTTTTAAATGATGAAAGAACATCCCCTCCTTTTAGTCAAGGTGATTAGTAACATTAGTATCAATAATATCAATTAGTATCAGATCTTTTTGGTATTGTTAACAGGGAATAACATTCATCTGGCAGCTCACAGTGCAGTATCCAGAAGGGAGCTTATTAAAATATGACTCCCTTCCCCCACAACCCTTTGGCTTAATTGCCTCATTAATAATAATGCAAGATCCAAGAAGTAACTTCCTCCCGCATGCTTCCAAGACGTGTTGTAGAATTACAGACACCAGCAAGATTGGGAGATATTTATATGTTCTGACCTCACGTGGGAAGAGGGGATGTAAAACTGGGGAGCCCTAGGAACGCAGCAGAGCCTGGGAAGTGCAGCATGGCTTGTGATTGCAGCCGCGTTTGAACACGCTGCTGAGCTTAAGAGAAACAAACAATAACAGTTCCTCTAATGTGCAAAAATAAAGATCTGTTGTTTAAAGAGCACACAACTGTATCTACCACCTCCTGATGCTTTTGACAGGAATCACAGAAGGAGCAGATTGGATCAGCAAAACTTCACTCAGCCCTGACAGTTTGATTGCACTGCTGTGGAGGATATGACAGATGTTGGAACAGCACGAGCAACTTAAACAAAATGCATCAAGCACAAAACTGAGGCTCAACCTTTCCTCCACTTAGAATGATTTGCAGTCTCCGAGGGGTCAGAATGTAGGGGCGATGGTTTTACATGTAAGGGGAGCAAGGGAAGATTGAGACAAGTGGGAAAAAATTGCCTCCAAATGATGAAATGCCCAGCAATATCAGACAAGTGTATGGAACTGGAAACATGCTGTTTGCCTTTCATGAAATTATTCAGAAATGAATCATAGCTGGGGCACCAGCAGGCTTTGGAGATTCATTGAACAAGCAGAGAACAGATAAACAGGCTTTACAGCATGTGCATATGTAAAAATAAGGAGAAGCAAAATATTCAAAGGAGACAAGGAGCTGATGTTTGGCAGCTCATTCCTTCCTCATATATTTACCTACCTGTGACATTGTTTTCAAATTTGCTGAGCACTCCTTGCTCTTGCTGATTTTACGTACTGTGCTGAGCATTTCTGAGAAACAAGACAAATGGGAAGGGAAGTATTCAAGTCACGTACCAGAGGATCTGATATACACGGTAGGTATGTGCAGTGCTGATGCTTAGGTGACAGCGTTTCAGAACTGGTGCCTAGCATGCCACTGCCAGATGATGAATTTAGCTTATACGTTCAGTGAGTTCTTGCAAGCCACATCAGTCTGCTTTTGACATCATAAATGAACTATTGCTTTGCCTCCTATGTTTCATGGAAATCTCTTCTATTCTCTATTGTGGGTACATATGTGAGGTCAGCAGTCATATGTCATGCTCACCATTTGTTGTTTATCATTATGGCAGCATTTATTTTAATCTGGGTAAAACATTATCAGAAGCTCATGAAGTGGTGTAGGTGGTAGCACCAGATAGAGATAAGGAGTATGTGTGCTGTGAATGTGTGAATTCTTCCACAGTACTATGAATGCATCACCATCCTTACTCAACACACCTCCCTATTCAGGAGAGTCTTTGCCAACAAGCTGACTAGACTTATTTAAGGAGCATTTTAAACTGGATTTAGCATGGGAAGGGGCTGGAGTTTTGTGCAACAGACAAGAGCCAGGGACTTCTGATGTATTAGGAACCAACAGAGTTGCTACAATTTTAGTTTTTAAAATACCAGTGTTTTCCCAAACTTCTTACACCCCCACATTCTAATTGGCTTTCTCTTCTACTGGTAGTAGAAAAGATTCCCTAATCCACTGTCCTTTCTTTTCTCACATCCCCTCTGTAGATGCATTTCCTGTGGATGCCTCCAAGATGGAAATCAAACTGAACAATATGATTTTTATATCATCATAATCTCCTGCAATGTTTTTCTTTCTCTTACTCTCAAGTGCATCCCAAGCAGGTGGCAGCTTTCTGGTTTCATTTATTCTCAAAATGAACTCAAAAATCCATCCCACGCCTTCCACTTAAACTGTGTTGATCTTGGGTCTCCTCCTCAAGGGCAGCTCAACCTGGACTTTGGATCATCTCCTTATATCCAGATGGGACAACAAATATCCTGCAAGACTGAGCCAGCAAACCACACATCGTGTTTCTTAGCAAGACCATGATTTGCTAATAGGCTGAGATTTTCAGGATAACACTGTATTGCCACTTAATATATTATCATACTGCTTTTATATTCCAGCCTGCTCCTATGCAAGCTCTTTGGGGGTGGGATTGCTCTCACTTTGCATCATGTGTAATGCAAAACACATTCATTGTTTTTGCAGAGAAAAGCAAGCAAACACCTAAGCAAAACACAAGTTTTTCTGCTTATCTTTTGCATGCTCTAGACCTTCCCTAGTTCAATGACATAAATCCAAAATTCAGGACACAGAATTTTCAGACAGGCCTACTGCTGAACTGAATATCTGGATTTAATAGTTTAGGCTCATCTCTTTCTGCATTGACCATTTTAATATCCTTCATCTATCTCTTCTCAACCATCTCATTGGGGTGTCCCTTCTCAGCAGCATGATGCTTTGCGAAACGTAGCCCTTTGTATGTAAAATTTGTGTCTAAACAGAGCTAGTTAAGTACCCTCTTCTGTAGTTCATGAAGAGATGAAGGTATTGCTAAAAGATGATTAATCTATTAACTTTACCTATGGCTACAATGTATCTATTATCTCCCTCCATTGATTTGAAGGGTAGCCACAAAATTTAGTTTAGACTAGATGTCTAATTCTAAGTGGCTAAACTACCTGAGACTAATTCCACTCTTTCTTACAATGGTTTAGTACTTCCTTTTGTACATGTCTCCTGGGATGCCATGCCACAGTAGTTAGCAAATTGAAGGCCAAGAATTGGAGATAGCAATAGGAAAAAAAAAGAGAGCTCAGCTAAATTTTCATAACCTTAATTCCCCTGGGAGGAATTAATTTTGCTTGGAATCTGGAGTCTGGCGAGGGGACAAGTGTTTGGGGCTCCTTTTTTTTTTCCTTCCGAAACATTTTGCGCATCCCTAGAAATCTCATGTATATTAGAAATACTGCAAATTTTCTGCTGTGGCCGCTTCCTCGGCTAGATATGACTGGAGTAACAAGCAGCATAACAAGTACATGATGACATATGGAAACAGCCGTACACAAATATACCCTGTGCAAGAAAATCCAAATCACAACCTTGGGCATTCATTGACTCAGCTAGGTTTGGCAAGCAGAATAGGGATTTATAAAAATAAGGTTGTGCCTTGCAATGCTTTTCAGCTGATTTTATGCTAAAAGAAACCGGAGGATCAGAGCAATGAGACACGCAAGGCTAAAGTCTCTGAAATCCCTGCAGGCCTTGTTATGTGTATAAGGAGATAGACAGCACGTATTTCAGGGCTGGGGAAGCTATTGCACTTGATTTAAGGGTAATTAAAGTGTGTGAGTGACAGCAGAGATGACGTGATGCATCAGACACCTTTTCTCCATTTTGCTTCCTGCTTGGCAAACTCATCTGCATTCTGAATGAAGGATAATGTCTCACAGCCTTTGCCTCTACTCTCATAGGCTTTCTGTTCTGCTGTCCTCGTTCCTTCTTACAGCTCTCCTCTGTGATTTCAGAGAGAATATCTGGATTTGGCTAGTAACTAGGTCCTTATTCCTTCCATGGCTAAGTCAACAACAAAACATTTATTCCTATCAATAGTTCTTGGTCTTGCTCTAGAGTGTAAAAATTACCAGCCTAGTGGGCCATTGAGAAGAGAATAGCCCCTGCACTGAAAGATTTTCATTAGCTGCTGTCTACCGCTCCAGTGCAAGTGAATGCAGAAGAGAAGGGATGCTGAACTCATTGGTATTTTAAGTTTACCCATGGCTCATTTTGGTTCCAATAAGTCGACCAAAGCCAATGTGAGAGTGAGGATTCATTATGCATATCCAGTTCTGGAAGTGAATGAGTCTGCGGTTGTGCACACAGTACTTGCAGTGCACAGCCTGGATCTGATGGCTGATAAATGTGTGACAAACAGACACAGGAAGGGCTTCTCTTGCACTAACACAAGCGGGTCCATCCATGCTGCTGGACACTGGGTCCCAAGTGTTCAGAAGACTGTTGTCTAAGCCTCGTTTCTAAAAGATCTGTCTTGGGTGTCTTGTAAGGGAGTTGAAGGCCATCAATGATTGCAAATAGATGTATTTACATTAAAGTAGAAGGTCAGAGAATGCACACAGAGTTGATAATTGTTCACATTATTCCATCTGCCTAATAGCAGAACAAAATTACTGGCAGACTTGAGTTCCCTGCAAGTGAAAACAAAAAGCCTAAGGCACTCATAGAGCCATTAAAGAGAAGGGAAGGTTTAGGCTTTGACCTGTGACGGTAATTTGCCTCCTTTGCACCTCTAAGTTGAGCTAAATCAAACTGAAAGTAATCAGGGACTCAATGGTATGTCTCTGTGGGCAGCAGGTTGCCAAAGGGAGAGAGGGCAGCAGTTCATGTACCTTAAAAAGAAGGTATTTCTTTCACTAGTTCCTGATTAAAAAGGATGTGAGCCACAGGGCTATGTGGGGGAACTGTGGGTGATGACAGCCTTTGGGGATTTTCACCCTTTTGATTTAGAAAGTGAGAATTCAAGCTGTGGAAAGGATACCATTTAGATCAGATTGTGTATGAGTGAATGATGTTGCTGATCTAACCGATAAACAGTGATTCTGGAGTTAGAGTCTGCAGGGAAAGAAACATCCAGTCCTTCCTCTGACAAATGTCACTCCAGTGGTATTGTGTCTGTCTCCTATTTCTGGAAGTAGAACTGAGGTTTGTAAGTTAAAGAAAGGTTTGGAAGGAAATTGAGGGTCACAGAGTTGGGATCTATATTCTTTGACATGACAGATCACACCAGATCAGGTTGACTATTGTCATATCAGAAAATCAAGCTTAAAATGCCTGTTCTGTTCTTTTTCACTAATACCTGGCATAAGGATCTTCCTGAGACTGATTATTCAGGGAGAAAATAGAAATGTCTGAAGGAGGATAGAGAGGGAGGGAGTGACTACAGCTTATAACACAGCAGTCATGGTGAAATTGCTAGCAACCAAATAGTTTTGTTTTAACTACTTTTGGATAATAAGGATTTTTTTATTATTATTATATTACATTGTGCCCATATGCACTTCTGGGCACCCCACATGTGTACATATGGATTCTCTCCTTTGCTGTGTATCTTCTGAAGCAACATGTCTAGCCTGTTGCTAGCATGCCTACCATACTCCATCAGATGCCCTTATCCTCACAGCAGCGATTTCCCGTGGTGGAGGCTTCATGGTTCACCTCCCTCCAGTAACAGAAATGTAGCGAGGGTCTCGTCTGAGGTGTTTAACAGAGGGCTCAATACTTCTGGTTGAAGGAGGGGTGCTCATACGAAGCTGTAATGACTAGCTGTCAGGGAGATTCATGGTGTCCTTTCAGCAACTGAACACAAACAGATGAGGGTGACAGTGGTATTTCTTCAGTCCCTTAATTAAGAGCTATGTGATAGCAGAGGCACAAATGGAGATATTTTCCGTCATCTCTGGTAAGGAGGGAGACAGGGCAGAGAAGCCAGTTTGCTTTTGTTAGCTCCAGGCATCCTTTGCACTGTGATACATGTTCACCTCCTTATTTTTATCACTCCCCCTTTAGCTGTTTATTTATTCTTTTGTTTCTCCCTACATTTTTTTCCCTTCCTTACCACCTTCAGATTCCTAACAGGAATGTAGTTTCCATTTTAACTAGAACTCCTGTTTTTTCATAACAGACTTCCCTAATCCAATTGTTCAGAACTGCAGTAAATTCAAAGACCACCTGTAGGGTTGTTATGTTTAGGTAGCTCAGTGCTGCAAATAAAGGAAACTGAGATACAGTTAAAGTTAGTGAATGTTCCGAAGAAGCTGAAAACAGAGCTCAGGAATTGTATTCCCAGCTCTGGACTCTCTCACCTCTAGTTACTGTAGGTAAGTGAGGTCTTTTACTCCATGTCATGTACAACAATGCACAAGCACAACTGTGATGCAGTAAACAGAGATCTGGAGCTTTAGAAAATATACTTGTATCGAAGGTGCTCTACAGAAGGCAAGGAGAGCTTTATTTCTAGCCCAAGTGTGAAGAAATTTTTAAAAGCGGGAAATATTTACCTTTTCAAGTTCCTGTGAGAGGAAAAGAGACAACCACTTTCCTTCATTCATATCTCTGCCCCTCACAACCTTTTCCTCAGATGTAGTTTATCACAGCATCAGCTGCATCCCTCTCCCCACACACAGCCTGAAAACAGAAGCTCCTTTTAGCTGATTGCACTGAGGGAGCATGGGGGGGAGTCTCAGACCTTGGCCCCACATCGTCTCCTCTACAAAATCCAAGGAAATATAAAGTCCCTTGTACTAAATTCAGGGGTTTTGGCAGGTAAACAGCAACAACAGGAGGTGGAAACAGACAGCTGTGCAGGGGAGGAAATGGTGATATAAATACATGTTTAATTGCAGTTTAATTATAATTACTTACTAGGCAAAGTTTATTTAAATGCAGTATAATTAGAGTGAGACCTTGATTTAATCACAGTCTTATCAGATATGGTTACTACTATTTTCCTTCATTTCCTCCTCCTCTACCTCCTGTTACATTCCCTTTCCTGAACTTGCCCAAGGAAATTAAAAGCCAAGATTTGAAGTAAACAGAAGGTATCCATCTTGGAAAGTCTTCAGTCTCCTGAAAATTTATTTGCCAGGTGGCTACCAGCCCAGAATTTTCTCCCTGGAAATTGTGAAACCCCTACTCTGTCCTGGCAAGCCATTATTCTTCCTTAGCAGCTAATGATAATGGATCCTCATTAGCTGAGAATGACTTATCATGAATATAATTCATCACTGATGGCAGACCTCATAACCCATCTGCTCACAATGAGTAAATTATATAGCCCAGTCAGACGAGATGGATTGTTCTTTCTGATCTACCTTTGGAGTGTCTCCACATCCTGTTCCAATCAGTACATACTTTGTCTTCGCTCCATGATCTAGGTGAACATGAGGAGAGACATTTGGGCAAAACCTCTTGAGCAGCTGACCCCCGTTCTCATCATTCACTGTTCTCCCTCTTCCACTGCTGCTTCTTCCTATGCTCCTTGTCATGAGTCTGGGCATGGCAGTAGCTTATTTGTTTAGGAGACAAGCACTAACATCACACATCTCCTGTGGACCTGTTGATATGTTCATGGCTTGCTCCTCCATGAAAACTTTCCCCACTCTAATTATCATAACACTAGGCTCTTTCATGGATGTTGCAAGTTTAAAACTCTGTTAAATAGTTCCAACCAGAATAGGAAAGGGGAAGGATAGGTTATTCTTCTGCCTTCCCATCTGAGGGCTGCCTCCTCTCACCTTCTTCCCTAAGGATTAGTCATCACGAGGCTGAAAGCCACTCATGAGAGTGCAGTTATTGCCATCCTTCACCATGAAGAAACTGAGGCACAGACTAGTCATAGCTGGTAGTCTACACAGATGTGGCAGACTGTGGTGGGATGGGAAATATGCAATTTGCCAAAAACACATGGCAAACTGGTGGTCAGGCTGGGATAAGAGTTTCTAAAAGAGCAGGCATTCAAATATTCCTTTTTGGTCTGCTACTTGAATCGGTCTTCCTATTGCCTGTACGTTGCTTTGAATTGAAACAAATTTGAGTATTTCCACTTGCCTCTGTGAAATACACATCACATCACATATCTACATACTGATATTATCCCAAACATTTCTTAGAGAAATCTTACAACCCTCTACAAAGAGAGACATTCTGAGGCGTACCAGGCATTTTGGTGCAGAGGAGTGGTGTCCAGTCCACGACAGTGCCAGCCCTTGGCAGGCAATTCAAATTTCTGTCACTACCTCAGCTGACAGCTGCCCATGGGGCCCAAATATTTTTGCTTCTATTTGGGGATCTACTGTCCCTGCTCTTGGACAGTTCTGGAGAAGGTCTCCAGAGGTTCTTTACTCTCTAGGTGAAATCAGGTTCCCCTCTGAAGTCCATAAACTGTTAGCAAGTTTGCTGACTTCAGTGAAAATATCATTTGCTCCTTCCATGTCAATGCCAGTTAATTCATATTGCCTTACTTCGCATCTATCTTAGCCTTTTTTTCCAGCAACTCTAAACAAGGGAAAGAGTTAAATCTATCCATAAGTCTATAAAGCTGTTCATTAATTAATGCACATTTTATTCTACTATTGAACCATACTGGCCCTGCCTGAAGGAAAATTATGAACTGCTGAGGTCTTTGCTCAGGGAACCAAAACCAGAGACATAGAAGCTTTTCCCTCCCTCCTTTTCTGTCATAGTTTGCTCTGCTTTCTTTCTTTTTCTTTCTTTTTTTTTTTCCCCCTGTCTTTTCTTTCAGATGCTCCTGACACTTTAACAGACTCTGATCACTTCCAGGTGACCTAACCATCTTTTGTACTGGTTTTGTCACGATTCATCTGGATGAGAAAAAAGTATGAAGAAAAAAGCAAGAAGAGGTTTTATTTTTTACTGTCCTCCTTCTCCTGGCCATGAGAGCATGTCCCTCTCCATCTCATTCAGGCAGGTGATCTTGGTGGGGAGGAGATCTCTCCCTATCATAGACTTTTTAAAGCTGATGGTCACTGAGTCCTTCATACCCCTATGAAGTGAGTAAATAGGCTGTGAAACTTATTTAACCTGTTGTGCTGGGCCTTGTGTTGCAGGTCACAATAAATCATACAGAGCCAAATGGATTTTTCCCCCTGCTTTGATATTTATTTGGCAGTGAATTTTTAATAGGGAGGGACTTTCACTTGTCATCCTGAGAATGCCAAGTGGGCAGAAGAAGAGAAGGGACAAACTTAGAGGAATGGATGCAAAGCATTGGGGGAGGGAAGAGAGGAAAGATGGGAGGAGAAAAAGGGAATGGGAAAGGAGGAGGAGAACAGGGAGGCAATAGTCACTGCAGCATCTTTGAAGATGAGTTTCTCAGCTAATAGCAGCTTAGTGCAGCTCCCTGCCCTCACAGCAGTGAACAGTTCACACACAGCAGGGAAGCAAACAAGCCTGGGAGAGAGTCTTTGACCCAAAGGTTCTTCTACCCTTCCAGAGTTCATTTCTCATATCTAGCCTTTCCATCAAAACAAATAAATTAATTGGTGATTTGTGAGCCCAATTTGGCAAAAAAAAAAAAAAGGAAACTCTGGTTGTGGTCCAAAATCCATAATTACATTTTGGTGCTGTGTGCGACCGAGAGAAAGTGATAGAGAATCACTATGGAGAGACAGATAGCATTGACTAGATAAAGAGATGGTGTGGAGAGATGCAGCAAGTGCTTCAGATAGATGATGAGCATTAGATGTAGTGGATATATAGTTAAAATTAAAGAGATGGATACTGTGAGTACACATGGGAAGATACCTTGGACAGGAATACTGTGAATAGATGTGTCAGGAAGAGGGATATTGTTAGACAGACAGACACTGTCAGGGAGAAATGGGTAAGGCAACAAGTAATTCTGCAGCTAGGCACGTAAAGATTGATTCTGTTGATAAATAAATTCTATCAATAAATACTACAGAAAGATATTTCAGTAGCCTGCCATCTATGAATATTTGACACATATATCTAAGAAACTGCATAACACCTCATCCAAAATAAACATAACCAAGCAGCTACTAGGTATGTGTACGATCATACTGTTTAAACATTTAAGAGATGTTAGCAGCTGCAGCAAAACCAGCAATTTATCACCTGATTCAAAGCTTGTTTCACCCTGATGGACACATCATTGATGGCCTGGCAACAGCATGGCAGAAAAGGCCAGGCCAGCAGGTAGAACAATTAAGTGCCGAAGCAACATTGGATAAGTAAATTGGATCTCGGAACTGGAAATAGGCCACACAATCTGGGTATGAGCTTACGATCTTGTATCCGGGCTTACTAATGGATGACACATTTCAAAATCATTTCCACCACTATGTTGTGCTGGCCCAAGCCTGACGTTATGGGTTTGTCTGTCCCATGCTGCTGTGCTAACCCCACAAGCCCCCATAGGGAGCTCCATTCCCAGCTCTCTTCAGCTACCTTATTGACCACAGCGATCAGCCAAATGTCCTGCTATTGAGTGTCCTGGCAGCAAAGCAGAGTGTCCTGTTCTCCTGTAATAGGCTTTGGGCAAGAACTGTCATCTACACGGACGCCTGTTCCTTCTGAGGCTATCTGGCTTACTCCTACGCCCGGCAGATGCTGCCCAAATTGAGAGCCTTTCTAGGGGGGCAGATCCTGTTGTGGTTCCTGTGGTCAGCAGTCCTCAGGACTACTGAAGTCCAGGGTGTCTGAGGAGTGAATGTGCTTTCGTACTGTACATCTTTCCACCCTCACTGCGTCTGTCCTGTCTAACCTCAGGTCTCTCCTGAGCCTTACAGAGGGCCCATTTCCTTGCTGTGGTCTAGACTGAGGTTTTCTGTATTCGCACTGAATGGACTTTTGTACCAGACGCTGTTTTGTTCACCTCCGTAACCACCTGTCTGCCCTGTGCTTTGGCAGGATCTCTCCTTTAGTTGATTGCTCAGCCCCATGCCAGGGATGCTCATTTGGGGGCTATCGGTCTCTACTTAGCATGTGTTATCACACTGCCCTTGAAGAAGACAAGTTCCTTCTTGGGGCGCTGGTAGGCATCCTCCACATTACTGCTAATGCTGCCTGTCCAACACAGTCTGCCTGTGCTCTGAACCCTCTGAGAGTTTATGATGCACCTCAAAGTCAGTCTGGTATATGCCAGAGTTGGTTTGGTCAGTTCATATTCTCTGTGACCTGAACATCCCTGGTATGCAGGTCCACAGTGAAGGAAATATGAGCACATTAACCTCAGCTCTTCCCCTACAGCACCTCCTCCCCACTACGCTAAATGCTTTAAAACAGTCCTTATCACAAACTGTTTGATTTCAATTCTTGCTATCACAGGCATTATATTCGCTATATGTTTTATAAATCATTTGATCTAATGCACGCTCATAAAGTGAGAAAAGAACTCCACAAACTGTCTTTTAGCTTCCTATGGATGCTGCCTTCAGGGCCCAAATACTAGTTTGTGGGAAGAAGAGGAGATTATATGTATTTTTAATGGCTTCAAACACCAAATTAAATTTGAAATTAGCATTGAACTCTACCATCCGTTTCCAATAATGATGCTTAATGTTGTCGTGAGAGAATCAAGTAGGTGTCAATTGAGTCTTGTTCAGGAAGTTATCCAAGGGCTCTTGGGTACGACATGCTGGGAAAGTGATTAAAACCATGTCAGGTTAAGTGAGAATAGTATTTTTGGTTTTCCCCTCTCCCTTTCATTTCAATCTTTACTAGCAGCCAGTTTCTATCTCCAAGGATATATCTTGTAATAATAATGGCTTGTTATCAGTGGATATTTTCCAGTACAGCAAAGATATCTAAATCAAAGTCTCCAACGGGGAAATTGATAGGTCTGAGTTTAAGGAGTGTTAGGTTAATCCATCTCAAAGGAGACCCTCTGTAAGAAGTGAAATGTTAGGCATTTCCTGACTATAGGGAGTAGCGTGGGAGAAGGGTATGCCAAGCTCCTGAGAGGAGGGCAGACCTTGAAAGTAGCAAGGGAATAGACATCTCAGGAAATTTTCTTCTTCCTTGGTTGTCTCTCTGCGGACTTCTCTTGCATTGGAAATGTCTAGAACAGCATGAGAAGGTGGAAGGAAGCACCTCTGAAGCTAGAGTTATTGGTTTGTGGTGCCTGGCTTTGCTCCTCTGTCATCACAGGTCTTTGGACATATAATTTACTCATTTCGCTTAATGAATTCACCCTCAGCAGCTTAGGTTAGTATGACCATAATTGTGTGAGTGTATTTAATTCTGAGCTGCTTTTTTCTCCTAAACTCATAAGAGACAGTTACAGTAAATACATGTGTGTCACAGAAAGGCAACCAGCAGGATCTGTGCTGTCTTTCACTGAGATCTGTTTCTGGGAGCATGGCTGAAAAAGGCTGCCTAAGGGATACCCTGGATCAGTGTATACAGCCTCTCTGACCTCGCTCTGCATTTCCCAAGCCCCGTGCTTTCCCAGAACTACACACCGCTCCAGCAGCGCCTGCAGTCTGCACTATGCCTTGCCATAGTGCCCGTCCATGGAGTAAGTGTGTAAGGCTGACGTGAAAAGTGCCATAAGTTCTCCCTGCTGTTGTAATTGTGATTAAATGATTGTCATTGCACAGTGATCCTTACTCACTATCAAACTAAGAAATACTAAGGATTAGGGGTCTGGGCCTTTTACCTTTGCCAAGTTTTGACAAAGGACATATTTCTTATATCTTGCATTCCTTACAATTGTTCCACTGGCTGTTCACTGAATTTGGAATTCTTTGCTTCCTATTCTAAAAATGACAAGATTCAAAGCGGTGTTGTTCCCTGCCTCAGAAATGGCTGCAAAATTAGTGGTGAATGATGCTGTTAGGAGTTCAGCTGCTCAGCTGGGACATGCCGGTGCAGCTCCATGAACATCCGCAGACCTTTTTCTGACAAATCATCAGACTGCTTCCCTTGCTCTCAGAAAGCCGTACGGGGTGTTTCAGGCTGCAAGGCTTGTATGTAAAGTAAAGGCATTGTTATTTAAAAGTGATTCATATTGTTGAGAAGCTCAGAAAGGTAAGCTGCTTGGTGGGTAAGCAATGGAGTGTAATAGCCCTGAGAAAACTGCTGTGTAATAACAGCTCTGATTCCTTGCAGGATAAAACTGTATAATGTTGCAATCCTTCCTGTACCTTTCATGTGTACAGCACTTCATATACACTAAGTGTATTAACTTTGTCATCCGGACTGATATCTGGCCTGATACCCCTGGGCTTTGCTAGTCTGCTTGTGAGAAGTGTGAAGTTTTCAAACAAAGTTTTAGGCTTAAGGTAACATCTAAATTATAGATTTCTGAAATCGCCTTGGCAGTGTTTCTTGATAGGCTGCTTTTTGAGCTAAGCTGATAACTCATCTTGCCTCAGAGATGCTTTTTTTCTCCTTGATACTGAATTGCCTGTATCATGCACCATTAAATCTGACACAGTTTATCTGCAGGTTGGCTGTGCAGAAAAGGAGAAAGTCCAGCATATGCCTGGCAAACTCAGGGTAAAGTCAGCGGCAGTCTGACTTGGCTCCACCTGCTCTACCATCCTATTATCTCCACCATTCCGAAAGCCTGGGTTCTTCAGCAGCATACAGTGGTTTTTTAAGGGGTTGTGTGTTACTGACACTAGAAATGTTATGGTGGGGGTACTGATGTAAAGGTGGTCCAGCAAAAAGGTCATAGTGATTTGATAGAGAAGAGGGCAGAAGAAAAGAGATTCTATCACAGCACACAGCATTCAGGAACCCTGTGTGCATTCATGAATATAACCTTCCCAAATACATCCCCTCTGTAAAGTGTGTATGTGTATTCTGGCACTTGGACTCTTGCTGTTTGTACTGGCAAATATAATTTTTGTGGGCTTTTTCAGTGCCTTGAGGGACAATTCATGAGCCAGAACAACTCACAATCTAGTCTTTTCCTGGTGTTTCAGTTCCTGGAAGACAGAATCCACCATGAGAAGAGCAGATGTCACTTTATTTTGGTGCAATAAGCAGCTTTCTGAAGCAAAGAGACAAAATGAGGAGCTAGGAAAACATAAATACAAAGGCAAATGCCAGGAAATACAAGATTTATCAACTAATGAGGTTTTTAAGTCCAGCAGCTCTACAGTGCACAAGTCCTCAGCCTTTGTTTCCTCGAGCTGGATGGCTGGCTTTTTCTGCTAGGCAGGCTAGCTGGGCTGCTTAAAAATCAGAGGCCAGACTGGGTACAGAAAATCTGGCAGCTGGCGACAGTTTCTTTCCCATCTGAATAATTTCCCCTTCACTTTTATTTCTTCAGTTGTTTTCAGTACTGCAAGAATTATAACATTTCTCTTTGAAATATGACCTGGCAGCTAATCCTTGGTATTACTGAGCACCCCTCTCTCTCCCTGATGTCAGCAGGAGTCCTACATCCTCATCATTCCTCCAGCTAAACTCTACATTCCTGTCTAGCAGAATCATGAACACTCACTTCTTTCCCTAATGGTTCTGGAAACTTGCTATTTTCTTTGCTGAAGTCTTGGTTTGCTGGGAGGAGGTTTTGGACCAGACCCACCAAGGTTATTAAGCACCTAGTTTCTTAGTGCTTTCAGTAGAGAGAAAGGCATTTACATAAAGGAGGCAATTAAATAGCTTTGCACCCTCATTCAGACTAAACAGATGGTGGAGGGCTTCAGACCCACCCTGGCTCTGCCACCATGCCCTAAGCTTGCCATCCAGGTAGAGTGATGGAGCCTTTGGTGTCCATGATATTGGGGAAGGGAGGCAAAGAGAGAAAAGCAGTTTGCCCAAAGTGACTGTGAGCCCACCGAGTGTAGAACCCGTATCTTTCAAACACAAGTGTTTTAACCTCATGATTCAATTTTCCCTTGATGCACAGTCTGACATATCTTTTCAGTCACTTACTCTGTGCACAAGAACTGACCTGTTATCATTTTTGGGTTTAAATCAGAGTGACGTTAAATGCTCAGGGTGGTTCTCAATGAAGTGATTGTTTCACTGCTCTGCAAGCTGTGCTCTGCTTTGCCCCATCCATCCAAATACATGTCTTATTTTGATTAAATGAATACTTTTGTCAATTTATGTTGTTTCAGCTTTCACTCAGAATATGCTTGCTTCTGTGATGTGTTAGTATTCTTTTAAGAATTTTAGCGGGAATTTGTATATGCATGTATCACTGTACACACACATATTCACATACAGAAAAAGTAAGGAAATGTAATTGCAACTTTTAGGTAAAACACATAGAACATTTTGCCAGGCATTTGAAAATTGATTTTTATAAAATATTCAGGAAATACTCATGTTAACAGAGATTTTAAAAGTTGTCCCCTGCTGGGAACTGATAGTTGCTACAAACAGATTCATTTGAAAACAGCATCTCACTGTTCTATATGGTGAAGCATTATTAAATACCTACACAGGTAACAGGAACACAGAAAAGTATCAGGAGATCTATTGCACAACAAACAGCAATGGCAACTTTTACATGTGCTTTACTGCGTTCTTTTTGCAATGTGATGCCATCTCCTTAGATCACAGCAAATGGTGGTTGTTTTTCCTCTTTCCTCTGTTTACTGGGAGTCATATGTTCCTCGCTGGTGGGTCCTTCTGGCACAAAGAATCCCTTTAAACCCTGTTTGAGTTCTGAAGTAGGATGAAGGTGGTGCTTCATGTTTGTGTCAGCCCTCCATGCCTGTTGTTTTTCTTGTGTGCTAAACTACCAGAATTCATCCTTGCAATTCCTGACAGACAAATTTTAGGAGTCAGGGAGAGCATAATGAAATATTTGCTGTTCTTCATGAAACATCTGGTAGGGCTTTGGCAAGATGAAGGAATTAGCAATAGTTGCCACTTATATGCTATAGCTGACATTTTTTGTTGTCCTTAATGGAGTCCAAAGCGTATGCAAATCAGCTGTGTAATGAGTGAGGTTAAGCAAGGTTTGGATTTGGTTCCATATGGTGTTAAAAACATAATTGATCAGAATGTTTTGAAATATATTAAACACGAGTGTTCAGATTTGTTTTATCTGAATCTCATTATGTCTGAGAAAAGATTTAGGATGAGGGCAGAGGCTGAATTTTTAACCTGGATCTATTATCTGTTATCTGTGATCATACATACTTCATCAGATGTTTCTGCTATAAAGCCCACTTCAATTTGCTTTAAAGGCAAGAATAGATTTCTTTGACCTTGCCTTCTCTGCCTTTTATTCTTATAGGTACACACACACATTCTCTCTCTCTCTCTCTCTCTTTCCTAATTATGATATCGACTAAACACAATCTCTGCAGGAAAGGATGAGAGAACAAAAGTTATGTATTAGTCTCAGAACTTTTTACACTACAGGAAGTTTCTCAGATCAGTTATGACGAACATCTCTGGAAGGAGATGCATAACTTTTAGGGGGATTATGATTTTGCAGATTTGTGTTGGATTCATTTCAAGAAATCTGTGATAGCGTAGGACCTTGTAGAAATGAAGTTACTTTGAGAGGTGGTCATGTTGACTGATGTCCATCAGCTGGAACGTCTTAGGCTTCAGTGCTTCGTCATCATGTTGGTCTTAAATTAATTGGTTTCACTATGCTTCAGAAACTGTTTTCTGTGACCCTTAAGCTGAGATTTGCCTGAAAGCTTTCCTTAAAAGCAGAATTCAGTGGTAAACCTGTTGTTGAAACCCCACATGGTACCATACCCTCTCTCCTCTCTGGACACTCCAGAACCAGAAACATTCTTTTTACCAGAGCTCAATACTTTTAGTCTCAGTCATTGTTTACCCATTTGAAGACGTGATTGTGAAAGAAAAGAGAGCTATGCAGAAGGGTTTCTAAAACACTGATTCCTTACTTTAAAAGGTACAAGAATGAGTCAGGTTCATGTGGAATAGGAATAAGTCCATATTTCCCTACTGAGAATCCAAGATCTTAACTTTTGCCATGCAGTCTTGCTTTTAGCTTCTAGTTTAAGCTCTCAAATAGCTCTCAAACAACCATTTCTGTCTGCCTGTTGACCGCCCTAATATATCAAAGTTCTACCCAGATGGTCTAAGTCCCCCTTCAGGTGACCTGCTGCTTTGTCAACACTCACCTGAAGACTAGAGTCGAAGAACTGGTTTGCCCTGGACAGTAGCCAGCTCTTTCCCTGAGGTTGCTTCCACTTGAGTGCAATAGCATCAAGGTTCAGTGATCATCTATTATTATCTCTCAGCTGGCTGTAGGAGTGTCTCCTGAGACCTCCTATGTCTTGTAATGAAAATTGTGCTCTGAATACAGAGCAAACCTTGTAATTATGTGGATGTGTAGGTGTGGGGGTTTCTGAGTGTATGCGTATATACATATATGTGTATCTATTATTTATCTATCTGTAACAAAAGATAGATAAGCGATGGTGATCTACTTTGTGTGCTTGTACAGACATATTTACATATACACACACATATACACATCTATCATAGATTCTCTGAAACATTAGAGTGGTTATCAGCTAAAAATAGGTTTTCACAAAGAAAAGCTAGCAACCAAGAGGTTTCTTTCTCCTCCAAGGGGTACAGAGGTTGGCATTTAGTCATTTACAGCAGTTATTAGTTCAGTTGGGTAGTTAGATATCTATCTGTCATCTGGTGTGCAAGCAAATATTTGCCTGCGTAGTATCTGACCCAAAAAATGCCCTGTACGTAAAACAGATATGTAACTAAAACACAGACTAGACATGTATTGGCCATCTTAAAACATTTTGCTTTCAAAATCACTTAAGTTGCTCAGAAAGAACTAAGGGATATATACATATGGAACTTGGAGTTTTGAAATTAAATATACAAAACCAATTTAAAAACTTGGATGAAGTCAGTGTAATTATATGAAACATCACCAAAGTCAGTGTAATTATATGAAACATCACCAAGGGAAACAAGAACCCAGGAGAATCTGCATGCCTTTACATTATTTATCCTCAACAGTACAGATTTTCGTCATCTGAGCCAAAATCTTTCCCCATTTCTTTCCTCCCAATGTGCCAATGTCTCAATTACTGGAAGCACCCAAAAGCAATTACAAGGATTCCAATAATCTTCTTGTATTGCTGTGGCTGGACTGCTAAGTATCATCAATAATGTGATTATCACTTTGAGAAGAAATTGCTTGAGGTAGAGACACTGTAAGAAAAGCTCCCAAACACTTTCAAAATCATATTTTCAGCAACTCTTACATTATTCAGTGTCCTAATGAGTTCCAGTAGTCTTAGTAAATACTTTCCCATACAGGGGGACTTGACTGCTCCTATTTCTCAGGAAGCTTAAGCTATAGGAAGCCAAAATGTTATCTGGTTTGGAAGCATTTTTTAAAAATTCTTAAATTCAGACTAAATGCAAGCCACTGACAGTGCTGCCTAGTAGATGGATATTATCCTATCTATTTTATGTCACCCATCTTATATTTCCTGTGTTTATCTCCCATTTTTAATGAATGTAACAAGATCACAATGGACCAGATTTTACACCATTTCGTGTTAGTTGCTTTGTTGGAGCTGGCCATAAATTTCTGTTCGGCATAAGACTGCAACATCTAGCCAAAGGTAGCAAAACATACCAGTGACGTGTCTCACAAGTACTTGTTAGACAAGAACCTCTAATTGATTTCAACAGCAAACATGGGTTGGTCTGCCTGCGTGTTGGTCAAAAGCTGATGCTGTGTGATATTGTTCCCTTAAATAAACACCAAATTACTGTGATTTGGATCTAAAAAGCAAGATCAGGACTATTCTTTCACAAAACACACTAATTGCAGGCTCAGTCTGCCAACAGTGCCTGAATGTGTCGTGTCTTCTTATAAAGGTCTTCAACTTGCTTAAAATTTGTGTTCCATGGCTTGAGCTCTGGTGTCCAGGAATTTGGCTCAAATCTCAAGAACATAGTGCTGTGCAGATATAGGCAGTCAGGTCTCAAGTTTTCTTCAGGGATGTGTCATGTTGCCAAGGAATTCACACAGAAGCCGGTGCTGGATGCCAGTTTTAGGTGAATGAGCTGTTCCCAGCTTGTGAAGAGGGGCTGAACTCGTTTGCTGTGACTGAAATTTAGCAGGTTGCATAGTATGTCTGTGGACATATAGCCAGAGTTTGCCATGCTCAGGTTCATCTTTACTAACTTCTCACCATAGGTTAATAGAAACTTTACTCAGTACCCTGATTTAGCTTTTCAGTGCTGATGGGGATGCAGCTGCTTTGTTCATGTCTGCCTTTCCAAGCAGCAGATTTATAGGGTCTTTAGTGTTTTGCCCAAGCCATGTATTGCACTATGTGCAAGAATGCATCATCACAAGCCAAAGGGAATATAAAAGTTCATAAATCTCTCCTAAAGTACACACAGGATGGTGCTTTCACGTACTGAAATGTAAATGTATTAAAGAAAAAAAGAGACAAAACCTAAGAACTATTGAAGGGTGAGAGAAGGAAAACTAGTTAACTTTGGGGTCTGCACCAACTGTCATAGCTCCATTTCATGGCTGACTTATATCCGTTCAAGTCAGTGGGTTTTATTAATGCTTACAAGCCTACAGCTATAAGAATGCTAAAGATGCAATGTTAGCCCTGCACTGATATATAGATTGGTCCTCCATTAGGAAGAAACTAATGTTTGTTCGTAAGACTGAATCCACAGCCTTTGGCTTCTCACCAGCTTTTCCATCCTGCAAGTCTAAAGACCAGCTCATGTGAATTTTACTGGTTAGCATTAGAAACATGCCTGGATTTGAACTGAGTTATCTGGAATCCAGGAATGTACGTAATGTCAAGCTAGTACCCTTCAAATGGGAGAAAAATGCCTGCTTGTCCTCTCTACAAACTCGTCTTTCACAGAAAGATCAAAGCTGTGCCAATCACAAGGTGTAATTCAAATAAATGCAGTTCTTCCTGTTCTCACAAGGCTTTTCAGTTTCCCAACCATGTGTCATGAGAGGTGTGTACTCAACATCTCCTCTGCTCTTACAGCAGTTGTCAGCCATCTTCTCACCAATAAGGAGAATGGAAACAGTCGTTCCTGAGAAGACTAAGAGAGATTCTGCTCAAGTAAAATGCTGCCCAGGGCTAAACTGTTGCAAGCCTGAATGAACATTAGGGGACAGTATTGGCCAGGAGTCAGCCTATTTCTTGCTCTTCATGCTCTCCCTTTATTTACAAGTTGTCTTCCCTTTTCTCTAAATGATAAAGCCTCACTTGCTCCTTACTTATCTCACTGGTGCACCAGACATCCACTTTTAATCTGGCCAAATCAATTATAAGTATTACAGCCTACAATTACCCTGGGAACTCCTGAAACACTAATTAGTAGGAGTCTTAGAAACGAATTACACCTTTCTTTTGGCTATTTGCAACAGGAAGAACAAAAAAAAAACACACACACACAATGTACACTCCAAAGAAGACCAAACATCTCTCAGCCATAGAAAATGGAATTCAAGGCAGTGTTTAATTATGTTCATATTGTTCATGAAAGGATGGGCCATGGTGGTCTGAAAGCCAGGGAACTTGGCATTGCCTTGGGCTTAGCACAAATTTTCTCAGGAGATGTTGTAAGATGCAAAAGTCCTTGGCAGAGAGTCTTTGGAAAGGGAAATCTCATGGAAGCCTACAAAGTTCATATCATTATTGTTTACTGTGTAGCAACAAAGGAGGCGAATGCAATAGTTCTTTAAGCTGGAGCCATCTTGCATCAGTACATAGCTGATTCCCTCCCTTGATGAGGTCAGAGGCTAAACAGAGCCTTGTCTGGCTTTTCTCAGGCAGGAGGGGAAGCCAGGCTACTGTCTGGGGAGCTCCTGAACTGAAAAAGATGAAATTGGAACGTCATTACAAGGTGTGCACCACACCTTGTAGCAAGGGAATCAAGACACAAGGGGCAGACTAAAGCCCCTCTTCACTGGCATCTTGTTGCTGTAGTGTATTTCTTACAGGTGTAATTACCTAAAAACATCATAGTTGTTTCATTTATGTGCTAAAATACTACTTTATGAAGCTATTAAAGGCAGAATTGTACTCTGGGATAACTGCAAATGCATCTGATTAAGATTTATTCTAGATTCATTACAAGACTTCAGAAGCAGTGTTTCTGTAAAATACTTTTAATAAAACATATGGATTCCTCAAAAGCAAAACTGCAAGACCACACACATTTTTAGATTCGGTGACATAGGTGGAATTTTAATGTCAAAAAAAAGAAGGGAAGGTAATCCCAATTCACTGCAGAGAGACCAGCATATGTCTAAAAGCTGCAGGACACTTTACTTACCAGCATGTATATAACTGTTCATACAATTGGTACAACTTTGTTCGAAAAGGATGAGCGATTTCCCTTCTGCACAGGTGATAACTGTGGTCAGGGAACTTGCAGAGTTCTCCAATCACTGCTTGAGTGGAGAAAAAGCACACCCTTACTTCAGGTGAATGCTGTAATTGCTGAGAACTTGGCCTGTTTGGGTCGGACATAAATCTATTTTGTGTTTTCTCTTCTCACAAGGAAATATCTGATATCTTGAAAAATTTCAAGGTAGCCATTTCCTGCTTATTTCAGTCTATGAACTGTATCAGAGACATGCTTGGCTCCTTATACACAGCCATATCCCTTCATTGGGCAGCTTCCAAAGGATTAGGACATATCATGATAGAGAGAAGGTTTAGGGAAAGGAGAAAATAGGGTTACAGACAGGGTGATTATGCAGCTAGTGGGATGTTGTTTTTCACTGCGGAGAGAAGATGAAGACATGTTTGCTTGTTTGTTGATACATTCCTCACAGGGAGTCATTGGTATGTCCATGACCAGCAGTGGTCCCCAGACTTAGCATTTTCCTCCTTTTTGTGTGAGGCATTTAACCACTCACTTCCTAGCTTGGCTCTGGCAAGACTGCAGCAAATTTCACAAGAGTGAGGGGAGCAATACAAAAAAACCCTAAATACTCCATTTCCTTTTCTAATGCACTGCAACTGCGAGGCCTGTCAAGTGAAGGTCAAGCAGCAACCCTGAACGATAGTCACAGATTCCCTAAGAGGGACAGTTGTCAGTGCCTGTTCTTTCCAGCAGAAAAAATAAAACACATTCTATTTTGAGCCGGTTGGTAGAATATATAGAGAGTGAGTGACCTGCCACACAAGAAAATGTGAGTGAAAAGTACCAAGAAATTACTTAGGACATCTCTAGTTTGTCTCCATGCCCTGGAAGTGTACGCAGAAGCGAAGGAGAATTATGTATAGAAGAGAGAGTCATCCCCATGTACAGCATGTAGCTATAGTTTACCAACCACTACTATAGACTATCTTTTTTTATGTGCAGTTCAGCAGGACAGCTGACTTGCAAGGTTTCTGTCTAGCTGTGACCAGCAGGTAGGCTGACTTAGAATGAAGGGTTTGCAGGAAGCACCTGAAAGAAGTGTCTTCCAGTCATACCAGAAAGCTCCAGTTATGCTGCTATGTAAGGAGGGACTGGGCTCCTTGCTTCTTCGCCTCACGTTAAGTCGGCAAAAAACCAGAATCATTCTACAGAGTACCAAAGCTTGCTTGCTTTCCAAACCCAAGCAAACACACACACCCACATACAAAAAGAGAACTAATTAAGATCAAATCATATCTCAATAAATATGCAAATTAAAAATCAAAACAAAGGAATTCTATTTATCACATCATAAAGTTGCAAATTGCTGTTGTGGCTCCCATCGGCTGGAATAGATGAGGGCTACGAGGCTGTAGGTTTTGAATTAGTAGATCAACCAACATGCGTACATGTTTTATTGTGATAGCTGGGGGACTGTTGGCTGTAGATATATTACCAGCCTGCCCTCCCCCACCTCTGTACTGTGTTCACATTCGGTGGTATTCATAGACTATATTTATCTTGGAGTTCTAATGTAATGTCATTGCTTTTCCTTGTTGTTTACCTTCTGTAAGACAACATCATTATTCTTTGGTAAATCTGTTTCATGTCCCGTGAGGTTTTTATCTTTTTTTTTTTTTTTTTTTTTGTGGCGGGGAGGGATTCTTTTGTAGCTTTTAAAAATCAAATTTAAAAAAATAAACAAACAAACATAAATACCAAGAACCTGCCCCTAACAAAAAACCCTATGACTCTTTGTTGGAAAAGACTGAAAGGCACACCTTCTGCAATGGTTTGCAATAGTCTAGATGTTGGCATTTCTGCTCATTCCCATGTTTCATCATTTGCATTCTCTCCTAAAAGAGCTGGTCTTTGTGATGTGGAGAACGAGCATGTAATGACTTTGGCAGCTTCGTTAGTGGGACTCTAACTGGCTCCCCAGCATGCTGCCTGCTGCCACCTCTCCTCTTTCACAAGAACCTCTAACGTGCTGACTTGAACTAGCCCATTTGTATTGCTTTGTTATGTGTTTTAAAAGTGAATTATTGGGATGGAAGATTCCACATAGCAGAGAGATGTAGCTGGTTTGTAGAGTCTGGTAGTGTGATAAAGAGCCTTTCAACTTTTAAGTCACCAGTGTGATTACAGCCTGCATTGGCAGTGGGAGGAAGCTGGTACCACCTATTTGCTGTTTGGTAGCTCATTATGTGATTTGTGGTGGTGGCATCGATCCAGTGGTTATCAGTCCAAATTGTAGAAACCATTACTAAGGTCAGTGCTAGTTGGCTTGCTCGTTCACTGTCACAGCAAAGGAGCAAAGGTCAGAAGAAACTGGGAAGAAAGTCTTCTTTCCTGACCTCTAAGCATGGTCTAGGCACGTTCTTGCTTGTGAAGAACCTCTCCCTGCAATACATCTGCCCAAGTATTGAATTGTCACAGTCTTGGTGTTCTGTGTACTATGTATGTAGGCAACATGACATCACCCATCTTGGAAGGGAGAGCTTTTGAAGTCCATTATAAAGGTTTTATGCATAAATACTTGCTTCTTGATGACTGTCCCTTCAGTCTTCAATGTAAGGAAAAGGCAGGTTTGTGTGATTTCCTTTTTCATTCTCTGATTGTTGTCTTCCAGATTTCCCCTCCATAATAAAGTGCTTTTGTGCTAGAAGTAATTTTCCACTTTTTGTCAGAAATCCAGTCCTAAAATCATTTAAGTTATCAAAAAATTCAGAAAGTCCTCTGTTATTGGCTTTCCCAGCTTTAAGTAATAATAGGGATTTTTTTTTAATTGTTCTCCTAGGTTGCAAACTGAACCATTCCATCTGTAAAATCAGTGAGTTGGGTGGCAGTTACGCTCTGTCCCAATGGCATAAGCAGCTCCTCCTAAACACACAAGTGCAATATTGAAAGTAGATATTTCTTTGGTTCTTTTTGATTGCAAAGCCGCAAGAGCAGAGCTTATAAATGAAAGATCTAGTTCCCCTGAGTTTAGTCAGCTTTGAATATTATCATAGGTACTTGGTCTCATGGTAATTCATGCCATGCCTGCATATGAAAAAAAAAAAAAAAGAAATCAAACCCCCACTGGTCAGACTCAGTAGAGATCACTGCTTGTTGCTGTTTGTGCTGGGAGGATTGTCCTGGTTTGTTTTGTTTCATGTCACATACTCAGTTTCAGTATGAGTTCTTCCTGACCCAGATTTCTGAGCAGACTGAAGTGGAGCCAGAAACTGTAAAAGTGCATAATTATTCTTTTATTTATTTTTAAGCTGTACAGCTCTATTAAGCTTTTAGAGAATCCTTTATACCCAGCCTTTGAAGTAAACTAAGCCAGAGATCAGCCAGCGAAGGAGAAGTGGGTTGACACTGCTTGTTTCTGCTTACAGAGTAGTCTGTATACAGTTAAGATCTGGAGTCTCAAAGCTTGGAAAATCTTACGCCTTTTTTTGGAGTGCAGAAGAGAGAGGGGATCAATACATCCAAAAGCAATACTTTACACCTTTGGTATGTTCTGAGACCTCAGATGCTGGCTGTGAAACAGCTGAGAGCTGGAAGATTATTCCGGGTACTGACATGTAAATGAGCAGACCACACATTAAAGCTGTGTATGGTCCATCTGCCAAGCCATTCATTCTTCCCAACTTGGGACAAATTAGAAACTCTGGCCCAGTGGCGGAAGATTATTATTCCTTTCCCAATCCCCCAAAACAATACATTCCCCTGCTTTGAGTCTGATTGAAAACATTGACCTGGAGGTGAAAAACACAGTATCTGTCCCCCTGATTCATCCAGATTCTGACCCAGGCAGCACTGAAACCACCGGCTTCTTTCTGGTCTCAAAAAATTACCTAGCTGCCCACCTGGGCTAAGGGCCAAATGGGAGCTCGGCAGCTGGGTAGGAGAAAGACCCTATCCCCCAGAGCCATCTAGTCTTGTGGTTACAATTCTGCCATAAATATTGCATTAGGCTAACACAATACAATGTGTATTGAAAGTGAACATGTAAAGAAAGCCTGTGACCATTCCTGTAAGTAAATGGCAGGAGGCTACGGTGGTGCAACCTGCCCTTCTAAGAGTCAGACGACATAGCTGTGACATGTTTAGAGTCTCTCCTCAGGTATTCAGACTTGCCTCTGAATTTGGACCTTCCTCGGGAAGTCGTGCTGTCAAAACCTTTTCATGCTGCTTCCGAAACACAGGCACTCCTCGTATTTCTGCCCTTCTTGGAGCCGGTGTGCTTGAAGACATAAGAGCCTCCGTTTTTTGTTTGCGCTGCTTCTTGTTAGCAGTGCTGTGAGCTTGCACAGAACAGGAGAAAAAGATGCCAAAGCACTTCAACCACCTGGATTAATTAGGTCTTACACTAAATGTGGAACTACAGCAAGTTGGATGATGAGTAAACCAGCACCCTCCTGGAAACTGAATACCTCCTCCTCTACTATATTTCAGCTTCTGTAACCTTGTAAGTGCCTCAAGGCAAGAATGGTGTTGTCTGTATATAAAGTGCTCAGTTTCTGTATAAGCAGTAGCAACAATAGTGATAACAATAATCGTTTCTCCTGTGAGGCAGGGAAAGACACACAGGATCTTGCTTAGTGCCATCTCATGCCATATGAGCAGAGCCAGGATTGAACCCAGGAAACACATTTCCCTGTTACTTGCTGTTACCCCTAGAGAATACACCCTCCTTTCATGACGACCAGTCTCTCTTCTGATTTTTCTGCAGAAGCTGCAGCAACAGCAGCCTGGAGACTGATGATGAACCTCCTTGTGTGGAAGACATCGATTATAATACTGACAGTTGCTCTGATGGCGAAGGGGACTTCTTGGAGCTAGACCAAGAGATCCAGGAGTGCCTCTCGTGGGTGGAAGGAGAGGCAGAAGATGAGGGAGTGACCACGGGACAGACATGCAGCTCCAAAGCTCTCAGGGGGCTCTACATTTCCAGCCAACCAGCACCCAACAGTACGGCTCTCCCTCTGTGTTCAACAGCACTTGGGGTGTACAATGGGTTCGAGAGCAGCCCTGCATGAACAAGGCTTTGACTTGAAAAGCAGTGAGCAAATGGGTTGCTTACTGCTCATGTTTGCCTGTTTGCCAGCTTCAGCATCCTTCCCAGATGTGTTGCTCCAGTTCTGAATAGAAAGTTGACTGTATGTTTGTGTAATTTGTATACAAGGCAGGGTGAAGGGCCACTGGCTCAGATGGTACTACGTGAGAACATCATCCATTCCTAAACATAATCCCCAGTTTCATGGCTGCCTCTGGTACGTGGGTTTCATACAGATTGACCTGAGGAATGGTCTTCTGAGACCAAGGAACCAGAGATGATTCTCCTTTTCCTACTTTAGGCTCTTGTCACGGGAAGCGGCCTTTGCCTGGAAGAGTGACAGCTACTGACGCCTTTGGCCAGAGCTCTCCGTTGCAATGCATTTCTCTTGAGCTGTAGAGCATGTATGTGATTTCTGTCTGATCAGAATTTTTACAGTGTGTTCAGCAGGTTGGGTCAGGCTGTGCATGCTTCTGAGCTGGTCATATCTCAGCAACAGTGTGGGAAATCCAATGTGCCATAGTAAGGAAAGCACCAGTGACAATACAGAGTGGTCCCCTGGAAACCTGGGCTAAATTCACCTCTTTGCTGCACTGAAATGAGCTAGTCCTGTGTAATCTCAGCTGAGTCACATCATGCTTGAACTGATGGGCCCAAGTGTAGAATTTGTTTCACAGATGCTGTGAAATTATATTTTCTCTGTGAGACATCCTTCCAGCGAAGAGAGCACAGATACAACAGTTCATCCTGGGGAACTAGAGCTACTATTTAAAGCTATTGGGAGTGAGAGGGATTTGGGGCATTTTAAGGAGAAAAATGTATACTCTTGAGGTAGCCAGGGGTCTCCCAATATTCTGTCAATAGCTTAGTGATGGTGACAATACCCAAGAGTGAATTTAGCCCAAACATCAGTCCTGTGACTTATTATTCTTTGTTAGTTTTATTATGATACCGCTAAGGAAACCTAGTTCATGGAGCAGGACCCTGTTGTGCCAAACAGTAATATAGTAGAAGACATTACTGGTAGGTTATATATAGGACATGTTCTACCAGTGACTCCCATAACAGAGTCAGAACAGCTTCTCCTTTGATCACCAAATGGAAAAAAATTAATCCTCTAAAATTGCCTGCAAACACAGATCATGATTCCTGAAAATCCAACACAGACTGAGAACCCGCGCATGTGCCTGACATCCCTAAAGCATGAAACCCACATCACCACATCTCACACCTCATATTGCCTGAACTTCTCATATGTCTTAGACTCTGCTGCTGCAAATGGGGAATTGCCCTGAACCCTAATGGAACTAACTGCATGATGCAAAAGGCTCCCAACTCTGTCACTGCTGTATGAGGCTCAAGGAGAAGGATGAATGTATAGTGTGTTGTAGAATTACAGCCTATAAGGCCTCCATTAGCAGTGATTATTATTATTAATATTGATGCATGACTAAAAGCACCATGTCATCCTCTCATCTTTATGCTGTTTGCGGAGAGAATTCCTGGTGCAGAATGAGGTTTTCTCTGGTGCATTTCTGAACACCTTTCGCCAGACTACCTAAACATACTTTCCAGCAGGAACTTGCTCTTTGGAGAAATAGCTTCTTCCTGTCCTGCTGGGTTTTCAGTATCCAGGCGTTTTAAAATCTTCACCAGCACATAAGAGTTCTGTGTCTCTAGCTGAAAAGACAGGCAGCTTGGGTCCTTAGAAGCTGAGCTTCTTAGACCGAACTAATTCATTAAGTATGGTGTGTGTCTCTGTACAGATGTCCTGTTCTGCTTGCTTTAGTGTGCAGCTTGTTGCACACAATACTGAATTTTCATAAAAGGTTGGCTCACAGGAATGGACACAAAAGAGGTAAAACAGGTGTACCCATTATCATAGTTTGTATAACATTGCTTCAAGCCTTATTGAAAAAAAAAGATATATGAGCATAGTTAACTTCAAAGTCCAACATTCGTAAGCATGACAAAAAACTCACACTGTGGTAAGTCCAGACTGCGGCATACACAGGCCATGCTGTAAGGTCTTCAGCATTCAGCACATCCCCAGGACACGGCAAAAAATGCCATTGTACATTCATGTGTCTGTGGATGTGCGTGTATACATCCAGAGCTGCTTTTCTCTCCCCCACAGTGTTCTGTACCAACCCCCTGCCATGACAATAACTGAATGATACTTACCGAGGCTTGCCATTTTTCTTAATGAGACACCAATATTTTGGCTATAAATACTATAGGCCAGTCCCAGCCTTCTAGCTGTTTCATTCTGAATTTCTTATGCTAGGGAGACTGCAGTTCAGTAGGAAAACTCTGCCCTAGCTGTGATTCATCGAATCAATAGACTGCAGAAGAGTTGTCCTAATATAATAAAAGCAGAGATGTAGCTTCCATGCATGTGTGGAGCCAAATGTGTATGAGCAGTACCACTGTTTCATAGATCTCTGTGCTAGGAGCTGCAGGAGGTAGAGAGATGGCAAAGGCCCATAGGGTGCTTTCAGTGTCTGGGATCCAAGTGCAGCAGCTGAGCTGGGAGCAAAGTGTCTGTGCATGTCAACCACACCTGCATAAATGTTGCTGTGCAATATGAAAAGCCTGGCCAAGCCTCCTCCCTGGCAGCTTCCCACGTTTGTGCCAAACAGCTTGTCAGCAAGTGGTGAGGATGCTGCAGAAGACAATGACCAGGCGAAGCCCCCAGCCCAAGGGTGCTCACCTTGCTGCTGAGAAGGTGAGAGCAGAGGAAGTACAGCGAGAGGGTTGGGTGACCAACCAGTCGGGAATAGCACCTGGAAACCTCCAGCAGAAGCAGTTTTGTGGGTTGCCTCATTTCTTCCAGGAACTTCTACGGGGAGCAGATGCTCTTCTTCTCCTGACAGACCTCTAGAGGTCAGGAGAGGGCCTTCAGCGCGAACTGCGCTCTCCACGCCATTAAAATTCTCCCTGAGTCATGGTAATTAAGCAGAACTAGGCTCTGCACAGAGGAACGGAAGTGCATTGACTTTAATAAAACAGAGTGTAAAACAACTTTAGATTAACTCCAGCCTTGTTTATTCTTGCACACTTGTAATTCTGGTTTGGTATTTCCCCAGTGAATGGAGCCGTTGTCCCCTGCGCTGAGGCATGTCACCTCGCTGCAGCCTGCTAAGTGCTGAGCAGCGAGGCCAGTGCCTTTTCTTGCTGTCGCTAGCTAATCCCAAAGAATTTGGAAACAGCCCATGGAAAAAGGGAGGAAGGAGAGGGAAGTTGCCCTGCTCCCCACCGTTGCCATTCCTCGAGTCAGCAAGGCTGTCAGGTTGAGACAGAAGCCAAATATTTCCATAATGGCCAGAAAAGGCAGCGTCCTAGAGGCACTCACATAGTCCCCACTGCTAAAGCAGTTCTGGGCTCCTGCCAGGCACATTAACTTTTTTTACTGATGCCTTTTGTCTCGCTGACTCTCTTAGCGACTCTGAATAGCTCTGCTCTCCTTCCTCCCTCCCATGGTTTACATGACATGGGTAGAAGATGCAGCGCTGAGCAGCGCTCACACTGCACCCTCTGTCTCAGCCTCTTGCTGGCTCTCAGGCCCTCCTGGCCACAATAGCCCTTTCCTATCTGAGACAATCCTAAGGATGCCTTGCCAGCGTCTAATGAAATATATGTGTGCGTAAACCTCTGGGCTAAAAAATAAATAATTAAACAATAAAAATAAAAAGAATCAAGTCAGCAAACTAAAGGAAGAACAAAATCTAATTAGTTTTATCTGCTGTTTGTTATGAGGCTGTCAGAGTGCTCTGTCCCCTGGTTTTACAGCACTCTGGAAAATAACAGTGATAATAATAATAAACAACCGTGCATTGGGTTGTTTTTGAAGCAAGCAGGAAGCAGATTAGGGAGGGGAACAGACAGCAGCCCCTCTCCTCCACTGCTTCTCTCCTCCGGCCAAAAAGCAGAGATGCAGGTGACAGCACTGTCTCCTGTCTTATCTGTCCTTGGACAAGATCAACTGGCCCTGTGCATCACTTAGGGACACAAAGCATGAGTGCTCGACCGCTTGGCAGCCAATTCGGGACACTCAGGTTGTATTTCTCACTCTGCCACGGATCTTTTATGTGCTCTTGACCAAGTTGTTCATCCTTATCTCCCAGCCTGAGTTCTGATGTGAGGTATAAACAAGGCTTTGGTTCCTCACAACAATTACAGTTACGGCGTGGGTGAAAGTAGATGTGTGTTTTAGGGGGAAGGGGGGGAAGAAATAGGGATGTAAAACTACCCAGGTGTTTGCTTTATACTGATTTCAGCTGTTGCCAGTCGAGAAGGCAGCTGGAATTATTCTGTGTGCAGGAGCGTGGTGGTAGTTGCCATTGCTACTTTCCACTTCAATGATGTGCAGTGATGGTTCGTTAGGCAGTTCCTCTATAAGATGTGCTGGATAATTTTAAAAGTCTCTCCTTGCAGGTTGTTATCAGCCTATCCTGTCCCATGGCCTAGTGGAAATTTTCACACCTGTTTTAGGGAGAGCAGGATTTAACCCTGTGTTTGAAAACTCTTGTGTGGTTTTCCAGGCAGAGGGCTGGACACAAGGCTCCAGCTGGAGATAACATGCAAAAGCTTGGAGGACTAAAAACTCCGTACATGTAATCACATCAGGAAAGCATGAAGGCTAAAGAAAGAAGAAATAAATCAGAGGAGAGGAAGGAGGGGACTCGGTGCGGGGAGAGGGATAAAGAGAGCAGACGGGAGTAGGAGTAAGGGGCACTTGGGGGAGACACAGGCAGAGAAATGGGAGAGTTGTTCCTATTTGTGCATCCTCTTCCGCCCCCAGATAATGTGTCAGTATTAACGCTACCAAGAAACAACCCTCTCTACTGTAGAATAAATCTGCCACTGTATTCCCCACTCCATAAACGGCAGCCAAGTCTGTATCCTCAGCGCAGCATTGTGTGTTCAGCGCTGTGTTTTGTGAGTACTTTTCATGATGGTTAAGCCTGTATCATTTCTGGCCTTAGGTTTCCTCTCCAGGGAATGACATCCTCAGAGATGTTCTGGAAGATCCATGGCATATTATTGTTGATGCAGCAGTTTGTGGCTACTTTCCTCATCTTTTCTTTTCTCTGCTGCTTTTATTTCATTTTCAAGAAGTGGAAGGGAGAGAAATTAAGGAGGTGAACGGGAGGGAGTGAGAGAGAAAGGAGAAGGCAGAAAGAAGTGCCCTGCTATCAGTCTAGCAAGATCTCCAGCAAGAGGGTGAGGCAGCTATTTTGGTATCAGGGGCTTTTTTAGCCTTTGATTAAGCTGCTTGTAGCTGATGAAGGCACCAACAAGAGGGACAGACAAATCTACCACTAAAAACACTCATCCACTGGATGCTCTGGCAATAACTCCAGTCCCAGTAAACTACAGTAGCCTTTGGCTAAGTGAGCTCTGGGCACTGAGGGCTGGCTCCTCACCAGCTGGTGTAATTGCAATCACAACCTGTTTCTTGCCCCCTTGCTCCTAAACGCCTGACTGAAGGCTTTTCCTGAATGGTTTCCAGTATATTCTCTGGCAGCTCAGGCACAGATCTGCAAGGGTTTCCTGCCTTTGCCTCCACATTTCCATAAAAAGTTATTTAGCTTTTCTGTGCTTCTTTCCCCATCTATGAAGTGGGGTTATTAATATTTATTTTCAGTGAAAGGGGTCACAATGAGGCTTAAATCACCAGTATTTACAATACAATTTGATATCCTTAGAGAAGGCAAATAGGAGGGATTAATTGCTACTTCCATCATAGATCTGCCATCGCTGAAATAAAAATACTGCCCATCACTGTGATCATTGCTAACTCCTTTCTAGGGGCAGTTGTGTTTCCTTTGGTCTCCATGGAAGGTGGCACGGGTGGGCCAGGCAAATCCTTGAGGTAAAAGCATGGGCAGTGTCAACAAAAAGGCTTTGGTTTTTTTTGACAGCACAGTGATCTTCCAAGAACCAGGCAGCATGCTGGTTAGTGAGTTGGGAAAATGGGAAATTTAATAGAGGTGAAAATGAGACACTTGGGAGAACAATGGAGCAGTCTGGTAAACATCTGAAATGTCTCTGCCCAAGTGCTAGGAGTATAAGGGCTAAACAGGAAGAATATAAAGCCTTAGTACATATATATACATATACCAAGCTATGAGTTAATCAGCTTCCCAGACACATGGAAAAGAGAAAATAGGAACAGCAGGAGAAGGATTAATTGGCTGTGAAACATCAGGGAATTGATAGGTTGGGTCAAGGAAAGAGGAATACATGCCAGCAAGCACTGACTTAGAGATTGGAGCAGAGGACAAGATCTCCTAAGGCAGAGAGAGGAATAGAAGAAGCATGAAACACTAAAAGTGTGTGAGGACCTCATTAATGCCTTGAAATGAGAAATTAATTGTTTAAAAAAGTTGAAGCAGCAGATGACTAGGAATGAGAACAGAATGATACCAAAGCATGTGTGGTTGAAATCAGAAAGGTCCTGGCACAGAATGAGCTAGAGGTGGCTAGGAACACACAAGGGAAGAAAAAGAAATCCTATAAATACGGTAGAAGGAATGAAAGCCTGCAGTATGTACTACAGAAGGAGAGCACATGTAGAGGGTTGGAATCGGCATTGGCTTTTTAACTCCACTTATCACCAAAACAGTTGCTCCTAGATATATGTAACAGAAGTCATACTGATACAAGCATGGGAATAGGCCCGAACAAAGGGGTGTAAATTAAAGAACTCTTACGTTGAGTAAGTGAATTCAAACTGTTGGACCCGAGGGAATTCCCCTGCAGGTTGTCCAACGAAAGCAGTCTCTGAACAGTTAGAAATGGTCTTCAAGAGCTTCTCCTATATTGAGAGGGTTCTGCAGACTAGAGAAGGGCAAATAGGGTATTTGTGAAGATGGAAAAAGGAAGAGCCAGGGAATTTAAATCTGCCAGCTAAGCTGGGTGACTACAGAGAAACCTCGACAAGTTATGAAACAAACAATTCATTAGCAGCTATAGGATAAGAAGGCAGTAAAGACAATCAACATGGATTTGTCAAGCTGATCTAATTTCCTTCTTTTATTGGCTAATTGGCTTAGAGGATAGGGCAGAAATAACATGACTTTACTTTAGAAGAGTTTGCAATACTTTCTGACATTACATTGTCATAAGGAACTAGAGAAAGAGAGTTTGTATGAAATCACTGTAAAGTAGGTGCACATTAGCTGAGAAATTACTCCTGAAGGCCAGGTGTCGTCTCCACAAACGTTAGCCTTCTAGAAGTTAGGCATCTACTGTAAATTATTCTGTACAGAGTGACTCTTCCTGCAGGTCTACATCCCCTTCTAAGATATGTGGAACGGATCTTTTGCTGAGTTATTTCCTTTACCTCATTAACTTCCGAGTGAAGTGAAACAACCAGCTCAGACAAGACACCTAGCTTTAAACCTACCCCAAGAAGTCACACTTGCAGGGCATTATTTTGCTTAAATAACTGGGACAATACCATGGAAAATCCATTTATTTTTTCAGAAAATCCAAAATCTTTTTGTTGAAACTCAGTTCCCTGTTCACACACCTCTATTTACGTCAACACACCTGCCACCCTCACCTCCAGCCTCTCCCATGCAGGGCTCTGCTTTGGAGCTCCCCCCATCCAGCTCTGTAACCTCATTCTCTGCTCTGCCAGTCTCACTCCTCCAGAGCTGAATACCCTAAATACCGGTGATCTGAGGGGCTACATCCCAAATGAAACTGGGATCAGAGCACACACTCTCACTGGTGGCTGGTGCCCAGGTAGGTGCCAAGAGCCCTGGAGCAGGGAGCGCACACTGAAGCCCCTATGCCAGATGGCCTGACTGCTCTTCCTTGTAAGAGCTGCTTTGTACTTTTTAGCTTTACTGGTGCGGAGAGAACATTTTGAACTGTCTAAGCCTTATAACTTTGTATCATTGGCACAGGAACAGCAGCAGCACACTGTTGAACATAATAACAAGAGGGAAAGAGCTGTGGAATTAAATAAGAATTTAAATCTTAGGGTTCACAGCTCAGAGCAAGGGGCTTTAGCTGTGTTATTTCCAGGAATTGGTTGAGTCATGTTTGAGAATAATGGGTAAGATTAATTCCTTCGTGACTATGGCTGAATAAATTATTTGACAATAATTTTGTCTATGATTTGACCAGTTCTAGCTGCTTTTTCTAATGCGTATGATGTGGGAACATGAGCTGTATTCTGGATGTGTGTGCTGGGTATGCAGCTCCAGTCGTTGGCATCTAGCAGTGAATTTATTCCCCAAAGACAATTTTCAATGAGATTTACCCCAGAGCAACCGAATGCAGGAATTGATCTGTCATATTCAGAATGATTCATTTTTCACCTCATCAAGTAGGAAGAGAGGAGATAGAAAGAAAGAGGGAAAGTTATTCCGCTCTTCACAACAAACCCTTGTCTTCAAAGTCTGAGCTGACATAGAGCGGTAAGGAGCAGCCCACCGAGGGACACGACAAATGTTGCTTGGCAGCTCCATGCCGCTGATGGGAAGGAATCGGCAGGCTGAGCATCGCAGAGGGACCAAGACGATGCTCGCTCCCATTGAGCCCTGTTAGAAATGACACCGCTCATGCCCCGCTAATTGCTGTAGACATTGGCCAACAAAGTCTTTTCTGTTGGGTGGGAGAGCAATTGCAGGTCATAAATGGTGAAGTGTCCTCTGCCCGCTCCCCGGGAACAAAGTGACTTTGGATCTATTAATATCCCGAAGGTCACTGAATTCTTCCCAGTGTAGCTAGCTGTGAGCAAACCTTAAATGGCTCAGAGGTGCTGCCGCTTGGTTAAACACCTACAGGGACCCAGAAAAAGGCTGTTGTCCTTTGCAGCATCACACAGCTACCTTGCCACCTTGTCAGAAGTATCAAGCCTTGGAGTAGTGGTGTTGCAGCCCTGACAGTCTGAGGATGCCAGAGAAACCACGTTTGCAACAAGAGGACAGTTGTTAAAACCGGCAAGCAGAGTTTTCAGGCACAGTATTCCTTCATCAAGTTTTGTCACTATTGAAAGTTTATAAATTAAATGAAACAGGATTGACCACACAGAGCAAATCCCATGACATTTCTCCTGAAGCACCCGCTTTCCTTTCGCCGATGTTCACAGGCAGTGCAGAAACAAGGCAGCCAAGGAAACCCTTCCTTCTGTTTGACAGCCAGCCATGCCAACACCTCGAGGGGTAGGGGGCCATAACCAGGCCTGCTCCTGCATGGCAGAGTTATAATACCTTTTCAAAAAATAATTACCTTTGATTAAAATGTGAGGGTCTCATCTTCTTTTTGTTGTTGTCGTTAATGAGGGCTGCAGGCTGTGGGCCTTTGAAGTCTTTCCTTTTGAAGAACTTATCTCCCTGTTCTTTCTTTCTTTTTCCTCATTTTTCCTTTTTTTTTTTTTTTAAATTTTAATTCTCTCAATTATCTGCCCTTCCCAGCACAGAGTGAGATTTGTTAATTTTCACATGCTTGCAAAAACCTGGCTGGCACACTCCAGCTACCTGGCAGCCTCTAAATGGGCAGCCAGTCGCAGGAGCAAGCAAACAGGCAGCACATCTCTCTCATTAGCTGCCTTGGCTGCCCCGGAGAGGAAGAGGAGGGAATTGTACGGTTACTCATCCCCTCTGCAGAAATGCCACTCAGCAAGGTAAGAATGAATACACTGTTATGTTTAATTAAGGATACCCATAACTATTTCCTTTGTGATCTCAGGTCCTTATAAGCTGATGGGCTCCTTTACATCACCTAACCTTGAGGGCAGTATTTTGTTTCCCAGTCTATGAGTGGAATAACAGGACACCAGACTGAACCTTGATGGCCCCTCAAGTATTTCCATTTGTGTTACCATCACAGCTGATTGCTAGGTTGGGTTAATCCAGAAAGGAAATAGTAAGCTTTGAAAGTTATTTCTCTCTCCTCAGCTCAGAGGCCCAGAGCTGTGGTCTGGGCAACGGAAACGACTGGGATGTTCATCTCTTGGTTGCAGAGGGCTTCCCAAAGGTTGAGCAAAGGTGTAAAATGGATGAGTGACTTGAATGAGGTGATGCTACAAATCAATTGGAGACCTAGGAGAAAACTCAGCTCCCCTGGATCAAAGCCCAGGGCCCATTGGACAATATTGAGCACTTTCCTGTAGGTCATCCTTTGTAGATGTCATGCAGGGGACAGAAATTTCATTACATCTATGGAACCACCTGCCTTGACCTTTGTCGTCCTTAATCCTTAGTTTCTTCTCCCATAAAAGCACATGTGAATGCCTATAAGCAGCTTCTCTTTATCTGTCTCATCAAAGGCTGCCTGCATGAGGTTTCTATCTGGTCTTTAAGGAGGAAGAGGTTGCTCCACATAAGGGCAACCTCTTAGCTAAATTGCTTGCCCCAGTTACAGGTATAAATCTGATTTGAACACTGCGCTACTGGGCCAGCTAAACTGCTTAGGGAGGGAAAACCAAACCAAATAAAAATAAAATTGAGGGTTCAAACTAAAGATTGATAGCAACTTCACTAATGTTTTGGACTTTGGAGTTCGTTAGACATCCCTCACCCCCAAATGTCAAGGGATATTACCCTTTGATCTACATTGACTTGTGATATCGGAACATCTAAATATTGCATCTTGCTGGACTCATGCTTCAGTGTGGGGATGTAGAGACAGTGGAGTGCTAAAATCACTTATTCCTGCCTTATCCAGCGACTGTCTGTAGAATGCTGCCATTCTCTTCCATGCTTCCCTTCCCCTTTTCCTCTCAAGCACAGGCATCATTTTCCTTTGCAGGCAGATGCTTTCTCCTAAGCATCATTCTAAAATTCTTCCCTTTCTGTTGTTCAGGCTGGAAGTTCCTCTTACATTTTTTTTTTTCATAGAAAAAAACCTACTAATTGGGGGAACTGATTTTAAAGTGATTGAAATGAGTCCTCAAGCCTTAGATCTTCTCATGCCTCCAGCAAGAACACATCAGAGAGCTCCAAAAGTGTCCAGTAATGCATCTCCAGACTCCCTTTCGTCTTAGAACTGAAAGGTGAGCTCCTCCATGTACGAATCTGCAGGGCAATGCTTTAATTACTGCTGAGTACTCACAGCAGAGAAGCTCATACAGATTCCTGCGTATGGAAATGTTGGACCCCAGCTGGGTCTGGTTTCTGGGACACAGATAACAGCAGATAAAAGAGTGAGACAATGAGGCTGTGGCAGCTCACCGAGTCCATGAGGAAACTTGATGCACACAAAGGTGTCTGCTGCCTCGAGCAGAGCAACTCCGAATTCATCCACATTATTAAATTATTGCAGTTTGTTAAGTCACCGTGTGCCACTGAGCAAAGATAACTGATAGCAACCATTATCCCCAGGTCGTGTTAAATGTGAGATAGGACAAGTGAAGCTGAAACCTCTTCTAACATCTGGTAACTTCGGTCATGTGTGCCTAGCTTCAAGGTGAGACAAAACAGATGAGACATGAACTGTATGTGTCTGACTGGATGCATTTTAATCCCAGACAGCCTCCTGCCCAAACCTATGTGCCATCACTGAGCTGGGTGCTGCGCTTCCCAGCAGCCCCTGGGGTGAATGGTGAGAGCAATCATGTCAAAAATCCGCCCAGCCTCAGCAAAGCCCTTTGGGACTCCTGGATTTTTCTTCATCGGACCTAAATCTTTTTCTTCCAGAAATGAGAGGATGATGAACGTGACACTTTGGTTGCCATGGGAACACAGCATGAGGTTTGTGTTAGCCCCGCTCCTTCCTGCAAGCAAGTGCTGCTGGCTCTGGAGATGGGTGTGAGCAGCACTGGTGGCATCCATCCAGGTCTTGCCCACGTGCTTTCCCAGGGTGTCTGGGTCTGGGAGTGGGGGATCAGCCCCATTTATGCTACATGAGGAAGATCTGAAAGGATGTGTCACTGTAAAGTAGACACAGTAATGGGTCTTGACAGTTTGGAGGGAAATTGATAAGTCCTGGTTGAAACTTCTGCTGCAAAATCTTGCTGAAGATCATAAGGGGGGGGGTCCACAGGGACCTAGAGACTAATAGGCTGCCCCCCCCCATAGCGAATAGCTGAAAATTTTTTGTCTGGGGGAAAAAAATGGAGCCCTAAGTTCCCCTTGCAACTCTGCTACTGGGGCTGCTCTAGCATCACAGGGAGTGTCAGGGACCACAGCATTTCTACCACCCCCCTTCACCCTGCAGTTTTTTACATATTCCTTACCCCGACATCCCTTAAATGTGTTCATGTTCAGTTGCTGACATCTCTCCCCTCTCCTGTCCACCCTCAGGGCTTTTCCTGATTTCCTTGGAAATAATCAGGAAGCACTTTCATGCTGTTACGAAGCCATTTAGAGTTTTCAGAAAGACAATCTGGGAGGGACTCCTCATTGTCCCTGCTGTTTTTCTCCTTTCACAGGTCTCCCTTTAAATCCTCACCTAATATCAGGGGAAGAAATATATTTGTAAAGGTCTGACAGAAGTAGGTTTTTTTGAAGCAAAGGGAGGGGGTGAGGCTGCAATCCTGTTTAGGAGACAGGTGAAAGCTATTGTCAATCTGTCTCACTAATGTGGTGATTTGAATGGGTGTCACAGAGGGTGGGAGCTCCCCAGGAAGAGATATAAGGAGGCCCAGGTAAAGATAGCTGAGGTGGTGCTGGAAGGAAGAAAGGGAGTAGTGAAGATGGAGGCTGTGGCATAGGCAATACAGATACTCTTAGGGACTACAAGAAAGAGTGAAAAATACTACTCAGGGAATCTAGCCAGGTGGTTATAAACTACGATAAAAGAGGATTTAGAGGAGCAGTTTGCAACACGGTAAGTGTTAGTCTCTAAGACCTGTCAGAAGTTTGGTAGAGAGTAGCAAGAACAGCAGAAATAGATTAGGAACGTGAAGCTTGTTGCTAGAAAAGAAAATTTCTTTTCTGTCTGTCGTAAATCTTTGCCTCTTTACCACTTTAGCTGCTTCCTGCGTTCCCTAAGCAGGCTTAGTGTTCATACATGGCCAGAGGGTTTCAATTTGAGTTCCAAATAATAATAATAAATTCCATAAAGTGATTCCATGTGGAGAGTGGAGATAATCATGCCTTATGTTTACACTGTAGGGTCCATGAGACCCTGGGTCAGGCAGACTGCAGAGCGGATTCTCACCTGCTGTTGAAATGCAGCTCGCTATGGGGTGACGCACTGCACCTGCTCTGCAGTGCCTGCACCAGGACTGTGGCAGGGGGAAAACTTCTCTGGCTGAAGCTGTTGAGTGAAGGCTAGATAGAGAAAGGAAATGTAGCTCTCCACAGTGGATTTTAGCCAGGATGCTGAAGTTAACATCTGGTTGATTAATAAAAAGAGCTGCAACAACACTATACTCCTTACAGCCATGCTGGGACACTGGAATCTGTGGTGTTTCGTGAGGACAAGCCTGGCTCTTCCATTACGACTGCATCGCTACAGGTCCCAAGACTTGGCCTGAAAGTGGCTCAGCTGAGTCTTGAACAGTAGCTGCTGCTTTTCCTGCTGAGTCAAACACCAGCCTGCCCCTACAGCGGACTCAATGCCTGTTTTACCCAGTGCTGCACTCAGACCAAGGTATGTCATTATGTTTCATCCAGCATAAGGAGAGCAGGAGCTGCATAATAGCTCTGCTGAGATCTCTCATCCTTTCTGTTAGCGGGAGGATCATGTTTTTAGGAAGAACAGAGAGAAGAGCGTAGCTGTTATCACCTCTTTCCCTGTGTTTGACTTGGAACGTCTCATGCTTGTTTCCACATGTTAAGGTCATCGCAGCTGCTCTGTCCTAGGGCTGGCTTGTAATCAAGGAGCTCTGAGACTTGGTTCTTACAGATGATAAGAATCTATTTGTTGGGCAGCCAACTCTGTTGGGGTGGGATGACCTCGTGATAGTTGACCGGTGTAGTTTCTGGTGGGAGTTATTATTAAGAGCTTCTTTTACTTAGAGGTTTTGGCTTACTGGAAACAATGGCTGGCTTTGGGTTTGAATTTCAGTGCCTGCTATACTGGAAATCCTGGAAAACCTCTTCTCTGCCTCTATCATCTCTGCCCCTCAAAGATTAAGTTCTCTCTTTGTCTGCTTTCCCCAGCCAAAATGGGATAGTCCTTGTACTGAGGCCTTTAGTGCTGCTGTTCCAAGTGTGAAAGGCCGTACTTAGCAACGTGTTAGGTTTCTGCAGCGAGAGAGGGAAATGCGTCTTTTCCCTTATGGTACTGTTGGGCTGATCCACCACACAAACTGCTGTGACCTCTGGCTGCCCCATTTGCACCCCTGGTTCAGTTGGTTGTTAGAAGAACATAGTTACCAGCTTGAAATCTCACTTTGATCAAATATCACCTCTGTTTGCTTCCTCCTCCAAAAGTATAGTGTTATTAGAATTAGCTTTACTAGCCAAACAGATGAGTATCACACAGTTTACAGAGACTTCCCTGTCACAGGCATGGGACTTTATCTCTGCAATCCTCTGACAGGGACATGGAGCACCCTGAAAACACAAGCTGAGGCTGTGGCTTCCCATCAAACTTTAAATCAAATCCAGTTTAAAGAGAAAGACCTTAACATGCTTCCTGTATCCAGACTTGTGGGAATTCCTTTTTCCTGGGTTACAGAAGATTGCCCAAGGGAGAGGTTTAACACTGGAGATGAATCTCTTAAGGAAGGACTCAAAGCATTTTATTGCATTACCTTGGACCCATGCCACCCTCTCAGGCAAAACAGCTGAGTAACCCAGCTCCAGGAAGACAAAAATAGAGGCCTGCCCCTCATGTATTGGGAGGAGGAGGCAGTGTTGATCTGTGTCTCTAAAGCAATTGAGCTCCATGTCCTGGCTGGGATCCAGCTGAACTAGGTCTAGAATATAGCCTTCAATTACATCCTTTGGAGGTCATCTCTTGATTGACTTGTCTTTCCACTTCTTCACAGATGGGTTTTCTGATGTGGAGTAGGAGAGGGCTTGAAATGATGTACTGGGGAGATGTCTATGCTGGCGGCTGGGGTCCTCCATGTCTGAAAGTGGAAGGAAAGTGGGTTTTTTGTTTTCCTGAATGAGGAGTTGGTTACATTCAAGATGCTAAAGGGAGCAGTGGTGTGCTTTGCATCAGAAACTAAGCTGGGAGATGAACCACATTCACTTCTGTCTCCTTTCACCCTGGTTAAGCTGGGGGATGGTTAACCTGGGTTAAGATGGAGGAATATGATGCTTTTTTCCTCCCTCTTGATCTTTCAGGCTTTCCACAACCACCTTTTTGAATGCTTGAGAGACCAAAAGCTTTCTGCTTCCCAGGGACCATCTGGCTGGAGTGTATCTGGTTAGATAAAGTCCTGTAGCTCTACCAAGTTCAGGATCATTAAATTATTCCAAACAAACCTTCCTCTTGTGATTTCAATTAGATACAGCAACTACCTTTGCTTCCTGTCTGAAGCTCTCTCATTGACATTGTTGGTGGGACACCTGTTGTCCACTGAGGCTCCTGTTGGTCTCCCAGCATCAAGGCACAACCCTTTCCCTTAGTTCTGCATGCATCAAAGCACTCACTCAGCCCTCCCATCTGTCTCATATACTGAGTTTTCTACCTCTGTGAAAACCTCCGCATCCCCAGTGTGGGGGATGTGGATATATATCGCTTTCATGGGGCTTTTTGTTCATCTAGCCTTCAGCTGAATTTTTGCTTTGTGAGGTTTTTTGGGTTTGTTTTTTTTTTTCCTTTTCCGATTCCATCCCTTTGCTCCTAATCCCACCACCTGGTATGGCTCACACTGCAGAATCTCTCTGCCTCCTCAGTGTATACGCCCTTCAAATATTTGTTGACATTTATCACTTCCCCCCCCACCCCCCGCTTAGTCATCTCTCTGCCAAGTTAGACAAATTTAGTTCTTCTAATCTTTCCTTGTGAGAGAGTCCTTCCAGCACTCATAATTCATTTCTCCTTGCTCTTCTTTGAATACTTTCCAGTTTGTCAGCATTTAAAAAAATTCTTATTTGGGGTGTTTCGATATGAGCAGGCACAAAAAAAAAAAACACAACGGAGAAGAGAAACTTCCTGAAAAGAGAAGGGGTTTTTGGCTCCAAGCCACTGGGAATAGATAAGAGTGGGTAGATCTGGGAATTCCTGCTGCAAGTTCTAGGTGGGTTCTGGGACACAGAAGAATTGTTCCCTCTGCTCTTCTGAAATTCTCTATTCCCCACCCCTGATATCTGTAACAAAAGATATCGGCTAATATTTTGTTCTGTGTTTCTTTCTCCAGTTCTATTAAGACAGATTCATCTTTTAAGTGTCATGGGCTTGGCTTGCCATTCCCTGTCTCCTTCTTAGGCTAAAGGCTTTGCTTATGAGTGATTTTTTTTAGTGGGCTGTGGGGCGCAAGTGCTTCAGAGGTAGTGGCTACATCTTACCAGTGCTGAATCTATGTTTCTCAGCTTTGTTCTTCTCAAATACTAGTAGGCATGGTGCCAAAGGATCAGCAGAGAGAAGCCAGCTCCTTTTCATCTTAGGAAGATTTATCCTTTCTGGCCATTCTGTGTCCAAGCTGTACAAAAAGGAATGCAATTTAAAATGGGTCCTGTTTCTAGGATCCCGGATGGACTTTTTTCTTTCAAATAATCAACTCATCAAATTCTTTAGATAGAACCTTGTTAATTAAAGCGATACCCCAGAGAGATGGCCTAGAGATGCTGTTCAGTCTCCCCCTCTCGTGCTGAACTCCACAGTGGTTTTTGAGGCATTTATGGTATCTCACAGTGATGGTAATTTGTGCTGTCTGAGATTACATGATGTGAGCAGAATTGAAAGGAATGATGTGGAGCAGCAAGTGTTCCCACACTCATTAACTACAGCAAGGTCTGCAGCTTCACTGTCTACATTAAGAGCTTTTTAAATATTCCCCATCACCATCTAGTGACCTGCAAGGGAGCGGCAGTTTATCTAGCCAAGAGATGCTGTCAAGTTTACTAGTCAGAGGTGGGTATCAGTATCAAAATGCTTCCAAAACCAGAACAAAGCCAGTTGCAAATTTGCACTGCCTGGCATACCTTTATGTGATGCAATCTAGATTTCCACTGCAAATGCTAAAACAATGTGTTTTTCACCTAGGAGGAATTAAAATGTTCTGCTTTCCTTCCTTATGTATCATGATGTTCTATCTTCCCACTCAGACTAGATACTTATCAAACAGCTGTCTTCTGTTTTGATTGTGTCCTGGGAACACTGAGTTTAAGTAGAAATGTGAAGCTTACTCTGCTGACTGAGCAGGAAATGTTTCTCTGTTGTGGTATGAGGGCTATTTGTATCTATTAAGCCAAGCTACATAAACGAAGGGAAAGCAAGGGCAAACAAATGCAGGATTGGTTGGATAGGGGAATTTATTTCATTTTTTGCATCCAGGCCTTGTCAGTCAGTCTGTGCCACCAGCTGATGCCACTATATCATCATAAAATGTAGAAACAAGGAACCCAAAACTTCTTGAGTGAAGAGCAAAAGCTTCTATTGCTTTGACAATGGATTGACTTTCCCAGCTCTCTGTTGAAGCAGCCTTGGAGAATCATGCTGAACAGTGCATTACAGATATACACACTGGATATTAGAAAGAGAGAGAATGTATTTGCTGTCACTTGCAGGTTGCCTTTCACCGTTCTAGTCGTCATAGCATTCAAAAGCATTTAACAACGAGTCTTTGTTTTCAGAAAGAAAAACACTGCCTCTATCACAAGCTTAGGCAGGAGCAGCAAAATCATTCTGAAAAATGGCTAGAGAGAGAAGCACTAGGCATTTTCACCAGCCTAGCCTCAGATACTTGTTATGGGGCCTGATTCTTGAAACACCATGGTGTCATCTACTTTAGTACCTTCAAACTGTTTATTGGCATCATCATCCCAGCAGCAGACTGGGCTGGCCGTCTGCGGTCTTTGATGCTGTTGCAAACAAGCTTGTCTTTCCCAGAAGAATCAGCAGTCGAGCTGGCTTCAGTTTGTCATGTTTGTCTACTGCCATTCACGTTTAGAAAGAGGGTGGGGGGATTTTCTGTTTGTGTTTTTGCTTTATAAGAATATGCAGTTGCTTAAGATCCATTTGGTTGACAAAGTGTTTTACAAACAAACTGTTCATAAGAATCACTTTGTTGTTTTGCATTTCAGCAGCGAACAATTTTTATTGCGGAATCTCAAGAGACAGATGAGATAGGGTTCAGCACAGCATGACTTTTAAGTATTCAGATGAATAGAGGTGGGATTACTACCATATTTAAAGCAGAGCATATATTCAAATGCTTTGAACTGAGGTTTATTCTGTACAAATATTTCACAAGTGGCCTCTCATTTAAGTACAAATAAAAGTATTGAAGCTTGCACCATTTCTAGCTATTGTCACAAGAAAATTGTTTCTTAATAAGTATCATGAAGTTTAATGGTTATTTCTCCCTATCATGAGTTCCCTCGTTATCTCACCTGCCCCATTGACTGTTATAAATAAAAAAAATCTGTGGGAATTTTATTTACCCTCTCCCCCTTTGGCGATGTTTTCTGAACTTCTGATCTTTAGTGATTATTAATTTTTATGTCTTTTTCTTTGAAATCAGCTCTGTGTCAGTTAAAGTTCTCTGAACTTAAATAACTACTACAAGGGCAGATCAGGTTTTTCCCTGCTCCGGTTCCCAAGGTGTTCCTGAGCAGAGATGTTCAACCCCTGGCCTCATTTCTATTCATTGTAATGGAGTGATAACAAAACGCATGGCCGACTTCTCTAATTAGTCTCGTGTTCCTCAAGGTCTTTTGCTATTGCCTGCTATTCTCTCTTATAGCTTAGCTTTTTGGCCTTTGTTGGTATTTCCCTAAACACCCCTAATAGTTCTCCTCCTCTTCCAAATTATCTCTTTGGGCATGAGCTGATATATGGCAAACACAAAGCAATGGAATATTCATCATTAATTGATCATGATCTTTCCTGGTTTTGTTGTTGCTGTTGGGTTTTATTTTAATTCCCACTCTGTTTTTAGGGCAAGTTGTTTAATTTTATTTAATACCCTAACTTTTAAATTTTTATTAAACAAAAATGCAGATATATATTCAGTGTAGCTTTCCTGACTTGTTTTCTTGTGGATTGTTCATCTCACTTTAATTAAATTAGGACAGGCATAGAAAGGAAATTAGAACAAGAAAAAAGATGAGCAGGTGGTTGTCCCACAGTTCCTACCAGCAGGAAATGGTAGGGGACAAGGATTTTCTCTTTAAATGCAATATATCGTTCTTCTGCTCTCCAATAAGCATTCATGAGAGGTGAAGAAAAAGGACCAGTGTCTGCAGATGATGGAAAGCTGAAGCTCTTCTCACACATGAATCAGCCTCCTAGGAGATACTGTCTCAGACCAGGTTTGTTCAAGGGAAGGCTTATTATGTGGAATTGTGTCAAATGGTGAGGAGTGGTATAAAGAGATAATCAGAGTCCTCTGGCACTAATTACCTGTGCTCTATAGAAATCCCTAGCTTCATTCAGATCCTTTTTAAAGGAAAATCTCAGAGGAAACAAATGAAGTCTAGTTCTGTGAGTGCCAGTTGAGATGGTAGAGAACAAGGAAGTCATGGATTAAAGCGATCAATTTTCTGAGGCCTACCATACTATTTGACTTGATTCTTCCCACCCTCTCTTCTTCTTTTCGCATTCATGCATTGAAACATAACAAGAAATCTCTGCATTTCTAATGCTTCCTTTATTCTGAAATCTCTAGGTGCTTCGCAAATATTAACTGAAAAAATTTCACAGCTGTCTATCCATCTATCTAATCTCAACACATTTAAGGTTTCCTGTCACTATTCAGAGGGACGGCAATGAACAGAGTATGGTATCAAAACAGTTTTCAGCAAAGGGAAACCATTCCATCTGTTAGCAAACGATTGAAGGGACTCATGACTTAGCATTGTTAGGAAGTCAGGACAACAGCTGTCAGAAAAAGGGTAACTGCTATTTGACCAGTGTCCAGTGATAAGATTCAGGATCAAGATCGTTAGTATTTTGCAATCAAAGGCATTTAAGGTTGCAAATAATCACGTTTGTAATTTGTCCTTGCAAATTTGGAGGAAGAGAATGAGGAAATCTTGGGGGCAAAGTAGTGAGATCCTGAAAGAGAACATTCTGGAACAGTAAATCAGAAGAACATTTTTCTACCCAGCAGGAGGGGAGGATAAAAGCAATTTGAATCAGCGTTAACCTTTACATCAGCAATATCACTTGGTGCATGTTTGTATTTGAGGATTTCTCTATCACTGTTGTGAAATATACTACCCAACTGTATTAGAGATACACAAACAAAGTACTCAATTTAAGTGAGCACAGATAAGAGGCTGGTCTTGCCTCTCTGATTCATGCTACCAATAATTTCAACTGGAGTACTCCAGGAGTACAGTACTACTCAGCACAGTTAGGGTGGTACAGCCCATCCCTACGTTTGTAGAGAAGTCTTAATGCTTTGTAGAAAATCTGTCAGTCATCACGGACACCTCTGTGGATCTGTCAGTGGTTTTGCTTATGTGCAGCAATATGAAAAGCAACACAGGAGGTTAGCAGCCAGGTTTGTCTTAAACTCAATATTGTCCCTTGGTGTAGAGTGAATCAAAGGACTTCCCTTGTGGAAGAAACTAGGAGGACAGCAGTTCTCTGTTCCAAGGCTTGACTATCTCCACTTGCAATTCATGTCATGTAGTCTTAAGTATTGTATACCACAAAACCTGAATCAGTGCAGTTTGACTATGCTCCATATCTTTCATGACATTGTCAACCAGGAGACTGATCTAACCCATGGATGTTAGCACATTATTTTACTTTCCAGTCTGAGACTTTTCTCTTAACTAACCCTGGAAGTTATATTTAAGCATATGACTCTCCCAAGAGGACCTGGTATAAACAGTATTAATACATAGTCAGATCCACCTGTTTAGAAATATAGTCATGAAGACTGATCCAATAGCACTGGCTTAACACCATTGGCTACTGAACTTTACTTCTCTGCTCTTTGTCCTTAAATTCCCTGTAACTTGAAAATACATCGTGTTCAACACCTACCAGCCAGAATCCTCATCACTGAGCCAGATTCAAACATCTGCCAAAGGTCGTGAGGCAAATGAGGAATCATCCCAACAATACCAAGGCAAAGCATTAAAAAAGGATCGAGGGTTCATTGAGTAAATCTGCAAAATAATTTGCATTTCATATCTCAGGCAAGCAGCTGTGTTATTTCTGCCTGTAGATTCACCACTGTGATGTTCTTATCTGATTATCGCTATCTACAACCTTCCTAGCGCTAGTGCACATTGTCTTCCTGACTCTTGAAATAGTGAGATGTGTCTGACACTGAATTTGCAAGTAATTGCTATGGCTCCCTCAATGAAGCATCTCTCAGGACACTCTTGGAAATTAAATGTTCCTTCTTGAGCCATTATTTGCTTACTCCATCCCTATCTTATTAAATAATTATAAAGTAAAAATGTGTAATTTGAAATATGCATGTCATGTTTAAGAAATGAAAGAACCAGGGATGACAGGATTCTCGGTGATTAATGCCAGCAAAGTATTGCCTTCCCTTCTCCCAAATAGGTCATGTCCCAGGTTCCTGCTAGGACCTAACCAGAATTGACCAACCATCTTTGCATGTGATCACGTTCAATGCTGCTTTGAGATTTGTCTTGAGTCCCTTCCAACTCCCACAAAAGAAAGGCAGCGCTAAGTGATGCCCTTCGAGTCTTCTGAGTCTTGACTGAAGGAATTGGATTTGCATTACACCAGGAAGTGTTGTTCACAGTGGTAAATTTAAGCCCTGTGGATGGCATTTGGAAGTACAAAACCTACATTTCCACTATTTGAAATATCTTGTACTCTGTAAAGCTTGATCTCACTACAATTCTCAATGTTTACAATGAACTGTAAATATTTATAGCAGTGCGATTATAGTGAAATCACTCGATATTTCATAAACTAGTCCATTCACTAAAGGATTTTATAAGGTAGGGATCAAACCTAAAGATCTTTATTCAGCATTAACTAAAACAGACAAATAGAAATCCTTCTACTGCAGTCAGATTTAGGCACAAGGTTAATATGAAATATATTTATTTTCTGCTTAAAATAAATGCCCTTGTTTTTTGTTCATAACGAGTAGTTTGCTTTAGCTTCAGTTCATTCTTCTTCCTAAGTTCAATGACACTTTGATGGCTCAGCCTTCATTTTAATAGTCATAGCTTGAAGAAATTGAATATGACTAAGCAAGAAATAGAGGTGTCTGTTTCTACTGTAATCTCTCCTTGGGAAGGGCTATGCCTGATGTTAAACATGGGCCTCTTGAAGTAGGACTTTTTTATTCTCTGGCAAATCTACTTTCTTTCTTCTCTAGAAACAAACACTTATTTATATAAGCCAAAACAAATCCTATGTTTCAATATTTTACCAGTGTTTGTAAATGCCAGAAAACACATTTCCAGCTATCACTTCCATGTTTGCTTTGTTTTCCTTCAACCAAAACCTCCCTTGGTTTGTTTGGTTGCTTATGGAAGTGCTTGTTTCTAGTAAAGACGTTTATTTTGTCTGCTTGGATTGTAATATATACAAAGGCAAAGATGGTTGCTATCTGCAGAAGCAACTGTGAAATGGAAGTCCATTAATGTGGTGGCATGGCATGCCTCCATGGGAAACACTCAGTTATACTCAACAGGAAAGCATGTTGTCTTCCATGTTTTGATTCTCTTGTTTGTTGGGAAAAAAAAAGCCATGGAAAGTGTAAATGGGAAACTTGATCTTTATTCAAGCTGGCATTATTTCTTACAAGAGCAAGGAAAAAGCTTTTTCCTTAGTTTACTGTTGGCTGTTTCTTTAATGTGGTTTTCTTTTCTTTTGCCTTTTTCAGTTTTTCACACTTATTCATGTTGTGAGAGTTGTTCCTCTGGCTGTACTGTTGTAGCATTCAGAGCAAATGTTTTATTCGTGTCTTACAGCTGGTGGTTTCATGTGGTGTAAAAGGCTAGTAAACTCATGCTTCAACCAAATGATTTTGGAATTTGCCTGTTCGTATGCGGGCATCTGTTATTTACATCAGCAAAGTAAGGGCCCTCGTGGTCATTAGTAAGTTTTGGCAATGAACCCAAACAATGAATGGTACACAGAGCCATCTTGGCCACCATTGCACTAGTAAAGCAAGCCCAAGATGCAGGCTCATTAGCCTACACAATGAGAGATGCATATCACTGTATGGTTTATGTTGGACAAGATCCTTGTTTGCTGCACCCTTTCTACTGTTTATCTACAATGAAAACCATAACAGGAGTAAGTTACTTAAGAGATTACATGCATGCTCACACCTCATACTTCCCTGCAGTCTGGCTATTTTACTTGTAAAAAATTAGATTCACCTCTTTTCTAGGGGTATATTTATTTTTATATATATATATATACAAGTGTGTGTGTATGTATAGAGAGGGAAAAAAATATATAGAAATCAAAGCATATAAACATTTACCTTCTAAATCGAACTCTCACTTCTTCCAAGGGATATGAAGTATATTCATTTAGTGGCATAGTTTCTTTTGAAGTACTCAGTGGGGGAATCCACTGTGAAAAAGACTAGTTCTCATTAGTGCAGTGGGGGGGGGTTGAGAATCCGCAATGAATGAAGGCTCTGACTCAAAATTCATATGGAGCTTTAGTGCCATAGCTGGGAATGACATCAGGCATCCCATTCCCATCCAGGTGACCCGACCAGTGTAGAACCTGATCTCTCCATGGTCTGCAGTATGGCAGTAAATAAGGAAGCATTTATCTGAGTTAGTAAATGACAGGAGGAAAATGTATTTGTTCCTGTACACCATGGAGTGATCTATTGTTTGTAAGCAGATTGTAACTGAAGAGCTGTAGAACAGCATTTCTGGCTTTGTGCTTCATTTAATCATGGCACAGAGCAGACCCAAAGGCCCTGTGCAAATTTTAGGACCCATGAAAATTAAACAGTAAGGGAACGTAAATTAACAGGTCCTCTCAGGGATTAAAAAGACAGGCTCGTTATTTTGTTTTTCATTCTGCTAAGAGGGCCAGTTCCCAGCAAGAATTATAATAAAAAAATTATAGCTCTATCTGAGGCAATTTGCTACCAGTTGCAATACTGACAGGGAGCATCGTCCAGTCTTGAGCACAATGAGCTCCAGGAATCACACCAAGAATCTATCGCCCTTGGGTCTTTTAGTAAGAACATTAATCCAGCCAGTATATCCCATAAAGAAGGTGGAGCGTAGACAGGGAGGGGAAGGCTTCCTATATGTTTGATATACTAAATACTTCAGAAAATGTATTGAACGTCTGTGTACAATATATGTGGCAATATAAAAACCTTATTTTAAAAATATTTCAAAATTGGCCATTTTCCATGTTACTTTAAATATATAGCATGTACTTGTATGTTTGACACAACATTCTGAATATGTTTTCCTATATTCAAAGTATAATAAGTAAGATTCATCACAGGGAAGGCAACATTTTCCATGTTGGCAATGCTAATGGATAAAATATATAACATTCCTACGTTGCTTGCTATTATTATTTGCTTTTTTTTGCAGTTTAACTAGCAAGCTGAATTATTTCTTACTGAATTTTTGTTTGTAGCTAAGTTCCCAGGCTATCTAAATAGCTGTTTGGAGACCAGTCTTGAAAGAGCTAGAATATTGCTCTGGCTCACAATGGGCAGGTGTCTATGCTAATAACAATGCAATCAGCTTGACCAGTTTGTGCAATATTTCAAATATTTCAATTTCCAGTTTTTACTGGAGTTAGCTGCAGGTCAAGGGTGTAAGACAGTGGATTGCTCTGCATTAGCAAATAGTATGAACCATAGAACAAAACAGTTGTTGCTGAGGGTTCTGTGTCCACACTGTATATATTTCAAGGGGTTTCCCTTAGGTAGCTCTAGTCTGATCTCACAGACTGAATACTCATTAGCAGTCAAAGCATTTAAATGCTCCTGGAGTGTATCTTCAAGTTAAGTGTCATCCAAAAGGAATCTGGTTAATGCACCCAAAAGAAATCGAGCTAAGATCACTCCACGGTGTTAGTCAAAACACAGTAAGTGGGAACAATCTTGAGATGCTCTTTAGAAGCACAGTCCTGATTACAAAATAAAATATGAATGCAGGTGGATCAAATGACTAGAAGGAGAATTGTTTCACCGGTTATTTAAAGAGGAAAAAGATTACTACGACTACCTTAAAAGTAGTCAGCTGCATTGACTGGCGGGCAGGGAAGTGGAGCGTGCTGACTGTACACCCATTCCCTTTGATGACTGAGAGCACTTCTGTTTTGGTGCTTAGTATTGCTTGTGTTTTCCTCTTTTTTGTGGGGACAAGGGGATGTTCCCAAAAGCAGGGTGGTCAATTAAATATGCCCCAGTTACAGTAAATGCAAACAGGTTCTTTGTTTAATTATTGCCAGCTCAAATTAAATATTCCAAGCACTTTTTCAACTGAGTGGGCACAATAGGAGGTAATCATTCTTTGCAACAATTGTCCTGATGAAGGATGATGAGTTTCATTCAGGGTAGTGGAATTTGGTGTGAGCATTGGGGTCTCTGCCAGTACATCCTATTACAGGATCAGGACCCTCGACAATAAATGGTTCACATTCTTGAAACTAATGTCTGTAATGGGAGTAACAGAAGTGGAGATAATAATAATAATATATTACCTCGACCACAGGAGTGCATTGAGGGATTAATTGAATGATGGACCAAATTCATCTCTGATATAACTGCACTGATCTGACCAGCATGATTCTGCCTTCATGTTAATAAAACACATGAAAAAATAATCTTTATAATTCTCTTTTTGCTATTATTATTAATGGTTGTCTTGCAAAACCAGAATGCAATTTGGAAGTCTGGTTTGCTTCAGATAAAAGTTTGAACTCTTAGTTGGAAGCTTTCCCCAAACTTTTCTCTAAAATGCTGATTAGCAACCTCAAGGGAATGAGCTTCCTTGCAAGATTTCAACACTGCTGCTTAGTTTTGGGCAAGGTAGAAACAGTATAAGAAAAAGACTTTCCTAAGGATTTTAGCTGTATCTGGTTTCAGCTAAAATGTAATACAGGGAACTTAACAAAAGTGTGTTTTCTACAGCAATCATGTAAATGTCTTCTAAGCATATACAACATCTTTACTCCTATTGAATTGTGCCTGAATCCATACAGTTTCTCTTTGATTTCTCACAGAAACACATTACTTTAAGTTTATACCCTAATACAAAGAGAAACTGGCTTTAGGAATAACCTAGTCAAGTAATGGTGGATTTTCCATCTCTTTAATATGTAAGAATGTCAGGAACAACTGGCTGACGTTTGCCTTTTCTAGGGTTATGGAAAGATAGGTAAATTGTGGCCTCTTCGAATCCACAAAGTTGAATTTTGGAGCTGGAGAGCAGTTTAAGTGTGCTTACTACTTTCTCATTTTTGGTTGGGGTACCTCACTGCTTTCCTGTAGACTTCTGCAGAATTGCTGCTTTTCACCTGAGGTTGTCATCAGTCAAGCCCTGCTGACACATTTTTAAATGCAGTGTTGAGGTGTTAATGCACTGCAATCTGTCCTTTGGCAGAAAGAGGAGAATAAAACCAAACAGAAATCAAAGTATTGTTACAGGGAATGGATGATGACTGCTGAGGGCCACAGAAAGTTTCACTTGGAAGATTTTTGCAGCAGAGGCTGATAGGGGTGAGAAAAGTGAATGTTGCTTGCACTGTCTCCCTATGGTTCCTTATAACACTTACAGGTGAAAGTGCTGAGAAAATTATATATTATCTGTTGCTTAAACATCTTCTGAAACGAGAACAAAACCGTATTTCCTCCAGAGCTACACTGCCTGTGACTGGTTTTTGCTTTAATTGGATAGGCAAAAGAAAGCATGGCTGGCATGCCTTGTGCGAAACGGTGAATCGGGGAAGCAGCCGCATGATGAGAGTGTCTGACAGTGAGGACAGATATGCTCTGGAGGTGACAAATTAAAGTGGTTTAATCCAATTTATCCAGAAACCATCTGCTAAATCAAGGTTGGCAAGGTCACATCTGTTCGCATTGTCTCCATCTATGCCTGACCTAGAGTTGACCTTCAAGTTGATAGGCAAAATGAAAGAGAGAAGAGGAGGAGCTGGCCAGGGGAAAAGTTCCATGATTGGAAACAGTGAGCACCGAGTGAAGGGAAGGTAAATTATCTGTGTTTCCCCAGCTATGTCCAATCATTAAAGATCTGTAATGGAAACTTTATCAGCTGTCGGTTCAGAATAACTGCAGTAAATAGTCTTGAAGTCTCCATGGGATGTTCAAGGGAAACAAACAATAACCAACACTCTTCTTTGAGCCTTCCCCGTCACAAGGTGGGGGGTGGGAAGATGCAGTTAAATTCTGACGCTCACTGCCCAACAAACAAGGTCATGAAGAAATAGTGTGAAAATGGCAATTGCACAGTGGGAACGTTGTCTTTGTTTGAAGCAGGCTCCTCCTGCAGAGACTATTCAATGTCAAATCCAGGTCTTGCACAACCCTGCACACCTTAGTAGTAACAGTCTGATGGCTGTGCTTCCCAGCTTCTTGTATTTTAATGTATAGCAATGTCTAAATTCAAGCTTTATTAGCAAACCTTTCTCAAAAGAGTTGGACTGAAACTTGGCATGCAAATATCTGTGTGTTAGAGCAGTGATTTTTTTCTTTTTTTTTTTTAAAAATTTCCCTGGGCACTTGGTATTTCCAATGTCTTTTTGCACTCTTCCTGCTGGAAACAATGATGTTCCTTAAACCACAATATTATGGGCTGCTAGTCCTGCTACGTGGGCAAGAGTCTTGAGCAATCAGGAAATTGGAACGAACTGCCAGATTATTTAAGAGAGAAAGATTGCTCGGGGCTAACTACAGGAAGGGGACCTCAACATGAATAAGCTTCAAGCTGACAGAGGGGTGGGATCCCCTGAGCATGCAAATTTTAGCTTTGAAGGCATTGTTGAAACTAGTGAATACGAGCCTTGGTTAAGTTGGCTCATGGCAACCGTTTTCCATGAGTTCTACCCCAAGTAACAGAGCTGCGATTGTTGTATGAGAGAATAAATATATTGGGTGTCTCGCACCTTCATTGCCCTGACTGAAGACCAAGGATGTGGTGGGAGCTACTCTTGACCTGCCTTGAGTAGCTTACTAATGTAGCAACAACCACTATTTGGTGCCTTGAGCAGGAATGCTTGAAACGCAAGCTCAGCAACGTATTTTGCCCAGTCTTCCATATCTTTGTGTTCCCTATACCCACAATCTGTATAGCTCCCTCTAAACACAAGTTTCATGATTTCTGCCCATCTGCTAGCTCTTCAAGCTGAGGAAAGCCAACTTCATGAGAGAACTCTCTTCCAGCAGCTCCCTGACCCTGATAACCCAGGGATTCCTGCTTGAGCAGTTCTGCTAGTCACTCTAGGAGATGGTGGTGCCTGGGGGAAGGAGACATCCTTAGGCTTATTAGAGCCTCAGGAATTTTAAACCATGCCTTCACATAGCAAAATCTCATACAGATGCTAATTCAGAAACACTGATGTAATTTACCTGCCTGTTACTACACACCTGTTACTACACAGCCTGGCAGTCACAGGATCTCAATGTATTTCAGTCCCAAGTATGCTACAGTAAATTACTCTGCATCCTTCCCCCCAACCCTTGGCTTGAGCTGCATGGCTGTGCATGTGTCTTCCACATGTGAGACTGCTCTGTATAGTGCTTAAATCAAATAGGAGCAAGTGGAAATGATATGCATGTACCAGCACCACATTAACATGATTTAAGCCATTATGCATGATCCATAAACCCCCAGGCATGTTATCCTCATTTAAAATTTCTGCCTACCTATTACAATTACAAGGGCTTCTCTAGAACACAAGCTCCTTAGGTTGCATTTTGTCAATTTGTAGGGTGTGTATTTACAGAAACCACAGTATTAAAAGTTTCACTAAATATTTTGCTGCTCATTTTAGTGCTTAAGGTCAGTCTAACAAGGCACTTCCTCTGTGCCTGCACATATATGTGTGCATTTAACAAGTTGACTCAGAGAATTCCTAGCTATTTCAGGCTCAGCAGGCCAAGAAGCTGCCCTGAAAGACCAAATTCCTCAAAGTTAGACATATGTAGCTTGGTTGCTGTACTTGGCTCAACAGCTATTACTCATTGGTTTTGCTCAAGGCTGAAAGCAGGCTGAGTTGTGCAGGGTCAGTGCCCTGGACAGAAATTAGGTGAGTCCCAGCACCTGCTTGTCACTGGCAGAGGTGTGGTGACAGCAGGGTCTTGTGTGGTGATTGTCCAGTCTCAAAGCTGGAGAAGATGGAAACTTTGGCCATGGGAGGCCGTGATATTGCTCCTACGTGGTGCATAGAGTAGGTGTGTTGGAAAAATTCATGCATTGTTGCGGATTAAAGGTGAAGCTCATGAGTTTGTTGTTCTGGAGGTGCAACTCTGGAAGGGGAGAACATCACCAGCAGAGTGCAGCAGAAATTATTTCCTGAAATTAATACTTTGTCTTTCTAGCAAGTCCTAGCCAGAATTTTGCAATCTAGCGCTGAGCATTACATTCCCAGCTTATTCTCCCTTTCAACCTCCTGCTAATATAAGCAGTGGGTGAAGTATAAGTAGAGCATTTAATTGCCACAGAAGTGTGCTCTTATTCCCATTTATGTCACTCACTTCCACTGTGACCTTAGCCAAATCACTGAGTGTCTCTAGCATCTATATTTAGGCTGCTAAGTTTTTTCGAGTTACCATGTGTCTGTTTAATGTGAACATGCCTAGGTCTTAAAATTAAGGGGAACTCAACTCAAAGAGGGCCTTCAGGCACAACTGTTACATACATTCAAGAGTAGATATGTATTTTTACAGGCAATCTGGCCTTTAAAGGTTTATTACATGCCAACAATGTATCAATGACTATAACTAACTGTTTATTAGGCAGTGAAAAGCCCCAGGATATTTCGGATTTGGCTTTAAGCCCTAGTTTGCCTCCTACAAAAAAAAAAAAGGCAGGAAAGGAAATCGGGCTGTGAATATCTTCTGAGCAGTCTGAGTAAGATGGACCAGACAATTTTGTTTTATCCACTGACTGAGCATCAGAAGACAGTGGTGTTGCAGGAGAGCTGCTGCTACCTCTATGTTAGCAATTGTTTATGGTGTATAGCAGTGTTATTAATTTGTTGTTGCATTCATGAGGGTTTAACAGCACAGCAGTGCCAGTGTAGGATGCTATAAAAGATCTCCAGGGCCCTGAGAAAGAACAGGGGTAAGCAGCAGCGTTAGTGTTGTTAGGAAGGATAAAACAATTGTTCTTCCTTGGGTCTCCCAAGAGGACTCCAGGGACACAGCCAGCCAGTAACAAATTTTAAAAAGGCTTCTTTAAACATTCGATATATTCATAAGTCCACACACACTAACACAGTTAGGAAGTCTCATATGAGCAATGCAATGTGTGTTCAGACGGTGACAGTAAACGTACAGGAGAGCTGTGGAAAAAAGATTAAATAAACATTATCAATGTGATTCCAGCGGTGATAAGGGGAAATGAGACAAAAAAAATATTACAGAAAAACAGTGACGTGAAATCATTTGGGGAGGGGAGTGATTACAATGGAAACAGCACTAATTTAGAGAACTAATTATCAAATAGGTTTCACACCATCCAAAAAGCAACCTGGAAGCCATTAGCAACGCACCCCGTGGCTTTGCTCAAGTAAGGGGATTAATGACACTAGCCTCCATAAAGGAAACTGCAGCAATGAATCTCCAGTCCTTAAACAGTAATAATCTCCATGACAGATATTTCAGAGAACTGCATTGTCAACTTTCCTATGACCATCTTTTGCTTCATTTCTAAAAGTGCATTGGTGAAAAAATTGAGGTCTTCTTTGCAGCTCTATATGTAGCTTTTCCCTGTCTGTGGCCAAATGTGGAAATGTTTTATGGATCGTTATGATGGATCCAAGACCTCTTGTCATGGGAATGAGGTAATGCTGCCTTGCAGTCCTGCATGAAGCAATGTTTTGGAGCACAGACTAATCCTTTCCTGATTGGGACTGGGCACAAATGTCTCTGTTGCAGAATATTTCATAGGTTCCAGGGTTTCCTCTTCTCACAATATTGTAGAAGGCATTATAATGACCTAGTTTTAGCTCATCTGTGGCTTGCAAGGCACTGGCTGATCCACAGGGTGAGCGTGGAGATGTCTGTAGGAGGTTCTGCCTCTCCAAGACTGGCCACAGTGAAGAAGCTGCTCTGGCCTGGCCATCCCTCCCCATGGGTAGAAATGAGCCTTTGGGGCTGTCCATCTCACACTTTCACCAGCACTAAATTCACTTAAAAGAAAACTTTGCTAAATATACCATGTGTGGGTGCCATTCATGATAAACAGAGACTCTGATTTCATCTGCTTTGAATTACATTTGCTTATGATTACCTGAGCAGACCTTGTTTATGCTGGCTTTCTCAGTCTGTTATTGGCAGGCATCTCTGAATATACGAGTTTCCTTTCCGGTTTAATCATGGTTTAAATTTTACAAATAAACTTTTCAGAGATCTGGCTACTTACTGTTCTTGTTCCTGCTGTCAAAGTGTGTTGCTCTTCCTTTTTAATGTACTCCTACCCACTTTGATATCTACTTTCTGCAGTTTTTAAACCAACCTTTCAAACCCAAGCTGACTTGTGTGGTTGGACACAGGCTTATGGGAGCAAAACAGAGTCAGAGAATAGTTTAATCCACAATGAGCCTTCCTGTCACATTTTTGAGTGATTTAGAGGAAAATGTTTTGGTTGGAAAAAAGCTGTGGTGTTTGTAGCTGTGATAGTCTAAGGATCTAGATAAGACATTTATTAGACAAACTGATACAGCTGAAGAACAGAGACACAAGTGTCAGACTGGAGAGCTAAGTATAATTTTAGAAATCATCAGAGTTTTGTTAGAGAGATGAGTAATACCATCTCTGTGGGAAAATGCAGTTGGCGGAGTAGAGAGTGTTAGTAGAGGAAGAGAAAGGTGCAGAGGTAATTATCTCCTAGGAGAAAGGCACAGAGAAAGACGTGCTTGGCTTAGGCAGCCTGGGAAGGGAGAGAGAATATCATGTACCATAAAACCAATATGACAACTGGTATTTTGGGGTTCTGGAGGATATAAAGGACTGCTGTCTGTAAGGACAACATGACCCAAAAAAAAAAAAAAGAAAAAAGCTAAAACACATGCAAAAAAAAAAAAGTGCTAAACAGGGCTTTTACCTAAAGAGTGTGCTCTTCTAGGAAAGGAGATTGCATTTTTAAAGAAACATCTCAGTGCTGTGAAAGGAATGGTTTGGACTGATGAAGGAAACCTCCTATGAATGTCATGTACTGTGCTACTCTGCAACCTGTGTGGAAATTCACTGAGCAATAGCAAGCCATAGTGGAAAGAGATCTTGTCTTGCTTTTAAAAAGCCATTCTTCTTTATCTCAAAATTAAATCGGTCAGAAAAAGGGCAGAAAACTATCTTATACACCCACAGACTGTCCTCAGCTCAGCAGTTCTACTTAATGACATTTTAAGCAATTCAAGCTCTATTATCCTATGCGGAAGAACAGCTCTGTGCCTCAAATCTCAGTTTAGGGCATGAGAACTGGATTTAAGTCTTACTCTTTCCAGGCTTCCTGTCTGGCTTTCAGATGGGACTCGTTCTTCTCTCATTTTAGCTGTCAGATCTAAGCTCTGAGGTGGATGGGATGAATCTCTCTCTGGAGAGCCTGATCTCTGGCTGTTGACAACAGGAGGAGCTTGCAGAAAGAAAATTCAGCCTGGTTTTTGGAGCTTTTATTTGGCTAGATAGATGAGAGCAATCCCAGCCTTCGTCAATTGTCTAAGTTTATTTATTTTTCTTAATTCCTTTTTGTTCCTTAGAAAGGAAGTGCAATACAGAACTAACTTATGGTAAAGAAATAAATGCATTGAAGTTCACAGTGTAGCAAGATGCTATCCTAAGCTGTGCACCATATATAACTTAGGAAGATGGATTTTTGTTTGTAGTGCGAGTGTTTTAGCTTCAGAACGATTTCTCTTTTCAGTGCAATATCTTAAATCCCTTTTGCTGCTGCTAGTCACAAAAGCACAAAATCTTACACTGAAAATGATGCAGAAATCATCCCCCCTTTTCCCCCTCTCTCTTAATTGTTATGTTCACACTTTAGATGAAGCGTCTGAGGGGAAGGTTTAATTTAGATTTAATAGGATAATTATTGCATGACAAATTAATGCCAAACAATTATTAAGTACATCTCTACTGAGGCTTCTGGAGTTTGTAATAGGATAGCTATCAGCTACCTGGTGGTTCAACTTCAAGAAGTCTGCTCCTACTAATCACAGCATTTATTTAACATACAATTTAAATACTGATTTAGGTATAGTATTGTCAGAAAATTACTCAATTCTCCTGACACCTGAAAGCCAATAGTGCCAAATCTTTAGTGGGGAGCTCTTGGGTGACTCTAAGGGAGGGAGATGCGAGTATTGCTGGTGTTATCACTGCTTCCTGCACTGCACCTTTGGAAATGATGATTAAAACCCCAGGCCTTCACTTGTGCATGCCAGATCATCTGCAGTCAACAGCATTACCCCAGGCTAAAACCGCACAGACTGAGGAATCAGGTCCTGGATTGCTAATTGTGGTCTTCGTTTGACTAGACATGCAATTAATTTGGGGTGCTGCAAGGTATTTTTTAACGCAAAATACTTGGAGCTGTGAGAAATTAAATTAATTTAATGCTGAGGGTCAGTTTCTATCTGTGCTTGTGTTTAAATTGCTCCCTCTGAGCTTCCCAATAGAGGCAGAAATGGACGGGATGTCCATGGGTGTCCTGAGTGTAGAAGTCCTGCTGCCCTGCTCTGACAGGTTGTGTCTCCTGCAGTCAGTGCAAACAAATAGTAGTAGTGTCCTCTCCCTTCTGCTGAGGATGAGAAGACAAAGACTCTTGTCCTTCTCATGGGCACAGCCCACCTCCTTCCTGGCTGGAAGAAGAAATCCCTGTTCACATGGAGTGAACCAAGTGAGTCATCCTTGGGAAGGTCATGGCTGCTTTGATGTATCTAATACAGGTGTTCATAGCAGAACAAACACTGGTTACTGACAGTAATGTCTTACAAAACCACTGCCAGAGGAGATGGGGCTGGTGGAGACTGCAGAAATGGCAGGTATTCTCTTCTGGTCTCATGCTAAAAATTCATTCTATCCTTCATTTAAACTGTGCCATAACTTCTTGACCTTCAAAACATGCTGCAAAGCTCTTGTTTTGGGGTTGGGGTTTTTTTTTTTGCCTTTTCCCAAAGGGTTGGGACAGGGTGAATGACAGGAGGATAGTTTTGTTTGTGGGTGTGATGCTAATTTTGCGGCCGGGAAGCTTAGCTGGTTATCAACAGTCTGGATAGTGAAGCTGGCTGGCAGCCTGTCATTACATTTCGATGAGTGTTTTTAAAGACTGCTCCAAAAAAAAAAGTGCCCAGAGCTGCTATTTATTTATTTACAATGGGCTTACATTTGTCGAGGAATAAATAACATGCCTTCCCCAGAGCTGAGAAAGGGAGCTTATTGCAAGGCACCCAGGGCAAATACAAGTGCAAGACATCCAACCAAAATTACCTCTCCTGCCTCCCGTAAAGTAAAATGAATATATTGCTCTGTATGTCTTTGTTTGCCTGTGTGTGTGTTAAGAGATTTGCAAGGAACCGAAACAAAATGTTGCCATGAGGACTTGACCCTTTGCCTGGCTGTTACTACAGCTTCATGGCAAGACAGTATCTCTTCTCCCTGACACGTGGTGCAGCTTGTCCCATCTGGGAAGGTAGCCAGCCTCTGATATGGCACTTGATCAAATATTTGGAATAAATACCCCGATAGAAGCTTGAACTCTTGCTTTCTGGGTGGGAGCAGCCTTTGCCTTCCTCAGGGCTGATGAGCGTACCTGTAGGACATGAACTAGATTTGAACTTGGCTCTTTGCAGATTAGTCTGTCCCTATAAAGATTCCTTTTTAGATCCCATTATTTATGAGAGAAGATTGTTCCTCCCCTCCTCCTTCCTCCTCACCCCTCTCCCAGGCTTCAAATCTTATTGCTGTGCCATCTAATTTAATTTAACCCACAGCAATTAATGTCCTTGACTGGCAGTGTTTAAACAGCAAACAATTTCATCCTGTAAATGGTAGTTTGCTGCCTGGAATACGAACAGATCTTTAACAATTACATCAGACTATATTTCCCCGTGGCAGTTGTAAATAAAACACCTGCTGTATTTTGATGCTACATGTAGCAAAACCTACCTGTGACATAAACATCATTCATGCGATTGTTTAAGGAATTGCCAGAATTGGGTTTTCCAGAGTCTGATGCTTGGCTTTATGTTCCTGTGCCTGGTTTTGCTGCTTCAGCACAGTGTAGTGCGGTGATGGAGTTCAACTCCTCACCCCTTGTTGCCAAGAAGGAGTGGGCCATGCCAAGGGAAGACTGAGCTGCTGGGAGGGATGTGCATGTGACAAGTGCTGCAGACTCCCCCTACTCTGAGCATCCCCACCACGTGGAAATTGTACACAGGCCACTATTTTGCTGGCTACTTTGGTCCCTGCCCTTAGAGGATGATGAGGAGAAAGGTCAGTGTTAGCTTTTGGTCTTTGGTTTCTCAGCAGAGGTCCCCAGCCCGGGGGCTAAGAGCATTGCTGTTGCTTGGGGGTTTTATTTTGGGTACCTGTCTGAGGTTGTGCTGAGTTGTGCTCACCAGAATCCTTGAATCATGGCAGTGATCAGGCTGTAGCAACCTTCAGATATAATCAACCACAGCCTGGTTTGAACTAGCATTTCCATTTATCTTATTGTACTTGTAGCTTCCAAGCCTTTTCCCTCCAGGAACTTCTAGGAATGAATCTTTAAAAACTCATGGCACCTTGCTTTCAAATGTTAATCTTCCAGCTAAAGCAATGATGGGAAAAGGCTGATTTAGAAGAATGAGGCCCCAGCTGCTTCAGCAGGCTGAAGGGACAGGGAGGCCCTTACAGATGGTGCTGTTCTGGGGAAAATTGACAGCAGAACCAGTAGTGTCTCCTAATGCCTCTCAAAGCACAGGATCTGAGTCACGAGATGGTAAATGCAGTTGAGGAATACTAATTATCAGCCCTAAGCAAATGAACGTATTTAGTATGGGGCTGTGCTTTCCTCTGAGAAAGCCCTTGAGAAATGCTGATGCCTTCAGAAGCTTGATTTCAGTGAAAGTCAAAGCTGAAGCTATCAGAGAGAGGTTGCCTGAAGTTCACGGGTAGGGGATTTTAGGACATGGAGTCTCCATTATCCAGATTAACAGTTAACATTTTCCTACATCAGATTAAAATATATAGGCTCATTTATTATTTATTATCTTACTTGTCTGATATTTCCACTGCTGCCACATCTGATAAGCACAGCATAGCCTCCCAGGGGGCTTTTGTCATAGAAGCAGATGATGCTCATATTGCTGTAGATAGATAGGACGGCAGATGAATAATCTTTCATAGTCTGTCTTTCAGGATGGTGAACTACGGCTGAAATCTCAGGGTAGTCTCCTTGACAGAAAAAGGTGCATTTTCTGTCCTTTGATACCACCTTTTACTACTGCTTGAAACAAAGTAGACATAAAAGGAAAATGTTTTAACACTCCATAAAATCTTTAGCATATTTTTGAACTAACCGATCATCTGAAATCAGAAAGCAGAATTACTTTTTTCAAGAAATGCACAGATGAACTAAAGCTTCTGTTTTGAAGTCATACCATGTGTTTGTAGCGTGTTCAAAATGCAAAGCCATGCTGCAGAATTAAAAAAAAAAAACCAATGTCTTATCAATAGAAGGTTGCTTTAAAAATATTTAGGATATCCTTTCCGTGGCACATATGGCCAAACATATTTTTACATTCCTTTATTCATTCCCTGTGTATGCACGTCTTCACAGAAATCTACACTCACCCACGCATACCTATAAAAGTTACTAGAAAGCTGTTTCCCTCAGGGCACTGAATAGCTAGTAAGTTACAGGGTCTTGTGTACTGCCATTTATTTCTTGACAAATTGTCATATTGAAATCGCTACGCTTTTTTTTTTTTAAAATCTATGTGGACCAAACACATTGCATTGCGTTCTTAGAAATCATTTAAAAATTGTAAATTTGAAGCATCCAGACTTCCGCTGGGAGGGTTACATGGCATTATATGAGCAATCCAGGGAGTTCCTGTGCTGGTGACATTTCCTAATTCAAATGCTAGAGGGGCCGAGCCTGGCTAATGCTTTACTTGACTGAGTACTCACAAGGAGGGAAGAATTGGTGGTAAAACTCTGAGACACACATTGCAATGAAGGGCAGATTAAAAAGCATGCATGGGAGTACAGATGGGGCTTTGGCAAATGAACTTTCAGTCCTTAGCCTCATTTTTATATGGTTATAAATAATTAACACTGCAGAACAGTGACAACACTGTAAAAGCCAGTCAATAGCATTTTCTTTTCCTAAAGGTCAGGTGGATTAAAAAAAAGGGGGGGGAGAAAAACAGCATTAAGGCAACACTTCTGGATTCTTACAAATAGATTGATGAGGAAGGGGCCATTCTAGCACAGTGTTTCCAGCAGCTCTGCCTCAACTGGGATGTATGCTTGAATTCCAGTGAAACCACCGTAAATCTGCACAGTTAACAGTGAAGCATCTCGCTTCAGGGTTTTCTTGGGTAGGGACAGGATTTGGGCCGTGCATGTTTCTCTGGGTAGGGGTAGAGGGGCTGAGCACTAAGGCTGTGCTGCTCTGACCGTGCTGTAGTTCTTGCTGTGCCAGCCGCTTGGCTTTTCACGGCACAGCCTGGCTCTGCAGAAATGCAATGTACCTCCAGTGCCGTGACACAGCAGGAAACCACAGTTTTTCCAGTCCTAAAAGCTGCTGAACTTTGAAACCTGGCAGCACGTACCTGGTCATGGTGCCAGAATCTCAACAGCTTAATGCCTCTCCACATCGCTGAACACCATCATTCCTGTCCTAATTATGACCTGGTCATTGTACGGAGAAAGCAAGCACAGTCAGACACAGTCCAGTCGTAATCCCTTAACTGATGCTCAGATGAGCTGTCCTTGCACTGTCTAGTGTTGCCAGATTACAGTAGGCAGGCAAAAGCTCAGGGAAATTATCAATCTCTAAGCACCCTACAGAAAAATACAGCGTGTTTAAATCCCCCATGGGATAACCAGCTCAGATGGATCAGACCTATCATTTTTGGAAAGTGGACAGGCCAATCTTTCAATGTGCTCCTCTCCTGCTATAACCCACAGGTTTTTAAGCTCCAGCACTATGCATGGGATGGCACAAGGGGGATGGCTGATGCTCATGCTGTCTCAGAGCATGCTAGCACAGGACAGATGCAGTACAGTACCAGGGCTTTCAGGGAAATCCTGCCAGCACCTTGGCTCATCAGCACCTGAAACCTGTGTGCAATCACTGAGGGACAATTTAAATGGTGACCTCCGTAGCAGTGCTAATGTGACAGGCGCTTACGGTGTCCTCAGACTGAGTGAAAGTAAAGCCTTTCTAAGAAAAGTGGAGCACGGCATGATTTTTGTACCTGAGAATATCACATCTTATATTTTCTTTGCAAGCGTGAACACTTCTACCCTCCAGAAAGTACTTTCTCTCTCCCAAATTCCCTCAGCTCACATGATAGTTGGCAAAATGGATTAAGGATCCTAAATTTCTCTGACAGTTAAAATACAAGAACGTGAATAATTTATGCAGCGCCACCCCAAGTTAAGAGACAAACATCAGCCAGTGCGCAGCAGCCACCGAATTCCTTGAAATACTACCTCAGCTTTGGGTGTGAGGTTTATTTTATTCAAGAAACACGGGAAGAGAAGAAGAGGCATATGAGCAAGCATACCTGAAATCTCTTCTAATTGAAGCTGACATGAGCTGAAATAATCATGAATTCTAGCACCCGTGTTAGATGCATTAGTCCTGTGTGTGCCTATGGTGTTCTGCACACACAAACTGCTAAACCACTTAAGTCCGTGCTTCTATACCAGAAGAATCAAAACCTCCATTGTACCTTGCAAATTACTCCCCAGTGTGATCTTAAATATTAATCTGCTTCAGATTATTAATCATCTGGAAGACAAAAAATCTATTTAGGCCATGCAGTAGAATGGGGACTTTCTCTTGTCATCTCTGACAGAGGTGGGATAACACGTCTTGGAGTGGTGGCAGTGAGCCTAAGGCGATCATCTTGCACCACGTCCCCTTTGCACCTTGCTGCCTGCAGCGAGAGTTGCCTGGGATGGAATAGCTAGGGGCAGAAACGGCCAGAGTCAGCAGGGAGGGACACATTTCAGATTTTGCTTCTAGGGTACAGGGAGAAACCCCATCAGGCCTGCAGTGAGGCGAGCCTTGGAAACCCTCGTGTGAGCCTGCTTTCCCCTTCCCACTGCTGCAGTGGTTTACAAGCCACAATCATGTCAGACATGGGATGTGCTCACATCGTATTCTACACGCAGCATCCCTGGCACTCTTAAAGATTAAAAATGTAGCAAACCATAAATATTTGAAATCTCCCGGAGCTGGCATGTGTACTGTCTTTAAGAAGACCTTTTTGATCTGGTATCTGTTTTTTCTGTAACAGCAACACGCCTCTTGCAAGGTTCTCTATTTTTTTTTTCCTCCTTTCCCTTCTCTGGCAGTAGCAAGTTTCACGTTGCTCTGGCACAGCAGCAACAGAGCATTACAAATCCCACTGCCCAGCTGCACAGACTGGAGGTGAGACTGCAACCTCTTCTGACCCCCTTGCCATCTCTTTCTGCTCTTGTCTGGATTTTGCTCAGGTGTGTGGTGATCTGATGGCATGAAGGACTGCTAAGTAGTGGGGTCACCCCCTGCATCTGACCAGGAGCAGGTCTAAAAAGGGGTGACTTCTTTTAGTTAGGCACTGAGGAGATGGAGGACAGCATGCATTATCTGCAGTGCAAGATAAGGACCACGTTCTGCCACGCAGATCTGCTCTGAGCTAGAGACTGCGACTCCTGGGCTTGTCTGCCTAGTCTGCTTCTAGGTTGTGCTGAAGGAGGTGGGAATCTCTTTCCTTGAACAGCATTTAATCCAAGTGATTCTGGTGGGTATGTGGTGGGAGAGGCAGTGCTTAAATCTGCCATTCATCAGACTAATGGAGACCGGCAGTACACATTGCAGGGTTACTCAAAGCACTGTTTGAGCTTAAGCTGTTCTTGAACAGCCTGGGAAGACTGGCAAACGTTTCACTGCAGGGTGGACAGACATTCACTTGAATTTTCTCTGACTAACACTGGGAGTGTGATCAGGCTTTCTCCTATATTCTGTGCATCTGCTCTATTAAGCACTCTCCTGTCTAAGAGGAGAGCCAGGAACAGCACCAAAAGAAATTCCCACTTGCATCCAAATGAGTGTTGCCTGGGGGAAGGAAGAACATATTCCTTCCCTTGACTTACAACGAGAGAGAAGACACAAATCAGAGTTTTGCAGTGAAGTAATACCATTTTCATCAGCACAGGATTCCTTCAGTCACCCTGTATGACTATATCCGATGTTACCCCAGGGTGTCCTAGTGTTGTCCTCCTGCAGTGACTCTCCCTGGGGAACTGAACTCTGTACACTTTGCTGTGCAAGGTGTATCCCTGGAGCGGGAGATCGGCAGCTGTATTAATCCTCATTAGCAGACTCATTAGCCTCGGATAGAGATCACCCTGTAGGGGGAGACAGTGGTTCTCCCTGGTAAAACATCTTACGTGATCAAAGACAGGGAGCATCTCACCCTCTTTTCCTTACAGTTAAGCTGAAATGCAATTGTGTTCTTCCTGAGGCCAGGGAATAGACAGATAATTGCGAGCACTGACTTTCCCCTGATGAACTTCTTTTCCGAGCAATTTTTCAGAAGGATTTTCCCACCCACCTTTACTTCAGTGATGCTGCAGACAGATCTCTTCGGGACATCTCATAGTCTGGTGCTTTCTCAGTCTATTGCTAATTTTAGGTTGGTTTCTCAAGAAGCTAAGAATTCATAATCACATGCTTTACCACCTTTGGTCTGTCAGTCCCTCAATCTTCCTCTGAATTAATTGAGCAATTTCAGCCATTCTGGACGGAAGAAATTATGTTTATTTGAGTGGAATAGGTAAAGGAGTGAGATATACATGTTCCTGCTAAAGGAGGATTGCCGTGAATGTTACCTGTCCTGCATTGGTCCAGATGACTGGTCAGCATGTACACAGGGCTGACATAGCCACAACATGGACTTTTTCTTGCCTTGTACAAGTGACATGGAAAAGAAATGGAGAGGGAAAGACTTCAGGGCTGAGATAGGATTATGTGTGAGGGGCAATCGTGAGCGAGAACTGGGCTGCTTAAGGCCAGCAGAGATACAGGATACTGACCACTGGAGAAGGAGTTTTATTTTGTTTCCAAGTTCAACTGCACTGCTGTGGTGGTACAAAGGATTTCTGCTGTTAAAAGATGTCCTAAGGACATTGTTCAATGTCACACTGGTCACCAAAGACACCAGGGGTACTCCCCACTGAACTCTCCCTTGGAAGAACCTAGCCAGGAGAAAGACCTCCACTTCCCACCACCACCTTAGCTCCCTCAGAGGCTTATCTAAATTGCATCTCCTATAATTCCCAAACTTTCCTTGCAGACAGCTGTTGAGATCTTCAAATGCCTCTTGTTTAGCCATGTACAACCCTGCACTTTACTTGCATTACTAACAGAGACAGCTCTCATCTGCAGACCAGCAAATTGGGTTGACCCACTCAGCAATAAGAAATGAATTCCCTTTCTTGTCTCTCCTTGGAAAGCTAGAGATGTACCTTGAACTACATCCTCTGTTCAACTTGCACTTTTTTTTAACCTTCTAATAGCTTTGTAATCAAGATCCAGTTTTGGCTCAGGGCTTATATGAAGCTGCAAACCTCTTTGAGTGTGTTGAGAAGTTGTGGTATTTCAAGGGGACAAGTGTTGCTGTTCCTTTGGCCTCTTGAAGTACTGCTAATAGAAGAGCTATCCGAGTCCATCACACACAGGGAGTTAATTGGAAACCTGCCTGTCTGCTATTGGCCATTGTGACAGGCTGAATAGTGTGTTATTCAGCCAGAGCATCCTGAGCCCTCCCCTGCTTCTTCTTACCCCCATCAGTTTGGATTTCCAACATAGCAATCAGAGGGAAGACAAAATTTTCATGTCTCTGGGCAACAAATACAATATTCATTTTGCATAGATTTATTACGTGTCTGGAAAACGTATCGCTCCTGCATTCGCAGTATAACAAATCTGGCCAGTGTTGATGGTGCCTTGCTGTACTGTGCACTGGTGATAGTCACTGGGAGCAGTATTGCCAGATGTACTGGCAGAAAACCAGCCACTCTCTGTAAGCGGCCAAATGCTCTGACTTGGACGCTGCATTGCAGTGTGTTGATGTTGTTGAGTAACCGCAAGATGTTCCACTGTAACAGCATCAGCAGCCGTTGTGTCCCAGGTGACCAGGAGCTGCTTAAAACAGGGCATTGAAATTCTATATTGTGGCTCATAACAATGAACTTTATTGATCCTGTCTACACTGAGGACCTGATCCGGCAAAGCATCTATGCATGTGCATTGCTCTGAGGCAGCAAGCGTGTACTTTCTCTTTGCTTTGCTCCGATTTGCAATGAAAAGTACATTCTGAAATCTCGGTTATTTGTGTAAAGGGGAATCGCATTCCCCTTGGAGTGCCAATTGCAGCAATATCATGTCAGTGCGATACAGCATCGATGTATCCCAAGGGAAGGGACTTGAGAGGGGCAGACTGACTCTGCACTGGAACAGTTGAGGAGTGCCTGAACAATCTGTTGCAACGTTTCAGTTGAAGGGAGATGGGAGCGGGGAAGAAACCAGCTTCCCGCTGGTGGGTGAGGGTACTCAGCTGTGGGTGACCACTTCTGATCTGCAGGGACATGCCGATATGCTGGAGGCAACTCCATGACTGTCCTGATTCAACTAGAACATTAGTTGTATCCAACAAACATGATTTTTGCCAGGCTCTGAGCCTGTTACAGTTGAAAATGGGATTGGCAGTGCCCTGAACCTCTTCCCCACCTCCATACTCAGCCGTGTGGGTCATCAGAACCCTCTGTTAATTTATTCTCATTTACAGCCGTTTGTGGGGTAGTTGTGGATCATTTTGGAGCACATGGCAAGCCAGGAACCTTTCCTGTAAGTGTGAGAAAATACTCAAGTTACAGCTGTGTGGGATATTTATAAGGCTGCTTGTAGCTTTTGAATGTTGCTTCAGTGGACATTTTAATTAGGCTAAATATGTCTGTGAACCTTGTGCTGAGACACTCCTCTCACTGCAGGTTAGGGTCTCTGCCATTAACCACAGCTGGGAAGGAAGAAATACACTGTTAAGAAAACCCATTCATTTTAGGAAAAGAGTATTTGACAATACCTGAGAGGTGAGGGGGGTGGGCAGGCATATCTAAACCTTCCTGCCTGTCTAGTGGCACAGCTGAACATAGTACCTCACTGGGTAAGTAGCTTTGCCAGTGTGCTTTGGTGATCTCTAATCTGAAGTGTCACAGGACACAGCGACATCCAAAACATCGACAAGTGCATTTTGCTCTGCTTTTATCGCAGGCTGCATTTTGAATTGCAATTGTTGTTTTACAGAGATCCGTGTGTTGTGTTGTGACTGCTCCACGTGTAGGCTTTCGAGCTCTAATTTGAAGCTGTCGCTTTCCCTGGCTCCTATTCCACTTGTTGTCACACCTGCTTTGATGTATTAAGCCATCACTTGTTGTGTGTGTGCTTTTTAATCCTTTTAATTCCTTTGATTGCTAGATGTTGAAAGACAAAAATAATAAATAACTGGAACAAAGACTGAAATGTCTACTTGGAGCAAGTTTTCCTCCTCCCGAAATCGAGGTTGTTTTGCTTTTACTCACAAAGTTATTCCAGTTCACTTATCTTTTTCAAATGGGAGATACACAAAAGGTGAGATTGTCTTAAGTTTGGTTCAGCAGCTGAGGTGTTCAGGGAACTGGCTAGACTCTTGCCTGCCTTTAAGCTTCTTAAGTTACTTGGTAATTAAAGAAATTTCAAAGCACTCCCCTCAAAAATCAGATCAGGGTTTTTGCTTTTATATCCAGGGGAAAGCTGTTTTTCCTTTGGTGAAGGAAACCAGTCTGGGCAGCTATTGCTTTGAATACTGACTAGAGACACTGTCTCATACAAATGTCAGACACATTCAAGAGCCAACATTATTTTAATCAGTCACCTCTGCTTCTTCTTCGTTCTCAATCACAGCCCCAGCAGGTCCCTGGGATCTGTTGCTGCTTTGCCTTCCCTGACTGCCTTTCTCTCTGCTCCTTCCCCTTCTAAATCCTCCATTGCCTGCCTCAGCAGGTCACCTCTCTCAGACCCTTGCTGCTCATCCGTTCATATCATCCTACATCTTTTTCCCAGTCAGGCATACTGGTCCCTATGGGTCATCATCAAAGCAGAAGCCTGTGAGACAACCTGAAACAAGACCGTGAAGATGTTTGGGATGTTCATGCTGAGCTCATTAGGCTTGTTCTCCTCCTGATCCTTTGAGCTAGGCTGTCACTGATCTCCCTGGGCTCTTTTCAATAACTGCCCAGCCAGGAAGGCAAAACAGCCTCCTGTCTCCTGTCCTTCCTACCACCCTCCAGACCTCTCCAGACTGATGGTACTGAGGAACTCCAGCTGGGAGGTGACCATGCTCTGCCACTTGCACTCATCAACATTTACAGAGACCTTCTGGCTAACCCAGGCTGGAATAACATGGTGTAATTGAAGTGAATTTGTGATATGCCACACAGGCTGAGGGGTCTGGGACCAGAATAGGCCCAAATCTCAGAAAGAAGATGAGTGAAGAGTGGCATTCTCATCCCAGGGGTCCTGTTGATCAGCAAGATTTGCAGTTTGCTGTTAAGAATGTGAAGTCAATAATCATCAGATAATAACACATTGATAATGAGGTACTCATTACCTGCATGTTGCTTGGGCTGGTTTTGCCCCTTTTCCCATCTGCAAAGCCCCGGGTACCCTCAGCAGGGTGATGTACACTGCTGCAGCTCACTGCATTTCAGTCCTGAAAATGAAAAGACATTATTTTTTAATGCTTTCGAATGTGTGAACATTTCTAATTTTCTTGCCTACTCCTGGGGCCTTAGCTTTGTTAATGTTTTGGAAATGAAGCTGTGCCTTACGAAAAAGCTTTTCACAAAAAAAGCATTCAAGCAATCAGGGCAGAGCAGCCAAAGTCCTGTAACTTCAGAGTAACTATGTTGCCTTGTTCATTTTTTGCATTTAATGGCACTGCCTCCCCTGCTCACCTCACACGCTTACTTCAGTGGGAATAGTCAAGTGGGAGCTCCAAAACTCAATGTTGGATATGCCCCTTTGTTCATTTTGGAGAGAACTATAAAAGGCCAGGCTGTGAAATTTTAAGACTGCATTTTTGTTTTATTTAGGAATGTATTTGTTACCTCAGGTCTTAATGTCTCTGTTGCTTTACTTATTGTCAACCTATAAAAAGGATCATAGTATGTCACAGCAGTAAGACAGAAGAGGGAATCCATTGTATATCCTGTGCTTTGAGATGGCTAAGTGTCAGACCATCACTTGAAGAGGAAGGGTTGTGATCCAAGACCCCAGGGAACTCAGGGGTAGCATGGTCTAGGAGATGCTTCCAGCTCCTCCCAGGAGCAGCAATGCCCTCCCACTTTTGCATGTGACTTTCCTGGATCACAGTTTACAATGTATACTGGGCTCAGTAGCACCCTGAAGACACTGACTGGCAGAGCAGGGTGTTTCCTTCTTATGGAACAAGTGTCTCTGAGCTGTGCTGCGATCAGACTTCAAACTGGGCCATAAGTCAGCACCTCCTGCCACAGGGCATTTATGAACGGCTGAAACATCAACTCCAAACATCTTCAAGCAAACATCAGACAGGCTCCTGCACATGTACCAAATGGAATCCCTCTGTCTTCTTTTCCTTTCATAAAAATACCAAGGGGATGCCAGAGGACCGTGTAGACGTGGAAGTCCTGTCATTCTATTCAGCTGCTGAAACTAGATTGTAACAAGACACACCATGACTGATGCAGCCTAACTGTGGAGCACTGTCTGGTGTGGTGCTGGCAGAAAAAAAGTGCATTGTACCTCAGCCCATCAGCTTAAAGTTGCTTTGAATCCTACCTTATAACTGTGCTGTGCACAAATTATGGCAGGCATGAAATAGCATAACCTTTAGACCTTTAGAGAAATACAACATCAGATCTTTCATTAAAGAGGCATGTTGGGTCCTGCTAGGATAAGGAAGGAATTTATCAACCAGAGAGGACAGACAAAAACCCTTACTGGAACATTGTATTAAGAACAGTAAACATACACACATAAACCAAAAGTTCCCTGAATAAAAGATCATTTATTTCTCAACAGCTGAGTCAGCAATGCTAAACATCTCCTATGAGGGGAAGAGATGGCAATTTCCTTCGGGAGTCAGGAGGAGTTTGTTTTATTTTTGCAGGTCTGGGCCATGGAACAAGGAATGACATTAAGAATGTCCTGGTTTGGCTCAAACCAGGCCAAATAGTCTTAGAGAACCCAAGGTCACTGCTTACGAGTAAAGAGCCGAAGGGGGTTGTACCTGCAGGGAGTAGTGGACGGGGCAGGTGACCCAGGATTGACCAGCAAGGTATTCCATCCCATACATGTCATTCTCACTTTCCTGTTTATCACTAACCCACTGCCTCCTGGAGGTGGGGCCCAGGAGGGAGGGGCCCTCCTGTCTCCCACTGATTGGTACCAGCTTTGCCAAATCTCCAGTTAAAAGCCTGCAGGTGTGATGGCAGTGGAGCTTTTGCATTTTGCCCTCTGCCCGTGCTGGGGGGAGCTACTGCCTTTTCCCCTCTGCCTGTACTGGGGGGAGCAATTCTGCCTGCGGAGGATTTCCAAGCTCTTGATCTTGGTTTTGTACATATTTGTATATATTTGGTTATTTCTATTATTATTGTTATTATATTCTTTTTCATTATTATAGTTTATTAAAACTGTTTTAACTTTCCAACCCATAAGTCTCTCTCCCTTTTCCCTTTCCCTTGGCGGGGGGGGGGAGAGGGTTAACAGAGAGCATCTGCCACCTGGTTAATAGCCAGCCCAGCTTTAAACCGTGACAGATTTATTGGCGCCCAACGTGGGGCTCGAGAGAAGCTCCAACAGGTTGCTCTGATTGAATCCTGGCTCTGGTGGGAGGAGACCCGGAGAGCTCAGCTGAGAGAATATCAGATTTCTTCCTTTGAGATTTACGAGGGGTTGGAAAGTTAAAACAGACAGTGAAGATGGTGATGTCATTTTTGAATGCTGTGTTATCTTGTCTTTTTATGGAGTTTCTTTCACAATTGAGTATTGCAATGATGCCTTACCTGCCGTGGGCACTGTGTTATTGCTTGCTTCTTATGAATGTTTACATGCAGTTTAGCAGTGGGCGCTGGTCGAAATGTATTGTTTTGGTATGGGGTTTGATACTGATTTATGCTGTGATAAACTGGGCAGTCAATATTCCGATCTCTTATCTCTATGACACAATGATGGGCAGCTTTAATCGCGAATCAGTAGCAGCAACTTCATCTGCACGCTCCAGGCGCCCTTTAGCTGATTCTGTTAATGATTACACTTCCAGTTTTACTTTGGGAAATAGTACCTTCTCCTTTTCTGCCAAGCTGATTCCACTAGATTTTGCGAAATTAGGATGGTGCTGTCTAGGTGGCATGTTTTTATTTTTGGTTGTCCTGAATGTGTTTCTGATGTGGGATAAGATTAAATATCGGTGCAGGGACAGTTGTAGGTGTTATGCAGCCACCTCAGATCCTACAGTGTGTACTGCTGCTACAGCCACTCAACCCACTGAAACCTTGGCAGCCTGTACCACAGCTGCTACACCCCCCAAGATGGCCACTGCAGCTACTCAGACTCTCAGCACTCCCACGACAGCCACTGCATCTACTCAGACCCCAGCATCTATCGAATCTGTACCAATTGCTCCTGTAACCAGGAAGAAATACCAAAAGAAATCAGCTCGTGAAGAGAAGGATGATGACTCAGAGCCTTCTAAGACAGAGCCATCATATGACCCAGGTGAGGGCCCTTCTCAGGCAGAGTTAGGGCCCGACACAGATGGGGGTTCCCTTGATTGTCCTTTTAAAGCAGACCCATCACAGAAGAAAGGTCCTTCTAAAGCAGAACTATCACAAGAGGACTCGGACGTAGAGATAACCTACCACTCCTTATCCCTGAAGGACCTGAGAAATATAAGGAAAGACTTCAGCCGTTATGACGGTGAACCTATTATTACCTGGTTGCTCCGATGCTGGGATAATGGGGCAGACAGCATGCAATTGGATGGCAGAGAAGCCAGGCAGTTGGGATCCCTGTCCAGAGATGGTGGTATTGATAAGGCGCTTGCAAGAAAGTCAAACACTGTCAGTCTCTGGAGGCGACTCTTGTCAGCTGTAAAGAGCAGGTATCCCTATAAAGATGATGTTATGAGCCACCTAAGCAAATGGACCACTATAGAAAAAGGTATTAACTACCTTAGAGAACTAGCTGTGCAAGAGATCATTTATAGACACCCACGGGACATTGTAGATCCTGTAGATCCTGATGAAGTGGAATGCAACCGATCCATGTTCCGGAAGGTTGTGAAGAATGCTCCACCGACATATACCCATACATTGTCAATATTAGTATGGGGAGAAGATGCTATGGCACGATCTAGTGTGGGCGAAATGGCTAACTGTATGCGACAGTATGAAGATAGTATTTCTTCCCCACTGCAGGCACGCATCTCGGCTGTGGAAAAACTGACTAAGGAGAACAAGGACTCATTTAAACAACTGTCAGACAAACTGTCCATGATCGAGAATAAACTTGACTCTCTACCTACACAGGCGCGCGTTGCAGCTGTTAAGAGAAAACGTTCTCCTACAGGACCAGCTCAAAGGAAAAGGAACACATCACGAGGTATCCTGTGGTTTGCCCTGCGTGGTTATGGGGAGGACATGAGCAGATGGCATGGACAACCTACCAGTACCCTACAGGCACGAATACGTGAGTTGCAAGCTAAAAGAAATACCAGAGAGAATTTTTCTAGGAGGATGGCTGCTCCAGTTACCAGTGAGCAGGACCCCAGTCAGGGGAGATGGGCCTCAAATCACTTTTTCCCAAGTGTGAATAGGAGAAATGAAGGTCCAGTCCCTGTGAGCAGCACGAATCCATTTCTTGATTAGGGGGGCCCTGCCTCCAGCCAGGTGGAGGAGAGGGACAACCGGATTTATTGGACTGTGTGGATTCGATGGCCTGGCACATTAAAACCACAAAGGTATCGAGCCTTGGTAGACACTGGTGCACAGTGCACCCTAATGCCATCGGATCATAAAGGGGCAGAACCTATCAGTATTTCAGGAGTAACAGGAGGATCTCAAGTGTTATCTGTATTGGAGGCTGAAGTGAGCCTAACTAAAAATGAATGGAAAAAGCACCCCATTGTGACTGGCCCAGATGCTCCGTGCATCCTTGGCATAGACTACCTCAAGAGAGGGTATTTTAAGGACCCAAAAGGGTATAGATGGGCCTTTGGTATAGCAGCTGTAGAGACTGAGGACATTAAACAGCTGTCTACCTTGCCTGGCCTCTCAGAAGATCCTTCTGTTGTGGGGTTGCTGAAGGTTGAAGAACAACAGGTACCAATTGCTACTACCACAGTGCACCGACGACAATATCGTACCAATCGAGACTCCCTGATCCCCATTCATAAACTGATTAGACAATTAGAAAATCAAGGAGTGATTACCAAGACTCGCTCACCCTTTAATAGTCCTATATGGCCAGTGTGAAAGTCTGATGGAGAATGGAGATTAACTGTGGACTATCGTGGCCTAAATGAAGTTACGCCACCGCTGAGTGCTGCTGTGCCAGACATGCTAGAACTTCAATACGAACTGGAGTCAAAGGCAGCCAAGTGGTACGCCACCATAGACATTGCTAATGCCTTTTTCTCTATTCCTTTGGCACCAAAGTGCAGGCCACAGTTTGCTTTTACCTGGAGAGGTATCCAGTACACCTGGAATCGACTGCCCCAGGGGTGGAAACACAGTCCTACTATTTGCCATGGACTGATCCAGACTGCACTAGAAAAGGGTGGAGCTCCAGAACATTTGCAATACATTGATGACATCATTGTGTGGGGTGATACAGCAGCAGAAGTTTTTGACAAAGGGGAGAAAATAATCCAAATTCTTCTGAAAGCTGGTTTTGCCATAAAAAGGGGCAAGGTCAAGGGACCTGCCCGGGAGATCCAGTTTTTAGGGATTAAATGGCAAGATGGGCGTCGCCAGATCCCGATAGAGGTGATCAACAAAATAACAGCAATGTCCGCACCAACTAACAAAAAGGAAACACAAGCCTTCTTAGGCATTGTGGGTTTCTGGAGAATGCATATTCCAGATTACAGCCAGATTGTACGCCCTCTTTATCAAGTGACCAGAAAGAAGAATGACTTTCAGTGGGGCCCTGAACAACAACAGGCTTTTGAACAGATTAAACAAGAGATTGTGCATGCAGTAGCCCTTGGACCAGTCCGCATGGGACAAGATGTTAAAAATGTGCTCTACACCGCAGCTGGGGACAATGGTCCTACCTGGAGCCTCTGGCAGAAAGTACCAGGGGAGACTCGAGGTCGACCCCTAGGATTTTGGAGTCGAGGATACAAGGGCTCCGAGGCCAATTACACCCCAACTGAAAAAGAAATACTGGCAGCATATGAAGGAGTTAGAGCTGCTTCAGAGGTAATTGGTACTGAAGCACAACTTCTCCTGGCACCTCGATTACCAGTACTAGGCTGGATGTTCAAGGGTAAGGTTCCCACTACCCATCATGCAACTGATGCTACATGGAGTAAATGGATTGCATTAATTACGCAGAGGGCTCGAATAGGAAACCCTAATCGACCAGGAATCTTAGAAGTGATCATGGACTGGCCAGAAGGCAAAGACTTCGGAATGCCACCAGAAAAGGAGGTGACACGTGCTGAAGAAGCCCCACCATATAATGAACTACCAGAGGATGAGAAGCAGTATGCGCTGTTCACCGATGGATCCTGCCGTCTTGTAGGAAAGCATCGGAAGTGGAAAGCTGCTGTATGGAGTCCTATACGACGAGTCACAGAAGCCACAGAAGGACAAGGTGAATCAAGTCAATTTGCAGAAGTAAAAGCCATCCAGCTGGCTTTAGACATTGCTAAACGAGAAAAGTGGCCAAGGCTGTATCTTTATACTGACTCATGGATGGTGGCAAATGCCTTGTGGGGGTGGTTAAAGCAGTGGAAGCAAAGCAACTGGCAGCGCAAAGGGAAACCTATTTGGGCTGCTAAATTGTGGCAAGATATTGCTGCTCGGCTAGAGAAACTAGTCGTGAAGGCACGTCATGTAGATGCTCACGTACCTAAAAGTCGGGCAACTGAGGAACATCGAAACAACCAACAAGCGGATCAAGCTGCTAAAGTGTTCCAAATAGATTTGGACTGGGAACACAAAGGTGAACTATTTTTAGCTCGGTGGGCTCATGACACTTCAGGTCATCAAGGGAGAGATGCAACATACAGATGGGCTCGTGACCGAGGGGTGGACTTAACCATGGACTCTATTGCACAGGTTATCCATGATTGTGAAACATGCGCCGCAATTAAGCAAGCCAAACGGTTAAAACCTTTGTGGTATGGGGGACGGTGGTTGAAATATAAATATGGGGAGGCCTGGCAAATTGACTATATCACACTCCCTCAAACCCGCCAGGGTAAACGCTATGTGCTTACCATGGTGGAGGCGACCACCGGATGGTTGGAAACATACTCTGTGCCCCATGCCACTGCCCGGAACACTATTCTGGGCCTCGAAAAGCAAATCTTGTGGCGACATGGCACGCCAGAGAGAATTGAGTCGGACAATGGGACTCATTTCAAAAACAGTCTCACAGACAACTGGGCCAAAGAGCATGGCATTGAATGGGTATATCACATCCCCTATCATGCACCAGCCTCTGGGAAAATTGAACGGTATAATGGGCTGTTAAAAACTACCCTGAAAGCAATGGGGGGTGGAACCTTTAAAAACTGGGATAAACATCTGGCACAAGCTACCTGGTTAGTTAACACCAGGGGATCTATCAATCGAGCTGGCCCTGCTCAGTCAGACCTTCTACATACAGTAGAAGGAGATAAAGTCCCGGTGGTGCATGAAAGGAATCTATTGGGAAAAACTGTCTGGATTCTTCCTGTAACGGGCAAAGGTAAACCCATTCGTGGGATTGCTTTTGCTCAGGGACCTGGATGTACTTGGTGGGTGATGTTGCAAGATGGTGAAGTCCGATGTGTCCCTGAAGGTGATCTGATTCTGGGTGAGACTACTTAATTTTGAACTGTATGTTGTTGCTGCATAAGTGTCTTTTAGGTTAAGACAGTGGTGATGCGACCGGAGCTAGCTTCATCAAGTGGCGTCCAGTAACCTCCTCGAGTCTGACATCTTTAACCTGCAACCCGTGGGCACGAACCATGACAAAAGAGAGACTGCTAGCCAGAAAGACTGCTGAGAGACTGCTAACCAGATGCAAACCCACAATCCTGAACCAAATGAACTTGATGGACTTTTTGCATAAAGATGAATCATAGACTAGTGATATGTATATATATATTTGAAAATGAAAAGGTAGTGGTGATCTGAGTATGACATGAATGGTATGGAATAAGGGGTGGAATGTCCTGGTTTGGCTCAAACCAGGCCAAATAGTCTTAGAGAACCCAAGGTCACTGCTTACGAGTAAAGAGCCGAAGGGGGTTGTACCTGCAGGGAGTAGTGGACGGGGCAGGTGACCCAGGATTGACCAGCAAGGTATTCCATCCCATACATGTCATTCTCACTTTCCTGTTTATCACTAACCCACTGCCTCCTGGAGGTGGGGCCCAGGAGGGAGGGGCCCTCCTGTCTCCCACTGATTGGTACCAGCTTTGCCAAATCTCCAGTTAAAAGCCTGCAGGTGTGATGGCAGTGGAGCTTTTGCATTTTGCCCTCTGCCCGTGCTGGGGGGAGCTACTGCCTTTTCCCCTCTGCCTGTACTGGGGGGAGCAATTCTGCCTGCGGAGGATTTCCAAGCTCTTGATCTTGGTTTTGTACATATTTGTATATATTTGGTTATTTCTATTATTATTGTTATTATATTCTTTTTCATTATTATAGTTTATTAAAACTGTTTTAACTTTCCAACCCATAAGTCTCTCTCCCTTTTCCCTTTCCCTTGGCGGGGGGGGGGAGAGGGTTAACAGAGAGCATCTGCCACCTGGTTAATAGCCAGCCCAGCTTTAAACCGTGACAAGAATGATGTCTTTCTCACTTCTCTGACAGAGTAGTACTCACCATTTTTTGATATAAGAACTTCTGCAGCCTTTGGTCTAAATGTCACATGGGGAAGAAAGGATTGTGTTTTGTGTGAGGTAACTGAGCAATTTCCATTTGCCACTGGAAAGGTGACAAATACTTTTCTGAAGAGCAATTCATTAGGAGAAAAAGTCCATAATTGTTGTTCCCATCCCCAAAGTAATTTCCATCAATGCCACACACATCCTCTTACCCCATCTTGTCGCAGCACTGCCATGTGACTTGGCATAGCAAATATTAGGATTGTCTCCAGGAGGTTAAAGCTGAAGTCCTTTCAGGTGAGATTGCAATCTAGCCCTCCAGCTGGTCTCACAGTTCTACTTCTGCAGAAATATCCCGACCATCCCTCCAATCCAACCTTGTGCAAACAGTGAGAATCAATATTAGTTTTCTAAATTCTCACACACGCACACTCAAAAACTATTTTTACAGTTTGTTCTTAACTAGAGCTAGGATCCTTTTCAGGTACATGCAGAACCCAGAATGCTTGCTAGATAAGTCCATCTCCCTGATTCTTGCGGTATTTCTTCTTTTCTCATGCAGATATTTTTCTTTAAGGCAAAAGGTGCAAGTAATGCAAGGTATCAGCCTTGTTCCTTCAAGGGAGTCAATAGCCTGGATGTCAGGCATGGAGAGCTGGTCCCTGTATAGTTCTGTAGGCTAAGTTTGACTCTAGGGGTAAATATTTAATGTTTTGGGTTTGTTTAGTGATAATTTAATAGGCAAATGACAACACCAGAGAAATAACAACATCTTTGATATTAGAAAGAACTGTGGCACTCTGTTTAGTAAAGACATAAACATTTTTAATTAATAAAGTGTTCTTCAAAAATGCATTATTTACTGGTTTGAATAGTAATGAGAAAACAATTTATCTTATTTAATGAACCATTTTAAAACCTTTTTGACAGAGAGAGCAACCTCCTGTTCCCTTTGGCATTTTTTTCTCCTCCTGTTGATACTCAATTGCCTATAAAACCAAATACAATAGTATGATGAAACAGTGTGAGACTAAGGCTGTAGAGCTCTTTCCAGAATTTGGACCATGAAGTCAGGTTTAGCCCACCTCAGTATCAACTGCTGTTACTAGCTCTTTATGTATATGGGGAATGTGTTAGTACATCCCAGAGCAGGGTCTATCAAAATGTATTACTGAAGAAATAAGAATAGTTGCCATTGTTGAAATGTCACCTCTTGATAACCTCGGTTTATTCAGGGAACAAAATGATCTCTAAGTACAAATCTGGCCTGATAGTCTCTGGAGAAATCCCTCCATAAGACTATTTAAAGGTTATCTGCAATTTGGCTGGAAAATAGAGTCAAAGCTGTTAATATGACTCTGTCATTGTAAAATCCCAGAAAGTTCAATGTGGTTTTGAGTTGTCAAGTACAGAGATTTTGGCCTGCTTAGAGCTGTGGCAAATACTCCTGAGGATTCATGCCAGAGTTTAGAAATTTATTGATCAGGATGACTAAGAGGAAAAGAATAAAAGCACAATGTGAAGCATCCTGAAACTGAAACGCAAAGATCAAGCATCAAAATATAACCAAAACTTATCAAAGACCTTTTCTGACACTACGAATATATTAATTAGTGTGTGTTAATTCTATCAAGTGTTCCCTCACAGTGGGGAAGAAAAGGTTAGATTGTTGTTGAATTTGAACTCATTATTGGACTTACATGTCTTGTTTTTGACAAAATATGTGTATCTGAAGTGGAACAAATCTGAGCCAGTAAAATGGGGAAAATATGGCTTTTCTTCATGCTTGCAAAATAGTTCAGTAGCCAATCAGTCCCAACTGAGTGTTTGGATGAGTATGGGGGAGCCACGGGGACTATTTCCCTTGCCTGGACACCCGTGTTGATGTTTTGTTCAGTTCTGTTTCATGCATCTTTCCTTCTTATCTTCTACATGATGGGCTTGCTCAGCCGGGTCATGCTGGGATGTGTGGGATGGGAGTTGGGGCTCTTCAGCCTGGAGAAAAGGAGGCTCCGTGAGACCTTCTAGCAGCCTTCCAGTACCTCAAGGGGGCCTACAGGAAAGCTAGAGAGGGGCTTTTTACAAGGACAGGTAGTGACAAGGTGAGGGGGAATGGTTTTAAACTAAAAGAGGGGAGATTTAGATTAGATATTAGGAAGAAATTCTTTACTGTGAGGGTGGTGAGACACTGGAACAAGTTGCTCAGAGAAGCTGTGGCTGCCTCCTCCCTGGCAGTATTTAAGGCCAGCTTGGATGAGGTTTTGAGCAACCTGGTCTAGTGGAAAGTTGTCCCTGCCTGTGGCAGGGGGGTTGGAACTAGATGATCTTTAAGGTCCCTTCCAACAGAAAAGGTTCTATGATTCTATCTCAGGCAAAGATAAAGGGAAAAACTGGGTGGAAAATGTGAACAGGATGGGGTACATGAGGAGGGGAAAGCAGAGCAGACCCACATGTGTGAGGCTGGGAGGTTCTTGCTTCTCCACAGTGAATGGCTAATGAGTGAACAGACCTTTGAAAGAGGGAGTGTAGAAAAGACAGAACCAAAATCTTCTTAGAGGTGCACAATAAATGGACAAAAGCCAGTGGTACGAGTTGCAGCAAAGGAATTTCTGACTGTATATAGGAAAAAAAATTGATGTGACTGTTTTGAAGCACTGAAACAGGGGCCCAGAGAAGAGTGGCTCTCCATCCTTGGGGCTTTTGAGAATTGACTACAAAAGACCTTGAGCAGCCTGATCTTGCTTTGAAGTTAGCTCTGCAGGCAGTTGTACTAGGTGACCTCCAGAGGTCCCTTCCAATGTAAATTATTCTATAATTCTAAGAAAATAAGGTTTATGTTTTATGAATAGGCATTGTATGGTACAGCAAACAAATACAACAAAAGAATGAAAAGTTGTTTTTTTTTTTTTAAATTAAGCATTTCTTTTCCCTTGCCAAGATTTGGGTACAAGATTTGCTTAGCAACAGCAGAATGTGCTTTTTGGCAGGGAAAGGGTGGTGCAAAAGTACTGTTCCAGCACAGTGTAGGTGCTTGGACCATCAGCAGGTGCAGTGTGAAAAGATAGATCTCTGAACCCTAAGTTTGGCAGGTTTAAGTTTAGGGAAAAAAAAAAAAAGAAGAAAAAGAAAAGAAAACTATCTGTACCTCAGGCTCTGCTGAAGCAGAATTTGGAGTTAAGCACTGAAAGAAAATGATCTTTGAAACAGTCACCTGAGCTTTTTCTTTTCGTGTGAATGTTGCCAAGGACTAAGAATAATGCTATACCAAATGTTCTTGCGAAAATGGAGAAAATAGCTGCAGTTGAGCACTGTAAAACACCTGACCAGCATTTCAAATGCACCTTCTTTCCCTTCCTCCTTTGGTCAGCAGTCTCTAGGAAATGAGAAACAATCACTTTTGTGTTGGTTTCCCCAGTGGGCAGCCTTGCCTAGAAGCAATTTGTCATTTAGCACAGTTAAATGAGAGATCATGTTTTTGTTTTTTTTCCCTGTTACCCAAGCTGTGATCCTGCTGCTGTTGCAGCAGTGGATGTTCTCCCCTCCCTCTCCTCTCTGTACCTGCCAAACACGCACAAAAATGCTAGATCTGTCTGGCCATAAGTAACAGCGTGGAGCCCTTCTGTAGTTTACAGCATGAAATAGCCAGGGAATAATCGAGCCCTGGGAACAGCTCCAGCATGGACTGAGCTGAAGAAAATAATGGGGGACAAGGAAAATGGCATGAAGCTAAGCCCAGCAGCACTGGTGTTCTGGAGTCTATACTGTCTATGACTACGTCTCCTCTGAAATAGCCTCTTCCTCTCTTCCATAGGGTCGGGGTGAATTGCACCAACCTTTCTGCCCCAGGAAGGGCTGCATAATGCTGTGAGTTGGTTGCATAAGGAATGATTAGGCCAGATTTGCAATTGAGGGACGGCTTCTTTGAGCCTCTCAGGAGAAGTAAACAAGCCAAAACAGAGTGAGTAGATCCCCTAAACTTGGGATAGTCCCTCCAGTGATGGCTGGACCAAGAGATAACTGCCCAGCTCTTGCTGGTAGCTTTTGTCTGGGATGAGAGGGGAGGCTGACTGATCAATATTCTCACTTGACATGTGGTCCAGGAGAGGCTCTGCATAACAGAGCATACCAGAGGCAGTTCCGGGTAGCCCAGGGGCCTAAATAGTCTTGGAAATATGTATACATATCTCTGAACCTGTATGGTCCTGTTCAGCCGTGCAAAAGGGCTATTGTCTCCGTGGAGGTCTACCTGCAGACAGATACTACAGCTCTTTACCAGCTACTTTAGACAAATCATAAGCCCATTCTACTTATTTTCTCTCTGTCACCATATGTCTGCAAAGGTACAATAAATAAACAAATAAAAAAAGAATGTGGCTGTTAGTCAAAAGAAAGCATCAAGGAGGTGAGAACATCTCTCTCCAGAACTACTAGTGCCTGGAAAATGAGCCTTGAGGGGAAAAAATTGAAGGGAAGCCATGAAAATGAACAACAGGAGAATGCTACAAAGCGTTGTTGCTTCTCAGTAGAATTTTACTCATCAGCTTTGACATAAGTACTGTATTCTGGCTGTAAAACATAATTAGAGCAGTGAATCAGAAAGGAGCTGTCCATCGAATAACACAGTGTGTTCTCAGCCAAGGAGAGGGATGTGAAACTCATGCAAATAAGGCCGAGTTCCCTGCTTCCTCCTTAGGAAACTGAGTGTGACACAATCAGCAAAAAATGTTTGCAGCAAACTGCAAATTTCACATGCTCTTTGGAGCCAGAATTTGCCTTTGAGATCTGTATTAAGTCGAGTGAGCTGCCTTCCTCCATCAGCTCCTGCTCTCAAAGCTCCCCTCGCAACGTGCAAGTGTCGCACAGTGCTGCTCCTCAGCTCTTTTGTGGGGGAAAGCAATGGCCAAACCCAGCAGATTTGGATGTGAGCTCAAAGCCTGAGTGGTGTTCTAGAACGTGGCAGAGTAGGTCTTCCAGGTCAGTGGTGTGGGTTCTTCTGATGTTCAGCAGGCTTGATCCAATAATCCATCATTTTAGCAACTGTGCTGGCTCTGTGCAAAGAGGTCTGAAAAGCTGGGTCATTTAAAGCGCCCTTTCAGAAAAAGCAGACTCTCTCCTTTTTTTATTCCTTTAGGGTTTTATTTGTGCATTTTTCATGCATATCAAAGGCACAGGTTTACCCCTGGAGTTACAGGGTATCCTCAGCCTGGGTGCAGCACACAATTAGCAGTTTCCCTGTGTGCTCCCATCTCCTGCCTCTTACCATGGCAAGCCCTGAACAATACCCTCAGATCAGGCTTCTTCCCTCCCTTTTAGGGTGGGGAGTACAAACGTGTTCCTTCCTTGGTAACTTCCCAATCCAAGAGCAGGCATCCACCTTGGAACCGCAGCGACAGGATGTGTTGCAGTGCTGTTCCTATTGCATTTTCTCTTCTGGGGATGATTTCTTCTTCAGTCATAGAAGGGATGGTACCAATTTTGCAATTAAAAATGCTATGTCTCAGAAGTTGCCCAGCCTTGTAGTCTATGTCTATACCATTTGGTGCTATAATGTTATTTATTTATTTAGCGCTATATTCCTGATCCTTAGCATTGCCTTTGTGTTGTGTCACGCTCTACTTATCTGAACCTATCAAGTGTGTTCTCCAGGCTAGGAAGTTTAGGCACTGTGAGGTACGCACACCTTATGCCCAAACACTGCCCCTACAGCCAATTTGCACACAAATTACTCAGGTCACATTATTCTGCAAGCCAAACCTTCATTTGATTCTAGTTATTGGGAACAGAGCAAACCGGACCATAAATCCAAGTGCGTTATGCATCCAGCTAAACAGACTGAGCCTTATAATGGCTTTTGACTGCTTAACGTTGCGTTGGTTTTGTAGGCACAGCAGCAACACAAGTAACACAGACAATCAATGCTGAATGGGTGGAATTTCACAGCTTGCACATTCTCTACAAGTAGGACTTTCTCGCTGAGGAGTTTCTGGAACCCAACAAAAAATGCTTATCCTGGTTAATATTTGAAGTGAAACACACCCTTCCTGTCCCAGCCTGACCCAGAATCTGTGATAAGGAACATCTACTGCCCAGTGGCCAAGCTCACAGGGATGTTTGTCCCCGAGGAATCCAACATCTCTTTCATTCTTGCAAGGGAAAATTAATTGTGTGCTAAATGCAAAATTCATCTTAGAGAAGCGCAGCTGGTAGCAGCGGCCTTTTCAAATGCATTCAGCTCTCCAAAGGCAGCTGATTCAGAATTATACATGCTGGTTGCTATCTTGTACTGTGAGGATCTGTACTCTAGCTCAGTTGAGAAGCCCATTTTTCACTTAGGTACTTACAGAGTGTGTGGGCAGTGCTTAGCCGTGGTGTATAATAAGCAGGACTCGTCTATCAGCTTCATGTCATTTTGGCAGCCCAGAAAGAATCGTTCTTTGATATGGAACATCCAAGGCTTTGCTGGCTGGTGATAACCTAGCGGGGCTAGACACTTCTGCAAAGCTCTCGCACACTTCACCTCATCAGACACTTTGTCTTCAAGTTTCTTGGCTCAGGGATTAGATTTTTCTCTTGAAAGTAAACGTCTCCCTCACATAAATGTTAGTAAGCCACTGACATTTTGAGACAAAAACCAGATACCTGAACATAGGTGTGGCATTTTAGGTGCCCAAGGGTAGCAGAGACTGGCAGATATATCCAGGACCCAGTGGAGACCTCTGACTTTTGAAACCATTAGCTGAAGGCCAGGCAGCACATCCTACAGGTGACTGAAGGCATTTTGGACATGATTTTTGCAGCTGAATCTTTCCCTGTCAACCTCATAAGCCTTCCTAAAAGGTATTGGAGTCCCTGTGAAAGGGCTTTTTGACTTTATCTCCACTAACTTGTTTCATCCAAGAAAGAGCAATGACAAGGGCAAAATGACAGTACGAGCAATAAATAACAGCAGATCTTTGTGGAGGACCCAGGTCTTTGAGGATCTTCAATTACTATTACCATCAATGTCAATGTGAGTTGGTAAGCACCAGAGAGAGGCAAAAAGCCCTCTGCCAGACCAAACACATGTCTCTCAGAGATACCACTGAAAGTAACAGGAACCACTGCTGGGCTCCAGGTGCCCAGGACACCTCCCAAAGTCTCCGTCTTTGCCTGAACTGAGTTCATTGTAAAGAACACATTCCAACAAGTCAGGCTTCCTGTGCTTTGATCATGCCTCTACCTTTTGCTTATGGTGGCTTCCTTCTTTCTGTGAAGTTAGAGATCCCACATTGTCCTGCCTTTCCCAAGTCACTTTTACTCTCTGCTGCCACTCTGTAGGTCACGGTGGCTGACCAGTAGCAATACTGGATTACTGCTGTATTACCCTTCCAAGTTCATTTCATAGCGTCAGACTCCTGGACTCCAGTTAACAGCCAATTGTTAGAGCACGTAATGATGAGTTGCTCTTTCCGCCCTTCTCTTTCAATCTAACGAATGCAGGAAGATTGTCCTAGCCAAGTGGAACATCACTGAGCCTCACTGGGTGAATGAATTGAAGAAATGAACACATTTCTAGGTTTTAGCATCAAATGTATCATTTTCAGTGTAATGGCATCCCTGCTATTAACTTAGCAAGAGAAGAGGGACCTGCTGGGAATCATTTTTCCATTTTCATTTTAATCAAGAAATCAGTAAATTAATATTAGCTCTATGAAAGCAGCATGGCCTTTTTGTTTTCCCTGGTGAATATTTATTCCAGTTTTTAAACAAGTTCTCATCATTCACTTCTTATGTTTTCCACCGATTTTGAGTTTTACTGCCAGTAAGGTTCAACTAGAGCTTATAGCAGTGTTGCTTGAATGCCAGCTCATGAAAATGTGGTACAGTAGTCAGAGATGTCCTGATCCATTTTATGTTGGGAAGTAAAGAAACCTCAGCTGTCTTATCAAACCAGACAAAATTGAAATGAAGAGATGTAATAAAGCAAAATCCAGCCAAAAAGAAAGGTGGAATTCAGTCTGATTTGCTTTTCAAAAAACAACCCAAAACCTTCAATCAGTAGCAAGACAATCAAGCACTTTCAAAGAACTCATTCTTCTTTTTTTTCCCTACCACCATAATTACAGAAAGTCCCTCTCATGCATGCAGCTGTGTGGTTCAAGAAACTTTTCTGTCCTATGATAACAGAGAGTCAATATTCAAAGGCACTAAGGCTTTATGCAGGCAGAAGCTAGAAAAGCGCAAAAAGGTAAAGCAACTTTTCTAAGGTTGTGCAATAAAGCCAGGAACAATGTAGGGGTCTCCTGAGTGTCACTGGAGAGTATGAGTCACTGGACCAGTAACGGTCGTCTTATTTGCTGTCTTTCTTGCTCTTTTCTCTTTCGTCATGTGTCTTCACGTGGTTGATCTTGTGTTGTTTTTAAGCAAAAAATTTTGACTCTAAAAACAAGGGCAAGAACTCAAGTTTCACAATACTTCTTTCCTTTCCCCATAAATACCATCTTTAAATCTATCTAAAAGATTGTCTAGAGGGGTCATCTTGTGCAAATGAAGCTGTTGCTAAAGAAATAGGGAATAAGAGATCTTGTAAAATGAAAGCTTTACATAATTTTCTACACTACAAAGATTTTTAGTTGAGATTTCTTCTCTTTTTTGCATATTTAATAAAATAATCAAATTATTTTTCATTGTGATTGCTTGCCAGTAGAGTTTGTCATTGCTTACTAAACTCTCTGTAGAAAAAAAAAAGCAGCCTCTGAAATTAATTTAAGAATTTTTAGTGTTTTGTTTGCTTTGGACATATTATTATCTTTGATCTTTTATGCCTATTTATTCCATCAAAATTAGTGTAACCATTTCCTACCAATAAAACAAAATAATAATTGTCCCTTTCTACTATTTTTGTTACTATAAAAGTGAAATACAGGGCTCTGTTTTCATCTTTTACTTTCCAGGGCTTTTGTAGTACAACTATAGAGTTAGGGTTTTGTCTCAGAAAATGATTCAAGTCTTTCAAAAGTATTTCTGTTACACATTTTTGGAGAAAAAATCATGTCTCAGTATGTTTTTTGAAACAAAAACTGAAAGAAACCTTTTGTTTAGATATTTTGGAAATTTTGTTGCAATAGTCTGAAACATCTTTTCTTATTTACAAAGATGATTTATTTTTTACCCTAACTCACTAGCTAAGTAAGGAAAACCAGGGATTTTTGGCAAAAAAACAAACAAAGAAACAAAAACCACCCAACCCAAAAAAACCTTCCTGTGCAAAAGATCTTCTGAAATATTTTGAACAAAGAAATTAATCAAAACTAATCCTTTTCCTGAGTATGTTTTTTTTTTGTTACCCAGCTCATTTCTTTTAAAGGTGACAGTAAATGATCTTTAGAAAAGTATTTACCAGCTCTAAATCTAAGTGTTGAGCATACAAAAACTGAGAAGAAGGACAGACTTTCAGTCTGGTACCTTCTATAACAGACTCATTTAAAAATAAAAACTAGAAAGAGATGCAAAGATGGGCCTCAAATCTGACCTAAATTCTTTGCCTGGCAGGGAAATAAACCAGGTAACTTAATTGGTCTTTGCTGTTTTGACTGTATCTTGTAGCGCTGCCTTTGAATTGGCAGATTGTGGCAGGTGTTTTGTACTCATCTGGGGTGAGAAGTTGCAAGGATTTAATGCACCGTTATGACTGCAGCCTGCAGCACTCCGAGGTGTACCTTTACTATGGCAACTGAAGGAGGAAGTTTGCAGTGAAGCGCGTTGTGCCGGTCATGTGATACTGGTGCCACATCTGTGTATCATGGTAACTTGCCTAGTATGGTGAAGGATGCCCCATGTGCTTCGCTGTGAGGTAGGATGGACACCTACCTGCAAAATTCAAAGCTCCTTGGTTAATTTATCCAACTGAAAAACTGAGGGAGGCAGTCCTGCTTTTAGCTCTGGAAAAAACTCCTAGATGTATAACAACGCCCTTACACAGCTCAGGCCCTCTCCAACCTGAGAGTGGACCCTGGGGGCCACCCGCTGATGTTCATGTGCCTGCTGTGCACATGCTCGACTTGTTTTACTTTCAAGCGGCAAATGGCTTGAGTACATGCAGCAAATCCAATACCCTGGGCAGAGTGTGCATGAGCAGAGACCCTTTGACATCTGGGCAGTGAGCCCTGGGCTCATTGCATGTGCTCTCCGGAGTTCCCCAGCGTAGGTTGGTGCCTGCTGTAGTAAGCTTCAGCAGCACGTACCAGACTTTCAATCTCAGACTCTCAGAAAAAGACCCATCTTCAAAATCTATAATGCAATTCACAGAGTCAATTTTTCATCTAGTGTTGTTCCATGTCTGGGGCGTGCCAAGTTTTTAAGAGTTGCAGTCTGGGGTTTTTTTTTTGCCTTTCTGTTTTGTTTGGTTTGGGTTTTTTTTTTTTCCCTTTGCTCTCTCAGACAATTAATGTGAGTCATTGACTGGCTTTTCTGCTTCTCTGCTGATTTGATTGGCTTTGTAAGGCCAAAATGAAGCCAGTCCCTTGTGGAAGTATTTGAAGGCCTTTGCTAATTCAATTAACTCTAAACTAAATTCTTTGTGGGAGGAAGTTAGTGAAAACTGGCTGGCGGGGAAGGAATTCCGCTTGCTTAAGCTTCAGTTCGCTGTGCCACTGCACTGACCCGTTTCACAAACATCCCTGAGAATGGCAGAGTCCAAGAGAGATGCAGGGTTTATTTCTGAGACCAGTAAGGGACTATTTAGCTGTTTGAGGTGTAGTACTAGAAGGGACCATATCAAGTCATTGAGTCCTGTCCTTTCCATCAGAGGCAGCCATACAGTAGATATGTGTCTAAGAAGTATTTGCAGAATGGCTGCTCTACCTGCCATCAAAGAACATGTCCCACTGCCCTCCACCCCACATCAGTGACCTGGAGTGAGAGATGAAAAAAAAAAACCCACAGCTAATCTTTACAAGAGAAGACAGCAGGAGAGACAGAGGATGTCTCTCATGTCCTAGATTGTCCCATAGTAGTATGGCTGTTACATTAAACTTCTAGGTGAACCCATGAGGCAGACCACACAGCACACCAGAAGGGACAGGAAAGCTTAGCTGACATCAGGGAAAAATTCCTCCTAGTCTCACACAAAGCAAAATAACCAAAACCAAAACCATGCATCTGGCAAAACAACCAGTCTCCCTCCAGACCAGAGAACAAGCCTCAGTCCTCCCCATGGAACTCTGCAGTTGTCTGCACAGAAATACGTGACTAGTCTGGTATGTTATTCAATTCAGTGGTGGATGAAGAAGCTGAACAGAGAGATCTGGATGTCATCATTTGGTTTCCAGAAGGAAAACCCTCATTTCAAGCTTTCACTCCCTTCCTGGCTGAGGGAAGATGAGGGGCTCCACAGCCCTGGGCTGGGGCACTGCCTGCCATTTTTGCACTGTTTGCTGAACCGAGGAAATGGGAAGCACAGGGAAATGTTCCCAGATCAGATGACCCATTTTACTTGAGCTGAATTGAAACAATTTGCATTTCATTTTTAGCTTTGGTTTAACCTTTAAAAGAAAAATCTGTCAGCTTCCAAAATGGGACCTCAAAAGGTTTTGTTTAAAAGAAAAGCAGCAATGAAGCATTGAGAACCTCCTAGATTTCTTCATACCACCTCTCCAGAAAAAGCTGTTTTCCACCTCACAGAGTTTGGGTGTTGACACACTGTTCACAGAATGCTTTTTTGCCCACCTTTGAGCAATATTGTTCTGAGCATCAAATGCTGGAGAGTCACTGCCTAGCAATGCAGTGAGCTTCTGTCCCTCCTCTCCAGCTGAACCTGTCACATCTATGAATACAGGGAGTTCAAAGCAGCATCTCTTTGGTTTAAATCGCTCCCTTCAAACTGATGCATCCTCTGCTGATCACTGGGAAGCCTTTGCTATCCAAGTTCATTGTCTGTTTACTTCCCATGTGGTTCTGCCATCGGTCAACCCAGAGAGATCTGAGTTTGAACCAGAATCATTCATGAAGGTACAGTAAAAGCGCTAGTGGATTAAAAGACATTGCACTGTTGTTTTAAATCTGATGTCTTTACAAAGGGAAAACATTTCTAGGGCTGGGTTTGTAGTGTTAATGAAGATCTGAGACAAGTGAACAGAAGAGGGAAGGTGGGAGGAAGGTTTTGAAAACACTTTGTGGGGGGTAGGAGGGAAGTGAGCATGAAATGAAAGTTAAAATGAGAGTGCAATGATTTGAGAAAAGGTACTCGGCTGCTTTCCTCTCTCCTTGCTCTGCCTTTCTTCCCTGATAAACATATGGATGGTAGAGTTGAAACAGATTTAGAGTAGAAATGCAAATGAGGTTTACATGAAGCAGCATCTTGTCCGTTGTTGCTGGAGGAACCTGGATCTCTCCCAGGTTCCCAGGCAGAGGTTTGCTAAGGTACAGCGGGAGCAGCAGGTGCCTCCAGGCTTCACACACGTGGACCATCCGCTCATGCAGCGAGGGTTTTGCTGTGCCAGGTGGAGTGGATTAGGAAATATAAAATGGGCCTGATCCAAACTTGTGCTCAATGTGCTTTCAATTCTCCGTGGCTTAGTGGCCCTTGAGGGTATCTGGCTGCTCACATGTTGTGCTCAGCATCTCACAGGAAAAGGCTAAGGTTGGCTAAAGCTTTGACATTGCTCCATTAGCCTGTGCCTTGCCTTTACTTGGACAGTCTGCCACACAAGCCAGGCAACCAAAATAGATGTTAAAGAGTCTTCTTGTTACTCCACACCTAAAAACTTCTCCTGCATAAACTTCAATAGAGTGATTGTAGTGTCCGAGGATTTTTAATAGTCCGAATGGCATCTTCCTCAAATCTGTGCGCAGGCTCAAATTCCCCTCACTTCGTGTTTAATGTCTAACTGGGGCAGACAGCCCCAAATACAGAAAAGAAGGCAGGAGGGACTGCCCTGTTGTCACTGTACTGTCTGATATGGGAGCAGGAATTGCACTGATGAGCAGTAATAAATGGCCAAAAGCTCTCCCTTCCCAGCCCTTGTAAACCCGTGGCAGCGTCTGGGTGAAGTACCCAGTCGAGGTGCTTAACTACTGTGGACTGACTCACTGAGAGACACCAGCACCTTCAGAGGGTAGCAAAATAAATTGCTTCCTGGAGGTCTTTCCACTGACTATATAGAGGTTACAGTTAGAGGTTAGAGTAATTTGGTTGACTTGGATAAATCTGAGCTAATCTTTCTTCATAACCTGCCCTTGGCAACATCTTTTCATTTCCAAGATGCCATACACTTCTTCCCAATGGTCTTGTGTCCATGCTTTTGAGTGAACAAGAGACCAAAAAATGGGTGGGGAAGAATAAGACTCAACAACTGAAACCTTTTATTTTAGGGACTTGAAAGCTGTCACATAAGCCTGACACTGTTCCCCCAGGTTGGAAATGTTGTGAGCTCGTATTTGGCACGATGCTCCTTCTCGATGACTAAATATCTCATTAGTTTGGGACGTGGGATGTGAGGGGGATGGCTGTTGTCAAAATGAAACATTATGAAGCAAGTAGATCTTGGGATGAGTGCTTAAAATTTCTATGCAACTTCTTGGCATTTCGTCTTAATTCTCAGAAGGACTAGATTTAATGGTACACTTATCCATTGTGCGCTTGACCTCATGTCTGGTGTCCCAAGGATAGCCCAAAAAAATCAATGGCAAGATTTTAATCAGCTCTAATAAGTGCATGGAAGAGAATCATTTACCAGGGCTCCTCTGTTGTATGCATTTGCACCGTGGTTCTAATTGATTATTTGTGCCAATTATTAACTATGAATCAGGATTGGATGGAAAATAATCTGCGCTCGGTGAACTTTGTTCTTTCTGAGAATTTCAGATGATAACATCAGCAGCCCCCTCTGCCCCTTATCCTTCTGTTGCACCATGTAATTGCTATGTTTCCCTCCTAAATTATCTGTGGTGAATTTTTTTTCTCTACTTCTCATAAAGTAAAGCAAAAACATACAGTGGTTGGAGGAAACAAAAGGTCCCTTATTAATTATGACTCCAAGAAACTTCCACCCGGTCTTGGGGGCTGGAAAGTACCTTAGATGATTTGTGCATAGATTAGAAGCAGCTTTCATAAACAACCATGCACTTCTGAAGTAAACAATTTAAAAACAAAACCTTAAAAAAAACCCACAGTCTTATACAACTCTGGAAATTATTATTTTTAAGTAAAAAAGGCCCATCTGGGCTCTGCTGAAAGCTAGCGATTAGCTTGCACTGCAAGAAGTGGAAGGCAGGCAACTAGTAACACCTCAGTGGTTGTCTTTGCTGTTTCACTGCTATTGGGTCCATCAGAAAGATGTCATCACCATGACAGTTACAAAAAACAATCAAACCCTTTCTGAGAAATAGCATGCTTTGCTCTTCAGCTGTGTGCTTAACAGAGAGCAAGCTTGGTAGAAGTGGTGCCTGGTTAATTAAATCTTACTTTCTTCCTTTTATAAGGTAATTACACCAATTATCAGTCAGATCCTAATGTTTTTCAAGGGAGTGTTTCTGAGAGTTCAACTGCTTGAGACTGACTTTATGAGAAAGAGGCATAAGGTGGAAGAGTGTGCTTTGTTTCAGGGTGCTTCATCCTGCCACTTGCAAAGAAACCTGCTCTAGTGGTTTCCTCAGCATACAGAGGATGGACACTCAAGCAGAAAGGGAAATCAGAGGGTTGGTACACAGATTGTGTCTGTTAATGGCCTTGCACCTCCAGGCTGTGGAAGAGAAACATAGAACGGGCTCCTGCAAGTCTTTTGCATGTAAGAACCTCTGGGACCTAGTAGCAGGCTCTGTCCTGTGCAGGTCTGCTAAAAAGCCATAGTTTAGGCAGGAGAAAATAATAACAAATGATGCTAATAATAAGCCTTAGGTCTGCTGCTCCTGGGAGTATTCAGGAGGCAGAAAAGCATGCTTAGCCCATGGAAGAATTACTGAGACTCTGCAAGGTAAAAGTCATACACTAATCTCATTCCTCCTAAGGTTGTTCTGACAAATGTGAAAAAGGGGCTTTTGTGTGTTCCCACCCTGTACAAGGAACTCCACCTTTGCTGAAATGAAAATAGTACTGGTTGGGTAAGGGATTAGGCCACCGCTAATTTTCCTAAGATGACATTACTGTTGAAGTAGTAAAAAAATTTATTTCTTATATCCTTCCCCAGTTTCCTATGGTCTTGCTTTGGAGCTTTCTCCAGTAGTCCCACCACAGGCAAGGTTTCTCCTTCCCCACCTCTCCTCTGGTCACTTAGCTAAACACTCTTCATCGAATGATGAGCAGACTGTGAGAAAGCGGAGGCTGGATGTTACAGTTTATCAGTAAGCTGAGTATTTCCAGCTAGCTCGAAAATAGGAGATACTGTGCCATTCTTCAGACCCTGACAATGCTTAGAAACACAGGCTGTACCTCTGAGAGCTTCCAGGTACCAGCAGTGACATGACCACCTGGAGCCATGAGGGATGGTGATTCCAGACCAGCAGAGAGAGCTCTTGATATACACTCACGGCCGAGGACATTGTGAAAGCACATCACAACCATTTCCATGGCAACTGGCTTTGATGGACTTCAGGGCAATAGGAAACCAAAGAATAAGTTGACTTAGGGCAGGGGAAGAAAAGCTGTGGTTATAAATATTGTGTAAGTGCACATGGGCCATTTATCTGTGCTGGGTGAGTGTGGGGAGGTATTCACACATGTGAGGGTAACCAGGTGGAACTTGACCTAAGCTGCTGCCCAGGATATTCATCTCAGTCAGGATCCAGCCCTTGCTTGCTGCCAAACGTGTGGGACTTTGTTTTCATTGGTGGCTGCTGCTTCACTGCTTTTATCGCTTTAGGAAAATAAACAATTAAAATCTGCAAAAGACGACTGTATGCCAGGGGTTTCCCAGCTTAGCATGGCCTTGGAGTCTTCTGTGAGTTTGGCCCTTGGGAGATCAACAGGACAACTCTGCATAGTGACAAGCTTTGGAGAGTACAGTTCAGGGATGTACTTTCAATGGGCTTGCAAAAAAGCAAGCCTCAAATAAAATGTCTTTGTGAATCTGTGGCAAAACCTATGCACTAGCAGTGAACGTCCATGCAAAGTGAGTGGGTCAGGTGCTGGGAGAGAATTGTAATAATTTATTTTCCTGTGAACATCACATTCAAGAGGGAGAAGCAGTGCCACATGGCAAACAAGCATGGATTAAGCACAGCTTCTGTTCCATTCCTGAACGCAGCTCTGGGCATATCGGTGGTTTAAGGCTAATTGGAGAGGGCTTGTGGTGGTCCCATCAGAGGCAGAGGAATGATTCGGTCGGTCCTGCTGAGCGGAGTCGAATGCTTCCAGCTTTTGGGTTACACTCCAAGAGGCAGGATGCTTGGCCAGGATTAGCAGTTGTTGCGTGACCATCAGGGAGAAAAGAAAAACAGGGAAGCATATTCCTCAAAGAAAGTGAGTTTCTCACATGCAGCTTTTGAACAACAGCTGTTCAGGACAGAGCAGAGCTCAGACAAGCTTTGTACTTGCCTTGCCTTCTCCATCGAGATCAGCCTAAACACCAAAGCTTCAGCATGAGCACACTGAGCCCTGTGCCTCAGTGAGCCAAATCTGGATGCACACGCTGACTTGGAGGCTTAGAGTTAGCTCTGGTGTGAAGGAAGAGGTGCTTTTCTATCTAATAATTCAGGAATGAAAAAGTAGGCTAGAGACACAGAGCCTGTGAACCCATACAGCACCCTGACCACCTGGTTTTCATCAGACAGGACCTACGCTACCGACACAGGCTTGTTGGAGGTTCTCTCTGTCAGGGCTCATTAGCGCCACTAAATCATAGCCACAGCCCTGCTGCTCTCCTTCTCATGCAGTCACCTCTGACTCAGGATTTATCATTCCCATTCCCACCCCTTTCTGTTTGGCATTCTGGAGTTATTTATTTATATCAGGAGAGACAATTGCGGTGTTTCACGGCTGGTCTCAGTGGAATGCTAAGCAGGCAGGACCAGGTCCCGTAGGTACCACGGAATGTGGAGTTGATTTGGCCGATTCTACGTGACTAATATTAAATATCACCATATGGAGCTGAAGTCTTCCCCAGGAGTTTATCACTAATTCATCTAAGGGTGACTTTTGTTGTCAGTGTTAAAGTAACACTGGGCTTTTCTTTCTTTTTTCTGTGTTGCTGCACTGTCTTCTTTTTTTTTTTTCAGTTTCTGTGAACTACTCAAGGCAAACAGAAATATTAATTAAACTGTTAAAAAATAATGTGTGCAGAAAGGTTATTCTTGCACCTGTATGTGTGAATGGCAAGTGTGTAATTTGGTCACGGGGGAAAAATACCTCACTTCCCACCCTTCTCTTGTGAAATCAGTTGCTTAGCTATCAACCCTTATTCTTAGCAGAGATGGAGAATTTATTCTGTGTAAACAGCATCATCTATCAACTGATTTTTTTTTCCCTGTTTGCAAAAGTATTTTGTGAGTTCATATTTACCAGCTGGACCATTTAGCTCGCAGTTTTATGGGAATCAATTCAAGCCTTCAACACACGGTGGAAGTTGTTCACCTTGACCCTTCACTTCTTATAAACACCTACTGGATTCCCAAAGTTGTGTACACGTGCTTCAGATCCCTGAGCAAGTGACTGACGTGCCTGACCAGTTATAATTAACTGAACCTCTTCCTCAGGCCAGGATCCCCTGGCATGCATGGAAATAAAGGCTACCCCCTGCCACTTGTGGGAATGGATGTTTCTTCCCCATGAGCTCCTCTTGCTCCCTCCCCAAACCAGCCACTCTTAGTGCTATTTATTTCCAGAATCTCATTGTGCTGAATACTGTGAAAACACAGAAGCAGAACTGATCCCTCAATGCTTACAGACGAAGCATCTCTCTAATGCATCTGATTAGCCTTTTAAATCAAGAGCTGCCTCCTACTTGAAAACTTGTAGATCCTTCTGCTTTCTCTGTTGCCCTCCCAGAGACATTTTTGTTTTCTGATGCCCAGCCCAGGATCCCATCTTCCCTCTTGCCCATTCCCAGGTTTTTCTCCACTGTGGGAGATGCTCTTGCCAAAGCACTCTCCCTTTTTGAGGAAATCCCCTCTCTGAGCATTGGAGCGGCAGCACAGGGTCAGGAATTACAGCCGGGGCGAGCGGCTCCACTCGATGCTTGTTCCTCTCGATTGCTGCATAGCGTGAGAGTGATGAGGGGAAGACTGATGTAGTGGCGAGCACAGTTCAGGTTGCGCGCCGCTTGCTCCCTGAGAGCCCATTAAAGGGAAGATTTAGATGCAGCGGTAGTTGTTGGGATGACTGGAGAGTTAATTCCACGTGGAGAACAATTAACAGTTCCTAGTGAAGCACAACCTGCTGCATAGTGCACGCTGTCATGCACATGGTTTCTTTCCCTGCCCTTCGGAGGCTTTTACCTCACCACAGCAACCTTCTCCCTCGCCGCCTTCTGCAAAACAAGGAGGTAAATGTCAGTCAGGGAAATACGCCTGATGCTGTGCATCCCATTAGATCTGAGTGCCCACTCCAGCCCTGCCTGCAAGATTGCTAATGCTTTGCACTGGATAAAGGCAGGTTGTTTTTAGGTGGTCACTGATTGTCCACCATCTAACTGTACGTAGAGAAAAGATATGAGAGGAAACGGATTCAACAGGCCAAGGAAAAAAAAAAAAATGAGAAATACAGCAACCCAAAACGGGTCCTGCTTTAGCTGTGTTCCTTTTCACCTTCATGGACAAAGCTTTTTTGCTCCAGTGCTCAGATGCCACATAAAGAAGCATCAAGCCATCCAAGCCTGGCCACTGTCGTGCCATGAAATAAGAAGGTGGTTACACTTACAGATATTCAATATCATCAGCTTCTAAGTGACAGTCTTTAAAGATGCATTCAATTATGTTTCACACATTTTCACCCCAGTATCAGCACTGCAGGCAGAGTTGAGATCACTTATCACCTTCACTTTTCCTACCTGAATACAAAATTACTTTTTTTTTTTTTTCCCAGTAGAATAATTCTGAACCAGGTTTTGCAAGATTTGGTTTGGGGGCTAATTGCAGTCTCTTTCAAAAAGCTTTCACCTGTATGTTACACACATGATGCAATTTAAACTCCACTTTAACTTCATTTTTGTCTAGGAATGCTTTTCAATTGCTTTTCTGTTTTCTGTTAACTATCAGAAATGTCATACAAGACTGGTAAAGAAATCCAAGGAGACTGTTATTAGATAATAGTGCTACAGATTAGCAGTCATGTAGAATCTGCCTTAAATTCTATTTTTTTAAATTCATTGTAAGGGCAGATTTCCATATTGAATTTCAGTCTTTGTAAGTCTACACATTTACTACTGAAACTAAAAACCTCTTTTAATATATCACATTATAAGAACTTGCTTGATTTGGTTGTCTTTCATGGGCAGATCTAGTCCATAGACTTTGCAGGTTGTGAAGTGCTCTGAGATACCAGCCAGCAAACACCAACAACTGGCACTTACTACCTGATGTGCATTGGCAGAGCTGCCAAAATAGGCCAGTGAACCTGCCCCAACATTCACAGCTTCCCTGATTGTTCGAAACTGGATTTCCCTTGGTTGTGGACCAGAAGAAAGTTGGTAACCTCCATACAGTTACACAAACTCAGATATAGTGATCAGCTTAATTTATTTAAATATAACCATGCTGCAAGTTTGTGATTTATGTAAGTTTGTATTTGCAGTCCTTTCAAATCGTTTGGGACAAAGAAGAAATTGCCTTAGATGCTACTCTTCTTTGAAGGGACTGAATTAATGATTAATTTTATTTCATAAACAAATTAATTGATTTACTTGTACGTCTTCAAAAACTTAATTGCATACTCAGAGTAAGAGTTATAATTTTAAGGATGAAAGGCTGTGTCCTTCATATGCCTTTAAGAAATTAAGTCCTGCTTAGGCACAGAAGAGAGTGAGGGACTTTTGATTTTTGTCTGGGAATGATAACATGATTGAAAATGACTGAATTTCCATGGTTTGATGAATTTCTTCCCCTTAGTCAGCTCCTCAGTTACTACTTGACATCTGTGATAACTTGTTTTCACGTATGTGATCCCACTTTTTATACTGAGCAATGCTCTGGACCCATCCAACTACACACTAGCTGGCCAAATAGCTACATAATCCTTACGTTGTTACTCTCATCTCTTAAAATCTCTAACTCCTTGTCCTGGTTTTGCAGGGGTAAAATTCATAGAATCACTTTTCTGTTCCATGTTGTTTTAGTTTGTGGCCAGCTGTGGGATAGTGATCAGGGCCATCAGCAGTGAAAGCCAGGGCAGCTGCCCCAGGCTGGCCCACAGGTGTGTTCTGTATCATTAACGTCAGGTGACTATAAAAGGGAAAGCTGGTGGGGATGGGGGCTCTTTGCTCTGCTCTCTTCTCCCTTCTTCTCCTCAATGGTTACTCTCCCTGGAAGGACTTGCCACCACTCAATGAGCTAAGTATAATTTTGTGTCTTTTATATTAGTATCAATAATGGTTTTCTTATTTTATTAAATCTGTTTAAATTTCAACCCACCAGTCTCCCTCCTTTTCCCAATTCCCTTTTGCTATTGTGGAGGAGTCTTGGGTGATAGAACAACTGGTTATTGTTTAGCCCTGGGTGTGGGCTAAATGGAGACACTCCTATATCACTATTTTGCAATGTTCATCTCTTTTCTACCTGAAGACACACTGTGGCTAGTTCATACTCATGGATGGTACACTTGTGGGAGTATATTTCTGTGAAATTTAATGTTACAGGATTTATGTCTCTCTGTTGCAAGTTACGTTGTCTTCTAAGATGCTTTACTATAAACAGTCGTAATTATGATTAATGAAACGAATTCCAAAAAGTCTGGAAATTAAACTGTCAGCCACCAGTTTGTTCAAGCATTACCCAAACCACGCTTGCCTTAAGATGTCCAATAGCAGTTCTGCACACAAGAGACGTTATTTTAATTCACTGACATTTAGGGTATTCTTGAGACTATTTTTTTCTGTCCTTGTGACTAGGGTTAATATTCAACTGAAATGTTCTGTTGCTTAGGAACCGTCTTGTAATGCTGAATTCATTAATGCTTTTTCTAGTTTGCTCCCAGGAACCCTGTTAGATAGTGTTTCCCACTTTTATCCTAATTACCAGGTACCTAGCAAAAAAAAAAAAAAAAAAAAAAAAAAAAAAAAAGAAAATGTACTTCAGTAGAGAGCATTTCTGCTTATCCTTTGCCAGTCTTTTTCCTTCAGCCTGTAAAGAAACTGTAATATTTCTGACCTCAAGCTCCTAATTCTTTTTCAGTAAATTACGATATCCTTTGAGCAAAACAAATATAATTCTCAGATTGGTCCTGACATTGCTGACTGTCAAGATGTTTGGGTGGGCTCTTCCCCTGGGCACTGGGCGACTTCAGTAGCTGATTTCAATCCAGGCTGATTGTTGATCTGTTCCCACTGATGTTTCACCCAGTGTCGATGTTTTTTTGCCAGTGCTGCACAAAGTAAATGGGGTGGCAGGCTGGGGCTTGTGACACTGAGCATGGCACAGTGATCTACCAGAAAGGCTGGGTGGTAGCATGCACAGAGTTAGAAACCCAGCAGTTGTCCGTGGCTCAAACCCAGGGGAGAAGAGGCATGTCTGACAGTTGGCCAAATGGTCCCATCCTTTTCTCTGCTTTGCAGAGCCTCCTCCTGAACAGCTCTGGAGTTATCCGTAAGGGTCTCATCTCCTGCCATGTGGACATCTTCTAGCTGTTTTATGCTGCAGAGTGCTTAGCACACGGTTCCAGTTTTCCTCTGCTTATGGGTGCCCAAAAGCCAAAGGGGAGCACTGACAAGGGTTTGTGTTAAGAAACTGGGTATTCTTGGACTGAATTGCAATCTCAATTGCATCAATGGGTAAAGCAGGACAAACTCTGTTGATGCCGTTAAATTGCCTGCATGTTGTGAGCAAGGAATGAGAGCTCTGAAGTTTTTGTGATGATGAGGAGGCTCTGCTTTCAATAGGCTTATTTCTTTAAGTTTTGCTGATCAAGACTTTTTTTTTTTTTTTGGCCTATGCTGACCCTGCAGCAGTATTTGCCCCAGTGGTATACTAAGATTCAATGGCTGGGAAAGGATAAACTGAATCCCCTTAATTTTTTTTCCCCCAATTCTTTAACTTCAGAAGCAAGGCTCTTTTCTGATTCAAAAAAGGGGGAGGAGGGGAGTATGGATAACTTAAAATATATGTTTTGATTGCTGCTGCTCCTCCCGCTCCAATTCTGCATGCAGAGTGCAGAAATGCCAAGGCAAAGGTGTTTCCATGGTGTTTACTGCTTAGACCTCTACAGTCAATATCATGCCCTGATAATAGCAAAGAGCATGTTATGCATGTGATTTTCAGCCAAGATCTACAAACTCAAAAGTGCTGAGAATATTAGCCAAAGATCTCAATAAAGAACTGAATTCCTGGATGCTTGTACAAACCTCCCATGCCCCCAAGATACCAATGTCTCCACACTGATGATAAAGAACCTTGCTTTATCCATGTTGAGTGTTCAGGCAGAACTGTTGATGTCACAAACATTTTATTTATTGCCAGCCCTGATTAGATTTATCAATATTTAGCAGCCAGACACAGAATTAAGAGATCTTAAGTGGTCAGGTTCTATTAACAATTTGTCTTTGACATTGCCTTGTTAATTGCTTTGTTCTGCTTTAAGGGGCTGATTCAAATTCTTTTAAATTTCTGTTAAATAAGGAAGACAGGATGCTGCCTGTTTTATAAAAGCTAACAGGAGTGTTCAGAACAAATAAAGACAAATTCAAGGAAGTTATTTATGCCCCAAACTAAACTGGAGCCAATTTTGGCAAAACATTCACCTTAGTTATTTTAATGGCAATCTGAATAAAACAGTAAAACTGAAATGACATCAGAAAGATTTTTTTTCTGATGAGGTTTAATTTCTTGAATGAAAGGGGTTTGGTTTTGTTTCTTAAACAGTAAACACAGTTTGGTCAATTTAGTCCAGACATTTCATTAATGCAGGTCAATTCAGTCAGTTGTTTTAACCCAAGAAAGTGAACATTCTGGAGGGGAAAAAATAGGCGCAATTATTTTGGCATATATAAAAAAAAAAAATCAAAGCTGAAAGAAACTTTGATTTTAGTTCACCAAACTCTTTCTATTGAACCACTGTGATTTGCAACTTTACATTTTGTTGAGAGTGGTTTTTTAAATATGTACTTTGGATTACCCTGAAATCAGTCTCTTTTCTGATCTTCCAGAACTGCAAGAAAACAAACAAACAAACTTATTCACGCACCTCTGCTCATGAGGGAGTCTATCTCTGAAAGCTTTCCAGCACACTTTCACAGATGCTAGAACTTCAGATTGATCTGATAGGATTCAGAGAGGTGTTCATACAGCTAGATCTTTACCAGTACTTTCTGAGGTTCACTATCAGTAACATTTCTCACTAGATATCCTTTTTGCTGTATTAACATGCTCAAAGCTATGATTAGTAAAATCACACACACAGACACAAAAAAGCAGCTTACAGGTGGAATATGTCTAATATTTTGCTTCATGCCTTTTCCATGTCCTCAAAACATGGTTTTCAAATGAGAGAGACAGGAAAGACAGGAGTAAGTAGCAGCTGTATGAATTTATATCTGCTCAAAAGACCACTTATATTCTCAGTTTCAAAAAATGGTCAGCGGGTAAGATGATGGGTGACCCTGTTCTAGTTTCGCTTGGACAGCAGGAGACAGCTCAGATCTATCAGGCACCAGGCTCTAAAGACAACCTGTCTCATTGCAACCAGAAGGTAAAACATGCCCTGTACTTACGCTGCTTTTCTCATCTAAGGGAAATGAAAAGATGGAAAAAAGTGTGACAGGAAAGATGGACAGAAAGAATGAGAGCAAATTTACTCCTTGGCGTGCAGTGAGGGGATACGAGCATGTCTTCTGACTAAGCTGTCTCTAGTGGATGGAAGCTAGGAAACACTGGCATGGAGCTACTTCCATGTGTGACTCATATTAAAAAGTCATCATTAAATGAAGTGTGGCTGACTTGTGTGGTTCAGGTGGAATGTCACTGTTTAGGTGAAGTGGAAGATGAAACCTGAGGGATTAAATGCCAGTTTTTTCAAGGGGCCTCCCTGACTATGCAACTTGCTGAAGCTATTTCCGAGTGAGCAGCACTGAGACCCTCATGAGAAAGGCTGGTCCTGTGAGTTGGCCAGGCCTATTTTGCAGAACAGCTAAACACTGGTTGAGCATTTGTACAGAGAAGAAAGCTGGTCTACAGGGAAAGAAGCTGATTTTGTGACTTAAGTGTTGCAATAGGCCCCAGGAGATGCAAATTTAAGACCAATTTCTATTGCAGACTCACTAAAGAGGTGCGAGTTAGTTGCTTGCCTCAGCTGCCTATCTGTAACACTGGAAGAATAATACTTCCTATTACTCCTTTCCTGTCTTATTTAGATCAGAACTCCTCCTGGGGAGGAAATATATCTCAGTTGGTAGTGATATAATGTTGAAACCAAGGAGCCCCAGTCACAAGTGATGCCTCTACATGTTCATCTTATTGCATTCCTCTGTGTTATCCTCTACTTCTGTTACAACATCACCCTTGCCAGCATGAAGGGCTCACAGTGCCTGGGACTGAGCTAGCGAAGCCTGGAGATGATCCAGTTTGGATCTCACCTCTCCTTTGTCCTTTCAGGATTGCCACCTGATTGTCAAGGGTTTCTGCCTACCTCTGGATTCTGATGAGAGCCTGTCTGGAAATGAGTCCTTAGGACAGTCTGCTGGTCTGATGAAAGGTATGTAAAAAACAATTGTTGTCATGTTGCCACCTCTGCGGTTCTGCTCCTCTTCCTGAGATTCTCATAAACAAGTCTGAATTATTTGCCATACAATGTCAGGCTTTTTCTAACAGAATATGACAGCAGAAAGTAAGAGGTATCTTTTCTTCACTGTGATAAGATCAATGTACCATGACTCAGATGATTACCTAGGATCATTCAATGCTGAGGGGTGCTGAGGTCCCATGGGAAAAGTTGGAGGCGATCTCTCCCAATGAGGGGATGCACACCGTGCTCCCCAGGTGACTGAACTCATCCACACCCACCCCAAAGAGAGAATTATGCTCTTCTCTGCACAGAAAAGAAATAGGTTATTCCTGACTTTTACTTCAGAAGTAAAAGTACAAGCCCATATAAAGTCTCCTTGAAAAAGTGAGTGGTGCTTCTTTTGACATTGACAGCAGGTATTTGGATTGCTGCAGCAGCACTGTTCCAGCCAAGAGACTATAGAGTGATTCTTGCCTGGGAGATCCACTGACCCAGCTCACATGTGAGCTGCAGGGCTCAGGAAACAGCCTTACACTTTCTAGGCACAAGCCATTGTGGGCAAGAGCAAAAAGGCAGTGGCAGAAAATCCAAGGACCCCAGAGCAGGTGCTGTGTTTGGATGGTCCCCTCTTCAGGATTCAGTTTTCCCTGTGTACAATCAATCCTCAAGTTCTCACTTTTTTTAATAACTACACTAAGGAGAAAGAAAAGCTTGAAGAGATACTACAGAGCCAAACTGGGTCTAGGGGACAGAAGAAAGCCACCTCCCTGTAATGCAAATGCTCAGTTTCTGACAACATTGCACAGGGCACAGAGCTCATGGCCTCACTAATCCATAGCATCAAGTCCTTCAGCAAATTCCCCATCTTGGGCTCCTTAGCGATCCTGCTGCTTAATCATCTTCTCCCCCTCCAGCCCAGGCTGGAGGGATGGTTTCTCCAAAGGCAGACGTACGGCCAGGCAGATTCGTAGCTGATCACAGACAGATAGAAGGTGAGGGGTGGCCTAGTCCCTGAAAAACAAATTAGAGACACACAGTCAGCAGGTGTTTGCTGGAGCTACTATGTAATGAGGGGACTGAATGTGTGCAGCACACACAATACCTGTCTGTGAGCTGCTATACAGACCTATCCAACCATCTGCAGATGTGACAGCAGATCAAAAGTGGTTTGCAGTGTTTTCAGAACCCAGACTTGAGCCCTGCGCTAAACCAGCAGCTTGTTGCATTTTGTATATTTTGAAGGGTAGCAGCAGATTTGACCAGAAAACTGGTTTTCCCATTTAAATTAGATGTACAGTTCACTACTGTTACAGAAGAGAGACATGTATCTTCAGTTCCTGACAGAGCCCTTACTTTGCCATTGACTCTGCTAACAGTGTAATTCAGGGAAGGGTTGTGGTAGCATTGCTGGAGGTGGGGGACCCAAGCAGAATGGGGTTAGGGAAATTGCTTGTTTGCTTTTAAGTCCTGTCTGAGTGTTTTCAAGCTGTTTGGATGTGAGCTGTGATATCAGAGCACAGTCATTGCCGAGCCAGGCTGTGTGAATTGTCCCATGCCAAGCTCCACCTCTGAATACCCTTGCTCTGGTCCATCTCTAATGATAATTGCTGTTGTGTATCTGGCGTTTGTGGCCCTGTGGTGACAGGTGAAATACGAGGAAGACTTAGTATGCATGCTGTGCCTTATATACACGGGTGATTAATTTGGCCATCCACAACTTGGAACAATAATCCTGTTCCAAACATGGCAATCAAAAAATTAGGCTACAGAAATTTTATTGTGGGAGCAAATACATCAATAAAGGGAACTTTTAGACCCAGGGCTTTAGTCCCATAATACAAATACCCATGGAAAGAACCTTTTTTTTATAAATAGGATGAGGAAATTTAAGTACTGGTTGATTCATTTTTGCTCTTCCATTACAGAGAACTTAAAGGCACACTCACCCATAGACCCACACACTGCATCTGTCACACACACTTCCTTGCATTTCCATTACCAGTTTCCAGCCAGTCCTCTTCTCTGCATTGCCGCTTGCACAGCGCATTGCCTCACCCAGACCGATATGATAAGTCCTTGTGATTAAATATTCCCCAGGCTTTCCATTTATATCTTGTTCTATAGATCTGCTGGACATTAGTGTGTGTATACATAGACATATATATTCGATTCATGGAAACTATAATGACCTTCCACGAGATAATCTCACCTGTCCCCAGAGTGTTCATCTTCATTTCCCACAGCCAATTTCTCTTAAATCTGACTAAAGTCTATTGGGTCTGGAAGGAGAATAAAAGTGGCCTTCTCTTGCTCTGAGATAACAGGAGTGAAGCCCAGAAAGCAAGAACAATGGTGACAGGTCAAAGAATCCTGTATAAATTACACAGCCATCATCAAGATTTCATGGAAGATAATCCTATTTGTGTTTTGTTCTCATTGTGGTCTATAACTTCCTCACAAGGGGGAGTGGAGGAGTAGGCACTGACCTCTTCACCCTGGTGATCATTGACAGAACTCGAGGGAATGGCAGGAATATATGACAGGGGAGGTTTAGGTTAGATGTTAGGAGAAGGTTCTTCACTCAGAGGGTGGTGGAGCACTGGAACAGGCTCCCCAGGGACACAGTCATGGCACCAAGCCTGACAGCATTCAAGAAGCATTTGGACAATGCCCTCAGACACATGGTGTGAATTCTGGGGTTGTTCTATGCTGGGAGAGGAGTTGGATTCGATGATCCTTGTGGGTCCCTTCCAACTCAGGACATGATTCTATGCTCTGTGTTTCTTAGTAGCCAGGCTCCTGCTGTAATTACACCTGGAACCTTTTCTCTCTTAAGCTGCTTTTTTAGTGTTCAGGCCCAAGGTCATGCTGCAGAGTTCCAGGTTAACCAAGCAGTGGCTTGAGATTTTAAATGCAGAAGATCTCGTGTTTTTCTGTACATGAGTGCACTAGAATTATTATTTGAATGGATTTGCAGGCAGTACAATATCATAGCTGGGCGTTCTGATAAGACTGAAAGGAAATATTTTCAGAATATTTCGGTTCATGAAAAAGAAAATGTTTTAACTTGTTGTCCTCGTTCATGATTAAAGCAACCAGAGAAATCTTGTCCTTCCCCACAAGATGGAAATTCCATTTTATGATGAGCCCAGGGGCTAATTCGTTGTTCCCAGGACGCTGGGTGGACGAGAGCAACATTCCTGGCACACTGCAGCCCTGTGTCTCTCTGAGATGAATGCACACTCCTTAGGACACAAATCAGGACACCCATAGTCCATTCCCAGATGCACTCTTGACTTACTAAATCCCCTTTGCACCTTAGTGACACTAGATGGACAGTGCCTTACTGAAAGCTTATCTCAGGGTAATAACAGTCTTGACATATTTATAGAATAATGTGTGAAACATGTTTTTAATTCCTGGCTGGAAAGGTGCTATTTAAGCACATTAATGTGTGCATATTTTTATATATTTTAAATAGGGGGCCAGTAAAAAGGAATCTCATTGATCCCAGAAATAATTTATCATCATGAATAAGAGAAACCGAGTGTTTCTTGCGTTAGAACCGTTGATTATAAAATAAATAGCACTTTTTACTGAGTAGCCATGCCTGTTCCCCAGTGTCTGAAGATACATTACTTACACTGCTCCAATCTCACCATGAAGCCAGTCAGTCAGCAGTGTAAATCTTTCTTCTCCTCAGGTCATCACAGAACACTTCAGCTGCATTTTGTTTTTCTTCTTTTTCTCTTGCATTGTTTATAAACCTGCCAACATCTGAAGAAGGGACTTGTGTTTGTCACGTGTTATACAACTCATTTGCTGGTTTAGTTACAGACACTACAAGCTGTCTTGCCTTCAGTTTGCACACTGGAACCACTTTCTTTTTGTAATTGAACCAGGCTTGTACCCATGTGTGTGGTGAGGCTTGTTAGGCACTGTATCTTTGATTATGTTCAAGCAGTACCAAAACAAATCAAGATACCTGGAAAAGAAGTTTGGATTGTATGGCAATAGCCAGATCCCAGGAGCTCATTTTGTTCTGGGATTTCCACACCCAGCAAGTGTTCCAGGAGTGATGTTCAATAGGAAAAAAGGGAGCTTGGGAGCATCCTCTTTGTCTTTCACAAAAATTGATGTGGACAAAATGAGATGATGGACTATGCTAAGTTTCCTAGAGAGCTGATTTGGAGGAAAAAAAAAAAAAAATTCCTTGTGGATCTTCTGAATCCAAGTAAGGCACACAGCCATTGAAGCATTTAGTTGTGGTTATTCTCTTCAGCCTGGTGTACAGCGATCCATATGGGGACAATTGTCATGAAACACCAGAATGAGTTGCTGATGGATACAGGATGAAAGACCCAGAGTGGATAAGGAGCTTAACACAAGCCTGGGAAGGGGTTTTGGCCTTTATGTTACCTCAGGGACAAGTGCTTAACTTAAGGAGGACTGAGAAAAGAGAAAAGATTGAAGGTGGTGTACAACAGCTTCAAAGTGCAAGAAAAGAGGAGACTGGCCCCTTCTCAAGAGCTTAGAAGAAAAATTGGCTTCCTGGAGAGAGAACATAAGAAATCTGGCAACCTAAATACATTTAAAGGGCTTACAGCTCTCCAGGGAAAATTTTGAGGCTATTGAAGGGGGAAAAAAATTTGCTACGATTAAACAGGCTTTTTTCCCCAGGAAAAAGAAACCTAAAACTGACAAAGCAGACAAATGTTTAGCAAAAGACCCAAGAAAGGAGGAAAAAAAACAAAAAAAAAAAAAACCAAAAAAAAAACACCCCCCCAAAAAAAACAAAACACAAACACACACACAACCTGGCAATAAGAACAATGTGATGTGGGAAATCTGGGTAGGGGAGAGGTCCAGCCCACTTCCCCTTTGTCTTCCAAAAAGGCTGTAAGGGGAAAGTGAGATATTGGTCCATGTAGAGTTACCTAACCAGCCAACTTTGCAAAAAGAAAAAAAAAAAAAAAAAAAGCCTTTCCAAATAGAAATTTGAAAATTTAAGGCCAATGAGAACCCTTGCAGAGTTAATGTTGAACAGGCCTTAATACCTAGTATATGATGGGGAAAGGCAATTGCTGCTTGACCTTGAGCCTGAGCCTAATGTCGAGAACAGGCGTGGTCACAGTGAGAGGCTCATGTGATGAAATGGCAGGTGCTGAATGATTTTGGCTGATTTTATCACTAATTTTAAAGAAATTGGCTGTTAAAATGTTAGTGTGAAACAGTGCCCGTTCAGGGTCTCTAGCCCTCCATCCCTGAAACAAGGTATATGCTGTTGAGATGAATCTATTCATCTTGGGTTTTCAGCCTCTCCATCCTAGCAGCCCACAGAAAGCTGGATGGCATGATGTGTGCCATCTCAGCTGTCACTGCAGCAGCAAGTCATTGACCTGGGGATGGGAGCTTTGCCCCAGGGAGAAGTGGAATCAGGGAGGGAGCAAAGTTCCTATTGAAACTGTCCATGAACCTTGGTGATATTTGTGAAGTAGATGGCAGGTCATGGAGAAACATCTATGTACTTACAGTGAGGTAAAGGTGAAAACCTTCCACTCATGCAGGTACAGTTATAGTACTGAATCCAAAGGAATAATCAGGCTTATGGGAGAAAGGCCCTTGCATTTCCATGGCCAGCTAGGTGTGAAGGGCCCTAGCAGAAGATCAGTATTAACCTGCCCTGTTAATACTGTGAGTCGAGATGTCAGGCTTATCAGCCCTTCCCTCCCACAAGTATGCAAGATGGATGTAGGTTCTCAAAGAGTATATTCCCCTAAGATCAATGACCTGGTTAAGGCTAATTACCGCACACTCTCACTCTAAATTAAAAAGGACCTCAATAACTGAAAGCCCTGTATGATTAAGTAGCTGCCAAGATTAACTGTGATAAGAGTGGTATGGTGCTTCCAGATTTTGTCAGTGCTACGTATTTGTCACACTCTGGACCCACTACATGGACCTTGGAGCTCAGTTTCAAAAGGCCTGCAAAGTGAATTAGTGGTCATTTATCAGCTGGGAGTGGACAAACCTAAGAATGTTTTTGAGCACCAGCTTCATCTGAGCAGCAGAAGTTTGATACCTGGGGCGCTGGGCCAGTGAGCCTGGTGCTCTTCCATCAGCATCCACCTTGCCCCTATGGCCCTGGCTGTCACCCATGTGCTGATCCCAGGGCAGCCTTTAGGAGATTTTCCTTCAGCCCCTGACTTCATGTGAATGCTGAAGGCACTGATGGCTCCCGGTTTATCCGCCCAGCGGGTGCAGAATGCAGCACCAGTGAGACACCCCACTGCCTACCGTTGTGCTTTGGTCCTGGCTTATGTGGGAAATTTCCTGTAAAGGCAGCAGCTTTCTGTCCCTACAGCTGTTCCTGTGCAAGGGGTGAAAGGAAGCAACCTCAGAGAAGCAAAGCTGACAGCTATTGGAAGTTATTTCTGTACGGTTCCTATAACAGCCTAAGAACAACCCTCCAGTCTCAGAGCAAACATCCAGCTGGAGCAGAATAATCTCTCTGTCCGTGGCTAGTAGTGGGTACCTATAGAAATGAATAAAAGAAAGAGAAAAAGCAGAGAAAGAAAACTCCCTGCCAACACCCCTCCTCATTTCTCAGTAATCTGCAGCTTAAAGAGTCCCAGATTGGAGCTTGGATCCACTTCACTGTGTTTAATAAGCCCTTGATGTACTTTTCTTCCATGAATTTGTCTAATTGCTTTTTGAACCTTTTATACTTTGGGCAATGAGCTCTATGGTTTGATTATGCTTTGTGTGTGGAAAAGGACTTCCTTTTGTTTGTTTAAATCTATGGCCTGATCAGTTTATTTGGTGCCTTATGGGAAACGGTGAATAATTGTTTGCAGACACTTTCTCCATGCCATTTATTATTTTATATAACCATACATCCACCCCTCATTCATTTATTTTCCAAGTTGATGAGCCCTACCCTTTTGCTTTCTGTGCACAGGACCTGCTCTGTACCCATCTGGTCGTACTTGCCAGCCATCTCTGTGCTCCTTCTATTTCTACAGAATTTTTGTCTGAGATGGCACAGATCTTTCCTAATTATTACTAACACACACTGTGTGCCTCTTTGACCTCTGCTGAGCATTGAACTGACTTTTTCAGAGAAACTCATAGTGATTCCAAGATAACTCCTGAGAGATGCTAGCTAATTTGGAACCTGTTTCTGTGTATTTACAATTAAAATAGATTTTCCTCATGTGCATCACTTTACATTTATCAACACAGAGTATTTTCTGGTTTGGAAGCATTACTACAATTTACTTTGTAAAAAATATTCTGAAAGTTGTTCTACTCACATTTAAAATAGAGAATGTTTCAGATCCATCCCTCTTAAACTGCTGACCTCCTCCCTGGTGAACTCTGATAAAAGAATTTATTAGGCTTTTCCACTATAGCCTTTTCTTCCTTGAGCACCCATTACACCCAAATCATGAACTGCCAGTGTAAAATATCTGACAAGTTTCTTGTTTCTGATGTGCTTGAATAGTTCCTTCAGTTGCATTAGGGAGTTGTTTCTGAAAATCTTTTTTGCCCTGCCATATGACAAATTTTACATTGAACCTGGCCAAGTTTGCTCTGTTTTTGTTTTCCTCTTTTTTGGCCCAATTTCTGCTCTTCAGTGGATGTCTTCTACTTTAAGTATCTTTTTCTAAATCTGCAGCTGAACCAAACATAGCCCTTTTCCCTGTATTCGCTCCTTCTGCAATTTTTGATGCTATAAATTTTAGTGAGCGTCTAATGTGATCTTTTCAATAATTTTCATGCCACAGGAAACGTTTTTACCCTCTTAGCTGTTGAATTTCTGCGACATTTTTTATGAAGTTGGCTTTCCTCAAGATAAATGCTAATGCCGCTGAAGTGAAGAGTTTGCTTATTAGTTTCTCAGTCCTGCAAGACTGTTGAATTGAATTAAATTGTGCTCGTTATTACAGACTGATTGTTAAATAGCTGTGTCTCAAATCCAGTCCTGGTCAGGACTGGGTGAGGAGTTGTTTTTCCTCCTGCAGGAACTGTGCATCCAGACTGTCTATATTCATCAGGCTCAATGCATAGACGTGTATTTACAGGGACTGTTATTATGCCTGGCTGGGACATGATTTCTTTTGAGGATGAAACAGCTCATATGTTAAATATCTGGGCTGGCATATAGGCAGTCTGAGATCTTCTTTGGGGTGGTTTCTTTGTCACTTTTGTTTATTTGTTTAGTAATAATTCACAAGATTAAATTTCCAGAAGTAGATACATCCATTGCATATCTCCATGCTGTGTTCCTGCCACAGCTCACATGGAAGAGGACAGGTTTTCAGTAAGCTAATGCCCATCTTTTTCCAAAAATAGATTTTGTAGCATTTCTTAAGACACTCAGAAAATCACTGACCGCTTCTGAGTGTCTGTAGTTATATTGTCCATGTCTTTCCTTTCTGCTTTCCTCAAGAATTTCCCACAATTCTGCCACTCTATAAATGGTATTTTAAAAATCCCCAAATGTACAAGGCATGTGTCATCTATACCAGCATTTCCTAAAAGTTGGCTCTACTATCTGATGCAATAAATATTGCTTAGAACATCCAAGGCTATAAATCACTGGGAGAATAGCCTGAACCTGGTAGCAAATTATCACAGGCAAACTTACAAATCTGTAGAGACTTACATATTTTACTTGAGCTCCAACTCAAATATTTAATATGTGGGCCCTGTACACAGGATCAGCTGGAAAGCAGAACCTTTCTCTGTAACCCTTTAATAAATCAATTCTTTTATTTTTAGTAGCAGCTTTAACTGCCAACAGTTATCTGTCATGTCTGGCCTGTCTGGTCTTCTTCACTGTCATATCAGAGCACTTATATTAAATAATATACTGGCATCGTGTTTTTGTAAGAGGATTTTGATAAGCAATAAAGGGAGAGTCTGATAGCACATCCATGAAACTCCTATAAGGAGAGCTGAATCTACCCATTATGTACCAGAATCAGCTCTGCCAGCGTGTTTCCAAGAACAGCTGCTCTTGGTGGCGGTCCCAGCCCCACATTTCTGTAGTGTTCAGCAAAAGCCCCTCCTCTCTGCACTGCAGCACTGCCTGCTGTGCAGGTGACGAGTCCTCACACAGGCACCCAGCAGCACTGTCCACTGTTGTGTTCCTGCTATCTCCTGCTGTGCATGTGCACAGAGTGCCAAGCAAGAAAAATATTGGGACGTTTCTTGCTATTGACAAACAGCGACAGGATTCAGATGGCTGAGCTCATTTCCACTCTAGCCTTGAGCTGGTTTGAACCTCCATCTCCTGTATTGAGAGTTTTAGCATATCATCTGCTCCCCTTGCTACCTACTCCAAGGTCAGACCTACTAAAGAAAGGATCTGCATTAATTGTCATGGAAAAGAGGGGATTTCAAGGTAGCTGTCAAGAAATGAGAAGGCTGGAAACAGAGCAAATAAATTACACTACTTTCACCTACCCATTTAATGTTTCTAAACTGCCCATGTGCTGGAGAAGGGTTCCCGGGCTGTGCTTTACCCGTCACCGGGCTCTGAAAGCCCAGGGGCAGTGGTATACGGAAGCACACAAAACCATAATTGTTTTCAATTTTCTCTTTTCAAGTACAATTTTATGACCGGGGTGCAGGGTGATCTGCAAGACAAGTTGGCAGAGGTTTTGGGCCAAACATAATTTGGGATCACTGCCACAGAAATACTGGAACCAGATAGAGACATAAAAATGCTCTGCATGCAGGTTGAAAACTAAGTACAATGTTTGTTATTCTGTCTGTCTTAGTCTGGCAAGATGCTGGGATAATAAGAGGTGGGTGAGCACCGTTTCTGCTGTTGCTATAGCATGATTACTTTTTCTTAGAATGTGTCTCTTTAGGGAAGATGTATAAAATGGACAAAGGCAATCTGCATTCCCCGCAAAACTCTGCAAAATTATGTGCTACAATCTAAAAGGTGGCGTAGCAAAAATGCAGTGGGCCCAGCTCTAGCAGTGACTTATTATTTCCCGCTAGCTGAATTCTGAGGGTAGTGAGTGAGTAGGACAGGAGGAGGGATGCAATGCCTACGAGGGGAAGCAGAGCGCTACTATTTATGCACAAATACATTAATAATCAACAATGATGAGAAATGAAACTGAAAACTCACATGACAGTTTAATAGGATTTTGGTAACATCTGATATGAAGTTTTGCATGAGTCCAACAAGGACTCCAACAAATTCTTTTTCCCGTTTTAATGGAGGTTAAACAGATTTAAGCAAATCTTAGGGCAGATTTATTAAATATTATGTAGATTTTTACAAACCCACTGGAGATTCAATAACAGTTATTTCTGAGTTAGCAAATCTTTCCTTGTGCTTGTTAGAGATCTTGGTAGATTAAACAAGGAACCGGGTCCAGCAAATGTTGAAATTTAATATTTAGAGTCAGACTGAATAAACCATGGGTGGATTTTGCGATGACGTGTTCAAGATTCAACAAATATTGTCTCATCTCAAGAAAATAAATGTTAAATAAGGATGAAGCTAATAAGGTTCAGCAAGGCAAGAACTCCATTTACAAATCTTTTACGTATTTAATAAATACATTTATTAAATGAAGTGCAGTGCTCATTGGAGATTGTATCGATGTAAGAAATTCATCTCCAGTACGACTTAGTCAGACTAATTCCCCATTTATTAAATGTTCTTGAGATTTAGAGAGTCCACATAAAGCTTAATGTGCATCTGGGAGGCTCTGTAAAACGTTCATAAGAAATGGCAGCCAGTGGCAGCCTTGGGGGTAGGAAGTACCTTCATCTTTTTTGCTTATGCTTCACCCCAGGAAAGGGACATCTGAAGGAAGGAAAAGAAAGTAATTTTGAAACAAAAGTATTTCTAATACTAAATCTGTGCGGGAGAGAAGCTTCTGGAGATAGTCATGGGGGAAAGGGAAGTTTATATCCAAACGCAGGAAGACAATGAAGCGACTGGGGTTGTGTAAGATTACTGTAAGCTGTAAGGTTATGTAGACTTGGCACACTGGGACAGACACCAGCAAGCATCTGGGACACTGAATATTCAGCATTTTTAATATCAGGGAAAAGATATATCGTGCGGATTACAGTGGACTGACCCCTTAGCCATAGTGCAGGTAGAATAGCAGGGCAAACATCTGTTAGTCATTTGTCTTTCTCTTGCTCTACCTGTGATTTCTATTCCTGGCCAGCTCAGCTCTTGGTGGCTTTGCTGAGACCAACAGAGAGGTGATGAGTTGTTCTGGTCATTTTAAGTGTGGATGTCTGTCCTCTGGGAGCTGGAGCAAGGCTCACAGCTTGTGCCTAGGGCCCCTAGAGAGCTGCTAGATGGTCTCAGGGCTCATCTGCTGCTACTCTTGATTACATTGTGCTAAGTAGTGCTCCCTGAAGGACATGCATGAATTAGAGATGCAATCCCACTGATGACCCCGAGCGTGGTTTGGTGACTCAAACTTCACGCCGCCTGATGTCACCAGGCTCTTCTTGATGGCATTGCAGCAGCATACTCATTGTTCCCAGAGCATTAACACTTCCATGAAGTCCCACTGCATGTGGTGCCCTCAAACATTGGCTACATGAACATATTAATATTTGGGGTGTGATTTGATAGGCCTGGGACAAATGTATTGGACTTATTTTCACATCTAACAAACGTCCTTTAGGGTAAAATTTTTAGTGATGATGTTTGCGAAGTGAAAATCTTGAATTCCTCTTGGCATAGGTAGTTCAAAAGACAGTGTAAATTAAACGTGGAAGAGAACCAACAGTACAAAACCACATCATTTGCAGTCAGCTGCCGGCACTGGGACCTTCCAGGTTTCTTGGAGGCTAGAGGGTGTGACTTCATAGCTTGACAGTGGCATCATCCTTTTCACAAATGGCTTAAATGGAACAATGATGCAAGTCCATTTCACTTGGATTCCCCTCGCCTGTGCCTGTATCAAATCTCAGCATGCATGCAGCAATTCTGACCACTTCCCAGTTCCTGCACAGTGTCCGTCTGTTCTCACAGAGGAGGTGCTGTTCCTGAGTGTTTCACAAGAGGGTGTTTCTGGCAGAGTGTGTTGAATCCATGCTGCCTGCAGCCCATCTTGAGAGACCTCCGACCATCTCTCACAAAGGGGGACAAAGCAAGGGGACCTCAACAAGGCAGGGGGACTCCAGCAGGAATACACGCTTAATACAAACAGGACTATTTACCACTGCCTGCTGCTGTTTCAGAGCAGATCAGCTAAAGAGATTTCCCAACAGCAGAAAAAACATCTCTCAGAGGAGATAATAATCATAATTGAAATCAGAAAACCTTGAAGTATCTTTGTGTGTACAGTAATAGCACGACATTTAGAATCACAGTGGGATTAATAATGGGAAGCATCGTTCTGCCACTTGTGGTCTGGTTTATTCAGGGCAGGGGGGATGAGTGGCACTGCCATTGTGGCAGTCCCCAGGGATAGCTACTGCCAGGCTTCTCCCCCAGACCCTTGCTGGGGGTGAAGATGGGGTGGCATCTGGTTTGCCACTCAATGGAGGAATGACTAGAGATCGTGCTGTGACACCTGGCATGATAGAAACGAAGCTATTTAGCATTCTGCTACTCCACACAGGAAGAAAAGAAAAGGCACAAGAAAGCTGAGCTGAGATTCAGCTCACACCAACCTTTGCAGGAACAATTGTAAAATGCAAATACTATGGGCACTTCCTTAACAAAGCAAATCTATCCTTTAGCTGCCTCTGTTCTTTTATCAAGAATCTATTTAAAGAGAAAATTCTTCTCTATTTCTTTTTTTTTTTTTCCCCTGCCATGTTCTGTGATGTTAATACAAGTTGTCCATCAGATTCCTCGTTGTATTACCGTGCCAAAGTAAGCTGACTCCTAAATGCTTACTGTGTCACATCAGATAACTACGATAACACTGCTGGGCATCTTCTTGTGTTGAGCAGCTTTTTACAGCATGAAGGTTTATAGCAGGCAAGAAACTCCTCATTTTACAGCGGGAGCAGAGAGAAAACCACACTTTTTGCCAGAGTAGCTCCCTCATGTTGGCAGGGAGCCACCAACCAGATTAACCCATACCCATTCAACGAGAAAGCAAGACGTGCTAAAGAAACAACCATTGCTCGAGATGGTCACTTTTATTTCTAAACCAACCTTGCCCTGGATCTGTGTCAGCTCTGACTACAGCATCCCCTGCTGATGATCCCTTCTTTCTTGGCCAGGGTCCAAGGGCAGCTCAGTCCCAGCCAGTTCAGAGCCTGAGATAGTGGAAAAAAAGCTCAAGTTACCAAGATACCAAGCAAATATTTAAAAAAAGGCAAGAACTCTGAATACTAGAAAAAAAAAGGCAATATACAGCTGGAAAAAACCTCTCCTCCCCAACCCAGGCAGCTGTTTTTTTTCCTCGCTGTTAAACCTGCTTCATTCATCACAGTTTGGACAAGCTTGGGACGGCAACCTTGCTGCTATAAAAGCAGGGACTCCCTTTAGGGAGCTGGAGGAGCGGGTTCTTTCACTATTTTGGGGAAGAAGGCTATGCCAGGCGGTTACGCAGCAGGTGTCAGCAGTGACGCGTAAAAGCAGACAAGTGTCTCTCAGTATTCCCTGCCTGCCGGCTCTTCCTTCCCTTTCTCTGCCATTTGCATGATGTGCAAATTATCAGAGTATTTTGCTGCCTTCAACAGGATTTTGGAAATAGATCATCTAAAATTAAGGTCACTTTTCTCTCTCTCTGATTAGCATTGAGCTGCTTCCGTATCTCAGGGGTGGGAAATAAAATTTAAATGAGGTTCAACTTTTATTAGGAAATTTTCTTTAAGATGCTGTTATGTTCTTGCTTCTAAGATCTATTTCCTTGCAGCAATCAGTTTTAAGAGTCTCTATTTAATTCAAGTGACAGGTCCAGTGGAGTGAGACATGGGTAAATCTGAGGCTTAAAGTTAGAATAAAAGAGAAATCGAATGGAATTGGGTTTTACACTCTGCTTTTCACACTGGACGCATTGTTATTCACATTTATCACCATCTATAAAAGATGCAAGTAGGAGAGGAAAAAAGCAGGAAATGAAATGCCAAAAAAATAACTGTCTTTAAATGATAAGCAGCTGAAGAAAGCCAGAGAATTCAGACTAAAAAGGACACCCTGATGTAAGGCCCTGAATGTTGGATTTGTTAAAGGGAGAGAGGAGCTGGAAGACATAAAGTGTGATGTGGGAATTCACAAAACTGCTCACAGTGAAAACCCAGCTAATTCCCTTAATCTGCAGACCCAATTATCTTCACCTCATCAAAAAGTCCTCCACAACAAGCAAAAAAAAAAACAGAAAACAACCCACCATAACATTTCCTTCCCATTTTTTGCCAGTGTCTAATAGCAGAGTGGTCTGCTGAGATTTCCCAGCAGTAAGAATCCATTACTTTTAACTCAATATACCACAGTACTTTTATGAGTGTGCTAACTAGCACTGTAAATAATTGAAAATAAGTGAGACTTGTTAAAATAAATTAACAAAGTGTATTTTGTAATGCAGTATCTTTGATTTTTTTATTGTGTTTGATTGCTAATTTGCAGAATTCTGTACTCCCGAATACATCTCTTAGTCATTAGCGGAACTTGTTCTGATCTGCTTCATGAATAGAAATGACTGCACGGTTTCGATAACAATAAAATAGGGGATTGCATGACTATGGAATATGTCAGTTAAAGAAGAGGAAGGGACAGGAGTTGCTGTTGTTATGTAGTTTAGGAATTTATCCTGCTTGTTCCTCATCCTCCTGAAACTGGAGTGCTTTGCAAGTGGGAGCAACAGGGAAAGAAGGGTTTGGAAAAACTTAAAGTCAGAGATATTCATCTACATGGGGTGCAAATATGGTTTAAACTCAGATCTCTCTGGTTTTATTTTTGGTGGTAGTGGTGGAATGGAATAACCATGCCATGAATTCAAGGTCTCTAAAAAAAGGAGATTTTTGAAGGACACGACAGGCTAAGCTTTTCCTTCCCTGTGTCGGTGAACACTCATTTCAAGAGATGCCAGGGTGAATGCCATCAGCCTGGTCTCATGATCCATGCTGACCAAAAGATAACAAACAATATCAAGTCAAACAAATTATACCAGGAACTGTTTTCTGGCTGCACCAGCAACCACCCCAGAGCCTGAGAAACCACCAGGCATCCCGATCCAGCAGTGCACTGCACAAGCAGGCACCACGCTACAGTCACCAGCTCCTTGCTGGGGTAAAGGATCTGTATAAATGGACTCACTTGCTTAACCAGGATGCTTTTTTTTGCGCCTGCTTTTGCATCCAATGTCCATTGCTACTCACTTTGTACATGCTCATATCTTCCTTCTATTTCAAAACCTGCTCGTTATTTTAGGGCCGTATCCAGTACTGCTGGTATCACACAGGAATATTTCCTCTCCTATACAATTATGGACATCACATTTGGAAGGGACTTCAGCAGAGCAGCAGATCCATTTCCCTGCCCCCGAGCAGGATGGACTGTCCTCGTGTCATCCCTGACAGATGTTTGTCCCATTTAAAGATGACAAGAGACAGGGACTCTACTGTATCCCTGGTGCTCTGCTCTCTTCATCACTTGAAAGCTTTTCCTGAGTCTTTCCTGCTGCAATTTATTCCTATTTCTACTTACCCTACTAACTCTGAAAGCGGAGGACAGATTATAGCCTTTCTAAGTGCCTTTTTAATGTTATTCAAAACTTAAGCTCCCCACTGAATTTTCTCTTCTCTTAGCTGAATGATCCCAGGCTGTTCAGTCTTTGCTTGCAGGTCATGTTTCAGAGACATTTGATCTTTGTGCTTTCCTTTGGTCTCTCTCCAATCATTCTGCCTGTCCCTTTAAGTGTGCATTAAAACCTTCCGCCGATTGCCTAGGAAAGCCTCCAGTACGTCAGGTTTTGTTGCTGCTTAAAAGAGAGCAAAGTCATATCTCGTGGCCGGAGATTTCTGTTACAAGCTCCCACATTTCAGGCAAACAGGTACAATGAAAGAGTCTTTACAGCACTTGGTCTGGCCACCTTCATTTGCTCACCATTCAGTCAGAATAAAAATTAGCTACACTCAGTCAAACCAAATTCCCAACTAGCTTGTTAAGGACTCCAAGATTTGACCCTGTGTCCTAGATTACGTGAGTGACCTCAAGATATACCAGAGAACAGTGTATTAGCTAAACTGTCTCCTCTGTGTTTTTTACTGTTTCAAAGTGAAAGAAGTCTAGCAGCGTGTCAAATATTTTTTCCCTATGTATGAATTTCTATGAGCCATATGGAAAGAAAGGAGGGGGGAGGGCACCAAATTTCCATGTAAAGCCTCTTTGCCACGATAACAAGGATTCAAAATTTCCTTTGCAGGTGGGATCTAAAAGGTTAAACATGCCAGTGGAGCTCCACTGTCACCCCCCCTCAGTTTCTCCCCAAAACAGCTCATTTTTTTGACAAAGCCAATTATCTGAAAATGACAGGAAATGATTAGTCATATTAATTAAAAATAATTTTCTTTCCCACTCCTAAAAAGGTCAGATCGTCAGCTGTATGGAAAATTGAGCCTTCATGCACTTTCATTTGATTTCCCATTCAAAGTCTAATTAGTTACAATTTGTTGTTAAGAGAGATTTTTTTTTTTTGGTAAACCCACATTTTTTGTCCTCTCCCTAGTCATTATCAGATTGATATTGTTATTGCACTATATGTGTATACGATTTCATCGTGGCTAGCCCAGAAAATAATGAACAAAAGCTCACCCAGAGAGGTGTATTTGGAGACTGCTTCTGTGCACAGTACCTCTGTGGTGTCCTCCAGCCTGAGAGGTTTCTCCAGCTGGAGCTACACTGAGAAGCTTTGTGTGGTTCAGCGACTGGGAGAAATCAGGCCCTTTCAGACACTCAGTAGCTTCTCCCTGTTGTGAACTTCTGGAGAAGTTAGAAAATAAAGATGATACTACAAAACAGAGTTCATCCTCCAGAAAATCAAATGGAGAGAGCAACATCTGAGGGGAAAATACAGTTCTTGTGAGGTTTTCCATGGGTCACGGTTGGTGAAGAATATGTTTAAGCAGTAGAGTTCAGCCAGTTTTTGCTGTTATTGCCTGGCAGCTGCCTGCTGCTGTAAGACAACACTTCCAGCCGCTCCTGTTATTTCTCAGTGTCTTGTCTTGGTGACAAGAGCCACTCCAACAGGCTTTCGCTTGCACATTTGCTCAGTCAGGAGGAGTCAAAGTGCATCATTCCTCGTCATTAGATTTTCTCGTTCCTCCAACACTAACAATATCACTAGTGAATGCCAGTGCTGGTTATTTTAACTGTGTGATGCAGAGGGTTCAGCCTTCAGGCAAGGAAAATTGGCAGTCCCATCCCTGTCCTAACTAGGTGATCATTACTAGCCATTGTCACTGTGTCTGAGGACACTAAACCCCGAGCCCCATGCCTCATGATGCTGCAGCTGTACAGGCATATAAAAACAGCCTTATATTATGGGCACAGAGGGAAAAGACTGGGTGGAACTGGTGAATGAGTGGGGGAAGAGGGAAAGTTCAAAGACTTGTGGTCATCTCTAACCAACAAGAACTTTAAGAACTCAAGGCACTTGCACCAAAGGCCTCACAGTCAGAGAGTTTCCTTACATGGTCTCTAACTGGTTACTTCCAAAAAACCAAAGGTTTGGAAATACCATTAGGGCTCTCCCTGCTGTTGTGTTTCAAAGCTCCTGAATGCAGAGTCAAGGCAAGAGACAGAGTGGATAAAGCAGCAGTGGAGAATGGTGGAAAAGGCTCATTTTAATTTCTTGGGTAGCGGGGCCAGGGAATCTCCTGGGCTGACCGACCGGCTCTGCCATTTTGCTCCTTCAGTCCATATCCTTAGTCAGCCCACGCTGCATGAGCTAACTGGTGGCTTTGGCTCCTGCATGCAAGACACATGACCTGGCTGTTCCCATCCTTTCTGTGATAAAGAGATGAGTCCAGTGAAAAATGCATATTCTCTGTCTTCCACTGAGATTTTCTTAAGGTCTTTCTTGCTTTTTTTTTTCCCATTCCTTTCAAGGAAAATGTCACATGACTGGTGACTTATGTATGGAAAATAATGCTGAAAAATGAGCACTCACAATTTGTTTACGTACAAACTCTATACAGAGAGACAATGCTGATAGGAATGAACATTTACAACATTCAGCTGTAAAATATTGAGACACTCTCTAATCTCATAGAGACTACCTGACAGGCTGTGAGTGATAAACACCATTTAGAAACTCCTCAACAGGAGAATTTATTAATTTAAAGATTTCCACTCTCAGTTTGGCTCCTACTGGACAGTGCTCTGTCCCTTTCCAGTCTCCTTGAGGTAGCTTACTCTCAAAGAAAATGGCTTTTTCTTTTTAATGAGAATTTGTGCTTCCACATCTCCTCCTGTGGGTGCGGCAAACCTGGGGAACAAACAGGAGTGTTTTTACTGAAAATAACAGCTTAGAACAGTTTCAGACTAACTCCCAGTGACTTAATAGAGCCAGTCAACATGGAAAGACCATTGAGTAGCGCAAGTCAAATGAGAAACCACTTAGCAGTGCCGCGGTGTGGCGGATTAAAATGCCTCGTTGCAGAATATAAAGGTCAGTGAGGCAGTAAACTCCTTAAAGGGGAAGACAATACATTTCATGCATGAAGGACCAAGCCTGGAAAGATGTGTGTCAGCCATGTGTGTCAATAATCCCTTCTAAAGGAAAATATATTTATAGATACCATTGGGGGACTTAATGGCATGCGAAGGCAACAGCAGCCCTGTGGCCAGTCACAGGCTGCCCAGCTGGGATGAAAACCCTGAGAAACAGGCAGTTATGCCCGTTTTTCTGTGCCCTGCTATAAACCCATTGCTGATGCCTGAGAGAGCAGCTCATGCCATGAGACACGAACCCATCCTCACCCACTCATTTCCACTGCTCTCTGCCATCCAGGCTGAGCCACTTAATGGGATTGTTCATGGAATGGGCACACAACCATGCGTGTGTGCACTGACATCCACCCTAAAGGCTTTTAAATTGCACTTGTCAACCAGATATTTGAATGAATCTGTGCAACCAGCAAGCAGCAATGGCCTCGTCACACTGTACGAGTCCACCTCACTGAGCTAATTGGAGTGCTGTCGAGCTCACCTTAGTCCAAAGACCTCCCTCTCCTGTGCATTGATGCTACCTTTCTATTCTATCCAACTGGCAAAAAAATAATGGCAAAAAGCACGAAAGGAGCATTAAGGAGTAGTTAGTTTTGATGTTGCACCAGGCAGTGGTAGTATGTGAATGAGTGTGCCAAGGAGTGGAGGAATGCGCTGCGTGCACCTGATGCACTCACAAATACAAACACAGAGGCAAAGAGAAGTGGAGAGTATTTCGTAGAGGTAAATTCTCCTATCCTTTGTGACCCTGTGAGTCCAAAATTATATTACTAGTGAACGTAGAAAGTCGTAGCAGAATCTATTCTCCTGTCTCTGTTTTCCAGCTCCATTTCCTCTGCATATTATTGATGATAATAACAACAATAATAATACCTAGCTCTTAAAGCTTTTCCAGAAAAAAGCTAATGTCTCTGAGCCTGCTGCCAGCAGGGGATCTGGAAGAGCTTGCTATGAGAAAATGCTGATTCTGAAAATCTGAATGTTTCAGGGGACAGTATCAATTTCATCTGACTTTTATTTAACATTCTACGTGGGTAAAGTTGAAGCACTTTGTTTCAGCCTCATCACGTTGGCTCTCATATGAATTATGTTATACACCAACAAATGTTGCAATCAGGCAATTTGCAAAAGCAGTTTGGGGAAGGGAAACTTCCTTTCATGAGAAATTTCAAAATGCCAGGGTCCTTTTTCAGAAATTACTGAGTCTTTTCTGAAATTTCTCTGGGATGGGCTTGATAAAGACAGTGATTTTGAGAGTGAACTAGCCTATTCTAAAGACCACAAGGGAAAAAAGAAAAGGAGTCTGAAGCCCCTGTGAAATACAGGGATCAGCTTTCCTGAGGACAGCTATGTCTATGGCTGTGTTTTTCACCATCTTTTTCAAGAACCCAACAGCCTTTTAGAACTGGCTCAAGGTTTCTCAGCAGCTTGGGCAGGACTGAGCACTGCCATCCCATGGACAGGGCGCTGGGACATTGGAAGGAGCACAGAGGAGGCAGCGTGCTTGGAAGTGATGCCCAGAGCAGGGCTCTGGATCTCTCTCAGCATGGGAGGCACAGTCATACAAGTTTCCCAAAGCTGTGTGCTTGGGAAAGCAAACCAAAGGCACTTTGCTGCCCGAAAAACACTATGTCAACACCCAGCATTGTCCCCAAAGGCATTGCCATCAGGACTCTATTACTAGCTCAATGCATGCAGGCTTACATCTATACCACTGACCTGCTCCGCAGCCCTTAGCAAATCGCTTCATCTTTGCCTTCTAACCACCTTCTCCTGGTTTTGTCCAAATTAGCTTTTCCTGAGGGCAAGAACTCCAGGTGGCTCTTTAGTATCTAACACAACCTTGGTTAGCGCTTCTAGGCAGGAATGTGTTACGGATAATAAACTTGGGCACTCAGATGATGAAAATAGCCTGGAGTCTTCATTCAACATTGCACTCAACATAAGCATATATGAGATCAAATCTTGCATTATCTTGCTCTTTGCAATGGGTTTTGTGGCACTACGAACTCAAGGAAAACCATAAAACTAAGACAACATGAAATGCTGCTGCCTGCCTCCATCCAATCTTTGATTTGGATGTTAAACCACGTGGAGACTGCACACGCATTGTAAATACATTAGGGAGACAAAAACATCTCGAGGAAATGGTAAATGGGAAAAAGACTTCTGAATTTTTTAATAACGCATGCTCTGTTTGAAGGGTTTGCTGAGGATCTTGTTTATAATCCTGCTGCAAATAAAGTGCTCCAAAATAAAAGCTGTTTGGTCTTTTCAAGCTAACAGCCCTTTGTTCGCAGCACGTTAGTGGAACAATTTTTAAATAATGACTTAATTTTTTTTTTCTCTTGAAAGATGCTTTTTTTTGCAGTCAGAGGCTGGTTCTTTATTTTCCCAGTCTGCACTCTGATTCATTAGTACTAGTTGCATCCAACTTGTAGAGGTTTATTTGTTCAGCTAGAAATGGGACATTAACATTTTAAGACAATGATGCATAGCTTTGAGAGATAATATTCTCTCTGCCCTATTCTGCTGATGCTCTCTTAGAAAGTGGAGAATGCCACATTTTCTCCCTCCAAAATGATGAGTTTATTATGAACATTTTATCACTTGGGGCATGATTTTCTATTTTTCTTTCCCTCTCCCACCCCTTTTTTTCTAATAAAAACACTTAAAATTTTCTGCATGCATTTACTGGGCTGAACAGTTGGAGACTGGCAGTGTTATTCAGACTCAAGAAAAAGGCAGGCAGGTCATAAGCCTTATCGTCCCACCCCTGTAGCCTTTCTAAAGGCAAGCCAGGGTCCCTCCGCCACTGCTGCCTGTGCACGTTGACCATGGTCTGGAGCAGTCACTTATGGCCAGGTATATCCCATATCTGAGTGTCAGCTCTCACTGTAGCTCTGGGACATCTGGGTAGGAGTTAAGCATCTAAGTCACTCTAAGATACTGCCCCACTGCGGGAAGAATGAAGTCCTGCATTACATGCAAAATATTGCACTGAAAGGGTGTTAAGGCTGTAAAATGAAGTGCTTGTAAATTAAGCCATGCCATAATCACAATTTCCTATACAGTCTGGAAATATAAGCACTGTGACATTCCACATGCTTCATAGTGTCTCTGTCGCTGCTTTTAACTTGGCTAAAAAGGGGTAGGTGAGATATAAGGAAAACCTTGTTTCTGATACAGGCTGATTATGTACGTCCTCACCAGCTGATTGTGTTCCTGCCCCTGCTGCAGAGTATGTGGACTGTAGAATTTTTCCATTAAATTGCTGCTAGAAATTCTTAATATCAGTAAAGCAAAGAATTTCTACCAGATCAGACAGTTGCAGGTGGTTGAATTTTCTGGAAAGTAAGAGTTAAAAACAACCAACCAAACAAAAACTAAAAAGGCAAACACATCTGGCATGAAATCAGGCACCTAAATGGTTTTCATTAAGCCATGCCGTAGGCCAATAGCTAATGAGACTATTGCACTACCTACCTGTGCCTTGTTGGCCTGAATATTTACCAAAATATAAGTATTTCTAGCTCCTCCAGTCCTCTCTCAGGAATACATTTTCATTTTGCCTCCAGCTGCAGACCAGACAGCACCCAAACCTTGGAAATCTGGTGGCAGTTCAAATGCCCATCTCTTCCCCCTCCCACACTGTGTCGTGCTAACCCAAGGCAAGCTGCATGGTCCAAGATGTTCACTTCCATCTTCCAAGCACTGGCTTTCCCTCCTCCAGCTTCCCAATCTCAAATACATGGATACATCTGCCAGGGTTAATTTTTGCCAGCACCTTGAACCATCTGATATATCAGGTATTGCCAAAGGGGAAGCAAGGGGCTGTGACTGAATACTCAGAGCTGGTAAAACATGGGGCAGTTTAGGTCTGAGAACTGAGCCTGTGATTGGGGTTAAGAGACATTAGCTCCACTCCCAGAGCTGCCAGCATGAGTTTGCACGTTCCTGGGCAAACCACACATTTTTCTGTGACATCTTTCCCTTAGCACTTAGGTCATGGGGTAGTATCCACCTGGCTTTGAAATACAATGGAAAAAGTGTTGCTGTGTTTCATGACATAATGGCCATAGACATGTATTGACTATTCTATGACTGCACTTCACATCCAGAAGTCACAGCTGACCATATTTTGAAATAAAAGGATATGAAGGTTGTACTCTAGGTTTGAGAATGATCTGGAGTAAGAGGAGGAGCATGGCATCATTTGTGTGAGTAAATGTAGTATTTAAATGTGTGCTTATTCAGAGTGGTTCAGCTGCAAACTGAACTGAATGCACCAGCTACCTGGCAACAAAGGGACACTGATGGTACAGAGAGACCAAATTTGTCAGACTGGACAGATTCAGGCAGAGTAAAAAGAATAAAAATTAGATTCTCATGAATTTCCTGGCTTTTATCAGCTTATGCCATGCATAGTCCTGATATTAACTGAATGTACATTTGTATCTGTTATCATCTATTTGGGTGACCGAGACTAGCACTTAATAATGATAGCAACAGGAATAATGCTGCTTTCTGAGCTGAAAAATATCTGGCACTAATTTAACTACAAATCTAAATAATTGATATTAATTACATGAAGTTTTTAGCAACAATCTGCAGAAAAGAACTCTGAAATTAGAGGATTAGAAACCAGAGATAATGTTCAGCAGCTGGTCCAGAGGCATTATGCAGACATGTAGGTGACGTGAACGCAATGACTATAATTCAAGGAGCTCTTCATCTTCCTTAACCCATGTTAAACTGCCATTTGCTGAAGTAAGATGTCCAGGCTGGCAGAAGAGGGATTACTTGGTCCCTGACATGTTAGAAATAAAATAATTTTAACTTTCTGTCTTTGAACAAGCAAGCATTCTGGAAGATTTACAGTTAAAATGTCTTATTTTATGATCATGGACCATCCTTTTCACTCTAATTTGTAGTCTCAGGACAATGTATATACAATCAAAAACCATCCCACGGAGATGTGACCGGACAGTGAATCCAGCTGTCATAGACACAGGTTGGATTTCAAAATCAACAACAAAATTTTTTAATATTTATCTTCCCTGGAAAGACAGTGACTTATGCTAAAGCTGCAGCAGTGGGAACCTGGTGGATAGATGTCAGACACCAGCTGAGCATCTGGCCCCTTATTGTATTTTAAATGATACACATTTATAACTGTAAAGCAGACCGACAAGCGATACTGTCTAACATTGCCGTCACTAATAGCTCTAATAGCTCATGTATCCACAGCCTGCTTCATCCTGTCCCATCTCAAAGCAATTTTGAGACAATGGGCCTGGCTCTTCTCAGATAGATATAAATGAGATGTATAGAAAAGGCACAATTTCCTCCACAACAATCAAATGACACTGATTCCCCTTCCAGTCTGAGCCACCAGCCACCTAGTTGTACCTCAGAGAGGCAAATGCCATGTAGAAATCTGGGGGAATTTTTCCGTTTCTTTTTAACTCATTACTCTCACCTTAGCAAATGTTTCAACGTTTGTTTTTTTTTTTTTTAGTGGTGCAGTCTTTTTAAGGAAAAAATGAGGAATGTGCGAATGTGCAGTACAAGCCCATGCAAACCCATGCCCTGCTAAACCTTCCTGGTGAGGGTGCAGTTGCCCTTGAAGCCAGCATCAAGAACCGCCTTTCTGGTGGGGAAGGTCCCAGGGTACAGGCGGTATTAGCACGTCTTTACCAAATACCTTCTCAGGCAGCCTTAGCACTTACAATTTTGAAAGCCACATTATGCTAAAAAGCCTGTGCTCTGCCAGCACCCAGCTCGGGACCTACATGTGTTCCAGAAAGGGGCACGCCAGTGCATCCAACTACTCCTGTTCTCGGGCTGTGAGTGATGGGACGCTGGAATTGGCCTCCTCCCAGCAAAGCAAAGGCCTAGAAACGCTGCTCTGGAAGGGAAAGGGAGGAAAGAGAAATGTGGCCGAAGTAATAAGCACTGGGAACTCATGATATGACATGTTTTGGCTCTTTCTAAACTTAATGCAGTTTTTATATGTAGACATAAAAGTGCACATTTTCTGACTCCCCTCAAATAATTACCTGATAAACCCCCACTTTTGGAGTTGATCCGAGCCATCCATTACACCACTGCCATGAACTTTCTTTCATACCACACCAGGGAGGAGACAGAGCAGTTGGAGTGCTCAGACATTACATGTAATAACTGGTCATAAAAATCAATGTAAAATTTAATGTAAAAGGTCTGTGGGCACCCAACCATCGGAGTCCAGTGATAAGGCAGATGGAGAGCAGCACTGTGCTTTCCAGCAAGTAGTATATTTTCTTTAATGTTCCTGAATTATATGTAATACTGTTGCTGTTTTGTCCATCTACATACTAGTTAAATGTGCTGCAGCCACGACATTTATGTCTCCAGGTGGTTTTTGGTTGCAGTTTCTTGGACACAGGGTGTGTTTTGTATTCTGGATGGATCACATCGCAGGACCTGGGAGGGAGAGAAGAAATGTCTTTCTGCTGTTTTCTCTGGTGCTCCCTGATTGATATGCAGCTAGCAGTCCTGCTGTGCCCTACCCTTCATGGCAGGACTGGGAACAAAGTTGTTGAGAACCATGTGTGCCTGACCTAGACAGTCTTAAAGAGCAAAGGTTGTATTTACATGCAAACTCAGTGTCATGGGTATCACTCAGGTAGTCTTCAATGAAGTTTTCGTGCTCAAATGAATAATTTTCTTTTAAATAACAGTTCTTGTCAGCCAGAGGATCTTTCCCAACTCACTGGCTGCTTCACAACATGTAGGGGAGACAGGAGGGAAATGGAGCCTTGGACACACCTGAAATATCAGAAACGAAAAAAAAAATAGAAAGGACTAGAGGGTCATTGACCTTTGCTTCCAGCCTCACATGAACAGGCAACGGGATGCTGAAGTCCCAGAAAAGGGGCATGCCTCTTCAGTTCCTATCTGTGCTTGTCACTCAGCATGCAGCTTTTCACATGCATTCCCACAGGAAGGAAGGAAGGAAGGAGGAGATTGGTTATATCTATTTTATCACGCGCAGGTGTTCTGATATTAAGAACTGAGACCAGAGAGAGAGTTGATGCTCTGATGTATCTGTAAAGGCAAAGAAGCAGGAGTCCTCCTCTGGTTGTAATGATAAGAATTACATTGTTTCTAACCATTTTAGCAATGGGCTTGTTTCAAACATCAGTAACCTGTAGAATGAGACACTCTATTAGCTTCCTTTTAGATACACAGCTGCAGTGGCTGTGCATGAAGTGTATTAAGTCTGGGGCATTTTCTCTTTAGTTCTGAGAGCTGCTATTGATTTTACCCAGATAGATACTTGGCTCCAACACATGATGAAAAATCATTTAAAAAGAAACAGAAAAGAATTCTTAACTCCTCACATTTGTGATTCAAAACGTCCCTGTTTAGATGTCACAGCAAAATTCCGAGAAAAAAATTGGCCAGAAGGATGGGGTCATTACTGTTCTTCCAGACAGACTGGAAGAAGCTGAAACAGGATTTTGTGAAGCCATTTTATAGTGCAGATAAAGTGCTCTGAAGTATTTATTAAAGCAAACAATTATGCAATTCTGTACTGTTTAAGGTTATTATAGAACTTGTATTAGAAGAGTAATTGTCTCTAGATGAGCATATGGCTTTGTCTGCTGGTAAAAAAGAGAGTATTTCCATAGGCTAATGATTTCTGTACAAGGACTGGACTGCAGTGATTCAGAGAATGCAATAGCTGAATTTTCAGGCATAATCAGAAAGTGATTAGATGAAAGTCTGCCTCACATGGAAATGTGAGTGCGCGATGCACAACAGCATTTGCTCTTGGATGCAGCACATGGGGGTGTGTCACATGTACTAATACATGTATGTATCAATGTCACCTGTGCTCATATGCATTAATGGAGAGCACCTTTCCTGTAGGTGCAAATGCCTACCAGGCTTTACCCACAGCATCCAAGCAAAATGATGAATTCTGCACCTTGGAAAATGTACCCACCTGCCCACCTCAGTACATCCTGCTGTTGCTGTTTGTAAGAAAAAGTGTTCAGTAATTTCCACCCTTCTGTAATAGCGTTTTGCACTCTGAGATGGGTTGAGGCCTCTGAAGATACTCCCGCAATCACAAGATCGGTTCAGACCACCTTGTTTGACTGATGCAAGGCTCAGCAGAGATATTTGATATTCTCACAAACACTCATTCCATCAACTGGAAATTGATGGGACTTTGGGTTGCCTGGATGGTTTATATTGAATGAAGCTGCCATGGTTCTGTATAAAAGATAACATGATTCCTTTCCATTGCTACACATTTTACAACAGGCAAGGAATCGGTTAAGCTGGTGGGAAGTCAGATGAGTGGTAATGGAGAAGTGGATAAAGGCAAGCATCTGATGCAAGTGGCATTGGAACTCCTTTCTGAGGTGTTTTAAACATGATTTAACAACTGGAGACATCAAGCCTGGAGCTGCGTAGCAGAATAAGAAAACGATATCTCCATTTCACAGAAGGGTAAACTCACTCTTGGAGGAGCTGACTGGGCTGCTGGTTATTACACAGTGTCCTGGTTTCGTTGGGATTTTGTTTCAGTTTGTGGCCAGCCATGGTGATCAAGGCCATCAGCAGTTAAATGCAGGGCAACTGACCCAGGCTGGCCCACAGGTGTATTCTATAGCATTAACATCAAGTTCACTATAAAAGAGAGGGTTTGTTAGGGAGAGGTGGGGCTGTTTTTGCTCTCCTCTGGTCTAGCTTCCCTTTTTCTCATTGCCAACGACTGGTATTCCTGGAACAACCTGCTGCAACTCTGTAGCTAAGTATACTTTTGTGTGTTTTGTGTTAGCATTTGTATTGGTTTATTTATTTTATGAAATTTGTTTAATTTTAACCCATCAGTCTTCCTCTTTTTCCCAATTTCCTTCCTTGGATGGGGAAGGGACGTTGGGTGAGAGAAAAACTGTTATTGTTTAGCCCCAAGTGTGGGCTAAATCAAGACACACAGTAAGATAGTAGTAGAGCTAGAGAAGTGAGTTGAGAGCGACCTACATCATCCAAGGCCTCCCTGGATGGAGCAGCAGAGGGGGAGGAAGAGAGCAGCAAGGAGAAGGAGCAGAGGGATGGTGAAGAGAGTGAAATACTGTCTAACTTCCTGAATTGTACTTGGCACTCAGGCACGTTGCTAAGTGTCACGACTATCTCGAGAACACTGTGTGACAAGTACACTGGGGTCACTGCCTCGGAAGAGGCTGAAGTGATGAAAACTTGCTGGAGGGCTGCAGATAGAGGGGAAGTGCTGGGAAGGAAGCCAACACCTCAGGCACTGGAAAGCTGGAGGCTATCCAAGTGATGTGTCAGGTGAAAGCCACTGGGTGTCCTGTTCATGGGGCTATTTGTCACACTAAACTAGATTATCAGAAAATAAAAGTCCAGCCTATAAATCCTTCCACATCCCAGCCACAGGGCTCTGGATGTGATGTGCAGGTATCTGGCAATGAGGTTTCTGATTCATGAAAAACAGGGGTCTACCCATTCCCCACACAAAGAAGGGAAAGTAGTTTGGGGGCTGAACTTTCCTTGGGGCTGAGCTCTCCCTTACACATCCCTTCCCCTCTCTTCTCAGCCAAGCAGTGTTCATCTTGTTGGCTGCAGTGTTTCACATACTTGAACTGCAAACCTGCAGAAGTCAGGGTTGTTCATCTCTGCCACTGAGCCTTCCTCCCACTGCAGGTACTGCCACACATGTAGGAAAATCATCATTGCTGTTATCAGCTACTGTTGTTAGGATTAAGAACAGTTAAACAAGCTGCACAGAATATAATCATCTTAACTGATGCTGAATTTGAAGTTTCCAATGTTAAATCAGCATAGAAACATCCAATTCAGTTTTAGATGCTGTTTTCATTTACACAGTGAAAAACTGACGTTGGTATGGAGAGAGCCAGGTAATTCTGGCAGTGTTATGCTCTTTCCTTCTGTGAGCCTGAGACCTACAACTGAGGATGTCCTTCTGCAGATGTCCCTGGGGGGCACTCTAAGGACCCAAAGGAGAAACAACCCTGCAAGGCCAAGCCATCTTTGTGGCTGTGGTTCTGCTTCTCAGATAAAACTACAACTGGGAGATAAAACTAGAATTGGGAGAAAAAATACAGGCATGGCCAGGAAACAACAGAAAAATTGTCATAAGTCAGGGCAAAACACTGGCTGCTGCTCGGTGGTGGCTCTGCTCTTATTCCTGTGTCCCGTCAACTGCCTCTTGCACCCGCTGAAAACTAACTAAAATTTAAATTTTGCATAACGTTCAACTTAGTTCTGCCAGACCTCTGTGAATGGGAAGTGACAGGCTGGGTGTGAGCAGAGGGACTGTGCCTCTTGAGTAATGAACTCGCTTCATTACTCTGCAATACAGCCACTGGAGACACATGGGGGTAGAAAACACAGCAATGAATCAGGCCCAGCATTTGCTGCAAATGTAGACTGCTGTCTGGTTGGCAAATAGCTCTGAAACCAGTCCCTGTGCTATGTAAGTAGCTTCATTACTCTTAAGTGCTATATTTACTCAATAATTTGGACCGATCATTGTCAGGTTCGTTAGTCCCAGTTGTTCACTTTTCACATGGTTTGATTGGTTTCTCAAACCACGTGGTTTTGGTTTTTCTCCAAAACTGAGAGTAATGGGTAGAAAAGTGCTAATAACAAACAATGCACCTTCTGCGAAATTGGTTTGTTTGTTCTTTTTTAACCGAATAACGACCCAAACAAAAGCTCATTAAGCTTTAGGGCTTTGGGAACATTGTCTGGATGCACTGGAGCTCTCTGAGTACTTGGGGAAAGCCAAACTAGAAACCCAAGTTAAACTGAAGATAATTCATTCTCTCAGGACCACTTCAGATTATATTTAGCAGTCTTGACCCTCAGCTGCGCTTGATAAACATGTGTGCAAATGACTCCTGAGGCTGTGCTCTTGTCCTCTAGGCTAGTGTCCCTCTTCTGCAGATGGCCTGACTTCAGGATAGCTGCATCTACACAGATACCACGGAGTGGCTGGGGTTGGTATCATCAGCCCACACATCCTGGACATCAGAAGCAGTCGCTGATCTCCCTGTTACACGAACTTGCACTTCAGTGCTAGCCAAGAACCCAAGAACAAAACCATGCCAAGACTTGCAATTTTACTATATGAGGTTAAAAGCTCCATTCTCAACCACAATTTGTCCAGCTAGCTCATTAGAGGATCAGTCACCCAATCTGCTTCTTCATTTACTCCTCTGTCCGCTTTTCTCCTTACCCCTTTGCCTCACTTATTTACTTCTCTCCACTGGGACTGTTCTTCCATTCTATTTTTGCTTTAGGTCTAGCACCTGAATGATAAAAAATGGCACGCAGCAAGTAAGTGCTTTATCCAGAGGCTAGAGGATGCTTAGAGTCTAAATGAAAACAATTTGTAATAAAAGCTCCAAATCTACTGCCATTTAACAAAAAGTTGAAACAAATGATCCCCATAAATCACACTAAGATTTATTAAGGATTTTCAAGCCGCATGTATTGCTTAATTACAGAACAATAATATGCAAGGAAAATGCTGATGATAACTTGTCAAAATATATTCTTGAATGTCATACCAGCCTTCTTGGGGTAGTTTCAGTCACCTGTGTATTTCTGTACAATGAAGAAGATATAAAAATCAGCCATGTGGTTAAGGAAAATAGTTCTCAGCACAAACTGCAGGTTAAAATAATGTATTGAACTAATAGCACAATATCATGAGTGCACCAATATCAGAACCATTAGCTTCGCAGACTAAGCATTGGCAAGTCAGAGATTTTAAAGCCTTGAAAGGGTCTATAGAGCTGATTGTCTGTATAACCCTGGCCAGAGACACTACACAGACATCTGTGCGTAAAGTCTATCTTATTCACACCCTTCAGCAGGAGACACCTAAGGGTCTCTGCAGAGGGCAAGTAGTTCAGAGTAGGGGAAGCAGAGGTGGGACTCAAAGTGAGCTCCCGATGAAGGTACAAAGAGTTTAAGGCCTTCTGTTTCAAAAGCCAGAGTCTGCTTTGTAAAGGCAGGCAAAGTCCACCAGTAATGAGGAAGCCCTAAATCCCTACCACGAGCAGCAGTGACTGAGGATGCTGTGGCAACTTGTATGAGTTTTATCTGGGGAGAGGCTGTGTATTCATGCAGAGCCCCACAGAGGTGAGTCAAGCAGGCTGTTCCCTCCAAGGAATGGTATACCTTTGTCCTCAGTGCAAATGGAGTTGGCTGGGAAGTTTCACTGCTTTGACTGCAGATCCCTTGCTTGTTTAGGGTTGGTTTGGGGTGTTTTTTCATAAATTGCTTTTCTACCTGCTGCATCTGGGTTTGGAGCTTGGGAAAGGCTCGTAATAAAACTGGACTTATTTTCTTTAAACATCAACACAAGCTTTTTACCCAGTGTTAGGGTGGGTGATAGTATTGGACAGAGACTGTTGAAAGCTTGCATTGCAAAGGACTATAATTATGCCTGAGCTGGCAAGAGGACTTCCATTTTCAGGAGTGTTAGACTAGATTGAACTTCTTCCAACCCCAAGTCCTCCTGAAATGAGGAAAGAAATAAACAAATTAGCTAATGTGATGATTTATCTTGTAGCATTTGGAATTTGCCCCCTTGAGCAAGCAAATTCATCAGCCAAATCTCAGTGGTGAATGGTAAGGCTTAAGGGTTGCTACAAATCTTGTGCTTCAGCACACCCAGAATGAACCTTCAGGCTCCCAACCCTCTATGAAATAATCTCGGAAAAGCCAGCTGACCTGTCAGAGGCTGTGCAGATAATGCTGAAATACATTATATTAATGAATTAGTGAAACTGTCACAAATACTAGGGATCATTGTAAAAATAAGCAGCAAGAAAATGATCCATTGCATTACAATTGTTGTGAAAGTAGCTGGATTTCACTCCTACCCTTTAATTTCTTCATTTTAATCAGTCTGTCAAGGTTTCCATCCCAGATATGAAGCAGAGGAAGTCTGGAGAGCCACCTTCACTACCTGATGTAACGGTGTAACACAGCCCTGAAGTAGCAGCTGTGAAAACCAGAACAGCCAGACAAATTTGATAACACAAGTTTGTACAGCCTGGAGTGTCTGGAGGAATGAGCTCCACAGACCAGACAAGGAGACAGAGAAGAGAAGTTTTAGGTTCTTGCTTCGGCTTGCAACATTGCAGAGCAAACTGTCCTCAAGTCCTCTGGAGAGACTCTCTGTGCTACAATTATCCATCTCTTCGTGCCTGAAACAGGATTACTGTGCATGAACCTGGCAAGGTTCAGAGAAGCATTAAAAAGTTCTGTCATTCAGGACTTCAAAATATGATCCTGCAAATGCCAGAGACCAGCTAGCACCTTCCTCCAGAAGCAGGGCAAACTAACCTCCATATCCTGCTTAACTCACATGTTAGGTGAATTTGCTCCATCCGACATCCCTTCTCACTCCCTTTCCAGCTGCAGAAAACACGCTTCATACCCCAGTCCAGTCCCAGGGACCTGAAATTGCATTGCACTGGTTCATCTCAGAAGCTGGCCTAACTCAGTTTATTTCCTTGTCACAGAGATACAGTAAGGCACTTAATCTCAGTTAGTCCTTAGCACAAATAAGTTTTCACAAAAAATGTTGGCTAGTGGCACCTGCTGTGCTCAGGGCTGCAGCCCTGAAGATAACCTCTCTCATATGCCCCTCTTACTTCAAAAGGACAGAAGAACAGAGAAATGGTAGAAAACCACCATTTCTCCTCCCACTCCCAGAGCACCATGAGCCCATGAAGAGCTGTTCAAGTGTCCAGTGGTCCCATGGCAGTCAGAGGGCACTGCCCTCCCAGGTGGGCACACCTGAGATGCACCAGAACAATACACTCACAGCACAGTCCTGCAGGGACTGGGGTGGCTTTGACAACACAAGCCCAGTAAGAGTCACTCCTTCCCACGCCTTGAGGTCTTGTGCTTGGCCTCTTAGCCAAAAGTGAAGTCATCTCCTCTCATGATCCCCACAAAACCTGCTCCCAGTGCAAACCTCTCACTGTTTTCTTCCCATATTTCATTCCATTAGGTTCACTTCCAGACCCTGACTCCTGGCTTGTGGCATCATGGAAAGTCTGATGAAGGCAAGGGAGAACCAAGATGGAATGGTACCTGCTCAGAGTGGTAAAATGGGTAGAAAATTATCAGAAGGAAGAAAAGATTGAAATGAAGCTTCCAGTGATGCAGTTTCCATGGCAACTACCCTTCCACCTACAGTTTTAATCCACTTTTTCAGGCAGCCATTCCAGAAAGTGCAGGGAACCACACAACAGCTGCACTTATCCTATTTCTAACACATCTCCTGATTAAAATAATTATTCCATATATAGAGATTGTCCTGAATGGCAGTGGCTGAAGGTTTTGGATAGTCTGGGGGAGGTGTTTTCTCACAGCGCTCGATGCTTTCCGAAATAACACGTGGATGCAAATCCTAGCATTTGCTGGAAGTAGCTATTGCAATAGGATACATCCCGTTGTTCCTACAGGACATATGTCACTATGTCCTGTATATGGCACCCTGTTGTGAATGTATTCAAAACCAGTCTTGTCTGTACCACAGCCTCTAAGCTGCAGGTTGCTGAGACCTTATTTTATCAGAAGTAGCAGGGACCAGGCTTAAAGCCAGAGCACATGACTTGCTGTCACACTCCATGTTCAACCTTCGTAAAGATCTATGACAGCCCCGAAGCCACACTTACATTCAAATCGTCATCTTAGGATTGTTATCTGTTGAAGTATTTTGTAGGTGAATCCTTTCTGTGATCCTAGTGGGGCCACATGATTGCAACACTGATTCTCTGTCCCCACATGAGGACTGAAATCAGAAGACAGGTAATTACCTTTGTAGTCCTGATGATGTTATTGCCTATTGTCATAGTTGTTATTGTTATCTCTACTCTAGTTTCTAAAGGCCCCTGCAAAGGTCTGTGTTCCCTTCTGCTAAAGAACATGACAGGATGAGATGGAGACTATATCTAAAAGCTTGTAACTTACTTACACCAACATGTTAGGAAAAGAGTTGAAGGAAAATAAAATCCTTGACAGGTAAAGAACTAAGGAATAGAGACATTAAATTGTTTTCTTAAGGTCACACTCTGAGTCTGTGGCCAGAGCTGAGTGCAGATCCCTGGAGTCCCACCCAGGTCTTTTATCAGCATGATGGCTCTTCCTTTCCTGCTCTCCCAGGCTGTCAGTCTCATTTGTCCTATAGAAATATTGAGGTAGCTCTGGCAGATGCATTACCTAAAGAGGAAAATGTCTGAAATTATCCTTTCTTCACTCCAAGGAGTGCCAGGGGAAATCTACATTTCTACACAGTAACTGTTAACCACTTAATTCCAAAGGAAGCAGATAGCAGGAAGTTATTAGTGTGGGAATGAGTAAGTAAATAAAAGAATATTTCTCCCTAGTAAACCTCAGTTCTCTGGGAATTATTTTTAAAGTCTACAAAGTTACATTACAAAGAAATCTGCCAGCACAGGTAATGACTATTCTTAAGGGAAAGGCAATTGTCCTAGAAAACTTTGTGTACTATGGATACAGTGCTGGAAACAAGAATTTAGCCAATATGGGGGGATCTCTGGGTAACAAGATCTCCACCAAGGACTTCAGGACAAACTCTGGTACTTCTTAGCATTTAGTGTCTAAACACTAAGGGCTAGATTATGAGCTCTTGAGTTTTTTGGCTTGGCATCTACTCACACAAGTGGTTCTACTGTCTTCAAGAGGGAGTGAGGAAGGGCTGAAAAATCTGACTCTCAAATCTAGTTGAATGATGTTGAAATTTAATGTTAATAGAGATAAAACATGTCTCTTTCTCCAAGATCACTTAGGTTGATACCCGATCTTTAGCGATAGTGGAAGTTAGAACAACTGCATGTTTTCAGCAGAGTTGGTCCATGTTCACGAGTCTTCCTGGCTTCACAGGGGTGGGCAAGGCTGTGTGAGGAGTGTCGTGTTTGATGGAAATGATTAATGACCAAGAAGAGGCTTGTGGGTAAGGAATGCCAGAGTTGGGATGGTGGCTACTGTAGAGTCATAGATAAAGGAAATTTTGGGTGCATTTTTGTCTAGCAGCAGTTCACGTGTGTCTGAGACAGAGGTGTGCAGGACAACTGCTGGGTGAACGTGACTCCATGGAGTATTGTTTGCCAAGTACAATGCATAGCGAAGGAAAACTTATCTCGCACTTTCCAGTGTCCCCATTTCATAAATATGATACATTAATATTCATTATACCACATGCATTATCGTTTTGGAAGGAGATTACTGGGGATTCACTATTTTCTCTCCATCATATTTTCCAATTAGGGTCCCCTCTTTTGCAAATAATAAGCTTTTTGTTGCCACAGGCTTTGCAGCAAAGTTCCAGTTAGGTCTTTGGAGCTCTGCTCTGCCTCCATTTAAGAAATAAGTGCAAATTGAAGAACAATTATATTTTTAATGACAGGTTAATCTTGCTGTACTAAATATGATTAGAGAATCACCTGGCTAGTGTTGGAGAATACAAGAGCTGTTAGGAGTTGTTTCCAAAAAACTCCAGGGGGATGGGTAAGGATAAATCCTTATAAATGTACCGCTGAGTCAACAGGCATTGATGAGACAAACTGACAGAGACTTTGGGGTTCCTGGAGGACAGAAAAGAGGATAAGAGAAGTGGAGTAGCAAAGAAAAAAGGGTAGCCTGAGTCCTTCTTCCTTACACCATTGTCCTGGATTTGCAGGGATAAAATTTATAGAATCACTTTTCTGTTCACATTTTGTTTCAGTTTGTGGCCAGCTGTGGTGATCAAGGCCATGAGCAGTGAAAGCCAGGGCAGCTGCCCCAGGCTGGCCCACAGGTGTGTTCTGTAACATTAATGTCAGGTGACTATAAAAGGGAAAGCTGGTGGTGATGGGGGTTCTTTGCTCTGCTCTCCTCTCTATCCATGTTATATCTTCTCTTCTCAACAGTTGTGATGCCTGGAGGAACTTGCCACCACTTTCTGAGATAAGTATAATTTTGTGTCTTTTGTATTAGTATTGATATTGGTTTTCTTATTTTATTAAATCTGTTTAAATTTCAACCTTCCTTTTCCCAATTCCCTTTCTCAGCTGGGGAGGGGAGATTAGGTGAGAGAACAACTGGTTATTGTTTAGCCCTGGGTGTGGGCTAAATAGAGACAATCATGATCAAGTCTTTTGGCTCTGTGGTTTGCTTACATGGACAAAAACATTTAAGGCTGTTTTCATTTAGCACTAGCAAGAAAGGTGGTTGGGGATGAGTTTGATGTACACTGCTGACCTGTGCCAGTCAGGGGAAGACCAGGACATCAGTTTTTGGGAGTTGCCTCAGGTTCCTCTGTACCTGAAGTACTTCTCTTAGGCTCCTTTGTGCAGGAGAGGTGGGCCCAAGCACTGTCCTTCTTCAAAGGGGGAAGAAATGGTGAGGGAAAATGAAATAAAAACTCTTGGATGCTTAAACATCAGAAGTCTGGACACTAGACAATGCTAGAGATAAACACGGAGATCCCTCCTAATCTCACTATGTGTCTGTATATGCAGCTAGCAGTGCATCACGCTTCTGGAGAGTACATTACAAGTAAAGGGAAAGATAAAAGAATGGAAATGCTGCTCAAAATACACAGGAATGCCAGCAAATCCTTTCCCTTTCTGGTCCTCCACTCTGTCTGTCTCCTCTCTGATCCCTGCAAGATTTTTTGCCATATTCATGTGTGCTAGAAAGAGATGTTTCCAGGTGAACCTGTCCTATAGCTTTGAGGGCAATCAAGCATGTGGTGCCTAACAGTCCTTTGTGCCTGTGCAGACCAGATACAGTGCTCCAACCTCATTGACTGTAATTATCTGGGCTCTAGATTTCTCCTTCAATTACCACAAATTGGTAAAAAAAAAACCCACAAAAAATCACACAAAAAAACCCAAACCACATGAAATACAAATTTACAGTCAGCCCTTTGAGAGGCTAACTATTCCCCACACACACATACACACGCTAGTAAAACAGCCCTTTAAAGTTGTTGATGTTGTCAGTTACAAGAGCAGCATTTAACATTTAATGGTTGTTTTTGGTCAGAGCTGTTACTTTTCATTGTTTGCTAGATTTGTTCCTTAAATTTGCTTGGCTCCGTGCCATGCACTTCCTCTAGTTTTGCTTTATATTGTGCTTGGGGTTGAAGGATTGGGGGTTTTATTTTTTTCTCCTTTGAAGACATATTATGAAATTACTTTCATTTTTCTTGCCCAGTGCATTGTCTTGTCATGTCTGATATTTATTTAGAGGGCACAGATGTCCCCTTACAAGCCCTCTAGAAGTGCCAACTTGTTCTCAGTCTCCTCCTAGTGTAAAGTCACCAATTGTAACAGTCACAAGGATCCTTAAGAAAGTTGTTGGGTTAATTAGATTGGGCAGAAGTCTGGAGAAGAAATGGTACCTGGTCTGCCAGTGCTGTAGCTCTTATAGAGATCTAGGGGAAAAGCAGAGTAGAGATACAAAGAAGATGACTCAACTAAGTTTTTTGCCTCTATTTATTTTCCATCATAATGGGCTGGATTAGCTGTTCAGTTAAAACAAATGCAAAGCAAGGAAATCCTGCTGTACATCTTGACCTTTTTTATAAACTGACACTCATTCCTGTGAATTGACCCATTATTTGCCAGGTCTGTTTTAACCAAAAATTCAGGCAGTGAGAGGTTTTCACAAACGTTTGCCAGAGACTCTCTGCAATTCAGAAGTAAAAACCAGTCATCAAAGCCACATGGTCCTATTGTCCCCAAGGTCCTTATCCCTCATGTGGGTGATCAAAATCTTCATGGCAAGATTTTAAAGGGAGGGTAAGGTGATCTAGTTGTTAGGGTTCATTTCCAGATGAGGACGTGCACACCATGTTTCCACAAAGGCCCTTAGCAGATTGCAGTGGACACCCAGTGAACTGACCCTGCAAACACTGAGGCCACAAACTTGACCTTCCCATATATTGAGTATCTTTCGTCTACCTAGCCAGATATTTCCTCAGCTAAACAGTATTGACCTATAGGTTTTTGAGTTCAATTTCCACTCCTGTTACATGTTTCCTGGCATGTTTATAGTGCTTCTAATTAATTATTTGTAATTGTTTGTGTTTTTCCCCCCTTTTTTGCGCCTTTGTTTCTTGTTTCTCTCCCAGCCTTGGTAACGAGATGTTGCATCTCTTGAGGCTATGAGGATAAAAGCCTATTAATAAATAATTAAGCGGTGAGGCTCCAGCGGTGTGGAGTCACGTCTTGCCATCACATGGTTGTAGTCTCCATGGCGACTCATAGGTGTGCACTGAAATGATCTCTTTGAGAGGAGGCGAGAGGAGGGTATACAGGGCAAAAACGTGTGAAATTAAATTACCTTTTAAAAAATTAAAGGTGCCGTTACACTGGCTAGTTCCCTAAATAATCTGGAAAGATGGAAACCTCCTATTAGCCCTGTTCTACCAGCATCCCTCATTTCTGTCTGCCATTACCCTATGTTTCTGTTCTGGTCCAGAGCCTCCAGCATTGAGGCTTTTCCACCCTGTAGATGCTCCTCTCTGCCAAGCAGCATTGTCCCCATACCCAGTGCCCCTCCAAGCTCCCCAGCCTGCAGCAATCCTGCTGCTGAACCATGCAGCCTCAGTCCCGATGATGACAGTGACTGATCTCTGAGGACAGTGAGCATTGAATAGTTTGTCATGTGTCACCAAATTAAATCTTAAGGCCTGGAGTCCAGAGGTTCCCACTTCTCTGCTCCTCTGTGTTCTCATTTCCTACTGCAATAGTATGTCGCCTTTCTCCCGGAGCTGTCCTGCAACCTACGCTTGCGCAAAATTCACACCTGCTCCTCATTACAGCCAGATTTTGAGAAGCTTTTGCTGTGCTTTTCTCCTTTTCTGGCAATACTCAGAGGCAGTTTCATGTGCTGGCACATGAAGTAGCCGTTCTATTTTTTCCCATCGCATAATCCACCTCTAAGTATAGCAAAGACATTTCTTGCCCATTCAAAGCAGTAGTTTTCAAATGAAAAGCAGTTAGCTCAGCAGTTCCAGCATCTGTAAAAGCATGTCCTTGTGCGGCAGCACGATCTGAAACCCCCTTATCCTGTTATCAGCTTTCCGTCTGTGTTAGCAGCTACACTATTCACAAGCATCCTGGTGTATTTCAGCCAATACAATTTTCCCAAACCCTTACCTCTCCAGTAACGTTTCATGGGAACATGAGACATTTTAAGCTCCTTGTAATGCCAAGGATGTAAATCACACTAATTGTCTCCCAGATTTCAGAAACATCCTGGGCTTTCATTTCCTCTGCAAAGTTCTGAAGCATTTACATTAACTTTTGGCAGGTAAATTGTAGGGGGCCCAAACCATCCATCACATAAAACTCCATTGAAAACACATAAAGTTAGGAATTGTGACAGGCAGATAGGTCTCTGCTCTGAGGGAATGAAGGTTTGGGTATCACAGCTCCCTTCTCCTCCCAGGAGGATATGATGTGTAAGCCCAGGAACCTCACTCTTTCCACCCACAGCCAGGGACCACCATTTGCTGGCTTCTCAGTGTCCACAGCCCCATGTGGACAGCAACACCTGGTGGCAAGACTCTCAGCTTCATGGTACTATCAGTTTTCTTTAAGCTTCTAGGACAGGATCTGCTTGACAAAGGTTAGGTCTAGCTTTGCAGAACTGGAATCTGCTGCAAATTAGGTCTTTGTGAAGCATACAGCCCCAAGTTCAGCCTGGGACTGGGTCTATTCCTCTTTGTTAACACCAAGTTTCTGGGAAAGACTATGAAATAGAAAAATCTCTCCCATCCCTCTTCAATGACCTGTTTTCCCCCTTTTCTTTTGTAGCAGAATCTAAAAAGGAGGTGAAAGATGGTTTGAGTGAGGTTATCACAGGCATAAAACAATACTTCGAGGAGTTTCAGACCTGTTTCCATGCTGTTCTCCTGTAGCCACTGCACAGGCTTTCAGAAATTGTTTCCCTGTCCTTTTCACCTTCACACTTCTCTCTTCCCAACAGGCTGAGGCCAGAGCACCAGAGGAAAGTGGATTAATAATTTTTTTTCTTCAGCAATCTGGCATCCTGTCTTTGCTTCCACACTTTTGATATTCACCAGCACCAGTGAAAAAAAGCAAGAAATCTGAAATTCAGGGCTTGTTAGGTAAAACAAAGAATAACTATGTCAATTATGCTGATTCTGAGGATAAATGTTTGCCTTTTTTTTTTCTTAAGGCTGCCGATGGATTCTAACACTGACTAGGGATTTAAAATATTTCATCTATTTTTAAGTGCTGTTGGCAACCTAATTTTGACTCAATAGTTCCATGATGCTGAAGGAAAAAGAGAAAAAGAGTAATTGCAAAACACAAAATAAGCAGAAATGGTTTCAGTGAGGTGTTTTGATCACTCCCATGAGCTGTTTTCTTGCTGTGTTGTGCGTGACTGAAAATCAGAAAGCGAATCTGCCTATTAACAAATGGGAAGCTGACCAAACCACTTTCATCACACTGCAGTAAAAACAGAGAACAAGGGAAAAATAAACTTAGGTGATTAGAATTATTTTCCTGCTGAGAAAGATACTTCATGAATGATACAGGAAAGGTTTCCTGATAAAGAAATTAAAAATTCAAATTGTTTGAACGGGGAAAAGTTAAACAGATTCCCGTGGGTGGTGTCACGGATTGGCAGTGAAGGAATGGCCTTTGGATCTGCTCCCAGGATAGTCCCTGAGAAGGGACTCCATCCTTCCCCATAATCTGGTCTCTCTGTATGCCACTGGTTGCTTTTGGAGTAAATTGCAAACCTGCCCAAGGAGTTGAATAAACAAATTTCTGCTTGCACATGTGTGTTCATTAGGAAAAAAAAAATGCTGAATACTTGGCAGCCTGGCATTTCATAGTATCACAAAGGGATTTGAGAGATGAACAGCTACAGCAAACCCTCCGTGGAAACCAATATCTCCACTTGTGGGAAACGCAAAGATAACAGGCAATTGTGACTAAAAATGCAATTACTACAGGAGAAAAAGATTCACTTTCCTCCATGTGCATAGAAATCATGAAAAGATGTTTTCGTCCTAAGCCAAGAAGGCCTGAAGCTCAGTTTTATTCTGCACTTAGAACCGGTAATAATCTCTTTTGCCTATTATGCATCTCCTTGAAAAAAAAAAAGTGCTCTTTTCCGTCTCACCTAGAAGGGTCTCAACTTCTAGGCAATTACTTTATCAGATGCAGAGAAATAGGATAGAGAAAGAAAATATTTTACTTTGAGCATTTAAAGTTCCTGTTCTCTCTCTTATTTTTCTTTCTGTCTTTAAAGATCAGATTTCTACTGCAACATGAGTGTGGACAAGACAGAGCTTTACAAGTTTTAAAACAAACCATCCTACATTTTAACCACAAGCAAAATTTAAGAGGAGCACAAGACCACTCAGCGCAGAGAATAAGGAAGGCATGTCCTGCACATTGTGAGATGGTCAGAGCTGGTAAAACCCTACGTAAATCTCAGCAAAATGCCTTGTCTGTCACACCGTATTTGCTGTGGCATCCCTGAACCTGGCAGCTGATTGCTCTTACTTTAGGTAGAGAAACTCAACCTCCTATAAGAGGGTATATTTTCTGATTTTTCCAACCAAAGACCAAAATATTCACATGCAGGGCCCACACACCTGGGGTAAGCTGGATGCAGGGGAGCTTTGGGAGTAATGTGCAATGATAGCTGCTCTGCTGACCTCCTCCACTGTAGGATGAGGGCCTGTCTCTTGAAAAGAGGCCATGGGAGAGAGATCTGCTCATGATCCACATGCAACTGAAGAGCCACAGTGTGGCCGTTGCCACTTTAACCAGGCAGTTTCTCCTGTGTATTTCCTATTTGACTTCAACCTTTCACTGGTAGCTCCAAACCCATGGACTGCAATTAGGCTCATTTGCAACAAATCCAAATTAACTTCTACTTCATGCAATGTCTGTTTGCACCCGGCGTTTGGAATTGCAAAGGTATCCTTTGGAAACAAGCCGAGACCACAGAGACAATTCAAAGAAGCAGGGGGAAGAGGAGTCAAAATTCAGAATTATGTACTTTTTTTGGGTTTGGGACCTTGTAAAGCCCAAAGTTTTGCAGTCAGACCTCTCTATATGCATTCTCTGCACCATACACATTTCCAATGGTTTAGAGGGAAATAGCACAGGAATGAGGAGCCATCTTCATGGCCCTAGGTGTAGCATGGGAGCCTGAGGGCTCTCTTGCATTATCTTTTTGCTGCAATTGCTCCTAATTCAACATGCTGACCTCCAAATACAGCATACTGGCCTTCTGACTGCAAGTCAGTGTATGATGTTGACCTCCCATGACTGTTCTGTGAGTGAGGTCAGCTGAGGAACACCTCCTTAAGATTAAGTGGATAGAGGCCCATGATTTGGCAGAAGGGATAAAGACTTGGTGCAGCAGACACATTCTTGTCACACAAAGCATTGCTCCTGCACAAGAGAGACAGAGTGCTTCAGTGTTCCTGAAAAGCCTTTTGGTTAAGAAGAAAATAGCTTAAGAATTGAAACTGTTGCCTGAATCTGTCACTGACTCAAATACAGAGAATGAAACTATTGAAAAATAGGTTGTTTCTTTCACCTGAGACTTTCAGTGTGAGGCTGAGCTCCACCAGGGGTGAGGACCATAGCCAGTATGTGAATTAGCCGGTAGCTGGGATCGGCTCCCCAAGGTTTGCTCAGAATGCTTTCAGGGTCAGCAATGACCATGGCAGGGAGGACAGCGAGATCGGGGCATGGCAGGTGAATTGAAAGAAGAACCAAATTTCCAATCTATTTTTAAGGTATTATATTAGCTTGGGTAGTAGGTACAGCTCAGCAAAACCCTGTGACCATCCCTTTGGTAGGCTGTGAGTAAGAGATATCATCATTTTACAACAGCTGCAAATCATGGCTGTGCCATTACATCTTGTGAGAAAACACAGCTGCTTTCTGAGCAAATAACGGTCCATTGATAGGCAGTGCTCTGACTTAGGAGAGGTTTGACAGTGTATAAAGCCTTTCAGCAAGGAAACTGCTGTAAATCTTGCCCAGGCAGGCTGAAGTATCTGAAGAAATACTTACACTTCACTGATCACCAAGCCTTAGATTTGTGATAAGACAGAAATCATTGCCATCTGATCCGCTAGCCTGTGAGATATGAATCAGAGTCTATACCTTGTCTGGAGTTGACAAGATGTATCCACGTAACAAAAAACATCACCTGTCTGACACCTCTGTGGGCAACCCCAAGAGAAAACAGAAAGGGTGATGTGGTCCAGGCTGCCCTCTGGTTCCTCCAGGGCAAAGCTGAACCTTGCTGGCAAGGTGAGGAAATCCCTGCTAGTGATACCCTGCTGAACTGGAGGTCTTTAATGACAATGCAAAAAAAAAAAAAAAAAAAAAAAAAAAGAATTATATATCTACCTGATTTTGGTAGCATCATCCCCATCAGATAAGTGCTTTGCACAAAATCAGCCCTAGCTGGTGGGGTTATAAAGTTTGAGTGAAGAAACTCCAGCTTTATACTCTCAATAAAGAGCACAGAACAACCTTCCCAGGACAAGATCTTTAAGTGTATGGCAACTTTCAGTTCACCTTTCACACTTGAAAGTGTGTGTAACTGTACAAAGCAAACACAGCCCTTTCTGGTGAGTTTTGAAATAAATTGTCATCCACACTTAAACATATTGCATCGTACTACATTTCCCTGAGGCCCCTGATGTTGTTACTATCCTGACAGACACAGCCACCTCCCAAATTACACTTATTCTGACCTTATGCACACTGACACAGAAATGCCTTTAAGACAATGTTTTATCTCAGAGGTGCTGCACATTCACATACATTCACAAACACACAAAATTATGTCAGCCATTTAAGTAATCCTTGCTGTCTTTTAAAATGCCTCTTTTGTCTTTCTGTAACCAAAGGCTTTAATATTCAAATGTTCATGAGCACCAGCTTTATTAAAATTAGGGCTTGGGGAAATGGTTTTGAAAAGGAGAAATGAATATTACCCAACCATTTAAAAGATGCTAATTAATGGAGTTCTAAAGCCCAGGGAGGCCGTTTGATGGAGCAGAGATTCTTCTACTAAACAGATTTGTAACTTAGCAGTTTGAGTGGCAGAGGTGGAAATAAGAGACGAGTAAAATAAAATGCAAGTAGGTTAAAAAGAACAATCCTCCAGGTATTAGGAGGACTCCAGAGTTTAGTTCTGTGCCGGCAATTTGAGTTGTCTGCCTACAAGCTCGAAGCATGAAGATTTTTTTCCTGACCCTGACACAAAACAGTTTGTGTCACTTCCCTGCTGGATCTGCCCTGTGCTGGGAATGAGAAAGAGTAACCCACACGGTGTTCAGCCCCGGCCAGCCCAGAGCAGTGGCTGCCAGCTGAGACTGTGCTGCAGGAGGCACCGGGGGACTTATTTGAAGATAAATCTAATCTCAAGGGTACATGGGCATATTCATACACAAGTGCACAAGGAAAGAGCTTTGCATTGGGAGCAGCAGCAACACACCAGAATGGTCAGAGCTTTCCATGTAGGCTTTTTTATGATTATTTCACCCGAGTGTGTAAAATCAGGGGAACCTCAGCAGCCCCCCACTGTCATACTCCCCTAAATGCTGCCTATCACTTCTACTCTCAGCATAACTGAATTCATATTTATATCTGTACCACTGACCATAGGTACTAATGTCCTAATTTTTTCTCTCTGTCTCCTACTTCCCCCTCCTTTCCTGTTCTTCTCTCTGTGCGCAGATACAACCCTGGGTCACGAACTGAAAATACTTCATGGACTAGAGGAATAGGTTCTTTTGGTGAGCCTATGTACCTACATAACTACTCCAGCACTGTAGTAGAAAAGACATCTCCGAAGTCTGACAGTGATTTGTAGCTGGAATTTCAGTCAGAGGGTCTTTTTTACTGATGCAGTTCTTGCCAGGTCAGTTGCTGTAAAAAAGCCAGGGTAGCCTGGTGATTTGATTTATCCAAGAAGGAAACTGAGAAAGGAAAAGCAGCAAGAGAGACAGATGCTGGGAAAAACCTCCTCTCCAGGAGGTATCTTGGGAGGAAGGAATACTGCATCCTAGAAGCACAACTGCCTTCCACAGCTGTTGCTGAACGGAGTGATGAATTTTAGAGGAAGAGTTTGCTGACCCTGTTCAGCTGGATTTAATCCATCACTAGGACCTCAGAGCTCCAATATATGCCCATGCAGCAAGTAGATGAAGGAAGTTACCTGTATTCTGTTTCTTCCAGGTGGGAGCTCTGTCCTTGTCCTCCTTGCCTACTTTTCTCTCGTGAACCTGCTTGCTGAGCCAGGCAGGTCACAATGCATACGGCTGTCCCCCACTTCCTAGTAATTGTGTTACACTAGTGCCAGGTGGTGCTGCAGAGAGCAACACCTTTGTGTGCCGTTCACCAGGCAACTTCAGAAGAAAAAGACAATTTATCATCCAGATATAATCCCAGCCTGGAGAAAATAATAGGAAGAAACAGGACAAATGAGGGAATCAATAAGGAGCCAACCATAACCTCAACCAACTCAATGTTCACATGCTGTGCCTGCCTTATTCTTTCATTTGCTATTCTGTAAATAATGCAGAAAGCAAATATCAGCCCTTGCCCTCCCAGTTCCATCATCTTGCCATTGCCAGATGGCATTTTAAGTAAGTGTCCCTATTTCCCCCAACCCACTTGATTTCCAGGCCTTGAGCTGAAGCTAGACACCTTCATCCCTTCCTGGCTCCAGATCCCAGCAGGGACAAGAAAGGGAAGCTTTGAAAGGGTCCTGGGAAGCAGGAGCCCGGTTACAGCTTCCAGTGAGCAGAGGGCTGGTTGAGATGTGTGTCTCAGAAACACTCCCATTAGTAATACCATGCCTGGCAATTGCTGGGTGTTGCTGGCAGCATGACAAAAGCAGAAGGAGAAGTAGTAACCCAAAACGAGGTCAGAGAGATAGGTGGCTTTCTGGATATATAATAAATAAAGCCTCCCTGGTCGCTTCCTCTACTCAACCAATATTCAGGGTGTCTTCTTGCATAACTTATACCTCCAAGGTGAGCACTAATCCTACCATCCTGCCCGGTCTACAGCACCAGGAGGAAGACTCCCGCCTCTGAGACCCAACCTGGCTTTTTGGGGGAAATCAGGACAACCACCACCACAAAGGAGCAATCTATAGCAATGCACAAATGGAGCTCAGAGGGGCTCGGCCCTCTCAGCTGATACTGTCACTGCCCTAATGAACTCATTCATGATTGATTTTCCATATTCAAGCTCTTATTTTCTCTCTTTTTCTTTTTAATTCCCAAGCCAAGTACTCCTGGTTCAAAGTAAGTTCCCTACACTTTCCTAGTTGTTTTTTGAAAGTCTCCAGAGTGCTATTTGCTGGAGAGGACACCCCAAACAAGTACAGGGCAAAGGCCATTTAAGTCTGTGAATATCCCTTAATGTTTGTGAGGAGGCCAACATCCAAGCTAAGGCCTCTTTCTGTAATGGCGCCCTGCTTCTTCTGACCTGAGTCTGAATTAAGGTTTAGACGTTTGACCTCAGCTCGAAGATTTGAGTCTGTCCTGTGGCACATTGTCTCCTTATGTTGGTGATATTGAGACTGCAGACCTCATATTAGCTCAGTGCAATTTGTTTACATTACATTAATCTGCACAGGGGTTTGTATGCCACTGCTGCCTTTCCTTGATCAGCCTTGGCTAAAGAATCCGCTTTGGCTGATGTGGTAAAAGCTTGAGACATTTAAAGCGAGAAGATCTGAGGGTCTGGATAAAACATCAGGTCATGGAGGCTTAATATGTTATTGGACATCAGCGGAGCAAACATAGCTGTCCATACATATGCTCTTTGCCTGGAGCTAATGCAAAATAATATGATGTATCTTCACTTTGTTTCACTGTCAGCTAAGTTAAATTGCATTATTATATCTTTGTCACAAGCCAAGAACGTGTGCCCAGACTGCTACCTCAGCTCTTCTGATGTTTGGTAACTTGTTAAGTTGCTCTTGCTTGATCATGTGTCAGAGCCTGGAGTCCTTCGCAGCTGTCATGAAGTCCTTGAGAGTCCTGGTTTTGTTACCCTGGGATGTATTCTTATTTGCAAGGACTTGTGGCTGCATATAGCACACATTTACATGGGGAGTGAGAGATTGGATGCTTTTTATTGATCAGGAAAACCAATGTACACCTCCCAAGAGACCAGCACTTTCTGATTCAAGCCCTTTCAAGTCCTTTTACAAGAATTAAAAATAAAAAAATAAAAACTGAAAAGGGATTTTAAAGAAGAAAAAGGTTCTGTCAAATCTATGATATCTGCAAAACTATAAATAGAGAGATACTTTTTAAGTTTATAGAATTTCATCATTTTCAGAGAGCTATTGGGAGGAACAGCATGAAAAAAATGGTGTCTGTTTCTCTAGTAAAATATAGATTGACCCTCCTAAAGGAAGACAGTTGGCAAGAATTATATGATCTGAGACAGAAAACAGCAAAAATTCAGAGTTTATATAAATTTATCTTTTTAACTTATGTCTCAACTCCAGCAGCCTGCCATAAAGAAAATAAAACGCAAACTGGAAACACAGGCTTGTTCTAATAAATGCAGGGGGGACGAATAAAACTAACAAATATATTTGTTTCCCCACTAATCCCTCTTCATTATAGGACATAGCTGTTTTGCTTAATAGTCACAAATGAATCCAATATGAACTCAAACAAAGGGAGGTTTCTTTTCTGTTTGTAGATTAAATCATTTGTAAAAATATTTCAAGTGCAGTCGGTGTCCATGAAGTCAAATAAAACCTCTGTCTCACACAAGCAAAAATTTACCATAGCGAGTATCTTTCTATGACAACTGGTAAGAGGTAATTTTTCCCTGGAGCCAACTTCCATTGGATCAGTAATGCTCCAGGCTACAGCAGAGAGAGTTTGCGTTAGGATCTGTGTACCACCATGCATAATAATGAATCACACCCTACATTGATTTAGTAAACCAATAGGTTTTATTAACTCAACAATGAGATTAAAATGGATTAAAAACAGGAGAGGGGTTCTATCATTGTGATGGTAGTTTACCCCTGATTCTGCAGCAAGTGCAATTCACTTTTTGTTTTTAATACCTGATTAGACTCCTCTCAGTACTGCTGAAATGTTTTCTCCAAGGGAAAAAGTGTAGCGGATGTAGACGAATCCTATACCCACATGTAACTACATAGAGGGCAAGCAAACAAGCCCACTTTAATCAGAGTTGGGACTTTTCAGTGTTATCCCAGACAAAGTAGTCAATGATTTTTCTTGGCAGGGAGTTCTGAAGCCTCCTGTGCTAAAACACATAGAAAAGGCAAGGAAAGCGTTGGCTCAGCCCTGATGCTGGGTACGCCTGCGCTGCCCTCCTCACCCCTACAGCCAGTGCCCGCAGTGCGGCAGAGGCAGCTGGGTCGCAAGCTGGCTTTAAACTGTGCAACTATGGCAGTGCCACGGTACTGAGCGGCAGCACGGAGCTGTGAGGTCTGCCTGAGAGTAAAGTAAATTAGGTCAAGCAGAGCTGCATTGCTACCGGTACCCAAGTGGGCAGTTTTAAAAGCCATGAATACTTCTCCACTCTGTTATCCCTAGCTGAGGTTTGTGCCTGTCCAATCAGTTTCAGCACATTCAGGATGCTACACCACCCTTCCGCAGGACTTCTTTGGGAGTCCTTCAGTGCAAACCAGTGGTTTTCAACCTACTGACCCAAGGATGCCTGGGCGTCTGTGGGTTATTTCTGAAGGATTTGCAGTGGGCAGCTATAAATCGTGCAAAACCGTAAAGCTATTGGTGGTAGGCTCAGAATTACTGGATAAGGTTTACACATGGCAAGTAAGTAGGTTTTAGAGGCCAGTAAAATGAAAAAGCTTGAAAGACACTTGCATACAACTTGTCCTAGAGTCTAGGGAGAAGCTAGGAGAGATTCCCGTTCTGCCTGTCTGAACCTTCTACCCAAATGCTCTTTGGACTGAAAATGGATCTTAATGGAGATTCCTGTTACTGCGCAGGTGGTTCTGAGTCCAGCCCAGTAAAGGCCAGTATTGTAAGGGTTGACCTATGGGGTATGGAAGCAAAGAAGACAGGGCTGCATGAAACCTAAAGGAAGTTTCTAGTCCCCCTCCTGAGCCAGGAATACTAACATAATGAATATTTAATTACTTTAGTATGTTTTTTGTATAAATTGTGTGTAATCATCACGTTATGACGTATATATGCAATAAAATTAAGCAAATATTCAATGTCTCTTCACAGATAAAGCTAAAATAAATCTAACTCTCCCTTCCTGAGTTAATCCACCATGAACAACTAGATCAATAACCATCCTTCTAAGCCATCATTCACCCACCTCACTCCTTCTCACCTCCTCCTGTTTTCTGTGAGAGGTTTGATTTAAATTGCCAAAAACTATCCTCACAATCACTGTAATTATGACATTCATTATTATTGATATTTGTTATTAGACCAGTAGAGGAAATGTTTTTTCTGTCTGTGGGAATTTGCAAGATTTTGAAATTATTTTCCCTGTTCTGGATTCATCGGTGTTTGTGAACCAATAATCTGAAAAAGTACAGATCAGATCAATGCACAATTCATTTAGATACCTTCAAAACATTTCATTTAGATGGTGGTGAGCTGTCTGAAATAAAAACATAATTAACTTAGCTGTTGAAAATGAGGAAATAGGATGTTTTTGCAATTTAAAAAAATTATGGTTTCTTCAAATGGGGAAATTCATTTAGACTGAGCTCATCTACAAACAGTTTGTATTGACCTACTGATATTCGCCAACAGGAAAAACATTTAATGTGAAAATTGTCAGCTTGCCATTTACTGTTAAAAGTTTATATAACACATACAAAACTGCATAAAAAGTTATTGCTGGTGTTCTCAAATGGAAAAAGAATGGCCTAAAGGAGTTAGGCACAACCAGGGATTTAGAGTCTGAAACAACTTAGATATTTTTGATACTGTCTCAGCCTTCAGGTCACACAGAAGTGACCTCTAATTCTACAGCTGTAAGAGAGCTTTCCACAGCTCTGAGAATTTTATTCCAAAAGATATAAATTTATTTTTATATAATTATCAAATAATGACCAAGCCCTTATCCATCTTTTTAACATTTCAAATACTCTCTGAATGTGTTTATTTGGAATGAAGCTGATCTCATTACCTTTAACCCAGTTTTGCCTGTTTTAGTCAAGTGCCGTTCATCTCAGATATTTCAGATCCAGCCTCTCAAGCATGGGCAGCTGATACAGACTTGACTTGTCACAGAGTTCAGTCTGTGAACTTGGCAATTGCACGAGCAAGTGACTCATGCCCCAGTTCATGTTTGTCTCTTAGCTCAGACACATTCGTCTTGAGAAGAGCTGTGGAAATAATTGTTTTTTGGGGGTTGGTGGCAATTCTGATTGTATAAGGATATTATAAATCACATTCAAAACCTGATGCCAGCTTCCTTTACCATCTTGCTTTAAAAAGGTTACGTCTAAAGAGGTTTTCTGCTCATTTCTAGCAACTTGAACTTCTCTGACCCTTTGTCTCTTCACTCTAAAACCTTGGGGCATGTGAAGTCTTTACGCCATTGACTGTCATTCCTCCACGAATGCCACAGCGATGTTACCTTTGCCTGGTCTAGCTCCAGCCAGATGATTTTCTCTGTATAAAGCAGTGATGCTGAGGTTCAGCAGGACCTTACTGTGAGCCTCAGCAACAGTAGCAGCTCTGGGAGGAGAGCCTGCAGACCACTTGTTTAACCACCCACAGAGGCATTTAGTGATGGCTGCACCAGCAGCTCCAAGAGGCAGCAAAAACTCCATTGTCTTGGAAGAGTATTTTTGAGCTCTGGAGATTTAAGGATGTATGTGGCAAATTGCCTCAGTTCCTGCCTTTGTAAAAATGGGGTGATCCACTAAACTCCACCAAAGGAAGAGGGTGGCAATCAGCTAATATATTCTGCTGGAGGTGATGGGGAGAATTACTGTGACATTACTGGCATGTAACAGGGTTGGGCAGGGCGCAGCAAGCTCCTTGTGAATGTGTGAGAAATCCAGCAGCACATAGGACGTCTGATAAAATATGGAGCAGGGCTGAAAATAGTATAATGCAAGGAAGAGCTATGTACCTCAAAGGAAGATAAAAAGCAGCTCATAAAATATGGTTCCCAAGGAAATTATGTAAGCTGAGAAAAGAAAAACTACGTGAAATTCCAGCCTGACAGTTTCCTTAGCTTGGTACCCTGCTGCCATGTTAACATGGGTGTTTGACATAGCACTGTGTGGGAGCACTTGCCTCAGGTGAAGAACAGCAATTAGAGCATTTCCAATGTACCATCTATTTCTCCTTAATCTATGTGAATTGTCCTCTGTTGAATAAAAAAGGCTAGTCATATAAAAGGTCTTTAACCCTGCTCCAAGCAGTAGGAGGAAAGGGGAATCTTTCTGAACATACCCACAAAGTTTGTGGGAACAGCCTTGGGGAAAATCAGTCCAACAAATGTCTAGTTCATAGCTAGGTACTCCAGATGGCATCAATATATCATAAAGAGTCAAAGCGAGCCTTTCTGAATGCAAATTACTATTCACATTTTACCTAATTTATGCAAATTAACTCATTCAGTCTTCCACCTAATCCTCTCTGGAGTTACTCCAAGGTTTGAAAGGAAAGATATTCTTCTTGCAAAATATATATAATCCATATTAATTGCTTCTGATGGAGATGAGTGGGATGGACAGCTATTCCAGCAGTTAATACTTTAATCACTTCACCTCAGCAGCAGCGCTGCCTCAGGTGAACAGACCCTGACTATCTGTCCCCATTGCTAACGTAAACGGTAAACGGCTGCGTATCGGGAATTTGGGAAGGAACCGATCAGCATTGAGCAGGGTTGGGGAGAGAGCTGGTATGTGGGCAGATCTGACAGGCAGCAGCCCAAATCGTCTTGGTCACGCAAGCTGGGAAGAGGGCTGCAGGAGGGGGGATGGATCTCAGAGATGGAGCTGCATGGATTGCCCCAGGGATGCTGGGCTTTGCACAGGGATGCAGTGGCAGAGCTGTGAGGGGGGGTAGACTGAACCATGATGAGAGGGACTGAAATGCACCTTCTCACCCCTCGGCAGAGCAGCAGTGATGGCAGAGAAGAAAGGAAGTGGTCAGCACGGCCTCTCTACTGGGCTAAGCCAGAGACATGGGAATACATGGGGACCTGTTCAATCGATGGACTCCAACACATCCTGAGCCCAGCCAGCATCAGCAAGAGGCACTGATGTGCTCTAACACCTTCTCCCCACTCCATCCTGAACCAGGGCAAGAGGATTTGTAGAAGAATGAAAGGATGAAGCAGAAGATGATTGAGTTAGGATGTCTCTCAAAATTATCCTCTTATTAAGAAGCGATTAAAATATATTTGGGCATATTGACTTCAGTCTGTCCTTGTTTTAATGTTTGTGTGTTACCTTGAATAGCTGCTCTTTAACCACACACTGGTACTTATGGATTTCTTATCCCTGTCCCTTGTGTCTGGATGGCTGTGATCAGATACAGAGATAAAATAGAAAGCCTTTAATTCTTAAATCAATGAATTAGAGATTTAATACATTGATATTTCATAGCTTATCTCTGTAGAGAGAAGAGATTAATATGCAAGTACTAAAATGTACTGTGCCACCTTGTTGTACCTGCAGACCTCCGAATAACTCACTCACAGACTGGATTTTGTCAGTATCAACTGAGACCACGTGGCAACCTGTTACACCTGTACCAAAACCCACCCAAATCTGAGTGGCTGAAGCATATATTAGGTGCAACAGGTGAGAACTGGGCCTGGTTTAGATGTACTTTACTCTTATCACCCAAGCCGGTTACACACTTGGCCCAGCGATAGACCTGCATCAAATCACACAATCCTTTTGCATCACCCAGACCAAGGTAAGGGCATTGGCTGATGTTTTTCAGCAGATATTTTTTTCCTGTAGCACTGTCAGTGATGAGTCTCCTTTTGCCAGTCAGGAAAACTTGTCTCTGGAACATTTTGAATTGACATTTCAAATACATTTTTTTTGTGTAAGGTCTGCAGGAAACCTCTGAAGCAATTCGTTGGTGACTTTCAAGAAAGACATTTTTTTTTCTCCTCTATAGGGAAGACATGGGATTTTCTGACAACCCCTAGGAACGGGTATATCACTGCACTGTATAGCTGTATTTATATAGCCTGACTGATGTTGCCTGCTACTTTTCAGAGGTATACATAAGGTTACAAAGTGCAAGAAGGTGGGAAGAACCTTCTTTGCTGTCTAACTATGCATAGTGGTGTTTGTTTGGGTTTTTTTTAATGTAAGTAATATTAGAGCAGAGTACATTACAGTAATTTCCAGGTTATATCACCTGAAATGGCGCTTTGATCAGAATAGGTTGATCACTTTGATGTAAAAAATGGCTATAAAGTGTATAATTCATATAAAACCTCAGAAAGTTGACTTTGCTTGTTCAGACCTCCTCTTCAGCAAGGTGATTACTCATGGGTGTCCAGGGACAAACCTCACACTTTTCAACGCAAGCTGTTACTCATTGCAGGTGCCTGCAGAAGCTCAGCAAATCATTCACGAACTGAGCTGGGTCAGTCAGAGCAAGCCCCACTCTTAAACTGGTTGGAGAGCACCTCTCATTGAATTAGCTTTAAGGCATCTTAGGAAGGAGCCTTGAAAGCAAGGTGCTTAAGTGGATCTTCATCAATTTCTAAACTGATCTACTTGAATCAATACAACTTTTGACCGCTGCCAAGCCACACTTCTTTAAAAGCTGTGGACACTACCACAAAACAGATCTCAGCACCTCTCATTTCCAGAGCTTAGGACTCTGTCCAACAAGTCACTTAAGCTTGGGTTTAAGTACATGAATACCTCATTAACATCCAGGAGACTACCTTAACTAAGGAGTATGTGTGAAGTGCTTTGTTGGATTGTGGCTGTAGATGCTGCAGTCATCGTTGCTAGGTAAAAATATAAGCCAGACAAAGTGTTTCGGCAAGAGGATAGTATGATCTTGAGAATTACTCAACAACAGCAAACTGTGAGAGCAGGAAGATGATTGACTGATTATTTTTCCAATTCAGGGGAACCCATGGGAGCATCTAAATCAACTCCTCCTGAATGCTGCAGGGTGACTTCAGACCAGCCATTAGAGCTCAGTGAAATGTTTTGATTGAGAATAAATTAATACAAAAGTACTGTTTTGGCTAAATGGAAATATTTTCCTGACCTATTTTGATTTCCTCTAATTTTCCATTTCTGAAGAAAAACCCCAAATGAATTTTTTTAAGCTTTATAGATGTTTTTATTCTAATGTGTATTTCCTTTTTATTTCTGGGAAAAGAATCCTGCTTAAATAAAAACATTGTGGCAAAAAATCCAAACAGAAGAACACATGCTTTCATTTTTAGCAATATCCCATCAGGAAAAATAGATTTAAAAATATGTGGTTTTTAATTGAAAGATTTGGATTTTTTTTCTCTCTTAGAAAATACAACTCTTTTTTTAAGAAAAAAGAAGTCTTTTTTTTTCAAGTATGGCAAGTTTTCACCTAGAAAAAAATTGAGTGAAATGAAGGACAGAGTGCCTCTGTCCTACATCTACACAAAATAAACTTTTTTTATTTCCCCACTCACTCTCACAGTTACTTAAAGCTATTGAAATGGGAACTCTCACCTTCAAAGAAGTGCAAGGAGACAACAACTTGCAAATGAAGGGTTTCTTCCTGTCCCATATCAAAAGGGAGGTTTTTTGTCATTCAAATAGTTTTATGATCAAACATATTTTTTTTTTCAAAATCACAGGATATCCAGTTCATGTTATCAGGGCATGATTATACTTTATGCTACAAAGAGGTAAGAAAATAACATACAGGCTAACATTACTGCAAGCAGGTCTTAGGGAGACTCTTTCCTTTTGAGCACTATTTCCCCATAAAGTCAATGAACCAAAGGATGGTCTTACCCCACAGTATTCCCATTTTAAGATGGACTGTAGCAATATTCCCCTCACTTGCCTTGTGCTCATCTTCATGTAAGAAGTCACCAATTATGGTGATACCCTCATTTCCTAGAGACAGCTCATCCTCACCCCAGTGGCTTAGCTCCAAGTACCCCAGCACTATTCAATCAACCACAATTCTAGCTTGTTGCCTATAACCAAATCATATTGATTTTTAATGAGTTTAATTGATTATGATTGTCTCAGAGGCTGCACTGACAGCTTCTTGTCAGAGGCTTGATTGTGTTGTAGAGTTGGAGGGCACATAAGGGGTTAATGAAAGGCTACACAAGTTAGTGGGGAACTGGAAAACCAAAGGTGACCTAGAATGAATACCTATGGAAGAAGCCGAAGATGAATAAAGGCAAACAATTTATTAGACCTGAAACAGGTTATAAAGGACAATAATTGTTTTAAATAGAAAGCTGTTGAATTATAATTGGGAGTAACTGAAACTTGCCAAAATATTGAATAAAACATTAGATATTTTAAATGGTGTTATCTTTACAATTATCATTGGAAATAATTGCAGTGGAGCCCATGAACTGTTGTGAGAGGAGGAAAGTCACCCAGGACCCATTGTTTTCTGCAGTTATTACGTGGAGTGTTTAATGGGGAGGTATTTATAAATACGTGGCAGCATTTTTTCCTGATCTGGCATTTCATGAGTGAATGCCAGTCCTACTAAGGGTGAGAAGGGAGGTAAGCAAGGAGCAAGAAGGAAGCATCTGCTATTTTCAGAGCCATTGCTTTAGAAATTAGTGAAGAAAGTGCACCTCCCTGGGAGTCTTCCTGCCTTGTTTATTGGATTTGGGGGTTTAAAGACATTATCATGGCTGTGCATTGTCATTCTGAGATGGTTTTCCTGAATGTTTTCAGGACAACAAGTACACATTGTCCTTTTGCAACTAGCAGAGTTGCTTGAAAACAAGGAACACTTTTCAGCAAAAAAATAGTGTTCATTCATCACAGCACTCAAAGGTTGTCACATCAACATATGTATTTTTGGTTCAGTGTCAAAAGTTGTAACTGCCTTAACTTGCTAGCTTCAAATACAGTCGTTTCACAGCAGAATTCATGGAAGACACATTACACAGCTTCTCAGCTCTGACCTGAACGTCTGCTCAGATATGGCTATGTACTGTCCTCTCTGGAAGGGGGAAGGTTTGAATAATCATTTTGTAGCAGACTATGGCTTTGTGAAGCATGACATCCTGCCAGAGTTTCAGGGTGATTCACATAATTATTTCACAGGGCTTGATGAAATTTGAGACAGCAACCATGATAGGAGCAAAGCAGCATTTCACCTACAAAATCATCTCCACAGATTCTAATCAGCTTATACATGAAAATTAGTTTGTCAAGTTCTCTTCCTAATTGCCATGGGCCAAATTTTCCCAAGCGGACACAAAACAGGCAAGGAATTGAATTGCAGTGATTCAAGTTATTTTTGGTCCCATGGAAATAAACCATTTTCCTTCCCCTTGGTATAGAATTGGATATTAGATATTAGTGTATTAATGCTACGTTTCCTATGGACTAAACTGAGGAAAGAGAAGTATCATTGAAACACCAATTGGGGAAAATTGCTGAAATGGAGTGGCAGATGAAGAGGATCCAAATGATGGCTTTATCTATAAGGAGAGAAAGAGAAGGGTGAATATGGAACATGTGCAGAGGAAAAAGTAGCTGAGCTTTGAGAGACTGACATAAGCTATAGCAGCCTGCTAATATTCCTGAAGGATCTATTAATAACAGGTTGATCTCTTTCCAGATAATTGTCTGTTCTGTCTTAGACTAATATCTACCAAAGTCATATGCTGGGCATCTGGCTTCTTTGTGCTTCTTCTTTTGAAGGACAAATTAGAAGGGGGATTTTGCTTTCTAATACAGTTTACAAAACCTTTCATGTTCCACATGGGCAGAGAGAGCAAATGAGAGTCAACTGAAGGGGAAAGGATTGATTGTGCAATACCCTGGGCTATGCCTATGCTCCACTGCCTGGTGTGAGAGGAGCTGAGCAGACTGCTGGTGAAGGTTGAGCATAGCTGGACAACTCCAGGTGCTCTTTTAGGGTGCAGTGACATGTCAGAGTTAATGGTTGTGAGCTTGAACCCTGTGCTCTGTGTAACACCCTAATGCGATACCTCCTAGGAGTGTCAAACACCAGCAGATCCCCTTTCTGTCACAAGCTCTTACACTGACGTGCCTGTGCAATTTTCACAGCTCTGTGTCTACAGATGTATCTCTTCCCACAATCTCACCTTGAGTATTTAGTCTGGGGCAGTTGGTCTTCTCATTACTAGTAACAAACACCTACGTTCACATGATGTGGGGGCTTCTCTAAAGGAAGTATACTTTCCTCATCATTGGAGCTCTTTCACTGTGACAGAAAAATAACAGCAAGTGGACAATGAGTTCATACCATTTATTTGGATCCGCAGTGATTCTGCAGTGAAAGGTCTGATTTATCTTCCTTGGGAGAATGGGAGGCAAGGATCAGAATCTGATGGAAAGAGCCCTTGCTGATGCAAGTGATGCAAAACTGCTGCAAGGATCCGTCAGTAACTGCAGAAGCTGGGACATCATGGTTGATTGTTATTGTCCAATTTCCAAACTCCTCCAAGCTTGTCTTAATTCTTTTTTTGAGCATAAAGTGCTGTGTGATGCATCTATCTGGAGATTGTGCAGGGTGAATGGGGGGAGCACGCAAATGTAAATTATAAGCACTAGTAAGAAAGGAAAGAAGAACTTGCTAAAGATGTCTAGACACCACAAAGAACAATTAGCCAGGTTTAAAATTCTGCCAGCAAGTATACACGGCAGGAAACACAAACATAAGTAGAGCAAGAGCCACCAGGCTTCACTTGGCTGCCGCCACTTCATCAGGGCTAATTAAAGTGTTCTTCCCTGAGTCCTTAAAGAGATCAACAATGACAGCAAACAATTTCAAGTGAGGTGCACTAGTCTAAAGTGAGGAGGGGGAAAGCAACAGGGACATAGCAATCTATCTGCATTGCAAATTCCCATCCAGATATGCTCAGTGGAGAACATTCAAAGCTAGGTGAAGCAAGGCCAAGACAAGGCAAAGGGATGCTCTCAAGCTAATTTGTGTTGCCATACCATTTGCCACATCTGAGGCGGAAAGGACTCGACTGTCTGCAAGGTCCTAGCCATGCTCCTCATGCACGTGTCACTGCTCATGTGCTGGAGTTTTACTGCCACATGATGCAATCACAAATTGTATTTGCCATGTCCTCCTCAGCGAGTCTAGATTTAAGGTGCATGTATGCATGCACTGCAGCCAGGCAAGAAAAGTGGTAGCAACGCTCTTAAGCAAGCACGTGCACATCTGTAGAGGCACTGAAGGTGGAGGCTTCTTCTCCAATCATTTTTCATTGCCCTGTCCATTTTCCATCATTTTCATAATGAAGTTGCCCTGTCTCCCAGCACTTTGGAAGAAGGATCATGGGACACTGGTGATTTGGAAGTTACAGTTTCAATCATGTCATGAAATATAATACACAATTCCAGGTGCATAAAAGAGGCAAATGAAGTTTGTGCAGACAATCCTACACTTTCTGAAGTTTCCACTTTGCAGCCAAAAAATGCAAATGTGCATGTGTCGGATATAGATACATCAAAACTAAAGTCACAGGTTGGGCCAAAATCAGGTTGGCAGCTTCCCTTTAAACAGTTTTATGGATCATTAAGTACCCCACAGGAGGCTGACTACATCAACTACATTTTATTGATAGTCGAGAGTTTCTAACCTGAAACAAAACAATTATTCATATTAACCAGAGGCTGGAATAAACCGCCCCAGACCAATGTCCCCTCAGAACACATGCAGACTCTAAATCCAGTCTCAGATTTATTTCTTGATGTATTTTTCTGTTCACCCAGGATTATAATATCCTGGTGAATTCTTTCTTTAAACAGGTTAGCACAACTGTTTTCCTGTGAAGGTCTTTGGCAGGCAAATAGACAGGATTTTTTACATATGCTCCAACAAAATGTCAGCATATCTGTATAAGTAATACATATTCCTCTAAGAAAATCAATGAAAATGAGCTTATCTTACCAGCAGAACCAGCCTTCACAGTCCTTTGTGTCACGCTTTCACATGAAGTTCTATGTTCAGAGGCAAGGTGAATGGTGCCTATTTACTGCCTTCTGGCTCAGATAACTAATACACCAGTGAAACTTTGGAGATTCAATGCTACAAATTCCCAAGAAGCACTTTAACTCTCACAAATACTTTCAAGGGAAACAAATATGAGCTAGTGTACATTAAAAGTGTTAATTTACTCAGTACTTAGCTCATCACTGAACACTTCACCATCTCCCACAAGACCCACCTCCCTTAGGTTGCTGGGCAATCCTATTTATCCCTATTTCACAGATGAGGTACAGTCTGATGAAGGACAAATGGTTTTCAAAAAAGCCAAATATCCTCAGTCATTACTAGCTTCCCAGAAAACTCCAGCCCTTTAGACAGGGAAACAAACTGGAAAATCTGCCTTATATGCTGCAGTGGGAGCTAAGCTCTTCTGAATGTGTTTCGCATATGCAGGACCTCTCACAGTCCTGTGAGACTTGACCAGTATTGCACAGGAAAGCAAGGTAGCTGCCCAGCAGAGGAGGTTGCTGAACTTGGGTCTGCCAAAATAATGACCTGATCATTAGACCAGCAGATGACTAAATAATTTTAACACTCACTGCAGCATCAGCTCATCTGATCTTGTCATTCAGCCAATGCTAATCTGCTACCACCAAAATGAAGTCATCCAGCCCTAAAAGTTCACTTATTACTTGCAGTTTGTTGTTCCAGTGAAATGTATGTGGGATTTATTGCATCACTACCATATTCCTCAAAAACCCAGGGCAAAATCAGAAAAAATCCTGGACAGGTAATTTAAATGCACACAAAGCTCCCCTCAACTCAGCTATATCTCAATATTTTTCTTTTGGTATGCAAGTCTTCACATAAAGAAGCTAAATCTGGGAAGCTTCTGAAGTGATAAATGAGTTATGAAATGGGAACCTCCATTACAGGCTGTCTACTTAATTATTTGACAAGTTAATTAATCTCCTAAGCAACTGTAGAACTGCTGTTTCCTTGGTAAGTGATGGAAACAAACTTTGGCAGATCCCATAGGTCTTAGCACTATAGTATCAATAAGATTCTAGAAAGTTATGAGTAACAGACCCTACATGAGGTCAAACTGCATCCATAGGAGTAACTGGAATTGCTTATTGCCTGAAGGTGCTTATGTTGCTAATTATTCTCCTGCAGCTAATTGTAGTTTACCTGTTTAGTTGTGGCTAAGTTTTCAAGAGACGCCTTTATTCCCTTCAGAAAAATACCAAATCGTGATAGGAAAGGACAGAGCCTCCTGCCTCGTTACAACAACGGCACTGTTTGCCTCTCCTCAACAGACAACACAATTACAGCTGACACAATAATTGATGCTGAAGTTTTCCAGTGAGAAAGATGGACACACATTATTATCCCATCAATCTTGTTCCACATGGTGTCTTGTATCTCTGTTTTTTCCTACTGTGGCGGCAAATTGACTGAAGCACACCGAACAGTCTGCGTTCCCAAGGGTACCTCGTGACTGAGTAAGGGCATCTTACAGGGCACGAGGAGAAAGGTGAGCCCCGAGAAAAGATCACTCAGTGTGAACTGAAGCCAAACTTACTTCCACCACCTTCTTTACCTCCTTATGTCCGCATTCCATAGTATTCATTTCAAAGGAAACATGAGAATGTCCAGCATCTACTTATTACACGTGCACTGAGCAACTGTTTGACCATTAACAGCAACTGTCCCTCATTCATACCCAGTTCTGAGTTTAAACACAGACTCCGATGAGATATCTGCTGGGTCTGTAAGTTCACAGAAACCACAATGTGAATGAGTTATGTATCTATCTGACAACTCTCCAGTCATCTAATCAAAGCTTGTTTTGCCCAGTTTAGAATAACATTTGGCACCTGTTTATGTGTGTTTACTGCATTTCATGTACTTCATAATGTCTACATCCAAATCACGGAGTCGAGCTTAGTCCAAACCCTACATCTACTGTTTCCTATCTCTTCTTAAAAACATTTTCTGTTCATATCTGAAGGATACCTGATTTCTACCTGTCCACTGCTTTTCCAACAGCTGAGCAGAAAATTATTTTCTTCAGTTAATGACAGGAATGTGATTAGTCTACAAATATAATCGCATATTCTGTTTAAAAAAAAAAATAAAGCCACTAAAATACAGTGTTTGGCACAGCTGTATTATTCCTGTAATGAATAATCACTAAAGATATTACTGGATGCAGTTACCATGTGGCAATGTGAATAAAATGCTTTAGATGGAAAATTGTACTTCAAGAAAATGTATGCAATAGTACAAAAGTATTACTGTCCATTAATATGTATTAATTCAATGAAAAATGCCTGACTGAGCTGGTTTACATAGATTAGGATGGCAGGCAGTGAAAGGAAGCACTTGGACTTGGTTAAATGGGCTTGGTGAAGATGGGAGGAACTCTAATCCAAAGTGTAGAATCAAACCACCAAGACAGGCTGCCCAGCTACGCTGCTATGGTTTGTTCCTTCTCTCATTCATATCAGTGTTTTTATTATGATGAGGAATCAGCATTCAGTGCTCCTGATGCATTAACTCTACTCAGTCCTCTTGAATCTGTATTTAAAAGCTTTCTATTTGAAAATAATAAAAATAAGACAATCTCCACAAGGTAGCTACTTTGCAGGAATCATCTCATTTGCTTTAATGTCTCCAGGATGCAGAATCTGAGCTCCTGACATGTTTGTCATTGTCAAGACAAGCTTATCTGTGCCTAAAATACTCAGATAATTCACTCATTACTCTAACTTCTGTGCACGACATGCAGGGTTTGTTCCAGCTCCCCAAACTGCACCAAGTGGGGTATTCCCACAGCCTTGAGGGGGAGCTTTCATTGAGACACATCAGTGTTTCGAATTATACCAAATGCACCCTTCTGTCCAGGCATGGTTAGTTACACATATAAAAAACAACAATTTTGCTCTCCCTTCTGGCTAGCAATCTTGTTATGAGACAAACTGTTACGGTAGTCATATGCTCAGCATAAGATGTAGTTTTCCCTGAGTTTATTTGAAAAACACACAGTACAATTCCTGAAATAATCCATCATTTTGGTGGCGCTCTCAGTCCCACCACCCACACAAAGTCCCACTTTTGGTGTGGGGCTGGCTGACACCTTCACTCTCCTCTGCCTGTGCAAGGGGGGAGATAATGTTGGAGAAGGTTTAGGTGAGGAAAGGCAGAGTACTCACTCCAGAGGTAGCCTTGGTTGGAGGACAAGGTGGTCTAGTGGGGATCGAGTCACCAGGGATGGGGTGTGAGAAAGGAAGAAGAACCAAAAGAATTTGGGGGTCTCAAGATTACTGGAATATCAACCAACAACAGGTGTTTGGAGGCAAAATATGCATGTGATGGGTTTTGAGGACACAGAAGTGTATCCTTTTCACTAGCAAAGTAAGAAACATCCCAAACAAAACCAAAACTCCTCTGTGAAATGCCCATGCTCAAAGCAGGATCAGATCAGGATTGAGCAAGAACCTAGAAGCAAAACTCTGGTGCATCAGTTCTTTAAGGGACAGAGTTACAATAGCTCTAAGGGTCAGGTTAGAGATCTCTGTTACAGTGTGTCCTGGTTTCGTGAGGATAAAATTTACAGAATCACTTTTCTGTTCCATGTTGTTTTAGTTTGTGGCCAGCTGTGGTGATCAAGGCCATTAGCAGTGAAAGCCAGGGCAGCTGCCCCAGGCTGGCCCACAGGTGTGTTCTATAACATTAATGTCAAGTTCACTATAAATGGGAAAGCTGCTAGGGAGGGAGGTTCTTTGCTCTGTTCTCTTCTTCTGCTGCTCTTCTTCTCCTCTCTTCTCAACAGTTATGATGCCTGGAGGAACTTGCTACCACTTTATGAGCTAAGTATAATTTTGTGTCCTTTGTGTTAACATTGATATTGGTTTTCTTATTTTATGAAATCTGTTTAAATTTCAACCTACAAGTCTCCCTTCTTTTCCCAATTCCTTTTCTTGGTTGGAGAGGGGAGATTGGGTGATAGAACAACTGGTTATTGTTTAGTCCTGGGTGTGGGCTAAATGGAGACACAGTGATAATAATATTTGTCCCAAGAGACAGTTCTTCCATGCTCTGGATAAAGGTTTAGGATGATAGATGTGTTGGTGACCTACAAATTGGGGCAGAGCACATTAAAACTGCCCTGCTATCCTCAAGTGATACCTGTGCATCTCCAGCAATTTTAGTGGTGGCCTTCCTCCAAAAGATGAGGATTCATATCAGTTTGGGTTCAGAGTCAGCCTTTGTGAAGGCAATCAGGACAGGTCTCTATCTCGATAGCTACTAATTCTGCACAGATAAGGCTGATGAACTTTAAAAATAGGAAATAACTCTGCAGTTGGAACAGCACCATGTGTGATCTTCATTTAACCCATTTTGTATGTAAAGTTCTCCAGATATGACCAGTAAAAGATCTGATATTTAAGTAGCATTTATTTGCTTAAACCAACTTAATTTTGATACTCAGTTCTTCCATGCCACTTTCATATTGGGGCACTAGGATATAAGCATGCCTGAAAGAGAGAAAGGCAAAAAGGAGGGCGTTATGTTTAGAAAAAGACCTTTATATACGACCTTGCTGGGACACAAAGGTTATCCAAACCAGTGAAAAATGATATTATAAATGACTACAAAAGATTTACTATCTTCTTTGCCTAAACAGCCTTATAAATTGTATGTCTAATCCCCAGTATTGCCCACATCCTCATCCAATTTCATCTGCCTTGCATAAAACTTAGTAACCTCTCAACAAACACAGCTGACCAACATGAGAGTAAAGAGTGGGGTCCCTGTAGTATGTTAAATCGCTTTCCTCAAATAAAATCTGATGGGATGTTTAATGACCACTACTTATCTAGGAATTTTTGAAATGATGGAGCTTGGATCATTCTTCCCACCTATGCTTTTATGCACATGGTTCCCAGGGCTCTAGTGACATTCTAATAAGTGTATTGAATTTTGAGCTGTTCAAGGGATTTTGTGTATTATTTATGAGAATGGATCAATTTGTCTTTCATGTGAAAGAATATATATAAAATTGAGTTTTGTTGTGGTTGTTTCTTTGCTCAATGTCTCTGATATGATCATGGCTTCATAACAATTTAAATATATTATTGCTAGAGGTATTACAAAATAGGGAGACATTAACCTTCATGTCATAATTCTTGCTCTGCTGAGTAAACTCAAAAGTTTTTTTGTTTGTTTATTGATCCTTATTTTGGAACATAGTAAATTAAGTGAATGCTGTTAAACAAGAGGCCAGAATCCCTTGTAGTTTCACCAAAATGGACTTCAATTAGCTATGCTTCTATGACTATGTTATGATGCTATTCATAGGCAGGTTATGACATTGTCAACAAATCAGTGAAACTTAAGCTCCTGTTATTATCTCGAGCTAAAAAATACAGATTTCTTGTGCATATGCCTTGTTCTCTGTATAATGGGAGTTTCAGCTGATGTGGTCAGAAATGGTGCTGACATGAAACACCTGCAGGTTCCATTGGCATTGTAAGACAGATCAGTCTCAAAATGAGTCTGGGAGATGGAGGCAAGGGGGGAAAAAAGCAGAAAATACAGGCGCTTTGGGATGTCCTAATTTCTGCCATCCCATTGTTCCAGCTGTGCAGCAAAGGGATATTTGCAACCCACTGTCTGACATGTCCACAAAGCCAGAGTCTGTCATGTTCAAAATTAAATACCTATGGACACACAGAGATTGTTTCCTTCTGTGTTATTTCACTGTAGAAAATATAAACGGAATTATCATGCACTGGCTCTTGCAGTAAGAGAATGAGGGGTTATCGAATAAATTTAGTTGATAGCAAGTTCAAAACATACATCAGGAGATTAGTCTGCACACAATGCATTTTTGAACACCTTGCCACGGGACTTTGTGGATGCTAAATATTTATATGGGTTTAAAAATGGCTGGGTAAATAAGGAGGGAAAATTCTGTAAGGGATTATTAAATATAAGGATATCACCTCTAGTTCAGGAAGTTCCTCACCTGTAAACTCTCTTTCAGAATGAAAGGTTCTCTGGCACTATTCACAGCCAGTTTGCATCTAATGGCCAAGTTTGAAGAGTGCTTGATAGAAATAACATCTCAGCTAATCTTTAAATGTCTTCTAAGTTCCTAATAGCAGGGACTGTGAGTAGAGAAGCTTATGCCTTCCCTGATGAAAGGCTGAAGTTGCTCCAAAATGCAGCTATGTTGACATTATCACAATGTCTTGATCTGTTGATGTATACAGCAGGGTCAGAGCCCTACAGGGCTGTGCGGTGTGTAATCCCTGTCACAGCCGTGCTGTTTGTAAGCTCACAGCAGACCGTCCTGATTTAACTCTACTTGGTTTTACTCTATTTTTGCATTTATACCGCTCACTCTACATTATCCTCATGTCTACTAAATGGATTCCCAGTTCAGGGTGTTGAATTGATGTTTTATGGATTAGTGTAGAGGGTGAATTCTTTGAGTCTACTCTGTATAGCAATACCTTTTTATTTTGTTGATGTCAATCTCACCGCTTGTCCCCTACCACTCAGAAAAGATGACCTTTACAGTTTTTTATCCTATTTTGAAATATTTTGATGTTATTCAAAGATTATTCCTTTGTCTTTTTTCTTCAACTAATGGCTAAACAGCTGCAGCAGCACGTAACTTCGGAGCACCCTGCTGCCGTTCTCAAAAACGAAACAATCTGTACTTAAGCCAATTTGCTTGTAAACTCCTGCTTCCCTGCCTCCAGCCTGCTAAACTGTTCATGCCCATCATGTCAATCTGTTTTCCAATGCAGAGATCACTCTATCAGTGCCAACTAACCCGCTACAAACTAAGGCTGCAGGTTATGCCTAGGGAAGAAAAAATAATGTCTCTGACCTCATCAGCTAACTACACTTTATTGGAGCAACACAATTTAGATTGACCACTGAGGTCTGGATGAAAGGCAAGATCATTTTAAAAGGTGAATAGTATGTCCCTGTCATTGGGGTGCAGGATGTATCTCTGGAATCCATATTAAAGGGACTCTCAAAGAATTGTGAATATTGTGTTTCAGTCTGAGCTCCATGTACCTAACTGCAATGCAAAAACAGTGTTAGAAATCTACTTGCACTGGTAAGATATGAAACACTGAGAATGAACACAAATAATTCTGAGCCAAGGCACCAGCAGGGGACTGATAGAACATATAACCAGGAGACTGGCTGTTTGTTTCCTTATTCATACTGTTTTATGATTTCATTTCTCTGTGCTGATTAAAAAGGGACTAAAAAACAGTGCTGGAGATTGAATATTTTGGGCATGTGTTGTTCAAGTTTCCCCAAAACAGCTCTTCCCCAACCAATTCCTTTCTATCTTTAAATTAGCAGGCTTTTTAAAAGCCATTTCTCCTAACTGATATTCAATATGCTGGTGGAATGCAATTGTCCTCTGAAATCTAAGCTGAATGTGTTTATGAATATCTTTTACCAACAGGTGTCTTCTCGTCCTTTAGGTTAAAGTGCTTTTGCCCTCTCCTGGTGTTTACAGCACTACATAGCTATCTCAGCCTTCAAATTTTTAGGCTGTATAAGCCAGGTATTCCTAATTCTTCTGTAGGACTAGCTCTCCATTCTCTCAGTCACATTGTCCTCTTCCACAACTGCTCCATGTTGAATTCACCCCTCTTGACCATCAGACAGCAGATCAGGAGGTATGATCTTGCACAACAGCATCAGTTCTTTTCTGTTTCAAGTAGAACTATACCAGCTGCTATACTCAAACCCCACATTGACTCATTAATGGTGACATCTTATTGGTGGGTCACAGGTATCTTGTCATAAATTTACACTTATGTTTTTCTCCTCTTATGTCATTGCCAAGTGACAGATCCACAGATCATAGTAAAAAATATTGCTACTCTTGCCTAAATACATGACATAGTGGCCTATACTAGTAGATCCCATCCTGTTTCTGTTATTCCAACTCTCAAAATCATCTAACTCTTCTTACAATGTTCCAATGCTTCTTCCCATTTGCAATATTTTCCAGGTTTGTACCCACAGGTACAAATGTTATATGCACTTTTTATACACGGAGTATTCATTAAAGTTTAAGGCAGATTAGACTCCAGGAAGCCCCTTTAGGACTGTCATTACTACCCTTCTTACCTGATGCTTCTCCCTTTAAACTTATTGTTGTTTCCCCTTCAGCTGTTTCATTGTTTGCCTTACAGTTCCTGTGCTAAACCACATATTCGCCAACAAAACTAGTAATTTCTCATGCAGAACCATATTGAATGCTTTACTGAAATCCAGATAGATTAGATCTACTGCATTTTCTTTGTCTAGAAAATCAATTATCTTATCAAAGAAGGATATCGAGTTAGTCTGGCGCTCTCTGTGTCTTTGGTAAACCTGTCTAAATATTTATCACATTTTACATTTACTTCCATGTCTCTAATTATTCTCTCCTTAAGAATTTATTTGAAAACCTTTGTGTAGACAACTCTATTTGTGACCCAAGTGGCTTTGACCTTGGTTTACAGGGACCCTACACAATGTGGTTCATTTTTTGGATTCAAGATTTAGGTATAAATGCCTATACAGTATCATGATGTGCACTCAACTATCTGTGCACAGGGAGTGCAACAGGAGAACTAGAATAACAAAGGCTAAAACCATCAGGAATTCAGGAAGGTGTAAAGAAAGCATCATAAATTCTTGCCCCATTCTTATGCTCCTTTTTAGACCCCTGCTGAGACAGCTGCCCCTGTGCAGCTATTTCAATGGTCTTCTGATGAGGTTGTTCTGAGTTTACCCTGCTTCCACCAAAGTGTACATTGCACTAACAGAAAAGGGTCTCAGAGTGAAGATTCTGGCACAAATAAGCATCTACAAATCTACTGAGACCAACTGAAGTATGTTTTTTGATCTGTTCTGTCTTTGGTGTCCTATCCACATCCCAAAGGGAAATTCAGGTGTGACAAAAGCATCTTCTGCACCATTGCTTGGTATTTTGCTAGCCACTTCACATTCTTCAGAAGAACAGGACCAGAAATTGGTTTTGCTGGGGGAACACCTCAGGGTTAAATATTGTTCTTTTCTTTTTCTCTTTTCTCTTGTCACTCTTTTGTGCCCCATGAAATATACTATCCTCATCCTACTGAAGCTGCTATAAATGAAAGTCTGTCAGTGCTGCCATTAGAAGCCCTATTTTTAAACAGTTTATCATTCGAAGGCAAAGATTCATTTTTGCTCCTCACCACAATTGATGCTGGGTGAAAAAGGTCAGGCACAGGCTACTGTCTAAAATACAGTTCCTTTGAATTTTTAAACACAACCATAACCATCGTTGAGCAGAGTTAGACCAACAAGACTACAATATAAACAGACACCAGCATTTTACCCTATGAAACCAGGTGCAACGCTGGAATGAAAACCTGAGTCTAAAATAATGAATATTGTCATTACCCTTTATCCTGCAAACAGTCTTAACTGGATTCCCACAGTCGGGCTCCTTCAGAGTCTGGGAGATACATGAACCAGATCTGTTTTTGTAATCTGTGCTCATAGAAAAAGAAATTATCTCAGCTCTTTCTAAAGCAGGCAGAAATAGTAGAATTTCCAGGAACCACAGGGAGACAAAGAGCAGAACACAGTGTCAATAACTCCACATAAATTTAAACCTCTGCATAAGCTTTCAGATTCTATTGGGATGAACAGGGAAGAGAGAGCGATCCAGGAATGAAAGAGAGGAATTTGGCCTGCATCGTAGATGGATGATCTGTTGGTAGAAGAGTAAATGTAGGATAGTCCAATGGTAGTTAACCTCCCTGTGTCCGGATTTCTCATTCGTAAAATGAAAATAATGATATTTGCCTTTGTGAAGTACTTTGGGATCTGTGGTGAAAAAGTGATGTATAAAGACAGAAGTTATTTCAAAGGGACAGAGAATAGCAGGGGTCATAGATCTGGAATTACACAATAGACAAATATGGCAGGGAGAACAGTGGGAGTCAGCAGTACCCTATAGTTTGTGGTAGTTTTAATAATGTCGGTGGCTTTCCTGTTGAAGTGCAATATTTCAGGTAATTACTCCATTGCTCACTTATCAGGGAGGGGATGGGAAAGAGTTTGTTTTGCTGGAAGGACATAATTGGAGCCAAACAAAGTAACCTGCTGTGGAACAATTAGCAAATTCACTTATTTTATGTAGTTTTTCTAGAGAAATTCCCAAACTCTTGTTCACTTGGAGGATTTACCAATTTTCTCAGCCATCAGTGACCTTCTGTAACACCAACATGAGTTGGGCAAAACACTTTTCCTTCCCCCCAAAATCTGCATATTTCCCTATTGGGTATGGCACCTTTCATGTGATTCCTCATCAGGCTGAGTGTTTGTACCCATATCTCTCTCGCATCACTCTCAGCCTGTGCCAGAATACAACCTTAGGGGAGCCACAGCCTCATCCTTGATGAACTCCAGCTACTTTCAGGGGTTATGCCTGACTTTGCATGATGCCCTCTCTCATCTTCCTCTGTGCTCCAGCCCAGTGCTTACTGAAGGAAATCAGTGTGAAATACAGCTGAGCAGATTAATATCCATCGTTGAAGGGATGTGGGGAATGTGCAATCATACAGCCTGGATGCTTGGCAGCTCCATGTGTGACAAGAGAGGAAAATCAAAGTGGAAAGTGTATGCATCAGAGGGACAGCAGCTGGGGCCCTTTGATTAGTCTATACAGAGTATGCCTGGAAAAAATCAGAGGGGATTCTTGTCTGAACAGTGTCACTTGGGTCAGGCCACAGCTCACACCAGCACCAACCCCAAGCAGAGCACATCACTCATGCATCAGCTGAGCAAAGCTCATGGAAGCTGCCAGGCTGATGGCCCCATGTACAAACATGCCTCCCTGAAGACTGCACAGGGGAGGAAAAAATCAGTGCAGTGTATTCAGTGCAATTATGCAAGTCCAGAATAAGTTCACCAGTGGTAACATACCGTCCTCTTTATATCCCTGATGCCACGGCCCAAAAAGCATTTCAGATGTTTAGACATCTAAAACCAGGCATAGATTTCAACCTCTGAAGCTCTTGCATTCATCCACAAGGAGATAAATTATCTCCTTTATCAAATGTATTCAGAGAGGCCTAGAAGAAAGAGTTTAGCAACCCTGCTTTGCCACAGGCTGTTCTCCAGTGCAGAAAGGAGAAACCCAGGGAACAACACCTGCCTGAGGTGAGCTGCCATCTCTGCTGGTCCCCTGCTGACTGAGAAGTGGGGCTCCAGCTGGCAAATTGCCACCTAACGCATGCACAATCACAGGCATCTCAAGTAGCTTTCAAAATCCCTATCTGGATAATGATGGAGCAGGCACACCAGGCCAGGCTGTCCAGCTGAGCTGAGTACATGTCTGAAGAACTGTGTTGAGGGAGATGAGGCAGCTGAGAAAAGCAGTTCTGCTGGTGTTCCTTGATTGCCTGCAGATCAGACAGCTTGGGTCAGGCAGTGACTCCTTCCCTCCATGAGCTCTCAAATCCAGACCCATGCAAGGCAGTGTGAGGTGTCCGTGATGATGCACGAGTTAGAGGATACCAAGAGACTAGCATTTTTCTCTGTGTGCCCATACATCAGTTGATCTCCAGGCTTTTCTCAGCCATACCCACCTGCCAGTGTGTTACACACACAGAAAAGTTTTGCTGCTGACCGATGGCCAGTGGTTCTCCCTCCACCCTGCAGACTGGGAGATCAACATCTGCCTTGGCTTTCTTACTCTTCCTAGGTCCTCCTCTGCAAAACACGTGTAGCTCCTCCATTTGCACTAGTCTGGGAAAACACTACTCCCCCCCGCCCTGCTGCTTTCACTGATATTTTGCATGAGAAAGAAAGAAACACTTGGGATAAAATACAAAATGTTGCCATAAAATTTGTATCACTCCCTTCAGGCCCTTCTCCCCAGATTGAAACTAAATATAGCAAAAGCTGATCTGCTGGTTGGAACAAATACAAACAACTTAAAAGAAAGGCATGACAGATCAAGCCCAGGTTACTCTCATACTGTGATCTGGATGAGGCGACTCTCTTCTATGATGGCACTAGCAGGACATTTTTATGTACCAAATTACAAGGGATTTGTGATCACTGAACCGAGACGTTACCGTAAAGCCTAGGGGTGACTTGCTGAAACTTTAGCTAAAACAGCTCTGCACTGTGTCCAAGAAACAGCTGCCTGATCCTCTTGCATTTGTGGAATCATTTGTAGATCAGAAAGACACTTTGGGATTATTTTCTTTCAGTGGGCAATGCAGATTTGGTAACAGCAACTTTCTGCAAATTTTTATTTGCTTCACTGAGTCCTTCTGAGGCTGGAGGGGGAAATTAGAAACTTCATTTTGCCATTGAATTTGTTATTCAAATCTAAATGTTTCATTTTGCCACTTTCAAACAAAATATTTTGATCTTTCCTTTGTAAATTTAGTTTGGTTAGAAATTGCCTTCCATTATATTTTGAAAGGTGTGCTCAAAACCCAGCTGTTACCTCTTATAAAGGGACAAAAGAAATGTTATACTCAAACCAAGATTTTTTTTTTCCTTTACTTTTGGCTTAAAAATAACTGGTCAAAAACAACACAGAAAAGAAATGTTCTTGCTAGTGAACCAAAAATTCAATTACCTGAAAAGCTCTTATTGTCATTTCAGTGTAAGGTCTTGTCTGCAGAGGGAGGTTAGTGTGCAGTGCACTCCAGTACACATTTACAACGCAACCTGTTGCATAAAACCTCCCCCAGATGGATGCCCTCCATTGAGGGCAAAGTAAATTAGACTGTTAGAAGATAAGGTTTTCCCAACAAAGTTAGAATGAAACTTGGATTCAACCAGTTTTCCTTAGCTCACCTAAGGTCTGAATTGCCATCTTGACATGCCTTCACTGGGTACTGAGGGAGTCTGGGCCAACCTTACACCAAGTCGGACACCTTGGTGAAGAAGCTAGAAAGGAGGAACCTCAGCCTTTGGTGCCCAAGAAGAACATCCTCCCAGGGTTGGGTGACTACATGACTACGTTTTGGCCCAATACTTAAAGCATCAATGATCCTACAAAAAAAAAAAAAAAGCCAGCAGATTTTTGCATAACATCCTTCCTATGAGGCAGGCTGTCTCAGGAAGGCTATGGAAATCTAGGGTATAGTTTCTCATGAGCTCCTCCTTGGCCACTTCTACCAAACCTGGCAGGATACAGAATGAGAAGGTCCAAATATCCACATGCCTGGGACCTTATCTGAGATGGGCATGGACTTGCATTGCAGCAGGCTGAGAATAGCCTCTTAGGAAGATGCCTGTGATTCAAAGGCTGCTATCATGACCAAAGTAATTCTGTGAGCCCAAATAATGATCGTAGACTTGCTGTTGGGATTTGACTTGCATCTTCTGCAGCAGGAAAAGTGTAATATTGCATCTCAGATTTTAAGAGTCGCAGAAAATGAGTTTGGTTTAATTTCTTAATCTGTTTCACTAGCCAAACAATTCCTGTTTGTGCCTGAAACCTTCCTGCCTCTGACTCCTTACATGCTCCACCTTGTCCATGGGATGAAACCTTAGACCCATCAACTCCTGTTGTCCAGAATGTAATCTGACAGTGACTACAAAACCTCCCTGGGGAGACTGTGAGTGCAAGCAGCTGCAAAAGCTGCACAAATGGGACTGTGTGGCAGTTCACGGATCTGGCCTGCACATTGTCAACATGTCATGCTTTCAAATACACAAACGATGCTCTTTTGTTGGCCTCACTGATGCACCACCACTGCCCCTCTCTAGCAGAGCTCTGTGCAGAGGGGAATGCAGGGAGGCAACTGCTGAGCTGCTTTGCTCCTTATGCATCACCCTATCCAGATCCTCTTTTCCCATCAATAGCAGAGTCTGCAGGAGGCAAGACCAGAGACTCTTCTGTGGGGTGTTACCCTGCTGCATCATCCCCATCAGGCTCAGATGTCAGCGAGCCACAAGGGACTGGCATTTTTGCTACTGTGATAGGAGTGTGACCTTTGTTTCTCCAGTAGCTCAATCTGCCTTATCCAGGGAAATCACAGCAAGTGTACTGTGCCGAGTCCCGATCCCACTGAAGTCAGTGACACAGCTCCAGTTGACCTCAGTGGGACCGGGATTTAAGTAGCACCGTGTAATTCCTATAGGCTTCTTGTGCAGTTTATGAAGCATATGTGCTCTGTCTCTCTGTATGCTCATTGGACTTTCACACTCTTGATGGAAATGTGTCTTTATAAATTTACAAATAGCACAACAGCTGTGTGTTTGTATAACCTCATTTGAGGGCCAAGTGTATTCTCACCCTTGTGCTATTAATATTTATACTGTCACAACCACATGCACACAAATACCTCACGCAAATACAGATGCATGCATGCTGTGGAACAATAAGGAAAACAGATTAAAAACGCTTCTGAGTTGATCATGCCTTTAAAAAACTCCATGGAAAGGCAGATCTCTGTTCTTGAAAGATGTTCTGAAGGAACTTTTCACTAGATCCTGGTGACTTTGTGCAAACTTCTATGCTTTTGCACCCTTAGTTTCTGCAAAGCAACACCTCTCCCTGATCTGAAGTGATCTGAGTCCAAAACTTTGCAGAGAAAAGTTAGATATTTCAGCCAGTTGGGAGACAGATAATTTATAGGGCAGACAGGACTTCAAGTGCTGCAAGCTGCTCCAGCTGCTGCTGCTCCCCAGCCAGTGTAATGAGCATTGTTCAGAAGGCCACAATGGTGCTGGGTAACAGCTCTTGATGGAAATTGTTTTGTTTTGTTTTTTTTTTTAGGCAAAAATGCAGAATCAGGCTGCTTTAGTCAGCCTGCAAATTACTTGCTTCAAATGCAAACATGAAAAAAAACCTGCAAAACATACAGCCTAGATGTTTTATTTTGTCTATTCAGATGAAACATTTTTATTTCCTCATGCTGAAAAGCTTAGCATTCTTGAATTTGCCTCCATTTAATTTTTTCTGTTCCAAAAAATGAAAACCATTTGTCCAATCCTAAATATTAATTATTTTTTAACTTTCTGCTTTGCTAGAGAAATTGGTTTAAAAGATCATTTAAGGTTGGCCAAGTGAAATTTCTTCTCTTCCTTCCCTCCACACTGATTTTCCAGCTCAGTCAATGAACCAGCTCCCTGTAAGAAAACAGGTCCAGCCTTTTTTTCCAAAGACCAAAAAGAAAACATGTGAAGGTGTGAGCAGGATGGACTTTGTGCACCCATATGCACAGTATGCACGAGGCAGGGAGCAAGCAGCCTTGCTAAGTCTCCTCCTTTCCTTTTGCAAGGAAACTTTGCTATGAGACTGCATGGGCTGTTCTGATGCCAGCAAGTTCCCTGCAGATGGAGAGAGCAAATAAAAATGTGCATATTTACATTATACATGCAGATTAGATAGTGTGCATTCCTCACAGCCTGTCCCTGAAACACCCTCCAAAAGGAGCTGTGGGGGAGAATGCAAAGAAGTTGAGTCCAACTCTGTTCTCTTATTGTCTTACTCCCACACTCCTGCTCTTAAACAATGTGTACCCCTGGCTGATTAACCCTTTCTAGTGCCCTGCATCATAGATAAAACTCTCAGTGCCTGGTAATATCTATCTTAGTGCAAAAAGTGGAAATATTTGTTTTCAGAGTACTGCTAAATTCAACAGCCAGCAAAGGTATCTGTAGGATGGCAGTGGTAATGATGGGGAAATTAATTACTGCATTTCTTAACGTTTGCATTATCTGGTGAAAGAAGAGAGTGGGGGTGTGGTACATGTGTGTGCATGTAAGGATTTACCCTGGCACAGAGAAAGTGTTGAAAGGGTGAGCTGAAGCCCTGTTGTATTTACAAAGAGCTTTTCCAACCAGACTGACTTCCACAGACCGTCTCATCCCTGAATTTCTCTCTCCAAACATCCCTCCTCAGCACCCATAAGCCTGTTCCCTCTCACAGCCGGTTTCAGCCTCTCCTTGTTCACCTCCCTCCAGTACCCATCCCTTCTCCAGCATCCCCTCCCTGGGGTAGCTCCTAGGGCTCTGTCATCCCCCCTGCCCCTGAGCACAACTGTCCCTTCCCATGGAAGTCCTGCTGTGAGCTGTTTTGGGAGAAGTGGGTTCTTGGGGTCAGCATGGAGCAAGCTGGCAATGAGCCACCCAAAGTCTGCTCCTGGGGAAGGTCAAATAAAGCTGATCTGAAAGCAGTAGGACTACAGAGAGGAGAGCGGTATCAGACCTACCTCTCCCCATACTATGCTGGATGATGTTTGGTCTCAAAAGCTCTTGCCTTCTGCTGGGCCAGGTTCTGGATACCTGCCTGTGCATTGTGCTGCTTAGCCCCAGCAAGAGAGACCATCAAGACAAGAGCTTGGGCCCATGATGAAACCATCAGCTGGCTCCAGGTGTCCCCTTTTTAAAAGGCCTGCAGCTAGACCCCTGCACATGCAAAAAAAAAAAAAAAAAAAAAATCTGCATGGAAAGAAGCCTGGGATCATGCTTCACTGACTGAGACAGGGTAGCAAGAGCCTGTGGGCAATCAGAGACCATTGCTTGGGCCACGAGCAATCACCCTGCTGAGCACACATGCTCCTGCACTCATCCCTATCTCCTCTCTCACACTGCAGCACTCACATCTGCCCTCCCAAATGAGGTTCCTCAGGGCACTTGTTCTTCTGTCTCTTCATTGAGTGAGCAATGCGCTTGATCACACATGCTCCCCTTGCCCTCCCACGCAGCTCATCATTGCAGCTCTCTATTAGGAAGTTATGCCCCATTTCCCTCCAGAAAATCCTTGCCAGACTCTGCCAGCTGCCACCTCACTGACAGATGTTCTGCTCAGGCACACTCTATCATTTTTACATAGTGGAAGCCTGGTTAAATATTTCACGCCTCACGCCAAACTTTTAGTGCTCCCAGTCAGAGGGAACGGTGTAGCCAAGTCCAGCCTGGGCCATGCATGACTTCAGGGTGCTGATCCCTGAACTCTTCATGGTGTTCCCTGCAGGTGGGTCACAAGGCTGTGCTTCAGAAGAAGCTTTCCTTTGAAGTGAGGTTGACTCCAGCTTTTTGAGCTGCAAGGAAAACTATCTGCACTGTACCAGCTGCAGGAAAGAGCTTGGCTGAATATAAGATATGGAGGAATGAGAGATTCATGGCATCTCCCAGGCAGATGAATAAATTAAATACTTTTTGATATATTTTTAAAGGTGTTTTACAATTTATATCCATGAGGTATAAATGCCTTTGACTTTTTCCGTACAGAGAAATCAACAGAGAAGCAAGAGGTTATTAAGCACTGCAGAGTGCGATAGGCGAGGTGAATGGCAAAAGCCTGAATGGTGGATTCTGGGATGGGAGCACAAAGGGTAGTGGGATTTCTTGGGGTACTGTGGATTTTAGGGATTACAAGAAATTAGTGTTTAGGTGTTGTGGTATAAGAAGCCTTCTCACTCCTTCTGGCAGGTTTTATAATGTTCTTACTGCTGTGATAGTGATGATAGCAGAGCAAATGAAATACGGCTTAAAATCATAAGGAAGCAAAAATAATTTCCATTTCATGTTGCATGTTTACAGTCTCTCTTTCAAAGATCTTGCACATAGCTATTTTATTCTGTTCTAAATTGGCTTTCACACCACTTTCACCAGCATTATAGCTGGATGCTTCCAGTATTACACCAAGGAATGTGACTAGTACCTCTTACAGGTAGTTGGTGGTGGCTCTTCTTTCTCATGACAGCTATTACAGGCTGGACAGATGTAGCTGTTTCTGACACTGATTAGCTCATATGGCTGTGAGAGATTAAAGCTGTAGTTAAAAAAAAAAAAGTGCACGTTTAAGCTCCCAAATCAATCCCTAAATGTATGTGCAGATTTAGAATTAGGAAATTGCTTTTGCATTTTTAAAGAAGGTGTTTGAACATTCAGCCCTCATGCACTTAGCACATACAATATTGCCCATTCAGAGCCTTGGAGCCCAGTTTACTTTAGTGTTACATCAATTTTACTTTCAGGCACTGTATCTCTCTGGTAGGTCAATGCCAAGCCTTTTGTGTTCCTTTATGGTGCGGTGTATCAATTCCCAGAATGGCAAGCACAGAGTTAAACAATTAGTCCGTTGATGTCCTAGAGCATACGAAAATGTAATGATGACCCCAGGTTTTACTGCAAAAAAGGAGCCCCCGATGAGCTGCATGAATGAGGCTGACAGATCACCACATTTACAGCATCTTAAATGCAGGTCTGGAGTAATTTTGTTTAAAATTGGAGGAAAATAGTAAAGTCAATGTGGCACAAAGTACCACACAAGTGTTGTGAATAAAAGCTTCAAAGGGTACTAAAGTGCCATTGATTACTTTTGAGGGGATCTTTAAGATCTCAAGTCCAAGATAAAGAACTTATACATACACGGTGATGTTAAACCATCATCTCTACATTTCTAATAATCACCTCTTCTCCAGTAGATGAATCTAGCCATTAGCATCCTATCAGGGGGTTCTCACTAAAGATACACAAGGAAATCACAGCAATTTACATTCCTGTTAAGTTTAATAGTATTATGCCCTTCAAAAGCCACCAGTGGTCACCTCTGCTTTGGCAGCTAAGATTTTAAGAGGGATTAGCATGCCTATTCTTAATGAAGGCCTAATATCTTGCACGTCTGGAAAGCCAGTCGGAATTCAGAGGCATGAATTCAGAGTCATAAGATGCCTCATCACCTTTCTCTGTATTTTTATTGTACCTCATACCATGGCTTGTTTTATAGAAATAGAATCTAATAAACTAAGATCATATACTTTTGGGGAGAGAAGAGGAAGAGAAAATTACACGTTTGGTTGATAATGATAACAAGATTGCCGTATGAAGCATTTGAATAGATACTGACTGTCATTTTGAGGAAGAATTTAGAACAATGCAGGATGAGCGTGGCATGGGTGAAGTGGATTTACACCTGACAGTGCAAAATGGAGACAGGGAATGAAAAGTGAAATCACTCAGTGTTTCCACATGTAACCTCCAAGGTCTGATATTTCTAGATCTCTTGGAAAGCAGTGACTCCCAGAAACACATGTCCATAGGTGATCTGAGGCTAGAACATGTGTTAATTGTCCTCTAAGGTAATGGATTGAAGACAAAGAGAAGGAAGAGTAGGAAAGGTGAGCTGGTATTAACTAAAGGCAAGTATCCACACTGGAAAGCTGTGCCATGTGCTGGTCTTCTCAGTTCAAGAAAGCTGTCAGCAAATGAAAGGTACTTCAGAAAAAAAAGCTGCAGTAATTGCTTCAAAGACAACAAATGTCACCTTAGACTCAAATCTCCACCCAGGTACCTTACCAAAGACCAGCCAATGGGCTGACTTGGCTGCAATTTGGAAAATCTTACATGAGGAACATTTGTGGCAAAAAGTTCAGCTTGGAAGACAGAAATAGACAATGACAGTGGCTTGAAATAAGAACCAGACTATGCATTTTAGTGCACGTAGCATAAAGCATCCTCCCATCATAACTGCTTATCTCACTCTTCTTCACTGGTGTCGTTGCTGTTTCAACCCTTGAGCAGTTTCTCGCATTTGTTTTGACACTTTGGGCGTGTCCTGAGCCTGCTGAGTGATGACATTCCCTGAGTTGTTTTTCAGGGAGGTGGAGTGAGAGGGAATGACAGCAAGGCATGTTCTCAGAGCACCATCCTCTGCTTGCAAGACTCCCATAAGCATTTTTAGGGTCAGACTACCTTCTCAGGAAAGAAGCCAGCACCAGAGTCCCGCTTTCTACACCCGTGTAGCCAGTACCTCTCTGCTGTTAACACAGGCTACACGTACTGGGACAGGGAGCACCCTGTGTTTGCAGGGACTTCCAAGGAAAACAGCCTGGAAATGTCAGAACTCCTTTCCTTTACAGACCTGCTCTTGGGAAGCACGGGAAGAAGCTCAGTCCGGCCACAGACTGCGGTAAGGAGGGTGCTGTCATGCAGAAAATCTTGGCAGAAGCCTTCGACTGCTGAACCCTCTCCCAGCACCACACAACCAACCCAGCCAAGCGAGCGACAGCTACTAACAGGCCATCTCCCAGCCTGGCCAAGATCCGACTCTCTGTCTGAGCCAATGCTCACTATCGCTGTGTTGCTCTACCTAGATGGAGCCAGACAGGTGGCATTGGCAAGAAACCAAGGAAAAGCAGCTCGTTCCTGGGGAGTAGTCTTCCATCCGAGATGGCACGTGACAGGAGGTGTGCTGTGTATTGACGGCAAGATCAGATGTGCCTTATAACAGTTTCTGAAGCTTTGGAACCAGCTCAGACTTGAAATTCAGAGGAATTTGGTTAACTTGTTCTGTTTTGACTGAACAGCACTCTTTTTTTTTTTTTTTTTTTCGCATGCGGCTTCTGGCTTCAACTCCTGTTGGGAGTGCTGAAATTCCGTCACAAAAGCTGCATCATCACTTAGCTTTTTATTATAGTCTTTCAGCACTACGTGAACTGCTAGTGAATCTCCAGTCATGCTGGAAATGGGGAAAAAACAACCAGCAGCTCTTTAGATAATGCAAAAAGACCATGTCTTTCTGCCAACAGTCACCCCCGTTTGCATTTCCCCTCTCCTCCAGCAGCTGATGCTACCACAAGATGGGGTTAACTGGAGGTCCCTTTTACCTTCAGGAAGACTATTTGCAGTGGGAGGTGTTTTTCAGAGTGAGTGACAGCACTGTGTTGGGAGGGAGAGAGATCCCTTGAGGGGTCTCTAATACCCTTCCTTGCATTTCCCATTCCTTATTAATCTCCTCTGCAGGCCTGTCCTACCCAACCCTGCTTAGCTAGTAATTGCTGAAGGAATCAAAATACAAAGTATGGCAGCTGCAGGCATCCAGTGGAAAAAAACCCCCGCATGCCCATACACAAGTCTAAAAGAGAGATAGGAGAGAAAGCATGTTAAAGGAAAGACAACATTTGCAGCAGGCTGGTGTGTCCTTGACTGAAGGAGACATCAAAGACAGCTTCAGTGATTTACTCTTTGACAGGCTGGCATCTCTGTGATTCACAGAGCTAATCAATTAGGTGATACATTCCTCTTCCCACCACCCCTTTATTTTTAACAGCTTCTTGCCAAGAGTGGAAATGCTCCAGGATTGAATAGGTACCAACATCCAGACCATGCTGCAAGAGCTGACAAATACCATCCCAGCAGGTCTGAAAGGGGGTCAGGACACTGTTAAAGGAGATTTTTCACAGGGGCAAGGGCAGTTTAACCCCCATTGGCAGTGGATGCCTCATGTTCTTGGGTCATACAACACAGTTGATGTTGCACAGCATCTCCATTTAATCAGACTTAGGTCTATCCCTGCCTCACCCCTTCTGTGCCATATGCAGGCTTTACAAGCCATCCAGCACTTCAGTCCTTCAGCCATATGCAAACAGAGCCTTGGCCTTCAGAAACAGACTTCCCTCTGAACATACATATCTACTCCTACAGGCAGTAATAGTGACCCTTTCTTGGACTCAAATTGACTCTTCATAATTCCTCCCTGCTACCTTCAGGCACACTGACATACACATGCACACAAAGAGGTAGAGGCACTTTGGGCACCCCCATGCACACAGATAAATCCCTTGATCATGTGCATATTGATGTTCAGTTGCCTGATCCACACTTTATGCATTTTACACATCCTTATTTCACACACTCTGTGGCGTGTATGCACCAACCCCAATGTATCCACCAACTTTCTGCCAGTGGTGGTTCTGATGACTGCTAGTGAGGAAAAACTAGTGAAAAGCAGCATTCTCATTGTCTGCTTCCTCTAACTCATTCCAGGTGGGATGCAGGAAAGCAGAGCATGGTTTTACATCCCAAACCAACAGCATCTGCAATAACAAAACCCTTCAGAACTGTTCAGTTTTGAATCCTTGACATCTAATGATCAAAAATAAAATACAGCAATCCTGGATTTCCCAAACGCTGCATCAAGGGACAGTGCGCTCTTCTTTATGTGAAAACATCGTGTTGGCTGTCTTAGTGCAAAATGAGAGACACTGTCACAGTAGAGGAATTCTTAGTGAGGAGTAAGTCCTGGGAGGCACAGAGGCTGGGAACTGCACCACAACAGGCTTCTGGGACTGAGAACTGCAGCTGGCCAAGTACTGCAGAAAGCAGCCTGCATTTAATGTTTGTGCTTCCTCTCTCCTAATGAGAACCTACAGAAATCTGGCCACAATTTAGTACAGTCAGGGAGACGAGAGCAGTTTTGGGGCTTTGGGGAATAAACCTCTCCATGCATGGGATTTTCTGAAGCCCATGGTTATCCTAGGACGGAAATCTTCTCAGGGACACGTGTAGGGACTAAACCATTTTGAGTTGTAGCTAGAGTTTGAATAAGCCAGTCAGCACTGGGTAGTTGAGTCAATATTTGCAGTGTTTAAAATTTCATTGAAGATAATATCAGAAATCTCTAGTCTTCATGGTTGCAAGACTTATCTTCTAAACATGGCCAGTGCAGCACTCCCCACATGAATACATTTATGTACAGCTCAAAGCAGCAAGCATGAGTCTGAGCAGGTACAAAGCAGAAGGAGAAAGCAATTAGAACAGCCCTGATGTAAACTCAGGTTCAGAAAAGAGCCACAGTTACTCCTGAAAGAATGGGGATTTTTCCTACTTGTCTCAAGACCAGTGACCTGTCCTGGTGCTTGATGGGAACTATTTCAGGGTCACTTCTGGTGACTGTTTCACTACTGATATTTCTAGGAGAAACATGATGCAAACAAAGATCAGAGGACAGTATCGTACACTGGCAGAGCACCATCAGACAGAGATTTGTTGAGAAGGTGGGAACTGACACAGGTTTTGCCCCTGCTTCTTAACATCACAAGACACAATATAGTTGCATAGTGAAGAAATCCTCCCCCCTGGGTTCAAACTGGAGATCTCTCACTCTGGCACACTGGGTTCAGAGAATGCAGGCAAAAAAATGTCAGTCTTACCCCGTTCTCTCTCTCTCTCATAGCACAGATTGTCTTGAGCATCCTGGGGTGCACCCAGCTGAGCCCTGGCTCCTGGCTCCCTCTCACTGCTTAGAAGAGTCTCCTGCAAAAACAGAAGTTGTTGAATATTCTCTGATTTTATCTGGATGAAATCTCTCATCAAATCCTGCTGATCTTCATGGCAAAATACCCACAGGCAACAGAGTCCAATTTTTATCCGTTCAGCTTCAGGCATAAATTTACTGTTTTCAAAGTGGAGACAGCATCAGATGGCAGAGGGAAGGGGGGTTGGAAAAAGTCCTTCACCAGCTGTGAAAACTGCCCTTTTAATTTTCATGAAAAGATATGAGACAAGAACAAAAGAAATGTTCTGCTGGCTGTTTCGTTCCTCATTGATGTTGTCGACAGAGAGCGTTTCCTCTCACCATTCAACTGTTAGATGTCATTAGCTGCTGGATCTCTTTTCAGCTTCCCTCCTTTTCCCTTGGTGAATTACATCCTTCTAGATATCACCTCTTGAGTTCACATTCAGTTTTGGGGGGCAAATTTTATCTGTTCTGTGTGTGACATGAAAATGGTTGTTTTCTCTTCTCCTACCCAGGTTTCTCTGTTGAGGTAAATCCTCTGACTGTTTCTGTTACTCCAATTTGAGTTCTTGCTTCAGATGTCAGTCTTTCTGTTTTACATCTACACTGTATCTCGTTAAAACTGCATCGGTCCAGATTTCTCCTCATTACAACAAGCAGAGCTTATGGGAACACAGTTATAATGAGGGCAAAGAGTATGGCTCAAAAACAACTTCTAATAGCTCATTAGCAAAAAAGGCAAGTCAGACATCACTGTTGTTTCCTCATTCCTTTTAAAGATCTGAGAGCCATCCCCTTCCCAGTCCATGGAGGTTAGCAACGTTTAGTCTTCAAAATCAAGGCAAAGCTGTCTTCTTCACTGAGGACTGTCTCGCAGCCTTAGAAGTGTCCTGGATTCCTGTGTCCTGTAATGATATCTGCAGATGTTCGTGAGTCATTTAATGTGGTTGCTCGGTGCTCATTTATCACCTTCTCCATACTCCTACTACACCTGGGAAACAGTGAGGGGAGCAAGCACTACACGTTGGCAACCCAGCTGCTGATGGTCTCTTCTCCCCTACTTCAGGGTGGATCCAGCCCTGCCCGATGTTGTCTCTCTGATATTCTGATTCTGCTCACCCATAGTTGCTCAAGTTTCTATGCCAGCTTGACCCAGATTTGGAGTACAGGTAAAAGTCCAAATATTTGCCAGAATCTTGGTGGTGGGATTCTAGTCTGGGTTTGTGATGTATTGCACATATGGAAAAAGTCTGAGTTTCACTTTTTTGTGTGAAAATAGACAAAACCAGAGGGAGATGTTCAAGCTTGCAATTAAGCTTTAAAAGAGCCTAGCTTGTCTTTTGTCATTTTCCCCTTCTGAGTAACATCCAGCAGGAGCTGCTACATACTTGGAAGTGTCATCAAGAGCTACCATTTCTTTGAACTGTAAAGGAGCAGAGCTGAAGTAATTGCCTAGGCTTTACCCTGCCCTTACTCAGGCAAGGTGGCTAAACACTATGCAAAAACTGTGAAAACCGAGCAAGGACCTTAGAATTTATGCACTCATATTGTTACATTGCTGGGACATCTCTCGGGATGAAGCAATTTACGTTGTAAAATATCACTGCACTAAAAAGCTTAGAAGGAGCTTCATTGCATTGACAGCCTGGCTCATGTATTCTTATTAGCTACTCACAGTACCTATCAGAGAAAAAAACTATCATCGGTGATATTTAATGCTGAACTTTTGGCTCCTTTCAGTGCTGGCTCAAAACGTAACGTTTTGACAGCCGCATGAGATGCTCTGCCTCCTTTTAAGGGAGAGCTGACACAAAGGGTGCCTGTTCTGAATGGGTGGTGTCTGGCCTTCAAAGGAGTGAAGAGTGATGACACCACAACTAGAAATTGCCCCATCTTCGGGAAGAGTGTGGCTGGCATCACTGAGCAGGCTCAAAGTCCTGTGCTGCAGCTGCAAGGCAATTAGGGAGCTGCTTGCTTCGGGGCCCTGCACGTGGCTGACAGTGCTGCCCAGCTGAGACAGGAAGGTATCACCTCTTCTGGAGGAATATGCTCCTCAGTCAGAAGTAGGAACACAACTCTATTTGAAAGCATTTTATTTTTAGCTTATCATTCATAATTTCATTTGTGTACGTCACGGTGACTCATGCTTTGTTCCTCCCTTCCTCAAGCGGGTGCACGCAGAGTCAATGTGATTCTTTGTTTAATGCGTGGCCTCTCTATTTGAGGGTTTATTGTTGCAGTGATGTTTGGCAGTGATAAGGGCTTCTTCTCAACCAAACACTTTTTTGCTGTGAGAGTTTGGATAAATGCCTTCTTTTTTCCCCTAAGAAATGTGTTTTTTTGTAAAATGCAGATGTGGTAAATGCATATGCATTGGTCACATCCGTCTGAAACAGAAAAGACCTCCAAATGGAAAAGGAGCTATTAACACAATGGAGAAGAGACCGACCCATGCATCAAATCCTGTTCCTTACATCACTGCCAACCCCTTAGCAGATGTTCAGTCCAGATGATTCCCCAGAACATCTGTGCCATATCCTCTACCTGCTGCAAGCCACAAAACACCTCCCTGCAAGACCTCGCAATAAGCTTCAGACCCTGTGTAGAAAAGACAAAACCTTCAAAATTGCAGTGTATTACAGAGAAAAATGTGAGAGATCAAAGGTAAAGAAAGGAGCTCCTAACAGTTACCTCATGCTTTTTTCATGCACTGGTACTGACTTTTCCTAATGTAAAGCCATGGCACTGTGCTAACAGCTAGCACTTTTTGTTACCCTGAAGCCCATGGCTTACCTAAGCTTTCTCTGATCCCTCCAGTGAGCCATTAGAGCACCAACTGTTGTGAGGTTGTTTTAGCAACAGTTTGAAAAGTGATTTTTTATGAGCTGTTTATTACCTTCTTAGATTTATTATGTTCCATTCAGACCAATTACGTGACATAAAAAAAAAAAAATCTCTAACAAAAACATGAACTAAAACAAAGTTATTCCTCCTTTCTTCCCTTTTTTCTTTGCTCTACACTTTTGGAAAAAATGTCAGAATGCGTTTAAGTCAACATTGTCAAAGGCAATCATTGGTTTTGAATATTTCAAACTTTCAGTATCTACATGAAGGTTCTTGTGAGCGAATTTAGTTGCAAGAGGTGATTTGTGGATCCAGTCCCAGTGATTGTAAGGTGATTATCTGCTGCTTCCTCTCTTAGGAAGCTTGGTGTTTCTGGCTGGACACATAGAAGAGGATATACATCACAGGGCAAAACACTTTTAAACTTTCAAACTTTTTCAGAGCTTGATGATGCTGGTGGGAACCTCTCCACAGTATAGATCCAAAGGACTGCTAGGTGTTGCACCAAGCAGAGGTTGTGGGAAGGATTTCCTCTCCAAGAATATGTGGCAGCGCACACTAACGTCAAACAGGTCTGCTCAGAAGCATCTCAGCTAGATGGTAAAGGGGAGTTCTTCTGGCAAGAACAGTAGTCTCTGTGGTTGCACTTTGGATAAAAGCTGGTCTGTTGACAAATTAGGGTTCTTTTTCCAATTTATCCTTTAATGATCCCAGCTTGAGATCAAAGCCACAAATTTTCAGCCAATTTCCAGTTTTTGCTGTGCTATGGAAGTGATCATTCGGGCAAGTACAGGTGCAAAGCAGGTAACTGGCCAGGCAGTTCCCCAACATGGCTGCAACAAGCCTGGTTCCCCTCCATTGCACCCACAGCAACAAGGGAGTTGTCCCACTCCCCCTGATGCCAGTGGGAATTGGTCTATTGATTGTAAAAAAAGCTCTGGGAATTGCAAGATGAGGCCCTAGGAAATCCAGTGAGACTGAAAGTTGGACACTTGGCTGAACGTTTTCACTTTCCCCTGACAGTTAATGAGATGAAAGCCCAGGAGGATCTTTTGACAATTACGGTGTATGATGGGAATGTGGTTCCTGTGCATCAATGAACAGAGCTCATAGGAGCAGCCTCCTGGAGCAAGGAGGTAGCGAGTCTTTGTAGGAGTAAATATATCCCCTGGCTGTGTGAGGCACCAACATGTCCCTGATGCATCACTCCTTGTGGGTTTTTTGCCTCTTTTTCTGGTCTGTCCATTGACTGAAGATGCCCCAGAGAACAAACTCTCCTTCAGCCCTAAAAAAATAGATTCTCTCAGGCTTACCTGTGACATCAAGATAGAAATAAAGATCTTCAGTCTCCACAGGAATTAATACCCATCCATCAGCTTTAAAATCACCTGCATATAATAAATGCAAGAAGCTAAACATCTTGCTGCTGAGCTTCTGCTCATTGTCATCCAGGCAAGACAATTTATGACACCTTTCCCGAGCATCCTGTCGAGGGCTCATTCATGTAGTTCCTCTAAAGGCCAGATGCAGCCCTGAGAATATGAGAATTCAGAGGTGTGCCCTGCTGCCTTGTTACCCTGTGTGATCATTTCTGATAAGTGTTCTTGTTTAATCATTTCCCTGCATAAAGCCCAGGGTTCTCTTGTGTTTGTCTGTGTCATATTAATAAAGGTCCATTTGGGAGGACGCTGGGGGTGGAAATGATTTGACCAAGGTTAAGTAACAATTGTACAAAATTGTTTTGACATTATGTTAATGTCTGCTCATGTATTATCCCCAATTTAAAGTTAATCACCAAAATTACCGTTGCAGTTCCCAAAATCTAATGAAATAAGATTTGTTGAGGTGTGAATAATACAGAAATTGAGAAGCACACAGTCACTATAAAAAAAAAAGAAATAAACTGCTAGCTTTAACTCTCTGAGTGCTCATATAAACTGAGGTGAGTTCACAAATTATATCAGACCTTTAACACTTTGAAATTGTGCCGGGGACTGAGCCGGGTCTAGAGCAAAGTGCCCTGTGCCTGCATGTGCACCCAGAACTCAGGTCAGTGGGGTCCAGCTCCATGTCCCAGCTGCCGGGGCACGGCGCGACTTTTCAAGCTCATAAACATGAATTGATGCTTTAACGGTCGATGGGTTTGATCATGACTTGGCTGTACTAGGATGAACACGTCTGATCTGGGAAGATAAAGACAGACCACCGCTATCATGAAAAAGCATTTGAAAAAAGCGATTACCATAAATTCAAATCAAAAAGCTGTGGGTAAATGCTAGCACAAGGAACCAAAAGAGATGGAGGAGTCTGTCTGCCTTTCATGTTACACCTGAATGAATATGGAGAAAATGGAGGATGAAGAAGGAGGAAACACCACTGTTAGCTGATTTAAAAAAAAAAAAGAAATTCAGAAAATTTTTTCAAAAATCAGCTAAATCCTTCCCCACACAGGAGCTTGGTACAGGAAAAATTCAAAGTGAAGAATGTCACAGTACATGCTACTGGGAAGAGGATTTTAATAGCTGTTTCTGTAGAAACTGGAAAATGGGAAATGATGGTGGATTTGAACCAGTGCTTCAGCCACAGCAAGAAAATATATAGCAGGTAGGTCTGGGAAAGGGAGCCCAAACAGCAGACCTTGCTGCACTTAGATATGTGAGTGGGGTATAAGGGGAAGGGTGGGAGAACTGCTAGGCTGCAGGCTTGGCTTAGAAGGAAGGAAGTCAGAGACACAGCTTTGATCAAGCCTCAGGGTGAGTTTGCAGGGACAGTGATGCTCTCTGCTTCATCTGGGCCATTTCAGGTCTGGGAAGCAGGCACAAAGGTAGGAAACAAGCAATGTGAGGCTGTGGGATTGGTGCACAAAGTAAAACACATGGATCCAGCTGCCCAAAGGAAAAATAAGAGAAATGAAAAAGAGCCCAGAAAGGATGGAGGAGAAATCAAACTCAGACAATTACAGCAGGTTTCCTTCAGAGTTGCCCCAGGCATAACTAAAAGTTGTCATGAATTACAGAGATAGTAACATATTCTTATGTCCAGACTGAAGTACAAGAAAGACAATAATGACTCACCTCACTTAAGGTGCTTATACAATCACTACTAGAAGCAGACATAGATGATCCATTTTTTGATCCTCACTTCACGCTCCAAACTGTCTGACTTACTGGATGAAGCAGTAAGTATCACATTTTTTGATAGAAAATTCCAATTTTCACGTGCAAAATGAAACAGTCTGCATTTGCATCTAGTTATCCTGAGCCTGAGTGTGCAGAGAGATATTCATTCACAACCCAACCTGTTCTGGCATAGTAATTGCAGCCAGTTTTGTGGATAACAAGTGCAATTTCAAGTGTGGAAACAAGCTTGAAAGAGGCTGAAGACCTGATCCTCTGTATGGCTCAGAAAGCTACAGAATAGCTGCATTGTTGGCTTTAATAAACTCCCCATGGATATTTCATATCCTCTCTAAAGTGGTTCCACAAAATCCTGCTTTCAGCTTCTTCACCTACCAATATCTGTAAAATGACCCTTGTTCTTCCGGCCACTTTGGTGTTGGGACATTTGCTGTGACATCCAAACGAGGATGTTTTGATTCACAGAGATGAAGGATTAAAGATGCTTTTCTCTTGCATTTTTTAATGATTTTTTTTATAGTACAATGGAGCCGAATATCTATCAAGACAAAATTGATAAGAGCTCCCAGAAATAAGAGCAAATGGCCCAGGCATAGCACACTTCATGTGTGCACTCTAGCTGTATTTCAAAAAGCAAACTAATAGACTGAATTATTCCATCAGTTATTGGAGTTTGAAGTAATCCCATTGCTACAATGGTTAGGAAGGAGGTTAATTTTAGAAGTGCTGGTAAAACAGGGATCCTTCCTCCCTGAACTTTCAAGTTCATGCTCAAAAATCTGTGGCCTTTGTAGACTTTGTCTAATCTCTCTTGCTTTATGTGTACCACAAGAAAATTGAGACAGGGACCATTTCTTCTGGTTAAAAAGGGCATTAATGCCGAGCTATGTGTGACAATGTCACCCTCTTGTAGCTAGGAAAATAACTGCAAGTGTAAGCTTTGTAGTGGCACAACCACCTATGGTCACATCAGACTGCCTGCAGTCAGTCAAGATCTTGGAAGCCAATTGGTCCCAGGCTGGGCTAATACTGGGCTGGGAGGGCAAGGGGGGATTGCAGGTTCTGAAGGCACAAGCTGAGAGCTGTGGTCACAAATGCAAAGTAAATATTATCCACGGAACAACAAACCAATTTAAAAATAAAAATAAAAATCTTTGAATCCCATTGCTGGTACTGCTCTGGCGGTAGGCAGGGATCAAAAGGTAAGAACCTCATAGTGCTTCATAGAGATTGTGAATTAGATAAAGGACTGGGCATGTTAGAGGGAGCAGCTTCAACAAAATAAAGGTCAAAACTCTTCTGGTGACCTTAATCCAAACACGAGACCACAAACAGACATCAAGAGTAGTCTAGTAGATTTATTATTTAAACTTCCCTCATTTTCTCTGTCGCACCATTACTATCCCAATGCAACCAAATATGTTTCATGGGCTGATACCTAACTGCGCTGGGGAAGAGCTAGGCTCTTCCAAACTGAACTACCAGTCTAGTTAAGTCTTTCTATTGCATGATCTCTTGGAATAACTTCCATTTCTAATACAGCTTTGTTAAAACAGAGTTTTCCAAACTCATCCAAATCAAAATGCTCACTGGTTCTTAGCAATTGCTAATTAGACAAGATTTAATACCTTGGGAACCCTTTGCTTTATCCTTGACATGACCATTTTGCTTTTAATTGGAGAAGGCTTTGTGGACAGAGTGGTGTCTGCTCGGCCATAATTTTTTGTCCTTCTCTGATTAACAGTCTCGACACCATCTGCATTAACAAGTGTTCAAAGTTTGTTGGCACTTTTGTTTTCTTGCAGAGGCTTCTGGGAAGTTACTAAGAAACTTAGTGTTTCTGTAAGGCTGTGTTATGATAGTATCTGACATACGCAAGATTACTTAACTCATTAAATTTATTTAGTATGCTTATAACTAAAATTACAAGCTCTACCTTCTATGTACAGTTGATTGCTTTTAAAGATTGTCAACAGCCAGTTACAGCATTTGTCTGAGCAATCTGAAACTTCTCCTGACTTCAGGCACAGAGAGCCTGTTTCAGCTTTACCTTCGCTCTAGCTGAGCAACCAGTCTTCAGGTTGTGTGGGTGAGCTTGGCTAGCCTCTTCCTACAGAAAACAAATCATCTGCAAACTGGAACTCAGGCCAGCCTTGCTGAATGGTTCACAAAATGTTCACTTAGCCTGGAGCTGGGATTTGTGTTGTCTGAGCCAAACTTCAAGAGAGGCAGCAGGGGTTTCTAGTGTTGGGTGCATGCCAGGTAGGTTATGGAAGTTATGAGCAAGTGTTGAGGCCTGTTTCAGATCCAGTTTTCAGAGATGCAGGCTTAGCAAAGTGGAAGCCCTGAGAACTGAAATTCTAATGTAGACCCCTAAGAACTGAAGTTACAGCTCTCACGGCTTTTTCCTCTGGGATCTGGCTGTCAGCTGGGGCCCATTTGCACATAACCTCGGGTTTGCAGATACCTCCTAGACTTCTGAGACAGAAGTCATTTCATTTCAGCTTCTGATGATGATGCTTTAGAAATCACAAGGAGAAACTCCTGCTCGCAGATCTCCTTAGCCATCTCTCCAAGTTACTTTCCAAGCTTTATGGCTTCTCCAGAGACACTGGGCTGCTTTACTAACAGTTTCCATCAGCAGCCAGCCTGAGAGCTGCCTGAAGCACTGTCCAGTCCCCTGCACACAAGGATTAAAGGGTGCCTTAAAGCTCTGGACTCTGGTGCATTTGCTCTGTCCAAGCACTGCAATGCTCTCTTGGGCTCTCTTCTCTCTTCTCCACCCTGTCCTGGGCCTTCCTTGAAGTTTTTTATGGTTTGTCTGCAGGATCAAGGTCCTTCTGAATCTGAAATCATAAGGCATTGAGCACCTTAAAACCATGGGAATGCACGGGCCAGGGGAATTTACAGGTTCAGCCCCTACACAGTGAGCCAGAGACTTTGTGGCAGAGACCGGCAAGCTGGATGGAAGAAGGGAGCCTGGAAATGTTGTTAGTCTTAAGGTGAGTCCTGCTTTGCATCACTGGCCTAGTGCTCTACCCAGGGGAAAAAATAGATTATTCCTGATATAAATTTAGGATCAACAGTAAAAGACTCTTCATGTTGGATTTATTAATTCATTTTCCCTTGGTCGTCTTGCTCCAGACTTTCTAAACAACAGAGCTGTGTCACTTGGCTGGCTGTGAGGGAAAGAGGTTATGTACTGAAGACTACACAAGGTTCTGCAATTAGACAATTTCTTTGTAACGTAATGTAGGCGCCAAGATGACCTCAGAGGCCTTTTTTGCTGTTGCAGAAACATATTGGACAAGTTTTCTCAGCAGCTGTGCATTAGTGTTCCGTATTAAATGGACTGATTATAAATTACAACAGCTACCCTAAGATCTTCCCATCACTTTGGATTTCTTCACGGCAACTTTCTTTCTCTCCTTCTTTTCCCTTACCTCCAAGGGCTGCTTTGCAAATATGTGCCATCCGGTGGGAAAGCAGATGGGGGGATAATAAAAGTTATGTTTTATGGATTCATATGGAGATTGCTCTGTCCTTTTTCTCAAAAAAAAGGACTTGCCTCAGATTTCTTTTCAGGAAAAGAAGTTTCAGGCTAGCAGTGCGGGACTCATAGCCAGGGGAAAGATGGAGGTGTGCATACACCACAGTATCTGAAGAGAGAGAGAAGAGATTTTTCAGAGCTCATGATACAGGTGGATTTTTATTGTTATTGTTTTGCTGCACCTTAGGTTTTTTATTCATATTCTGGTTAATCCATCCCACCTGTATTATCTCCCTCTACACAACAGCAAGTTCAATACGTGGTGTATTTCTGCTTGCTGGAGTGAAGAAATTTAGGAAGAAGGGGCTAATCGCAGTCCTCTCAGCTGCCTGGGAGAGGGCACACAGCTGCTCGGCTGAGTGCAGGGACCTCCAGCCTAGCAAAGTGTCCCAGCTGCTGGGCGTTGGTTCATCACTTGCCTCAATTTCCTCTGCACACTGAAAAGACCCTTGCAGGAGGATCTGTGTTTTAGCATTGCTGTGGTCAGGAGAGGGGGCTTTTTTGGCTGAGGTTTTTTGGTAGATCCCCACCCTCCCAAACTCTAGCTGACTTTAGCTGTAAGATGTCTTGCTGGCTTTGATCCCCTTTAAATAACTGTTTATTCTGTGTTGCCTGTGATGTTTTACTTTCTCTTTAGTGTTATTTCTGGGTGAAGTAATATGTGAAGGCTGTTGGTCTGGTGTGAACAGCTAGCAAAAGCTACGTTCTGATTAGATACATTTCTTTTTCCAATTGCTTTCTGGGGATAGCTGGAGTGTCCACGCTTTCTTAATTGAGCTGTGATTTTTCACTGAGAAGTAGATGCTCTTTGTCATGAAGGAAAAGGAGCACAAGCTCCTCTTCAGCTGTGGTGTTGTATCCATGTCCTGTAATCAATGGGTCTTATCCCCACTTGCAATATGGACCCCAAACATTTTTGAGTGGCATGATGAACTTTCTTGCAAGAATTTATGGCTCTATTTGCTCTCTTAACTACCTGTTATGAACTCTTAGAAGCGGTCTGTGGATCCCAGGAGCCCTTAAGCAGCAGATTGAAAACATTGTTTGCGATTGTTTGTGAGCTAAGCTCAGAGCTGAAGTATTTTGGCTGACTTCTGAGCTTTGTCTCTTTCTCCTCTCTTCCCTTCTCCCCAGTGCATGCAATCCATCTCAAGGGACCTGGAGACTCCCAGTATAATTTTAAGCAGCTAAACCAAACTGAATGTTTTTACAATGGTGTTGCAGGATTTTTGGAGCCTGAAACACGGCAGGAGGTTTAGGCTAATATAAACCAAAAGCACATTTGCTAACCTGGCCTTCATGCTTAATGAGAGCAAAAGAGCTGTTAGGATGAGGTCAGTGGCACATAGCACCTCTGAGTTGACTGAGATGTGAGGGCATGAAAGCAGCCACCTGATCTTAGGGACAGGCATGGGAGTGGGGCTCTCCAAGCAGAAAAATATAGAAAAACCAAACTGCTCGAGCTGAGACTTGTGATGAACTAATATATTTTAGAGCTGCTGTGTATCTGTTATGTGTGTTCTGCTCTAAAGCTGGCATATCACGTAGATGGTAGGAGTAGCTTGTTCACAGGTCAGGAGAAAATACACAGCAATACCAAATGTTAAGAGGACATTTAGACCAGAGGAGAAAGAGATGTAACAAGATCCAATGTCTGTGTTTGTCTAACATTGATTTCCAATTGGGAAACAAGGTGAATGTTTTTAACAATGTGATGATGAACCCCTGGAGCAGTTGCCTAAGGGCTGTGGCAAACTCTGTGTTACTTAAATCCAAATATCAAGTTCAGATTACCTTTCTGAAGGGGGCAATCCAGCTCAACTAGAAGTTCCTGAGCTCAGTAAAGGACTGCTAGGTGAATTTTTACACCCACAGGTAAGCGGGAGGTCAGGTTAGATGATCATAATAGTCTTTTTTTACCTTCAGAGTTGAAATCTTTGAGCATGTACTTTATAAAAGTGAAATCAAAAACATGAGAAAGGTCTTAAAGCCAAATATTGCCTGCCAAACCCAATTATCAGGACTGCAGTTCAAAGTGATCTGTGCCCTTGCTGGGCCAGAAGCATTTGACCACTGATTATGGCAAAGGATGTAAGGGCTAGGAGAAGTGAGAGGGCTGCAAGAAAAGCATTTCCAAGTGCAGGAAATCTGCACTTTCCCCATGCAGAAAAAAAGACTGGAGAGAAATGTGAACTCCCTTGACTAAGCTAATGTCTGTGCTTCAGAAGAGGACCTCCCAGAAGGGTGCAGGATCCAGCGTGTTCACAGTGTGGCTGCAGGGAACAGAAGAAGCGGGAGCTGCAAGAAAGCCACGAGGATGGCTCTGAGCACGAGTGGGGATGAAATAGGAGATGGACAGCTAGTGCCAAAATTACGATGTACCTCAAAGCCCCTGCTTCCTTTCTTACCACAGCAGCCACCACACAGGTGGGTACAAAACAGATAATCTCACATCTTCAGTGTTCCCCTGTAATCCCTTGTAAGACAGTGAGAAGAGCCGTTGCTTCCCAGTGCAGAAAGGAGGGAGCTGGCAGCTCCATTAATGAGCATTTGCAGCCAAGCCTGTCTTGTATCTGATGCAATGCATGCATACAGGTTATGAGTAATTTCTTCCCTAAGAAATGAGCCTAGGTTAAAAATAGCATCTGCATTTAGCTGCTTGCTGCCTCCTTCCTGCTCGCTGAGGCCGGAGATGTGTTGAAGCACTGGCAGTCATTTTTAATGTGGAAATGTTTAAAAGCCAAAATTGTCTGGCATCTCTTGCCAGTATGGGGAGCTCTGGGGACAGGTGTAGGGCAGGCAGTGGAGTCTGATTTCCTCCTTACCTTGGCCTGGAAGGGGACCTGTCTCCAGAGTGAACTGGAGACAGCTTCTCCATTGCCCATCCCAGCCTTGACCCTCTGCTGAGGCTGTTAACGAAGGGCCAAATAGCACTAGGTAGTTTTGTAATGTGGTAACTTTCCCATTGTGGTGGATTTGAGTAAGATATTTTAAAGCTGTTACACAGACAAACTGAGCTTAATACTCTGCCTGGTATATGGGACAGCCCTCTGTGTGTGTGACATCTGCTCCCTGTTACTGTCTATGGTGAACTTGTGAAATGCAAGGAACATCTTTGGAAGATGTAAGGTAACACTTTAACTTGTCTATCCCTGCTTCTCTTCTGTGGGATTATATCTGTAGGGAGTGTGCAAAGCTGGAAGGGCTGCAAGTTTAGGATCTAAATTATGCTGATGCTTTCTCATTAGTTCTCAGCTCAGGGCTTGAAGGAGTCTGTCACCATATGAGAAGCAGGGGCACAGAAAGCTGGTAACACATGAGGATTCCCTCATCCCCTGCTGACCTGAAGGGCTGAGTAATAGCCTGGAAGGGCACTGTAAGTAATGATATGTTCTTGGAGTTTGCAATGAAATAATCGGGATTAAGCCCAAAGGCATGATTAAAACTATGCAGCTCATACTGTGGTGAAGATTAAAACAATCAGGTATTTACTTACTGAACTGTTAATGCAGTGGTTTTCACTCTGACTAATCAAAGCTCTTGGAGCAGGTAGGGTTTGGCAGATCTTGCCTGAAGAAGAGACGGAGAATCCTGGTCTCTGTGCTTGGAAGGAGGGAAGGAAGGGGGAATGCAGGAATATCAAATGTCTACTGGCACCTCAGGTGTCAAAAACTCTGTGAGGGATGTCCTGTTTGAGTTTCTGGCATAAAGATATCCACACAGACAAGACCAGTCATTGACGGATGGTGCTAGGAGGGTGAGAAATTTTATTTATTCTGGCTCTAGAAGGGCCTGAACTAGGTGCCAGTTACTGAGACACTTTAATTGGATCCTGAAGGGAACTGAGAAGCTGTGACCCTCCATCCATATTATCAGGGTCATGGCCGCATGACAAGGATGGAGTTGTCACCAGGTGAACCCCTTCCTTTTCCCCCAGAACTTTGAAAAGATTCCATGGTTGTCTTGGTTTTGGACCTTTTGAGCCTGAAGTTTGTCCCTCTGCAGTGCAAACCTGAATGGCTCCCTGCTCATCAAATGCAGATATTCCTTTGCTGAGGTGGCATCCTGGAGCATCCTTTCCATGGGTGCTCTCAAGTCCTGTCACTTCTTCCCTTTCTGAGCTGCCAGAGCAGTGCGTGTCCTCAGGTCTCACTCAGCCCTTCTCCCTTGTGTTCTGGATACACCTTGTCTGCTCCCAGCCTCAGAGATTAATTATAAAAAATGATCTAGTTTTCAGAAATCACAAGGTTCTGTGTCTTCCACTTAATTATTGTTTTATTTTAATAAGCAATTATGTTTTGAAGGCACCTCAGGCCTCCAGGCATTAACCACTTATCACCTACAGAGTGATTTAAAACTAGTGAAGCACATCACATTTGCAGGTTGGAATAAGGCCTGAATCCTATCAGCAGACAAATGAGTTCAGAAATACTCCATGTTTGTAACTCATTGCTTATGGTGTCATCTCCTGTTCTTCAGACGGGCCGGTTATGTGCTGGAGGGATATCTGTTCCCTTGCTGTTCTGATAAGAAGCAAAGGGCTCATTAGAGGCTGTGAAAGGGAAAAGACTATCTGTTGGCTTTTCTGTACTATTTACTTTTCAAAATATCTTCCACAAGTCTTTCTCCACTATAGACCATAAGACCCTAGCTGCTAAATCAACCCCCAGCTCAGGTATCCCTCATGTGAGAGATGCAAATCACCTCCAGGGTGAGACTGTTGTAGGGGCAGAAGCTGGTGAGTCTCAGCTCTAGAACTGATATGGAAGATAAATGTAGTCTCACAGATCTAAGATATTAGGTACATTTATTGGTTTGTCTTCAGGACTTGTTATTCCCTACCAAGAGGCAATTTGTTGAGCCTACTCCAAGAGCATGAAACTCTCTGGCTGTAGCAATTTGCAGGAATAAACCCTGAGTATTTCCATAGCTTGCAGTGTGCTCTGAGCACCAGCACCTTGGAGAACAGAGACCTGGGTTATCAAATGCTAGCTGGCTTTCTTCTGGAGCTTTTATGACCTAACGGTTTGGTTTTTTTGTCCTCCCACATTTCCTTGACTTCCAGGTGGCACAGTTGGAAGCCTATTTGAAAACATAAACCCGTTACATCTTCTCTATTTTTATGTCATGCATTAAAAACGCAACAGAGCAGCCAGGCCCGCATTAAACTCCTCAGTTGGAAGGCTCAGCAGCCCAGCTCATGTGTGCCGTAGAGCATTATTATTGATACTGTCTACAGTGTTAGTCAGCACATGTGCCTGTATATTAACTAGGGAAGTGATTGTCCCTCTGTACTTGGCACTGGTGAGGCCACACTTCAAATACTGTGTGCAGTTTTGGGTCCCTCACCACAAGAAAGACACTGAGGTGCTGGAGCGAGTCCAAAGAAGGGCAACGAAGCTGGTGAAGGGTCTAGAGCACAAGTCTTATGAGGAGTGGCTGAGGGAACTGGGGTTGTTTGGGATTGGATATTAGGAAAAATTTCTTCACCAAAAGGGTTGTCACGCATTTGAACTGGCTTCCCAGGGAATTGGTTGAGTCACCAGCCCTGGAGGGATTTAAAAGACGAGTAGATGTGGTGCTTAGGGACATGGTCTAGTGGTGGACTTGGCAGTGTTAGGTTAACGGTTGGACTCGATAATCTTAAAGGTCTTTTCCAACCTAAACGATTCTATGATTTTATGTTTTCCATATGGGGGTCTGTCCTTGAGGTTCCACTCTGAGGCATCAGGATAATCATGAGAAAGAAAATAAGCGTAATTAAGGAACCAGAGGGGTGAACCTTGCAGGGAGCCCCTGAGCAGCAGTAATAGGAGGCTTCTTAGCTCATTTTTTCCTCTTGAGTTTGGAGTTAGGGAGGGAAGAAGAGGTAGGAACGCGGTGAGGTGAAAAGGAGGGTGGTGTCCTTACTGCAGGGAACTATTTCCTTCCTACTTGCTGTCTGATATGTCTTTCGGGGGTAGTAAACTTAAAAGAGTCATTTTCCATGCTGAACATGCTTATTTAAAATTGTAGTTGCTCTGAATTAAGTAGAGGGCAGAAGTCCCCAGTGAAGTGTGCTATTGCTCACAAATGTGTCCCCTGAGGTGACCTGAGCTGTTTGCTGTTGTTCCAAAGCTCCAAGCTCTTGACCCATGTAGGTAATGCCTCCTGGCCACTTTCTTCTCCACACTGTCCATTTTTCCAGCCAGACAGAAATGAGGAGAGCAGCTTTCTTTTTGGAGAAACACAGCTATTCCTAAGCAACAGCCAGCCTGAATGACATGTCAGAGCATCCCTTGTCATGTTTCCACCTGTGCACCGTCAGAATAGGCCCAATAAAAAGCCTTGTTTCTCTTTATTTCCTTGTGAATTTACCTCCTCTGTCCATTTGACCTTCTATTGTCACCCTCTATTTCTTCCTGGCCCTGTGTCTGCTCTAATTTAGACACCAATGGTTACAGCATATCTCTCAACAGAGAAAGCAGGACATCCAGAAGAGTCTCTGTGTCAGTGTTGGGAAATACGAAGCTTGCAGGGGCTGTTCCAGCTCCCTTCCCCATGCAAGGTCTGGGCAGTACTGACTCTGTGCCTGTCTCCTCCCCTTGCAGCCTCAGGCTCCCTGGGACTGGGCTAGGATGCCTCAGCTCCTTTCCACAGCCCTTTTGATGTTCTCAGCTTGGATTTGGGGCACAGCTCATCAATGTTTACTTGTCACATCCCCACCAGGCTGGGGACAGCAATGCTAATATTGCAACAAATTCAGAAGAGCTCAGTGATAAGATTTGACCCAAATTGCAGAGGGAAAAAGAAACAGCTCTGTAAAAACTGAAATTCCTCTGGATTATAAATTCTATTAGAAGCAAATAAATAACAAAGCCAGGTATGAAAGGGGCACATTCTGATTTTTCTCTTGTCTTAGTGTGGTTTGAATGTAATTTGATGGGGCTCAGCTAAGCAAGCAATGCAGAGACCCTGAGGAATGGGGCTGTTTGCTGAGAAGTCAACATCATGCTTCCACAGTAGTAGAAGAGGTGTGAATGAGATTGCACAGAATCAGATCCCTTGCTCCCTGTTGGAAGCTTAAAGAGATTGGAAATGTGCTTGAAACCAAATAGACATAGCGGGACTTGAAGACTGTGTGGGTATTTTGATTTTTCTTGCCCTTCCCTAGGGCACAGCTCAAGGGCACAGCTCAATGAAGAGAGCAAAGAAGATGCCCTGGGACAGACTTGTGAAGATAGGGACTGAGCTATAAACCAATGTGCGGACCTGCCGGGGGAAGGTGGTTTGGGGCAAAATGAAGTAAGAAAATAGTGGACAAACTCAGTTAAAGTTGAGAATTACCAAGAGTTTCTTGGGCAAAGATATCCAGCTGCTCATTATCAGTACTTAGCATATGATCTATCAGTATTTATGGACACACCCCTGCTTGATGTAGGGTCTATGTTCCCTTCAGTCTAGTTATTTTGTTTCCCTGCAACTAGAAAGCAAGGTTTCTTTGAAACAAGACATTTTTCAGACAGCTGGACTCCCTTGCTGCCCAGCACTCAGGGTGAGAGTGAAATATTTGAAATTCAATTGGATGTGCTTTTAGGGCTGCATTAAGGAGCAGCAACCACTAAGTGTGGAGCAATTATACAGATGTCAGTTCATGCTTGAAGAGCCTGAACTTGCACACGTAAGCTAGACAGAGATACAGGGCTTGGCCTGACTCGTGATGGCAAAAGATGCATTTCTGAGTTGCACCAGAGCATGGTCCAAAGGCCGTTGAAGGATGTGACCCTTCAGAGTTGTCAAATGCAGATATTAGAACTAGAGGTGAATCTTCATGAGGTCTTAGGATGGTGAATCTATCCTCCTTGCACTTGTCCTACGGAGGCAATGCAAATATATTTCCTAGAACATTTCCTCAAGTGTTTTTTTTCCTGTTGCTGTTGAAGTGAGGTGACATTATTCATACATAGTCTTGGTGTATGTGCCTGAGGCAATGCTGAAACATAAGTTCTCCAGCTCTGTCTCTGTTGTTTCTATACAAGGCTTGGGCTGGGGGATGAGCAACTACCCAGTAGCATATCCAAGCCACAGGGAACAGGAGGGACACCTTGATAGAAGAGCCATTTGAAGGAATATTAATTATCAGACAGCTAGTTCTGGACAATTGAGTCTCAAATCCAGATGTTCCCATTCTGACTAAGCGCTTTAGCAAAATGCTTAATTGATTACTATCTCGTGAGCTCTCTGTGGGTGTGATAAAACCCAAGACTGCTGAGCTAGAGGGATTGTGTGTTGATAACAACACAAGGCAGTGAGTGTTTCTTCACCTTTTTTATCATAGGGGAACCAGGCCAGGTTTCAAAAATGCTCTTTAATTTATAATCTTTATTGTAGTGTCATGGTGCTGATTGAAGTCACTGAAGGCCCCACTATACATGGATGAATTGAAATGGAGACATCTGTGTTTGGTCTGAAAGGCCTCTGAGCCTTCTTTAGTGAGGGACTGCAGATTTAAGGCCGCCTTGATTTCTATACGTTTATATAACAGGTGCAAGGACAGGGGGGCAGAGTATAGAAGAAATAGGCTGTGGGGATAGAATTAAACCAACCTGAGCTTTTGCCCCAGGCTGTAATTGAACCAGAGCTGAAGATCAAATAAGAAATTATTTTCTTTTTATTTTTTTCCCCCTGGCCTTTGAGCTCTAAGCAAGCTCAAAAATGTCAAACAAGTATAAAGATGTTCTAGCTGACGTCTTTGAGGGGTGGGGCTTTAAGCACCACAAGGTAAGGGAAGATGTATAACAGGTGAAGTGATATTTTGCAATGAGATTATAAAGTCCCAGAGATTTGACTTGTATTCCTGCAGCTGGATGGGAAGAGGTTTTTGTTGCAGACCAGATCCAGCTGGTGAAATCTCAGATATCTTTTCATTTAAGTTCAGTGGAAACTGGCCTGACCCTAATGGAGATGGTGCTTGCAAAAAGGTTCTTTTCATGGTGATTAGCAGACTCAGTGTGAGTTGATCCAATGTGGTTTCTCACTGGAGCAAACACACTGATTTAAATTGAACCATCCCTGGCTTTTAGACCTCATTCCTTTTCCATACTACAAAAGCTAAACTGAAAGTAGTAGAGGAAGAAAATTAGTTCCATGCTTCTGAAAATATGAATGCTTTTGCTAAAAGTATGGAAGGTACTTAATGGACAAGAATGCTATATAAAACAGCCATATTGCTAGGTAATACTAGTGTGTTGTGCTGAGAGAGCACTTTCATGTTTTATTTTGCCTTTCCTTTTCGGAGTTCCAGGGCATGAAATTCTGCCGTGTTTAAAAACTGCTATGAAGACCTCAGTGCTGCCCATGACTGTTGGAAAAGGACAGATGTAACAAGGGAAAGGGATCTGAATTTGATTTGCTGAAATACCCAAATACTTATTCCTCGGCATTTGGTTATGCTGAATGCTTTTGTTCCAGCTGGGGTTGCTCATCTGTGAGCAACAAACTGATGGCACAAGTCTCTGCACACAGCCTTCATGCTTCTCCATCTGTGGCTTAAGAAGGTTCACAGCCCACTTAATTTGCAGGCACTGTCTGGATATGCCAGTCTCTGCCATCACTGATGTGTGTGGAAACGGGTAAATGAAGGTGAAAAGCCAATTTGAGGGCAGCTGTAAAGTAGAGACTTGATAGTTCTAATGCAGAAATTTAGGAGTAATTAATTTGTTCTTTTAAAAAACAGCATCTATTTTTAGCTCCAAAAGGGGGTTGTTTTCTAGGGATTAGTGACAGGCTGTGCTGCCAAGGTGTGTAGGCTGATTTTGGAGAAGCATCCAGCCAGCTTTCATGGAGGCTGATGTCTTGCAGACTCCTGAGAGCACACTGGCAACAGGAAACTTCCTATTAGATTTGGGCTATAAAAACTATAGCTTAACTGTTCCTTTTCACAGACAGTCCTAATCCAGCTAGCTCAAAGGGAGCAGCAACTCTGGAGGAATCCAAGTGCCTGGGCTTCCCTTCTCAATGACAAACCAAGTATGCTTCCTTCCAAGAGCACTGCTGCAGACAGGCAGGGCAACCTGGCATCAGCGCTCATGGGACAGTGGCTATTTACATACAAAACATAAGGAAGGAAGGTGGGTTTTTTTCTCATCTATGTGCAGTTACCTGATCCCATTTCAAATGCCATTGATCCTCAGCAGAAATTGCAACCTTCTAGGCCTTGAACCCACTGGCAAGAGCTATGATCTGTCATGGCTCATATGGGACTAGAATCCAAACACCCAGAATGTCACAGACTCAGATTTGGGCATCAAATCTGAGCCTCTGGCAGGGAGATGTCAAATCCTGGGCTGAATCTCTTCTGGTTTGTTAGTTCCCGAGCTCAAAATGACAGACGGTTCCTGCAGCTAACAAACTGCTGCTCCAAGAGAAGAGATCAGTGGGAGCAGTTGGGCATTGATGAGCAAAGGCTGAGAGCCTGCTCCACGATGTTTAGGGCTTTGCGATAATAATTAGATCTTAAAATGTGTCAGTTCTGCATGAGGTAAATCATCAGCGTAGGCCAAGAGCATGTTTCCATGGGAGTGTGAACGTGTCTGTGTGATTTGCGCAAGAGCTAGCTAATGCAGCTGTGACCCTGCATAGCCATATCTCAGTTTGCAGACTATAGGAGTGGGATGGAAATGATGAGAGGAGGGACTCTTGCTACTTCCCAATTTCCACTGCCTTCACCACTTCTGACTTTCATAAAACTTTCCCTCACAGAGCTGCAGCCAGTGTTGCTGCTGTAAAGGCAGTGAGGAGCACAGCTGGGGTACAAGAGTATTCAAATAACATCTTTCCTTTCCCATCAGAAAAGCTGTTGGCTATAAATTGCCATTTGAGTGTTTTGAGAGAACAAAAATGTTATATCTGTATTGTTTCTGTTTCTGTCACTTCTTTTGTCTCAAAAGTTTTCATTCTCTGAGGAGGGAGGAGGCTGTTCCTCCTAGGGAAGAGGAGCTGCTGAGGTGACCAGGGATGACTGTAGAAGCAGGGAAAGGAGAGATGATCACATGAAGTGGATTTGCTGGTCTGAACCATTGTGGTGTGCTGAAGTCATGCTTTCTCTGTGCATCCGTGTCATCCAGGGGCACCATAGCAAGCAACCTCAGCTGGTCATATCTGGCTTCTGCAGACCAGAAATGGCCAGGGGAATTTCCCCTGCTTATCATCTCCACCTTCTTGGGACTGAATCAATCAAGAGGGTGAAGAGGAGGATTTGCTCACATCTTTGGTTCTTTCCAGGATGTATGGCAAAAAATTGCAGCTTGCTTTCAAGACAACATTAATTTTATCTTTTGAACTCCTCCCTCTTTTCCCCTCCAGTCTTCTCAACATTGCCTACGTGGAGTATCCAAAATCATTTCAGTTTTTGGTCCTTTCTTTTCTCTTATGCTTGGTGAGAGCTGGCCCAGGATCCATTTGCTGTTCCTTTGGGTTTAGATCTTGGGTAGGTGTTTGTGAAAAAACTCATTCAACCCATTTGGAAATCTTTTCTTTTAGGATTTGATGTAGGAGGTTGTTGAAGATCTGGACATGAATTCCACACTCTGCTCCTCTGAATGTGACTGCTGCCATCTGCCAGGCAGGTGGATCATGCGGGGTCTATTGCTGCTGTTGTGAGACCAACATTGCCACACTTGGGCCTGTCTCTTTTGAAGTGGTTGGCATGGCTACCAATCTTTATCCCTCTTTTCTAAGCCCTTAATTTCAGGCCTGCCTTTCAAAGGGAAGAGCAGTACTGTTGCTCTTGCATAGCCCCTGACCCACCAGCATGACCTCCTTGAGAATTAGGTCAAAGCTAATGCAAAATAGGTGAAACCTTGCAGGGTAGAGAATACCCAGGGGGACTCCAGACTCAGAGAGCAAAGTGCTTTGTCACCATATTAAATCAAATCCACAACACAGCTAGTTTACAGTAGCGTGCAGGCTGCAGAGGCTTTGGAGCATGGGTGAGCAAGGTGAAAAGGGATCTGAAGAGCTATTAATTTTATTTGTGTGCAGTAAGTATTTTTTCCACCCCCGTAAAGAAAGACAAAATGCATACAGCTTATGGAGCCTGACGTTGCTGAATTTCACATGGATTTGAATGCCAGCCTCATAACTGTGTCTTGGGAACTCATCACGCCTCACAACAGAAGCAAACATGTTGATACTTAGTGCTGGAGAAGTCAAGTGAGCAAATGAACATCCCACAGAAACAATGATTATAACTTACCTGGCCACTGCCACAGTAGTGCCTTTGGAGTCCATGACGTGTGGAGGAAACCTACCAAGCCAGAGAGGGAAAGGTGCGTTTCCTTTCATCATCTTGACTGGATTGCAAAGCAGTCAATATTGTTCCGTCATACAAAATTTCTTCTTCATTTCTTTTGTGTATGAGGGGTACTGTCTTCTCCTCTTCTGGCATGCCAGCTGCTTTGGGGGCCGTGCTGGTTGCTACTGACCACCAACTCCTTCTGTTGGAGAGGGCTGCATTTCAAGGATGAAACCAAGTAATTCCTCTGTCAGCACATTGTGAGATGTCTCTGGTTAAAAGCCTGGGAAACAATTTTCTTATGACCTACTGTTTCGTGACAGTGGACTGTTTTATGCTGCTGCAGTCTCTCCTACATGCTTGGCTTTGACTGATAAAGCTCAGCTGAGAGAGAAAAAAACCCTGCTGATCTACATTGCTGCTGCTGGCAAAGGCCAGAGCCCTGCATGTGGCCCTCAAAGAGGGACAAGAATCTATCTGTTGAGATGGAGCCTGATTTAATTCTTCTTATAAAGCATCTTGGCAGCTGTCTAGATCTGACAGGTTGATAATAAGACTTTCCCTCAATGCAAAAGGAAAGTAATTTACATTGGCTTCACACCTCTGGCAAGCAGGAAAGATCGTGCCCTACGCTGGTGTGAATGGGGAGCAGACGTGAGAACAAGAGTAGGCAGCACCCTGGGGGAAGGGAGGAAGGCTTGCTCCATGCTTGAGCAAGCACAAGAAAATGCCACTTGGAAAATGCCAACAGGTGAGAGAGGTGGGCTTGGAATCAGCATTCTGTCCACGGCAGCGGTTCAGAGCAGCTTTCCAGCCAAATCCTGAAGGATCACTCTCTTACACGGAGCAGCGGCGCTACCTGATTTCATTTTGCTCCATTTAGCCCAGCGCTTCTGCTGATACGCTGCTTGCTCTCCCTTGTTACAGGCACACGAGCACAAGCACCAAGCTGCTCTAAGACATTTTTTTTAATCACTTGGTTGATAACCGACTGATAGCCTCTAGGGAAGGACCATGGCTCTCATTGTGCAGTGATGGCCTCTCCAAGAGGTACAAGAATGCAATCGCCCAGCCTCTAACTCCCTCTCTACCTGAGCAGACACAGCCATTCCCAAGAGGACTGACAAGCCAAGTCCAAGTCTTAACCTGTATTATGTTCCACTCTAAACCTGCTGTCAGGCTAGTTCTGGTTCTGAGTTTAGTGCCCTTTGTAAGCTGGGCACTCAGCAGCTTTCTGTTGGTCTCATTGCCTCCAAAAGGAATGACTTGAGGAAACCTCTCCATACTTTGTACACAGGCTGTACTGCACCCATGTCTCAGTGCAGTGCCAAGGGAAGTAACAGTCCTGGGATGTGTTCTGAAATCCTCAGGTGAAAGTATGCCAGGACAGTACTATGTCCTTCAGGAAAACGTAGATTAGAAGTCTTTTCTTTTCACAACCCATCAGCTTTAAAGGCCCCTGCCCTTCCTGACAAAATTGAGCTGTGAGGTGGTGGGGAGGGGAGAACTGGAATTATGTCAAAACAAACAAAAGTGGGTGGGTGGTGAAAGCATTTAGTTTACTTTTTGCCCGACCACTGGGATCATGAAGAGGATTTCTTCTGCTAAAAGGCACTGTCTGGGGCATGGGGCTCTTTCTTTCAGATTGCCTTCTGTAACAGAGATGTTTTTTTTGAGATCTGGTTGTTGATCATACTCAGCCAGGGACAGTGCAGACTGGGAGACTCCCAAGAGCTTTGCGATGCCCTGGCCAACCTTTGTGGAGGTGGGAAGGAGGACACTCAGGTGTAAAGAGTTACTGAAGGCTGCTAGGAAGCAGAGCAGAGGAGGACCTGGTGCTGCAGGGACACAATGACCAGAAGGTAAGTTTTTCTGACTCCTTATTTAATCTGTCCTTAAAAGAAACTTGTGTCAAAGTTAGTGTATTCCAGCTTTGGATAGTGTCATGTGTCTGCTTCAAGGAAAGTGGAAGTCCTACCTCAACATTGTGGCTGATTTTAGGGTGTTGGCAGGGGTGAGTTAGGGCCACAGAGTAAGGAGGAAGTGTAATGTGGTGGATGGGAAGGTTTAGGTCATAGGAAAACAGATGTAAAAATCAGTTCTTGTGGAATGTCATTAGATGACGCTGTGGTAGAAAATTGCTTAGGGAGAAGGTATATGATCCCTTTCGGGGGAAGTAATCTCTAAAAATCAAGGCTATGAGAACTTTACCTGAATATTAGTTGGAAGAGCAACGTAACTAGGTGTGGAGATTGCATCCGTATCCTGGCTGAGCTGTGCTGGAGGGCAGCATGCTTCTGCACCGGGCACATCATAACCTTGTTGTCTGGAGGTCTTAAACACCGCCTGTCATCGTGGCAGGTAAATATGGGACACAGCTAGAAAGGCTCAGCATTTACAATAATATTTACAAATGAGAGATCTTGCCTGAAAGCAAAAGAGATGAAATTAAGACAAGTGCAAAGCACTCCTCTTAGACAGGCAAAGCAGAATACACAAACACAGAACAGGGAATACGCAATGAGGCAGCAGTACGGCAGGAGAGCACCAGGGTTGTGCTGGTTCACAAGTAGAATATGAATCACCGATGCTGCTGAAAAACAACTCGTTGTATCCAATACTGTATTAATAAGAGTGCTCTTTGCCATATATGCAAGGCAATTATTGCAACCTGCTTGGGGCTGGCAGAGCTTCAGCCAAGTGTGGGTGTCTGGAACTGATATGAAACTTTGCCTACACCCATCAAGAAATTTGAAGAGTGTGTCCAGGGTGAAAAAAAGCAAAACAAGTGAATGGTAAGAGATCAGGCAAACAAGTCCTATGAACAAAGATTGGAGGCACTGCATTTGCTCATTTTAGGAGAGGAAATGGAATGCAGTAAGCCTTCCTACACATAAATGGTACTTAGAAGAAGGCTGATGATGAGCTGTTTTCCATGGTCGCTGGTGTAAGAAAAAGAAAGTACTTGAATTCATGATGAAGAGGTTTTAAGATGTTTATTAGGAAAAACCTTCTAATCCCTAGAGGGGTAAAACACTGAAGCAGGCTGTCTAGGAAAGATGTGGCATTCCCTTTCCTAATGAATTTTGGGAATGGGCTAGACAAACAACTATTAGGACAAATAGTTATTTAAGTATATTTGATCCTGCTTCTGATGATCCCATGAATTGCCTTTCTGCCATACGTGTCTGTAATTAAGCATGATGTAAAAACACAGCCTCTTCCTTGAGGAGTTAAAAACTTCTCTATAATTAGACAAAATCTTCATCTTTTAGTGGTAAAACTAGGTTAAATGTGCCTTATGTGACAGCTCTGTTAATATATCATCTTGCAGCAAACATCAGGAGGAAAGGGAACTCTTTAAACTAAAGAACAGCACCGGTGTTAACAACATGAATATAAAACTGGCCAGGCATAAATTAGGCAGGAAATTGAAAGAAAGTTTCAAACTGTCAGAACAGCGATGTTCTGAAACAGCCTTTCATAATGGGAATGCTGGGGGCAAAAATCAGAACTTGTTTTTAAAATGGAGCTTGCTAAATTAATTCAAAGGATTATAGAGAACTACTGCCTGTCATAGCGGAGTCCAGGACTGGGAGATCCCTTTTGTTGCTGGATTTTAGGAGCCGAGGGGAAGAGAAGTATTTTTATGCCAGTGGGACTGTGTTCTGCTCTTTATTGACACAAAAGTACCTCTTTTATCACTGTGCTTTTTCATGCATGAGGCAGTTACTGATATTCCTTTTAAGATCTGAAGGTCACATCTCTGTTTATAATTGCACCGAGGTGAAGGAGAGAAATCCAAGTTTGGGAAGACCTTGAAGGGGACTGCAAAATCCTCAGGTGCAAGGTGACCTCTTGATTTTTCCAAGGCTGCGAACACTTTGTGCTGATTGGAGTGAGTGTCGTTTGGGGTTAATGCTAGCAGCTGGGAGAACTGCCTTAGGGAAGAACCGAGCCACTGTAATCTGCTAAACTGGAGCCAAACCTCCTGTCCCAGGCAGTCAGTGCTTGGCAGCTCTTGTGGGGCAAGCTGAGGTGTCAAAGTGGGGCAAGAAACTGCTGCAAAGCAACGCACTGTGCCAAACGTAGCTAATAGGACAGCACAGGCTCTGTGCCAGAAGAGGAACTTAATTTCTTTGCTGACAAATGAAACAAAGATGTGATTGGAAGTGCCACGCTTTGGAGGTATGAGCAATTTCCCTATAATCAATCATCCAAACAAAATTGTTTTCATTTCTTTGCATTATTTAGCAGCCCTTTGATGGCAGACAATGTGAGCTGGATTTTGTTTTTCACCTGTTCTTTACACTGATGTGATTTGTGGCTTTGGCAGTAGGATGCTGGGGCGAAGGAAGGCTGAACCGGGCTTCTGTGTTCAAAAAAACTTAGCAAAGACCACATCTGTGATTATCAGCTAATCATTCAGACGTAGATGTTGTTTGTCTGCTCCTTGTTAGGTCTGTAAAGTATCTGGCTGTGCAAAGCTGACAGTGAAACACCTACAGGAGAGGGTGTCAGAAGCAAGAGGGAAGGAGTGAGGAGGTGATAAGGTAGAGCTAAGTTTGATAAGAGCCCCTGGCTCCTCCAGTAATTGCAAGAAAGGTGAGACTGATATTATTAGACCTATCAGCTCTCCTGGGTACTGCCAGGAGAATGAAGCTATTGATATGGTTAGAGATCGTGGAGGAAGGGCTGGTAGAGCAGGAGGACTGGTTCCTATATCCTGGGCTGAACGGTGTTGAACAATTCCCTTTCTTTTCCCAGGGGAAAGTGTATCTCTGAGATCTCGAGGGATCCATTTTACTTTCTCTTGGACAATGTGTGTGACACGGGAGAGGAAGGAGGAGTTAGTGGGAAGCATACATTAAGGTGGCTCCAGTGACTAGTTTGTTTTCTAACGCAGATTCTGTAGCTCAGACTTTTTCCCAGCATTTGCTGGTACTAGGTCAGGCTGAGGGAGAACTGCTTGGTGCAAATATAATAAAAGGGAAAGTTGTGGGGAAATATAGCAAGAATAATGTCTACTACAGAGGATGTGCTTTTCATCCCTTTAAGTCTGATGACTTTGGCCCCATTTTAAGTGATGGCCAAAGAGCCTGTTTGTACCACACGAGTCAGCTAGAGCCTGATTTATAGAAGGGCATCCTACAAGAGCCAAGTAACACCCCGTGTCCTTAGGTGAGAGAGGAGGAGCTTTTCCTTCAGGCAAGTTGAGCAGGACATTCTCATGCGTTAAATTTGAAGCTGCCTTTAAGCTGCTTTGTACCAGGGTATGCCTCTGCAGGCAGCATCCCACTTCATAGACAAGAGGCAGATCTCTGTGCGTGTGGCCAGTGATACAGCAAATGTCCTGAAACCTCCCACTAATGGAGCCTGTCCCACTCTGTGGTGCTCCCCAAGGGGTGCTTAGACTGGGATTGTGTGATCTTGTGGCAGGGAGCTGATAGGTGACACTGCTGGAAAATCACCACTCGGCACATCCCAGAACTGCCCAATGTGTTGCCCATCAGGGCAGGATGCAAGAGCTGTCTTTCAAAGAGAGCTTTAGGATGGACAAAATTGGAGATCAATTTAAGGATTCATTTCTGCTTTGACTCAAGGTTTTGAATATTTGTTTAAGTATCATTGTTGTGTTTCAGTTCTCATTTATCTGGCTTTCTAACAGCTACCGGTGGTGTGGGAGTGGTGGGCTGGGTTTGCTGCTTGTTGTCAAATCTGAACAAATACAAGGCTGGGAGCCTGTGCAGTTAACGCTGGGAATCACAAAGGCATCAGGACCTCCTAGAGTGTGTAGGTAAACACGAAAGGCATGTTGATTACATCCCTGGCACAGCAGATGAGCTCTAAGTACACACTCACCTCTCCGGGGCTCAGCTTCTTGTACAGAAAATAGGGATCGTGGTACTTTTCCTCCTGCCTTTGTCTGTCTGTCCCGTTTGGCTGGTTGCTTGTGAAACGAGGACTATTTCTGATGGAGTATTTTTTTATGTTGCTAATTAGGTCTTGATAGGGCAAATGCTTACATGAAGTTGAATGGATACAAAGATCTTTGTTTTCCTGCTTTTCCCGAAGTGTGCTGTATTTACCCCTAAGGGTACATCTTCCCTTCTCTTTCATGTCTTTATTTTCTTTTTAAAGTGCCATTTAAATGTTAAGCAGTGCAAAGCCTCGAAGTACAGGGTATTTATGGACAATTCAAATTGAGTGTTTTTTCCTCATTATTCTGAGGTGGTGAATTGCCCTCTCCTTTTATAGTGACTATCAGGATATAATGAAAATTTAGTTGGGCCTCTTGATGGCCACTTTGTACAATACCAAAGGCGTTTATCTCTTCCTTTACTTCCTCCATCCTCTTTCTCCTGGTCTTTAGAAAAAAATAAATCCACCTCCTAATCATAATGGTTAATGTTTCTAAGTTCATTTAATTAAGCATGTTTTCCCTCTATTCCCCTCAACCCCAACTTACCACTTGCCTCTGAGGTCAGATTTGATGGAAGCAGAAGCATCTTCAAACTTCAGAATTTATCCAGGTGGACCCATGGAAGATACTGGCTCTTCAGAAAACAGCTTGTTTTCTTGGTGAGGAGTTGGAAGGCAAAAGGAAGAGCAAAAGCCCTTTAATTAAAGGGCTTTTCAGCTAAGTAGAAGAAAAGTCAGCCTTCAACAGGCAGACAAGGGATGAAACTAGCTAAACACTTAAATAATGTTGGAGGTAAGACAATGTGTTTGTCTGCCCACCGTTTAAACTCTGAGTACTACTCTATTTGAGAAGTTAAATATAATGTTTCTCTTGAACACTGTCCTTTTCCTTGAACTGTTCTCCGTGTGTCATTACTTAACGACTCCAACCAAGAATCTGTCTCTGTTCCTGCCCTCAAAGGCATGGCTGCCATAGTGATGAGGGACAGTTTAGGGGAATACACTGGAGTAATCATGAAAGGAACCTTTCATTTGTCTCTGAGCTATTGGTAAAGGCTGGCACTTGGGTGGAGGTAAGAAACTAAGAAACAGCTCTTTTGCTTTGCTGGGCTGGTGGAACAAGCCATGCTGTTTATGCTTTTGCTATCAAACCTTTTGTAGGATTACACAGTCAACAGGTCTTTACTGTCATTGGGATGTGGAGAAGTTTAACCTGTTCCTTGGCTTAGATTTCACTGATGTCCTATTGCCCCAGTTTAGAGTTTATCTTCTTATACTGGGAAGCACGTGCTAGGGACTAGGAATGGAGTGGGTTTTTTGCTGTGTCTTGTCACTACCAGTGGCACATAGCAATTGCTCTACGAGAGTTATTAACATCCAGAATGAAACCCTTTGTGCTGCAGCAACTGTTGAACCAGAAGAGGAAATATGGCAGCAAAATACTCTGTATTGTGTCTTTTGTTCTTTCTGCTCCCAGATTGTCCTCCATGCTTGGCTGCTCTTTGCTGGCAAAAGTACAGCAGTACGTAAATACTGTACTCGGGTGACCCTGATGGCCTCTAACTTCACTTGAATGGGGACAGACTGGCAAGAAGTGCAATCAGCATGTGCTGTACACTTATCTGCATGTCTGTGTGTGCTCAGGGAGGCTTGGTGTGCATGTGAGCAGGCTGAAATTACCAGCTTTGCCCTTTTCCATCTCTTCTCCTTTTCCAGTGATCAAACCTTAGTAATCACCAGAGCCAACACGCAAGTATAGGTTCTTGAGATTCACCTCCCTTTGGTGAAGGGGCAAAAAATTCCACCAGCTCCTGCTGGCAGAGTCACTAAAAGCTGCTTTGCTGAGATTTCAGCAGCTAGAGAAACTCATCCTAAGATGCTCTGCAAGGAAAGTTCAAGTTACAATGGCTGCCACAGTGAGCAGCTTTACCTCCTGGTGTGAGCCCGTGATTACACCGCAGTGATGGAAGACTTAGTCATAGCAGCAGGTCTCCAGGAAACCTTGTGTGGGGGAATGTTGCCTTGAGGCAGCAGACTGCGTTATCAAAAGCCTACCAGGGACATACACAAAAAATGGGAGTTTAATTGCTACATTTCCCATTTATCTTAGTATAATTAACAACCTGGTGTATTTGCAGCTCTAGTTGAAGGGAATGCTCAGAAATGTGTTACGGATGTGTTAAGGAGCATGGGAGTTGTGTTACTGTGGCAGTGTTTAAGAAATCCTAGTGGCTCCTTTCACAAAATCATCAGACATCTCAAATGTTATTGAAGAATAATCCTTTCTTATAAAATGTGCCAATGAAACACAAGTCTTGCTATTAGCCTTCATGGATTGCACACCTCTCTCCTCCAGTTCTTGGCATGCAACGTGGCTTAGTTGAGCATTCACTTGCAGCAAGAAATAGGCATTAACTTTTCAGAGGAGAGGTGGACCAATATTCCCTCGCAGTTGAGGCTGGCAGCTCTCTGTGAATGGTGACTCACAAACTAATCGGACATACATCCACACGAGTAATTTCAGCAGACTGGGCACCGCGTGATGTACAATGAATGGGATGACTCAACGCTGCTGTCTTGCAGTGTTGCATGCAAACTACCCAGGAGGTGACACCTGGCAGTATAAAAAGGTGAAGACTTGAGTTAAAATTTGCGTTATGACTCAGCTTAATGTCATGTAAAATCCCACCGGGACTGACAGCTTGTGCCTTGCATCTGGCAATCACAAAAGTCTGCTTGGCTTGTGACTAAAGAAGCATTTTACTGTAAGAGCTGGGTTTTACCTCTTCCCTGTTCATACATTCTTGCTTTGCAGACAAGATGACGTGTTTGGTCACAGCAATGAGAAGCAGAGCTCTGGAGTGTAAAAGTGAGCTTGGCTGAGCTTGGGTGCGAGTCAGGTTTGAGAGAGACTTATCTCGGGAAGTGACCGGCAATGTTTTTGAAGGCAATACACTCCTAGGACTTTTGAAGCTTTATCAGGGATCTGGCTGTTTTATCTATAATGGCTTTTCATAAGGGAGGCAGAATGCTCTAGTATGTTACTCATGCATCGAGTGTGAACAAATCATCCTGGTTCATAGAGCGATAGGTGGAATTGCAAAACTGCACTTAATGACTGAGTGACAGCCATCTGCACTACGTGCTTTCAATGTGATATTATGAAGTATAATTTTTCTCCTGCCTGTGAAGCTAAAAGAAACCCAGGGGAGAAGATCTCTTGGGTTTATTTGCTTTGCTTTTAATTGATTTTGGAGATTAAAGCCTGAGTGAAAGTATTGGATTGAAAGCCCTGGGTACAGAGAGCTTCTGTTTTTGTCGGAGGATGTGCACGGGAAGCATATTGTCAGCTCGTCTGGGGCCTGACCAGAGGCTGTCAGGACAGCGCTGGTTAGTCCAAGTGATGTTGTTATGGGGGATGTGACATTGTTTTTACAAGCTCAATGGACTACAGAAGCTAAGCACTTGAGTTGTAAAGCACTGAAGACAAGAAAGACTTCATAGGCTGTGGATCTGTCCTTCACAGCCAGATGCAAACAGAACAGGGACCCTGCTGTCCTGGAGCTTGCTGTAACTTAGGCTGTGACCTGGTCTCTGCTGTGTTAGAGAGGATCTGAATTTTGGGGGAAGCAGAAACCATTCTTGTGGCAGGTGCAACCCTGGTGTGACTGTCCCTTTAGCGTTCATCCAGCTGAATGCTAGGGTGAACACCCTGATGGCTTTAAAAACACATGGGGTGGCTGGGTAAGCCACCTCCCCTCTTGTCTCTCAGAAAAACTCTGTGGGGAGCTTGTTCTCCCCTCTGACCCAGCAAGCAGTACCTGCCCAATACTCTTAACAGCCCTGTTCTGGAGGTGATGGGACCTTAGCAACACTGGTGTACGTTCGGCTGTGAAATACAGGCACAGGAATAAAGCTGCATCCTGACACCAGCCCTTTTTTTGGCGCTCAGGGTGCAGTGGGATTTTGGAAGAGCTCCAGCCCTAGCCTGAACCTCAGACACAACTGCAGCAGTGGTCTGTTGATGGAGGTGCGGGGAACTACCCACACTGTATCTCAAGACATTTTGGGGCAGGGGCTCATAACTGAAGCTTGCTTACTAGAGAATTGGTCTCTCACCTGCATTTTATTGTTATTAGGGAGGGATATTTTTTTTAAATACTTTGAAAGCTGGCTAGTTGTTTACACTCCCAACTTACTTGACATTTTGTATAATAAATCCTACCTCAGTCTATCATCTATTTAATAACTAAATAATGCAGCTATCCTGCCAGAGAGCTGACTTCCTACACCTCCTGCCCTCTGCAAACACACACACACACAAAATGCTTTTTTTCCTGCTCTGTTGATGATTTTTAAAACAGGAGGCTGGACCACAACAAAACCAAAGTGTTTATCCTTTGTAAATTGTTCCTAAAACTTTCCCCCTACCTGTCCTTACTACATTCCTAATCTGCCTGTTTCTCTACCAGCTTCTTTGGGTGCTTAAAAGTTATTGCCACCAATTATAGCATCTTTGAAGAGCTTTCTCATAACCTTTAAAGCGTTGCCTGGAACAGCACGAATAAAAACTTCGCAGTGAGGGGATGAATGGCTGTTGGGCTCTTTTCCTGGGCAAACTGAGCCCTGGCTCTGCTTTCAGTTTAATGACATAAGCGCATGAACTCCATGTTTCTGTGCCTTCCTCCAGCTGCAGCTTGCAGAAGTAAATGTCTGCATCTGCACAGCCTGAGCTCTGTTTAGGCACTGAGATAAAGTGCCTTGAAGATCAGAGGGGCTGGGCCTTTGTAGCTCTGATTAGGATGTATCCCATGGCAGGGGGCTTTCCTGGGTGTTGAGTACGGAGGGGCTGGGAACGCTTGATTGACCAGCGTTTAGAGATACCATGGAAATATCAAGCTGGAGGGCTCTGAGTGAACCTGTCTGTCATAATAATAGGACAATTTCCCCAGCAATGGGTGTTTTCTCTGTATTGTGCTATGGCCTGGAGCTGGGCTGGAAAGGATCCAGAATCACAGCAGCCAGCAGGTGAGACTGGAGCCTGCTAACTGATGTGTGCTGTTTAGAGTTGCTGAGAGTGAGATCACAGTCTGGCATAACGGAGAGAGGGGAATCTTTATTACTGGGCTGATGATTTGTTATAGGCTGTTTGGTAATCTGCTCCAGGCCTGAGAAAAGCCAATAGCCTGTTTCACTCAGGTCTTCATACCGTGTTCCCTGTCCAAGGAAGGTGAGGGCACAGCTGCAGAGCACACCCTGCAACTGACTGCCAAACTCATGACCTATATTGTGAGGGCAGTGATTCATGCTCTCTGGTCCTGCTCTTGCTCAGTTGTGCGTGGTGACTTCCTAAGACACACTAGGGCCAGGTCTCAATGAAAGTGGTATGGAAATACCCAGATTTGTCAAGTGCTTTGCAGTATGCAGAGCCTGACTTTGCCAAGCAGAAAGCCTTAGTGCCTGCATCAGCCCGTGCTGCCTTGAGTGCTCCTTCCTTCTGCATTCCCTGCTCTACATCTCCTCTGGATCATCATTATCCATGTGGTTTTTTTCCCTGCTAGCCATTCTCTCCAAATCTCCCTCCCACATATGCCTCCTACAGCGCATGCCTGGCAGGTCACACAAGGTGATCAGGAGAGGTTTCCGTGATGAGCAAGACACCAGGGTGACTCCAGGGCAGAGGAAATAGCCTTAAATGATACTGCTGCTGGGAGTTTACCGCTGGGTTGCCTGTAATGACCTTCATTTTATCTCAGAAGGGCTGTGTGATGCTCCCCCTCAAGAATTTGCTGAGTCAAAAAGAAAGAAAAAAGAAAATAATAATTTTGTTTCAGCGTTGCACGTCCCTTACTCTGCAGGCAAGAAAGCATGTTGTCTCACTGGTGTCTGCTCCTGCCATACTGGGAACAGGCTCAATACAAGATACCATTTTATCATTCCAATGTGCTCCCACAAGGCTTTAAAACCACAGAGGTCCCTTCCCTGAGCTGCTTACAGGTCAAGAATTCAGTCTGATGGTTGTGCTGTTAATCTGAGATGTCAAGGGGCATACAAGCACAATCCTTTCTCAATACATGACAGTTCCAGCCTGCATAGCTGTCAGGGATTTTGATTAGGCTGATTTCTTTGGGAATCTGGAAAAACCTTTGGGTGCTTCTGTATTTTTCTGAAGGCCCTTGGAAATCCGTTTGCATAATTAGCAAATGTGGATACAAACGAAAATCTTGTGCTTGCAGAACCATCGATTGCATGCTTGTAAGCAGACATGCTCACCAGTGCTCTAAACATAATCTAGCAACATGTAGCCCTTTCCACGTTAAATTAATTCTCGACTGCTCCCATGTAATGCATTTCTCTTCTCTGCATATCTCTCAGCTGTGACACTGCTGCTGTTTTGGTGGATTGCTTCTTGTAATCTTTCTTCTTTTTTCAAACGGTAAACTTGTTCCTGATGTAATTACTGTGATAAAGGTCTGTGGTGTGATGGATCATCCTTAACAGCACTGTTGCTCTTGACTTCAGACAAGAGGATATTTTATTTCAAACTTTTGTGAAAAGGATGGTAAATGGTAGATAGGTTTGTTTTCCACAGCACCATCTTCCTCTGCATTATGTCTAGCAGAGAATGTCATTCCTGCGTCCATCTTCCACAGCACTGAGATTCCCTTGGGACTTCTCTGCAGCCTAGAATAATATTAATGAAGTACTGAAAGGTGGACAGCATCTCCCATAGGAGATAAGTGTCACCCTAGTCCTCCCAGGCATCCCACCCTAGTCCCTCCCATCAGTGCTGCTGCTGAGGGTATCAGTGTCTGTGTGTGGGACTCTGCACAGCAGCTTCCACCCAACCATGAAAACCAGTGACTGTGGGATGAAAGGGGTGACACTGTTGTGAGGTTTTTTCCCCTGCTATAAGCAGAGAACAACAAATTACAATTAAAACACACTTGCTGATCAGAATGCAGAAGGAGAGTCTTGTATGTACTCGTTGCCTGAATGCTGTTTGTCCAGGTGTGGAAAGGCCTAATAACTGTATGATTCAATGAATTTCTGAGTAAGGGGGGATGTGGAAAAACAGGGTTTGGGCCAGTCTGGCAGCTTCTCTCTTTTTACAGTAGTCTCTGACTATCTTGTCTTTTGCTATTTTAAAAAACCCCAAACAACTACTTACTCACTGAAACTCATTTTTACTATTTGTTTTCACAATCTCACTTGACAACCAAAAGCTGTAGCAACTGCAGCTTTCCAGGCTCTATTGTACTGCGTGCTGTATGCTGTGGTGCCTCAGAACAATTTACAATAAATAAAGGGATCCATGGGAGAGAGGGATAAAAACAGATGAGTTGTCAGCATGATACATGAGCAGGGAGTTTGCTAGATTTCTGAAGGAACCTTATTGCAGTGAATTCCCAAACAAAGGGGAAAGATGGGATGAGAAAACAGCAAATAGTGACAAACCTCATGATGCATTAGGGATTTACCCACGTGAAGGAAGCATTTGGAGGACGTCAGGTCGTTTGGGGAGTTAGTGGGGTCTGCAGGGATTATGCCACTCTGCCTCTGCATGGCACAGTGTAAGGGAGGTTTGGGTGCACGTGTGTGAGATGTAGGACTGCAGGTCGTTTTGGCGTCAGGAGGAGAGTTTTCAGTGCCTTTCTCTGTGGCTCTGAGCTGCACAGAATTGTTTTTCTTTTTCGTGCCAAGTCCTTTCTCAGAGTACAAAATGAGTGCAGTCCCAGGTATATATCTCTTCTGCCTGGGGAGAGGTCAATTCCTGCTCAGCAAATGTGGCTACACACTCTCCTCCATCACCCTGCTGTGGACATTTAGGAGCCTGGGCTGCCTGTGAAGCCCAGGGAACATCTGGAGGCCAATTTCCATTAATTTGGTCCTTTGGATCCTAAGGACTGACCTTGATAGCTCCTACAAACCTACCTGCAGCAGAAGGAGCCGGGGGAGCCCTCTGGTTGTATTTCCTCAGTGATGTGGCTCTTCAGAGCTCAAAGACAGTAATTGACTGTAATGTCCAAACCAGTCTGCAAATCCCAGTGCTGTGAACAGGCAGCTTCCGAAGAGCCGCTTCCCTCATCTTATCTCCCACAGACAGTTACTGTGTTCTTGATGTAATTATAGTGATAAAACAATGTGACATAACTGCTGGCTTCTATCATGGTATCGCTGCTGTTGACTTAAGTGACAGGGTAATAATATTATAAGAGACTTTTTATTTTTCTTTCCCTGGCAGCCATTGGCAGTGTTTAAGCATAGGAGCCGATATCTCTGATAAAGTGCATTATGCACATTCCATGAGTCCTAAAACTTTTTATCATTTTTCTTTATGCACTTCTCCTCCAGGTGAAATTTCCATTTGTTCCCACCGCATCCAGGCAGTGGCTTTCCCCAGCTAGCACAGGGACTGGTGTTTGCACAGTGGGATTGGAGCCACAGCAGTCAGTCATGCTCAATGTTTGGGAGAGGGGAGAGAGAAAAAGGCCTTTTTCTGCACAATTCCCTCATTTTTCTATCGGTGCATTGCAGACATGCTGATCCCCCTACTCAGCTGGAGGAGGTGTCCTTGGGATGGCTCCTATGAGAGAGCCTGGTTAAAAATGAGACACATGAAAAGGATTAGAGTGGACTCAGACGCCTCCCTTTTTTAATATATCAAAGCCCTGACAGAGTATATATCTGTTGTTTCAACTTAGCTGGGAAGATGCAGCCCAGAGGCAGACTGTGCAGGGAAACTTTCAAGCCAATGGGAATCTAATCATATATATTTATGTCCCCACACTCCCTTGTCTTGGCTGTACATTTATTGATGTATTTTCACAGGAGTGCAGAGCCTTCCTGATCTATGCCATTGTCTAGCGCTGTCAACCAAATCTCACTGTGAAGCCCAGGCCACTGGGTAAGGGGGGACATGTGGTACTTTTGGTCCATCTTGCACCCATCCACAATGACTAAAAATACATATGAGTGCAAAGCATAGATCTTTGCAGTGCCTCATGGCATACGGAAAAAGGGCTGTTCTTCTCCATAAATATTTCCAGGTGATATAACAGGGCTATGCACAAAGTGGGGCCCGTGGGCTCCTTCCAGGAGCACTCGTGGGATCAGATTAGCGGGTAGATCTTGCTGGTTGTTGCTGATATTTCCTTATCCAGCAAGCCTGGGTATGAAGAGCGTTATGGGGGATCCCTGGGATTGTGCTGCACAGATATTAGTTCCCTGTCCATTTTGGTTGGACAAGCCTAGGTGTGTAATGCTGAAAGCTGGAGGCGGAGATGCCCTCATAAGCTCTGTTTCACCGTGTGCAAAATTGGTTGTGCAAAACAGAGTAAAAATACATTTTATTTACCTGTACAGAGTTGTCAGGAAGGATGTCGAACTCAGGCAATCTAGTTATAGGCAGACTGAGTGCTCGTCTGCAACATCTTGGATATTCAGATTATTTTTCTGACTTCCTTACTTTTTTTTGTTCATTACAAGACATGAGAATGTCTGGAAGAACTGATGTTTGCATTTGGTGACAATCAAATAGAGGAAGGAATCATCTGAGAATATTAATGGGCAGCGAACCTTACAGGGTTTATAGTTTGAGCTTGTCAAAATGGCTCTATGAGGAGTTTTGACAATCTGCAGGTTTTGAACAGGAAGAATTTTTCACTGTTTTAAACCATTCCAGAGTGTTCATATGAGGAATAGGGTTTTTTATTTGGATGATTTAGAATTTTCTGGGGTTTGCCTCTCCATCTAAGCAGCAAAGGAGGAGGGAAAAGCCTCAAACTTAATGTAAAATAATTTTTCTGTCTTTGGTTTCTCTTCGAAAACAATACCAACAAGTTGGGGCAGGGTGGGTGGACAGCTCTCTGGAGAGGCAGGATGCGGTTTAAAACTTTTCTACCAGCTTTCGAAGCCGTGGTTGGAAGCAAGCCCGTGGAAGGCGAGACCATCATGATGTCTTTCCCAGCATGAACAACTGGGAACTGATGCGTTTGCAGAACTGCATGAGAAATCCAAAGGCAAACTTACAATAGTGCTCTTCCCTCTTGCACTGAGAAACCTCCTTCCCCATGTTTTATCATCACCTTTGGGGGAAAAGGGAGGTCTCTGAGTGATGCAGGGATGCTGGCGGCTGTACCCCATTGCCCTGTGCTGCTCTGGAGGCTGTTCTTGCCGGCAGTGTGAGGGGGGAACCGGAGCTGCTCTCCGTCTGTGTTTGGTGCCGCTCATTTGAGATACAGTCCCCTCTGGCAGCCCCTAATGACAGGCTGAGGAGTTGAAACAGGCAGCAGGGGTAAGAGCGGGATGTAACTGCTGTTTTAATGCTGCTTTTGTAGTCTTTTCCATTTGTATTGAAGGTGTCTGTTTAATACCAAGTGGTGAATGCCCTGGCTGTCACTCTTTGGGAGATATTGTGTTTAGGTGCCCTCCTGGGCTTTTCAGGCAATCAAACGGTGGCACACGGCCGTGATAAACAAATGCCTTTAAAAATTCTCTGCGTTGCCATTGAAGTGCTGGTCCTGCCGGACGCGTGACCTGTCTCACAGCGGAGCGGGGAGAGCTTTTCACCTCGCGCTGTCATTCTCGCAGTCAGCAGCTTTTGTGTGGCTCAGAACTGTGGTAGAGCCCCAGACAATGGAGAAAGGGATGTTTTAATAATAGCCCTTTCTGTGATGGACCTGCTGCTGACGGGAGCCACCAGGAAGGACCCTGGGGCTGGAAAAGGAGTGGGTTTGTCCTGGATCTTGGTTGCATAGCAAGTGCTGCTCACTGGAAACGATGCTTGGCTGGGGATGGAAGAAGCTGGGGAATGAGGAAGAGGGCCAGATCTGGGCTTGAATTAATATTGATCATGCGGGTGAGAGGGTACTGGACTTCTTCCCGTTACCCAAATGGGCCAGCATAGAAATGAGATTGGGCTTTTCCTTGTGCTGAATGTAGCCATTGCCATTGATAAGGAAGGTGGTGGGATCATTCCCAGACCTTGGGCCTGGTAACAAGCATGAGCTAAATCTTCATTTGCCTCAGCCTCGTGGCTCATGACGCCAAGAGCTGGTGGGATAAGTCAGAGATAAAAGTGGGGCGTTGGTTATTTCTGAATGCACTTGCCACAGCTGGTACCCCCATGTAGATGATAGACACAGGCACTTAATGCAGCCTGGTGTGGGGACCCAGCTGTGTATTTGACCCTGGGCAATTACTCTTGTTGCTTTGCCCCTGGCCCATAAGCAAAAATATCCCCCTATTCCGTACCCTGCCATAGCTATTAGGCAACTGGTGAAGAAATTGGTTGCAGTTCTGATGTCTAAAAGGTGAAAAACAGCTCTTGAGAAGCAAGCAAGCTCTATAGTGAGAGATGCTGTCTTGCCAGGGTTCAAACACACCAGTGAAGAGGGAGCTAGCAGCCTTTGGCCAGCCTGCATGATGCACGTGCACAATGCAAGGCAGCCCGTGGTTGTGCTGGGGAGAGCAGGGTAGCAGGAAGAAGATGGATGAGATTCTGTGATTCTGTTGGGCTGCCCAGGGAGGTGGTGGAGTCACTATCTCTGGATGTGTTTAAGAAAAGACTGGACATGGCACTTAGTGCCATGATCTAGTTGACAGGGTGGTGTTAGGGCAACGGTTGGACTCGATGATCCCTGAGGTCTCTTCCAACCTGGTTGATTCTGTGATTCTGTGATTCCTTTTTATTATTATTTCTAAGATATTTTATGATTATATTATCATGTGTAGACATTTTCATAAGACATTTTCATGGTTTGTGTGAGCAAGTAGGTGCTGCTAAGCATGGGGGTGCCTGGTTGGTTGGACAGGGGATAGATAGATGGGAAGTGGGCACTTGTCTGTTGTGCAAAGGAAGTACATTAGGTGGCGGCCAGCTCTGAGAGATGTGGGTTAAGATACTGGACCACACCAAGTGCACGTGGGAATGTTCCTGCTTCTGCCTGAATTTTCTTCAGTCAGCACCTTGCCTGTTTTCTTCTCTCTTCATTTCCTTTCTCCTCCTCAGATTAGTTATCACTGCAGCTCCCCTAGCCTCTCCCCTCCCCTTCCCTCCCACCATGAAGAGAAGATCTGTACAAGAAAGGCTTAGAGCCCTGCAGGGGTTTCTGTGCCTTTTTCATCTTTTTTTAGACCCTTAGTTCACCTAGGAGATGGGCTGCAGAAAGGACAGGTCTCCAGCAGTGCTTTCTTCTCTTGGCAGCGATGAATCTCCTCTTGCTCTGTTTCTCCTTCCCAAAGCACAGATCAGCTTCAGGGCCAAGCTTTCCACTGCTGTGTATGTGATAGTTTCTAGAGTAAACCTCAACCATGTGAGTGTGTTTAATGGCTTATTGCAGCATCTAAAGAGGGATCCCATGCATTCATCTTGTCTTCCCCTTCGAAAGTAATTCTGTTAGTACAGTCCTGCTGCTGAGGGGGCGGGGGTGTATGGTTCTGTGGGGAAGCTGAGGGGTGCTAGCCTGTGTATTAGTTGTATTATGTATTGCAGGCACGCCTATGAGGCTATGCAGCCTGCAGAGATTACATACTTCGAAAAAGTGAAATTCATTCTGATTTCAAAATAACATTTTGTTAAAGTGGAAATGGAAAAGTTTTGCTTTCTTCTTTTGAGGCAGCCTTCATGTTTTTGGGGAAGGGAGGAGAGAGGAGGGAGTGATGGAGTCAATCCTCTGTTTTAGCTAGTCCAAAGTAATATCTCATTCCTATAAATATTTCAGCAGTTCTCAGTCACTCCGAGAGCATTATGCTTTGGCCAGGTAATGCAGATTTATAAGGGGATGTAACATCAATTAATTTTCAGCCACAGTCATCTATATTATGTCACCTACTCAATCACAGGCACAGGAGAGCTGCCAACCCAGAGCTGCAGCATCTTCTTTCCAGGGCAAGCAACAAGTCACTTCTAAATCTTTCAAACCTCTTTCCCTTTCCTGCTGCTTTGCAGATTAACTTCTCATCTGACAGCCCTTTGCTTTGCTGCGAGATCTCATTTTGGTTCCTGATGAATGAAGTCCATGATGCCAGAAGAAATGTGGTGTCTGTTCTGGTGCTTTTCATCAATTCTCTTTTTAAAAATAAATAATGAAATACAATAAAAACTAGCCTCTCTGTAGAACCAGTTTTGGTAGTTGGGTAACAGCTGGAGGAGCTCAGCTCCTCTGTCCTTGGGTGGTGGTGTCTGGGAGCTGGGCAGAGGGTCCCTTAGAGATGATATGGTTGATGAGCACATGTTCTTGGAAGACTGGCACGTGTCCTGACAGAGCCTAAAACAAGGAGCACTGTATTGTGAACTGACCCAGGTCTTCAAGTGAGTTTTCAGCACTGTGAAGCATTGTCACTTCAGTGCTCCTTCAGGACTAGGAGTAGACCTGGGACACTTGCTCTAAGCTGTAAACATGAGAGCTAGTGTGTGTTGAGTGGCATGTTCTCAGATGCAGATTGTACATGTTCAAAAGAGGCAGGACTGCTCTGTGTCTGTCCATGCATGAACACAAGAGGACACATTTGTTTTAGTAGGGTGTTTTGTTGGTGGTTTTTGACTAGTGGATCAGCTGTTCCCAGTATCCCCAGGGAAAGGCAGGCAGGACAGTGTCATCCCACAGCAGAGACCTGTCTGAAGACCACCACCTGATCGAGGCTGCACTCTGAAATACTGCAGGGCAGTATCTTATTTGCTTTTTCCTGCACTGAATACAGGAATGTGTTTGGCTGAAGGATGCCTCCCAGGGAGAATTCCAAGTGTCTTTCAAGTTTTGATTTGAAGGCATCAAAAAAAACCCACTGTCCTTTCTTCCTGTTCTCATTATTGCAAATGTATGCTTGATTTCCCATTTGGGTTCATCTGGCTTTATCTTTCAGCTGCTGTTGGTCCTCGCTACGCCTTTCTGTGTATGCACAGCAACCTCTCTAATAGTTGAGATCTTTGCTGCTGGAAGTTGCTAAGCTGCTATCCCCCACAACTATCTTTTTTGATAAAGCGAATTGAGCTCCTCTTAGTCCCTCGCAGCAAGGCGTTTTCCCCACTGCATCTGGTGGGTTTTGTAATTCTCTCCAGCACCATCTCTAAGTGCTTCTTAGCAACCTTTGAAAAAAATGTATTTGTGAAAGCTGTTAACTAGCATCAGTCTCACTCGCGCAGTCTGAAGTTGCAAGCCATCTCCATCCCTTTGCATGTGACTAAAGACTCTGTTAGACACTACTGACTATGTCCTTCTCTGGGAGCTCGCAGCCAGTTCTTTTTTAGGGAATAACTCTTTTTTGTGTGTGTGTATGCATTGCTTTCTTGTTCTCACTGCACAGAGACTCCCTCACACTTCCCTGCAGCTTTCCTTCCACAGCTGGCAGGTAGATGTGTCCTGCTGTGTTTGTTCCCTGATGCATGCCTCTGTGTTTGCCTCTATTAAGGTGTTTGGTTTGCGCAGGTCCAGCATACCAGGAGGTCTGCAAAGCTTTGTGGGACCTCCTGCTGAACTGCTGTATGCTGCTCTGCCGGCTTTTGTGTTGCCTGCAAATCTTAGTGGCAGGGATTTTATGCTGCCTTCCTGAACAGCACTGGAAAGGCTGGCTGGCATCAGGTACCACCAGTCCCCCTGGAACCCTACTGACACTGGCCTTTTCGGATGCTAATTGCCCCCACACTTCCAGTTTTATGATTTCAGCTCTTTGATTTATTCCCTCCTCCTTTCTCAATCCAAGCTTGGTGACTACTTTATAGTAATTGTGGAGAAAACAAGAAGTTGGGTGAGAAGGGCTGGGCAATGAGGGGGATAAATGAAGAATGGGGAAAATGCCGGGTTTGCAGGTACCAGGCACAATATCTGTGTGTGCGTATGTGTACATATTACAATGCAGAGCAGAGAAGCCTGAAGTCTCCTTTAGCACAGGCTGTAATCCTATTAGAAGGATTACTCTGTTGTCCTAGGCTATCTGATCGTGGTAAGAACTCATTTAGGTCAGCTGTTTAGGAAATTTACACACACAAGAAAAAAAAATTAAATAAGCCTCTTGCTGTATTTCATAGGGATCGACAAGCTCCTTTCAGACTTTCTCTGTGCTACTGATTACATCCCTGCTCTTGTAGTTTCTTTGCATCCCTCTTAAACCCTCATATAAATGACTTGCTTTCAGGTTTTTACTTCTAACAGCAGATGTTGGATAGACGGCATGGTAGCTAGACCCCAGGTATTTCCAGACCTTGAAAGGATTAGAATTTTAAATAGTACTTTGGTTTTCGCTCTCCCTCTGTGCGTTTGTGCACACCACAACTTTGAAAGTAAGGGTATGGGCAGGCCTGATTTGTGGGCAGAACTTAATGAAAGCTAAATCTGGTCTGGCAGGGCCCCAATCAGTATAATCCCTGGTCTGCTGATTATCAGCAATGTTATAATTTAATTTCAAGCCTCTGTATTTAGAAGGTCAGTGAAGCACTCCCATGCTTTCGTTTATGGAGAGAGACAGCAGGGTGGCAGTCGGTTCAAGTGCCTGTCTCCCTCGGTGCTCCAGCAAAGCCAGGTGTTAAGCAGAGGCATGCTTAAAACATGCAACCAAACAAAGCAGCTGGACACAGAAACGTAATTATACAGTCAGGTAGGAGACCCTTCATGTTCGGAAGAGTGTGGTGGGAGCCTTCACCTCCTGAACCAGAATAAAGCCATGGCTGTCCTGAGATTCATGTTGTATTTCACAGTCTCCACCCAAATCTTTGCTGCAGAGCTGGGAGGAAGGTGTGTACCAAAAACTCACCTTTTGCTGCCAAAACACAGCCCACTCATGAGGGACTCTGTTCTGGTTGTCGGCAGGGCTGAGTCCATGACAGGCAGTTGAGCTGTTTCTTTCCATCTAGTTGAGTTGTTTCTTTCCATCCAGAAGGAAATGTTGTCAATGCATACACAAAGGTGTGAATCCCAGTTTTTATACAGCATTTTGGGACATTAAGGTCTCCAACATCTCTGTTCAGAGGAATCTGCTTGCAGTCTAACAGGGCTTTGAGGAGATCCACGCTTTTGTATCTGCCCAGGAGCTCCACATGTCTGGCAGCCCGGTGTGGATCATGTCTACCCAAGCTGCTGCACACACTGTAATGCCAGCCATTTCTGCAGGAAGCAACAAGATCAACCGTGCAACATGTGTTTTTGAGGTGGGGACCCTTCCAGAAAGCATCAGACATAGTGTGAATGTGCTACCGTGGATTGAACAGCTGGTGTGGTGTATACAGGCTGTGTCTATAGCAACCCCTCTTCTCCTCAAGCACCTTGCCTCTCTGTGTCCCTCAGTGCATGGATCTCATTGAGAGTGAGATGGGGCTTTGCCCAAAGTCTTCTCTTACTTTTCTCCCATGCTGGGATCTGAGCAGCAGCCAGGTTGAGATCTTGTCAAGGTTGCTCTTCTCTTATACTGGCACAGGGCCTTGGGTTAGAAGAGTGCTCGGTAAGGTGAAGGGAAGTGAAAGTCTTCCTTGAGCATGGAAATCAAGCTGCTGATGTGCATCAGTAGGCTTTCTTCATTGGGAGATGTCAGATTACAGTGGCAAGTATTTCACATTTGTACTGACAAGAAGGGCCCTTCTGGAGAGCCCTTAAGACATGTTGGTACTCGGGATTTGCAGGGGAGGGGTGGCCTCCTCCATCCCACCATCCATTTTCTTTGCCAGTTGTTAAGGCTCTTGGATATCTAGGAGGTTCTTACACCATCCTTGGTCTTGCTTTTCCCTCCAAGCTAGGATAGCAATCTCCTTTCACCCTTTCCTTCACCTGGGTCTCTTTTGCTGGATTTATTCTGGTTCTAGGGTACATTAGATGATCCTTGTTAATTCATGCCCAGCCAACACTTCTTTTAGCTAACCAGAGTGCTTGCTTTAAGAGGGAAGGTTTTTACTGCCAGATACCTGCTCACTCCTCTGTGTTTCCAGTGGAGTGCTGGTGACATCCAGTGTCTAGTTTGGCTTATCACTGGCACGTGTGTGTCCTATGCGGATATCCCCAGGGGATGCTACAGATCTGAAGACTTGTTTTCCCCCTCAGCTAGTCTGCATTTGAATGAGGAATCATGCACCATGTCGTGGTGTTTGTGACATCTGTAATGTACACATGAAGAAAAAGGAACCTTTGAGGCCAGAGCTCCTAGGAAAAGCTGCCTTTAAAAGGAGAGGCAGTTGTGCACAAAGAGAAATGAGAACTGAGAAACAAATCACAGCTTCCATTGGAGATAATAAGAATCTCAGATAGCAACACAACGTGCAACTTACTGAGGCCAGAGTGGTCCTGTCTCTCCGCTCCCCAGAGAGAGGCTTAGCGGTTTGTAATACTCACAGGGTCACAGCTTCCTTTCCCTCTCTGAAAGCAACAGTGGCCCTGCAGAAAAAAGGCTGGAAAAAGGTGCAGAAGAAATGCCAAGGGCCAGTGGCACAGGCAGCTCTTCGCTTGCTGCTTTGCTGCTGCCTGGGGCGCACGCAGAGGGAATCTGTTTTCACAGGCTGGTAGGGAAGGAGGCAAGTCCCCGTAGCCCGGATGGTGAGCTCTCAGTTGGGACTCACACTGGCAAGAAGGACTTTGCTGAAGCACTGATGGTGGGAGGTCTGATACAAGCCTGCCCCAAGTACTCCAGAGACGCAGCGCAGGCTAAAGGCAGTATTTACCCTCTTCCCCAGTTTCCACCCCATTTGGTTAACAGGGGCAAACACAGACTGTGCCACTAAGGTTTCCTTCCATGGAGATTCCTGAAGCTGTAGAGTCATTCCCTGAGAGAGTAAATAGGAGCCCTGGTTGCTTGGGTCATTAAACACAGGCCAAAGCACAGGGGAGCGATCTGTCGCTGGTGGGCTAGGAGAGAGAGCAAATGGACCTTTCTGTCCCTAAAAGCTGTGATTTTCTTCACTCCTCATTTCCTTTACGAGATCCAGCCCTGAATGTTGCTGCTGCTCCTGCAGCTGTGTGCCCAACCTTGGGGGCAGAACATGCTGCTGCTCTAGTTCCCAGCACCCTCTCTCCCATTTCATATATCCTATTAGAAAATAGTCCTTTCTCAGCAGGTCTCCAGAGTCCCAGTTTGGTGTGGGTGCAAGAGAAGCCTCTGAAAGTCAGCTTTATACTTAAGCATTTTACACATATCTGAACTGCAAATGGTGGGACTAGGCTTGAAAGAAACAGAACTTTGCTGCACGTTAATGAACTTGGGATGGACTGTGCCTCTCCTTGCTTTGAAGAAAACTTGAGATGAAGGCAAGTGTTTTGATCCCTGAGGGTGTGAAGGGGCCCTGGACTGAGCTGCAGGATCTATTCTGTAACTTCACCTCCCAGGTGGTCCTGTTCTCCCTGACCCTTTCTGGTGCAAGAAGTGCAGAGCAGTAATATGTCATCCTGCCCAAGGCCAGAGGCAGCTGACTCCCGGCAGGATGGTTTCCCTGGCATCCAGCTCTGATGATCTTAGTTTATACTGTTTGTTTTCTTTAATTGAATATTTTATAAATTAACATGATTTCTGCATAGTGTTTATCTTTCTCTCTGTGAGCCTTTGTGGCCAAGAGAGTCTGGAGTAGGCTAATTAAAACACTGAAGCATGACTGTACCACTAGCCGAAGAGTAAGAAAACCATATAATATATGTGATGCTGATACAGATCTGGGAACTGGCAAAGCAGAGCACCGGAGGATCTGTCTGTGCCCATCAGTCTTACTTAAGAAGCCTTTTCTATTCATTGCTGTTGAGGCCTGTCTCTTCTCTGCCTTAAGTGGATGCTAAGATTAGGAGCCTCTGGGTGAACATCATCCTTCCAGATACTGGTGCTGCCAAGGATGCATTCAGGTACTTCTGCAGACGGTAGTGGAAAGCTCTCAGAATGCAGAGGCAAAGCTGCACACCGGTACTGCCTGGAAGGGCTTTTCCCCTGCACTTTGTTGGTGAGCACTGCCTTGAGAAGGAGCTGAAGTCGTCTCCCTGCCCCTGAAGATGGGTAGCTGTAAATGGCACGTTCGTGCTTATCTCACTAACCAGAGACAAGGCTGAACTGTAGCTTTTCTAACCCTGGGTGCATTGAGGAACCCGGGAGAGAGCTGCTGCCGTGGGGGCTGGAGGCAGAGGAGTTAAGTCTCCGACGTTCAGCTCCGAGGCAGTCTTAAGGGGACTTTTCAGAAGGCTTCCTTCACAGGCCTTTTTTCACTATTGTTCTTCCAAGATAAAGAACTTGGCTCTGTAAAGGAGTAAGCCAAGCACTGTTTTATTGCTACCAGCTGAATAGTAAAATGCCAAGCATAACCCATTTGCCGTTGCGCAGTGGTTAAAATCCGAGCTCAGTACTTTGCATTCCAAGACATTCTGCCTCATCCTTTTTCGTAGATTGCCTTGCAAGTAGTAAAAATATCTTACAAACGACTTACATCCAACCACAAAAGCCCCCATGTAAATACGTTGGTGCTCAATTACAGAGGGGAAGCAATTGCACGACAGCAGCTATAGGAATCTTTGTTTAATTCAAATGAGGTAATCACTTTCCGCATCTGTAAAGGCACTCTAACGTTAACCTCACACTGCAGGCTGGTTACCTGCATAAAGGAATTCGGATCATAGCCAGGCTGGTGCTAATGCCTTAGGCCTTAACTGAACAAAAGCCTCCTCTGGGCGTGGTCTTTTTAAATGTTTGTGGTTACAGTCTGTGCTTATATATATCTGCAAGTGTCTGGCTCCTCGACTGCATAACCAGACACAAGGGCCAGAGTAGCTGGGTTTGAGGAGAATTAGTTCTTCCTGTTTGTGGTCACCTTTACTTCTGCAGCCCATGTTCCTGTGCTGAACCTTGTAATTTTGGCAGCAAGCACCTTCCTCTGTAGGACAGCGAGGCATGCTCTATATTTACACTTGCACTGAGAGGATGGATGAACTGGGGGCCTGGAGGAGGCTGGAGGCAGAAGATCTGCAGGGAAGCAAGGAGGCACTGATGGGACAGATGCCCTGGGCCTAATTCCTGCAAAGCTGTAGGCTGAAAACAAGAGAGGCCAACCAGAGCTGTGATGGATGAATGGTTCCCAGTGAATTAGGGCAGTGGGAGCAGCTCTGCTTAAATTCATTCCTTCCCCTCCACAGTGTCCTTAAGGTCTCTCCTGAAGACCCTTAACATAGATTGATGGGTACAAATCCTTTCTCTCACATTACCCTCTGTTCTCATTTGGCTTAATTTCCAGTATAGATCTGGCTCCTTGTTCTATTTTCCATTTGCCAGAAGTGACTATGAGTAAATCTCTTTGTAAGATCAGAAAATCCAGTCCACTTTCCTGCCTGTTCTTTCCCTCAACCATTTCAGTATCGTTGTTTGAGCTGAGCTTTTATTACTTCTGACTGCTAGGATTGTGGTCTCTCAGAATGGCTTCCCCAACCCCTGTAAGCTCTCTGCCAAAACTGAGAGTTAGCTGTTCTCAGATTTAACAGCCTCTGGTTCCAGACATAGATTTTCAGTATCCCTGGCCCAGTGCTCATTCCTGCCATAGCTCACCTCATCAGCACCAGAAGCAACCTAACACTCATCTCATTGTCTCAATCTGACCCTACTCTGCCTTTAAAAAACATCAAAGTGGTAACTTTCCAAGATGCCACCAGTGCTGCTGCCCATGAGTGAGGCTAATGGTAGGAAAATAAGATCACTGGGCTGTTTTCTGTCGTTATTTCCGCGTGAGGGACTTGAAGTGCATTTGTAGTTTTATAATTCATGTAAAACAAAGAGAACGAGCTGGAAGTGTGGCTCTGAACAGAGAAACAGCAGTTTTGCTTCTCACAGTCTGAACCCAACAAGATGCATTTGTAATTGTCATTCTTCTTGCAGGGACTCTAAGAGCCAGCATGACAGAGCTTATGGGGCTAGCAGAGGTGGTCAGGATGTCTCCATGGGGTGTATGGAGATGACAATTGCTGAAGCCTTTAGACCCTATTCCACCCCAAGGTTTTGGCTGTAGCCACAGCAAGGAAGGGTTAAAGCTGTTGGTGAGATCCCAAGCTCTTCGGTGTTCACCGCTTCCTTATGCAGACAGGGAAAGTTTTGGCAATCTTGCTGTGGTGCCATCATTAGCATACATTCATTTCAAATTAATTAAAAGTGAAGATGAGATTCCCAAACTCATTTAACTTCCTAAGCTTTGTTCTCCAGGGATTGATAGTGGGAAAACAGCTGGGGGCCCAACGTGTCCTTTAGAAGGGGATAAAATGCAGTTAATCCTGGTTATATCAAAGAGAGCGGAAATGAAAAGTAAATTCCCATTTGAAAAGAGTTGTTTTTTCCCCTGTGCATTTTTCCCCACTCTTTTTCCATACAAGAACTTTCTTGTCCAGGAAGGTTGGAAGATATTTGTAGCCCTGATTTTTTTAAATATTAATCTGTACTTTAAGATTTGTTTTTGTGCATGAAAGAGAGAGAAGCGCAGTGGAAATCTTACAAATGTACTTTCTATCTGCTGGACAGAGCTGCTCCAGAGTGTGCAGTGATGTCAGTCAAAGCCAGAGACGTTATATGCTTTGACAGGACCCATCTATTATGGGTTTCAGAAGCACTAACCTGCAGCAGCCCCACAATATTAACTGGGGTGTGTGGGGCCAGAGTTTGCCTCAAATCCATTCATTACTGTTCCTAACCTGGAAAAACTCCCTGAGCTGCAAGTCTTTGCAGAAGTGATATCTGTGTTACATAAAGGAGGGTGTTTCATCCGTAAAGAGAGGAAGCAGAGGTCAGGCTGAGAGGGTGGGCTCCTGAGGTGCTGGCTCTGAAGAAAGAGGTGTAGGCACACTTTACTCTGCAAGTGAAATGTGTGAGTTGAGAGTTATGTAAATCTAGAGTAAAACTCAGCTCTTTCCCTCTCTAAATAACCCTCCACATAGCTGGTTATTATTTTGAAGCAATTTTGCTCTCTGATGATTCAGTGAGGGAAACTGCTGAAACAAAACAGAAGTGAATTGCAGAATAGTTAATATTGCAGAACAGCATAGGAGGCACACATCAGCTTTAGTTTTTGGGTCTCAGTCCTCACTCAAGGCGGTTAACCCTCATCCAGCCAGGGAAGAGTTGCAGTATCTGTTCACTCGTGCTCTGGCACTGAATACGGAGGACATGTATTAAACTACTGGCAAACAAGCTTCAGTCCAAGAATGTGAATATTCATAAACAGGTTGGTGAAAACATTTGAATAATGAATAAATAGGAGACAGATGACAACTTATGTCGAGGAGGAGCAAGCAAATTTTTTCACTACACACTTATTCACCTCCCCATAATTGGCGTTTTCCCCTAAGGCAGAATGTGAGGCTGGAGAGCCAAAGACCGTGGACCTGAGATTTGGGATGTCCCGGTAGCAGCGGTTTTGGGGGCAGGCAGTTGAACTAAGTCCGGCAGAGCAGGAAGGTATTGGTCTGGTGCCATAGGATGAGATGGAGCTGCACTGAAGCTCTGTATGAGGAAGTTTTCATAGCGCCTGCCCACGGTCTGCTCAGCTACATCCCACAGAAATCTCACACTTTCACACATAGCTTTTGTAGGTCTGCAGTTCTTCTAAGTAGACATAAACGATGGAGGGAACGAGCATTTCCTCAGAGAGCAGTGAGTTAATTAATGGCTCCAAAGCACATTACTATAGCAATGAGCTGATGTATTAGAAATTGCTTCCAAACAGTGACTGAAGGTCGTATCCATGTGCCATGGACCTCTCATATACGCACAGTTTTCCCCATCTTTGGTGAACATGGTACGTTCTTAGCTGAAATTGGAATTCAGACCTTTAAAACGAGTGGGCATAGAAACCACACTCCTGAAGTATTTGAAATAAACCCTGCAGCTTTGGCATGTCTGAGCTGTTGATCTAAATAGCTCTGGTGAGGCCTCTAGGGCTTTGGAGAAGCCTTTCAAAATGGATATGAGTCATATACCACTTAATCATTTAGATACTGATGAAGATTGTTTGTGAGTTCTCCTCCTTTTTCTGTAAATTGACTTGCCTTTTTTGGGAAAGGCAAATGTTGACTTCGCTGTGAGATATAACTGGTCTGCAGCCACTTGTTAAAACTAAGCTGTTCTTCCTCGTACCTGTATCACTGACAATCACCAGTAAGCATTGCTTCCTGCGATGGAAGTGCCTTTCATTTAAGACAAGAAGTCATGAGGTGTAGAGAGACTGCAAGGGAAGAGGAAAGGGAAAAGTAGAGAGGAAGCATGTCCTAATTTTGACTAGTAAATGGATTGTTTGAATGAGAGCAGAAATTTGCTGATCAGACTCCCTGTTTCACTAGTTTAACTGCATCATCCTCCTGCTCAGCTGTTGTGTGTTGCTGAGGGAGTTGGGGAGGTTTACAGGCATTACATCTCCTTTCAATATTTTTGTTTCATTCTGCCCCATTTATGATATTTTGCTTGGAAATAAAGTTATTTCCACTGTGTAGGCTTTTGCTTTTGCCTTCCCTGTTTAACAAACATTAATTTTACACTCCCTCTGAATCCTGTGGAGAATGGCAGTCCACCTGAAATCTGAGGTGACTTGAAAATTGCATTAATGAGCAGTTGCCTTCCTTTTGCCTATGCAGCTAGAACTTCCAGACAATTTACTGAGACCAAATATATCACAGTGCCTGATTCTACTTAGTTCAAATAAAAGTAGACTCCTTTTGCAAAGCTAAAGGGAGTTTGGAAGTATTCCTGAAATGTAAGAGGGAATAGATCAAATTAAAATCTAGATTTCTGGATGGGGTAAGCTGAACTGGGAACATGCTGGAGAAGGGGAGGGCAAAGAAGCAGTGCCAAAAGGCAGTGTGGGGTCAGCTCAAAAACTAGCAGCTGGTCTCCTTCCAGAGGCTTCTCCAGAAGGCAGGACTTCAGGGGAATAAGAAATACAGTAGCCACATTGCAATTAGAAGGAACCCTGCGAGCCTGCTCTAGGCTGTAACGGATGACGTGTGTCACGTGTCTTGGTTTTCATCTCTTGTGACTAAGGTTTGCCATACGGAGGTTTTCATCTATTGGGATGAAACTGCCCGCACTTTTAGACCTTCAGGACCTTCTGTACCTTTTATCTTTGATTTGATTCCATCTCGTCTTTCTAGCAGCCTTTGATTTCCCAAGTGAATTGAAGTTCCAAATGTCATATATCTGAAGATTGGCATAAAAGGGGGTTTAAAAGGACTTATTTTGGAGCAGTAGGAACCACATGCATCCAGCATTGAACAGCTCCCAGATGTTGCAGCTTCATTTAATTGCTGAAATCAGAGATGTTGGGAATGGATTTAATCTAAAAGTCTGATCTCCTAAACTAAAAGGCATAGGACAACATTTGCTCATCCCCTGGAGATGCTGCCAGAAGTCTGTCTCTGATTAGCAATGTTAATGGAGTATTAACATAAGCCACGCCAGCAAGGGAAACTGTAGAACACATTATCATCAGGAGAGCCAGCTGTGTAAAGGCGTGTAAAGATGATGATAAATGTAGTTTGTGGCTTGGGGAGCCGGCTGCTGAACTGCTCCGTCCCCTAATCCAGAAGGAGCAGAGCAGGGATGGACACAGCGGCCTGCTGTTCTCTGTGCCATCGTACCAAAGAGGGACAGAGCAGGGAAAGAGTGGAACAGATGTTACCTTCATAGGAACAGGGAGATGAAGTGGACTTCCCAGCTGAGTCAAGACTTTTGCTGTCACAGGCTGAATATTTTTGGCTCAGCTCCATCTTTCAGCTGTTTAGGATCTTGCTGTTTGCAACCTCTGTGGAAGATTGGTCCAGGGTCTAAATAATTTGAGGGCTTTGATTTTCACTCTAAACATCTCCAGAGATACTTTGTACTATTTATTCTTGGTTTGTAGGGTTTTTTTCCCCTTGACTCAGAGTCTGTGAATAGTCTGGTCTAGAGAGTAAGGCTCAGAGATATTGTAAAGCTACTCATTTCCTTTATTGCTTTGGATCCTTCACAGTCAAATATTAGCCATATAAGTCCTGCAAATCCTCACACACTTGCCACACCACATCCCTCACGGTGTCAATATTGCCAGTTGAAAGGAGATTGTTTCTCTGAGTTTGTGCTTGAAATCCAGAACTTTCAAGCAGGCAAACTCAGTACATCAGCTCCTTCATCTATAAATTGTGGTGCTTTCTGCTTTGCCATGTGAAGAGAGCAGTGAGCTCTAGATCAGTAATACACAGAGCTCTGGAGCAAAATGTTAGCGCTTTAACGTGACATGACCAACAGGCAATTTGCAAGACAGTGCTAAATCGTAATGAGACAAGCTTGTTTGCATAGTTTCCTGATGGAGCTACACATTTCACCCATTGACCTTTTTGACATTTTCCTGGTTTCCCTCCTGCAGGAGCACTTCAGCAGTGAAGTGCCATACTCTGCTGAACAAACTTGGCATCTTGTCAAGCTGACTTATTTGCTATGTATTTACACTTGTAGACTTTAGTACTCTCCTGGCAATTGAGCTTCCTTCCTGCCTACATAAATATGATTTCATTATTAGCTTTGTTTAGTTGTTGTTCTGCATCTGCATGCTTTCCTTTCCAAAGCTGCCAAAAAGAATCGCAGGTGTCAATCTCAATTTGCGCCCTAAGCATCCTGAAGTCTCTATCCCAGCTACCAACTCTAATAATGACCTCCTACCTAAAACAAACCACAAAAAGTCACCCCAATAATTTTTTACATTGAGGAGCCCATATCTTCTGTTAGAGCTACAGCCTGTGTTTTTGTTTGTTTATACTTAGAACAAAGTAAAAAGTACTCAAAGGTACTTTTCTGCCTTTTCCCTCTTGTACTTAGACCTCTATTGTTTACCTAATGCACAATCTAAGCCAGAGAAGTTGCCTTTGCGCAAAGGGTCCCAATGTACATGGGACTCATCCGGTTTAATTTCTTGTGAAGTGCAGGCGAAGGTGCTATGAGCATGATCTGGACAGGAAATAAAGATCTTATTCCCACTATAAATGCTGTCTATTTGAGCAGGTCAGATGAAAGATCTTATACAATTGCTCATAACATTGTATTAGCCTTCCAACGGTGTAAGCAATCTCAGCTCCCATTGATAGTAGTGGGTGCCCATGTTGATCAGACTTTGTGGGTGCAGATGATGACTTCCAAAATGCCTCCTAGGAGAACAGGGTAACTACCTTCCACTTAGAGGTAAATGAAGAGCAAGTGGTTGGGTCTCCACTTTCTTCTGTACTCTAGGCACTGCTTGACTGTTTCTGGTCCAGACGCTGCCAAGGTCTGACAGCAGCTGGCTTTGACACTTCAACAAAGAGGCAGATGAGCTGCAAGCACACAACCTTCCACATTTCTGGGTTAAACCAGCTGCTGTGACTTTGGAAAGGAAGGAGGTAGTTTCTGCACAACTTCCGGACAATTCCTATTTACTGAAAACTAACCGTAAGACTCCTGTATGTCCCAACATCCCTTTTCCATCCAGGAAAACTTTTCTGGTTGGAAAAGATCTATTTTTATGTGCTAGATCAAGGATGCACCAAAGATGTGCTAATGCCAGTGTTCTGTACATGCATTATCTTCTGTGCAAGCTCACAGCCCATGTACCTGTAGTTCTGTCCAGGGAATCTCAGAGTCAAAGGCGAGCAGTAGGGAGGGTGGCATTCACCCCATGTTTAGCATTTCATGGGCAAAATTACTGAAGGTGACTGTCACTTTGAATTCCTATTCTGGATCTCCTTGCAAGCTTTTGCAATCTTCCCGCAGAGGAAAAGTTTTCCTGCATATTTCTTGGAAGTAATTTCTATTTTGAGTACTAGAGCTGTGTTTGAATCAAAGCATTTCTGCTAGAAAAAAACCCACAAATCTCACTTTACTAGGCTGGGACCTGGGTCTGTAGTGGATGGAGAAGCTGCTGGAATAAGGGTAGATTTGTTCTTCTCCTGGGTGGGGGCCATCAAGAAAGGTTTCATGAGATGGAGGAGAGTCGAAGAAAGAAAGTGAAACCGAGCAGTCAATTTGCTGGCTGCAATCTTTGATCTGTGGCTGCCTGCAAACAGAATCCCAGCTCTGTGATTAGATGTACATGCTCATTATGTGTAGTACTCTCCAAGCAGGCGTTGTACATACAGCACAATGTATTCTGCTTTCTGCTGCCCAAATATCTTTTTTCATCTATATTGCATTAAGACCTTGAGGCCTATCATCAGGGAGAGAAAAAATACAATTTTCTTATTGGACAATGCATTTCATTCCTAGCTGCTGTATTAAATTTATTCCCATTTGAAGTGGTGTCTGCAAGTATAAATCATTTAAGTTTATATGTTTTTGTTGCTGTGGCAACTGTTTGACTAATTGAATTCCAAAGTGTCTCTCTCTATTTCAAAACTATGATAAAGGGCACACATATTCTTAGCAGCAGGAGTCTGAAATGAAGGCGGGGAGTGGGGTGCACAGGCTTAGCAGCGGCACCTTTGGCAATTGGTGGGGAGGAGGGCAAGGGCTGTGGAGGAGCCACAGCTACCTGTAAGATCTCCCTGTAAGTACCCTACTCAGAAACGCTGCTCAGAAATGCCCTTAGCAGGCTGGAGAAGGCATGGAAGGCCAGTGACTGAGACGTTGGGAAAGTCGTGTTTTACCAATATGTCTGTTTTCCCTGTCATTCATCAGTTCTCAGTGGACCTGAAGTGCTAGAGTACTTCATGGTTACGAACAAAAGATCATGGTTACAAACAAGCCCAAGTTATAATAAGCCCCATCTTCGTTCCATGGGGACTTTGTGTGCGCTCCTGGGGCTTGTCGACTAGCTGGGATCATGCATGTGTTCCCAAGGTATTTCTTGCCCTGTGAGATTTTAGCAGGAAAAAGCTCCTCAGAGCTAAGGCAGAGGGCTAGGGAATACTGGGGTGTCCTGATTCTCCCCTGAGGAACTTGCAGGGACAATTTCTACACTGCTCTTTCTTCCAGTTGCAAAGTAGAGCTAGATGTTCTCCTAGACTAAGTCGAGAGGAGAGAAACACTAAAGCTTAACTCTTTGCAAGGGAGTTTGTCCCAGGAGGATGGAAGGAGCAATTCCTTTGCAGGCAGAAATTTCCAGGCAGGAACCAGCCTGCCTGTGCTATTCCTGGCTTGTCCTGGCCACTTCTGTTAGCCTAGAGAGGGCTCCTTTTTTGTGTTAATTATGTAGGTGTTTATTACGGCCACAAAATGTTAATAACAGCCTGATGGAAAGCATGCTGGCTAATGAGAAGCCCCTGAATACCTGCTGCTTTTCTCTGGGAAAAACAGAAGCCACAATTCGTCAGGAAATAATTTCCCCTGCTCCGGCCCTGTGCTGTTACCTTGTGCTTACATCGTGCCGTTAACCTTTCATCTGTTTCTCCCTGCAACCTGGGGGAAGGCCGGGACCTCTCCCTTCCCTCCACCCAGAGGGGACGCAGGGGTCCACTTGCCTTTCCTGCTTTCTAAAGAGTAATTTGTGAAGGGTTTTATGGCACTTGAAAAGGTTACTGTGTGCGCCTGAGCTGATTCAGGGTGGCTGTGACAGCAATGAAGTACAGGGAGCCCTGAGCAGATCCAGTCCTTCCTTTGCCCGCCTGCCTGCAAGGGATGCTGTCCAGTCAGGGGCACATGCCTGTCGACTGACAGCCCAGTTGTAGGCAGCCTCAGCTGCTGTTTATTTTGATGTGCTTTTATTCCCAGCCCATGAGATGCTCCACCAGCTGCTGTATGCTCGTGTAATCACCTCATCTTAGATAGGCAAATATAAATTGCAACAGGTACTGGGAGCAGGCAGAACAAGGTGACTCCTAGGTAACTTGGTCAAATTATGAGGTTTTTTTTTTCTTCTTTATTGTATTTTTAATGAATTTCCAAACGTCTCTATCACATAAATGCCTTAAATAAATAATAAAAAGGAACCCTGTCTATCAGGCTGCCTGCCCAGAGCTAATGTGGGTAAAATGCAAATCATCAACTTCTGGTTTATTATTCTGATGTAGAGAAAGGAAAGGGAGCTGTGTTTGATGAGGGTGAGGGTGCAGCCTGGTTTTGGGGCTCAGAAAGCAGCAGGCACAAGTAGCTAGTGCAGCATTTATGGGGAGAAGAGCAGGCTCCTGTTGGACAAGAGCAGGAGTAGACAGAAGAGTGGTGGGTCGGAGTAGTGGGGTATATGTGTGTGCACTGGGTTGGGAGGGGTGTCGCACTGGGAGGCTGCTGGTGAGAAGGCAGGTGTGTACTGGATTGCAGGTGGGATGTGTAGACTTCTGAGGGAAACAGTGGGTTTGGTGATGACCAAGAACATACAGCGGGTGTGCACTCACTGGAGGAGAGCATCCACCTCTGATTTCCACAGGGGAGCAAAGGTCTCCCTTAGCGAAACAAACAAACAAACAAACCAAAACAAAACAAAAAGAAAAAAAGCCCAAACTCAGGAGGCAAAATCCACTGGAGATATTGGAAAGCTGCATAGTTGAAGCTGTGAATGAAATAAGAGACACTGTTCACTGGGCAATATGGGAACTCCCACCTGGGACCAAGTTTCACAATTTTTTCCCCCATGGGCAGAAATGTTATGCTTCTGTCTTTGCCTGCCAAAAATAATAATTAAAAAAAAAAATTGGTCTTACTGCTGCAGAAAGAGCCAAACATTTCCCTGGTGGGCTGTCTCAGTGAACAGTTGTGAAAACGCCAGATTTCATTGTAAAGGTAGGATTTCTCAATGGTGAGGAGCTGCAAATGAAGCATGTTGCAGGGTCCATATGGAGTTGTTGGTAAGAGCTCAACACCAGGCTCTTGGAAGCATTTCAGAAGAGGCTTTTGGGAAACAGCAGAAGAGCAGTTCAGAAGGTTGGCTCTCAGTAATACATAATGCTGTAAAAATAGCATCTGAGCATCTTCTGTTACCTGGGCACTGGTACCTGGATCTTGTTGAGTGATTTCTCTGGCATCCGTTCTTCCTGCCTTGACTTTTAACGGGTTGTGCAGATTATTTTATGATCAATAAATATCCAAGCAGACACTGTGAAATTCCAATCAGAAAAATTTACAACATTAAGGCAGATGTTGTATAGCAGGATATAAATAAACAGAAATTGTCAGTCAAATTCCTGGCAGCTAGAGTCTGGTGTCAGTTGCAGTAAATTAAGTGTTACTTCACAAATCACCTTTACGGTTTCGCTCAGTAAGTGTATCTGTGCAAATACTTCTTTTCAACTTGCAATGGTAAATATCCTCTGGTCCCTGTGATTTCAGTATGAAGCCAGTGTCAAGAGTCAAGGGGAAGTGAGTGACAGCAGTGGATTTTGCCATAATCCTGTGCCTTGTTCCCAGCCCCAAGATTTACTCGGGGGAGTTGAGTTTAGGTGCTGAGCAATCCAGGCAAGAACAAACCAACAACGTAACAGGGAAGTGACTGGATCCTTTTAAGTCAAGGAGAGCTTTCTGCACTGTGGGAGGGTTGCTTGGTGTAATGATGTGAAGACCCACTGACAGAGGGGAGGAGCAACATAGTCTTCTGTCATCTCTACCAGGATGAAGTGAGCTATGGTTGGTGTAGGCTGTACCTGGGGGTAGGTGGGAAGAATGAACCAGGTCAATAATGAGACCATTTACAGCAGTTGGGACATTTCACCTACAGATTATTACATTTCGTTAACAACCGTTATACTCACTGGCCTGACCAGCAATACACAAGTCCTAAAGCATCATCTGGAGGTTCCTGTGCTGTTGGGATAGCTGGAAAATGCATTAATTTTCAGCATAGACTTTTATAAATTAAAGCTGAATGTTCAGCACAGAACAAAAAGGAGAGGAGGACCTGCTAGTGGTAGTTTTGTACTTTATTTGAGAAGAGAGAGCTACATAAACTATGTCAGAAGGGTACAGGTCTACACACAGTTTCATCAATCAATAAATGGAGTTGTTAACATAACACTGAGGATATGATACTTTGAAGAAGACATAGACACATGACCAAGGAATATTTACAGCTCTAACATACAATATATTTATATTTGAGAGAGAGAGATTCGTGTGCATCTGTGTACACAGATACCACTGTGTACACGTGGTGCACGCACGTGCACACATAAATAGTTATAAAAGGCTTTAAAAAAAACTTACAGAATTCAAGAAATGAGTCTGCCTTCATTTGCAGCAACTGACTATTTTCAAGGTGGAAATGGTTCCAGTTTGTGGTGGTCTGGAGTGGAGGTTTCAGTTTGAAATCTCTGTTCTCCAGCGGTTGTTGGCTGAACCTGAATCAGGTTTCTGGTGTGTGGTACGCTGTGGTGGGGTGGTGATGGAGGGATGTGTGAGGTGAATGAAAGGGAGGGCAGTGGAGTTATGGGGAAGAGGGGACACACAGCCTCTGGGGCTGGGGCAGTAACACTGAGATGAAAAAAATGACCTTTGGTGATGCCATTAAATCATCCTTTATACTAAACATAAATTATCGACATAGTTTTAAAAAAATAATTTTCTGTTTCATTTCAAGGCTGGGGAGAGAGGAAGGGACAAAGCAGGGTAGGAAGGAAGGGAAGGTCTGCGGAGGGTAAATACCTCAGCACTTTAAAAGGTCCCTTGACCTCACTGCAGATCCTTAATTTAAAAAGTCTTCTTGTAAGTCTGACTAACACTGTATCAGTCATCCCCTTCCAGGGTAGCAGTGTGCTTGATGCATGTGATGTCGCAGGTAGGGGAGAAGCAGGGACCCTACCTTGTCCAATACCCAGATCAGGGTTCCTCATCCTCTGAGCTGGGGCCAGTGGAGGTGGGATGGGCAGGCAGAGATCACAACCATTTTGCTCTCGCCAGGTTCTCCCTTGAAGGGTAACCTGGGTTGTTCCCAGCAGGGAAAAATGGTGAGTTTTGATTTGTAGAAGGGGAGACTGCAGGATGGAAAAGGTTGAGAACCGGCAATTCAGTTGCAAAATGGCAAATAGGATTCAAAAGATGCCCCAAACTAAGCAAACATGTGGATTGGTGCATAGGGTAAAAAAAAGTCTGCCAAAAAAAATCAATTCAGCAAACATCGCCAGAGGATTTGTTTTCTGCTCATGCAGACTTTCAGTGACATTAACTGAGATTAAAATAAGCTGGTTTAAATAATAGTAACAACAAAAATGCCATAAAAATATCTTTCCTCTGAGGTGTAGCCCCATCCTCCTCTCAGTACCAACTCACCTGCCAGAGTGAGCTGTGGACCAGCACCTTCTGGGGGCCAAGCCTGCATGCATCGTTGAAGGGCAGTTCAGCTGGGAGTAGGAGTAGTTTCCTGGAAGTTAAGTCTATCTACCCTTGCAGTTTTCTGGAGGCTGGGTGTTTCTCCTTGTGGCAGGAGTGCCAGCATGGGAAACCACAGTGGTTTCTCTGCCTAGGCCATCACATTGCCACCCAAGCCACTGATAGACAATACTGCTTCAACACAGATGTCCTGTAGAAATCACCGGAGGCAAGTGCACAATGCAGCCCCTAAAAGCCATCCCAAACACAGCCTGAATGCCCCGAGACAGCCTTCACCCAAGAAGGTTGTGTATCCTCAGCCTTTACCTGGGGAAACCTTGCCTCCTTGCCTGACCCAGAAGCGGCAGAGGGAGCTGTTAACAGTCACTGAAAGCTAAATCAATGTCAATCATTTGCCTGCACAAAAATCCTTCATTTCTAGTGAAATAACTTATGTAAAATAGCACTTTCTTAAGACAACGTGGGGGAGGGGGAAGTATTTAGTGTATTTATTTATTTATTTTTGTTCTGCTTTAAGCCTATCTATACGAAGCTCTCATGCAAGAAATTGCCTCCCAGTTTAGCTGAAAATTTAAAGGACACGTCTGGAAAAAAAAAGGAAAAAGAAAAAAAAATAGGCAATTCTCCTTCACACAGGGAACTGACTGGGTGTGGGGACTGCGCAGGGGGAGTGAGGGGAACTAGAACAATCTATCCTGCTTGTACTGAAACCAGAGCCATCAGAGAGCAGAATAAATGCAATGAAAATTACAGTATTTGTAAGAGTTTGAAACAGAGAAGATGGGCCTGGGAGAAGCTCAGCAAGGCTGTAGTGACTGCTTCATCACATCCATCGTTCTTTCCTGACCAGGAAAGAACTTCTGCCTTGCCACAGCTCACATCTGACTTTTGCTAGTGACACGATTGCTGACCCCTCACTGGGAAATAAGTCCTTGCCCATTTCCTTCCTCTCCCTCTGTCCCAGTAGGCTTCCTTGCTCCCTTCCCTTAGCATCATTTGCTCTCTGAGCTCTTTATTAAATCATCTCTGCCATACCCTGCAAGATCATACTTTCTGACTCCCAGATGGCCCTATATGTCAGAAATCTGGCCTCAATTTTTCATTTTCAGTATTGTTACTTACAAGTTTTGAGGTCCTGTGTCCCAGGCACTTCCCAGTCCTCACTGACTCTGAGCATCAGTCCAGATGTCCCATAGTAGCAACAGCCAATCACAGCTGGGGAGTACATGGCAGACAGGATACAAAGGAAATGCTTCTGGGAAACAGCATGTGTTGTGGGGGGGAATAGCCCAACTTTCTGGCCTACTTTTCTGGCTTTTCTTTCTCACACTAAGTTTTCCAGGGATGGAACAGGCCTGCATGCTCCTGTCCTATATCTTCTCACCATGATGATGAGGTTCAGGAGATGTTCAAGGGTATATCTTCCTTAGTGTGATCCAGGAAAACAAATGGAATGAAATCTCAAGTATGCAGGCTGAGTAAGTTGGATAATGAAGTACCTGCCTTTTTTGTGAGATATGACTACCCCTCCATTTGGAGCCTTGCCTGTTGATGCCTGCTCTTCCCTGCATGGCTCTTCATCTTTGGCTGACTTTTTTTTTTTTTCTGACAACTCTCCATTACAATGTAATGTGGCTTTTTTATGGATTGATGTAGAAATAACTTTCAGAGGCCACAGTGTCATTTATATGCTCCTTACTTTGAGTTTTCCAAGAGATTTGTCTGTTTACCCTGTACCAACAGTAAATTTAGTGGATGGCCAAAGCTGAGTCACATGATGCTGACAATAAAATAAATACTCTGTTTCTAACAGGCTAGCAGTATAGTATCTCTCTATTTATCAAACTATCCTAATAGATGAGAAGATAGGAACGTTTCACAGTCCAAATTAGGGATGGATTCTTCATAGGTGGAACACCAATGCAGGAAGAAGTGGGGCAGAGAGTTTAACTCTGGAGGAAAAACGGTTCTCTCTGACATTGGATTGGTTGTTTTGTGCTTTAAACCATCCCTTCTCCATCACTTGAAAACTGATACCACCTAACAATTTCACACTAGAAAAAAAACGATGGGAGAAAAGAATGAAGGGTGAGACAGCCGTGCCCGGACCAGTGTGGGCGTGTGGTCCCCTGTTCCTTCAAGAGTGGGGTTCCTCCTTCAAGAGTGGAGCTCCTGCTGCCAGAGCCAAGCTCTCCTGCAGGAGCCGGCAGGACCACAGCGGGTGAAGCGGCGCCGCTGTCCGCGGTGCTGATCCGCAGGGACGCGGCTCCAGAGCTTTGTCGGTCCGCTAAAATCTCCAGCTTACAGGAAGTTTTTTTATTTTTCTTGGGGACTGAACTGGTTTATCCTCATTGTGAACACTACTTGCACCAAACAGGGGTTGTAGAAAATGAAAATAAGAGGTGCACTTGCTACTGAAAAGGTGCTGGGCTACAAAGCTGTTGTATCATCCAGCAGGACCTGGTCTCTCTCTTCCTCTCTCAAATCTGCCTCTTACCTTATATTCAGTTTTCAAGAAAGCCATAAGCCAGGATTTGTTCTGTATTAGCAGGAGAAAAAGGAAATTAAAAGTGAGAGCAGGTTTGTAGGATAGAGAGCTGCTCCTGTCCTGATGGCCAAAGTTCTTGGTTGCCAGGGTGAATATTCTGAGTCTTTTCTCATGTACAGCAGTGGATTTTCTTGTTTTATAAATCAACCAATGTCTTTATTGATATAATGTTTGGTTTTTTCTTGTAGCATTTATCTTCCTCTCTCCTGCCGTTCTGTTCCTAACATCATAGTGATCTTCAGTGCCTTTCAGTATCCACAGCCTTTACTGACTTCAGACAAAGTTGTGGATGTTCAGCCCCTTCAAGGTTTAGCCTGGTGTGGCAAAAGCAGGTTTAGTTACACAGGAACAACAATTCAGTCCCTTGCTGATTATTTCTATTGTCTCAATCTAGCTATATAAGAATGAGGCTGGACTTGAACAGATCACAGCCAGAATCAATCCCAGCTATCTCTCCAGCAATCAGAACAACCTGCTGGGAGCTGAGTAACAGCTGAATTCTTGGTGGGAGAAATTACAGGCATAAAAACAAAATCAAATAGACTCCTTGTGCTCATTCAACATTTCAAGTCATATTTATAGGTACTGCTGCATGGCATCTTAAATATCTGAGTTTAAAAAGAAACTGGATCACTCCTGTTGGGGAAAATATTTTTTCTGTTCTGTCACTTTCACTGTCTTTACCCCTTATGAAAAAGGGGGAGAAAGACACTGAATTACACACCTCTTCAAGCCCTGTCATCTCTTCTTCGGGCTGTTTGGAAACTCTTGAGATGGATCTGTGAAGATAAGGAGATCTGAAGGTCATTCCTCAGAACTGGAGTAGGCACAAGAGAACTGGACAGGAAGCTGCTCATGAAAAACTGGGGGTTTCTTGCTGTATGAAGCTGGCAAGGGCCTAGTAGGTGAACAGATGACCTTGCAGTCTAGGTCCTAGTTGAGTCCCTTCCTTAGGCTGTGCCACTGTATCCCTCTCCCCCTGTTCCCAAGTCTTGCTGTCACTGGAAGGAAAAGCTGAAAAGAAGTCTTACCACTGATAAAAATCCCTGCATAAGTGAGATGATTCCACACTATTTTTTCACTTTTACTTTCAAGAAGACAGAAGACAATTTTTTATATTTTAAGATTTTAAGAGGCAGAATATTCTTCCAAAACGTTCACAGGAAAATTGAACAATGGATCAGCATTCATTATAGAAAGGTGAGGCAGAAAGCATATGGATGCCAAGGCCACTGCTCTTTAATGGTCTGGGAGAAAAAGCACTGAGCAGCTAATAGCATTTGCCTTGGGAACAGCAGTCAGGGAGCCTTGAATGGGGAGGAGTGTAGGAACCAAGCTAAATCGGCAAATTCGCCATTGGTCCAGGACCAGAATAAACTAAAACTCCTCTATCACATGTCTGAGACTCACACGCTGTGTAATCTCTGTGGCATGGACATCTAGGAACCATTGTGGATAGCAGATGGCTGCTGAATGGTGAAAGTGCAAATGATTCTGGGCAGTGCAAAACCAGAAGACCTCAAACCCTGATCACAAAAGTCAGTTCTTGAGATTAAATCAAACCAGCCACCTGAGCAGAAGGGAGTCACACAGCATTGCACAAAGCCAACATACTATCAGACATGAGCGAGCTCTTGTACAAAGCTCCACCTCCCTTCTCCCCCCACAACACACGTACACACACGCTGCCACATACAGTAAAAAATATCAAGGTTATGTGTTTCCTGAAATATAGTTGGCTGAATAAATACATTTACGGAGAACTCTTTGTAAAGCAATAACAGAATGAGTAACAGTGTATCACTACCATGGGAAATAAAAAGAAAAGTAACCCGACTGCAATTCAGCCAGAATCATTCCAAACCCCAAAGGTTGGCCTCTTTTTTTTTTTTCTTTAATGTGTCTGACATTTTATGGCATCAATAATGCAAGCAAAGAGGAAATCATATTTGCAGAACACTAATGCACGGATGTCTAAAGCGAAATACAATACTGATTACTTTTTAAATGAAGCCACCAGGTTTTGATGTGCTGTGGTGGTTAAACTGGTCCGTCAAATTCTTTCCAAAGCAAATTCCAGTCCAAAGCAACAGCTTGACCTTCTCTATAACCTCGGGTAGCCTTTTCAACTGTATTCTGACTGGGGGTAGTAAATGTTAGTTTGAAGCAATCTTCCTGATGGGCCTGATTACAGAAATGCCAGGGGCACACAGCTCCATCTGAAGATGAGGGGAAACTACGGGCGTGTCCCCTCTTCATAAGCCAGCCAAAGCCTTTGACAAATATAATGGTAAGCCTACTATGAAGAGCTGTGGGTGAGAGGATGGGTGGGATCTGAAAGAGATTTGTAGAAGTACTATTGAGATTTTTGCCCTTGGGGTTAGTGGCTAATCTATTCAGCACTTGATAGCTTGTCTCTTGCCTAGAACCTCCTGCAGACGACTGCAGAGCAATGTCTGAGTATGAAAATAAGTGTATGAATAAGAAGGTGTGGCAAAAACTCACACAAAAAAAATCCTCTTCTATTTTTTTTAGATGCTAATGTTTTTTTTTTACAAAGAAGTGTATCTCAGAGATGCATCTTGAGAACCCCAGACAAGATTGTCTTTACCCACACAAGAGTGAAGTTGTTGTTGTGCTCCTGCCTGGGAACTCTTGCTGCTCGACCTACTCTTACAACAAAAGACTAAAGGGCTTGGGGTCTGGCCTACACATCCAACTTTACAGCAGGAGCATTGATTTCAGGAGTCAAGAGACTTCTTTTGCAATGTCCTCTGACTTGCACAGAGTGAACTCTGTGAACGTCTTTAATTCATGCGGTTTTGGTTTGGTAGGCAGAGTTAATAGTGTGCTTCTGGGATGGTGGGTAGGATTGGATGCCGTCGTCTCACATCAGCTGGGAGTTTGTCTGCCATTTAGTCCTGGATCACATCTGATCAGAGAATTGTGTGTGGGGATTGTATGTGTTGGAGTTAATCAGTGCAAGCAGCTAATTGCCAATGGTTAACTAGTGCCTTTTAATTAGGACTGTGTTGCTGGGTGGATACGTGAAGGGAGCTGTTCGTCACTGGCAAAAAAATGTCAGCCTTGTAATGTAAATCTCTTTGGGGAATAAAAAAAAAATACAAGCTGGAGCTGCTGTCACTTTAGCATGGTAGAAAATCAGTTTCAGCAGAACTGGCCTGGCTGAGGTTAGAGTCACGCTCTGCTGGGGTCAAAAACGGTAGTGGCTGCTCTCCGACCGTTTCTCCTGTGCAGAAGAGTGGGACACCATGGGCTTCAGCTGGGATTTACAGGAGATATCCCACATGCATTACAATGAGCTTTGCTGTAAAATTCACTGCACAGAGGTTAATCTAGATGTCAACACTGCCTGACAGCAGTGAAATTACTCCGGGGCAGTGCTCCTTCTGAAGTCTTAATATAACAGTCAATTCCATCCTGCCTGCAGGAAATGAAAGTTTTCTGCTTTGTGTGCGGAATCATTCGGCGCCAATTTTCTCACTGTTTGAAGTCCAAACTGTTTGTGGTCTTGGGATTCACCTCACATTAAGACTTTCACTTCATTTAAAAACTCTGCTAGTCAAGTCCTGAGAACTGCAAGGACAGGAGCCGCGCAGAGAGAAAAAGAAGAGGGCAGGGGGGAGAAATCTTGTTTCACCTACCACATCAAAACCAAACAACTTCACCAGCTCCCTGTGCTCTGAAAAGGGAGTGAATGCAGAAACTCAGCTATCTATGTATCAAGCAGCAAAGACTAGGGAGGTTGGAAGCCAGCAGAGAGTGAGAGAAAGCATGCAAGAAGACATTCGGACCTCCCAGAGTTATGATTTTCTTTAGAGGTATTTCAGTCCTTCCCTGCTGGGATCTTGTCCTAAGAATCCAGTAGTTCAGCAATTAAATACCCCCTCAGAACAACTGCTCAAGTTTTCAGCTGTAGGATCAGTCGCTTGTGCTGGGTGGGAGATCAGTTCCCATAGAGGATTCCTGATGGTGTGTGGAAGCGATGGTGAGATTTGTTGTGCCTCCTTTCCCCTTGAAGAGATGCTGAAATTGTGGGACTAGTAGAAGGGAGGAGGAACCAATGGTCATTCCTTTAGTCTGAAAAGACCTGTCAGATTGGGTCTGTGAGAAACTCAAGCCATCGAGATGAAACCAACCTATCAGCTCACTTAGCTCAGCCCCTGAAGAAAGCCGTAAGTTTGTGTCCTTCTTTCTCTTTGGTCCCTTATCTCTTTCCTTGGTTCAGTTTTTCAAAGTTGCAAGCAATGAGACTGCTATCTCTTCTCTCAAGGAGCCGTTTAATGGCTCAGTAGTGTACTGGAAAGCAATAAGAGACACAGGAGAGATGGAATGCTCCTGCATTCCTCTTGGAGCAGCGACTGACGTCTCTGCCTGTGTCATTTATGACACTGCCAGCCAGAACGGATGTTTTGAAAACACCTACTTTCTCCAGGCTTGAAACTCAGTATCTCTGCTTGCAAGGAGAGCAGCAAAGGGAAAACATTTTTTAGGACTTAGCAGCTACTTAAAGAAACACTAAATGTGTATTGACTTAAGGGACACATCAGGGTAGGGGTGGGGAAGGTACCTTAAAATTAAGCAGGTTTGTCCACTCCTGGAAAGCAGTGCTGAGAGGGGAATTTTCTCTTTTTCTGTTTTTGGTACTCATTTGGAGACATCACTGTTATGCCAAGGCTCCATGACCCTACCATCCATCAGAAAGCCACTGCATCTGAATGGAGAACAAGCCCTTTGGGTTGTGCCAAAGCATGCCTGTGCGTGCTGATTCTCATAGCAGAGGAGCCCTGTTGATGCCCATAGCCTTCCAGCTATCAGAGGAGCCGCTGCAGCATGGTATCACAGCCAGGATCCCATTTGTTCAGCTTGCTTATCCTCACCATTGCCTTATGACCAGAGGATGCACCTACGGCTGTTACAAAAACATGGGATATGAGCCATGGCTGTAGTGGTTCAGCTGATTCCTGGCCAGATCAGGAAGCAAAGATGGGACATAACCATGCACCAAAAATACAGCTACTTGCATTGCCTTTTCATTAACCATTGGGAGTCACAGTTGGGCAAAGGATGTAGACACTCCCTGGGGAAGGAAAAATGAGAAAGATTTTTTTAAAAACTTCTTAACATGACATTGCTGAACAAAATACTGTCTCCACACAGACTGGCACATGAATGCCTGCTATCAAGTGTTCAGAACGACTCCTGGTTTCATGGGCTTGCGGTGACCCAAGTCTTCATTCTTCAACCTATATCCTGAGCTCAGGGAAACTCACGCATTTGAGTTCTGGGAAATAAGAGCCTTTCACATGAAAGGAAACAGCTCATGTAGTATTATACTTCTGTCTGTGGCCCTGAAAAAACATAACTTTTCAGGCTTTCTTTTAGTTGCATTTTCTTATAGAAAAAAAAAATCACAAAAGAGCACAAACCCTGGCAATTTTGTTTTCTGCCTGGATAAATGGTCCCTTGCTTTTATTGGTTTCTGTCTCCTTTTTAAACCAGTGTCGGCCCAGCATTCTAGCTAACTTTTCCTGGAGCTCCAGTATGTTGCTATGTTCTTTTGGTTTTCCTTGTATCCACTGTGCTACTTAAAATTCTACACCACACTCCCGAAAACAGTCTTGATTTCCCAACTGAAGATACTCACTTGCCTTCTAAAACCAGCCTTTCCCTTTCCTTGGCTTTTTTATTTCCCCACATATTTTCTCACCTTGTTCCACCCACTCCTGGGGACAAGCAGACAGCTCAGAGCTAACAGTGGCTCTCAAGCAAGCAGCCTCTCTAAAGGCATGCCAGTTTTTTCACGTTTGTCTGTGCAGCACATGCTCTCAGAGTCACCTGTCTGCAATTCAACACTCTGTGGACCCAAGGACAGGCCTGAAATAAGGCAGCCCAGGCTCTTTTTCACCTCCAAAATACAAGCGTTGAGGGACATTTAAAAGGACCAGACAGGCAAGCTTTGTGGGAGAAAGGATGGACTTCATTCTGTCAAATCATTGCCTGTCTTCCCTTAGCTACATTTCAGCTTTCATCTTGCAACTGGAGAGACTGGAGTGGAAGGAAAAGTAACGGCTGGAGAAGAGAAGACAGGTCACTGGTGAGTTCCTAAGGCTGGAGCCTCATTTACTGCCCACAGTATGCAGCCCTGGCATGCGATTGCCATCTGTACCATGCACCAAAATAGCACCTTCACCTCCAAGAAAGCATCGTTTCAGTGACACGCTTGGGTGACTGAGTTGGTGCTAAAAATTTTTATTTTTAGGGAGCAGGATGCAGCTGGGACAGGGAAGACCCCATGGCCCCTTCTCAGCAGTGCTCAGACCGGCGTTCCTTCCAGGTCCCTTTCACAGGTCCCTTGAGAAAACTGCTGATGGAGGAGGCTGGGTGGTGGGAACGTCTGCCTGGGCATGCTGGGAATTAGTCCTGGGTTGCCCCAGAGCTGGGTGGGACCTGTCAGATGTTGCCAGGCAGCAGGGATAGCTCTCTCCTCTTAGTAGAGGCAGGACAATGGGAAGTATCTCTCCTGGAAATGGAGAAGGAGCATGAACTTATTTCTCTTTACCTCCAAACAGTCCCCACACTCAGATTTATGGCACTCTGTGAGAGTTTCCCCGCAAAACTGCTCTTCTTCCTCCCGTCACATGCAGCAGGGCCACTGCAGAGCCCATCTTCCTACAGGGAAGAGCACCATCACCTGTGCTGATGGGTAGCTCCACTTCTGGTCCAGGGAAGGTTCTTCTGGAAATGAGGTCTCAGGGTGTTCACCAGGAACTCAGCACAGCTGCTTTCCCTCTTCCTCTCCAAAACTGTCATGCCAAAAAGGGATGCAGCAGTTTCCGTCATGTCTTCGAACAAAAAACCAACCTCTTTCTCCCCCCAACAAACCTCCATCCAGCACCAACAGGCCAAGGGGCATAAAGCAGCAGCCAGCGAGACATCACGCCACAGAACTGCATCTTATCCTGCTCTTCTGAGCAATTGGTCACAATTAACTTTGACAAAAGGACCTTTTTCCAAGGCAGTCACTGCACTTGGTGGGGCTAACAGTAAAGAAGTCAGACAGCCTGAACCTTGGTCTCAGCCACTTCACGTCTTCTGAGAACCCATCTCCTTGCCTCTCATAGACCACTTATTCCTAACCACATGGCACCAAGGCTCAGTGTCATGCTCAGCTCCTCAGCTCGCCTCGCTGTCGTGACCATGCAAAGAGGTGGCAAAAGGGACAGGATGGTGGTGCTGGGGAGGAGGGGAAGGAGGAAAGAAGGTAGGAAAGGAGGATGTAGCTGCTGTGCAGAGTGGTGACAGGAGAATCTCATCAAACATGGGAACACAGTGGCTGTAGGTGATTTGATAGTGTAAAGGCCCATGACATTGGCCAGAAGAGAAATGAGAGCATGAGAGCAAGAGAGAGGGGTGGACAAAATGGTGGCCTTGTACAATCTGGCACAGAGCCACAAGATCAAGAAGCCATTTGAGTAAGAGACAGGCAGCCCCAGGGAAGGATTTTCTTTTGAAGACACTGGGCTATTAACAGCCATTGCTTATTCTCCCCTTGTACAGAGTGTCCAGTCCTCTTAGCCAAAGCAGTCTGCGTACAAAGTGAGCGATGTCAGCAAGGGCTAGCAGCTATCAGCCTTTCAACTGATCTTTTTCACTTCCAAAGGTGGACGTAAGTAGGCAGATGAGGAAAACTAGATATCTTCTCCCAAAGGAGCAAGATCCTGCTATTGAGGGGTGGCATGGTATGCTGTTCCTGTGTGCAGACTCCTGGCACCAGTCCACACCCTTGTCCCTGACCATGCCATCTTTGGTGTCCATGCTGTGAGCTGCTGGTGCCTGTTCAGCAGCAGTCCATCCAGCCTCCATTGGCATGAGCCTGTTCCACTAGCCCAGATCTCTCTAACATGCAGAAGAAGGTTACATCCTTAGTCCCACAAGGTTACTGCCACCCATCCTCTCCTACCCCAAGCTTGCATTGCTCTTTACACAAGCACAGAATAAACCCACAGCCCCTGCTACCACTGCAAACCTTCTTGTAGCAGTGTCCCCTGCCCCTGTCTGAAACCATAAGCCAGGTCATGCCGGAGCCATGGGTGGGAGGTAGAGATTGGCAAGAGATAAGGAGAATGAGGAGAGGATGCAAAATCTTCCCCTTTCAGTAGCTGGCCATAACCAGGTCTCAGTCAGAGTGACCCATCTCCCCTTGCGTCTTGGCCATGAATGCTACTCTGGCCATGAGGAAGGAGCCAAGGTCCCTTCTCCATCTCCTCTTCCCCCATCTGCATTCCCATCCAGGCAAGCACCACATCCAAGCTGGCTATTTTTGTGCCGGTGTTTATTGTCTTCTCAAAATTGCCTTGGCAATGCCTGTGGCGCCTGCTCCCTGTCTCCTGAGAGCAGCTGCCAAGCTGAGGTTCCCCCTCATCCTCGATTAGCCACAGGAAAAAAACAACCCAGAAAGGTTTTGTATTCTCAGCCCAGTCTAGACGGACGGGATTCAGTGTCTGACTCAGCCCTTCCCCAGGTCAGGATTATTTCCTGCTCGAGGGTGATGGGCTATAGGGAGGATGCTACTGTCTCTCCTCACTGTCCCCACCACCCCCTGTCACTGCCTGTCAGGCCTTTATCCTCATTGAGATGCAAGGCTGGCCGCTGCAGCCATCATCCGCTAAGCCGTCTGTTCCTGAAGGCACCTTCCCCTCTTCCCCCCCTTCTCCCGGGGCTGCCTGTGGAGCTATTCTTCAGCCTCTGCATTTCACAACAGCTCAAAGGCAGATGCATCAATCCTTTCAGGGGATGGGGACGTGAGGAGAATGGCAAGGGGGCTGCAGGCAGGTGTTCGTAGGTTTCCAGCCATCTCGTAAGCCTTGTCCCCCTCCCTGTCCCTCGCTGGCTTGTGCCTGAGTCTTGGACTGAGGCATGGGGCAGGGGTGGGGAAGGGAAGAGGTTGGGGAGGAAGAGCGCTGGGATACACTGTCCCCATAGGCATGCCCAGGCAGGATGCAGGCACGGTCCCAGCTGTCTGCACACTGCAGCCTTTCCCCCATGTGGGGAGCAGGGATACTTCCCTGTTCGCTGAAGGTTTACACCAGGGACCAATATGGCCCTGGTACAGACAGCTGAGGGAGGAGGAACAACCCCATGGCCACTAGCAAACATGAAGAGTGGGGAGAAAAAGGAGGTCTGGGGACAGCGGGGTTGTTCCTCCCAAAGTTGCCACGTGGGCTGAGCACCCCAGATGAATGGCACTCCTGTCTCGCACACTGAAATGGGTTGGGGATGATTCAGGACCGGATCTCCAGGACCCCTCCTCGACTCCCTCACGCAGCCACTTCGGTCCCGCTGCACTCCCAGCCCTGGCACGGGGCAGGAGGGAGGTATGGGTCTGGCCAGCTCGCCGTCTGTGGGAGGGCGGCTGGTTCCTGGTGTGTGTTTTACCCGTAGGTACCACAATCCTTTGACTGTGTGTTCGAAAGCCTTGAGTCTGTACATTTAAGAATCAGCAAATTAGAAAAATTGTCCTGAAATGTTGAAGGAAGGAAAAAGGCAGGGAGGGATGGGGAAGGACTTGGAGGGAGGGAGGGAAGGGGTTGGTAAAAGAGAGTTCATCCAGGGCCACTGCCCTGGCTTTGTGCCCATCATCTGCGGGCTGGCAAGGAGGGAGGGAAGCGAAGATAAAAAGGAGGGACTGATTTCACACATTCAGTGCATATCATACAACCAGGGCAAGGCTTTCCTGCCGGGGCTCCTACCCGGGATGGCATAGCTGCCATAGCCAGTCTAGAGCCCTGCCCAGCAGCCCGAATCATACTTACAGCAGAGTTACAACTCACTGCTTCATTGCTCGGGGGAAAGATACCTTCTCCTTTCTTTCTTTTTTTTTTTTTTAATTATATATATCTTTTTAAGTACTTTTTTCCTCCCTTTTTTGTTTCTTTTTTTTTTTAAAGTCTTATAATTTTCTGTAACAGCAGCTTCTTTCTGTATTGGTGTGGAAGTTATATATAGAGAGATATCTATAAATATATATAAGACAAACTGCCTTACAGGTTGTTGTTTTGTGGGGTTTTTGTTGGTTTGCTTTTTGTTTTGTTTTTTTCAGTGTTGTATGAGTAGCAGGCACTTGAGTTTATATGAAGATGTTTGCTTGGGAGCTGAGGGGCAAAGGACTTGGGAGAGGGAAGGAAGGACGGAAGGAAGGAGTAGGGACTTTCGACAAATGGCCACTGCTAGCCAAGGATGTCCAGGTAGATTGGTGTGGCCTTGCCCAGAGCATGAAGGATCTTGTAGATCTCCTTGATGTTGAGCCGTTGCTGAGGCTCTCTCTGCCAGCAGCCCAACATGATGTCATAAACCTCCTTGGGGCAGACTCGAGGCCTTTCCAAAACTCGGCCTTGGGTAATGCACTCAATGACCTGAAAGAAAGAAAAGAGACTTTGAACAACGTCTGGGCAGTTCCAGGAGGATGTCCTGTCCCAGCTACTTCTTGGCTGATGTGGTACTCTTTAGTGAATGGGAGCACTGAGAATCCAAGAGGTTCTGCAGATCCTCAGCGCTCACCTGTTTGTGTGTTGTTAATGACAATTTTACAGTGAAAACTTTGTCTCCAGCTGCAGTCTTGCAGTTCCCAAAAATCTTCCCCATTTGACACCTAACTACCTCAATGTCCTCTCCAAACAGGAGGTCACAAGCAAATGAAACGAAGTTTTAATTTATGATGTCATTTTTTCCTGCTAATTGAAGAAGGAAAAAAAAAGCCTTGAAATCCCCAAACTAAAGCAATGTTTTGCACAGCTGAAATGATATTTTTCTTCCCTGAAAATCAAGAGTCCTTTCCATTGCAAAGCCCAGGAGAGTTCCACAAGGGAGAGTTCAGAGCATCTTTTCCTACCTCCATCTCCAAGGGCAAATTTGCCTCATTTTGACATAGAAAAGCAGCTGAAAGAATGAAATTTCACCTCAAATCACATCTGTAATGGAGAAAAAAAAAATTCAGTGCAAACACTCTGTTCTGGGTCAGGTCGGTGCTGCTAATGAGAGAAATGTGCGCTCTTGGACAGCGTTAAAGTCTCTTCAGAGGGATGCCATTGGAAAGGACTCCCCTAAGTGTCTGTTTGTGTTTTGCTCACCATTCAGATGCAAAGGGAAGGCAGTATGATTTGTTAGAGAACTGCTATTACTGTCTGGCCTCCTTGGTTGAAGTTGATGAGTCCCAGCATTGCAGCATGCGAGTGACCTGCCGCGCTCTGCAGATAAGCACAGATCCCAAGCAGTGTGTTGAGGGAAGCCACCCAGCAAGGGGTGATTTGAATTTATCATTTATGAATAGTAATGGGCCTGCCAGACAGCTCAAAAGATACTTATTGCTTTGCTCTTTGCATATAAACACAGAGGGGAGAGATTAGGACCTGCTGAAAGCTGGGCCAGGAGGATGCAGCATGCAGAGAAGCCTGCATCACCGTAAAACTGCTGGCAGCGGTGACCTCTGGGAGGACGTGAGTTATGGTTTCTGACAGGACATCCTGAACATGCACAGAAGCCTTGTGTTGGGCCCTTTCTCTCCAGTACAAAGGAAGGGCATAGACAGAAGTTAATGGACTGGCTGAGGCTTTCAGATGAGGTGGTGCTCTACCTCATCCCTCTGCTCAGACAAGGTCTCTTCCAGCCTTGAACAAAATCACTAAAAATGCTCTGGGGGTATGAGGCCACGTGGGTGCCACAGGAGGGAGCGAGCATCCCAGCATGAAGCCTGCCACAGACTCATTTAACCTGCCTCTCCACGGGGCTCTGCAGCTGCAGCCAGGCTGCTGCTGAGACTGGCTCTGACGCCTCAGCATCCAGGAGCTGGTGGAGGTGTCAGTTCCCTGCAACCACCCAGGTTCTGCCCACCTCTCCACAAATTGTGAAAGATGAGCCAGATGAGAGCTAATGTGGCTCCCTCCCACCAGGACAGTGTGGTCTGGGGTGGAAGACTTCACCTCTCAGAAAGAAGTGGATACAGCTATAGGAGAGGATAAGAGTTTTCCACAGATGGTAGAAAAGCCAATACAGCTGTATCCGTGCGGATTTTAGCCAGCTCTCCTCCCTCAAGGCTGGGGTTGACTATTCTCAGTCCTACTGCCCTGCAAAGGAAACTGAGGCAGAGAGCATGAGGGCAGCTGAGCTGTCATATTCCAGCATGCCTATCACCCATGTATGAGCTACATGTGCTCATTTGTGTGTGTTTGTATTTACCCTCCCAGGGAAATGCAAGAGCAGCTCATTAAACAGCGTGACAAATAACTTCTGTCGCTGTCGATTCCGTTGTTTGTGTCTCTAAAATGTTTGCGTGTGCTACTTTGGGATATGCAGTCAGGCCCCATTGAGCACACAAATGGGCAAGTAGTAGAGCTGCAAAGCAACACCTTGTATTTGCCATCTCTGCAACTCACTTAATTAAGGGATCTGTATCCAGAAAGCAGAAAATGCACATTTCTCATTACAAAAGGTGAAATTTCTGAAATCCATTAGATACAGAGTAGGATAAAAATGTGCAAGGTTCCCACACACTGCTACGTCAATGCATCTTGTTCCTTTTCTATAATACCCCCTACTATTATGAGCAAAAATCTTCCAATGCATTTCTGCTGATGTGCCTCAAACCTCAGCTCTGACACTCTGCTAATCTCAGACAGCATTCCCTCAATATTTTTACAGTACAGCCCTATACTGATGGGCTGCAACTTTTGCTCTTCAAAGAAATAACAAGGACAAACCAGCTCCTTGGGTCCCGCCCTCAATGAACTGGGGCAAACCATATAATAGATATCAGGATGGGAAAAAGCCCCACAGAAATGTGCCACATGCTATATAACAGGCTTCAAACACTTTCTCATAAACTGAAGACTGCAGTAAGAGCCTCAGCTATAAAGTAAGGAGAAAGAGAGCAGAGGAAATGCAGGGCATGACAATAACTTAGATCCCAGCAGTAATTTGGGTATCCTCAGTTCTGGCAGCACCCCAAGAGTTTATCAATCAGATGTGGCTGTTATGGAGGTATGTCAGGAATGTAGAAGGGAGAGACTGAGGGTGAGCTAGTACAAGGCTTTGGCAGAGCCCTTTGATTCCTGCATGCCTCAGTTTACCCAGCTCTTACACAGAGATAATGACACTTCTCCCATGGTGAAGCCATGGGAGTGCCAAGGAGGGGACCATCTATGTACAAACTGCTTTGCAAGCACCCTGGAAAGGAGAGATGGTGAACAGTACAGTTTCCAGCTGAGGTGTCTCAGTGCTGTTGTACCTCTGTGTTTGAGAGCTGAAACCAGGGCTGCTTCCCATATGTGAAGATCTCCCAGAGGATCACCCCGAAGCTCCAGACGTCACTCTCTGTTGTGAACTTCCTGTACATGATGCTCTCCGGAGGCATCCAACGGATAGGCAGCATGGTGTGTCCTCCAACCTGGGTGAGGGCAAAGGCACAAGGAAATATAAGTGATGAGAGCCCTGAGGAAGGGGTCAGCCCTGACATGATGTGGACAAACTCAGGGCCTCCCTGTGAGCTACATCAACAAGGAGCTGTTCAAAAACCTGGGCTGGCTACTGCCTCCCCAGCTGCCCATGAACTTACCCACCAATCCCACCTGGTTAACATGATGGATGGGGAGCGAAATGTATCAAGATAAATGATGTCCTCTCCTCCCAAAATGGGCTTGTAAAGAAATCAAATGACAAAATGCCAAGAGCATACTCCAGCCCTGCATCTGATGAACCAGAGGCAAGGGAAGAAAGAGTGTTCAGCAAAGTATCGTGCTGAGTTTTGCAGGGCCTCAGTGCTCTGAGGCACCCACCAGAAATACAGCGTGAGGTTTGTCCCTCTTGGGTAAGGTTTGCTAAAAGCCATGCATAGGCATCTGCACATCACCTAATTGCACAAAAGACTTTGTGCTCATAAAACTGTGCCTTTTCAAAGAGTGCTTTGAATATGTAAATGACTGCAGGACCGCACTGCAAAAAGGCGGTCTGTTTGTAAAGAACAGGCTCTTACAGGCAGGGGTATGCCCAGCATTTAATGGAGGCAGGAAAGACAGTCCCTTTGGAGAGTTTGGAAATGGAAGAGCCCATGGGTGAAGTCCCATTGGGGTATGTCAAGCCAGGGAAAGGTGCTTTCTCAGTCAGTGTCTACCCTTCTCTAGGGCACATGAATCCAGCAGGTATACAGGGGGTTTGCAGGATACATGCAAACAGATTGAACGCAGATGGATTTACCTTCGGATTCACCAGAGATTTCTGAACAAGTGCCTCTGAGCAGGACAAGTTTTTCTCTGTTCTGTCCTTCTACATAAGAAGCACCATCTGTGGGGAAATAGCTAATTGATAAGACCAGCCGGTACTAGAAGCAGTATGGCTGCAAGTCTCCAGCACTCATTTCTGCTGAGGGTAAAGTGTCCAAGGTTTTTGTGTTGATGAGAAAGAGTGCTTTTCTGGTACTGCTTGGAAGACTGCTTGTCTCATTACGGACACAAAAAAAGCAAGTGCTAATAACGTTGTAGCACTGCAACTGAATCAAACAGACAGAAGTCTCTCTAGTCCTATGACGGATCAGGCGAGAAGGTATCTGGTGTCTAGGTTTCCAGCACATGTGTGGCTATTCAAAATAATGAGATTGTTGCGCTTGCTTGGATGAAAATGTTTCTTGTACAAACAAAACCTCGCCTCCAAGCTGCCAGATTTCCCAAGCTGCCACAGGTTTCTTTTTGCCCGATTAATGCAGAACTAGAGTGGGGAAGGGTCAGTACAGAGACACACTGCAATGCTTGGAAGAAAGAGGGACAGTGCTGAGGAGGTGAGTTGGACTAGGGTCAGAAATGGGTATGATGCTTAGCAGGATTCCTGCAGGGAGGGTGAGAGCCAGACTTCTCTGGGGTCTGACAGAATTTGGACCCGGGCTTGCAATGTTGTACTCAGAGGTCTGCAAACCAGCCCTTTTTCTGATGCTGAAACAGCCTCTTCTTACAAAAAAAAAAAAAAAAGGAGAAGGGATTTTAAAGGTCTCAGGAACATCTTTCTTAAATGTAGAGGTGCTCAGAACTGCGGTGCATGAAGATAAAAAGCTCGTTGCACCTCTACACCTTCTATTTAGAAATGGCTTGGCTGGCGTGTTCTCAGCTTGCTGCTCTGAGCTCCCAAGAATGTTCTTCCGTAATGGAAATGGAAATATGCTTTTCTTTGTTCCTTTGAAACCCTGGCTGCAATTTTAGCTCTTCCCTGCATTCCCAGCTTTTACAAGTTGCTTTCCCTTCTTGTGAAGGGCTCTGAGGAAATGTTATCAACAGACCAGGACATACATCAAACCTGATTGTTGCAAAAACGGTTTTGTGCTAATGCTTATTTTGTTCTTCTCTAAGTAGCACTAACAACTCTTCAGTTTTCCAGCAATCTCAAAATGATTACTTATTGCAAAGCTCTCTACATTTGCAATATCCTGAATCTTGCAGGGCCATTTGAGATTACAGGTAGTACAACGTATTGAGCACACTTAACTCCCTTTTGAACAGGTCTTAGAGCAGTTCAGAAGCTATGAAACAGGTCTTCAGCTTACACAAACAGTATTACAGCAGTTTTGATGGAATGGGAGGGCCCTGATTTACACCACTTGAGAATCTGGACCTGAAAGCAGAACAGAGAAGCCAGTAGTCCCATCTCAGTTCTAATAAACTAAAATAAAGTCAAGGTCTTTGGCCTCCTCTAGATACATCCTGGTGAAAAACTGCCAGTCAAGTGACGTACACAGTCAACGGTTGTCCTAAGAATGTGACGACACAGTCTTGGCTTAGCTCATATGGTAGAGTCCAGGGACTGCCAAAGCATTCCTCTCAGCCCTCTATGTCATGTGAGACACATTTTTACAAAAAATTAATCCAGTAATAATTAATAATCAAACCAATTTGAGGGGAAAAACGCTAAGCCATGCCCTAATGTGCAGATCCCAAAATATGGCTCAGCTATGCTCATAGATAAGGAGGTATTCTTTGCATCTCGAACAAGGTGCCACACTTTTGAGAGGGAAAAGTTGCCTTGCACTTACTAGCTAGCTATAAGCAGAACAGGCATCAATTAAACTGTACCATAAAACCATGCCGATGTCTAGCTTAACACATAAGACTGGCCATTACATTTTAAAGCATCACCTTTGATCGTCCTATACTGCTCCCCTTGCAAACTGATTAGGATTAAAATTCGTGTTTAAAACATGAGAAAACAGATGCAGGAAGGCAGGGAAAGGCCCTGCTCTGAAGCTGTATGGTAAGTGAACACTGAGTCTTCCTGGTCTGCACTCAGCCATGCAGTTATTTGCTGACATAGCAAAATTATTTAGAGCTGAGCACAGAGCGACTGTGCTACTGATGCCATAGGAAGCAGAGTGTGTCCAAGGTGACAGAAATCCTTTGCATAACATGTAGTGGCTGTGATCTGTGCTACACCAGGATAGACTTGCACGTGATTCCAATGGCTACATACTTCTTTTACAGGACCAGCCATTGCCAAAAGCTTAAAAACAAAATGATGCTATTAAATCAGACTGAAAAAAAAAGGATGGTGCTGTTTTTTTTCTTTTCAAAGCCAGTTTACATGGCATGTCCTTGGCTCTGTAAGGAATCATTATTGTGTCTTTAGAAAGAAGCTGAAAGTTTGCTTCAGTCAAGCCTCTGTTTGCTCGGAGCTGGGCCTGACAGGTTTCAGAAATAAGTGACCATACCGGACTGATGTTTGTCAGGAGCATGCTGCTTCTGAGTCTTTTCTAAAACAGTCATGTCATCTTCCCAACCCACCTTCCTCCATTCCCCTTGGGAGCCAGGGATGGAGGAGCCCAGCCATCATGCAGGTTCATCTCCTAAAGGCACCTAAGGGTGATATGTCCTCAAACAGTGGCATTGCAACTTCTCCCCTGGAGACACTGCGCAACCTGGAAGAAAGGATTTGTTTTCAAGCAAATAAGGCAAGTAAATCCTCTTCTGTTCCTCCCTTTAAATCCTGTGAGCTGCCAAGCTCGCCCTTTCTCCTTGTTATTTTAATGCTTCATAGACCTACAGACTGGCCTCTTTATCCCATTGCCATGGCTGTCTAGCTTTGCTTGACATTTTTAGCTAACTTCTTCTCCTTAGATCAACTCCCGATGCCCACATTGACAGGTTATTCCCATTGCTTTACTCTTTCAGTTTGCAGTACTATCCTGCTAATAAATAGAGCAATCAGTGCATATCCTCTATGCAAAAGTTTCCTTCTTCTGTCTCCATTTCAAGATCGCAGTATCACCTACTTGCTTCCATCCCTTTCTAACACATACTCCCAAGTGCATGACCTGGTCTACAGCCACATGTTTCTGGTACTCCAGGGCACCTGGCCTCTGCTCTGAATCCTCATTACACATCCAAGCCCATAGACTTGCAAGATAACCAGCCACTCCCTTTGAGCAGCTTATTGCTGTATTAGATAAGAACCTCGGGGAGCTGGGGGAGGTTCATGAAAGGCCAGCATTAATGGCCATTAGGGAGAGAAATAATTACTTAATGCTAGTACAGCACTTCAATGATGTAAAGCTATATAAGTGCTATGTACAAGTAGTATTATAAGGCTCAATGTTTGTCTGCTACCAAGGAAAGCTGGTATCTGGGGAAAAAATTCTCCTTGTCCCGGCTTTCTGAACAACATCCAGCTGATTAGGAAGGGAAAAGATGACATGTTATCCCCAATAAAAGTTCGACAGTATAGCAGCAGGTAGTGGAGCAGCAGTGTTCAGCAAAGGCTGTGCAATGTATCCACAGTTTGGGCCACTAACAGAGATACCATGGAAATCAAAACCAGAGTAGGGCTGAAAAACCCTCATGAGAACTTTGGACAGGTGGGAGTCCAGATCCTGTTAAAGGCAGCTCTTGGTGGGCAGCCCTGCTTTCCCCCTCCCAGCTCATGTACTAGCTCCAGGGCTGTAGCATTCAGAGGAGAGTTACTGAGCCATTCCCTCCATGCTCACAGCTGAAGGTTTCTTCATGGATCTCAGCTAAGAATGGAATTTGGTCTCTGGCATACTCTAAAGCTGTGTTTTATTTTCCTTTTTGTACAGTTTCCTTCTCAACTTTGAAATAAAATAAATAATAAATCAGTCATTTTGTTTCCCTTGGTCACCTGACATTTGTTTTCCAAGGTCATTTGACAGATTTCTTCCTGTTCCTGGCGTACTTCAGGGAGGTTCTGCTCCCCCTCCTGGCTTGGGTAATTCACAAGAACCACCGTAGGTGCCTTCATATGGTGCAACATTATTTGAACTTTCCTTTTATGTGCAGGATGCTGAGACACTGGAGTTTGTACAGAATCATGTAGCAGCAGTGGAGACCTTGGCACTGTTTATCTCCAGGAAAATCCACTCAACACTCAATCTGCATGACTTAGTGATAAGACACACATTCTCTGATTGCTGTCTCTGTTCCTGCTGCTGTAGGTAGGGATGACCTGGGATCTTCTTTAATTGCAGACCTGGCTCTTATCCCAGGCTGAGCTGCACCAGAACATATGTCCTTTAGACCTCAGCTCTCAGAGCTGGGTGATCCCTGGAAGATATTGAGCTCTGAACCTTCCCCCAGCAGCCAGATGTATGTCCCCATCAGGACACATTAATTCCTGCTGCAGGCAGGATGTGTTATTCAGCAGTTCTGGACAGCCTTGCAAGAATAAGAGCCACAGGTGGTTGGGTCACCCAAGAGGACATAAGGACAAAAAAAAACCCAATGCAAGCAAGAAGCAGGAAAAGCTTCTCTCTTTGACTAAGTTGAGTTCTTGGAACTCAACTTACAACAAACAAAACTGCTGTAGATCATGCCTTTGTGAGCCGAAGTTTGTCTGATCAGGTTGAGGCATGCAAAGGTGGTTTCTCAGGGGCGAGGCAAAGGACAGTACGTGCTCGTGGCTGTGTGTCCAGGAGAGGACACTCCTTCCCTGCCTTCAGTGCTGGAACCAGCAGCACTGAGAGACGTTTCACTGTCATCAGATGTGCCAGTATTTTGCCTGTGTGAGTCTTGACAGATTCCTGGGCACCTTTTGCAAAGCAGAGGGATTAACTCTGACATGCCAGACAGAGCTGAGCTTTGCTGAACATTAGCTGTCCCACACTTCATAGTTTTAACTGTCACCTTACTAGGCTCTTAAGTACACAAGTAGTTTACACCAGAGGTAGCTGAATTTAAGTGCAAGTTGTGACTGGATGCACTTCCCAAGTACTTTATCTGTTATTTCCTTTCAGCTTATCCAGAAAACAGGGTGCTAGCTATGTCTGAGATTGCACCATTTCCAGAATTACTCTGGCCTCAAAAAAAATCCCCCTGGTGTTCTCCCAGCTGAAAGGCATCATGTGTTATGGCCGTACCACCCCCAGGCTGAGCCTCTTCTAAGTGATTCAAAAGCCATCACTGAAAACATTCAGTGTAGCCCTGTCAGGTCTTGTGCATTTGCTGTCCCTGCTGTCACAGCCAGTGCTGACCGTGAGCTTAAAAACAATCAGCAAAACCCAAAAAGCTTCCACCAAACGTTTTGACTCACTTGACTTCTTGTGTCCTCACCACGCAGCACTCTGCACGTGTCTACTCCACTTTCTGGGAATGCCAGATCTGATCCTCTCCTCATCCTCACTCTCTGCACCTAACCATGTCTCCTCCGTTGCAGGCTCTGGCAGTGCCGCAGCGTGGGGCTTGCTCTTCCCCTGCATGCCAGTGACTGAAGACATCTCACAGCACTTTGCAAGGGATCACAGAGGGGTTTTGGAGATTTACAGAATGCACAAAGCAATGTGTAGCTGTCTCGCCTACTTGCATTGCAGCCGTGCTGGGTGTCCCAGCCTTGCCCACAGCAGGGGAGATGCAGGTCACCTGCTGCCAGAGGGGAGAGGGTTGGACTTACCCAGAGAGAGCATGAGGAAAGGAACCAAATGTCCCTGTGGTGAGGTGATGTAAGGAGCCAGATGGACTTGCTCAGGAGCAGGAAAGACTGACCAGGCAGGGTTAATGCGAAACTGAGAAGGGGGTGAGACCTTCCTGCTGTCAGCAGGACTGTTTGGCAAGGGACTGTTTGTTCCCCCCAGATGCACATACTGTGTTTAAATATGAGTCTAAAAATAAAGCCTACCATTGACATTGTTTTTTCTTACTTCATTTAACAATCTAGTTGCTTTATGACCTGTAATTCTGAATCACGTTGAATCAAGCGGTGTAATTTGCAAGCAGGGACATCGGCCTTTCTCACCCTTCCCCTCATCTCTGCTCCACTGAGTGTGTTTTAATCCCACGGTTTTCAGCATTCCTAATGAGGCATTAACAAGCTGCCAATTCCTTATGCAGATGAGGGGGGGCAGACATGGAGGGGTGGCTGTAGCTAGAGGTAAATTCTGCTACCTCAGAATGGCCTGAGATAAATCACTGCTGCTCTAAGAGCTGCCTGTACCCAAGAGTCCTCTCAGTTATATTATCTGGCATCTAAAAATGCCAGAGGTAATGCAGAGGATGGTTAAGAAAAGGCAAACAGAGGAGTAATCACACATATATTTTTAATTATGTTTGCCAATAATCTGTTTGGTATGCTCCTTACCTTCACCCCTCCCCTTTTCTTCCCAGAACTCAAAGCAGCAGCACCCACTGCTAGGAAATGGCTGCACAACCAGCTTGCAGAGGAACAAAGGCCAGTTTCTCATTTTCATATAAGTAAATGCTCCAAAAGCCATGATCTCCAACACTGGGACATAAACCCCAGACACGCCTCACTCAGCTGGGGAGACGTGGGAGCAGAGCAGCTGTAGTTTGGAAAACACCTAGCAAAGAGGTCAGCAAGGCCACCACCAGGTCCTAACACATCCTAAACCCCTGTCCTAACAGTTGCTGCTAGAGCTTTCCCAGGTGAAGGAGAGCTGACCAGCCTCCTGATCCCCTGGGCCACCTGCTGAAAGACAAGACCCCACTCTAGGATCTCAGACAGCAAAGGAAAGTGGTAGCACTGGGGAAGGATTCACTGGTGGGAGATCCAGTGGCTTCCCAGGAGTCCCACTGCTTGGCTGTGGGTTGACACTGGGCAGCTGTGTGGAGGGTTGCATGCAGATGGTGGCCACTGCGGTCTTCTGCAGCACAGGCACAACATGGGCACAACATTTGGGCTGTTGAAAAGCTACCAGCTAAGCCACCTTTCTCCTGGTCACTGCCCAGATAACAGCAGAGGCTGGGAAAGCCACTAAAGCTATTTAAATTACATCCATCAGGTAGTTTGTTGGGCACCGTATGGATTTACCAATTTGTCACCACCAGGCTGGAGACCCTTGCACCACACCACACTTTAGGACAGGCCTGCTCAGAGACATGCAATCCCCGTGAAACAGCACAGCTCTTGGCTGGTTCCAACTGCAAAGGCGATCTGTAGTCTGCAAAGACTGCATGTGCCAACAGAAATTGTCCATGACTGATCTGCATTATCATTTTGCAGTGAGCTGGTAATACTACAAGAAGTGTTTAATAGCTCAAAAGCTAATCAGACAGAGGCTAAGTTAAACCATCATGATGCAAGAAACATGTCCATCAGGATTCCGCTCTTTTGGCGATGCAGAGAATGAAAATCAGCTCAGTTTCTGGCTTTGGAAAGTGGGAAGAAGATTTGCCCAATAAATCTTAACCTGGCAATATAAAAGCAAAGTCTCAAAATGGCCTGAGAAATGCAGCTTAGGAAACAGGACCAATAAAGCACTTGCACGTGCAATAACTCTATGCTAAAATGCTTTCAGATGGGTATCTCGTAATCTCCCCTTCCATCGTCTCTCTCTCTCTCTGTCCTGACAGTGACTTCCCTCTGGGTAACCAATAACACTCCGTCTTTGTCTGTAGCCAGAGCCATTCCTGACTGACGACTGTACATGATTTAGATAAGGCTCCATTACTTAACTTCTGGATTCTGGATAATCAGTTCAACTGCCTTGGCATTAATCATAATAATATTCAAAATTCATTAGGCTAGATTGTTTGGAAATCCATTTCTTGTTAATGTCAGATTCACTGAGCGTAGGCTTGACAGCGTACAGACAGAAATGTAATACAGCGCAGGGCATGGGAACTCCCTACAGAAGCAGTCCCTTCCTTTACGTGTGGCTGGACCATGATCTGGCAGCTCCTGCCTGGTTTGTCATTGGTGAGTCTCGTTAAGCAGTAGTGAAACACTGCGAGCGTGCTGCCTGTTGGCTGATCAAGGGGCATCTATAGAAATATATAGCTGAGTATGGAGTTTTTAAGAGGGGAAGGTTAGATGCTCAGATCTGCACCCACAAATTTTAGTAGTATCATCTTTTGTATCTAACAACTGGGCAGGCAACCCAGAGACTTTTATGCACAATCATGGTGTGGATGTACAAAAATCAAAAGTCTTTTTTAAAATAGAAATCTGCTCCTTGCTTTCCTGAAAACTTACAGTACTTTAGATTAGAGGATGGGGCCTTAGTGCTTCACCAAGATGAAAAACTTTCAGTAATTAAATAGCTGGATCGTTCCTCCTAGCCAGTTTCCTGCAGGCCAATTGAGGATGGTTCCCAGTGGTGCACTTCCTAATGGTTTATTTGGCCTGTTTAAGCATTTTGGGTGATGGTGCTTTCCTTCAGGTGCGAGTTCTCACCCTCTAGTTGAACAGTGGTTTCTCAGCAGGGAAACAACACAGAAATATAGAACAACTTCAGAAGATGCATACGCTTTCTCTCCTAATGAAGGCAGTGCAGGCACAGATGGCATCTCAGACAAACACGTTGCAAGCTGTGTTAAAATAAAGAGCTCATCATCGGAGACTGCAGTGTCACACCTACTAATGATGTGATTAAACTCATCAGTGCCGGTGGGAAAGCTGTGCCAGCTCTGGCACTGCTGAATGGAGAGCTGCATTTCACGGCAGAGGCAAACCCCAATTCCCCCCACACACACCATGAGTTAGGCCACTGTAGAGACATATTGAATATATGATGCTAATGGCTAAACTTCCTGAGACCTAAAATAGAGGAGGTTGCCCTGGCCATGCCCTTCCTATGCCTGCCTGAAGCATCCCTGTCAAAAGGTGCTGTGGCATGCAGAGGAGAGGCTGCAGATGGTGACAACAGCCAGTGGGACAGGTGCAGGAGAAGAGAGCAACTGCACCCATCTGAGCACGGCTGCGATGGGGGAGCAGCAGCAGCACTGGGAAATGACAGAACTAAAACCAGCGATAGCCAAAATGGTGGCATGTGCAGAAGGTGAGGCTGGGGTCTGGCTGCAGGATTGCGCTGGAAAACAAGCTAAATTTGAAAATTTGAAGGAATCAAGCATTGCATCTTCTTCTACTCTATTTTTCCACCCAAGACTTTCTGTGCATTGAAGTTTCCTCCATTCTTTATCAAGTTCTCTGGATGCCCTTGAGTAGGACAGAGTTGCTGGAGTCCCATGCATTTTAACCACTGTGTTAAAATTCTTCCTCCCTCCTTTATTTAGCCAGGAGTGTAAATAAATAAGCAAGCCCACAAACACAGGAACCAGGTTTCCAGATGCCATTAGAGCCCCCAAGCACTAAGTGGCCATCGCAGATATTGCTGGTTGCCTTCTGCTCCCCTTCCTGCAGCCAGACAGACACTCCACCCCAGTGAGCCGCACTGGGACCATTTCACAAACCCAGCACCCGGTAGGAGACATCTGTCTGTTTTTTGCTGTAATATAGGACTGTTTCTGATGGTCAGCTCTCTGAACCAGGCGAGTTTTCCTAGAGGAGTCTCTAGACATCAGCTCTCCATTAGGGTTAGCCACAAGAGGAAGGACGGAAGGAGAAAGTAAGTCTAAAGAAACCACTAATGTTCTGCAATGTCTGATAGGATGAATGACCCCTGCAGCATATGCTGAGCAGACAGGACAGTCCTCAATTATGTCATTGCTGGAGCATTTACTTCAAGGAGAAACGTGACTACAAATGCTGGGCTTAAGCCTTGGCTGGTTTCACTGCCTCTGGATAAGCTGCTCTAGTCCCAGAGCATTAGGTATGTGTATGCACCATGCACAGGCAATGACACGCATGTCTGCATGTGAAACAGCTTTACAGCCCAAAGAGCAGAGGTGAAAAAAACCCTCTGTTAAATTCCATTCTGCCCTCTTTCCTTTGTGAGTGAGGGCCCTAAGGGATTTGCTGAGGTATTGATGGGTGCCAATCCAAATATGCCAGTGGGCAACCCACAGCCTCCTTCAGGAAATCACAAGCAAATCTCGCCTACATGATGGGAATTTCTTGCTTGCCACACTGATTTTCCCCAGCCTCCTCCTCACCGCATTACCCTTGTGCTAACTTCTATATACTTCTTTCAACGTTTTCTAACCTCTAAGCTCACAACTTTGTCAATATTTGCAATCAGGCAGCATGTCTCCCCACTCTGGTCATTCTTTAGACAAACTATTTACATACGGCTCTTTCTGTCCTCAGCAATCAATTGCTTCACACTGTCTTTTTTTCTGCTACATCTCTCCAGAAGCTGTCAACCTTATGGATACTCTTTGTGGGGCTGAGTCATGGACATGTGGCTGTGTAATAAAAGAGTATTTAAAATAATTATTGCTGTAGAGGCACACAATTTGCTCTTTGACTTGGGTTCTTTACATGGATGGCTTCAGAAAAGCATTTGTTTCACTGGCACACTGAAAGCCACAAGCTTGCTGAGGAGCTGCCACCCCACAAGGGACTGTGTTTGGTTCGAAGAAGACCAGGTTTATAAAGACAAAATGCAACATGGCCTGGGGCGGGCACAATCTCACTTTACAGTGATACCTGCTGTATATTGATCAGAAGCAGCTCGGTGCTTTATTAGCCATACGAGCGGTGCGATGAGCTGCTACTGGAATTTGTTTTTGATAATCAAAGGCATTTCTCATTCTTCGAAACACTCTGTGAGTAGGTGTTTGATTTGGGTGTGTGTGAAAAACAGAGGCCGGCAATCCAGAGCAAGAGGCAGGGAGGCAGCAGGCAGAGGCAGGGTGTTCTGCTGCCCACCCCTCGTCCTGACCCATGGGACATCCCCACTGTGGCATCCAACACGGCCCCGGGGACATCTTCCCAGCTCTTCTGCAGCTCTGTGGCTCAGCAGAGTCCCCCACCACTGCCAAAGGTCTCCCTGATGAGGCTTAAAAAGCAGCAGCCGTTGCTGCTGTTCACCCCCAGCCGCCTGGCACACGTAGCTCCCTCCTTTCTCTTTTGGCTTCCCTGCATTTTCCAGGCAAACTGCTCTGTTTTTTTTCCCTCCCTCTCACTGACAGGTACAGGTGGCCTTGCTGCCCTCTCATTGCACCTCCCTCAGCTTGAATTTTAAACTATTCAACAGCTTTAAATGGACCTAATGAGGTTTCAGTCTGCACTTTGCTGCCATCCCTCTGCTTATCTGACACCGGGAAGAAGAGTGGTTTCGAAACCTATTGCAGACTTCTCTGTGTTGGAGGTCTAATTGCATGGTAACTGGTGACCCTGTAAGTACAGGGTAATCTGCTGTGTAATACCAGGGTAAATCATCCCAGTACTTCTGTCTTTTCCACTGCAGCCTTCTGCAGAGATGGAAATACAGCCAGTTAAAAAGTAATTAATCTTTGAACCGCTTGACACTTGCCCAAGCCAGTGAGGAGTAACCAGCAGAAGCTCACTGGCTCTGCACAGGCCAAGGGACTGGCCCAGGAGCCACGGCTCTGGGAATGTCTGGTGTCACCTGCCCAAAGCAGGGGCCACTTTGTCACCCAGCCTCTCCAGGTACCAGCTGCTTGGGGCAGTGGGTATGGGCTTCTTTCTCAAAGCTGGATGTGGCTTTCTCCTGCCTGCCCTGCGTTAGCCATTGCTTATTCAGAGGGACTCATCCAGAGCCATCTGCAGGAGGAAGATGGCACTGGGGGTACGTGGATGCCAGAGGGGAACAGGCACCCACCCTGTCGGTGCTAGCAGGATGGAGCCAGAGGTTCAGAGCAGCTCATCCATGAAGGGTCTGGGGCACTTCCTTACCCTCACCATGAGGGAGGTGCGTGGGAATGGCACCAACGCTTTCCTCTGAAATGATCCAAACCAGGCACAGCCCCAGGCATTCACCCTGCAGAACTCCAGGAAAACCAGCCATGAGATCTGCTTTCTCCCTCCCTGCTGTGAGATGCACTTCGTTCCTCCCATGCTGACAGCCTGTCGCCCCGGGGCTGGGGCTGCCTGGCTGACCCCTGGTACCTTTATGGCCATGACATACATTTGCACACATTTTAGACCTGCTGACATCATTCCCTCTAGAGAGCTTCAGGTTTTTGTAGTAACCACGGTAATGATTTTCAGATTATAGCCTAATAAAATATTTTAATTTGTTAGGAACATTAAGATGGGCACCGTAAGATTCTTATGACATTTAAATGGTGCTTAAAAAAAAAAGACAGGGGGGAGGAGGGTTCTGAGTGCATTTCTTTTCCAAACAGGAGCACTGAAATAGAAAGTCAACATCCCACATGCTGGTACCGAGATCAGCTCTGACACCTCCCCTCCGTGCCTGTTTCACTTGAATACCTGCCAAGTTAAATAAGCAAACATGGGATTTCGGCGTCCTAGTTGCAAACCTGTTTTTGTCAAGTGAGCCCTCCTCCTTAGTCACGCTGGCTGATTATGCTGCGTGGCCGTGACCTGATCTAAGCACGTACAGCTCTGTGTGCCATTGCCCTCTATGGACTGAGTCACAACCAATGGGTGCTGCCATGGGTAACGCAGCAGTTTTGCACCTCTGCCTATACTCACCCATTTCCCCCCCCCCCCTCATTCATTTAACACTCTAATTAACTAACTGAACAAGACTGTAAAGCAAGCAAGTCATGGCTCTAGAGCATCCCATTATTTCCATGCAACATACACTGTGTGCCACAAGGCAGGCTGCTGCACCAGCCCCTGTCCTCTGGCTGGGTAGCAATTGCATGGTTTGGAGTGAATAAGACTGCGCTGAATAAAGCAGGGGCGTTTGGGAGGAGGAAAGATGCCCTCGCAGCTCTCTGGGTTGATATGGCTGATAGCTCTGTGCTTCGTTTCCTAACCTGTAAAATGGGGCAGTGCAACTCACTGACTTCTCAAAGATGCTCTGCAGGTAACAGCTTGTACAGTAAAGTAATAAATGGCATAGAAAAGCTTGCCAAGAAAGGGAAAAAGAGTCAAAAGTTTAGCTCAGGTTTAGTTATACCTGGCAAAAGAGACAGAGGGTTACACAGTGGAGAAGAATAGCAAAGTTCCTTTGTTCTGTGAGTACTTTTGCCTTGTACCTCAACTGGATCATATAAGATTAACGGCAGGTGATTATGTAAAGTCTGTACTACAAGGCAGAGGCAAGTGTGAGCTCGGGCCTCCCCGTTATCATTACCTGACCTTGCACGTTCCCTTTTGCAACCTCAGCATTTTTTTGTGGGTAGGATTTCTGGGTGGTTATTTTAAGAAAACTGTGTTAAATTTCTTGCCTCTCTGCCAGGTACCTGCTGTTTAACAAACGGGCCATGACTAAGCATAGACTGGAAATTAGAAGCATCTACGAGTTAAAGCAATGAGATTTGGGGACTGTCTTCCCTTAGGAGCACATTTAATAGTGGTGCTTGATTATGAAAAGGATAAATCTGATGTGATTGATGCAACAGGGGATAGGATTTGATGATCCAGGGAATCCCTTCCAGCCTTCTCTACTCCTAATGAATTTATATTTTAAGGGCGGGGGAGGATGCAGTGCTCTCCTGATGGCAAACATCAGCGAAGCATGTAGATACCCACTGATGGTTAGTGGGTCTCCAACCCCAGATTTAACCACTTCCCATCACCAAGAAGGTGGAGCAGGTCTCTCTCTTGGTTCTGCCCATTCTGAACATACCAAGTGGAGGTGGGTGCAAGGATCCTACCTGCTTCCCTCTTTGCATTTTCCAACTACTGAGGACTTCCAATATTCACCAGTACCACAAACATCTCAGCTCACAGGTTCCCTATGTATTTCTAAGGTACTTACCTGTCTCCCAACACCATAATAACTGTGTCCCTTGCAATCTTTTTTTCATCTGAATCTCCTCTGTGAAGATGAGTTTCCCCTTGTTCCCATTTTAACAAGGGGAAACTGAGGCACAGAAGGACTAACTGAATTTCCTATGGCAACAGAGGGCGTTGGTAGCATGGAAGGGACCTGCAGCCCAGTCCAAGACTGAGATCACACTGCTGGACTCTTCTTCTTCTCCATACACCTGACTGAGCTCTCCCTTTCACAACAGGAATAGCAGAGCAGAAAGTGTTTTCCAGCCCAAGCATTCACTGGTCTGGGATTCACGTCCTCTGTCAAGCCAAGGGGGCTGAGCTTGGGGTTTCTGAGGGCACAGTGCAAGGTTGTTTCAGAAGGGATGCACAGGGAAAGTGGTTATGTTCCTTTTTCCCCCCTGAGTAGTTTTAATTCTTTAATTCCTACTTGCTAATAAGATAAAATGCTGTGATTTCTGCAGGATCAAATAGTGGTGGATAAGCTAAGGGAGTTTATTAATTAGCTTTCGGGCTGGGAAAAAATAATAAAAAGAAGCAACACAGTTGTAGATGATAGCTATAAATATGACTCAAGTATTACTTGCCATGACATTTTAGCCAAGGGGAAGCTGTCATTTTAGTGCTGGGCATGGCACTCAGTGAATAAAAGTCACAAATGAGTAGTCAAGGCTTTCTCTCTCCAGAATGTGGCTATTCATAGACATGTGCTACATTTCTCCAGGGCCTGATCCTGCAAATAATACCAGGTATAGCATTTCTGTGTGTGAGTGCTTCTCTGGCTTCCCCAGGGATTGCTTGGAGCAGTGAGTGCTAAGCCCAGTGGTAAGCGGTTGCAGGATCAGATTCACAGTGTGCCAAGCGTTTTGGATGAAAAGAGCTATAAAGAAGTCACATATTATTATGTCACATTGCAAAGGTCAACCCCAGTATTTGTTCTGTCATAAGGACATGATTGAAAGGCAAAAAAATAGTGTCAGAGCACAAGGGAAAATAATTTTTTAAAAACTGCCTTCAGGGCTGAGGATACAAAATTACATCAGCGCTTCGAACTAAACTCCCATCCACACCCTGCAATTCAATTTTGGCTCAGAAAGGCATAAACGTAACAAAATCACCTTTCGGTGGCTCATCTTCTTATCTGCTGACATATCCCCTGTAAAATCAGTGATATCTAAACTCACACTCCCACGTGATTCTGGGAACAATCAGGAGCTGCTAAAGCCCAGCTCTGTCAGGGATCCTGGGAGGGCTTTGCAGCATCCACTCAGCTGCTTAACACCGCGTGGGCATTCGCGTAATGTTACTGCCGGGCAGGAGGAGTGGTGGTGGCGCTGGGAGGAGGCTGGGCATTGGGACAGGTAGTCCTTCATCACCTGGCCAGGAGCATACACGTCACCTCGCAATAGCACAGGGAGGTTTGGGTAATTGGACCCCGGTAATTTGTCCCAGTCATTGATACTTTGCAAATATTTATGCCCATTTCTCTGGGGTTGCTGGCATAGGGAAGCTATTGAGAAGTGTAGAAGCCATCACTTTCCTGCCTTAACTTATGAGAGTTCATAACTGCTCTGCACAGTGTCTTTGGGTGGGTTAGCTTGACCCACATCCAAAACAGACTCAAACAAAGGCTCCCCAACTTTCTGGATCAAGTACTTCCTTGTGTGCCAGCAGCAAAACTGCACAGGGCAATCAAGTTCAATGTTCGGCCCTTTCACAGGCTTCTGCAGCTAACCTCCAGTAGCCTTTCAGCTTGCTGGTGGTGGCTTCTGGGATGCTGTGACAGCTGGGGATCCACCAGGCTGAGCATCCCTACACAGAGGCTCCAGCATGCAGCGAACACAACGGGATGATGGCTCACCTCTGTGGAAGGGAGGGCAGGGTGAACAGAGGTGACACCAGCCCTCAGCTGGCTCACACGGCTCCCATCAGCCACCACACCTTGGCAAACCCCAACTCCTTTGCACTGCCAGAGCACCGAACCCGCACCGATCCCTCACTGCCACTCCACTGGGCAAGGGATGGGAGGAGCACTGGGGCAGTGATGGTTGACATCCACTCAGTTGCAGCTGCAAGCACCCAACCGGTCAGACACCGAGGCTGTGTCCAGACTAGAAGACAAGAGGCGTCAGGGCTGGCATGTGATGGTCCAACTGTTCAAATGGTCTGGTTTTAGTCCATGTCAATTTGACAGAGTCCAAACAACTGTTAAGAGGATAACACAAGTCAAGGACAGTTCCCAGTGAGCAGTGCAAATGCCACCCTGCTTGGAGGCATGGAGCGGTTTAGCTGCATGTAGACAAACCATGCTGTTCAAGCTGCCATCAGAGCCAGAGGACAGCCTATGCTGTCCACTAGTGCAGACACAGCCTGAACGCCCATGGAGGAAGATTTCACTGGGGACTTTTGCATTCATCCTATGTTATCTCACCATACAGACAAGCCCCAGACAGTTGCTATAGTAGAAACATGTGCAGTTTCCATCACACGTGAGAACCCCTTTGCTGCCAAACGCACTAGACCCGACCTAGTCCCAAAGCCGCTCAAACCCACATGTCATTTCATGCTCAAGCGGCACCAGTCCCCCGCTTCCAGCTGTCCCACGGGTCAAGATCCACTCACTGTTGCAGCTGCCGGTGGTGCCAGTCTCTGTCGCTGCCACGCTGCGCTGAACTGGCCCTTCGGACGCGGCCCTTCCTGACAGTGAATGGGTGAAAATAAGGGAAGGAGACAAACAAAAGAGAAGGGAAGGGTGAGAGAGGGAGGGAGGGATGGGGGGGGATGAAGCAAGGGGACAAGAAGGGAAAGGGTACGTCTTTAACCGAACCATATGTCTTTCACTGGCTGCAACATCCCAACACTGCACAACCCTTACTGCAAGGGCACGAGGCAGGTGAGACCCCCTAGCCCTGATCACCACCACCTTGCACCCCACACCATCACCTGCACCAGTGTAGAGGAAGGGCGAGGGGCGAGCACTGGTGCTGGGTGAGAGTCAAGAGGGGCTCTGGCCTCTTGAAACTTCTCCTCAGACTGTGAAGCCACATCCCTTAGGGGACCCAGAGTCCCTCTCTGGACAGGAGAAGTTTGAGGAGGCTTTAGCGGTTCCTCTGTACCTGGTACTTAAGCAACCTGCTCCTTGCCCACCACCAGCCCTCCTGGGCACAGTGCAGGGACCCATTTACCTCTACCAGAACAATAGCCAGGCCACACAAGCAACCTCGGGCTAGTCAGAGTAAAGGGCATCATTGGCCAGATGTCCCAGTGAAGAACCTGGTACATCGCCCTATGCTTCCCCGAAAGTCTTTGTCCCATCAGTACTGTCACAGGTTGGGGGAGCAAGAAAAAAACCTGATCCCACAGCTTCTGATCACCCACAAACCTGCCAGTGCTCACAAAACTGAGCTTTAGGAGGGGAAAAGGCCAGGGAAATGATGGAGCAGAAAATATAGCAGTACGTTTTCCAGTGTATCAAAGCGGGAAAGATTTGGGGAATAGGCGAGAGGAGAAGGGGTAGGGATCTCAGTGCACAAATTAAGAGTGAATGACAAGCATAACGTCTGCTGACTTTCTAGTAAAGTGTTCGTGTTCCTACTGGGACAAACAGGAGAGAAAATCCCAAGACGAAAGGGCAGTTGGTGAGCATGGTGGTTTGGGGGGAGACGTTTGTCTGTGCTGCTTGGGAGCTCAGGCTGACAGCTGCCCAGGGAATACCAAAAATATGGCCACAGGGTGTGTCCAGCTAGTCATCACCCTGGGTGCCTTCCCACCCCGCACCAGAGGTGAAAATTCAGCTGCTAAATGTAGCTGACAGCTCATTCTGCTTGGGGAATTGCCCCATGAATGACTGACTCGCCTCCCTTCCCAAAAAACTGAGGTAGGAAATGGGTGGGGAAAGGCTTAGAAAATTGTTTCATGATGGTTGTTTAAATTGCCTCTGCATTGCAATGTTACAGTGAGGGAAAAAGGAAAGAGAGATCTATCGCATAAACCTGCATCCTAAAGCCAGCTGTGGCAGAGGTGCGGACTTTGGAAAGAAGCAGAGCAAATGAAGTCATCCAGCAGTGGAAAACAACATCAATATAATATAGTGCAGAACAAAGTAAACTACCTCAAACACAGAGCTGAAAGAGAAACATCTTCCTCTGTCAGATCTATTACCATGCATTTATTCCAATAACAAATAACTAACCCAGAGAGTAACCCGAACCTGATTTATTCTCCTGTCTAAGTAAATATGAAGAGGCAGCCGAATCTGTCTGTAAAAAACACTGATCTCATATGTTTTCCTTGCATGTATTGGAAAAAAAATAGGAGTGGAGGTTCTGCCTTACTGCCAGGGGATGCTGGCAAAGCATTTGAGCTATAGATATTGTATCTTGTCACTAATGACTGCAGGGAACTAAAAGGGATTTGGATTTTTTAATGCTTCACATTAATTGATAATTTGGTCTCAGAATCCACAGTGGAACACAGGATTTGCTATATTGGATCAGTCTAGTGGCCCATAAAATCTGGCGTCTTGCCTCAGTGATGCTCAGAAAAATTGTCATCCAGTGTCTTTGCTTATAAAGTGGTTGGCCATTTCTGTAAGGCCATACAATCCAAACAGAGGAAAGGTCTTCTCTGGTCTGCACAGGAAGCCTCTTTAAAACCCTGAAACGTGGTTTTGGCTGGGCTGTATTATTTCTTTTTGTTTTGGTTTGGTTTTTTTTAATGCAAGGAAGAAACTCTGTAACTACAAACCTTTTCAACAGACTTGCTGCTGGTTTTCCTCTTGGTCACCACAGCCCAAATAGTGAGAAGGTGAACTTGTGTTTTCAGGGGGCAAATGAGAACATGACTGGGGCCAGAGGCGGGGAGATGCCTTGTACTGAGCAGAGCAATATTGATTAGGCAGTGTAAAGATTCCCCTCACTAATTCCTTTAGCAATCTTACCATGTGTTACCCGCATAATTGGATGGGGAAGAGAGAGGTGGAATCACTTAAGCACTCAAAGCTCAGCACACGTCAAGAAAAAAATTCCTATTTTGTGTGTGTGTGTGTGTGTGCAATTTTGTGCATCGTTGCCCATTGAACATGCTCTCTTTGACAGCCTAGCCCTAAACAGCCTGTTTATTAAAGACAGCTGCTTGCAAATAGGGGCTTTCTCCATCCAGCTGGCGTGGAGAAGGAGCTCACTGTGGCTGCGAGAGAGGCAGGACTATGAACCAGGGAGGGGATCATGAGGGGAAAGCCTGTGGAAACTCTGACCATGTAGGAATCAGGAGGAAAAAAGAAAGGTAATGGTTTCTCTCCATGCAAACATCTTAATTAAGGACGACAATGAAGATATTTGCATCTTAATTTTTCTAGGGAGGTCTTCAGTTTGTCTTGAAGCAAGACTTTTCACACTGGGGGAAACATTTAAGCCTATCTATCTCACTCAAAAAGTCCCTACACCACTCCAAAAATCAGAAGAAAAAAAGCAAACCAAGTCATAATTTATCCATGCTCCCGTTAAACTGGCTTATAACTTCTCTGCCTCCAGTTCTTTTGCTGATCACACTGAGGCTTGGGGATGCTCTCCACCTTTCCTGACCGATGGGTGATGTCATAGAATCATTTGGTTGGAAAGGACCATTAAGATCATCGATCCAACCATTAACCTAACACTACCAAGTCCACCACTAAACCATGTCCCTAAGCACCACATCTAGTTGTCTTTTAAATCTCCGTTGGATCCGAACCTGCCATGAACCTCACCAGGTCTTTTAGGTCAGGAAGTACTGAACAACAAACAATTCCTTCCTATTCGACTACATCTATGATCTCCACAAATGGAAGGTCAGGAGTTAAAAAACATCAGGAAGCTTAACTGAAAGGCTTTGAACTCCTAGATCTCTCAAGCTCAGTCCAATGGTTGGGAGAAAGCAAAAGCCTCAATTGAAATGTCTGGGAAGGGGGCTGAGCTTTGATTGAAAGATATTGTATTTTTGATTAGCTCTCAGTAAGTGTGTGAGGGTTTGGGTGGTTTGGGGGAAACATAGAGGGGTTAAGCATGGAGGTCAGTATTCGGGTGAATATTGAGACTATGTTAAACAAAAACTCTGAGCCAAATGACTTGCAATGCAGCAGCAACATACCCCAAGCAGGAGAAGAGGTGAGCATGGAGGTCAAATACCATAGCAGGGAGTTTTTATTTCCCCAAAACAAACTGCTCTTTTGTGCCTGTGCTTCAAAGAAGATGTCACCAGATTGTGAGAGCTCTTCACCTGCCACATCCCTCTCATTACTGAAATGAAATAAATGGCAACAGCATGAAAACAGCAACTCAAGCAGGAGAAAGACAGGTAGACAGTGAGGAAAAGGAGCAGGGGAGCAGGGTGAGGGTGGAGGTCTTGGCAGGGTGGAGAATTAGGGCAATTACCATTTCTGAGAAAATGCCAGAAATACAACACAACCTAATTTCCCCAATTAATTCATCTGCACTTGAGCTGCTTTGTGTGAAGGGCTCTTAATGTTTCAAACAGGAGGGGAAAAAAAAATTCAACATTTGTTTGTCTCTCGAGTGTTGAAATGGGGAAGTGTTGAGGAATAATGTCTGGCTAAAACACCAGATGATGCTGTTATGTCTTCCATTCAGGACATAAAGAACTGTGCCACAAATTCAATTTGCAGATGTTTTTATAGGAGCCACAGAGATATCAAAGACCATCACGTTCAATATCACACTGACTTTTCCTGCACACAGAACACACCAGGACAGGTAAAGAGACACTTAACCCATGCACACACATTGAGCAGTTCCCTCACCTCCCGTTTCCAGCCCTACTGCAAGTTAGGGGGAAATTGGTTCTTTTGTCCCCAAACCACCAGTCAGGGCAGTTGTGAGGCACCATTGCATGAGCTGTCCACATGTCATGGGGCATAGAGGTGTTTATCTAAGGGGAACGATGGCAATGAAAACAAGGAAAGAAATAACAAATCAGGGGTTGGGGTGATGGGACACATGGGGTAAACAGGGGTTGAGAAGGGCATGTAATACTTTCAACAGCAGACACGGGCTCCTGCCGATAGCAAGACTATAGTTCTACCTGGCTGGCCCATCTGTTTCAGTACTGGGGGTCTCCAGGTCACATCTCCAGGTCACTATGAGACTTTTTTCCCCTTACTTATGTAGGTATGACAAAGCAAGACATGTTCTCCAGGATCCCACTTAATACAGGAGAAAATGAAAGTATTTTTCACTTCTGAGTCCTTTTCTTAGTGGATCATATATTTACAGATATGAAACCTCCCCAATACCCAATTAGAAAGGATGGAGAAAGAGTGGCACATTGTATGAGACAGAGACAAAAGACGATGGCAAAAAGAGTGGCACAAAGACAAAAGACGATGCTCAACTGCTTAGCATCTGCACGGCACTTAGGTATTTGAAATGGTACTGATGTTGGAAGCTGAACGTGACACACACATTTGACCATCTACGCAAGATCCCACACAACAGTCAGCACAGCCAGGGACTGAGCTTGCTTTCCCCCACCCATTGACATTGAAAGGCAGCCCGACCCCACTGTTTGGGTGCATGGAGCCTTGCTTGCTCTCTGTCCAGACCTGACTACTCCTGCCAGCATACACCGGGTCTACTGTAAAACCTGAGAGTGGCAGCTTTTTTTTTTCCCCAGAGGGAGTCAGTACCATATCCCAGACAGAAATTCAGAGGGAGTTTTCCCCCCCTCTGCCTGTTGGCATTCCCCTTTGTAGGTGATGGTGCAGAGCCCTAGCACACTCATCGCAGGGCTCCTTCCTGGTGCTAACAGGGCCGGGCAGCAAATTCCCTCTGCTAGGATCAATCTCCCATGCTGTAAACGCGCTGCATGAGATGGACAGCAAAGCAACAAAGAGAGCATCAGGGGACATGAAAGCCGGTGTTGTACAGCTGAGGGATACACATGGGCATTAAGGAGCCCTGGCAAGGATGCACAAAACGTGCCAGTTTGAGAGTACAGCGAAACCTCTGCAGTGAGTTCAAAGCTGGTGGGAATAGAGCACCATTCAATGATGATGTGATTGTTTAGGGACCCTCTATCTAGGAGAGTGTGGGTCAGACTAAATCTACTTTCAATGTAAGGCTTGTCTATTAGTCTTATCTACCATGCTGAATGAGCCTCCAAAGGGGCATGACCTAGGCAGCAGCTAAACCTCAGTGATGTATTGCTTGTGTGGAAACGTCACTGGAAAAATAACTGACTCTACCCGGTAGAAAGAAAACAATTTTGAACTCCAGAGGAGAACTAAAGTAAGAGATGGTCTAGATGGGAGATGGTCATCAGAAAGCAACCTGACAATGGCTACTGAAAATCATAAAGAATATGGGTTTTTCACTAGCCATTTTAAAGAAAGAGAAGAAAGAAAATGTTTACACAGTAAACCTTCATGCTTCAGAGGAGGAAGCATCTGCCAGAGGGATCCCAGACTTTTTAAAGAGCACTGACCTAAGGCCAAAGTCATAGTAGAAATGTTGTTTTGGTTCTGATGGTCTAAGGATGTGAGAGGTAAGGTTCATAGGAAGAGATATTAATCTTTTATTAAGCCAACTGATACTACTGAAGGAAAAAAAATAAAAGAAAAAAAAGAAGAGCTCAGAGAGGGCTTGTGTGTCTAAAATTAATTCTTTTTTCCTCCTCCAACAATATTGTATGTTCTAATAAAAGATATTACTTCTTCCTGCAAACCTTGTCTCTCCCAAATTTAAACAATGCTCCGGAGTGGTGGGGACACAGAAGCAGGGAGTGTTTTTTGTTATTATGTTTAGCTCTGTGTTGCTAGAAATATAAACATATTTTCAGAGCCCTTTGCAAATCCTGCATGGGTCTTTTTTTGACAAGCAGGTGTCCTCTGTGTGATGAACTGTGACCAGGAGCACATTCAGGACAGACCTCTGGGAAAGAATGGAGCTGAATCCCCTAGAGGTTTCCAGCCCAGCCCAGGATTCGGGCAGGTTGCCAGAAGGATAGGACATAAGAGACCTGGACAGAGTGATGTCTTAATGAGGTTTAATGCCTACATAAATCCTTCCTCTAGTCAACATGTGTCTTTGCTGGGTTCCCATCCACATCAGGACATTACCTTAGAAGTTATTAAGGACTACTGACTACGATTTAAGACTGTGTTCTCTTCTAAAGATGAAGAAATACTGCCCTTTCCCTGGGCAGCTGCCACATGATTTTGTTTTGGAATTGAATTATGTGTTTTGGGGGGAAGAAAGGAAAATTATCTGGATTTTACTGGAGCACAGGTAAGTTCAGAGCCACAGAAGGGCTCTGGGAGCAACCAAACGCCAGTCTGCTGGCTGAGGGAGCAGACAGGGGTCCTAAGCACAGCCCCAGTGATGCACCCAACTCTGGACAAACCCCCCAGGCACCGTGACAGCCTCCACCTCCTCAGGCAGCACTGGGCAGGTGCCAGTGTGCCTGATTTGCTGCAGTCTCCATGCCACACTCAGCTTGGCCGAGGCACAATGTTCCTGACCTGCAGCGTCCCACCACCTGCTGTCACCATCCTGAGTCATACCTAAAAAAATCACCTACTCGCACATTTTTTAAAGAAAACAACAAGGAAAATGAAATCCGCCCAAATGTTTTCTCTCCAATATGGATATATTCCATCCTGCCTTCCCACAGAGACCCACACCAAAGATTGCACAGCACATTACGCAACACATCACAGAAATGCTGCTTCAGCATCCCCGCCTTTACTCTTCACACAGAAGCTGGGCTACTTCTCTCCATCTCCCCAGTCCCTATGATTTCCAATCAGATGCTGTTTCACCTCTCCCCACCACCTACACCTCCACAACCATCCTCTCTCCATCCTGTCTTGTTGAAAAAAGGTTTAAAGGCAACAGCTGATGGAATCCCTCTGTGATGCACAAGGAAAAGGACGCATCTGTCTTCAGGCAGAACATGGAGAGCCTTGCGGAGAGGGAAAACAAGCCTCTCTGCTGCTTTTGTTAAGCAAATGTTTGTTTTCTGTATCCAAATGTGTAACAGGAAATTAAGCAGTTCACCTTTGTTAAAGCACTCTTGCATCCCACAAATGCAGGAGCCAGATGGTGTTCTTTCTTTGTTTTAAAAGATTAAAAATGGGAAAGAAAGGAAATGGCTAAGAGCTAATCCTCAGCCTGGAACACATTCACATACCCACATGCCCGGTTATCTGTGCTCATGGGGCCTGGGCAGGAGCAAACACAGGGACCCAACAGACTGAAGTGAGTCAGCTTGCAGAGAGCTCCAGACCTGTCACTTTGTGTCAGCTTCGAGGCGGAATCCTTCACTGTGTTCCCAGAAAATGACAAATTACAGTATTCTCCCTGGGCTGCAGCTTGGACACACCAAGCAATGTTTTCTAGAAACCACCCAAAGCAGAACTTTGCTCCAGGTCCTACCCCTGGGAAGGGCAGGCTGTCAACAGGAGAGCTCTTGTGTGCAAACACCGAGAATCAGTCTTGGGCATTTCAACAGGCAGGTTGTAGATGTGACCAGGGACAGCATCAAAGAGTTTCGAAGTTCAACTCTTCAGCCACATCTCCACCTTCCATAGGTGAGGCCCAGGAGCAGTTTGGTTACCACACTTGATCTCATTTGCTCCCTGCCTTTATCAATTCAAAAGGCCTCACTTGGGGTACCTTGGTGGATTTTATGGTAGGTCTGTGCACTCGAAAGGATTCTCTCAGGAGCCTTGAAGAGCCAGTTTTCATGCAAGGGATGTTAGGAATTAAAATTGCGAGGAAGACGGAGCACAAATGCACAACTGTTGTGAAGCCATATTGTTTTTCTCACCTACATTTGCAGAAGAAAGAGAATGCTGCTTCTTACTGGAGTTAAAGTCAGATCTAATACAGTCAATTCACGTGAGCCTCATGCGGCTTCATTAGTGTCACATCCAGGTTTCTGTTCTAAGGGTTGACTACTCTTGTTCATAGGGAACTTAACTTAGAAGTGCAGGTTGCCACATAGAAACCAAATAGATTTCCCAGTCCAGAGACAGCAAGGCTCACACCAGTTCTTGCAGAGAATGAATGCAGCAGTGCTGTGCAAAGGCAGAGGGAGAGGACAGGTATGAGATAGTGATGGATGGCGAAGGACTGTCACACAACCACGAGTGCACCAGAAGGGGGAATGAGATCAGCTCCACATGCTCTCCTGTCCCACAAGGTAGTGATTAGAGAAGGAGATTGAGAAACAAACCTATCTGGGTTCTTCTCATATGCTAGGAGGAGTGTGGCTGGGCTGTGGCTGGAGGAGGGATGAAGGACACTTGGCTCCTGGACTTCTACTCTTTGCTGCAGGGAATATATGGCTTGGACAGACTTCCCAGCTCTGCCACTGAATCCTGCTTTGGCCTTGGGCCAGTCACATAAACCCTCTGCCCCTCACACCACCAGTGTAAACATAGTTAATCAGAAACTTATTTTGCTAGGACCCCTCTTTGGACAGCAACAGAGAAAAGGTCTCAATGCATGCAGAGCATGGACTTACTGATTAAGAGTTTTAAAAGTACCAAAAGTCAGTGAAAACAGAAAGGAAAATCAGCTAAGAACAAAAGGCTGTTTTCTTTGTTTAGCCCATACCTGGGGCTAAACAATAACAGTTTTTCTCTCACCCAATGTCCCTTCCCCAACCAAGGAAGGAAACTGGGAAAAAGAGGGAGACTCATGGGTTAAAATTAAACAGATTTAATAAAATAAACCAATATACATGCTAACACAAAACACACAGAAGTATGCTTAGCTACAGAGTTGCAGCAGGTTGTTCCAGGAATAGCAATCATAAGCAACCAAAAAAAAAAAAAAAAAAAAAAAAAAAAAAAAAGAGGCTAGAAGAGAGGAGAGCAAAACCAGCCCCACCTCTCCCTAGCAAGCTTTCCCTTTTATAGTGAACTTGATGTTAATGATATAGAATACACGTGTGGGCCAGCCAGGGTCAGCTGCCCTGCATTTAACTGCTGATGGCCTTGATCACCATGGCTGGCCACAAACTGAAACAAAATCCCAATGAAACCAGGACAGCTGTGTTGGTATGAAGGTCAGCTCTTGCTCTGGTAAACAGGTGATAACTAGTTATTGCTTCAGTCATGCATGGCAATTTGTGTTAGCAGAGAAAAGTCCACTAAAAAGCTTTATGACACTGCACGAGATACCATGGAGCAATCCTCAGCAAAGCGTTTTGCACAAACAGGATGAGGTCTGCAGGACACCACCACAAAGACAAAAAATCCCACAACAGTGAACTGGCCTATGGAGATCTTCTCAATTCTCACTTTTTGGGGGCCCTCCCAGCCTTCACATGGCAATAGCAGCAAATTCTCCTATTGTAGAGAGAGCTCTCAGTGCTGCAGGAACACAAGTTCAGCTGGGATTATCTCAAGCGGTGTGACGCTGACTGTGGTTGAGGTAGGTCTAACACGGCTGAAGTAAAGGAGCCAGGCAAGAACATGGGCAACCGCATGGGCTGCTTCTCATCCTCCCCTGGGCTCTTCTCTTCCCTACTCGCTACTTTCTGAAGTTTCTGCAGCGATGGGACCACAGCCACCTCTCTTCCCTCATCACTGCCCAATAACTGCACTGAGACCTTTTCCCAACATGGGATTTTGTGATGCACAGTGAAGAACGGTTCCCTCACTGCTAATTACACTTAGTGATAAGCCAATGTCCTGGGCTGGAGAGGTGATATGTCTCAGCAGAAATCTGATCACATTTTTCCTCCTCCCCATCACAGTAACTCCACCTGGCAGCTGCCTATCACATAAAGAAAACCTTCCGACTCAGATCAAGACCATAGGTCAACCCTTTCTTGGGTAGCTGATAGAAATCATCCTCAAATCCAAATATCCCTGTTGTAACCAGAAATAAACCAGCCTTACTCCAAGTATCAGGTTAGAAACCACTCCTCCTTAGCCTGAAAAGCCCTTCCCTGCTGGTGGACAGCCCAGCGACAAATGCCTACTCCAGTGTGCTTCAAACTCTGCACATCACAGCTTCTCCTGTAGCTGAGGAAGGGTGAGAAACACGCTGTCCCCCCAGGGAGGCTGCCATCCAGGGCAGATAGGGCAGTGCAGACAGGTACAAAAGGAGTGTGCAAGACAAGGGGACAGTGCGAGCACAAATCACAGAGGAAAAGGCTGGAAAGGCGTTCTTGACTCATTGAGTCCATCCCCAGAGACGAGCGAAGGATTAGCCTCTGCATTAAACCCACGCATTTTTATCTAGTTGCTTCCTGAACTTCTTTAATAACAGGCCCTCAGCAACCTACCTCTGGCAAATTGCTCCATTGTCTAAATGATGACCCTGTCAGAAAAAAGTGTTTTGAGGTCGAACTTAAATTGCCTATTATTTCCTCTTCCATATTTTATGCACTTATCAGTCAGTCTTTCAGTTGCCTTTTCTCTAGGTCCCTGTATTAAGTTTCTTTAATCTAATACCAGAGGTCACAGCCTGTAGTCTTTGTAGTCTCTTTGGATTACCTTTAAATTATCAATGTCTTCAAAAAAGAGGGAGAAAAAGTAGGAAGGAAGGAAGAACGGGATGACTTCAGAGCCATCCCGAAGCATGTGACTGTGTGCTGGGGTATCAGAGAGAGCACTGTGTGTAGGCATCTGCATGGATGTCTGAACTACAAGCATGCCCAGGACTGAAAAGGAGTGAGGACAGTGGTTCAGGAATACCTGATCGACATCTGTGTGCATGTTTCAGTGAGGGAATAACCAAATGAGTGAGCCCAAGAGCTCCAAAAACTGATTTACTGTAACATTTCCTAGTCTCCCTTTGCTCTGAGCATCTGCCGCTGCCTTACCCTGTAGTAATCAGTGCTGTAGACATCTCTTGACATCCCAAAGTCTCCAATCTTCACCAGCAGGTTGGCTCCGACCAAGCAGTTCCTGGTGGCCAGGTCTCTATGGACAAAGTGCTGGGAGGCAAGGTACACCATTCCAGAGGCGATCTGGCTAGCGATGTGGAGCATCTGGGATAGCCCTAGCTCCCCTTTGGCTTGTCGAGGCTGCCCATCCACGAGGATCATAGCATCTGGGCCATGTGCCCTATAGGGAGGAAGAAGCAAAAAGCATAGAGTTGGGTCTCAAAAGTGACCAGGAGATAGGAATCCCACATGGTCGCTGTTCCTGCTGGGGTGGGGACTAGCCCCCAACTCTGCACTGTGAGGATGCACACACAGCTCCAGTGGAAAGAAGAAAAGGAAAGCATAAGAGAACAGGAGGTTGGGGGAACATTTGGTGGGTGAGCGGGTGCCATACATCCTTCTATGATTCTTACTCTTCTGGAAGCAACCTCTTATGGCCACAGAAGGAGACAGACTTCCAGGACAGAGGGACTATTAGCTTGATGCAACTTGGATATTCTTCTCTGACAAGACCTATGCAAAACTAATGAGCCTCCAGATATTTGTATGTTTGCTCCAGTAATTCTTACACCTGGGAAACCTTCCCAGTGGTAGAGATATCACCCCCTTTTCTTCCAGAGTCATCATACTTGCTACCTAGTCTCTTTATTAATGCCAAACAGCCTCCTCTATTTATTCCAAACACCATATCACCAAACAACTGCACCCTGATCAATACCAATACAGCCAGAGATCACAGAAAAGGTTTCAGAGGAACAACAGCAGCTTCATCCTGGAAAATCCCTTTTATACCCTAAGCCATCCCAGAGATAACAAAGGTACTGTGAACTGTGAAGGCATGAGCAGAGGTGCAAAGGTTAGACCTGGATGTCAGCAGATGCAGAGAACATCCTGGGCAACAAAAGGAAATATTTTGCTGAACCAAGTGCATTGTAAATGCAGAACTTAAGGTCAGTCCCATTCCTGTCCTGTCTCCTTTTTAGTCCCCTCCCTCGCTGTGTACCAAGCCTGTCTTTGCCATGCTCCCTCTGTGATGTCTCTTCCTCTGGTAGAGCTCACCTTGTGGTAGCCTATGTGAAGGTGGAATAACACAAGCCCTCATATTTAGGGAAAAGCAAGAGATTTCACTGTGACCTTCCTGCTTGTGACTAAGATATAGTACAGCATTTCCTCCGAGGCCTTCATACTATTCTCTTTGAAATTATTCTTGGCATTTCACCCCTGTCATCAGCACTAACCCCACGGAGAGCTAGCGAATTGAAATTGCACGTACAGAGCTTTCCCTCCTTCTTGACATGGGACTGAACAACCCACAACAGGATCCAAACTGTTTCCTCCCTTGTCTCTGTTCCTTAATTGCTCTGTTGGGCTTGAGGGTGCACCAAGGGATTAGCATCTAGGTGTTTGGGGATCAACCAATTTGGGGAATGCCCTTGTCCTCAGCTACCTCCTCTTACCCTGCCACTGGGAACATGGCTCTGAAGGTCCCCTCCTGGTAGAAAGGACAGCTGGAAGGGGAGAGGAACTGTAGAAATGAGTACTGATGAGCCAGGAGTGTTTTTTGGGAGCCACGAGTGGATGCTGCTGCAGTGAATGTGGGATGAGCTGGCTGGGAGCAGCACTGCAGGTGGCAGGGCTGGGGCTGCTGGAGGCATCTCGGAGGCTCGTGGGCATGATGGGAGCAACAGCACGTTGGAAGAACTGCTGAGGGCAAGGAAGAGCTGCAGAAGCATGTATGCAGAAATGACTGCTTGATGTCTTATTTAAACAGCCCATGGACAGGTTTACCCCAGGAAATTACCCGGTGGTGACAACAGATGTCGACAGCAGGTGAAACTGAGCTAGGCCTGAGCAGGTTAGCTAAAAACAGCAAAGCAGGACAAACAATAGCTTCTAAAACTGTGCTGGACAGTTTGTACCAGTCATGGCTTGCAGTTACACCATATTTAGCTGCAGCTGATACCTGTTGTCATCAAAGGTAAACATTCCTAGGTGAGAAGTGAAGGATATGTTACTATCTCATTACTGGCACATTTTTCAAATACAATAATGGCCCCCAAAGAAATGTCTGTGCCTGAAGGGAACAGGTGATGTTTAAAAAATGGTCAGCCAACTCCTTTGTTTCACTGGCTCTTTGTACATCCTACTATATAGGACACATCTCGGTATGTCCTATATAATACATCACCCCCCTCCCTCCCTTTCTCCAACCCACATGGTTATAGTCCAGAAGAAAGAAGTATCAACACATTTATGAGATTAACAGGAGGGGTATTAGCACATTTAGTTGCGTCAAGAAGCCTGCAGGGAATACGAGAGGGGTCTGCCCATCTCTTCTTGGAGAAATGGGTTTAATTCAGCTTTACAGAATGGCCATAAGATTGTGTGGATCCTGTTAGAGAACCGTTGGGTTTTTTTTTTTATTATGGAGTGATGGAGGCTTTTGCCAACATGGGGAAGAAAATCATCCCTCTGGCTTCCTCTGCTGAAATGCCTCTTTCTGTCCCAAGACAGTCTGACTGTGGGGCTGCTCCACTGGAAGTACTGACACAAAAACATCAGAACTATGCAGCTTTTCTAACAAAGTCTATTGCCTTTCTGAGTTAACAGCAAATTGCAACAACTTGCTATAGACTGCAAAGAGGGTCTGTAACGGCAACGTGCAAATATCCCTACTTCAAATTTCCTGCTGCCACAGACAGAAAACAAAAGCTAGAAAACCAGTGACAGAAGGAAAGGGAGGAAGCGATGGAGATACTTGGTGAGCAGAGAGGGGAGGCGGTTGGTGCAGACCCCCGAGCAGCGGGTCTGTGTGCCAGGGAATGCCCAGCCTTGCCAGGCACACAGCCTGCGGGCAGTCTCCAGCCCCTGCGTACACCAGCCCCAGGGACACTGTGCTCACCGGAGAGCAATGCCTGTATTTCTCCACGGCAGGACGTTTTCACTATCCCTTTTCTATCAGCCAGGACACCACAATTGCAGTCTCCCCTGGTGCAGAGAGCAGGGTAAGTTGTTGTACCACCAGCAATGGTCTTACACGCAGTGGCCCTGGGAGGCGTGTGGAACCATCCCAGTACATGCCACCTCTAGCCCAGCTGGTAGGTGTTGATCCTAGTGCTTCCCCTTGCCACACCAGTTAATTTTACAGACCAGTAAAAATCTCTCTCTTCTCTGGGAAGCACACAAAGGCCTGACAACATTTAGGGGAATTTATTTATTGTGCTTTTGTCCAGGAAACTGGGTCTAAAGCAAGCCTCTTCCATTTTACTGCTTTTCCAATTTCTGCAGTTAAACTGGGAAAAGTCCATCTGAGAGTCTCTTACAGACTCCCAGTACCCCTGGCTTCCAGTGCCTGGGAGGAACCGTCTCCTGTTGTAGGCTGTGTGATGCCACAATAAAAACTGCTACTCACCAGCAATGTATGCATTCCTACACCACCAACCCTCTTTGGCCCCCTCGCAGCCTCTGTCCACCAGTTTCCCACCAGCAGATAGCTGACCTGACAAACAAAGTCCAAGGCTCTCTTTCCATATGCCCCCTTAGGCATTTTGAGTTCTTGTTTGCTGGGTATAAGCTCCTTTGTCCCAAAAGCCAGCTTCCTTTGGGACACAAAGGGATTTTACTACCTATCACATGCCAACATACAGAGAAGGGAGCTCGTAGCTGCTTGGGAGCCAGCATGAGAGCGAAAATCTGGCAGCTAAATGCAGCTGGAAGATGCGAGGCTGCAATCCCAGGGACCACACATCTGGAAAGTTTCTGTTCCTTCATAAAGGCCAAAGATAATACAACAACGAGCTTTCTTCTCCAGAGACATCGGGACAGGCCCTGGCCTCCCAGGGTGTGAGTGTTTCTCAGAATGTCCCAGGGCAGGGTTGGGACATGGGGATGAGAGGGTGCATGGCTTCAGCACGATATCAGCCTTAGAAGCACACTGTTGAGTGAAGCAGTTCCATGAGACAGTGGCAGTGGGCATGAGACATCCCTCTGAGACAGTGAGAGAGCCTGTTTTGGACTACGCTGTTTGGCAGGTCAATTAGGGCAGAGAGGGAAGCTATGCCTCAGCTGTAACATCTACCTGCTCTAAGGAGAATAAGGTTACTGTTTCTGCCAGGAAAAAAAGATAGGTCAATTTTGTGCTCTTCCTTGTGAAGAACTTCAAGAACGTGGTCTCTCATGCTCTATTTTAGACTGCTTTCCTCCAGTCACAAGGCTGAGGCACTCTCCTTAACACTGCATCTCCAATCTGTGCTAAAACACTGTTTCAGCTCAATGCACGGTTTCATGCCTGTAGGCAGAGTTCAATCCACTGCTGCTCTGCTGTGAGGCTGCTGGGCCCCTGCGAGACAGAGTACCACAAGAGAGAGTCCCAGGGAAACCAAGGCTGCTCCCCTTTGGACATGGGTCTGAGGAGGTCTGCAAAGCTAGTGTAGCATCAGCCTTCACTTGTCGTACCTTATCAAGGATGTCATCTACCCAGAGCCTGAGACAGGGACTGAGCTATAAAATCATATTCAATCTACCCATAACTATGGCAAAATGAGGTGGGAAACCACTGCAGGGATGTTCTCAGCTCAGCCACTGCCCTGCGAGTGTCCCAAGGGAGCTGCAGACAGGTTGGCACTGCTTGGCAGAGGAAAGAAGAAACCTTCTGGCTCCTTCCCCATAGCTCTCCTGGTGTAGGTGATCACTTAGAAATTAAAACCTCAGGGAAGGACCTGTGTCTGCTGGTCAGAAACTGAATGTGATGGTGGTAAAATAATCACCAAGTGTATCCCAACCCCAGATCTAGACCTGCTGTGCTCAAGCTTCTTGTTCCTGCTGCAATCATGTTCACACTTAGCAGTCAAAACAGGAAAATATCAAGGGTCCAATTTTCTAAATACTGAGAAATAAAACTACTAATTATTTCAAGAGGTAAGTACCACTCCACTTGCATGCAGGTTTCAGAGCATAATTTCTGTATCGTGGGAGAACAGCACCACAAACATCCTCCCACAGTTGCTCCCTGGCCCTCACTGCTGGTGGATTCAGGGCACACAAATGATCTGCCTCAAGCTGATGAAATGGTTGAATGATGATTAGGGGGAGGGCTCCAGCAATTTGCATCTCCAGAGAGGCAGGGAAGGCGATTACAGCACTTCATCAGGCCTTGCCTAGCTTCTTGAGTAGTGTGGTGCCACAGGTTAGGATATTTTGTACCTCAGTCAGCATCTCTGTCTGATGAGTCTTAGGGAGCAAGGACCAGGTATGGACTCCACAAGCACTGCCTGAGGCCCCTGCAACATTTCTCAAGTCTTTTCTTGAATATAGGAATGAGAACTAGAGATCAGTAAATGCCCAGGATACCAATCAGACCAAGGACTCCAGCAAGTCTCTCAAAGGAATATTTTGGTTCTGGTACTATTGAACCAGGAACTGGGTGACATGCGGAGTGATGGCTAGTGGCCTGCCTGCTTCAGCAGGGCATGGCTTTGCTGTGTGGATGGGACTCGGAGCTGCTGACAGCCATGGCTTCACGTCTTTCTACCCCTGCAGGGCAGACAGGGATTGAAGCCACACTTCCTGCAACTTCAGGCGTGGGAGAAGAAAAGTCTGGTTTCCATAGCTCACAGGGACCATCCCTGGGACTACCTAAGAGGAAATGTTGGGGTAGGGCTAATAAAGCATCAGATCTGGTGAGGACCACATCTCATACAAGCTGTCCTTGGAACAACTGTCTCTCATTACCCAGCCCACCAGCATCCACACAGTAGTGGTGTCACTGGTGCACCACAAATCTATAACAAGCCACACCAAGGCTGCGGAGCAGCTGTACAGCATCTCCCGTGCCCTCCTTCACACGTACCTCAGGAACTTGTTCAGGTCCCCATGCTTCATATACTCGAAGACCATGATGAGTGGGTCGCCGTCACCACACACGCCGTAAAACTTGACGATGTGCTCGTGCTGCAGGTTGGTGAGCAGCTCTGCCTCCCTCTGGAAATCCTTGCGGGCTGCCAAGGTGGGGTCTTTCAGCGCCTGAAAGAAGGGGCACAGATACACACAGGGTGGGCTTGGGTGGGGGCGAAGCCAGAACAAATGGATCGCAGAGCAGCTGCTGAGGAAGGGAGGGGAGAGGAACCGCTACCACCGGCACAGTTGCACTGAGAGGGCTGGTGGTAGGTGCTGGTGGCACCATGTTGGCATCTTGTTCATGTAGTTACTGGCCCAGCAGGTTCCCCAATTCATTTCCCAGGGCAGCAGCAAACATACCTCAGAGGGTAATAGCTTCCAATTATTCCCAGCTTGGGCAGGATTTGTACTGGTGACCTACGGGTGAATGGCTTCATATCTCATTATTATTAAATTCCTGAGCCAGCCAGTCCTTGCTATATGTCTTTTATTTTGAAATAGCTGACTACGCTGCCTTTATTCAGAAGATGGATTTGCCTGGCTGTGCAGTTATTGTGCGGATTTTTCAAACTGCCTCTGAAGAAGGACACTGTCAAGTCTTTTCTCATAATTTTTAAAATCATGGTTTTATTCCCTGCTGTTTATAACAGCTCCCCTGGCAGATGGATGCTGAAATCAGTATCCTTATTGAGAATATCTCATCTTCCACATCTCCATTGCAGGGTAGCTTGCAGGCTCCAGGTTGTGTGGACCAGCCCAACATCACAGGGTTGCTATGAAGATGTTGCTGTTGGTGCAGCCGGTGATCGGGGAGGGTTCCCCAGGGCTGGAGTCTGACTTGTCCATGCATTATTGTGCAGTTGCATCGGAGAACTAGTTTGAAAGCAGTGTGTTGTCATCCCAGGGTGTCAAGGGAGGGCACTTAGTAAAAAAGTTGAAGTCCAGAACATTTGACAAGATGGGATGGCCATGAGAATCAGCACGGTCTTTGCAAACATTTGAGGAAATGAAGAGCCAATTCTGGTTTTGAGTTGCTGTGTCTCAGTTATATTCCCCTCGTCATCCTCCACGTGCCAGGACTGTTTAGTACCTGTTCTGGCTTTAACCATGCAGCCTAACAGGAGTTGAAAAGGATTCAAGGCAACTTGTTCCAGTCACCCCCAGATTCAATCTGATATGCACCAGTCCCCCCTCAGTGGTGGAAGACACCAGGTAGCTGGCCCCTCACCTACACACAAATACGCCTGCCCCCTTTTCCCCATGCCTTGAATCTCCCAGTGCTGACAAGAGAGGTGGCATCAGCAGGTGCAGGCTCCAATTTATGTACAAAAAGGGATGTTTAAGCATCAGAAAGCTGTGCATAGAGGAAGGGGCCGAGCACACTGCTAAGGCACCTCCGGCTGGTCCATGGCACTGCTGGGTGCAATGCCATGCACAGCGACGTAGTGAGTCCTCCGGAGCAGCTGCTTTTCCCCTTGGAGCACATCTCCTGCAAGGTTTTTGCCCAAGCCTTAGGACATTGCCTCATCTCCTTCTTCTGCCCCCAAACTGCTAGTCACATGGCATAATTTTATTTTAATTCTGTGTCCTCTGGGACAGCTTGACTAGAGATATTTAGATGGATGTTAGTTACACTGTGCAGATGGCAAAGCATCCATCCTTATCTCAGGCACTCAATTACTTTTAGTCATTTAATATCTTCATAATGTTGATGCTACCCTATTTTTCCCTGGAAAACAGCCCCCTCCCCATCAGTCTTTTCTCCCTCTTTTCCTATAGTTACATGTCATATTTCAAGCTGCAGTAAGTTTAGGTTTCCTCTCTTTCACACGCAATCATCTCTAGAAGGTGTCAGGACTGTAACTTTATAAATATAACACACCAAGAAAAAAAAAGGATATTAAAAAAAAAAAACATTACTAAGGTTGCATAGCCAAGCATTCAGAAATGAGGAAAACAGGAGCTGGAAGTGGTGAAACAGAGAAAGAAGACCAGGAACAGAGGAAAAGAAGGGATGTCTCACCAAAAACACTGAAATGCCTCTTCTAGGAAGGTTTGGGATTGATTGTATTTGTGCCTCCGTCATGATTCCCACGTGATATCTGGCAAGTCTCTCAGCATCTGCAGGTTGCAGCCGTTGTCATAAAGTGTCAATTGTTCCAATATTACCTGGGAAATCCCCTGTCACGTGGCATCGAGGCCAGGTCTGCACAAGTGCTGCGTGTTTACTGCAGTAGCTGGGCTCAGTGTGGGTCTGGTACCTGCTGTCTGCAGGGCTGGAAAGGCAGGTCCGTAACTCCATCCTCTGCCTAAGTGGATCATTTCAGCTCAGTTTCCCTGCTTCTCCGTCTGCCCTCTGCAAAATGAGGATGATACAACCCCAGCACCTCGCTGGGAGGCTGTGAAAATGAGTGCACTCACATCTAGGGAGCTCTCAGACACAGGAGTGATTGTCACAATGAAGCAGTCCATAGAGAAATGAAAAATACGTGTTCAGAGGACATGCCCTGAATACCAGCCCCTCCAGCATTTCCAGTACTTGACTTTGTAACCTCAGCACACTTTTGCTGAATGCAGTTTTTGTGCATTTCTTAGGATGTTTTTAGAAGCAAGCTGAATAAAACAGGAAGCTTGTCCATGCCATCACATCAAAACTCAGCTTATCTGCAGGGCTGCAACCTTTAGATCCACTGAAAATCTGAGTCCATTTAACCGAGTGAGTAACACAGCCACTTTCTTTGGCCCTGGGGGGGAGTCCCTGAAAGCACAACAGAGGCAGACTCTGGGCTGTGGACTCAGCTGCTCTAACCAGGGTGTCCTGCTGCTGCCCTGAGCTGCAGTGATCGGGGAGGTAGTTCTCAGCCTCTGTCGGGAGCATGAGATCTTCAGGAAATGCAGCCAAATCTCAACTTAATATGTAAAGCCTTTTTTTTCTTTCCTTCTTTTTTCCCCCTAAGAGTTATAAGGTGGCCCAAATTAGAGGGAATTTTTTCTACCCTTCCCAGAGCTGGCAAGAAGCCAGATTTCAAGGCCCTGCTCCAAAGCTGGATCTGTATGATCTTGCAGGATGAAAGGCACTCTGGAGATGTAAGCTCATAGTAGCAATTAACAGGAACAAGTTCGGATGCTGTTTCTGCCTACATGCAAATGAAACTCAGTAGAGACTTCACAGACAGGATTGGATAAGGGATGGCTGACACTGATAGGCAGGTACCAGCCATATAATCAGGCAATTAATCATATGGGTAACTGTGCTACCTTGGCTTTAACCAGTCTCAGAGGTGAAAGGTGCAATCTTGCAGTTCACAGCCAGAGCATAAGGGCACAAATGAGCTAAAAAAAACCTGGCGGTTCAACTGCCAATGATTAAAACAACTCTCAAGTAACTGGATGCCTCCAGCATCCTGGAGAGAGCGCTGGAACCTTTCTCCCTGTAGAGCATTGGTTCAAATGCAGATCTACTTCCAAGGAGTTAGGAGGCATCAATTAACTCCCAAGGATCAGACTATGTGTGTCTGCCAACTGGTGCCACTTGAGAGGAGAGCACATTTCTGCACTGAGTGGTCTCCTCTGCCCAGAGCTGCACTAATGGGGCACAGCTCAAATGAGGACCCTCACAAGGATGCGAACGGCACAACACAAGCCAAGCTGAGCTTGTGTTGGCTCAAAATCAGCAAAACAGGAGCGATCTGTGTCTAGGCAAGCAGGAGCTGAGTGGAGCCGAGCTGAGTTGCTTCTCCCATCTTGCGGCAAATTGATCCCAGCAAATTGGTTTGTCATGCTTAGCTTTTAAGTACTCATTTTTTGCAGAGGCCTTTTTTTGTTTCAACTTCTGCATGTTGCGCAAAGAGATAAAATCTAGAAAGAGAAGGGCCCCGCTCCCTCTCAGAGGGAAGGTGGACTCCACACTGTGCTGCTGCAGCTGCACGGGAGCTTAGAGCTTCCAGGCCAGTTTCTCCTCCCCGTCTGTCTCCTGGCCTCATCGGCAGGAAGAGAGGCTTTGGCATTGGCGAGAACAGACGACCTTGAAGCGAAACGCTGAAACTTTGTGTGACTAAGTGGATTTACCACAATCCTCAGCATCAGATAAATCTCCGTCCCTGGCCCCCAGCCCTCCCCTGCTTCCCTTTCCCACGCCGGCTCATCCAGCCTTGCTTCGCCGGCCAGCCCCTGCCGTACTCTCTGCCATTCACCCTTGGCATTTACCTTCACTGCCACCAGCATTTTGTCGTTGGTGGGGCTGAGGTTGTAACACTCGGCCAAGAACACCTTCCCAAAGGCACCTTCTCCCAGCTCCCTCTTCAAAACGATGTCTCTCCTCTTAATATGCTGGACATCTGTTGGAGGGAGGGGAGGAAGAGGGAGAGGGTTGAGGGAAGAATGAATCAGGGTTAATTCAGCGAATGGAAAACAACTAATTCAATTTTCTAGCAAGCTGCAAAGGATCTGAAATTGCTTTGCAAAAATATCTACAGGGATCTTTTTACCCACCCACAGAACACAGCCATCTCTGGGATGGATCTAGTCTCATGCAAAACAGCTGCAAGGAAAGTACTTGAGGTTTATCATGTTTTCCCTACAAGCTCACGCCAGGCTTGTCCTCAGGGAGAGGAACCTTTGGGGCAAAATCTGCAACAAAGACCTGAATCTCTTTGGAATAATCCTGGAAATAATTCCTCTCCTGTGAGGCACAGCAAAGGTCACATACTTCCAATGCCAGGCAAGGCGGGATTAGAAGTTCCTGTTGAGTTTTGTATTTCAATCGGGACCAGTTTAAACCCAGACTCGGACAAATTTTTGAGGCTGAACCTTAGCAAGTCAAAGCATTCCCAAAGGGAGGAGGACCACCGACCCCCACGCACCTTAGGGTATAAGCAGGAGCTGGTTGGATATGCTGAGCGCTGGCCCTCAACAAGACCCTGACCCTGCAGCCATCTCCTGTGAAACTGTTCCCTCAGGAACAAGGTCATCCCAGGATAAAGTCACTGGCACAACAGACAAACTCAACCCACTATTTCAATGATCCTTTCCACTGACATTTAGGACAGCGAGAACTGACAGAGAATAGCAACTGAGGTTTCAGGAAGAATAAAAGAGAAATAGCTATTAATTTAACAAAGGAGCAGAGGCCTATGAAGATTGGTCTGCTCAGCTAACAGGGTCATTCATAAGGGCTAGATCTACCCAGGTTCTAGGCACCTACAAGGGTAGGTAAGTGACTAGCAGGATCTCCACAAATGCTGGGTCATGACTAAATGTCACTGGTTGCTGGGAGAGCTAGTGCAATCCCCAAAAGAGAGTATGGAGACCTCCAAGCTGCTTTAAGTACCTTTCAGCCATCACAGTGCCCATACAGCTTCTCTGGCAACAAAAACAGTCCTTTTTTAATGCCTGGAATGAACTGTGGAAGCAGGTAGAGACACACAGCCACCATAGAATTGTCTGGAGGCACAGTGCCCAAAACTTCATGTCTCTAAACTGCCGTTCACTGGAACTTACTGCCTCCCTTGAGAACTGTGCTAGCACAGGCCATCCCCAGCTTCAGCCTGATGGTCATGGCAGGGCAGTGGTAGCTACACACTCTTCTCCAGTGCTTGGTGAGCAAAAGCTGATGCATTAGAGATCTGCTCAAGCAGAGGCATTAGATGGGACAGTGCCGTCTTCCCACTCCTACCCTGGGGCATTCATAACTTGACCCTGCATTTGTTTGCTCACAAACTAGACTGCTTTTGAGTCTTTCCCATCTCTTCCATGTGCCACAGGAGCTGTACAGATATGCTCCCCTCAGCTCAGATGCATTTCCCTTGGGGCACTGCAGATGCAGGAGGTGGAGGTGACTAACACCGGGTTTCAAACTGGCTGCAGGGAAGCTTCACTAACAGTGACCACAATCTGCCACCAACTCCTACCACCCAGGTGCCCGAGTAGGCACCCACATTGACCCAAGGGAACATATGCCCCACAACAACACAGGTACCACTTAATGCATCAAAAAGCCAATGGATCAGAAGACTAACATCCTAATGGCTTTCATACAATTAAGCTTTTCAATTAGGAGCTCACAGACAGGTTTAAGCAGCTGCCATCTCTGGCCCTTTTGCTTGTTTGGGGAGATGGATGCTGCGAGATTGCATAAGCAATGGGCCTTGTAACGAACGATGCCTCTATAGAGAATTCCCGTTGACCTTTTCATTAATTGTTCAATAGACTGAAAACTGTTAGTTACCAATATTAATAATATTAGTAACATTAAGGCGCAGGATGGTAGGCACAACCAAAATGACTTTGGTTTTAAATCTGCAGTGACAACCAGGGAGAACAAATCACATGTGGACTTTGCCTTCTCCACCTGGTTTAGTTGACTGTTTAAGGAGTATCTTGAGAAATCTGAACTATTATGTGTTGAAATGTTAAATGATGCACTTGTGTGAGGAAAGTCCTAATCTAAGAAAATCTCAAACGGCACCAATTTACTTAATAGAGTAGAGGAACAGGAGTTTTTTTCCTCTTTCTCTTGGCGAGGATTTCCATAGCACTCATCACTACAGTACCTAGGACTTGCTATATTGATAAACGTGTATTTGCATTCTTGGTCTCCTGAATAGCAGCAGTCAAGAAAGCTGCTGGGAAATGATCTTGTATTAAGAGGAGCCAAAAGACACTTTAAAAAACTCAGAATCTCAACAGAAATGTAGCTATTTCAATCTGACTGCCCCATTTGATGTGAGATAAAGTTAAAAAGGAAACTGTCTCAGAATAACCAATGATACTTTTTGAGATTATTTACACTTCTGACAAGTGGTAACAACATGAGAACTGAAGCAAACCCTCTCTTTCTGAACTCCCCAGGGTCTTGCTCAAAATTTTCAGCTCCCAATTTTTCCTCCCAACAACATCTTAATAAATGATCAGGCACTTCTGAGAGCCAGCATCCAGACTGTCTAATTATGTCTACATTATTAAAATAATATCCCATCTGTCTTCAAGACCAGATTTTGCAGCAAGTTGTTAGGGTCACCTGAGAAGCTTCAGGAAACATTTATATGAAGAATTTAAGGACATACTGTGGCAGACACAGTTGAACTGAGGGAGGAGCAATCCTTTTGAAGTAGTGGACTCACGTAGCACTGCTGGATTTAAAGTAAACTTGTATAGTTATAAAAAAAAGGTTCATGAAGTTAAGCAGTTTGACAGCAACTGGACAATCTTAATGTAGAGTCAGAAAAGTACTTTTGCTGATCACCATTTCTCTCAACCTCAAATGGCCATAAATTTTGCTTCATAGTATTTTAGGCACAAATGGAATAATAAGTGAGTTATAATAAATTGCTTTTTCACATGCCATAGGCTTAAAATACTGAAGTTTACATCAAATTCTTTCACTCACAGTGAGATCAGCACTATGATTAATTCTACATTACTATTAAATATAGGCTTTAAACATAAAGCAATGACAAACTGCCCTGGCACCATGCGAATGGCTGTGTTATTGTGCTAACCTTGCATCTCTTTGCTCATCTGTCCTGGCTGTAACTCATACTGGAGGCCAAGTAGCCATGAAAGATACTGTGCTGCAAGGGCACCTGGGAGGTTCATCTGCATAAATCTGTTTACCTCCTCCTGGAGAAAGCTGAGCCCTGTCTGATAAACAGCTGGTGTTTATTTGTTTTAGGCAGGCAGTGGTGTGCTAATCCATCTCGGCTGTGTTGCAGTCAGCCCTGCCGACAAGGTGTACGCAAACTGTCTTCCTGTAAGTACCACTCTTTTTTTTTTTTCTCCCCCATGTACTATTAACTTATAAAAACAAGCCAACAAGACAATTCAAAAGAAGAATCTATGCAGGAGCCACAGTAAGACCTGATGGGAAAATAACCAGGCTTGACAGCATGATGGGAAGTCATTCAAGACTGTGCTGTATCTACAGGAAGGAAGTGAGCACACAACACTGAAGTAATTCCAGTTTTAAATGAAACATCTTGCAGTCCTTGTTTTGGGATTAGTATGTTGCTGCATTACACAGAAAGAGAGTTGGGCAGATTCCCCACCGTCCTTCTTGTCCATCAAGATTTAACACGTGGAGAACGCATTTCAAGCTATTGCCTTCAGTGTTGTTCTGAATAACACATGAACTACATCAGAAAACACTCGACCTGCAGCTGGTTGGAAATGCCCTGTGACTTCAGTTCAATGATGGTAGCATGTGGGTAAGCAAGAGTATTAGCAAGAGGGTAAGTCTGGGATATTGCACTCACCTTTACAAATTGCCTCCAGAGCAGACAGCTTTCCTTTTCTCTGGAAGAATCAAGGCAGAAGGGTTGTGGCTTTGGACCTGTGATGGGATCTTACCTAACCTCCTCTAAACCTTTCACAGGATGGCTGACTTGATCTGTGCTTAAAGTTCACTCAGTCAGAAAAGTGGCTGTCTAAAAACAGCAGCTTCTTCCTCCCCATATTTGCTCCCACGTGTCCCTTAGTCATGTCTGCTTCTCTTCTTGACACAAACATATTCTGGTTTGCTAACCTTGCGAACCGAGCACAGACATGGGATGTAGGAGCAGAAGAAGAGGGAACAAGACTAATTCTGCTTTTCTCATACATCAATCTACCATGTCCTGATGGGTCACTTCTGCACTGGCTCCTGAGATGGAGCCTGGAAAAGCCAGAACTTTTTATTTTAAATCACTGATTCAATGACTCTTAACCCATCTTTTACACTCATATTGCAGAATCTCTCTTGCTTGTGACAAGGTCAAGGCAAAAAGACCCCAACTCAACCTCCAAATCCCAGACAGATCATACAGAGCTGGTAACGGACTGTGCAATTAAAACACCCTTTTTCTAATAATCACCACATTTCAATCACATGACCAGAAATCAGAAAGTTGCATGGGTACATTTCATGAATCTAATTTTCCAATTATTGTCTTATTTCCAAATCAGTCCTGGGGGTCAGGTGAGGAAGAGGTGAGTTCAATAACACTGCAAATTCTGCATTTCAGATTTCCATTACAACCAGCATCCTTAAAACCATGGTTTGATAATACTCTTGAAGCCTGGATGCACATGATGAAGTGTCTGGACATAGATTACTACAGTGGGAGGTAAATGGACAAATCAAACTCCAAACAGAGTAAACCATGAGCGGTGCCAGTACTTAAGTTACAGCAAAATGCAAAACTACTTCTTAAGCTGGATCATTTAAACCAGGTCTGAAATTAATTCCTCACATCTTCTTTCAAATTCCCGAACAGCAGTCTATCTGGTTGCTGTATTTCTAGTGGGTTTCCTGGCCTTGGACTCTTAATTCACGAACAACACGTAGCTCACAGGCAAAACAGAGCAAACCCATGGAAATGCTTCCTTTTACTTTTGCCACCATCTTTATCAGCAGCTTTCTCTTCTAGCCTAGAAAAGACCAATATCAAATTTCTATCAGTTTCTTTTCTCCTCTACACATCTGTCCCTGTTTTCCCTACAGGTAGGTTTTTTCCTGCACCTCTCCATCACTGGCTCCTCCCTCCCTTAGCTTTGTCACTTCATGACATTTCTTCTCTCTTTTTCTTCTTATTTCTTGCCTCTCTTGCTGTTCAATCCCTGTTTAAAACTGACTTCTTTTAGGTATGTTTCTAGGGTATCCTGATCTGAGTCTGATCCTGGGCTCTTTGTGGTAACGGTCTTGATTTTCATAAGCTTCTAAAGCCTCATTTGCATCAACAGATCTTTATAAATTATAACAATGACATTTTTCAGTAGTGGCTGAATCATTTGCTGTAACAACTAATTTATGCCAAAGAGTTGTCTCTTTTTTCTTTATACGTAAGCTGTCCACAAAAAGGTAGCAAAGTTCTCAGTCAATACGATTCATTCACTTCTTTCTTGACTCACTGCTAAAATAATTCTTACGAATAAACCCTGCATAGCTTCCCTGCTCCGTGACAATTGAAATCAAATAAACAAAGCTTACAATTTACACTGGAAGTCTTGTCATTAAGCCATGTAACTACCAAACAGAGTGCCTTTCATGTCAGGCAGTCAATTGCAACCTGGATGTCAACCAAACGTGTTGATGAGTTACCCAATGTACCTGATCAGGGCAAAGTGTGCAGATTGGGTAGGACCAGATCAAAAAGCCTTGCCGCTGAAGGGCTGATAAGTCATTCTCTCACAGACCTGTCTCATAGTGAGAGAAGATAATGCATAGGCTAGCTGCACAGAGTCTGAGTCTCCCTCCTGGCCTGGTGCAAATCCATCAAAGTCAATGAAGAGTATTGATTTCAATTGTGGACTGTTGTGAAGTACACATAAACAAAGGGAGAATCAGTCCCATATAATTTAAAAAAATGGAGACATAAACAGGCTGTTTCTTGTCTCTGTTTGAGCTCCGAGTAGGTAGCCCTCCACTTCTGGTAGCTTCTCTCCCAGCTCTGACATGAGCTACCTCTGGGAAAAAGCCCTGATATGTGCTTTGGCAGCTCGGCATTGTGCCCAGATGCTGGTTCTTTTCCAAGTTCCCCTGTTAAGGCACCCTTCAAGGACTCGGCTTCAAAAGAGTCATGATTATAATCACCAAGCAGTTCTGAGAGTCCTTTCAAAGAGATCCAAAATCAGGGAGGTTTATGTAAAGCGTATCTGTATCTCTGGCAACTTCATGGAGCAGGCACAGTCCTTGACCGAGCCACCTGGGCTCCAACACATGGGTGCACCAAGGTCCTTCCCATGCCCTTCTTTGCAGACCATGTGGACAAGACCAGCTCACTCAGACCTTTCTCTTCACTTTGGGGGCAGTATTTCAATCTTACTAATTCTGCATGACAGCTCTAATAGCCATTTGTGTGTGTCCACACAGAAAAATATAGAGAGAGACTTGCTCACATCTTCCATCCATCTCTCCTTTGGCCTTGATGGAAACAACCTGAAATGCAAAGGATGCTCTCCCTTTTACTGTGTTACCCCTCTCTTTGCATCCCTTCTCAGGCTTTTTGATCTCTGGTAAATCAATATATGGCATTGGCTTCACAGCCTCTCTTCAGACTGTTTTTCATGTCTTGTATCTTACCAAGATGTTGGCAATTTGCTTCCAGGCAGCCTCTGGTGCCTGACTATATACCACGTAATCAAACAGTCATGATCAAACTCCTTCATAAAGGCCTTAAAAGACAATGACTTTATGTTTCTGCAGTTCTTTGCATTTTCTTACCATTCTCTTCATTTCTTGGGAGCAGCTGCAAGGCATGAGTGCAGGTCCCAGATGTGAAGGAGTCATTACTGCCCAGCTGACCCAGCAGACCCAGAGCTAATGCAGTACATGCTGCTAAATAGATCTTGGTAAAAAATAACTGGCCTTGACACATTTAGCTGGACAATCTGGGCTAAAATAGTATCCAGGAATACTAATCTGCACCAGAAGCTGACGTTCAGTGTAATCAAGCTCAAGAAAACAGGAAAACAGAAAAGCAACCTCTGCAAGCCAGATCTCTGGTGCTTTGAAAATACCTTACATCTACCACTTCCAAGCATGCCTCCAGTAATTAGGACATCATCAGCTCCTCTGGCTTTTGCTGTTGCAATAGCAGATGGAGAGGAAGCCCTGACCCAAAGGGCTGCCTTTCACTCTCCAGCTAACTCCAGCCGGCCTCGATTCAAGGGAGAGTCATGTTTCTGCAGAAGAGCCCTCAAGCTCCAGAGTGATTTGATTAGCAGCACGGAGCAACTGGATTAGCACCCGCTGAGCTGCCGAAACTTGAGCTGCCGCATCTCCGCTGCAGCACCAGCTTCGGTATCAGCCACACGGCAACTGCCCACAACGACAGTCTGCGTGTACAATGCTCTCAGGGCTAAAGGTGAGTGTAAAGGGAGTGTGTGTCTGTGTGTGGGGGTAAAGGAGCCAACAGAAAGGCAAAGCACAATCATCCCCTAAACCAACAATTCATCAGATGCAAGCCCAGAGCCTGCCAGCCTCCCCCACCACAATACGCTGAAAACCATTTGGCAGCAGGTGGCATTATCTGGTATGACATACCTGCAAAGCTTAAACCCAAACCAAACCAAACTCTCATTCTCTTCATAAAAAAATCTGAAAAATAATAACGTTAGAACATGCTTGGCACCACCCCACAAACATTTTTTAAGCAAAAACTTCTGTCCCAGCTTAAACCACCTAACACTTCTATAAAAACAAAACGTGATTTCAAGCTGTCATCCCTTTCAGTCCCGTGAATCTGATTACTAACCACGTAGTAATTATTTTATGAGAGCAGTATAAAGTGTCCCATGGCTACTGGGTGCTGAGCAGTCTCAGCTGGGATGCATGACACTGCATAGTCCTGCAGAAGCACAGCCATCCTGGGGAGATCCCAAAGCAAAGGAGGTTCCTGCACATCACCCCCAGCAAATGTTTGACAGTGACTACAGCAACAAAAAAAGGAAGCATCCAGCACATCTGGGCCTTGCACAGCAACACGATCTTGTCTTTAAGACAGCATCCACCCCCTCCGTTTTCTGCAGATTTGCAACTTACTGAAATTACTCAAGCAAGAGCTCATCATATGAACAGAACCTTTCCGTGATCCACCAAGGTAAATCCCTTCACCTGTGCTGTTAAAACAGGTGAAGCCTTCGCAAAAGAAACCTAATGCTCACAAGGCTCCCTGCAGTTGCTGGGGTCGGGGTTAGGGAGCAGGAACGCAGCTGTAAGCGGGTTCCCAGTTGTGCCCCAACCCAGTTTCTCCTCTGCCCAACCTGCTTGTGCCCAAGGCACATGTCAAGATCCCCTCAGGTTAGTACAAACACCCTGGTCCCCCTTGCTGCTGTCACCTCTACAAAGCCTGGGTGCAGATTCAGCCCATGCCCGCACATGCCTCTGTATGCACCAATTCCTCCTCATCTGGCTCCCTTATTAACATTCCAGACAAAAGACTTAAAAACTGACCAATGATTCCCATCATCTCCTGCACCTTCTCAGACAATTTCTGGCTGACACTAGGCTGCAAAGCCAAACTGTCTGTCCAGCTTCAGGGGTCTGTCTCCTTAGACATCCAGCACCAACTTCACATCCCAAGGGGACACTCAGGCTCTGCCTTTTGTATACAAGGTTTAACTACACAACTGGGCTCTTTTGAGGAGGAAGACTAAGCCCAGCAGGACACAGATAGAGGAGGGACTGGAGCAGGTTGCAGAGGTCTTTGCATTGGGTGAAATGCCCAAGAGCCCCATGGCCATGCAGCATAAAAGGGACCTTACACAAAGCATTGGCCTCACTGACTCACTGGTACACTCCAGCAGCTCTTGGAAACAGGAATTCTTGGCAGAGTGGGATGAAAAGGGAAAGAGAGAGGGGAAGGGAGTCTTTCTGGTGAACGTGTTTTCTTTCCACCAGCCAGGCCCCTAGGTCCCCTGCTGCCAAAGCACTCAGAATAAAACATTAATTCAATACCACACATTTAATTACACATTATTTGAAACTGAATTTATTTAACGGAGGAAAATAGTCTTCAGAGAGCATCAGCCTCCCTCAGACTCATGCGTCTGCAGGGAAGGGGCTTGGAGAGGAGATAGGAGGAATAATGGTTTGTTTTACATCAGCAGCTATTGCTGTTCAGTTCATTCCTCCAAAAGGGGAGATTTAAAGAGATAGAGTTGTGTTTTGCAGGAACGTACCGCCTGATTTGATTTTCCAGCTAGTTTTCACTTGATTGGAAAGCGCTGTTGCAGACAGATATCACTTGTCTTTCTTTTTTATTATTTTTCCGAGGGAAAGGAGGAATTACTGATGGAGGAGGATTGGCTGCCCCTCGAGGGACCACGCAGTAGTCAGATTTCAGGCTTAAGGCTTTAACAACGCAGTAATCAGACACTTAACAGCATCCTATTGCCGAGATGGATAATCACAAGAAAGCTGGAAGCGACCGGGTCTCAGCAGCAGCCCCACAGCTTTGAGACTGTCTCCCACCAGGAACACAGAGGCTTACCTTCTGCCCCTGAGGTCTCAGAGGCTCTTGGCTATCGGCTTCCCCAGCCTGCAAGTTCACTGCCAGGGCTCTGCCTGCTCCAGTGGGGCCAGAAGCCTGGCAGCGCCTGTTTTCAGGCAGCGTCAAGCCTCATATTTCCCCAGTCAAAGCTCCACTGCAGAAAGATGGGGACCGACTCCAGTACCTGGCACAGGCAGCAGCCCCTCCTGGGCTGCGTGTGAGTCATGCTGAGCTGCTGCAAGGACAGAAAAGAGCTGCTATGTCCTTTGTAGGAAAGAGTTTGCTCTCAGTAAACTCACGTCTGAGCTTTCGCCTTTGCTGTCCTCTGGGTTTTGGCACCCCTGCAACATCCCAGCAGGAGGATGTCACTCAGGGCTGGGTTAATTGGCTCATGCCACAGGAGCCTTTCTCCCAACCCTCATCCCTGCGCTGGGTCTCCCTTCCACTCCTTAATTTGAGAGCAGGACCAAAAAAAAATCCCTCATCTTTGCAATAGCCTTGATTAGACTGCAGTCCCCACCCAGAGCGACAGGCAGACACGAAACGTGCCGTGCACGCTGCTAGCACCCAGTGCTCCCTCCAACAGGTAACAGGAGAGCTCATCCCAGCTAGTACTTACCCCCACAGCGGGGTACGTCTCTGACCAACAGACATACGATGGTCAACCTACTGCCCTTTTTGGCCTCATCACCCAGATCTTGCTGGTGCCATCCTGGTCCCAGCAGTCAACCTTGGAGCCATGATGCAGTTTGCTTGCATACACAGGTAGATATTGCAGCACTGGGTTCAGGCCACAGTGTTAAGATTTTCCTTGCAATTTTGAGGATTACGGGGTTTTCTGATACTACTGTTTCAATGTTGTTCAGTCTCTGGCCTGATACATGGTTTGAAGGATCTAGCCACAGGCATACCCTGTTTCTGCCCAGTCTTTGTCTTCCTAATGGCTTCTGATATTAATGTGCCCCCAACATAAATGCTAAAAAATTCCAGATATATTGAATATGTTCTGGGGACTATGTGACTATTAGAAGGGTGGTATTAAAGAAAGAGGTATGGGTTTGGAAATGGTTCAAAAGTGCTGTGGTCGCTAGTGCAGAACCCACTCTGAACAGAGTAAGAACTGGCCCCAAAGTTGGGTGCAAAATGAAGAAGTATTTTTAGAAGAAGAGCAGTTCCCTCCAGATGTGGAAGTGTGAAAAGACTTTCAGAAAAATCAGTTGTGACACAATTTCTGGACCGTCTCAAAGCAGGAAATTTGGTGAGAGGGCTTGGTCTTCTGCATTTTCCAGCTAGAGCTCCAGGCAGGTGGGAAATGCTTCTCATTGTTGCCAGCCTCACCATCATCACAAAGGAAAAGGACAATTTTAAACAAAACATAGCATCTTCTGCTTGTTTTTTCTTTTTCTTTTGCTTCTGGGATCTCTGGGTACCTGTGTCTTTTCTTGCCCCATGCCCAGTCATTCTCCCACCAACTTCTTTTGATGGTCATTAAACAAGTGGCTAATGCAGCCAAACTCATGGAACAAGAAAATTCCAGAAGTGAGACCATATGGAGTGAAAACATGAGGTGTTGAAAGACAGATCTCAGGCTCAGGTTATGATTCCATTAGAAAGCCTCTCTCCAATTTGCCCAATTTCCATCTCTCCCCTGCCTTCCCACCTCCTCCAACTCCCTTTCTCCCAGGACCAACACAGGAGGTGTGCTTACGTCTATGGCTTGATGAGGTGTTCCCTCAGACTCATGTTTTCCTAACACCCCAAACAGACCTTGCTCCGTCTTTGTTTCTGCCTGAAGTTTCCTTGGCTTTCTCCCTACTTCCTCTGTCTGCACAACCCCATCCCTTTTTTCATCTTGCCAACTTCTCCTGTAGAAGGAAACCCCTGAAGAAGGAGTAATGTGAGACAACTCTGCCTGCTGGGCTCTAAAATTACTGTGGTTTGGGTGATTTCAGCAATTGTTATTAGGCAGCAAATTATGCAGAGAGGAATAAAGAAAAGGACAGATCATACAAAGGAATTACCTAATCTGATGGGGATAGCAGCTGGTCCTCATTTAGCTCTCCAGGTCTGTGCACAGTTGGGGCTTCCTGTACTCCTTTGGTCTACGTCTGAGTTAGTCACAGGTAGGATGTAATGAATGTTGGACTGGTGCTCCTGTGATGTTTCCCACAAAGAGAAATCCACCTTTCCTCTCAGGTGCCCCTCACTGCTGAAAAATGAGCATGGTAACAGCAGAGTGGCTCTAGGCAAGAGGAAGGAGTCCACTGGTACCCTGGGGTCCATCCTGCAGAAGAGGACCTCTGAAAGGCAGCGGCTTGGCCACGTGTCAACTCCAGAGCTGCTCCATGGTGGGATCTGATTCGTTTTCAAGACACTGGCTGAGCAGAGGCACCATTGTGCCACCACCACCTTCCTCTCCTTGGCAGAAATGGAGCACTTTGAAGAGTGAGAGGTGAACAAGAAAAAGTTCTCCTTGGACAAGGCTTTGGAAATTTCTCATCACCAGGAGTTCAGGACTATTTAAGGAACCACATGCTCTTCTTAGGATGCTGCCCTTCCTTCCCTGATGGTATTGCTTTATCGTATCCCCACCGTGTCCTGCCTTTATTACGATTCTAAATGAGAATCCATCTTGGTTTATTGCCTCTGACACTCCCAGCACAGGGAGAACACGGGGTAATAAAACTCTCTATTTTTGTCCATTTGTCTGTCATCTTTCAGTGATGTCTCACGCCATTATGAGCCAGATGGTTGGGGTGAATTTTCACAGAAAAACATCACAAACTTCACTGTGTGCGAGAGGGGAAAAAAAAAAAAACAAACCTCAGAGATTTCTCCTGTAGCAAAACATTAGTATCTGCACCAGGGGAAAAATAGCCAGTTATTTTTTCCTAAGGGCCCTGGTGAGACTCAAGAAAACATTCTGCAGTGCTGGTAGCCTTAGAAGACATGATTAATTGCAGATGGTGAAAAGGTGCATGTTCAGCTTTAACCAAACCGTGTGAGGACTGGATGGTTGCTAAGCTGGTATTCAAGACACATGGGGAAGGCAACCTACTAGGATCTTCAGCTACAAAACCAAGATTATACATATATATATACACTTTTATATATCTCTCATATGTGGCTTAACAGCTTAAATTTCGATGTGTATACTGAAGTTATAGCAGCAAGAATATACTGCTAATGGAAAGGACCAAAATGAGCAAGATTGCTGAGAAAGGAGGGAAAGGGAAATAATGTTTTGCAGTTAGCTGAGGATGCAAAGGCATAAAAAGGACCTCCCAATGCTGGCAATAGGAATTTGTAGATGAATGTATGTGGGTGATGCTGCAGAGCACGGAGTGGAGTATAATGGCGGAAAGATCTACAATATGCCATTAGCTATTTCTCCTCACTAGCCTAGGACAGCTCTCATCTAATCAGAAAAGGGCTTGAACAAATGTATATATGTTGCTTTCCTGAATTGTCTTAATTGGAGGGCCAGCATCAGATATTGGGATGGTAACATGGAAAAATCAGAGGCCAGTTTCCATTAATCCAGTGCATCAATCTGCCTGCAAATCCTGTTTCATTATTGCAATCTGAGCTTGGAAAGTGACCCCAAATTCAGTTTGTATTATAAAAGCCACCTTGATGTCTTTTCTTTATCAATCAGAGTTTAAATCAACTCCCTTAACCTTTTCCCAGGGCAGAGACTTTTTAAGCAGGTAATGGGCAAACCTACCCAGATCAATATCTGAGCACAGATGAGCACCCAAAGTTCAAAACTTCACTCAGACTTCTTGCATTTACACAGCCAGGCTGCGATTCTCCTGCAAACAGAGCTCGCATCAAGTCATCTGAGGTCTCCAGACTAGAAACTGGAATTGTAGAGAAAGCAGACAAAATTAAAAAATAATGAAAGAAAAAATAATTACCAGGCTGTTCAAAAACCACATCTTCGTTTCTGGAAGGAGTTCAACAAAGGAAAAGTTTCCTATGCTGCCCAGTTTGCTTCATTTATCCTTTCTTCATAGATATCACTGTGCCTCCATTGCATAAATCGCAGTGTCCCCATGCCACGTCTACGCCGGTGTAGGTATATTCCCAGTGCTGCTCACGGTATTGCTGGAGGGTAAAAGAGGTCCTCTTTCTCTCTCTGGTTCTCTTCTGTCACTTGGGATTACTCCCAAATCAGGAGAGGCACTGGGCACATTTGGGACCTCGGCCATAGTCAGCACTGATGAAAAATCACTCGCGCCATGATGTTACAGCAGGGACAACTCCGGCTCCTGCTTTCAGTGTTTCCTTGTGGATCATTAGCAGCCATTATGAACAACGCAGATGATTAGGACTGACCTCCAGGACACATCGCTTTCAACCTCTTTCCAATTGGAAACACTTTTAGCAATAGCTCCTTTCTGTCTCATGCTCTTAGGGCAGAGTTCTACGCAGGCTTTTATTTTAAATCCCACACCAGTGCTTCTACCCCCAGTCATTAATCACTGGTGCTGGTCCTTGTCAAATACTTGCTGAAAATCTCAGTGCACTATATCCACTGAATTTCCGTTATATATAGTGGCAGTTAGCTCCTCGGGGAATGCCGGCAGATTAGTTGAGTGTGACCTCCCACTACTTCAAGCCACATAAGTTTGGCCCTCACAGAGCGTTGCTTTTCCAGGTGTTCTCCCACAACATTAAGAAGATTTCAAAGAATTTCCCAGAGCAAACATTAAACTTACTGGTCTGTCTCTTGTCCCTGTTATGTCCACCACCTTCCAAGTCTCATCCATCTGCCCCATTTTAGACAGGCAATTTAAAATATCAGTGAAGAGCTTGGCAAATCATGTACATGCCCACAGTAGTGTATGTTACGGGATGTGGTCTGCATCTGTAGAGGATGCTCACCTTGTTCTGTGCCCTTGAACAGCTGGCCACTGATACGGGAGATCTTTCTCTTCATCCTCTATAAAGTCGGATGCAATTTTGGCAGATGAAAAATATTTAATAATCCTTCTCTCCTCTTATCGCTGTTATAAGCTGGCTTTCGTTCTCGGTCGCCACTCTAAGTTCTCCACATATCACTCTCAAGATAAGCACTTTCTTCTCCGTATCCTCCATACCCGCTCACTGTTCTCCTCAAAACTCCAAACCCCTCCTTGCTGTGAGGCCAGTTTCGTTGTCTCTCAGTGATGTTTATGTGCAAAGGACCTTGTTGTCTGAAATACACCTGCAGCATCCCATATGGCTGCTGCTTTCCATCCCTGTTTTTTTTCCTCCTGCTTTCTTCTTCCTCCTCTCTTCTTTCACTGTGATACTTCAGCAGAGCCCCATCACAGCCTCTCTCTCTTGCTTAGCCAGCCTGGGGTACATCAGTCTTTTCATCCCTTCTTTTATTGTCTTTATTTTTACTAGACTGAATGTTTAGGACAGGCTTCCCAACTGTATCTTAAAGACCCTCATTAAATCCCAGCCAGCTTTCTGCAACTCATTTTGCATTCCCTGTGAGCCTGCTCACCGAAAGGCCAGTGGTTTTGTACGGCTGCCCTTTCTGCAGGCCCTCCTCAGCACTTCAGCTCAGCAGGGAATATAATCACTGCATCCTAGATGCTCTTCAATTTCAAGTGTATTTATTGCAGCTGCTCAATTTCCTTTAATCTGTCATTTCTCCTTCTCCTCTCCCTGCGAGTGGCTTCTTTTCACTGAACTATAAGTGCACTGAAGGAGGCTTTTACCTCTGACCCTCGCTGCCCGCTCCAGCCCCATCCCTGCACTGACTCACGCTGGGTGCCTTGTGCACTGATTATTGCTCATTACCTGTGTGGCTTAACGAATGCACCGGGCCCTTTGCAAACAAGTGCAAATGTCGCAGACGGCACGCTCCCACTGGTGACCCCCTCGGGACTAATTGAGGGAGAGAAAACAACACTTTCATGTACAAATTGCCCGTATCATCAGCACTGAGATGGAAATAAAGACTGAGAAACTCTCCCAGGCCTGTCTGAGACAAGGAAATCTTAACGACACAGAGTGCCTGTGTCTGCCAGAGTCTTGTAAAACAGCGTACTTCTGGGTGGGTTGAACTATGTTTTTATGTAGAGGATGCACGTCCCTTCAGTGACAAGGTTGAGCGTAAAACCACAAACATCCCTGCAGAGCTGGAGCTGAAACAGCCGGAGAAGCCTCAGTTGATATGACAGACATCAACATGCCTTCCTGTACGTTAAGCTGTACGAGCACGCAACCACCCAGGGGTTTAATTGGTGTATTAATATATTAAAGCACTGACACAAACAAACAGGGACCACTTTCATAAGCTACAAAATCCTTGAGTATATTGTAATTAGCTGGGCTTGTTAAACCACTTAATAAGCAATAGATAGCATGTGTCTGATGCCCTCGTGCCTTGGCTCAGTGGGAAAGACAGGCAAGTGCTCAAATATGAAATGAGTTATATGAACCCTTAAGAAATATCATTTCATTCCCTGTCATAGGGAGCTTCTGCCCAGGGCAGACACTGCTGAGACCAGTGCCAGGGTCACAGGTTTCTCTGGTCACAGTCCCCATGCTTCCCCTGGGGTCATGTTCCCTGTCTGGCCATGCACTCCCACATGCTTCTCCAGGAACCACAACAACCTGGGGAAGGCAACACACTTGCCTCAGTTTCCCTTCCTGAAAATGGCCTCCAAATTATAGCCTTAGCCATAGCAAGTCTGATTGATTACTGACTGCAAAAATGCTCTAAAAACCTTGAAATTGGACACATACAGAAAAAGGGAAGTAACACAGCAGGATAAAACACCACTTGGGCAGCATTTCTCAGCAGATCCCAAAGATTTACAGACTAACTGTAGATTCATAGGAGTCCTTTCTCCTTTGCAATCCTGTGCTCTCGACTCACTACACAATGATTTCACAGGAGCAACCTCACCTCTCAACCTCGAGTGGAAAAGGGTGGGGGCAAATGCGTTTCTCTGTACTTACCGAGGCTGTTTACTTGAGGACCAAACCTGGAACCTGTTGGACTAGAGACTGTATGAAGCTCCCTGAGGATATGCCTGATCCAGTTAGAGAAGAGGAAAGAGCTGCCACGCGCTCGCTCCGTGATCAGGCAGCTCTCAGGCTGCGTCTGGTGGTTTCCAAGGAAAGGTGGGAAGGGCGGGCACTGGGAGCATGGGGGAGAAAGCACCGTGTCGGACATGGGAGGGTTTACCTTTTCAAATGTAGGGTTTCTTTCCTTATGATGTCTCATCTTTTGAGTATTCTGGGGAGGAAATACCTAAAAACTGAACCAGGTAACTGAGGATTGTCAAGCATTTGGCAGTATCTGAGCCTCCAGTATGTTCATTTGGATGGAGTACAGAAAGGGCAATATACTCACATACAACAACAGTGGTGCTACTTCAACTTTTACCAGCTCACAATGTGGACCAAAGTAGCAAGAGCCAGGAAACCATCCAAAACACAGCCCAAAAGCTTTCTCTCCAGTGACTCATTACCAGGACTCATGCTGTGATCACCCTTTTCTCACTCCCTGAGGGGTCCCAGAAAAGGATAAAGTCAGCACGAACACAACCAGAGCACGCGAGACATCTCTAGGGTTACTCAGCATCCCCAAATGTGGAATGGGCAGGCAGTGCCTTAATTTTATCCCAAACTCCAGCTTACACCCACAACGCTATCACCAGTCCATGCACGCCCATGCAGTCCAGCTGGCTATCCAGCACCCAGCTGAACTTTCCCCAGCACATCACCACGCACAACAGTAGTTTTCAGCGAGCGGGCAGAGAAGCTCCCTCAAACACCTCCTCCACCAAAGTCCATCACGGGCACCTGCAGCACTTGCAGCTCTGCAGCTGTTCCTAGGTCCCAACTGTATTCTTTTTTTCATCTTTGTTCTGCCTCCTATTCTAGTGCTGAACCCCAGGCCTCCTGCCTTGGAGCTTCCTCCATACGCTGCATTCATCCATTTTTAAAGGTGACCTTCCAACTTTAAAGGAAGTTAGCAAGCCTCTCACTGTCTTCATTTGCCCTCTCCTCCTTTTCAGCCTGCTCTTTATTATGAATTAAAAAGGGGCCTGAAAGGTTTATCTATTAAAAAATAAAACCTTTAGAAACAGCACATGTTTCTAAATAATTTTTCCCCAGTTTTTGCAGCAGCCTTCTTGAGTGTCACGGCCCTTGCTTGCTGCAAACTATCAGCTGCCAGCTCTAATGGTGAAACCTGCTTGGGTGTTTGGATTCCTCCCATCCCCATGGACGCCTGCCATCCCCACCCCACCACTGGCTTCCCCCTCCCTCGTGCTGTCGCTGCTGTTTGGCAAAGCAGTGCCCTGAATTGTTCTGGGTGAAGGCAAAGCAGTGCCCTGAATTGTTCTGGGTGAAAAATAACCTGTGAGGGAGCAGGGGTTGAAGTGGGGTTATTTTTAACTTGGATCATACTAGACACCTCAGTTAGACTGTGGCCTCATAAGCTCTTGTGCTGGCACAAATGAAAAGCAGCAAATAAATGAAGTTCTATTTATCTCACCTTACTGCCAAAGCTGCATCTTACAAGCCCTGGGGCCATATAGCAATGGAAAGGGAAGGTGTCTCCAGCCCTTAGCAATAATAATATTACTCTCGCCAATGAATTGGTCGCAGTAATTAAAAAGGCAGTAACAAAGCAACAGGATAGTTTCCTGCTGTTGTGGTACAACGTTTTCTATTTAATTAGGACAGGCAGTAGCTGAATTTTTACTGCAATACAATTGAAATAAGAAAGAAAACTATGATTTTATAAAATGAAAGCTCAACTTCAAGCCCTTCTCTTAGATTACAGAATCAAACCAAAAAAACACAAAGAAAAAACAACCAACAAACCAACCTCTCTTCTACCAGTGTTTTCACTGTTTTAGCTATGAGTTCTGGTGCTATTCAGACTGGTTATGTTGTATATTTCTTTTTGCCAAGAGGTCAGGACGCCACAAACCAGTGCCATGCAGCCACGCTCTGGATCAGCATCAGCCTCCATCCCAGAAACCATAGACATTTCCTGTGCTATGGACATTTGGCTGCCAGGAGCGAGGCTGACACCCACAAACTCATTTCATGCTGACCACCAAGTGACCACAAATGAGCAGGAGCCCTTATTCACAGCTGGCTTGTGCCACACGAAGCCTGGAAGTGCCTGGCTCAGCCAGAAAACATCCAGCCTCTCTTTCCAAACCATTCAATTACATTTTTCACTGCGGTTGCTTCCCAGACCCAGTGTTAACCCTTCAACCCTGCTTGACCCCATAGCCTACCTAGGACTCCTCATTCTCGATCCAAGCCAACGTGCCCATGCTGTTCCTGGCAGCCCCGCTGTGCTCTCACACTCTCACTAGGACATACCCTTTACTCCTTTAAAGGCCAACCATCAAGCTGCACAACAAGGGAAGCAGCTGATTAGGTTCTTGCTACAATTATCTTCTGAAAGTTGGGGAGTACTTCAGATATTCAGGAGAAAAGAGGGCTTCCCAAAGCAAAGGCAGGATCGTGAGGAGAAGGTGCTACCAGGTCAAGATTTAGTATAATAAATAATGGAAGGTTCCTCGCCTCACACCCTCTGCCTTTCCTCAGCTCTGATGCTTGGTTTCATATTTGGGCTATGAATGACTTATGGAGCCTTAAAATATATATAATTTATCTCTCCTAGAACAAAGAGTCTTTATTCAGGGTGTTGTGAGGGAGCAGGGAGCAGCATGTGCGATACCCGCATTTGGGCTGGGATGTCCCTTGGGAAAGGACCCTTGTGGCTCCCCGTTTCTTTCCAGATCCAGAAGCTGTTCTGAGCTTGAAGCTGAGCTCTGCGGGAGACCCCAGCTCAGTCTCTACGACAGAGACATGCTTGCTGCTGAGGGTCTCAAGAATTGCTTTCTTAAATCACGCCCAGGACCAGCTCAGAGCCAGGCTCTTCTCATTCATCCCTGGCAGCTGGAGTGTACAAATACCACCAGCGCACTGTGGGGGACTTAAATAATTTATGCAGGATTACAGATGGGGAAGCTGCAGCAAAAACTTACCTCCATGTCACAGCCTAATCCACTGAGGACTTTACCATCCCGACTTCCCATTCTCTGCCTTGAGCAATAGATCACATTTAATGATTGTGTCTCTTCCCTTGGAAATCCAACACCACCTTTCCACCATCAATATTTGATTCCTACTGCGCATACAAACACAAACATACACACATCCCTGCATCATAATCAGCAAACATCTACTTACTTCTCCAGACAAGAACACCTTTTCAGGCAATTCCAAGGATGCTATGTCAGAGTAACCTTCTTTCCAACCGAAGAGATGGCCATCCTCTGATTTCTTGTTGGGGAACATAAGCATGGGCCTGAGTAAGATCTGGTGAAATTTCCAAGCCCATGAGAATCCATCCTTACTCAGAAGGGAGCACAGACAAAAGCACAAGCAAGAGATGGAAAGGTCTCAGACAGAGCAGGCCTGGCAGCAAAGTCCTCCATGGCTCATGTCCAGCAAGCTATGGGATGCCTCCCTCCCCATGCTGGCAGGCCAACAGCCTAGGTAGCTGGCAAACCTGAGCTTCACAGTGCCATAAGCTAATGGCGCAGGCATGCCCCAAAAGGTTGATCCATCCCTTCAAGGGATCACCCAAATATATTCCTGTGTAGCCCATTTGTTTTCAGTGGTCCTTTCAGGATCAAAGAGCCAGGCTGCAGTCTGTGCTATATCCACAGCTCATGATCACCACATTTCCTTGCTCTTTGGAGTCTTAGAGATCTTCTTCCTTAGAAGGGACATTGTCGATCCATACCCATTTGGGTGTACCTGATGATATCTTTTATGGTCAGGAGTCTTCTTCATATCCTAACGGTGACTCTGTTTTTTTGGTGAGATATATTCTCCTTCCCTTGTAAGACTGCTATGATATCAATCTGCCCATTTGCTTTGAGGCTCAGGACAGCACCACTGAAGCCAGGGAAGGAAATCTGGCACAAAATTAGATGTTTTGTGCATTACAGTCATGCAAAGGAGCTTAAGCACCTACACAGAACTGTACCCAATTCCCAGGAGTCCCCTCTGAGGTTAACAGGATTAAACTGATCTTTCAGTCTAGTCACTGGACAGTATTTTCATTCACAATGCACTGTCAGGGACTTTGCTGCCTTCTTCTGAAGCCATGGCTACAGATCTTCTGTTGGGATTGAGTGCCAAGTGTTTCATGTGGCTGCAAAAGAGGTGATCCATCTGAAACGCATGCTCTGCTGGCACCAGACAGAAGGGTTAAGGCACACCAGAGCCTTTTTTACTTATTGCCGATGAAAATGAGAGACTGGAGCTACCATCAAGTAGCCACCCTCGCAGTTCTGTGTTCCTGAGCTTTCTAAAGGAATGAACAGCCATGTGAACACCTCCCACAGCTCTGCCATACCTGCTGGCACCCCGACTGCATCCCCCAGCCGCCAGCCTTGACCTGGGCCGTCAAACAGGAGTGACGGTGGGAGTTAACCCCAGTCTCCAGCACCACTTGGCTCTTCTGGTTTTCAGCCTTCACGCAGTGCCAGATCTGCAGCATTTCCAGCCAGAAGAGCCCTTGCTAGTTCCTGAGCAAGGGACTGACAGTTTCTCACTGATACTGTCTAATGCAGTCCATTATCCTTTACGCATTTAGAGCAGATCCATCAAAATAATTCCTGCTAGAGATCTGAATTCAGCATATTACACACAATAGCTCCCTGGAAGGAGAAAAATCACACTTACCTGTCTTTAAGTGAGTCCTTTCTCAGTCGGCTGCAATGCCTGTGCACTGTGAGATGTGATGGCTTTGGGGGACGTGTACCTCCGGAGTTCTGGCAGCACTGAGCATATGACTGGAGCTTAAACACTCTTAAACTTGCAACCCCCTCTGGCACCATTCGATGAACAAATGTGGCTCAGGAAACACAAAGCAAATCTGAAGTCACCTTCAGCAGTCTACAGGGGACTAGATTAGGCACTACCAAGCAAGGAGTGACTGTGCACAGCCGTTCTTATTGTCACCAAATATTGCTTGGCACTGGTGCAGCAAAACCAAAATGCTTTGATGATCCAGAATATCTCTAAAATTACCAGGCAACAAGGCCTCATGAGGAAATCTGAGCAGAGGTACAAACTCCTTGTCCTGGCAAGACAAGCTCACATTGGTGGTGTTTGAAATGTGCGTACCGCATTACCATGATGCCACTTTACATCCCTGTTATTGGCACCAGGGACTGAATCCCTGAGGGACCAGGCCCTGGACACATGCAGAACAACTACTTGCAAGTCCATGAGCTCCTTCTCCCTTGTATCAGATGTTGCAATACACTGCATCGCCTCACCGGTCTAGTCCACAGACTGCAAACGTCCTTCCCTCTCCCAATTATCTTAATAAACAGCCTGGACACATCTCTGACTCACTTAAGATAATGATGACCTGGCCATGATTAGCTTATTCAGACATCCTGGCAGTTTACTGAGCCTAATGCGACTCCGGTCTGGCTCTTTCTGACTTCTCACGAATGAGGCTGACCTCCAGCAGCGGTTGCACCGCAATCAGCGGATGGAGACCCATGTACAGATCAGACACAGGCTGCTCCCGAAATTCGGGCTGGAGCCATGAAGGCTACTTGCTCTGAAAACAAGCTCTTAACTACTCCAAAGGCCTGGGGAACAGCAGTTTTTCTTGCCTGCAGACAGAACTGGTGGGGTGGTACCAGTCCCAAGATATGAAACAGAAACTTGGGGTTAAGGACAACCCAAAATAACAGATTACTGAAGAGCAACTCTGCATATTGCATTTCTGGCTGCCTGTCTGAAACATTCACTCACCCAATCTGAGAGCAAAAGCAGCACCAGTCAACTAGTCACACAACATGAATATTTGAAGCAAATCCCCTTCCCTCAGACGAAAAAGACCAAATAGTCTTAAATCATAGGCAAATCCTTACAAAAAGTCAACTCATCTGCAGGAATCAGGCACAGGTCACAAATGACTCACTAACAGCAGAGCAAATCATTTAACCAGCACTTGGAACGGATCCCTCAACTTTGTGGAGAACAACGAAAATTTATTCCTGCTGATTAGTCAGCAGTTACACTCACAAGTTCAAAATTAATATCAAAGTTCAAATACGATTGTCTTGTACTTGCACTCTGCTTTATTACTGGAGAGATCATCATCTTCACTTTGAGAAGGAGTCATCCCACATTTATTTACCGGAGCCGGGAGTGTGGGTTGGGATTTATTCTAGCTCTTAACTTGACAAACTCAAAGACTGAACTCCACCTCAAAGTGCTGTCTGGCAAAAGCTCAGTTAATACACTCTTTTGAATTTCTGTACTGATTTCAACAAGACACTTACCACTTCTCTGGAAAACAAGTACCAAATCCCAATAAAGATGGAAAAACAACCCCCAAAACTCCAATGGTGCATCCAAGGTGGTGAAATTCAGAACTCAAGAACGATGTCAGGAGCTGACACAACCAAACTGAGCTCCCAGCAGAAGCATAGAGGCATCGCATCTGCATCCCTAAGCCATCTGTGTCTTCCCCACATGTCAGTTTACAAGAAACACAAAGGAAGCCACGCTGGGAAAATTAAATTATTTTTACCATTGGGTTTCCTATGTTGTTTTTTAGGGGTCAAGGCAAAGCAGTATCTATGTGATCCCCCATGGTACGTACGTGGGGTAGGATGTCCTACAGCCTGCAGCGCACCCCTGTAGCACAACAAGCTCAGGCCATCAGAGATGTGGGGCCTGCAGCTGATGCTCTGCAGCATCAGATCACATGCTGGCACCACCAAGGAGCCCGCCTGTCACGATGAGAGTGCGGGAGGGGACATCAGAGAAACCACAAAAGATACAGGCAAAGCAAAATACACCACAACAGCAGAGGAAGGTACATCACTTCACCAGGTAAAGCACGTTTTCCAGCTCTGTGTGTGCTAGTCTCCTGTCACACTCTTTCCCTTTCAAAGTGTCTGTATGCACTTTCCCACAGCTTGTTAAACTTTCCTATCAATTGATCAGGGTCTGCAGACTCTGGTAAATACACAGTTAATAAAGCCTCTCACTCATTGCATAAACTGCACCAGAAGCACTTCAAAACATTAAGCAAAAATGAAGTCACCCAGCATTGATTTCTTGCATGCCCTCTTCCTGCTGCTCCTCCAAACCTGTGGTTTTTCACTGTACTACTGTGTCTAGACCTCTTTATCCTCTGTTAATGCCAGGGCTTAACCTTGAGGATCTGCTATTTGTTCTGGGTACAAATCAGAGCAGAGTAGTGATGCACTGCTGCAGTTTGCTGAAACAGCAGAAGCACCTTCCTCTGACTGTCCACAGGCTCCTGGGACTTCTGCCCAACCACCCGAGTCACAGACATATGCTGGAAAGGCCAAAGACATGGTGGTAGAGAAAACTACCACCTTTGAAGAAGATCCAGCCTCTTGATAAAAAAAGGCTGACTCGTTAAAAGCATGTCTAAATAAAAAAAAAGACCAGCAACAACATCGAGACTCATCCTGTGCAACTTGGATAAGCAGCTATAGAGACTTAATATACTCCAATCACGAGCTACAGCGTCACACACAACAAACACTTGCCTGCGGCAAGTCCAATCCTAAGGTCCCATTAGGGCACATGTTGCTTCCACCATGCAGAGAGGTATTGTGCCAGAATCATACTGTGCCCATCACACTCACTCCAGGCATGAAATAAAAGAAATGCACCTCCATCTTTTTAGAGTCAAAACACAAGGAAACAAATCTTTGCTTCTCTGCTTGTTCACATGTAGGCTCCACACTCTACAAGAACTGAGAAGGCAGGGTTGTGATTTTCAGGAGGAGCTGACATGTACCACAGCCTGCACCCTACCAAACCAGTACCCCAAGTTCCTTCAGTAATAAGCTCTGTAAACAGCTCAAGAGCTATTTGAAGCCAGTGTGGGAAAGAAGAGCAAGACAGCATTATCAACTCACAGTCCAGCTGTCTTGAAGAGCATAGACCCTTCACATGGGTATGTCAGGCAATAGAAACAACCAAGAAACAAGTACAGGGAGAAACAAGCACCCAACCCCTCTGCAGTAGATGTCAGAGCCCACAGGCACAGTTAAGCTAGCTCCTTGGGAACCGGCAGCAACAAAAACATTGTGTGAACTCGTATGTAAAGAATCATTTGCCCTGAAATATGAAGCAAAGTGAACTAAGGCTGATCAAACCAGCAGCCTAAGTAATTGGCTAATCGACCCTCTGTTTGCAAAGTTTCTGCGCTGTGAAACCTGAAAACAGACCCTGGAGTAGTGGGGAGGAAAAGGCAGAGCTTCCAACACCCATGTTTGTTTCCCACACCTCAGAAAGGAAAGGGAAATAGGGATGAAATCCAATGCAGCTCAGCTGCCCATCTTGTGTGTAAGGTTATATATCAGGAGACAACCATTTGCCTCAGGCATTGCAGACATCCCTGGAAAGGTAAAGATCTCAGCCATCACCTAATACTGTGAACCACTGCACCCAATCACTTCTAGAGTCATACTCATTAGAAGGCAACAGCATACAGAAATTCAGTTATAGCATCATTTTGAGACATTTGCTTGAAAGTCATGCCAGGAAATTATAGGAACAGAAGAATGCTGGAAAACATGTTTCTATTTTGCTCATCAAAACTCTCACCAGGTTTTCTAAGAGGGTTCCAGCACCATCCACCAATATCAGCTCATACACACCCCTGGCCTCATGCCTGGAGTCACCTGCATGTTGGCAAGGCAGCTTTAAGTCACATAAATGACATCTCCGATTAATGATACTAAGACACAGCCACTAAGACACAGCCTCATGCTGAGCCCCAAACACTGCAGAGTGGCTTCTCTCTCCTCCTGGAGCAGCCACCCGTCCTTACACGAACTCCCGATGAGTAACCCAACTGCACTACTCGCTTGTACCCCACCGCCTCTACATCGGACACATCCTCGCTAGCTTAATAGGAGGCTAATTGTCCCTGATGAAGGGACGACAGTCCAATACACAACAGGAGATCAATTTGCACAGCCAAGCAGGGAGACCTGCAGCAACAGCATGTTCTGAAAAAACAGCACTGCAGCCAGAACAATCCTTTAGTGTCAAGCTCCCTGATAGATAAGGCTCCTAATAAAACTCCTTCCACTAAGTGTAGAAACTTGTCTTGGCAAATCCTGACACCATCTCCCAGCAGTACCGCACTGTCCCTGAGAATACAACCATTGTGAACTACCAAAAACAACAGGTTGTCAACTGAGATCAGCAGCAGCTAAGCTCTCAGGCAAGAAAACATCTTTGTGCCTGATGAGAATGACAGAGGCAAGAGCTACACCTGAGCAATGTTCAGATTACAACTGTGAATCCCACCCTCCACACCCCTCAAAGAAGCAAACAAACCAGACTCCCCACACATGGACCATCTCATGAAGAAGTAGACTATAGGATGCATCATTCTTGATGTTTATTTATTTTGTCTTCAAAGAAGAGGCCTGATGCAGCTGTTTCGTTAGAAAATAAAGTGTTTATTAAGAAACTAGACATTGAACACCCCTATAGTCTCTGTGAAAAGGGACCGTCCCATTTCCCATTAGCACAGGATGATAGTTATGGCAAGATAAGAATGCTCGAAGATGGAGGAGTCTCATTGACAGAAAATGAGGTAATGATTTACAATAATTAAAAATAAAATAAAATTTAAAAAACCCCATCCTTAGACTTGCTACTTAAAGCCACCAATTGCAAACGGCCATGACTGGTTTTTCGTTTTCAGCAGTGAGGAACCAGAGACTTTAATCGGTGTTAAACAAATTGAGACATCGATCACAGTGGGGAGAACTGCTTTAAATTATGCTGTACGGTCCAGAGGATTTCTTCTGAGCAGAGATGGACCTGAGCTGTAAAATTCAACCCTTCCTCTGCTAAGGTGTTTGGATATAGGCTTCTGGTCCAGGCCCACGAATGTATCTCTATGACTGATACGCACAGTTGAGAGCAGAGTCCCCTGAACAGTGCTAGGGAGAGGAGACAGTTCAGACGGACAAGACATCCCCAGGTCAGGTGGGCGACTTCCAGGAGATGGGGAAATTCAGTTCAGACAAGCACCCAGTGATTCACACGCTTGGTGAAGCTCCTCCTCACTCTGTGAATCTGCAGAATTGAGGTGTCAACAACACATGGCTGCAGGTCCTCTCTGGTGGTGCACCTCTTGCATTTCCAGCTCCGATGCGGGCAGGAAACATTGTTGGGAGTTTTGGTCATGGTTTCTGAAGCCATCCAACCTGAGCCAGGCCTCCTCATCCTAACGCAGACGCCCCCCTAAGGCATGTCCGTTAATTTAAAGCAATCTGCTACCGTTTCTCTGATACTCTTCTAGTGCACTTTACCTTTTTAGGCGAGTGAACCAGAAGAAGAAGCAAGAGAATGGAATATTCCCAGGGACATCCCTATGGCAAAGCTGACGATAAAATCTCCTGGCAACCTCCAGGGCCATTCATGCAGGTCATCCATAAATGCAGGATGAAGCAGAACATCCCATTCTGAAGCTTCTGCACAGTTCTGGTGAAGGGGGACCATGACTCTTTCCAGTGGCAGCGACCCCTCAGGGCTGGTGATTTAGAGACATCCCTGATGTGATAAGGTCATCTCAGGCCACCAAGAAGGCAAGTAAAGCCGAGTGGCTGGTGAGCAAGCTCCTGGTTCAATATTCCTCTCGGAAAAGGATCTGGCCACACCTGAAGCTTTTGGAAGGTTTTTTTTCCCCTAGAGAAAATCTGCCTTGCTTACAGGTTATCACTGATGTGTGTGACCAAATCTGTATTTCTTGTACACATCACGTCCAGAGAGTCCAAGGAAAGCCCTGCAAGTTGCCATGAGGGCAGCTGGCTTCTCTTGAGGACAGGATCAAAGGGTTTACTTTTCCATCTGAGAGGCTTTGGATGAAATGAGACAAAAGTAGGAAGGGAGAGAATTCGAATATTGGCCAGGGAACAGGACTGATATTCCTGTTCATGCCAGAGAAGAAGCAACAGAATACTTATTTCTCCTCCCCTTCAGTCAGTCTGCCTTAAGCTGGTGGTTCTGGGTACATGACTGGGTTACAATAAATCTCTAGTTGGGTGGGAATACAGGGGAGAGCTAAAGGGTGCTGGAAAAGGCCCAGCAACTGGGACCTGCGTGTGTCTGATACGTTTTTCTACTTTGCTTACTGCCCTAGTCCTGGCAAGGACACGGACCCTCCTGTGCTATGGATTCTCCATCCATGTGGGAAGTCCAGGCAACTCCTCAGATAAAGCTCATATCATTCAAGCAGCAGGGAGAGACCAGAGTATGACAACGATATAGTCAGATCCAACGGGCTGCTCTAACACACACAGACAGACAAACAAAAAAAGCCTCCTAGGATATGTGCACTTCAAAGATAACCACCTTTTCTTCCTGTCAGAGAAGTAAGATTTTTTTTTTTTCCTTTTCATTATTATTCCTTCCAACATTATTTTCTGTGCAAGAACTGGGAGCAGGGCTGCCTTTGTTCTTACCAAAAGTCTTCCTTCTGCTTTAGTTTCTTCCAGGCTTCCCGCCTCAGCTCGCTCTGGGAGACCTCCCATGGACGGTGCCACGTAAGAGGTGATGGCGGCATTCACTGGGTGTTGCGAAGACACAAGCTTACAAGGAAAACTCCAAGCAGGGAGGACATGACTAAAGATGTCAGTTTGGTTGGCTTGCTTGGTTTTGTTTTGTGTTTTATTTTAAAGCAAAAGTACAATTATTTACTGTGTTATTAGGATGACTCCTTTCAATTGGGTTTTAATTCTCTTTATTTGCTCTCATTGCTGCTGTTGTGCCTTGCAGGAATATTTAACGAACACAGCGACCATTGGAGGAAAAGAACAACCCTGTTATCTGGTGACAGAAAACCACAGTTTCAGTTGGCTTTAATGTGTGTACAGGCAGGGCTGTAGAGTCCTATTGGGAGGAGACCTCAATCCATACAGACCACGCTTACTGCTTCCCACCATTTTGAGGGCACAGCCTATAAACTTGACATCAGAACAGGGACTTTTAAGGAGTTTTTAAAAGCCATGACGTCCTTTGCTGAAATAAACACTGACATCCTCAACATAAATGCCTTGGTTAAGAGGTTTGGAATGTCCAGGGAGGCTTATTGGATTCAACATAATTTCTCTGAAACCTAAAGGGGAAAAAAAAACAGAAAAAAGAAAAAAGCAAAATAAAGTAAACGAAAAAACAAAAAAGAGCAAAACTAGAAAAAAAGAGAGAAATATCGACACACATGTAATTATTAAAAAAGAACCAAATGAATAACCAGCAAACGGCTGCCATTAAATTAAAGCCAAAATGCCCTCTCCAGGCAAGGCTACCTTGCTCTGTCTTTCCGTAAAGAACAGGCAATCTTTTTATGTGGTGCGTGCTGGCACAAGTGCTCTGAGGACAAGGGGCATGCAAGCAGCCTGCACAGAGAACTGGGAACAATTGTCTTCCAGAGATTCCCACTAATCAGAGCTGGAAAAGTCCTACTTCTTACCTAGTCTCTCTTTCCCGTAGGCACGGAGTGAGGAAAGTAGAGAATCCTTCCTATGTCTACTTTTCTCTCATGATTTATTTAATCTGGCTTAACATTTCTGAAGCCGAAGAGTACCATTGCAAGGCTGGGGAGACCTGACTCTCAATCCCATAGACTTCTTTAGCCCCAGCTGTCCCATCTACACTGAAATGTGCACACTGGAGGCATCTTCTTGGACAACCCCACCTCTTTACAAGTAATTTGAATGTTTAGGATTTGCCAGAAATATTGGCTGGATGAAAAGGAAAAATAAGTGGAGCAGAGAACATAGGCATGCTCCTTCCTTCAGTCCCAACTAACTTACTGGGCAAATACAACATTTTTAAGGGCTGTATTAACCACCTCTTCATAATGTCCCTGCTTTGAGATGCTCCAGCCAGGGAAACCCACTACCACCATGTTTCTAACGTATAAATGATTAGATGTTAATTACTATTAAAGATGGACATTATTCTCTGAAGCTAAATAAATGCAAATATTCAGGACTTGTCAGAGAATAGTTCTGTGGACTGGAAGGAGCAAACCTTTTGTGGAGTGCTGGATGGGAGCTCCAGGAAGGAATCCTTCTGCTGAGACATCCAGTCCCACAGCCCTCTCAAGGTCTGACTGAAGGAGGGCACGTTCTGGTTCACTGTTAGGACACATCCTGATGTTTAACCTACATTTCCCTTCTCCCTGACTTGAACCCCTGTTTTCTGTCATCTTTTGTACTAATTCCTGCAAGTTCTTGCAGAAAAGACCCATGCATTTCTCTTCAGGCATCAGCTCATAATTTTTTACATTACTTTCTCAGACACCCATTTGTAACAGTATCTCTACAACTGAGACCATCCCAATGGACTGGAAAGACACATGGCAGGAGTAGGCATAGGTCATTGAAGGTAACTGCTAAGACTGCAGTGAAGTTGCTCTTAGCTCAGATCAAGTATATGGACATAAGAGGCTTCTACGCCAGTTTACCAAAATCCCCAATACAGATCCACCGAGTTGTCAGGACCAAGACGTGCATGGCAGGATCCTGGGGATTGCTCTAATCTGTCCCAACTTCTCCTGGGTGCAAAGAGCTTTTCCAAGAGAGTTACTGGGATGTCTTGGCTACACAATTGCTCTAAGGTCTGGAAAGTGCTCCTGTTCCTTATACGGTCACAGGATCCTCAACAACTCAGGTAAGTTAGCCCAAGTCCAAAGCAGCATGGAGCAGCTTGGATGCCCTTGTGAACTGATCTCAATAGGAAAGGTGCTTTCCACTAGGCTAGGAACGGAAAGTTTCTCACACTGGATCTACACCAGTCATAAGATTTTTTTTTTCCTATTTCTTCTTTCTATTTTTTTCTTTTATATCTATTTATATTTCTTCCCTGCACTATCTTATTCCATCTGCTCATCAAACACATGCCTCTTTTGACAAACCTGAGGATGCAGACAAAAGCTGTTTGTGTGGTTTGGAACTGTTTAAACTTGTTTGGGGGAACCTATCTGTTATTCTAAGTGTCCCTGAAGGGCTGATCCACATGGGAGAGTAAGCGAGGCTCAGCTTCGGTTCATGTGTCATAAACAAAATTCATAGGCGAATTCCAAGTGTTGAAATACCATTAGTAGTGAGAAAGAGCCTAGCTCAATTCTCAGAGCCAAAGCAGAGTTTAGAGTGCTGATGCTTGGAAAAGTGCATGTAAACTAAGTCCGTTTCTTATCAGAGTCACTGGGAGACAAATAAACATGGCATCCCTGAATGTCACTATTTATCGTGTTTTGTTTTTCATAATATAAATATATTTTATGGTCACCAAAGGATAGCTGGGAAAGTCTATACTCAACAATACCAAGTATCTCCAAGGAGCACTCCTGTCTGCTTTATTTTCTTTGCAGTTCTTCGGTCTGCTAAATTAAGGCAATTCCACTTCTGCCGGACCACATCCAACAGACCTAAAAACCCACTGGGGACACACAGCCTCAGCAAAGGGACATGTGAAAGATCAGCAAGACTTAAGCTTGGGGACGCCGAGGGCTTTGCTCTTTGTCGTCAGTGCTATGCTCTGTATCTCAGCTGCCGGGATCTCCACTGACAGCAGAGTCTTTGCAGAATGGGATTGCAGTAGTGGTTACCCCATAACTGACATGCAGTCGATGCAGACGTTACTGAGGGATGATGAGGGATGTGGCAGGAGGACAGCCTACGTTTTTGAAGCTTAGGGGCTAAACACACATACCACTGACTTGGGAAAGCAATGCAGCATCGGTCATTTTGGCATCCTCTCCTTCTGATTTATTAAAGTCCCCAAAGAATCTGAAAAAAATGTGCTTCTCTCCTGACTGATTTTCTCTCTTTCCTCACTGCTGTCTCCCATATAGTATTGCTACCTTCAACCCCATTCTCTTGTATGGAGCAGAAACCAACAAGGCTTTTGCTAGATTTATGTCTTTGCTGTTGGATGTGAGATGGATGATGTTCACTGAGATGTCCAGGGTTAAAATGTGTGAATCTCAACAGGTTCAGATTTCGGATGTTGCTATGACAAATGTCATCTTTCTACCATCAAAGCTATTAGCACCTGAAAAACTAGCTTGGAAATGTCTTAAAGAAAAGTGTTCACCTTCTTAGAAGGAGTTGAGGAAATCTTAAAAACAATCCCAGTGCTAGCTGGAAAATGGGAGAAAAAGTACTATCTTTGATATTGGTTGTAGATTTGGAAGGAAACTCCAATATACAAGGCTGAAAATAGCAAGGAGACAAAAAAGAAACCCATTCTGTAGATTCAAAGCAAAAGCATCTCCCAAAGACCTACAAAATTGGGAAGGGTCTGACAGATTAAACTTTGTGCTTCTCCCTGTTCTAGTGAGGCACTAAATTAAAACATGATACTGTCTACTAACAGCCATGGTATGGTAGTGGAATAAATGTATGGAGAGTGTGGGAGAATAGGGAAGGAGGAATGAGCTCAGATTTGCTGTGCAGCTCTAACAGCTTGAGATGGAGGGGGCAGATGGGGCAATTCTCTAAGCAGGCTGGAAGGATGTGGCAATGAAAGGACAAGAAAACTGAAGGCAATCTAACCATGCAATTTGTTTTTGTCCTCAACCCTGGCCATCCACTTAGTCCTCCAGAGCTGTCTTGCATTTCCCAGCACCCTGGCTAGTGGGTCTCAGCCACTCTGCCCCATGCACATACTCAATCCAGCCTACAGACAGCACCCTGAAAGGCACACCCTGCCTCCACTGACTGATAGCAAGACTAAGGAGACAAATCAGATAATTTCACCTCCCCTTCACTGTTTGCCTTCCAGTAAAATTGCAACTATTCAAATACACCATACTTCCAGGGCTTTTGAGATCTGAGGCTGCTCCAGGTCACACGGAAAGAGCAGCAGGGAACGTGACACAAGGAGGCGAGGGAACGACGCAGAAAACAATGAACAACTCCTCATGGCAGCCCCATCCGCCACACCAGGAGTGGTGCAGCCCAGTTCTGAAAGCCAGGGATGGAAACTGCTTTTGAAACAGCAGCATAAGTTGCTGTACGAACAGATGAGAAAAGCAACAGGATGCCATGTAATGCCTGGCAAAAATGGGTTAAACAAAAATAGCAAATTAAGGGCAATAAGCTGGCCAAACATAACACTGCTATCCACACAGCCCACGTTGGGCAACGGAGCTTTGATCTCTCTTCTATGTTACAGCAGAATTTATGATATAAAGGAAAAGCAATAGGAGACTCCAACAACAGTGTACATTTTATCTTTCTCTATGCACAGATATGAAGTATGAATAGCATCAAAGAAGGCATGAAAACCATCGAGCCTGGCCAGCATCCAGAGCGAAGGAAACAGCCATCCGTCTAGTCAAAGCCCGGACTGATATGTCTATATCTAAGGGGGAAGCAACAGAGCAACCCAGGTTTCCTGTCACGGATGGGTTCATCTGCAGGGCTATGATACTAAAAACCCTTTTTTTCTCTCCCCAGCACACAGCAGAGTGAGATGCAACCCAGACTGAGGCCTTGCTTGCCACAACACAGCAGGTCACACAAGCTCAGCAGAAGCACACCATGAGGTTCTCCCTGATGCTCTCAGCTGCAGATAAGCACATGATCTCCTCTACCCTCCAAGATAAAGTCAAAGAGCCTGGCCCTCCTCTCATCTACACCAGCCAACACTGTTGACCCCAATGGAGAACTGCAAGAAAATTCATCCCACAGATGAATTTCACACCGATACAGAGACCTCAAACAGATCTTTAAGTAGATAACAGCCCTTTTAAGATTCACAGAAAGGCTCTGAGAGCTACAGAAATGCTTATGATTGTTCATTTTCATGGAAACAGGGTCTTTATCCCCCTCCACAGCAGTTCACCTTGTATCTTCGTTCATTTTCCATGGTTTAACCTCAGGCATAAGAGTCTCCCACTTTAGCCAATGAGACTTGACTGTCACTGGAAACCTCTTGGGAACGTGCTAGATGGTGCTCTAGCTATGGTTTGTGGCATCTTCGTCTTCTCCACAACCCAAAATCGCAAGCAGGGGATTGCAGCACTGCGTGTGTTTTTGAGGGCAGGAAAGGGAAGAGAAGGGCTGAGAGCAAGCCGAAGCAAATGGGTGCAGAAGATCCCATTTCCACACAAATTTCTCTAATGTTTAAGTAGAGCAGAGGAAGGGGTAGGAGAATCTCTCAGGCACTCAACAGCTGAACACTATTCCTTCAGAAAAGGGTGGCATTTGCAGCTTTCCATGCAGTGAATTCTTTAAGACTATGTAAGATTCATTAAACCTTCAGTCGGAGGAATTCCAGTATCTGTTGCATTTCTACTGTTGCTGCCGTTAATGTGGGCCATGTCCATATTAGCCGGGATCAGAAGTTTGTTTTCTCTGGAACTTCTTCATGGATGGAGTAGTTCCAAGATACTAAACGATGTAGCCTGATAGCTCAGGAGGCAGAGCTCCAAGATTCCTCACTGATCCCCCTTAGGAAAAACCCCAAAGTAGGAAAGCACTTACCAGGGTATAAAATAAAAAAATAAGAAGGAAAAAAAAATAGTTTAAAAAAAAAAATCTATTTAAGACCAAGGACAAAATACAAAGGCTATTTTCAGGTCTGACATGCCCTGTGATGTGAGTCAAAGCTACCCTCCCCGTCCAGAGGCACAGCCAATGCTTTTCTCCAGCCTGTACAGAGGTGCAGCTATTTAAAGCCACTCGGAGGCCCACTGCATGATGGAAAGCAGCCAGATCAGTTGGGCCTCATCGGTTTTGTTTTTGTTAGATTGAAGCCAGAGTATATGCAATTACTTGTAAGAGGACCAGGGAAGGGGGAAGGACTGGGCATCCAGCAGTTTCGCCCACAACAGGCAGAGTTTAGTCTTTGCCTCATTTAAATCGTACTGGGTCAGAGAGAAGGTACCTGAGCAAAGAGGATGGCTTGTTTTGTCCCTCATGCACCCACGGCTGTGCAAAGGTGCGTGGCAAAACTCTTGGGATTTACAGGTCAGCCATGAGAACAAGCTGCAGGAAAGTGTTTCCAAAATGCCTGAGAGCTTGGTGGTAGCTGACATCCTGGGCGTTATCAAGCTATTTCCCCGCCTCTGTCCCTCTGTGTACTTGCACCACTACATCCAGGAGCCTTCTCCTCTGCAATTCTCCCTACCTGGAAGAAAAAACACGTCTCCCTACCTCCACGAGTCCCCATTTCTCACCGCCATGCACTCTCTGCCTCTGCACTCCACAAAGCCTGTGCGACTCAGCACGAAAGATCCCATCCCAACAAGTAATACATCATCTTCATCACTTTGGTTTTCAAACATATTCTTTTGACAATTTTTAATTTATTTTTTTTCCAAGTCATCCCTCAGAGTGCTGCCTATTTAAGCACTGTGCACAGTGTTACAAGAGCTTCTCATTTTCACTTTGCCTGACAGGTATCCGTGTCCCTCTGATACCGCCTCTGTCCCCCAGCCACTTCAGATAGCAATACTTACCCTAAGCGTTTTCCACAGAGTTATTGAAACCACTGACTAATCTGCCCAGAAATGAATATCCACTGGGAAAGAATCTGGTTGGGCTTGTGTTCCTTAATTGTTGATTAATTCCAATTATGGTACAGCTGATCCACCAGTACCACATATCACCACATCAAAGAGCCAACCAGCAAAGGAAGCCCCTAAGTTAGAACAGAAACAGCTCTGTTGCAAACTTCTTTTCAGCCAGAGAGCGCTTCATAAACATTAATTTGTTACGCCTCGCTCATTCCCTGGGGAGGCAGGAGCTGTTATATTCATTACACAGATGGCAAAACGGTGGCACAGAGCAGGACCACGGTTTCTCTAAGGTCCCCAGGAGTACTGATGCCAGTCATGGGCACTCAATAAGGAATAGCCCCAGCTCCCAGGGTCCTGTCCTCTTCAGGAGCTCTGGGGTCTAGAAGGGGACAGAAGCACTTGGTAAAGCCAGATGGCCAGGATATGAGAGCAGACACCAAAGGAGACACACGTGATGGATAGGAAAGCACACAAGTGCTGCAGTCTGCGCCTGGAACCTTCCCTGCCCAGGCAGTGCCAACGATGCTCTCCTGGCTCTTCAGAAGGCTGGCGGAGGAGCTGATCAAGGCCCAGGATAAATCCTTGCTCGTTTAAGTCTCTTTACTCTGCCAGCTGCTCCAGCAATACCTTATGTTGTCTATAAAGGCCAGAGCTGCCCTCCAGGAAGCCCAGGAGCGGTACAAGCCTGAGAGCATGAAGTGTCAGTAGGAGCATCCTGTGGGGAAATGCCATTTAGTGGAGTTTACAAGCTGAGGATGGAAACTGAGCAGCACGGGAGATCTCAGCAGGCAAGGAGGCACCAAGAACTACACGGGAGTTGTAAATGGGAACAGGAAGAGCTGAGGGCAAAAACACCGTGAGAGCAGCAGGGAGCCTCGAGGAATGAGGTTTTGTGATTTTTTAGGCTGTTTGGATGCTGCACTGTCTGGAATTATTGTCCTTCACTTGGGTGTCTCCAGTGCTCCTACTCTGCTGATTGCATTAGAAACAAAGGCTGCCACCATGGCTCTTCTCCTCTTGATAATTGCCCCACTAGACAGTTCTCAAATCAAATTGCCTTCTGCACCAAAATATATCAGAAGAATGTCATTAATCTTCCCAGAGGAGAGCTCCCGCCTCCAGATTTTGTTTCAAGACCATGTTTTGGTACCTGCCGGCATGTGGCAAGCTCTAAAACACACATCCCAGAGCACAGGGAGGGCTGTGCTTTCCGCAGGAGAAGAGGGGACAGCAAACAGAGGAACATAGCTTTGCGCTGGGATTATGCTACTCCTCGGGAACAATTTGGTACTAGCACCAAACGAGCAGCAGGTATATTTGTGGTGGTCTTCAATCAGTAGGAGGGGAGAAAGGGCTTTGCTCCCACAAAACACACATGAAACAGTATGTTTTTGCAAGAGAAGGTATGAAATGAAAGACCCTTGCAGCCAGCAAAGCAGAGATGAGGTGAGAGGGAAGCCCCCCAAGCAGTGCATGGGGGGGGAACTGCTACTGTGCGAGGAGACCCTTACTCCACCTTACAGCAGAGGGTGAGCTTTGCAGAGCAGAAAAGATCTGGGACATCACAGCAGGGCAGCAAATGAAGACCTAAGCCCAAAATGCATGGTGGCTGTGAATTAGGAGTCTTCATTCAAAGGAGGAAGGAAGGACCAGAGTTTCTTTCCTACAAGCGTTTTCCAGCACGTGGTTTAGCTGTGAATTTTTGCTCCAGCAGTAAACTCCAAGCTTAACAAACTACATGACTGCCAGACCCTTCTCTGACCCATTTTCATTTTGGGTCTGAAAATAAGTCTTCCTCTCTTCTTTTCACATCAAGTCACCTAAACGCACAAGGCACTTCAGCCTTTAAAGCACTTCAGCCCAATCTTATTTCACAGCATATAATTCTGTGCAAGCTTTTGTGTCTGTCTGTCCCACCTGTGTCATTGACATGTGCTGATGAAACACCAGCAGAGACGAGGGACAGGGAAGGGGGCTGAGCTTCTAGACCTCTGAATGGGGAGGCACTGCAACATGGAAACTCCCAGATCGTGACTACCCAAAACCCACTTTCCCCCTGCCAGTAGATTTCACGCTTGAGAAAGAGAAAAACAGCTTTACTTAAAAAATAATTTCTTTCCTCTTATCCATCATCTATCACCGGAAGTCCTGCTTGCCACCATAACCAGGACATGTCCTCCTCTATGTACGCTGCTCCTCAAAGCAAGAGCTGCCCACACCAGGGCAAAAGCATGCAAAAACAGACACTTCTCATGGCACTGTCATATTTGCACATGCAACTAAATGCAAGAGATCACAGTCCATAGCCCTGAATTCAACCTCAGTGTCAAAAACGGCCTACGCACAGAGGAAACCGCACTGAGAAATACCAAAAGTGCCAGCACAAAGCAGGGAGAGCATGCACACAGCCTGCTGCATGTGGGACACGTGGGATGGCCAGTGGGGAAGCGTGCGAGAGGAAAGCAGAGAGCGATGCTGCAGCACAGAGCACGTGGCAGGGAGCAGAGGAGTGTCGGAGAGGGGCCGGAGAGCGCGCGAGCACACACGTGTGGGGCTGAGAGCATAATGCTGCTGAACATTTACTCTCACTTTACATTACGGATTTAATGGCTTTTAACAGGAGACTTTGTAAGCGATCAGGAATTGGAACAAAAGGAGCTGGGGGAATAATTATTCTAACCAGGGGAGCTAAAGAACAAGGCGAAATCGCGTGCTGAGCAATCATGCTAATTAAAGGCACCCAGAAGAATCAGGATAGAAATGCCAAATGGTTTTCACTCTGCTGCCCTAATCCACTAACTGCCTCGTCACTTTGACTCCCACCAGCTGTGGGAAGGACAGCTCTGGGTGAGTCCGTTTGTAGCAATAAAGGATGGAGCTAAACAAGTGACACGGGGGGGTTGGTCCCCTCTGCAGTGAGCTGAAGCAATGCTTGGCCTGCCAGACTGAACACTGGCTGCTTTGCACCAGCAGCCAGGGAGGGGACACACACACACACACAAAATGCTCCCACAGCCTCCAGCTGAGCAGCGAGGATCCAAAAACACTTCCCAGAAAGCAGAACAGCTGCTGGCAACTACCAGCATGGGGCTAAACACAACCCACAGCCACAACCCTGTTCCTCAGCATGGTGATCTGTCCTGGGCTGTGTCTGGGGAGCATGTTTCCAGTGCCACACCAGAGTTCTGGCAGCACCGAACATGCTGCTTCCTTGTCTGCACAGCTTTGGTCATCACTGGGCTGGGTCCACTCAGGTTGGTACAGGGGCTTTCAAAGGTAAGGACATCTTCTATGCAGCGGGCATCATCCTGATCTACTGCTTAAAATGTCAGCTGGGGTTCATGCCATGCTAGCATCAGAAAAACAAGAACTAACACTGCAAGATGGGCAAATTTTCACCCAGAAAAAGTGGAGACTAGGAAAATGTCCGTGTCTCAGGGAAAGGAAATGAACACAATGTTGCTCCAACAGACTAGAGGCTTTACAAACCCAAATAAAAATCCCATGCACTCAGCCTAATGTAAAACCCAAGACAGACTCAAGGAGCTGCTGAGCCTTGACGTGTTGGAGTTGTCAGGGGAAGATCTTCCTCAGACATTGCTGGAGTCCGACAGGGCATTACATGCCAAGCCAGATGGGTGCAGAAAACACGATCAACAGAGCAAGACACACAGTGGTGAATCGCACACTGAGCACAAAGAAGTCTCTCTCTCTGTCCTTTCCAGCCTCCAGGAGAAGGTTCACCTCTGACAACTGCTTGGCTGAGATGTGAGTTCTTTTCTCTCCAGCTGTGCAGACATGGGTTTGTTGCAGCAGTCGCCTACACTGGCACAGAGCGAGAGCTGTACACGGGGGAGGTGGGGCAGCAGAAAAGAGAATGCTGACAATTGCCATCAAGTAACAGCTTTCTATTTAAAAAGCAATGGTTTGTTTGTTAATCAACGGGCCCATTAACACAGAGCAAATGCCTCTCTAATGGACACCCACAGGATCACAGGCTGAACTATTTGTGTGTGGCATCTTTTGATTGCTTCACCCTAAAGACCATCAGGTAAATGATAGAGGATGTAATATTTCTGCAGGAAACATTCCACAGCGGATACATCGATTGTGACACTCAGCCAGCTGCTGTGTGCCAGTCCCTTCTTAAAGAGACTTCATATTTGATTCTCTGATTAAATATTTCAAAACCAAGAACAAATCAGGGACGTTGGTTCGACCGTGCCAGGCACTTGGCCTGTGGAGACCTGGTACCCTGCCAAGGAGGATCACATGAGTGGCCGATGTCCAACCTGCTCCCTCTCTCCCTGTCTTCAAGGCTCAGGATCCCATATCCGTGCTCCTTGCCCAGCTGCACAGATCACTGCCACTCCACTGCCCGGCCTCTTCCTGCCACCGCTAAGTCCTTGACCCAAGCCAAGGGAGCCTGCTTGGTGGCACACCAGGAGCACAGATCTACTGACTCATTCATTCAACTCCTACCTGCGGCTAAAGCTGCAAAATCACGGTCCGTTTTGCCTGCCAGTGCCTCTCTGACTGCTGCTCTGTCACCACAACCAATCCGTTTTTAACCAAAAGCGCACTGAACGCCCAACGGGACAGGAGGAGGCAGGGCTGAGAATGAGGAATACCCTGAGAACAAAGGAAGGAAGTCCAGGACCCATAAGGAAAATAGCAATGAAACCATCAGCTGAATAATTTGCTACACCAGCAATTCCAGCTGGCAGAGATGGCCCGCAAGCCAGAGCTATGCGCTTGCTGCAATCTTCAGTTTGCAAAAGCAGGTTCTTTTTCCCACAGACCAAACACCGGGCTGACACCTCCTTTATGAGCTGCTGAAAAAACATTGTCTTCTGAATGAGCTCTGCAAAAACACAGTGACACTTCCAGTTTATGAGCAAGCCCTGCCACCGCTCACCAAGCCACAGCCTTGGAGCTGTCGAAGCCACCCTGAACGAGTCCAGCAGGGCCAGGAGACCCAGGCTGCTGCCACCACTTCTGAAATGATACGCTTATTTCACATGCAAATGAGCCACACAAATTGAGACCAGACCCTCCTTTTCCCCTCTAAGCTACTTATAAATGAGAGACATAAGGCAGGTGAAGGGTCTTTGAGGCAGGTGAAACACAGAGGTACAAAGGACTGAGCATCTAATTTGAGACAAAAGGAGAAAGACACACACTCACCCAGGTCCCATGGGGAGACACAGCTAACCCTTCCCTCTGGAGATAAGCTCCATCAAGAGGGCATCCAGCCTGTTGGAATAATGTCTCCTTGAGGCAAATCAAAGGTGCCAGCAGCTACAAATGAGGGCCTTTCTCTGCCGTAGCTTCCATCCTTTCTCCCTTTCAGTACCAGCAGGGAAAAAAAAAATAAAAATAGCCTGCAGGTCCCATTCAGGCTGAACTACGTGGACCATTGCAGCCTCACAGCTAGGCAACAAGGTAAGAGCTGCAGGTATAAGCTTGGCTGTGGATGCTGGGCTCCTGACCCCACTTTTTTTCTTTTCAAATAAAAGAAAATCGAGTTTGTATTGACTACTGAGAAAACTAGACAATATTATACAGGACATGACCCTTCACAATCAAATTAGGTCATTGCAACACCATAACTAGCATGGAATATGTAGCCCTGATAGCATATAGGATCAAGGGGAATGATTTTATGCAGCAAACATTAAAAGGCAAAAAGAAAATGTATCATATCAGGACATCAAGCAAAACACAGTGTGGGATAAGTTTGGAGCAGCAGGAACAAGCAGCACGCATATCACAGGGCTTCCCTCCCAAGCCCTTCCCATGTCCCCATTCAAACCGGCTTGCCACTTCTCGGAGCCGATCATTAAAAACATGGCAAGTGCTGTGAAATATCTTTGCCACTTCCCGCTCATCTTCCTCACTTCCCCACCCCATCCCTGGAGCTCTGATGGTTTCCAAAAGAGTAAAGCCACTATTCACAAAGCAGGTTTCCAGCCGTGGCCCTCACTGTGTCAGCAAAATGCCCAACAGCAACACACTCAAGGTGCCGATTTCAGGAGTGCTGAGATCTGTTTCGATAGGGGACTTAACGTCCTACTTTTGCTGTAAGTCGCCACTTCTGTGTCTATATATACATTGCACACAGATCATCGAAAATAAAAAACAAACTCATGGTCCAGCTGTGCAGACTTTCACCATCACGGCTTGGCACCCAGCTCTCCTCCCATCTGCCTCCCCCAGCTCACAAGTCACAAACATCCCCTGTCCATGCCCTTTTCCTCAGCTTACCCTTACACAGGTCATACCCTGCCCCAGCTCTCTCATCCCCTCTCCCGAGCACTTGGTCTCCCACAGGAGAGCCCTCATCACCAACTGCCAAGCGATCACCAGCAGAGACAAATCCATAAAGCTGCTTCAACCCAAACATCCCTCTACGAGAGGGGAGGGAGGTCTCCAGCGATCCATCCAGGTGCACAGATTGGTAGGTATTTATGGTGATGTGGAGGCCACCACACATCTCTGGAAAGGTGCGGGTGGTTTAGCACTAGGTGTAGCAGCAGTACTGTTCATCACTACACCAGGGATGTGAGGATCTAGATGTGGAGCCTGGGCTCTGCCTGAGCTAGGAGATGAGTACTGCCACACCAGGCAGATCAAAACCCAGGTCAGCACAACTCCCCAGTGCCTGTTTCACCCCATCAAGTGGAGGAATATGCACCCAATATATTCATCCTACTACATGCGGGAAGGAGGACACAAACCTTCCTAAAACCTATGATTTACAAAGTAGTCTGTGGCAGTGGTTTCCCAACTGCATAATGAGTACATTAACTTTAGCTAAGCTGATTCTACCGAGGTGAAGAAATGGAAACGAATGATCGAAGCAAACTGTGATAGAGTTTTTGATTAAGCAGCTGATGATCAATAAAAGTTATCTGCAGGGCACGGAGTGTTAATGAGCTACCATTCCTGTAGCAAAGAAACACCTGAGCCCACGCTCCCCGCTTGACACAGTCCACAGAGGTCAGCCAGACCTGCTCCTCCAGGACCGACAACATGAGAACATGGGCCACCAAGTCCACAGGTCTCCCCTGCCCTCATTCCTGTTAAAAGGGCAATGGTGGAAGAAGGAAAAGAAATAACCTTAAAGAGGAACATGGCTAGAAAGAGAGGAATGAAAAAGGTTAACAGCCTGATTCAAGGCTTGAGATGCTATGTTTGGGGAAAAAAAATAAACTGAAAAGGCATTCATAACCTTCTCAGACAGCTCTATTAATTTAAAGAGGCCTTAGAGCTCTGTAACACCAGCACCTAACACACCTACAGCAGGGAGCAAGAAGGACCAGCCAGCCAGGCTACCAGCTCTCTGCAACTAGCAATGCAAGGCACAAAGTGACCCACAGCACACCCCGCAGTTACTACCCTGTTATCCCTTCCCCCACAGTGATGTCACTGCAAAGAAGTATTAGGTGTTAAATCTTAATACTTATTAATATCTTAAATTCATCCCCACAGATTTCAAGGCATTAAAGAGTGGACTTTGTAGAGAATTTCTCATAATAATGTAGCCACTTGTTTAATAGTAAGGCTGCGCAAGGGTTTCAGAGAGCAAGCAGAAAGGAGGGCTTCAAATTAAAGCTACAGAGAAGAGACAAGACTCACATCAGCAGAGACATAGAATATCATTACCTCTGCCCGAATTTAGCTATTTCACTGTAACTAATCATTTTACTCTTCCAGAAATGTCCAGAGAACTGTTAGTGGCCACAGGGAGCTGCTAGGATCTTTGTATTACATTTCCTCCCAAAGTTGCCTCCTCTGACAGCCCAGCCCAGCCTGCCTACAAAAGGGATTTGTTTTCCCAAAACTCACTTAGCCTTCCCGTCCTTGGAGGGTCTAGGGAAAGCTGAGAAAAAATCAGCAGACAGGATACTCTTTCTGGAGTGTCCCAAAGGGAACAGAGAGGATGAACAGCACATTAGGATTTTTCCCCCCAATTTCTCAAATTCTCACGGAACCGTGGTTTACAATTGCCCTCTGCAGAGACCATGTCAAGATATATCATTAATACTACTTGACGCTGAGGATCTTTTGTATTAAAAAAGCACTGCAATTACTTAGTTCAAATCTCTATATTATTAAGAAGATCCATATCTATCACGGATATAGTATTTACACTGCTATGGGGAAATGTAATAAATAAGGCAATAAGCGCTTCCTTCCTCCAGGTCAAGATGAAAGTCTGCATCTCGAAGAGCAGCGCTTTCCTTGGGCAGCGAGGCTCGTATCCCAGGCTCCCCACTCAACTCCTTCAGCCAGGAGCTAAAGCCAAGATAAAAAATAACTGCTCTTCCTCTGAGCCCAGCACTCGAGCTCCAACCAACTCCAACTCTAACCAAGTGGGCCAGGAGGCAATGCCTAGGTGGAATGAAGTCAGCAGAGCTCGTAGGAGGTTGGCAAGGAAAAGTCTCTTCAGAATTAGTTGAGAGAACAAAGCAGAAACATGTTAGACTGTAGCATAGCCCCCATGAAGGTGGAAAGGGAGAATTTTATCTAACCTATCATGGAAGGAGCAGCAAAAGCTCAGAATTGCCATTTTGTGGGATCATAACATACAGCTGACAGCTCCAAGAACTTGTTTTTCCATCTACACTCCTGAATCCAAAAGACTGGCTGTGAAAGGACTTCAGGTAGCAACTCATAAACACGCAGCACGGTCCAGCGGGCTGAACACAGGCCAGACTGCTAGCTGTCAGCAACCTGGTGTGACCTTGAGCAAATTGATGTCTTTCCAGCTGCCTCTCCTCATATACAAAATGGACATGAAGGTACTTGGCAGCCCCTTGATGGGCTGGAAGGAGAAATGCCTCTTTCCAGGAAATAGTGGAGATGCAAGATGCCAGGTTACTTCTCCTCATTAAGAAAAGGATAAAATATACCCCATTCCTCAAATACTCAGCTGCCTGCTGTGCTCTCAGTAAGGTTCCCCCGACATTTGGGCTCTGCTGGGATCTGGCATGAGAACAGGACAGTCCCACCCCACCCCGTCTCTGGAATTTGCCCAGAATTTATTTTTAACACAGCCCTCAATGTGAACATTTGTGGTGGGATTCGTATGAATTCATGTTGATCTCTGACTCTGAGCTGGCCTCACCCTGCCTGCGTCAATAGCCAGGATCATTGAGAGAACAGATGGCACAATCTCCCCCATCCTGAGCAAGGTGTCCAACACAGGGCAGACCCAAAGCATCCTATCTCCTTCCATATGTAGGAAGCAAGCTTTGGGCAGCCACCTCAGGTGAAGCTTCTCCTGCTGTCGAGGGGTAACTAACTTGTCCTAGAGCATAAGACACATCAAACAGGGCCCTAAGCTGGGCTTACAATGAACTTTCAAAATCATGGACACCTTTACCAAACTGCTTATTTCTTTTTGGTTTTGCATTGTGAGAAATGGGATAGAGCAGAAGCTGTGGCCCATCTAAGAGATGACTTGAAAATTGGGCTGCAACTTTCTGGTATATCAAGACCTCGGGTATGGCTTGAAGCATGAGGTCCTTTGCTTTGGTATATACCTGATGGCCACCATCTCCCCTTGCTCAATGCTCCATATCAATTACAGTGCAGAGATGTAAAATGACTGATACTTTCAATACAAAGGGCCTGTCATTTATTTATTAGCTGGCGACAGGCCCTGCAGTCCAGGATGGATGCATTATAAATCAACTGCATTTCTAACCATTAAAAATTCATCCAGTTCATAATGTAGGACACCCGTAATTTCCTTATTACTGTTGAGTGTGAAGGATTTCTCTTTCTCCTCCCTTGGTTTTACTTTGCTTCTTTGCTTTCCCAAAGATCTTGCTCATCTGAGGATCAGTTTAGCTTAATCCTGCAAGAGGGAGGTGGAGGGGTGGGAAGGGAGACAAGGGCTGAAGTAATTTTGTTCCAGTGTTTTCTTCTAATTGCAAATTTGCCATATATACTTAGGAGACTTAGCTGCTTTGTCGCCTAGTCACGCTTATGGGAGCCAGAGAAACTGCTCATCCTGAATTTAAGAGATGCTTAGAGGGAAAAAAAAAATAACCACAACAGATCCCTTTTCCCTCGCAAAGGGAAAAAAAGGAGGTATGGTGGTGGGACAGGGAAGGATGATGTAAAACCTGTTAAAATATATTAGCAAGATAAGAACAGGTGTCGAAATATCATAAAACAGTATTTTCAAATAGATCAAACGTATATATGATATATATATACACATATATATATATATATATAAAAATAGGTAGGTATAGTAACCTTCAGACTCAGTGCTCCAATTCATTGAGGAAAAATAGGTTAGTAGGGCTGAAAGAAAGGTGTGATGTTTTTGCAGACCCACAACTGTGACAGAGAACTGCAGATACTGCTGCGACACTGGCAACAAATGGGAACTTGGAACTAACATCACGAAAACTGAGTCTACATGAACCTGTAAGTCATCACTTAGTTTGAGTACTGCATCCAGTATTGACCACGCTTAGCTGCAGACAGCAGGACAGCCCAATCGTTGATGTACATACAGAAATTTTCACGCTTTCACCAAGTCTCAGTTTGTTCCTGTCTCTTAAACAGATCTATCCAGGTAGGGGCAGGCAGAGGGGGCCCGAAAAAGAGATTCAAGCAGGGTTCAGCATTAGGTAACTTGCAGTCTGTTTAGGAATGAGCATGCAGGAATCTAAAATGGATTATACAATAAACCCTGCCTTAATGGGAGACAAGCCCAGGCATCGAGAGCAATCCTTACATGCTGTGAATTCAATGTACTTTTCACCTCGAGACACTTGCATACAAATCTTACATCAGCTACACGTGGAAATGGGTTTGCCGAGTTCTGAGCCGGGCCTGTTCAGTAAATCACGCCGAGTTCAACAAGGGTAGTGCTTTACGCTTAACTACAGCACAAGACAGCAGCTTCAGGAGCACACCAGCAGAAGTGGTGCTTCCATCCGCAGCAGCACCCTCCTCCATCCCATCGCCCCCATTGGCAGTGAACTCACTCCCGTTCCGCACCCACGACCGACGAGAGCAAGACAGCCAGAAGGATGCTGAGACGGACTGGAAACGTTCAGCAACAAAGAATGACAAATTCTGGTTTTGTTCTATTATATATGAAGCCATTGAGCTCTGCTCTACAGGGAGCAGCGCTGCTCCGCCTGCCCCATGCCGCCGGGAAGCACGAGCCATCACTGCCTGCACACACCATCTCCCCAGAGCCAGCCACCACACTAGGCTGGGAAACAAAAGCTCTCTTTGACATGAGAAGCTCTTTAGGCAGAATATCTTTTTATGTGGGTCTTTCCCCAGCTTTCAGAACTGAATGGGGTATTTTGGGCTGTCTAGCTCAAAAGCAGCGCTCAGGGAAGGTTTTTATTTTTTTAACCTCTACTGACGTACAGCTTCTCTGCTAGATCCTGGGCTGTACTTCTTGTCTCACAGGGCAGCACTACTAATAATGTCCCTGCTGTGTGTGTGGTCACGCAAAACTGCTCCGACTCCTAAACAATAGCGTCTATTTTTAATTAGGAATTGTAATTTAACCAGACAATGAACAAACAATGAGAGTGTGCAATCTTCTAACCAGGGAGACAGCTCCTGTCTGACCACAATAAGTCCCCACATACTTCTCAGAGATAGATTTTAAACGTGAAAACTGGCCCAGTTAGACTAAAAAGTCACAACACAATGTCCTTGCAAACTCTGGGAGCTCCCGGTGCCTTCAGGGATGCCCCATGGCCAGGTACCACGGGCACATGCCCCTTGTCCCAGGAACGCAGAGGTACCCCAGCCTCCAGATACTTTCACAACAGTCAAGCATTATAAGCCTCAGTAAACTCATTAAAAAGCAAGACAAATGTTTAACTGATGGCCAAAAGAAATCAGTACCACAACTCTACCCACACGCACATACACACACCAGCTATTTTTAAAGTGATCCACAGCCAAATTCACACAGTTAATGAGCCATTAGGAGAATACTCTTGAATCCCTTTTGTCACCCCTGACACCAGCGCTGCCCAAGTTTGCAATAGCCTCAGGTCAGGCAGTGTGTCGCTACCTCTTGTCTTGCAGGGATGAAGCCAGAGGCCTGAGGAGGGTTGGCTGATGAACAGAGCCCTCCTTTCTCTGGCATGGACATTTCTTTCAGGTTTAAGAGCACCATGGTGTCAAGAGCCCTACGAGCACAATTGGATAGGGAGAAGCACCAACACCTGGGCACACAGCCAATAATGTAGGGAATGAAAACCTGCTTTATCCCTATTTCATCCCACTCCTCTCACCCTGCTACAAGAGTCTTGACTCATGCCAGACCACGGGTGAAAAGCATACCTGTGCTGCCAAGCTCTGAACACCCACTAGAAACTGGAGATGGAACCATCTTTGAAGGCTTCAGGCAATCCCTGACAGGGGAACTGCCTGGTCAGGAGCATTGTGGCATCCCTGGCTTTGCTGAGGAAAGGCAGAGCTGCGAGGGCACTCAGCAGAAATCCATGTGTGCTTCGGCTGCATCAGTTGTGAGGTGGTGATCAGTGCGTAGGTGTCACCATGCAGGAAGCTGAGCCACGGGGAATGAAGAAGAGCTGATTCAGCAAGTGTTTTATACCATGCCCATCCCACGGTGCATGGCTGAGCAGGTGAAGAACATATGCCCACGTACACAGGGATAATGGGGGGGGCGGGGGATGCTGCAAGAGCAGTGAGAGGATGTGAGCCCCTGTATGAGATGAGCTGGGGGCTGAATGCAAGACAGAGTATCAGGAGTGCACGTACACATCTTCCATGAGATGGTGCATGTCTTGGGCAGTCCAGTCCAACCCATTTGATGCAGGGATGAGGCTGCCAGGCAGTGAGAGTAGCCTGCTGTGCTAGAGCCGCTCCAAATCCTGGAGGAAACCAGCTCTGGACCTCCACTCCTCTGGCTTGTTAAGTGCTTGACAGTTGTCATATCATGGGCTCCCTTTCCGAAATCACCTCAGGCGAGCCAATCCTGCTTGCTGGCCCCACAGACATCGGGATTAAATGGTCCAAAGGAAGTGCTTTTAGGCCAGAGATGCAGCCAGAGTTTTATATGAGAAAATACTTCCCTGTCCACTCCTTCATGTCTGTTATCCAGGAGTATTTCCAACACCAGGGCAGCCTCTCTAGAGGCAGGTCAACATTAGCAGCCCAAAGCCATGTTCTGCTTGATTTAAGGGTTTCTCTTCCTCGTGGAGATCCCCATCACCAGGATCATCCCTGCCCAATGTGTCATCACCCAGCACAGCTCTGCTGTCAGCGTCACTTTCCCATGCCAGGGCTAGAGCCTGCTTGGCCCTCTTTGATCTCAGGTGTTGCTAGAAATATCTTCAGTAAACACATGTTAAAGTAACAGAGAGAGGATCTAAAACCCAAGCAGCTGCAGGAGGTAATCAGCTTGTGTGCAAACCAGGTTGGGTGCATATCACATCTGGAGCAAGGCAGGGCTGCACCACTGGCTACAGTGGCTCCTTCTAAATCAGGCAGGGGCCAGGCAGAGCCACGTTTCCCACACTGCTTTTCTTTCTCTTGGTACAACCACACAGACAACATCTGCAGAGCTGGCTGAGGGGCAAGGTATACGCAACAGATTTTGTCAGCCTTTCCAAGAAAAACTCTCATTTCTGTAGCACCATCACAGCAGGAAGGTCTGAAGGTTGACTCACTGAGCATGAGGTTGCAACTCAAAGTACAGGTCCAAGAGGCGGGATGGGCATTTTGCCTCTGCAAATGCAGGTTGGACTTCTGAGTTCTGGAAAATGTGGATATTTCTTCCACTTGCGCTTTCAGAGCTGGATGAAAAGACACAGAGCATAAAATAGCCACAGGTAAGAAAAAAACATCTGAGAGGGCTGGTAAGAGCTGAGCAGGTTGGATCAAGTCCCACTGGCCATAGGATCTCTCCTGTAAGTCAGATGTTGCAGCCTGGGCAAGGAGACGAGAAGGCAATGCTGGGTACAAGGAAAGTTCAGTTCTGCTCTGGTGGGGGACAGAAGCAGTAATTTTGGTTGCTCATACTTTTCTTCTGATACCTGCAACATCTGCTTTGGAAGCATCCAGCCAGAGCCTGTGGGGTTTCTTCAACATCCGAATCTTTTGCAGGATGTCCACATCAGCACTTGGAGCTCAGAGCAGTTTCTGTGACAGGCAACTGCAAACCAGAAGGAAGGGAAATTTGGAGGCAGAAGGTCATTGCAGGGACCTCCAATGCCTTCCACCTGCTAGCAGCTGAGCATTGAGGTCAGGGCTTTTCCACAGACACAAGCCACAAACCCGGGCTTTGTTAGGACGAATGAGGAGAAACAGAATAGAGTAGCAAAACACACAGAAATGAGTATACAGCTACTCATAGGTCCTCTTTAAATCCTCTAAATGTATCTCTCATGGGTTGACTGAGAAGGACAAGATCATAAGACAGTGAGGCACCCCAGAGCAGAAGAGTCTCGACCCACAAATGCCTACTTCGGAGAAGTAATGGGCATTGGGTCCTGCTGGAGAAGAGTCTGAGGTTTTCTTGTTAGAGGAGAGAAGAGGAAAAGAGAAGTTTGGAGAAGCTGGAGAAACAGCAGAGACCTGTGGGAGAGATCAAGACCTGTACAGCTTTGGCCCCAGGCTGGGGCACTGGGCAGCAGAGTGCTGCTGTCACTTCACACTGGGCTCAACTTCTATATTGTATGAAAATGATATTTGACAAATCCTCTTATCCCTCAGTGGAAAAAACAAAAAACAAAAGGAAAAGTTTCTTTTTTCCACTACCAACAGATTCAGTTTTCTTTTTTAGCCAAAACTGCAAAGCATTTATGGCATTTATTTTATGTTATTGTTGTTTTGGTAAAAATGGGAACATGAGCTGACCAGAAATAGAAATGCTGCATACTTTTTAGCTTCCCGTGCCCAGGATGAACAAAACACACTAGGCCAACAAAAAATAACGTACAGTGGCAAGGGTAAATAATCCTTCCCCATTTTTGTTTTCAAGACCTATCAGAAGCAGAGGTAAGGAAAACTATTTGTTTAAAAAATACGATTTTTGAAATGACCACAGTGTTCCTTTTAAACTGAACTGCAATACAAGATAAAGACAGGGTACTGAGTGAAAGAGTGCTGATGGCGCTTTTATTGTGTGATTTGCCTTGTTTTTTTTCTGAAGTACTTCTTTTTAGCCGATTACCATGTATTTACAGTTAGTGTAATTATATCTAATTACTTAATTAGCATGAATACATGTAATTACTAACTTCAAATATGTAATTATGTCAGGGCAGCCTGTAATAAATGAGGTTGAAAAAACCTCATTAGGACTATTACAGAAGGACGGCTGCTCCACCCATGCGGAGAATGCATCCCAGTCCCCAGACTGCGCCAGTCCTGGGAAACACAGCCAGCTCCGGTCGTGTCTGGCAACAACCTCCACCAAAATCAAACCACTTGCCCCAAAAGTCCAGCTTCACAGCGCTGGTGGGAGCCGAGCACCCACTGCTGGGAGGCAGACAAGGATCTGCTCCCCAGATTCATTTTCTCCATCGAGGTTTGGATTTTTTTCTCTGATTTGTGTCATTCTCAAGAAGACCTATTTTGTCGGACAAGAAATATGAGGCAACAGAACTCCAAAATGTGCTGTGGCATTTGAATAAAGCTTGACGAGATCAGATCCAAGAACTAATCTGCATCTGGTGCATTGTGCTTATAATTAATTACTAGTCAGTTACTACTATTAGAGTAAAATAATCTTCCAAAATGTTTATCTGAAACATTACTAGTCTTTTACCACAGAAATCTCCAGCTACTCATAATTACATTTGAGTTTTGCAAATTCAAATCCTGAACATTGGGAGATGGAGCTCAGGGAAGAAGTTGCTGTTACTGCCAAGCCTGCCCAGACGGACTAATAGCTATCTTCTGGATACAAATGAGGGTAGACTGGATCACGTTTTGTATTACCAAAACCCCTGACTGTAGGTTGAAGCCATGTGGTCCTACACCCTATCTCCTCATCACTTATTCTGTCCACAGTGCTTGCCACAAGTGCCATTCTTCTCCTCTCTTCTGCTTATTTCCAAATATAGAGATGCAAACTCATCATAACCTGTCACTCCTCCTGCTGACATCTGCCAAGCAGATATGCCGCTTCGTTTCTCTTCCATGTGCAAAAGATCAGGAGAAAAACACTCTTTTAGCTTATCCTGAGATCAATTTGTGGTTAGACTGTCCCCATTGCCAAGCCCTTTGCTTAACACTCCAGGTAGGGCTGAGGATGGCTGAAACAAGGGTTGGTTGCCAGCGCCCATGGCATGCTGCCCAGCATGCCATGGAGTAACAGTGTAAAGATGGTGGGAGCATCTTCTCAAAGACTCAGTGCTTCATCATGAGAAAACAGGGTACTGTAGTTTCCTCCATGGCTCTTTGAGAAGCCCTCAGTCAGGAAGGGAAAGAGGACCCTGAGCCAAGCTTGTCCCTCCTGCTCCTCTGAATCAGGTAGTAGCATAAAGTGGGCAAGAGACAACTGCAAAAATCCCAGGAAGTCATAGGTGAGAGCTGGCTCCTGCACCCTTCATCCCAGCGATGCGAGGACAGCACATGCCCAGTGAGGAACAGGTCTCCATCTCCTTGAGGACACGTTAATGAGAAGAGCCCACAGGACAGCACTGCGCAGCGGGAGCGAGAGGGGCTGCAGCTCTGCGAGCAGGGAGCTGCTCTCCATATTTCAGCTGCAATTCCATTATGCAGAGCTAAGTGGCTGGGAATAAACATCCGTCATCCCTGTGTGATAAGCGATGTTTGCTAGTATAGAGGGTGACAGAAATCTATATCACATCAATGTACTATTAATACTGCATTAAGCATATAGAGTTCGCTCTCCTCATTGCAGCACGGTAATGGGTATCGGCGTGTCCTCAACCCAGACAACATCCAAGAGCACAGGGATGCTTGCAGGAGGAAGGAAGGAAGAAAGCTTCACAATGGAGAGAGAAATTGCTTGCTGAAGATGTTGCTCTAGCAACACCTCAGTACAAAGGTGAGATGCTGGGTGCCATGGAGCACCTTTGCTCACAGCTGGACAGCAGCTCTGTGGGAGGTGGGTGGCAGGAGGGAGGTGACAGCTCGCATGAGTACAGCCTCAGCTGGGTATCGAGGCACTCCCCAGCCCAGAGAAGTTCTCTCTACAAGTGACAGCACATGAAGAAGCGTTTGTGTCCAAGCCCTGCACAGGTGGAAAGAAAAACCCTCTAGCATGAAAACCACTGGGAGAATGGGAGCAACAAATATTCTCCAGCTCAGGTTTAAGTTGAGCAGAGCACATCAGATCAAACAAACCCCTTACAGTGAAAGGTCTCCCAAGCATGGTTAATTTAAAAGGTGAATTATGAAACTTTCCAGCCTCAAGCAAAGCCACCAGTGAAGTCACAAGTTTTGTCCAAGTAAAGTCCTGGGGACTAAAATACAAGACACACACCAAATCCAACCCTGCCTGAGGTCCTGAAGCCTGGGTTTTGCCCCGTGAATGATAAGTAAATCGAAAAAATATGAGGGCTTTTAGCCTGTCAGCATCCAGCCGTGGTTTGCCTCTTGTTAGCACCGAAAGGGACTCGCCTGTGTGGGGGGTTTGGTTTCAGACCCTCTGCCTTGCAGCCCTGGGATACCTGGAGCACTCGGAGGTGGCGATTTGCCGTGGATTTCCAAGTGTGGCAGTTGTCACTAGTGCTGTATTTCTCCCCTGTGGCACCTTCCACAGGAGAAGCAGCTCCAGATGCCATCCCAAGCATCTCTGTGAACTTTTCAGATCCTAATCAAATAGTCCCCATGAAACTCTGAGGCCAAATCCTGCTGCGAGCGACTTCCCCCCACAACCCGCCCAGCTCTGACAAGCCCCACAGGGCAAACGCTCAGAGCACAACTCAGTCCTTCAAGGTTTAAGCTCTGCTACTGTACAGCTGCAACAGCACCCGTGTATGGGAATGGTGCATAGATTAAAGAGATTCGAGAGAGCACAGGAGGAGAAGGAAAAAAATAACACGGGGGAGCCCCCCCTCCCAAGCCATCAGAGTTTGTAAATCAGTTTGAGATGAGGTGCTATAAGAAATGTAAAATATATAATTAACGGCACAGACAAACCACGCTACATTCAGCTTCTCCGCTCCTGCCTCATCACCGCCCTCCTCCTCCCCTCTCTATAAACACACCAAATTTAGCACATTAAAATGAAAATCAAAGGAAAGCTGGGCGGCGTTCATTGGGTACGCCCCATCGCTCCGGCAAGCGAAGCACAGTGATAACAGCTCAGGCAGTGCCCGAAAGGGCTGCCCCGGGGACACCTCCTTCCCCTGATGTGAGGAGCGGTGGCCGGGGAGCAGCACGCTCCTGCTGAGCACTTAATGTTGAATGAGTGTCCCCAGGATCAGCCTCCTCCCTGTTTCCAGGGGCTGAGTTACGTCTCCTGCACTCATGAACCAGCAGCAGCCAAGCGGAGGGCAGGGGCGACTCCAGCGCAGCACTCCCTGCTTCTGGCTGGCCACACAGACAGCACAAACAGGGGTTTTTTTCCCCCCTTTCTTTTAGAAGCTTTTTTTTTTTTTCCAGTTCTACCTGGCACCAAGACCCACCAAAAGGTTAGGAGAGGAACGTTATCCAAACCTCCTGCATTGCTCAGCTTGCGTCTCAGAGCTGGGAGAACTCAACTACTGGCTGCGAGCTGTGTGTCGGGGAAGCTGCATCTCACCGCTCACATGGGAAGCAGTGCCAGGACTCCCAGAAAAGCATCCTTTTACCCAGTGCTTTTCTTTTATGCTCAGAATTTAGGAACAGAAAACAGACCTCTTGATCACCACCTGCTAGTCTAATGAGCCCGGTTCATAACCCAGATTTATACAGGGAAGATGCAAAAGCTTTACAGAAGCCCATGAAAATAAGACATCCAGCACCGAAGCCTCCTGTTCTTTATCTCCACACATCTGCCCCATCTATGGCCACATGTCCTGAGCTTCTCCCTGGCCCAGCAGGGAGCCCCATGGCTGGGAAACTGCTGGAGGAGGAAGGGGAGGCAGGTCCTTTCCCCAGCCAGGCAGGGATCACATCTATTCCCGTGCTCCCAGCTCACGCCTGGGACCTTACACTCAGAGCCAACAAGGCAGAGACATGCTTCAAATAGCACTTTCAGGCAAAGGGGGGAAGGTGACTGGTGGGTGGCAGAGGGAGGGTGAAGGGAGGTGAAGGTGAGGGTGGAAAGTCTTCTCTGAAAGCACCTACATGTATGTTGTGATTTCTGAGACCTGAGATTCACTTTGGTTTCTGGACCATACCAAGACCCACTCTCCTCAAAAACCTCCTTCTCTTCTTCCTCATCCTCTTAACCTCTTCCCTCCTCACCCTTTTTCCCCCCCGTCCCCGCAGCCCATCCCCTGGTCCTTGCAGGGGGCTCCGGACAGATCGGGCACTCACACGTGTCTGGCTTGTGGCAGTTGTGACCTTGTCGGAAGTACTGGGGGTTCTCGATGACGGGAATGCGGGTCATGCCGATCACCACTGTGTCCGGGCCAGCGTCCAGGGACGAGGGTGTCGTGATGCCGTGGTTGATGTGGTGGAGGGGACTGGCTGAATCCTCCTCTCCGCTGATCACTGCCACGGGACCTGCAAACACCATGCACATCCATCAGGCACAATAGGGGAAAAGGGACCCGCGAGCCCTGCTGACCATGTGGGTACGGATCACTGTGGGTTGGCAGTGGATCACCACCAGCCCCCGGACAAGATGCTTGTCCTAACACCCCTGGCAGTTGGCCCATCCCCAGGCATCTTGTATGGACGCCTCAAGTTTTCTTTCCTGGTTTTGGGGTACCAGGCTGACAATCCTGCAGTGGTTAGAGTAGCTATAGGTGACACCACAGCAGAGGTGAGTGCTACACAAAGTCCTCTCCTAGGGCTGTCACAAGATAGATCAGTCACTGTGGTGCCTGTACACCCTGGCACCATGAGCTTGTCAGAATACATAAGTGAGCTTAGACTGGAGAAACATCACCCTCTAAGAAGATCTATTTCACCCCAAACCCATATTCACACCATTTCTCTTGCCCAACGTGTCACCCATCTTGTCTCCCTCACTCCAGTTTCACTCAGGCACACACATGGAGACTTTCAGTCAGGCTGATACCTGTAGGGACACGTGACATACTGGAACAGATCTTGCTCAGCTCATGCAGCATCCCACCACCCCCACCACAAATGGCAACATCTCTCCCTTACCCTCCTGACCACGAAAAGCTCACAACACCATCAGACAGACAAGGAATAAGGCAAAGTAGTCAACCCCCCCAGGATGGGAGTAATGGGAGTTTCCCATCCCTCCACAGCCTCTCTGGTGTTCACTATTTGCTCTCACTGGAGCAAAGACACAGAGGGAGTTTCCCATGAGAGGAGTCCTGTGCCATGCTGGCACCCCTTGAAGGCCACAGGCACACAAGCATGGCAGAGAGGAGAGGCTCCAGCAAAATATGGAGAAGTCAGCACCACAAACTTTAGGCTGAGCTGCAACAAACCCAGAAGATTCCCTCCTCCTTGTCTCCTCTAATTCACCTCCCATCATCTCAAGTACTTCTTAACTCCCAATTCCCCATCTACTGTTTGCTCATGGGACCTGTTATTGATCCCTGCCAGGCTGAGAGGGACCTGATAGAGAGCTCGAAGTGGTCCCTCTGCACTGGCCCCTGTGCAAAGTCCTGAAGTCACTGTTCCGTGAGCATGGAGCCCTCAGCACCCACCTCCATGGTCAATGCACACAAGAGACCTTCCTACTCCCTAAGGATCTCAGCATCCACCAGCACCCCAGCCAAACACTGCCTTCCTGGGCAGGTCTATGTGCCTCCCTCAAGTCCCACAGCACCCACTGATGCATCCTTGTCTACCTCCACGGAGCAGGTCCCCAAAACACCAGTATGCCCAAATGCCCCCACTTCGATCTCCCTCCTGCAGACGGCCAGCCAGCAACCGTGCTCCAGCTCCTTCAGCTTCCTGACCCAGCCATGACTCCTTACATCCAAGTGCCTGCTCCCAAGAGAATCACTGCTCTAATCTTGCGCTAACCAATGGCAGGCTTGTTCCCATAGGTAAAATAAAGTGATGAGGGAAAGAACATCCATACCTGAGAGCCAAGGCCTGCTTCCCACACAGAGCTATTTCACAATATTCAGCTGTACCCCAATTTTTGGCTTATGCTTTATTTTATTTTTAGATCTTATAACTTCAGCCAAAGCTGAAAACCTCAGGGGACATCAGGCATTAATACATTATTCCCCACTTCCATCTATTCTCACCCATCCTGGGGTCTGACCTGCCAGCCAACATCACAAACACCTCCATCATGAGGTAAAACCCTTTAATCCATGCTGCAGTTCACGCTGTGTAAACACAGGATCCTGAGGAGCTGGCCAATGTGGGTACCGCACTGCAACCTTCCATGAGGACCTCCCTTATATATTCACACGGGAAGAAAAACCCCCCTCAACTAGAGATGCTCCTTTTCTCCTGTCTGGGTGCTACCAGGGGTTACCAGAAGCTCAAGCAAAACCAAGCAGAGATGCTGCACTGATGCTTCAAACCTGTTCAGAGAAGCCTGTCTTTTACCTACATTGGATAGAAAACGCCTCTCTCCCATCAGTAATCTACTTCTAATTGCACTATTACTTTATTATGTAGCACTAGCAACAAAAGAGGGGAGTCTTCAAGCCATTTTACACTCCGGAGCTTCTGGGAGGACAGGGTGAACACTTGCTCCATGCAGTCATTCTGCCTGCATTAATCTAGTCTGAAGGCTGCTCATTTTTGGAGCTTCAAGTATCATTTGTTCTTCCAAGCGGGATATAATAAAGTTATTGTGTAATTAGCAGAGTCCTTGCAGCTGTGACAGGTGTTTTAGTCACAAGGAAAAAAAAGTCTCTCCCTTTATTGTGAATTCCTTCTGGCAGGTTCTGGCTTTTTTCTATGTTACTCCCTGAGCCCATGTAACTCCCAGCTTTTGAGGTGCAAAGGCAAAATTCAGCTCCTGCCACAAGATGCCTCTGGTGGGACTACACACGCTGTATTTCTCCAAACACAAAAAGCAAACAGGCAATTTCGGTTCAAATGACTTTTGTTCTTTCACATTGTCAAGTCTCTGCATGCAAACCAGGAGGACTGGGTTTTGCACAGTGCACACATCCCTTTGGCCGTACCCTGCACCGCTGGCCAGCCCGGCTGCGGTGGGAAGAGGAGACCTCCGCATTTCAAGGTGTAGTTCAAAAAATGAGTCATAAAAATATCAGCTAGTATAGACTGGTGTAAATAACTTGAGGCTTCACCAGTGCATTTTCCAGATAAGGTTAAAGGAAAAAAATGAGTAAAAAGAAAAAGAGAGTACAGATTTTAAGATTTAGGTTTACCTTTCACTTGACAGAGAAATGCGCAGAGGGACATAGAAAAGAAGTCAGTTTTGTACTGTAAAAATGCAGAATAATATTCAAGGGTAGCCTGGGGTAACTCCTGATATAGCATCCTATGACCTTACAGCACAATATAAAATATTTTGGAGATCCTCTGAAATTTAAAATCTAAACCCAGTGATGCAGCAGTTGTTACCGTGAATAACTCAGCCTGTGCTATGGACAAACATACTGTGGATATCAACCATAAAAAGAGTCTATTTGTTAATACTTTAAGAAGCCTTTGTACGTTCTGAGCATCGAACATGTCACATCTATACTCTGAAAGGCATGCGATGCCTCTCCTTCCATCCAAGCAGGGGTCTCACCAGCCAGCAGCATCCACACTGCTTGCAAAGGCAGAGTTTAGCTGCCCTCCATGCTAAGCCCATGCAGGTTTCCTGCCAGGGGAGCAATGTCAGCAACAGTGATGGAACCACAGAGCTGCAGGGAAAGGCTGGGGAGATATAAAGGATGCCCCAGGTGTACCCCTGGGCGAGGAGGTGGTCAGCTATGCTCCAGCCCAGTGGTACAGCGACTGCCAACCTGCCCCTTTGCAAAGTCAGCAGGAGAGTCAACCACAACAACTAGAAAATGTGTATCAAAATGAATCTGATGTTAATCAAAGAGCAGCAAGGCAGCTTGAGAACATTGTCTTTTGGAAACATCACAAGGAGCAATGCTGTTGTCCCTTCCCTCCCACAGCTCCTCTACAGCCAACTCCTCTTTCCCAAGAAAGAAGCCTCATTCAAGCACCACCGTTCCCAGCCTCGTCTCCACCCTCTTTTCTCCGTCAGCCTCCCAGTCAGGCTATGCTCCATCCATCACAGCAATGTTCCCACTCTTCTTACTTTGCATCCATCCTGATACTATCATCTCTGCAAATACTGAGCAAATACTCTTCCAGATTGCACCAAAATCTCTGCTTTTCAGAAAATCTCCTACCATTCTCTAGTCAGCACTCTTCCCTGTGGCTAAATTGGAGTTTGGCTTGATGTTTTCCTTCATCTCCTTGTTTATTTGGAAGCTCTATGAACTAGGATACACCTTTTATTCCATATCTGTGAATCACCTAGTTCATTCACAGTGTTACATGGACAACTTGTTACTTAACAAAAATAAAGCAAATAACAATAAATAGCTTAGGAAGCCCCTGTTTGCATGATCATATCATAATTGTAAATCATTTATCAAGGCTAAGAGCTATAGTTTCTGATAAAACATAGGCTCGGGAATATAGGGTACTTTATATAAACAATCACAGATTAGAGAAGATAAGATAATGGTCACTTCATACATATCCGTAACATAATGAATGCTCCACGCCAGACAGGTGAAGAAACAACAAAAACTCCAGCTTGCTATCACAGTAACCTCTCCACAGCAACAAAAATGATCAAAGGTTTAGAAAACATGACCTCCAAGGAAAAACTGAAAGAATTATGCTTTGTGTTGAGAGGAGAAGACTGAAGGGCCACGTGATAACAGCCTTTAAATACGTAAAAGGTTGCAGCAAAGAGAAATATAATAGCTGTTCTCCATGTCCACTGGGGATAAAACAAGAAATAATAGGTTTAAATTGCACTGAGGGAGATTAGGGTTCGAATGTTTTCCCTAATGCCCAGCAGTACGGGTGGTTGAGCACTGGAACAGATAACCCAGGGATGCTGCAGGGGCTCAGCCTGGGAAGGGAAAGGTTGAAGAAACTTCTTTCAAGGATGGTTTGGCTACAGGGCCTGATGCTGCTCAGAGCCCTCCCAGGCTGCAGCACTTTTCACCTGCAAAGAGCCCTCAGCAAGAAGTGCCCTTCCCTTTTTGATGCTTCCAAAGAAACTCCAAGCAGGGACCTCAGCAGCGCTGCAGACCAGGTTTGGGCAGCATCTGAGGCACCGTGGGTGCAGCCCTGGAAGGGGATGGGGCCATGGTCTCTCCAATATGGTTTAAGAAAGGACAACTCCATCCACATCCCAGGCCATGTGCTCAGGATAGAAACAGAGTTTGCTGAAGCAGAGAGCAATGAAACGAGTGCCCAGGGCTGCAAGGCAATCCCCCTCTCGCCACCCATGCCTTCGGGAGCTGTCACTCAGAACATCATTTTTTGATCAAAAATGACCACTGCAAGAGCTAATTGTGCCATCCACATTTGCCTGTGTAATATAAAGGAGCCATATAATTAACCTACTTAATTAGGAACTGTATATGACCCGTAACTAGAAAAAAAAAAATGCTCTCCTAGTAAAGTGGGTCACCACACATTGTACAGCAAGCGCTAAAGCAGACCTCATTAAACTCCAATATATATTATATATAAAATCCTCTCCTCCTCTGACTTCAAACCTCTGTTGGCACATCCATATTTCCCTGATCTTTATCTTAAATGCTGTTCTTCAAAGGGCCATATCACTGACTGGCAAGTAGTTAATTCCAAGGCAGGATCTCTCAGCCTAGCTTTACAACTCAGAGCTATACATACACACGTACGCATTTATTTTCAACGCAGATCAAAAACTAACCCCAAACTTCAGCTTATCAGGAAAATAAACAAATAAAAAAAAAGTTTAAAAAAATTCCAACCTTTTGCCGGAGCTGAAATCAAACCACCCCCCAGGACTGATCTCTGCACCAGCAAGGAAAGGAACTGAAACTCATAAAAAAATAAGCAAAAGCACAACAAATACAATTAAAAATCTAGCCATGCTCAGAGCGAGATTGCATTTACTGTCTCGTAAAGAAAGCCTTGCCCTATCAAGCAAACAGAAGAAAATCAATTTCTTAATTTTTATTGGCAGATGTGGGCACAGGGCCAAGTTAGTGCTCGGTGCCTGCGTGGGACCTGCTTGGAGCCAGACTGCTGTGGGCTCCAGCCCATCCCTTGCCCTCCCGCAGTGGGAAGCAGCCGCTTCTCTTCATCCCCAGGGTTGCCAATACCAATCACAGAATGGTCCCATCACACAGCACCTCTTTCCCTGGGCTGCAGCAGATCCCTCAACTTGTACAAAACGCTGGGCTTTGACCTGAGACCCTCCTAATCCCAGCTCCATGCACTTGCTTTGTCACCACCACCTCAACCACGTCCAAGCAGCTTTTCTCACACCTGGACAGCTCATTTCTGTCTCCCTGCCCCAAATTCACCCCAGGTTGTCCCCACATCCTTGCACAACCCCTGTAACATGCCATAGGAGCTGGAGGACATTGCTGGAGAGGCTAGCCTATACAGCACAACTCTTGCTCAAACCATGCCATGGCTGGCTGTGGAGCCTGCAAAGGTGCTGACCCTTCCTCTGCCATGGCCCGTGGGGTGCAAACTCTCCCATCAGCTTTTTGGGGAAACAGCACATATAAAAAGTCATATCCTTGAGCTTTGCAGGCAGATGAAGACTCCAAGAACCAAAATTTGAGCTCTCAAATGGGTCTCCTCCAAACCCTCAGCTTCCTGCCCCTCCAGCAGCAAAGGCAGGAGAAAATGGCCAAGCAGCAATCCATTTTCCCCTCTCCTGAACAAGGTGATGGGTTTGGAGTCCTGACCATCTCGAGGAGCTGAAGATCCCACTGACCTTCGTGGTAGGAGCGAGGGGCAAGTCCAGGGGCTCTGCACACATCATCCCTCGGGTTGGACATGTGGCTCTTCCCCCACCCTGCTGCCACCTTCCACCCTCTTATAAATTGCAAATGTATTATCATATAAAAAAGGGCTGTCAGATCTGTTGTCAGTGAGCAATCCTCAAAGCCCTTCAAGATCTTTCCCGATGAAACAGCCTGTCAAAATGCTGCCGTTCACAAAAGCCCCTTTCCCTCTTTACATATTGACATTTCCTCTCTCGAGTTTTTCAGGTGTTTGCAGGGGGAGAAGGCAGCTCTCACTGCAAAAGAGGGGCCACAGCAGCCCTGTGCATGCTCCCCTCGCCCATTCCAGCCTCCAGCCACGGAGGCAGTCCGGGTATGGAGCATCACTCCAACCCCCTTGAGGATCCCCCCAAACCTCTCCCACTCCTCCCATGTCCTTTCCTCCCCCCTCTCCTTTCTCTGGTTTATTTATAGAGCTTAGACGTGAATCCCGTAATCACTCACACTCAGGAATGGAAACATTAAGATCAAATCATATAAAATATAAAGTCAATGCATATGACGGCACAAATACATAAATCCAGCAGAACAAGGAACAGAAAATGCTTACAGTAAAAACAACGAGACAATCTGATAATTAAAAAGGGAGGGATCTGACAAGCCAGGGCCATGTGTGACAGCAAAGCCAGCCAGCACCCGCAGGAAGGCAAAGCAGGAATTTTTACATCTAGGCTTAAAGCTCCCAGCCCAGCAGTACCAAACCTCTTCAGGTCAGAAAGCGTATAACCAGGAAAGGGACTGCAAACAGGGCACAGGGGTAACCAGGAGAACATTTTGGATCCTGCAACGTGAGGATCTGTTGACTTTTTAAGTATTGACTAAGCCAATGCCTTCTCCCATGTAACAGGGGATGGGTAGTGGGAAGCCATTTCCTTTGACAACAGGACAAGGCTTTCACTGCTGAGGTCAGGTGAAACAACAAGTTCGTAGTGCAGGCAACAGAAAAGGAAGAAAAACGTGTTTTATATGATTGTCACTGCAGGGATGAAGAACAGTATTCTGTCTGGCAGTGCCAGTGCTGACATTGAGACCACCCCCAGTCACCTTCCACCATTCCCCCCACCCACCCTCCCTCATTCACAGGTCACAAGCAGATTTTCCCCCACTACCAGGCATGCATGCTTCCCATGGGATGGGAGGAGCCAGCTGGGGCCCAACACATCCATCCCTGTGAGATGGCATCTTGGTGTGGCAGACCCAGCACCAGCATCTCCCACAGCAAAGAAATATGCAGCTGGATGAGATGGGAGGAGTGACTGGGGGCACAGGGGGATGCAGCATCTGTGCACAACCGAACTCCCCGCATGGCCCTGCTGCAGCCCTCCTTCCCCAGCCCCAGGGTCAAGGCTCAGAAAGGGCTGGTGGGGCAGGATGGGCGGCTGCTGGGTACCAGATGCACAATGAGACAGCAAAACAAGGTTCCCATTGCCTTATCTCCCAGGTATAAGGCCATCATTTCCATCCATCTTTACAGGATCAACTCTATTTGAAGCCAAAACCTCACTGTCTTCCCCAGGTCTCCACCATCCCACTGCACCCAGCTCCAGAGCTGCGCACCATCCTGCCTGCCCCAAATCCTCCGCTAATTGCCATCTAACATTTTTCCCTCGTTCTTCCTCTTGACTAGAGATTTGCCTCTTGTTTGTTTTGTTTTTTTTTTTTCCAAAGTCATCAAGCTGTCACCTCGGGGACACCTTGAACTCCGGAGCGGGGCAGGCTTTACGAGGTGAGGGCCAGGCAGCAGGAAGGTAAAGGCCTCAGCGGCACCTGTTAATCTCTTGGCTCACTCATCCCCATCACAGACATACCGTAAAAATGATATAAGCATTTGATTCAGACGGCGCTGCAGAGGGAGTGGGGAAGAGCACGGGGCTGATTGATTTCCAGTATGACTGCTCTTTACCTCCAGGTATAAATACAACAGCAAAATCAATCGGAATAACATCATATCAGCTTTCTAATCTCTTCTGTTCACAAGACACGCTTTATACACTGCAGCGTTTCCTACAGCTTGTCTACAGGAGGTCCTGGCACCTTCACACCTCCCAACCCGCCGGTGTGCAGCCAATTCCTCACTCCCAGCCCCTCCAGTGGAAAGCTTCGGGATCTGCAGATCCAAACCACGGCTCTTCCCCTGCTCCATACGGGAGATGCGGAGATGTCTCCCAAAGCAATGCACCTCATCCACTTAAGAGCAGCGCTAACACGCACTTGCTGAGCCCTGGGTCATGTTAGCACTTGCTAAAAGGGAGATGCTGACTCACTCACCCCCTCTTCTCGAGTGGATGGCAGCTTGCTCAGGGTTGATGGGCATCCAGGCATGCTCAGATCTGCTGCCAAGCACACCGAGGGGGACAGTCCCACCAATGTGGGAGCACGAGCAAGGTGGCAGTGGCAACGTATGCCTTCCCCACACCATGAGGACCCCATGGCTGTATTCACCCAGGGGCTCGCATGTGGCACTGATGGCATTTCACCTTCTGAGCATCCAGCATCCAGGGGCTGAGAGACCCTACACAAACACCCAAGCCCGGAGCAGGGCTGTCTGCTCAGCACTCAGCAAACACATTTCCTTTCTGCATTTCCAATTTATCACCAGCCCAAGGCTTTTATCCTCTCTCCTGGCCCTCAGCCACTGCAGAGTGAGACTGTGACAACCTGATAAACACTTTCGCCAAACCCTTGCTCGGGTGAACATGTGAACGCAGCATGAGGCTGGAGAAAGGGCTGCCTGGCGAGGTGTCAAAGGGCCATCTTCTGCAAACTTCAGCTCAGCACTGAGGCGATGCTCTTCCTGCACCTCAAACCAGACCTTGGCTGAACAGCCGCAGATGGAGAGGAAAGCAGAGGTGGTTTAAGCTACGCCTCAGTCTTATCCCCAATTTAGCCAGCAAAGAACATGCACACAGTGTGCATTAATGCTGCGGCAACTGCGTCAACCTCAAGAACGTGGCCAGCATAGGGTGAAAGCTTTGGGATGTGGTATCTAACCTGCTCAGCATGGAGCTCCCTTAGCACAAGGGGTCCATCAGTGATGTCTCACTGAGGGGCTCCATTGGCAGCTCCACCACCAGCATGTCCAGTTCACTGCTGGATTGCTGACCTAAGCCAAGAGTGGGATGTTCCAGGAACCTGTGTCTGTGCCAGGAAATACCCAAAACAGTGAGAACCACTGAAGGTCTCAGAGGCAACAGCTGGAACCACTACTGCCCTCCTGCCTGAGGGTTTTGCTGGCCTTTGCTGAGACTGGTGCTCAATGCTGCTTAATAAACATCATCCATGGTGAGAAAGCCCTTCCAGCAGCAGCTCTGCAGTCCAAGCCAGGGCAGGAGCACATGTATCCCACCAGTCAGGACCATTGCATGCTGAGGGCAAGCGCTGGGCATGTTTCTCATTATCTTCTTGGCCGGGTCCACCAGTCACCTCTGTCCCCCTCCCACCGCTCCCCTTCCTATGCCGTGGCTGCTGCAAGATCAGTCTTGGGTCATCTTGATCTACTTGGAAAGCTTAGCCACCATGAAAGCAAACCGCTTGTCCTCTGGCTCCAATCTCTTACCGAAATTAGTGCCAATGGAAGTGTCACTATCAATTTCATAATGTTATTGGACAGACGTAAAACCAGGCCAAGTCCCATATTCCTGACAGGCCATCAAAGGGGTGAGGATTATGGGTAAGGAGACAGGCAGCCTTGGCAGGAAAAGCAAAGTCTCCAGATCAATTAGCCTGACGAGGCTATCTTCCAGCCACATCACTTCATGCTGACACCCAGCGCCTTCTCCCCAGAGCGCCGGCCGCCCCTGCGCCAAGAAGGTTATTTTCTCCAGCGGTTAACTGGAGCCTCTCTGAGCCCAGAAGCTGTGCGTCCCTTCTCCAAATATCTAATTTATAAGACTCCCAAGACATCGAGGGATTTTGCTGTCATTACAGGACATTAATTTTCAGGTCTTCTTATTTGGTTTAATATTCTGTCAAGATAAAAAAAATCACACGTTAAAATATAATAAAATAAATAAATGCCCTGCCTCTGCATTGCTCAGAGGTTTCAAATGGAAGGAGCGCTTAAAACGTAAAGTACCTGGCACGACACATGGTTTGCCTTTGCTCTGTGTTTTTTCTTCTGGGATTTTTTCAAGATCCTGCTTGGACCATGAAACTAAACTGGTCAGTACCACCATCTGGTTCTCATGCAGTAATTAATAGTGTTTGTAACTTTTCAAACAAAAAGAGTTTTCAGTTGTTGCTTTTTTGGTCAACTTTTGACCTTTTTGTTTTTAAATGCAATTTTTATGAAAACATCAAGCAGCCATCAAGGCTGCAAGCACCAATGGACTGGGTTTCACTTCCAGCAGACGCCTGCCTTGCATGCCCAGTCCCTCCCAGCAAGCGAGCGACTGCATTCGCTCAAGGTGTGAATTTGTAGACCCAAACTTAAAATCAGGCCCCTGATGTTTACTTCAGGCCAAAGATAAATCCTTACATGGTCAAAAATAATAAAAATTCTTGCAACCATAGTTTGGCTTAGTTCAGGCATGAAGGCAATGAAAATTTAAAACTTTTGCCTCTCAAAGTGGATTTTTCTTTTTTTTTTTTCCCTCCACAGCTCTCTTTGAGATGATTTCCAGCAGTGATATCAGCCTCTCAGATTTATTCTATCCCAAGATAAATAGTGTGTTGCTTACAGAATCAAAATGTATTTAACTTGCATAACGGTTTAAATCCTGAATGTTTCCACAATATTATGAGACTCTTCTGGAATATGAAGTCCACATCAGAAATATCCACAAATAAACAAATCCTTTTTCCTTCATGCTGAGCAATTGGGAGAGGAAGTGGGGCCAGGGTTTGGGTAGCCTTGGTTCTCCCCAGCCCATGATGCTCACATCAATAATGGCCCTGGAAGTGTCAAGCTTTGCTGCAATTGCAGGGATCAACATTTGCTAAAGGAAAAATCATTAAAGAATTGAGGTTTTGCAGGTTTTCAAGAGCCTGTTGTAGATTTATAGGTAGGGGGGAAGCCCTTGACATTCTCAAGGCAGAACTGATTGGAAACGGACCAATGCATTTTGAGTCAACTAATACCAACTGCAGCATCAACACGCTGATGTCATGCCTTACTCCAAAATTTATAGCCCTTGGTCATAAAGGTGGTGCTTTTGCTTAAAAGTCACACAAGTGGCTCCTAGAGAAAGGCTCCAAAATAACAGCTTTCTGGTAGCTGACAGCTCATTTGCAGTGAGTATCACTGTTCTAGGGTTCCCACCTGCCTTGCCAGGACCCTCATCAAGTTTGAGAGGGGTCCTGTGAACAGGGAGATAAAACAAGGTTGGGAGATGATGGCGGGGGGGGGGATAAAAGTGAGACAAGAAACAACTCCCCACTTGAAGAAATCGCTGCATTGCCAAGCCACCAGCCCAAACAACCCCTTTAATAAATTAGAGAGCTATTCATTGAAATGGCTTCCTCTGTCCCCACGCTGCCAGTTAATCTGTAATTCAGATAGATCAGTCAGAAGGCAAGAGTCCAGCATGTAAAATGATTAATTCCTCCAAGGCCTCAGGAAATTTCCCTCTCTAAACAGCGCAGCACACTCCCCTCCTCACCGGTGAGCTACAGGCATGGACGCAGCTCCCATCGGAGGTCAGCAAGGAACGTCGCTTGCGTTTCAATACAGGAGCTAGCAAATACATCGCCTGTCACTGCGTCACTAGGCTGGTAGTCCCAGGGTGAGAGCCCTGCCATAGCCCTTGCAAGAAGCTTGTCTTGCACCTCCCAGCACCCTCCTGCTCTGCAGGTCCTCCAGCGCCCAGCTAGAAATGCTCAGACACTTGCCACCTTGTCAGCCCAACACCAAAGATTTTCAAGACTAGAGTTTTTATGCAGCAAGAGTGTAAATTGTCAATTAAAGCAGGCTGGTCTGCAGAAATGCAGCATCTACTGATTCCAGTCAAGAAACAAGCAGCTGGTACCCAATGTGAGCATGGAGGTTGGGGCAGAGCACATCTCATATCCAAGCTGCCCCACAGGAATCTCCCTCGGTTCCACCTCTGTCCTTTACAACATCAGGAACTAACCGGGATGCTGGCCTCTGGCTGGAAGATACCAGTGAAGAAGCCATACGGAGCAGCTTCAGAAAAGAAACGAAGGGTGGGAGTTAACCAGATGGACATGCTGCAGTGGGTGTCCAGGGAACAGGGACAAGTCATATGAAACTCCACGTGAGACCAGAGGCACCTGAACATACTGCCAGCCCTGGAGGCTGCATAACCAAAACAAACATCTTCCTATAGCCAGGAGAGAGGCACAAAGAAGGGGAAAACCCTATTAAAAAGGACTCTTGAAAGGATGCAAGAGGCTGGACATCAAAACAGTTGCCCCAGGCATGGCTGGCACAAGCAATGGCCTGGCAATATGAAAGGACATTAAGGCAGGATCTCCAGGGTCTCTTTTTGATTCTGCTGGTTCTTGCAGCCTCAGTTGCCAGCTTTTAAAGCATGAAAGCGTAAAAGCCATCACCAGCCAAATCCCTGTCTCCATAGACATATTCCACATCCTACCCCCAAGCTACTTCATCAACATCCTGAAGGCAGGTGGGAGGGAAGCTGCCTCGCATTAGCCTGTGAGCCATGAGGGCAGAGGACAGATGACGCGTTCAGCATTTACCTCCGTGACTAAGCGCTGTCTCCCTGCCCCACACCCCATGCCCCCAAAACACACCCCTTGTTTGATGGCTTTATAGCTCGTGACAAGAGACACAACACCACATCCACGCTGGGAAGCCAGACCTGAAGACACACAGAGGTCGTGCAACTTCTCCATCTGCACTGTTGAGGGAGCAGGAAGGAGCAAGTGGGATAAACAGCATCCTCACCCACAGCATGGTGATGAGGAAAAAAAAAGGGAAGGGAAAAGGGAAGGGAAAAGGGAAGGGAAAAAGGAAGGGAAAAGGAAGGGAAAAGGAAGGGAAAAGGAAGGAAAAGGGAAGGGAAAAAGGAAGGGAAAAGGAAGGGAAAAGGAAGGGAAAAGGAAGGGAAAAGGAAGGAAAAAAGGAAGGAAAAAAGGAAGGGAAAGGGAAGGGAAAAGGGAAGGGAAAAGGGAAGGGAAAAGGGAAGGGAAAAGGGAAGGGAAAAGGGAAGGGAAAAGGGAAGGGAAAAAAGAAAAAAAAGAAAAAAAAGAAAAAAAAAAAAAGAAAAAAAAGAAAAAAGAAAACAAAGAAAACAAAAAGAAAACAAAAAGAAAACAAAAGAAAACAAAAAGAAAACAAAAGAAAACAAAAAGAAAACAAAAGAAAACAAAAGAAAACAAAAGAAAAAAAGAAAAGAAAAAAAAGAAAACAAAAGAAAAAGAAAAAAAAGAAAAAAAGAAAAAAAAAAAAAGAAAAAAAAAGGAAAAAGAAAAAAGAAAAAAAGAAAAAAAAGAAAAAAAAAGAAAAAAAAGAAAAAAAAAAAAAAAAAAAGAAAAAGAAAAAAAAGAAAAAAAAGAAAAAAAAAAAAAAGAAAAAAAAAGAAAAAAAAAAAAGAAAAAAAAAGAAAAAAAAAGAAAAAAAAAGCTTGCACAAGGCTAGTGCCTTTCTAGTTGGGAGTAGCGTGTGTCTGCTGCACATCAGGCCGAGTGCCCCTTGCACAAAGCCCAGTTCAGGCTGCCAGAGTATCCTGCAGCAGACCCTGCCAAACCCACTCCCAAATTCACCTGCCTGGAGGCACCCATGGGGCTGGTAGTGCCCTACAGACCACAGCTCCAGTGTGCAGGCAGCACAAGCACGTGACCGGAAAGCAGCAGCAGGCAGGGAGAGCTGCGATGGCAGAGGCACCTGGACCACAACCAAGCCCCTTTCTAGAAGCAGCTATCAAGACTCTGCAGACATAGTGGAATGAAGCCACTTTTCATCCTACCTCTCAAGGAAATCATCACTGCTGTTATGCACACACAATGATGTCTCCAGAGCCTTTTCACTGCATCTCCTTAGGGCTGAGTGGGTTGATAGAAATCTATTCACAGGGCTGATATCGCTTGGCTGGGCAGGGACACTGCCACCAACTCAGTAGCTGGGGAGGGACCACAAAATAAGACTGCTGATGGGGGAAGTCCTAGGCAATGCCAAGGCAGCATCCCCTGGGGGACCCGTCCCTATTCCTTTGACAGTATATCACAAAGGCCAGGCCAATTTCTCATCTTATTCTTCTAGAACTTCCTTTTAAAGAAAAACAAAATAATAATATAATGGTGTCTGCTTGTTTTCCCTTGGTTTTGTTCTCCCCCTCTAGATGAGACCACCACTCAGAGAAGGACGGCTGCACATGCACGCCAGCCACAGCAGGGCAACACAGAGCAACATACGGCTGTCTCGTCCCCAACACCCCCACTCTCCAGGTAGCCCTAAGCAATGCCAGGATCTGAGCACCAGGCAAATGAGAGCACAGGGACACAGCTTGGCCGTCAGTCTCTCAGACATCTTGCCAAGTCCGTGTCCGGAGCAGAGGGATGCAGGAAGCTCTTACTGTGGGACCCGTGAACTGCATTGCAGAGACCTCTCTGAGCTTCGCAGAGCCAGCTGGGGGCTGCTTTATTATATCTGCCATCTGCTTGTTTGCCTTGCAATCCTCTGCTCCTCCTGGCTACACTCAAAGACTCCTACCTGTTCTCCGAAAGCTTTGCTGGGTCTCAGTAAACAAACCACAGGCAGGGACGAGAGTTGGGAGGGGGAAGGCAGGGAACTGCAGGGGGCGGGGGGAGGAGAGAGAATCAAAATTTAATTAAAGACACTTTTGCTTCAGGGCCTCTGAAAATTACAAACTCATAAATCTCTTAGTAAATGCCCTGAGCGGTTGCTATGCCAGGCCACCTACCAGTCCCACCAGGAGGGCCATAAAGCATGAGCACACAGCTCACCGGCTCCCTCCCTCCACCCTACAACATCAGGCAACCTTGAGCAGCCTGTCAAGCCTGTGACAAGCGTTTCTGTAACCAGGAGCTATCAATCTGCAGCCCCATTAGTGGCATGGTGCAGGGAGCTGCTCGTTTCATTTGCTGCCATGGCACAATGAGAGGTGGGAGAAGGGTGGGATGCGGTGGGAGAAAAGTCATGGCAAGATGGGACTAGGAGACCCTCAAGACATTACTGGAAGCACCAAGTCCTTCCAAAGCATATTTTCTAATGGGAATGGCCAAATAACAGGCATAAACCAAGACCTGGATCCAGAGGGACTTCTGCTGGCCAGTGCCCACCTGAGGGCACTATAGAGAAAACTCCTAACTCCCTAATGAATCAGCCCAGTATTTTCTTCCTTGGCTGAATTAGACTTCACCAGGGGATGCATGCATGCTGTCCAGCCCAAATGTACTTCTTACAAGGAAGACACACAAAGATAGCAAGCAGCTTCTGCCTAACAGCAGCAAGAACAAGCTGTTTTACCACGTTCGTCGTTCAGCACGCAGCGAGGAACAGACTGAACGTCCAGCATGCGGGGGCGTTCCGTGGCTCTGCTATATTTAACAGCTCTCAGTATAGTCTCTGGTAGTGCTACGAAACAACACGTCTTTACCAAGAGCCTGACATAGGAAGGTTTGGAAATGGGGAATCTGGGTTATTTTTCACCCTTTACTCACAACCGGTCACAACTTTGAAGGTGGGAGGAGAATCTGTTCTCGGTAGCACGGTCAACTCTTGGCCCTTCTCTGCTAACAAGCAGGTGGTTGGTAAAGTGGTAATGAAATCTTGCTGGCTTTCCTTTGAAGTGGGCATCAGTGGGTGAGAATGGAAACTTTCTTGCACAAGAAGAGACTGGTACATAATAAATTCACTTGCTGAGCTATATCCTTGGCTAGATTGCAACCAGAAAAATAATAAAGAGGTTAAGAGAAGCTTTCAGAATCACTCAGCCCGCTGTGGGCTACACTTTAAACCATATCCGTTATTGACCCATCTAGTGACACCTATTTTCCAAGAGACTGAGTCAAGTGGGATAGACCAGTGTTAGTTATACCAGGAAGCCAGGGCAGATAAAGGAAAAAGTCATCTGCCAGAAAGGAGAAGACAGAACTGCTATGAAGAAGCATCATCCACACCAACTTTTGCCATTTCTAGAGCCAAGCTGAACACTCAAATCTTTCTAGGAAACCACAAAAAACTCTCATCCCTCCATTTAAGAAACTACTGCGCTTCTGCTTCAGGTCATGAGTAGAAGCATAAGAGCTGAAAACTGAGGCGGGAGTATCTGTAATAGGAAAGCTCTGTGACCCAGCCAGTTCTCCAGACCTTCCCAGCCAAATTCTCCAAAGCATGGTTTGAAACACCCAGGACAAATACAGACTATTTGAAACAAATTCTGAACAGCCTACAAAGAAAGGATGTCAACAGTCCACTCAGACTTTGTTTTGCATTTCTAGACCATCTGCTAAAGGATGAAACCCCACTAGGCAGAGGAGGCAGCACAACAGATGCCATTGCTTCCAGCGGGTACCCGAGTATTGGAGGGGCGCAGGCAGCCACCAAAGCTGGTTTCCCCACAGCTCAGCTCCCCTCATCTTGCTGGACCAAGAACCCACAGGAGCAAAACTGGAAGCAGGTCCAAGTCAGGCTGTTTTCATAAATGGATTTTCCTGACTTTATTAATCTCTCTCTTCCAGGGCTGCTCTCCAAATTGGAGAGCCTGGAAAGCTACAGAGTATGGAGACCAGAAATTAAGCCTTCCTGAGAAAAAGTAGCAGCTCACCATGCAAATGACTGCTCTGGCAGGAGCATCAGTGAAGGGGACAAACTGTTCAGAGCAGGATCAGGGCAATATAACTAGTGTGCATCTTTCCTATTCTACAAGAGCATTCTGATATCATCCATGTCTAGGAATTGTGCACTTATCTGACTACATAACTATCCACAGTGTCTAAGTATTTATCCACAGCACTTACTTAACCAAGCAGTGTCTCCTTATTCTATTTATCTTTCCATAGAGCTACAATTTTTCTCTCTATTTTAAGACAACAGCATTTCTTTTTTTCCCCAGAATTCCCAAAGTAGGGCAGTTCCCAGGGGATGTGGCTCCTTCCTCCTGTGTCCTCACTGCAATTCAGGAAGGATCACGTGGAGGTGGTGGGGTGGGATGGAGGGCAGGACAGCAGCGGCTGGGCGAAGGTGGGCAGGCAGGAGGACGCATCCCCGCATGCATGGGAGCGCACGTGACAGCAGGCAGGGTTCAAGCTTAGAAGTGTGGAATATGCTGCCACAGGGTATTTCTTTCTCGCTGTAAGCCGGGATGGCAGCTGACCCAGCTTTCTCCTTCTACCTGCCTAGTCGAATCTCCCTCTTTCCATGGCACTTCTACATGTAGAAGCGCACCAGCCTGGCAATGCTCTGCTCTTGCTCACACTTGGATAACTTTGCTGGGGACAACCATGTGTGGTACCTCTCAAGGTTGAGCCCCTGTTTTCCCTACAGGCATGCTTGCAGCTCATATCCTCACACCTTGAGCGGGCAGCAAGGGCAGACCCTTACAGGGTCAGCAGCAGAGACCAGCCCCCTCACCAGCACGAGCAACAAGCACCCTCAGACCCCATAGACAAGGGAGGTGGTGCTCAGCTCTGCATCCCCCACACTCCTTTACCTGTGGCATTGCCTTCTGCTTTATCCTTCTCTTTTTTCCCCTTGAAGAGTGAAAAAGGCAAACAAGAGCTTATAAATTATCAATTCTTGATTGATTTTGCTGAGAAAAGCACATAAAACAATCGCACAACAGAAGAGAAGAATAATTTAGCATTTCAAGCAGGGAAAGCTGATGCTGCTGAGACAGCTCTATGCAAGCAGAGCACTCCTGAGCTTCCCAGCAGGATCTCCCCGCTCCAGCCTCTTCCTCCTGCCCTTTGAAAACACACAAGCAAAACCATAACCTTTTCTAGCAGCTGCCTTAAAACACAGAAACCTGTATTTACATTAGCAGGGCAATCCCCTTCCAGCCCAATTATCTGATGGTGCACACACGTGAACGCAGCTCCATGCACACAGGCTTCCACTGAGAAGATGCTGTGGAGTGATGGTTCAGGACTGACACACAGCCTGGGAGTTTACCTGCAGCAGAGCAAGACTTCTGCATAAAAGACTACAATTTGCACCCCAAAAGCTGCATCACAAGCTAGGCGAGGCTATTAAGAGCGTGTCTGTTAAATCAGTCTGCCTCAACAACTTGCCGCTGCGAATGGTTCACGCAACCGCGGTTCTCCCATTCACACGTAGCTGCGTACCAGCAGATAGTTTGGAGCTATTTTCCATCTGTGGACTCCTGAAATAAAAAAGTTCTGCCAAGCGTTCACAGCTCTCCAGCGTCAGGTGCAAACTTTCTTTGCTGAGTCTATGTGGGAAATGACAGTTTTTTCCCCAAAAAACTAGCGATAGCAGCACCCCACTGCCGGCTAAAAGTCTGCACGTGTCATGGGTCAACCATTTCATCAGGACTACAAACGACACCATACAATGTTTCTTATCCATACATGCATCTTTTAGGTTATGTTTATGGAATTAGTATGATATTGTAGCTAAAATGCTTTCTAAGGTAGCTGATAAAACCAACCAGAGATCAGAGAAAACAAAGTTACTGCCTGTGTCTTAAGCCAGCCAGCCAGCCACCACACACTGTTACAGTGGCAATAGTGTTGCTTTTTGATACGTTTTGGGGTTATTTAGACAGATTCACTTCTTCCCATCCCTTCTGTTCTGTAGCTTTTGGCCACAAGAGCTAAACAGACATACAAGTCCAGTAGCTGGATTCTGGATGTAGGGCAATATTATTTGGTCAGCAGTGAAGACGTTTGTGCATGTGTATCTCAGCACTGGATTTCAAACTATCTGGGGTCTTTCCTTGGGTTTAATTCTGAAGAAAAGAGCATTTTCCATGTTGTCTAAACCTGGCTTACTTCTTCTTCTGCCTTTTACACAGAGCAGTTTCATTTTTGACCACACAGCAAAAAAGAAAAAGGATATATATATTATTTAGAAATAAATAAAGATGCTGAAAGAGGTGGCGGCTCATGGATGGGAAATTGTATTCCTTCACTGCTGCAGTAATGATGTGATTAGGATCCAATCCTACCACATCCTTCACGCACTAAGTCATCTTTACAGAGTCGCAGTCGCCTGAGGGCGAGGGATGGAGGGAGGGGGGCATGTGGGAGGCTCTGGTACAATGCGGTACCGAAAGGATTGTGCATTCGCCCTCTGGTCACCTTACAAAATGAGACATTTCCTTGGGCACCTTTTCTGGGGATTTTAGCAGTTTTTTTAAAACTACAGTTTCATCCCACCATAATAATTTATGTGTGCATTTGGATCCTCTGCATGAGCTGGAAATCGGTCTGTAATTTCCCCCTCTCCCCCAGACTTACCACCTTCCTTGCAAATCTGCCTTTCATCTCTCTCTCTCTCTCTTGCTCTGGTTTCCAAGCTGCGTAGGAAACCAAAGAAGTGTGCCAGCGCTGCTCCACCAAGCCCTATTCCAGCTGCTTCTGGCTAGGATTTTCAGGATATAGTCAGAATATCCAAGTTTTTCCTTTTTCCACTTTTCAGAAGTTCATTTCCTCTGATCCAGACGACACTCTCAGCCCAGACAAACTGCTGGGAAACTTCCCACCTTTAGCTGCCCTCCTCCAGGCTTCACACTTGCCATGATCTAGTACAGGCTCCCCTCTAAAGCAATCCAAAACCCAGCTAAGCTCCACATGCAGTAATGCCTGCACACGTGTGCCAAGCCCGGAATGAGCCATGGTACAAGGTCCAAAGATGTGACCCCAGAGCTACTTGATCATCCTCCAGGAATGACAGATGGACAGAGCATCAGTTCCCTGCCAGCCTGCGGGAACCAGCCCTGTCCTGGGAGGTTCTGACCATGACAGAAGTGCTGTACCTCCAAAGGGCTCAGCAACCCGCTCTGGACTCAGGATGTGATCCATCACATCTACCGGAGTGATGCCGAGGTGCCTAATGGGTTTAGAAGAGGCTCCACAGATTTTCAACAGCAGCATGTCCACAGGCACAACCTGCAATCCTACACTGACCTATACCCATACAGCTGCCCCACAAATATCTCCTCGCCCAGTCCGACACACAGCAGATACCACAGACGTCAGGAGAAAAGAGTCTCCTCTCCTCGTGCAGTTAGGAACATCTCCCATCCACAGACACGGTGTGTGACTTTTTGATGCAATGCTGTTATTGCTCCTGGTATGCACGTTCCCTTCACCACTACAAAAAATAAATCCCGGGGATGTAAGGACAGGGGAGGTAGAGCAAAGGAGATCAAAGATTCCAATTTAGTCTCCCTCGTTCCTTGTAGAAATTGGAGATTGGTCAGCAGCAAAGCACTAATAATAGAGATTAAAAGGCAAATAAAGGGATTTTTTTTCCTAATGAAAGACACAATTAACCTGTAAAAATCACACACACAGGACCCTGCCTTGTTGACACACAAAAGGAAGCTTCTGCTGATCTCTGACACAAGAACGAATCACTGCCCCTGCCATAGTAGCACCTTCGGTACCCAGAAACCAGGGAGATTTGCAGGGTCTGTAGGTGCCCTTTGCTTCCACTACAAATGGGTGACAAGAGGGACAGGAAGGCTTGAAGCCTGGGTCAGCTGCAGAGCCAGGGGCACAGCTCAGGTTCCCCTAATCCCCCACTGCCCGCATATGCTTGGACACGGGACTTCCCTGGCCAGAAACCTCAGCCACGCACAGCTCCAGTGCTGCCAACTCCCAGGGATACGAGCTACCAGGAGGACTCCATCCCTTCCTCACCCCATCCTGCAAGGGCAGAAATATCACCACACAAGTTCAGAAATAGTCAAAATGGACCTTTAATCTGTCCCTGCAGTTCAGGAGCCAGGATATTGGACCAAAGGGAACTCCAGGCTGGTTTGCAGACTTATGCGCATCCAAGCTAACATGGCAGAGCACGGCTGTAATTTCTCATACGCCACCTAGTACACAGCTCACACAGCCAAAATGAGTATTTTTTTATAGGCAGTGACATAGAGGAAAGAAGCTAAAGACCAATTCAAATACCACGACCGTAGTGTCACAGAGCAGGGGAGAGCGGGGCAGGGCTGCACAGGGCTATCACAGCAGAGGCTGCAGGCTGGGAACTGTATCGGCTCCAAAAACCCCCAAGAGCTGCTTGTGTTGTCCGTCAACACAGAAATAAATCATTGCCTGTGCCTCTATCCACACACCATCTTTCTTATTTTCTTCCACTCGGCAGTTCAAACTCAGCCAAATTCATTAGTTTAGGTCACGTTTATGGATGACACACGCTGTACAGCCAAGAAACAAAAAGCAAGCTTGGCTCTTGGGTGCAAACTATTCTCACTGTGTCCATTGCAACTGAGGTCACAAGAAAAACAAATTCACTAGGACTTAGCTGGTGCATACTACAGCTTTGTTTCCAACCACAAAATGTTCCTCAAAAACAATGGCCAAGAAAGTGCTGTTGCTCTTTAATCGTTACGTTTCCCAAGGGTATGCATTGGGTTATTGAGTGTAGGGAAGAGGGGGAAAGCTTTCATTCCTGTTTGGGGATTCATTTGGCTGCATTTCTTTTCTCATCATAACTTATATTTTTGCTTATATTTTATTAAAGCATCTAGAGGCCTTTGGGAATGGATGCCCAGGAATAAAAAAAAAAAATTTTAATTAAATTTAAAAACCCCAGCAGGATGAGGATTGCTGCATTCTGCACATGGATTTTGTCCAGACTTAAGACAAGGCTCAGCCTGATCACCCCACTCACTCTGACCCCATCACCTTCACCTGTGCTGCTGGCCATCTGCAGATTGCTGTCCCCACTCACCCACTGCCCCTCTCCTCCAGAGATGGTGGCTCCTGTTGTCCCCACACCTCTCAGACCTGCCCCATGGCACCAGTCTGAGCAGTGAGACAGCGTGAGCCCTCACACCTGGCTCAACCCGCTGTGCCGGCAGCATCTTGTGCTCATGCATACATCAAAAGCTGCTTTATGAGTTCAGATGCTCCTTTTAACAAAGCAATGGGAAAAAAACCCTCTCATGATGCTGAGCACAGCTGAACACAGCTCCCTCCTCCTGCCCCCTTTGCAAATTACTGGGATATTGTCACTAATTATCAGGCTCAACAAGTCAAATCGTGCGATTTTCTACAGACACGCTGGAGAACCAACGGGAAAAGGGGGGCTCGGTGCAAGGAGGAGAGGGGAACGTAGAGGAGCCCTTCGGGCAGGGTGCCGTGGGACAGCCCCATGGGTGCCGGGTCCCAGCACAGGAGGGGGTCCCACTGGCAGCATTGCTGTGTTTGCGTTTCAGAGTGTTTGCTTTTTTATTTTTTGCCCGATGTTTACTTCAAGCATCGCACTCTGAGGGCTTATAAAGAGGATTAAGTGGTAAGGAGGTCTCACAGAGTTAGGAGGAATTAATCAAGTGGTAATCAGAAAGGAAATTAATCTGAAGAGTTAATTAATCAGCCAAGGCAGGGAGATTGCAGCCAGTCGTCCCTATCACGCCTTCCAGGTTTCTATTTCATGCACCGGCACGGCAGCAGGGAAGGGAGAAGGTGGTCCAGGGTTGGGGTGGGGGGGGGGATGCTCAGCCACCCCTCCACACTTTCTAAGGAGACAGCAGAAGCCCAACAAGGCCAGAATGTTTCCATACCCCCCCATCCTACTGCGCAGGCACCTTGGTGAGGACAACTCTACCTAAGCACCACAGGGCGAGCACTCACTGTCTGCTCCCCTCAGCCCAGCTCAAAAGCTTCCAAAGGCTGAGGCATCCATTTCAGAGACTCTTCCATGTTCCTCTTACCTCTTTCCTTTGCAAAAAGGATCTAGATATGCATCCCACAGGTTTTTGATCGCTTAATTTATTCTATATACCCCATCTTCTCCTTCCAGCATATTAAATAGTCTTTTTACTTCTCCATTGTTCAACTCTTGTAAATACACACCGCTGGGGATCCCTTCCCCTTCACTCTGGTCTAGCTGCTTTTTATATATTTAGCTTTTCTTTTTCTTAATCTTTTCTTACAATACATTCCCTGCAGAACCTTAATCATTTTAGTTGCTCTTCTCTGAATTTCTTCCAAAAGGCATCAGGCAGAATGTTTTGTACATTTGCTCTCGTCCCTTCTGGACTGCATTTTGACTAATGCCTGTTTCCCTTGGGATGAGACATACCACACACAGGCTGCCTGACTGGGGGTGCTCAACCTTCCTTACAGCCTGAAGCACATGGGGAAGGAAAACTCCCCAATTCACAGCGGCTGCAACACGACACATCTTTGAACTTACAAAGCACAGGCCAGTTTGCAAAGACATCTGAAATCTCATTAACTTCACCATTATTATTAGACTCTTTTTATGCACAGAGTAGACATTTTAATTGCCTGGATGGAGAGAGCAGCTTCTATTGTGTGTTTTATAGACTGCAAGCAAAGACTCATTTCTACGTGCTGCCTTCAATCTGCCGAGCCCAGGGTGTGAGGGGTTATCCAGCAGCCCCAAACCAGCTCCTTCAAAGACCCTTCTTCAGAAGGCAGCAGGGCCTGTCCCTCCATGTGGTCACCTCGTGATCATAGAGAGGTGTTTACTGGGGTTGCTGCCTTCTGTGAGATGACAGCTCACACCCAAGCCATCTCAGCTCAGGCAGGGTGCATTATCCTACAAAACGACGGTGTTTTCCCCAGCATCAGCAGCCCAGGTACATGCCATGGTGGTTAGCAAAACAGCAGACAGACCGAGCTTCATCTCGCTGAACCAGGGCCACCTCTGCGGTTAAGGGGGAGGAAGACATCTCCATCTGCCACATCTTGGCAGCACAGGCAAAATGACCTGTATGGTGCAGGTGGTACCACTGCCAGAGGATTCGGGGCATGAGCAAAGCACGCTTTACAATAGACCATCAGCACTAAACATCATATTAGATACATCTAATATCCATTCTCCCATCCAAACCGTGTCAAAATAAAAGAAAAAATCTGCATTTCACAAGAAAGGACCTGTGGAGCTGAGAGCTGGCCAGGGGGGTTGTGGTATGCAGACGTGATGAACAACTGGAGATAAAGCAGCTGCAGTGTGGATGCCTGGTAAGGACAAGCTGGCCGCTCTCAAGCGATGCTCTCCATCAGCAGAAGGTGTCATAAAGTAGCTCAAAGGAAACCACATGCACTCCACAGCTTCAATAGCCATGTAAGCCCTTAAAGCATTGTTCTCATCCCATTCCCTTCACACCAGTTTTATTTTCAAGGAAGACTGGGAAGGGCTCCCTTCTCTCCTTGAGCACCCTCACAAGAAAGCTCCCACATTCCCAAGGCTGTCCCTCCCCCTAAACCATGACCTTGTCTTTTTCCTTTTGATATATAAAGGCCATTTGCACACACCCTCTAGAAAGAAAAGTGACCTCAGAAAAAATGGGAAAAGGCAAAAAACTAATGTTATTGCCTAAAACAAAGATAGGCTCTGCAGAGCCCAGAGGGAAGGGTGAGCTCCCCCTGACACACACACGTTTCTGGATGTCCTGACCCAGAGAAGCAGCTCCCCATGGATGCTTTTGTACAGGGAAAACCCTGCTCTTCTCCTACCCCCACTACACTGCCTGTCTGTAAACTGCTGGATCCATTTCATTATAACTCACTTCTACTGTGACTACCGATTATAAAAAAATGATTTCAATAATGTATAGCCTGCCCAGCACCACAGCACTCCGACCACCAACAGGTATCCAAAATGCTGGTTCTGATCTGGAAATCTCTCCATTTAGAGCCAGGGCCTCGGATACCTCAGCAATCAATGCGTCTCGGTGTGGTACCCCAAGAGTGAGATAAAAGAGATACTGCTGCTCTTCTCCACGCTAATAATGCCACAAAGACAGCACATTAGCAGGCAGCAGCTCCTTCCTTTGAAATCTCCCTCCCTTCCTGGCTCCAACAGAGACTAAGGAGTAAAGATCCGATCCCTGGGGGGGTTGCCACTGGGTACTGACTTTTAGGGGTGCAAAGCTTTTTATTGTGGCTTTTCAGATGGCAGTTCAAAGGAGAAGGCATTAACCCCTTGCAGAGCATCTGAACCCACTGCAGGAGGGATCCCACAGCATCGCCTGCAACACATCCCTGGGTCATAAAGAGCTGGAGATGAATAGATAAAACACTCCAGGATAACCTGAAAGAATAAACACCGTGTACATACACACAAATATGTAAGCTTGGATATAAATATGCGCAGATAAACGCACACCCTCTCAGATGATTCTATCAAATGCATTACTCCCCGAATCCCTGCAGAGCAGCACACCATCTCCAAGGTCATATTAGCATGGACATAATGTAATCCCATTACCCAGACTCCTTCTCCCTCTCTTAGTTTCTATGTTAATGTTTGCTCTCAATTTTAAACACCAGCCATGTATCTTGTGGCCCAGCCTGGGACCGCTTTGCTCAAGTTGCAGTAAACACATGGCTTAATTCACTCATTCTCCAGTTAAAAAAAAAAGCAAGCTTTTCCTGCATGAAATCCACACGTCCGCCTGCCCGATGATTGACACAGGGCATGCTGAAAGCTGCCGTAACTAACTCGGGCTCGGGGAAAAAACAGAGCATGCAGGGCAGTAAGCGGAAAATCCATCCGTACTGCTCTTGTCAGGAGAAAAATATCCAAGTGGCACGTAACTCAGCTGCGAACAGCGAACCGCGTGAGCCTCCTCAGTGCTGGGGATGCAGCTCAGTGCTTGTGCTAAAGGGTATTTGCTAATTCCCCAGGCGAGGGACGGGGTCATAAAGAGGAAAGCTGGAGCAAGCGCTTAACACCTGGGGGGAAGCACAGAGGGAGGGTGAAGCAGCCAGCAAGGCAAGCTCCTGAGAGAGAGGATGGAAGACAGGCAGGGGCCACCAGAGCTACTCTGCCCCATGGCCAGCAATACTGGTCCACACAAGCCCTCTGCCAGCTCCTCCAGGGAGTTTGAACTTCAGAGCAGAGAAATCTTGAGAGAGTTGGCCCCTCAGGGTCACAGCACACAAAACCTCTTGGAAATGTGTCTCCAATTCTCCGGTCCAAGCCCTAAATGCCGCCATGCTGGACACTGTCCTCCCTCTACTCTCCCAAAACTTTCCTAACCCCTCTACGAATCTTCCCGAAGTTCAGGCCATTGCTCTTTGCCCATTCACCTTTGGAAAACATCTCTAATCTCCATTTTTTTCCACTTGTTGCCTGCAAAAGGCTGTGATAATGTAAAGCTCCTTCACACCTCATCTCTTCTAGCTGACACGGTAACAAAAAAGTTCAATAATAACAATCTCCTACAAAAAGCACAGCAAAAGAGCACGGGAAGCACTTCTCATGAGCAGATGCCAGAGAGGTCTGCCAGGAACATGCAACTCCAAAGACACTGAGCATAGGGTTAGACTTCTCCCAAAACCCCCACATGCCACTTTGTGGCAAGCCCACGCTGAACGAGGGCCATGAGAGTAGTCAACACGCACACCCGCTCTTTGAGAAAGATGCTCACAACAGCAGTTCAGGATGCTTTTACCCTAAGTGTGCACCAGAAGCTTTCTTCTTTGGGTCTCCCAGCCTTCAACCAAGCCTGATGGATGTCCCTGAGGCTCACTCTGCAGTCAGTGGTGAGACACACACAGCTCCAAATGCTTCTGCATCTGCCTAATGAGGAACCCACCCCTCCTGGATGCCATGGAGGAAGTCTGCAGTGATTAGTCTCATTAAGCCTCTGCAAAAGCTACTCCAACATCAGACTGATGAACTATCCAAGGCAGACTTGTTAGCAGAGGGTAAATGAAAACCCAGCCTTGGTATTTTAACAGTCTACAAGGCATCGTTTCTGCTTGGATGGCCCTTAACCCTTGCATGATCTGGATGGCTCATTTGGCTGCCAGTCACAGCAGGGAGCCCATCTCTGTCCCTGAGCCCATCTCTCTCTGTCCCAGTCTTCTCATCAAGACAATCAAGATTCAATCACCAACTTTTTGTCTCCTACACCACTAACCAAAATGGGAAATGCTTGCTGCTCCCTCCTCCCTCCAGCCTCCTCCTGCCTTCCCCATTCGCACCCCAAAAAAAGATGCAAGCACTGCCCTCCCTCCCTCTCCACCACTCAAGACATGCCAGTACACTTAGGAAATCATTAGCACAAATTCCAGCCAAGACTATTTATCCTTAAAGAGCCTGCCTGACAGCAAACCTCCCTCCATCCGATTCCAGGCTCCGCAGCTCAGTGTGGATAAACAGGCACTTACGGCCAGCTACTAACAACTTCATAAAGCATCTCCCTACATTTAGTCCCCCACGATGCCTGTACGCACACATAAGCTTGTGCTCCACACGCACAAGGCGCTCAGAGAGTTTCCTCCTTCCCTACCTGCTTTGGTAAGGGTGACATGAAGCATTAGGCTGGCAAATAAGGGTCTGGGCTGCTGCATCGCCTCTCCCTCATCCTTCTACATCCTCATTTCTTCTCATCTTCCAGCTGCAAACCTCACAACACCTTTGCACATTGTAAAGCATCATGCTCTCCAAAACACGCTGTAGACAGCAATGGTGCAGGGGCCATAAAGTTTTCTGAAGACACGTGTGCCACAGAAGAGAGCTTGGAGATCCCGAAGCACTTGGGGCTTTGTATATATGTGCCAGCTTAGCACTGATATCTGAAAGTAAAATACTCTGAAATGGCTCCTGGGAAAAGCTTTCAAGTGCTAGGATCAAGACCGAAGCGTTCTCTGCTAAGAACGGAGGATGTTAGAGGACCTTTAAGTTATCATGAATTTGCACAAAAGCCTGATGGCTTTGAGAACCACACATAGGTAAAAACCAACCAAACAAAAAATCTAAGCGTAAAGCCTGATCCAGTGAAAACATATAGATTTTTGCTATTGGTTGGAAGTCAGGATTTATCCTCAAGGCCCAGTTTCAGGCAGCACGTTGCCTCCCTGCCTGCATCCAGGAGGTTTTCGAAAGGCCAGTATCAAAGCGGGTTGCTGTACCACGGGTCAGCAGAGCAACTAGGAAACTGAACTAAGGTGCCTTTTGCAAAAAGAGAGCTTACACAGCTTTCTTCAAACTGTCTACTAGCAGGTAAAATAAATGCCAGTTCTGGTCTCATCCAAATAACAACAACAAAAAAAAGAGGCATCTGGCAGGCATTCAAAGGCCCAGTAGCACGTGTTAGTAAAAGACTCAATCAATAAAATCTAATAGCACCTCTCCTCTTTTAACAAAAAAGCAAAACCTCATTCCTTTTTGGCAGATTAACCAAAAGCCTGCCCACATGACTAGTCCCAAAGCCACAGGCTAAAACCCCAGCAAAGCTCTGGCAGGAGGGCACCCAAGTGAGACATCCCTTGCTGAAGCATCCTTAAACCCAATACAGCCTTTAGCTTCTCCGTTGGGATGCGCTTAAGAGGAAGTGACTTATTTTGGTGTGACCTGATCACAGCGAGTTCAGCAGAACTTAAATCAATGCCTTTACCTGTACATATCAACAGGTAGGAAGGTGCCCTACTTTACCCTTACAACTTAAATTTTAATATGCCAAGGTGGAATGTGTGCTTTGCTGATGAGGGGTTTTGGCACACGCTGACATCCCACTAACTCCAATAACATGATAAAAGACAGTGGCAGCCAAGAAGCATTACTTGAAATCTTTAAGCAGAAAGAATAAGCCCAAATCACTCCTAAATACACCAGTAGCATAATAAACTTAGATAGAAGAGAAACATAGTGAATACCATATGTTTTCTTATTAAGAACTAAATTACAATGTACGAAAGGGGAGAAAAATCTAAAATCCTGCTGTCCTGCAGCAGCAGAGTGGAAGGGGATTTCTGCAGACACCCAGAAGTGAAATCAGGCTGTATCTAACTTCAATTTCTATCACGACACTTTAGATGAAGGGAGATTGAGAGCAAACAGGAGATAGAAGAATTAATACTCTTTAAAAAGACAAAATGAAATAGTAGTAAAAACAGCTAAGCAAAGTCCTACTGAATAATTCAGCAATATTTCCTCTCCCAGTCCCACGACAAGGGGACAGACCTGTAGCAGTCTACAGCAGGATACGCAGCAAAAACACTCAGCAGCCCAAAAGGCATGAAGTCTCATTACCAGATGCTGCTATCAATTTAATTCCGAGCAGAGAAACTTGTTAAGAAGGCAGACATACTGTAAATCTGTAAAGACGTTTCCCTTTATGTACACGTATATGCACACATATGCACACAACTTCCATTTGTTCTCCCGGCTGATGTGCAGAAGAAATGAATAAGCTTAACTTTGAATTTATAGTAAAAAATCAGAGGAAATATTAAGAAAAAAAATATTTAAGAGCCTAAATGACAGTGGAATCGAGAGGATGAAGCAGTTGGTCTATAAAAACAAATCACGCTGAACTACCTCCACTGTCTTATTTTCCCCTGATTGAATTACAAAATTAGTCAATGAAGGCTGTAATATATTTGGGCTTCGTAAAATATTCGATAGTGTCTCAGAAAAAACTCCCTTGAAAACTCAGTTCAAACTGGCTTGGATATGAGCACTGTCATACAACAGTATTAATAACAACAGTAAATTTGATTTACGTGGCTCTTCCTTGCTAGCGCCAGTCTGGGTGGCACAAATATGGCAAAGCTTTAAGCCAGAGAGGTTCGCCACAGGGACTGGTGTTAAGGTTGGGTTTATCTAACACCTTTATTAATTATTTGGAAATCAAACAAACCCACTGAGTTAGCTAAGCTGTTGATATGTGTCTGTTTAGGGGGCGGGGCGGGACTGTAACAATTACAAAAGCCACCACTAATATGGTGGCTCAATGACTAAGCAGAGCTGGTTCCTTCTCACCAGCTCCACGACCTTCTCAAAGTGAAACAGCACCGAAGGCACAAAGTCCAGGGGCAGCGCATCCCTTAGCCAGCAAACATGGGCAAGAAGTAAGAAAACCAAGATGCAAACTTCAAAAACGTTAAAGAAAAACAAGTTTTGGAGGTGAATCACCAATTTAGTGGCAGAAACCTGGAAAACAGCTAATGTCCAAATGGGCTGGTGGTGACAGCAGGCTGAAACGGGTTATGAGCCTGTGAGGGAGCAGGACTGTACCCTGCACAGCGAGGAGACGTCCCCAGCGAGTGCTGGGTCACCAACCTGGTGTAACCCCCAAGCCCTGCTGGGCACAGGGTCAGGAGCCAAGAAAACTCAGAAAAGGGCAACAACAAAAAAAAAAATACAATGATGATGCTGGAAGGAGTGAGATGGGAATTAAAGAGGGTTTGTATCCACACCCTTGCTTAGTGCTGTGGGAAGAGCCAGCTGCAACGACCCCAGGGACAACCAGCGATGCTGAAGCCAGAGGGATGGAAGTGTAAAAGCATGTAATGAATTAATTTAAATAAACAGAGCCTGTGAGTAGTCTCCAGGGCAGCAAACCGCCCTTGCCCCTGGGTCCAGCCCCAGAGGGCCTTTGGTGACCCTCACAGAGCGGCACATGCCCGTGCAGTGGGGACCCTGCCCGTCACACGTCCTCCTTACAGCTTTCAGCAGCCAGCTCCCAGTGTTACACCCCACCAGTGGAAGGGGTGCCTGAGCTGCCCTGCTGCACCAGAGCCCCCTCACTGGCTACTCAGCCCTGCTGCACCATCCCACTGCTGTGGCACAGGGAGGAACATGGGAATTTCCCAAAAACCCAACTGGAAAAAGAGTCAGAGAAACCGGTAAGGATAAATATTGATCCTAGACCACTGTTACCCTAAAATTATGGGGTTTTCTTTCCTTTTTTATAATATCAGACATCTCTCCCCTTCATAAAAAATATAAGATAGCTTAATAGGTAAGATCATGCTAATTATTACCCCCAAGATCAATCAGAAAAAGAGCACATCATGTTATGAGCACTTTAGATGAAGACATGCTTTGCTTATTTGCACGAATCGTGCACCTGCTGATTGTGGGAAACTCCAGCTCTATTTTCCTCTTCCCAAAGCAAGACTGAAGCAGAAGCCCAGTGGAAGCACCGCAGCCCCTGGGCTGGATCCAGGAGCATCCCTGGATGCCATGAGAGGGTGCTGAGGGGCTCCTGAGCAAGGGGCAACCAGACTCGGCCGGCAGCTCTTACAGAGCCCCGCAACCTGGGAGGAGAAGAAGCAGAAATCAGCCCATCAGACGGACACAGGCTCCGCATCCACAATCTGCAGCTCTGCTCTGCATAGCAAGAAACACATCTCAGCCCAAGGGCAGCAGCAGCTTTATCTGCCTCCCCGAGTGCCGGCTCCTCTTAGCGTAATGATTATTAAGCCTTGTCAGCAGATATGAAACCAACGGACGCAGTTCCACAAGCAAGTGCTTCGAAAGCCGCTGAGACGCCCCTGCTCACAGGTTTTTGTTATCCATCTGGAAAATTGCGGATGTCACAAGAGCTTTTAGAGCATCAAAGATGAAATCGTCTTGTCAGCAACAAAAGGGCCAGTTCTCCCCTGCCCCGATCCCAGCAGCTGTCTCAGTGCCGCAGGCTTCTGCACGAGTAGCCGGAGTTGCATCAGGACATCGATGCCGCCAGCGCTGGGGAGCCCCGCCGGCACGCTGCCCGTCCCAGAGCTACCGCAGCGCTGGTGTCTCAGCCCATGCCACGTGAATCTTACTCTGAAGTAAAACCAGGGTGAAGGAAAGCAATATTTTTCCCTTCACACTAATTCACAGCCTCTTGTCTGACTCTTGACTGCGTTAAGCTACGGAGAACTTGCTGTTTGCTGGGGAGGATGAACCATGCCCTGCGACAGAGAGAAGATGGAGATGCAGGTTCACTGACACCAGCTCCTCCTATAGCTGGTTCAGGTGGAATGAGAAGCAAGCCAAAACAGTTTTTAATCCAAAATCAAAGCAGACTCACCCATTTTCTCTGCTGTGATTGTATGTTTTCTACCTTTTGTGGTTTTTGAAGCTGCTGCACGGCTTTGGCTTCTGTGTCATCAAAGGCAGATGTGGCAAAACCACGTTGCCAAAGGCCATGCTTCTCAATGGCGCTCTGATCAAAAATGTCTTTTTCATTTTCTGTGGGGAAAACCTCTCACTGGTCACAGAGTGAGGTCTTTCAGCAAGATCAGAGCCTATCCAGCAGAGCCACAAAACCACCTAACACCAATTGTGTAGGATGCTGAGCTGCAGCGTAAGGGTCCTCATATGAAACAGCCCCTTCCAGAAGAGGCTGGTAACTCCTGCAGATGCTGGTCTGAGTTGAAGACAACAAAGAAAAACTTTTCTGCAGCCAGCAGGCTCCAGCAGATACAGGGAGCAAAGAGGCTGTGAGATACAGCCGTTGGCCATGAGCACCAGCTCCACAGTCTTCTCACACTGAAAGCCTGAGACAGAGGAGACATCCTTCAAACTGGCCTGAGTGTGGAGCAGAGCACATTGCAGGCTGATTGACTGGGCTGGGTAGTAAGTTTTTGTGGGTTTCACTGATCATCATTCCCATCATATACCGGTCCACTTGGTGCCCCTCCATGCACCCTGATGGCAGCAGTGCCTCATACACCAAGCCCAACGAGAGACCTCTGGCCAGTTTACGTGGCCACAGACAATGAGATCTCCTGGGTCCCTTTCCTGAACCACAAGCCAGGTTCAGGGCAACAGAGCACCCCATCCTCTATCCTCCTCCATTATCCAGAGCTGTGGCACCAACTGAAGACTGCTCTCCCAAATAGAAACTCCCAAATAGACCCTGGCCTTCAGACACAAAATATGAGAATCCGTATGTGATTTATTCTTACTATGCACAAAATACTACCAAAGCAGCTGTCTTGTGTACAGGCATTATGTTCTGGTCCATTGATTTTTAATAGCATAGTTGTAGATCAAAATGAGATGCCTGAGCATCACATGGGGTTCTGCACTGTTTCCACCTTCATCAACAGATGCTGAACACTGGTGCTGATGACAGAGTTTCTTGAGGCTGTCCAGAACACAGGCAGGCTTGTTATTGCAGAACAAGAAATAGAAGTTGGAGAGGGAACAAGCCCATTAGATCAACCGATGCTGCAATGCTCTCTACTGTCTGCTTCCTCAGTGCTTTCACCAGTCAAAACTTGAACAGCCCAAGTGACAGCCCCTATTCATTCCCTTCGGTGGTTATTCCACTGCCTCCAAATTTCTAGGGACTCCTTCAACCACATTCAGCCCAGGTTCAAAACCAAACTAGCACCATTCTCTTGCTTCTCTCCATTTGCCTTCACAGCTCCCAAATGCTTCCCTTGCCAGCCCCTGCCTTTTACATCACAGTTACTCATCCCTTGACCAAGAGCGAAGCTCTCCTGCTCCAGGGTTTAAGGACAGAGTGCCAGATCTCAGCATCCCTGGCTAAACACCGCATAAACAAACGACAATCCTACAGCAAGTCACGAGGAGGAAGAGGTGACGAACTCACCAGGGCCATCCTCCCAGAGGACCATTTATCAACATTAACAGTTGCAAAATCTTTTTCAAAGAATAATTGGACAACTGCAGTACAGACGAACTACAATTAAAATATTAAAGCCCTTTGCTTCTTCCCACACTGCCCTGCACCTTATTAAAGCCACATCAAAGTTGACACTTAGTTATCTGGTTGTTGGCTGCCTTCAGAGAGGCAAAGGAGAGTGCACAGGACGCAAGGCTTGTGGAGATGATATCTCTTCATCAGATTAGTCATATTGGTTAAAAAACAATTAGCCTATCCTGCTGCTGTATGTGGTATGTGTATATGGACAGAAACAGAATTATTCTGGCTCTGTGCTGTTAATCCAGCGTCTTTCACTAAAGCAAAGCCACCTAAAGACAGATAGACAGACACCATCAGACCAAGCAGGAAACACAGGTTGGAGCCACGGAGGCAAGGAGAAGGCAGGAGTGTCACTGTCACGGAGAGGAGTCCCCTGAGGATCAGCACCTTCTGCATGCTCCTTGGGGGAGGCTGCTCGGGGGGCTGAGCCTGGGCCATTTCACAACTACAGAAAAGATGTATGCAAGCAGTTGGATGAGGAAGTGGGATGACTTAGTTGCTTCTGAATGGCGAGTGGATGAAGGACACCTTCCTGGACCCTGCGGTGCAGGGGAAGCAACTGTAGCTCGTTCTCACCCTCTCCCTCCTCAAGGTTGCGCCCACCACATATGCAAAGGTAGAAGCCAGCACGGTGCCACAAGCAGCAGGGTCCCCAGCGCTGCCACTTGTTATAATGCTTTGCTTGTGGAAAAGCCAATGCTCTGAGCCTGGAACAGGAACAGCTTCAAAAACATTACTTAAAAAAAAAAAAATTCAGCACCTTTCCACCACCTCGGCTGGGAGTTCACATCACATCAAATCACAGGTAAGATGAGGGTCACTCACGCAGTTTTTGAATGGCAACTTGAGAACCACTTGTGAAAGTTAACAGTGAGACACCTGCTAACGCAGAACTGCCCCGGGCAAACGCCGACTGTGCTGAGGGGCTCCTTCGGGGCAAGGGGTGCAGCCGGGGTCTGGCACCCAGCTGGTGACCGGAGCAGATGTGTGCACCCGTGAGCAAGGGAGGTCACGCACGGGGAGGAAGATCTGCAGGAACGTGACATGAAGGAGGCCTGGGGCTTCTCAGGTCACCTGAAAACTACTGATCTGACTTTTTTTTTAAACTGCTTTTAGTAGTTGCCTAAAATAAACACTTTGGTTTTGTAAAAGCAACTGAAAGATAATGGCTGGTCAGTGCACTTTACGTTGCCTTTATAAATAACCTAGTAATACTTCTGGGAGTGGGAAAATGTTTTATTTCTAGATCTAAATAAATCCTGATCTTCTGCTAACCATTTCTCCTGCAGGGTTATTCGATGCATCTCTCCAGCCCCCCTGGATGCACCTCTCCAGCCAAGAGTGGCTCCTTGCTCCTTCAAGCAGCAAGTGACAGCACCAGCCCATCTTTCAAAGCCTTCACCAGGCTAACACCACCTCAGACCAAAGGACAAGGGGTGTGAGCATTAACTGCCATCATGAGAGCGGATCTGACTTTACGGAGACACAGAAGTGGGCAGCTTGTCACAGCACCCAAGGGGAGAGGTGGGATCTCTCAAAGGTTTGCCAAGGAGCCCAGGGCTGGGTAGCTGCATGGCAGCTTTCCCTTGGTCCTGCCGCACCAGTTATGGACTGCATGCTTAGCAGAGGCTGAGGCACTTGTCAGTTCAAAGAGCTTTACACTTTATCACCTTGAAGGCACTAAATAAATAAATAAATAGCACAGCTTGCACTTCAGCAGAGTATAAACAGGCATTTACAGAAAGAAGCCCTAGTGAAACCACATGCCCTTTCAATCCACTTCCCAGGTAAATAAAACCAAGTAATACTGAGCACAAGAAGTACATCAAGGGGCTTGTCAAACAAACAGAAGGATACGAACAAGGAAAAGCCCCGATCTCCAACAGCCCCCTGAGGTCGCTCTGCCCACAGGTTTCGGGGGGCTCAGCCCCTCGGCACCGATGGGCTCTGCGCATCACACCTGGGCTCAAAGAAAGCAACAGCCAACGGTTCCCCTTTCCAGTTCGCTAGCATGGCTCACCATACATCCCCGAGCCACCGTGGTTAGCTGTTGCCTCTAATGTACGGCAGTTTCTCTCCCGTAACCGTGCCAGTCTGGCTGATATTACTTTGCTCTTTTTCTTCCCGCTCCCTCTACATGGCAGGCTCCCAGGAGGATGAAACGAAAGGGGTCTGATCACAGATTTCTCCTGAGCAACTAACCCTTAAGGTGTAGGCTCTCCACGCTGCAGCGTGTTTGTTCATTCCCATACAGCTGCACGCAAATAATCAGGGAAAAACAACCAGTGCATGATTATAGCCAGACTTGGCCAAGGCAATGTGGGTCAGAATTAAGCCTCATCAGAAAGGTAGGTCATGGCTCTTATGCATTCCCCCCACCCTTTTAAAGCTGCAGCAATAATTGTGTGATTGAAGGAGGAGAGAATAAAAAAATAAGAGAAACAAAAAAAACAAACCAACAAAAGCAAAAAGCCAGGCACCCGAGATATCTCTGCAGGAGCTGGTCCTCTTGAATCAGAACCCTGGAATTGCACTGCAATCGACTCAGCGGACAGTTACCATCTGTTTATGGAAAAAAATGTTAATAACCCCCAATCATAATCAAATAGGCAACCACTTTACTTTAAGTACCTATTAACTAATGCTAAATTACAATGGAACAGCTCTGCAAGCACTTCTGACATCCACATGCACATCAGCAGTGCCAGCACTTTGATCAGGGCTATTAGAACAAACACCAAACGAACTGATAGCGATGTGATTCCTCAGACATCACAGAAAGCGTGGGCTGTATTTATTTACTGTTCTTTCACTTCTCCCCCACCTCCTTGTTGTTTCTGCCTATTCAGAATGAAAATACATATATGCCTGTGTACAGACGTACACACCACCCACCGGCGCAGACCCCGTGAAAGCCTGGTCCCATGTTTTGTTTTCTGTCCGAGGCTGAGCTTCCATAGGGATGCTCCGATGCCCAGAAAGGCTTGAGGCATTTCCATCAGTGGGGCATCACCTGAGTTGTCATGATTTAGGCCCCCTATTTCCATGACACCTGTAAAGGCATCTCTCAGTCCCTACCCCCTCTCCTCTGGGTGCAACCAGCTAGCAGATACAAAAGCTGCTGCAGAGAGAGTGAAAAGCAGGCAGGCAGAGCTGTGCACACATGCTTGCACGCATGCAGTGAGGCAGCACGATCACACGCCTTATTTCTTTAGGAAATCAGATTAAAAAGCAATCGACTCTTTGCCAACTGTAACCAAGTCCGAACCATTAGCTGGCACCGTCTCCGCCTGAGGAAGGAAACCTCATTTGGAGAATGCAAGTAGTTTTTAATCTCAGAGCCTGGGAAATAGCTCATCTCAGCAAAACGACAAGTGGTCTTGTCTCTGGATTTTCTCTAGCATCTTTCTCCCTGTATCTCTGCAAACTCTATTTTTTGTAATTTCTTTTTAAGTTGTGCAGCACAAGGAATACATCACACAAGTATGCATGAGCACAAGTTCTTTATCCCTAGGCACTTGCAGCTGTAACAAAACAAGCAAAAGGAGCACATATTTCAGTCCACCAGCCTAAGCATTTACAGGGCCTCCATTGCTGTGCCACCCAAACATTGTCAGTCCCAGGACTCTTCTGTGCCGTTACTATTGTTTTATGAAATTTCATTTTTGTTAGTCCCGAGACTTGCATGTGGCTTTTTTATTATATTATGAAATTTCATTTCCTGTCATCTGCTGGGATTAAACTTTGATGGGAAGATGTGGGTTTACGAGGCTTGCGGTGACAAGCCTGACCCCAGAAGGTGAGGTGTAAAACCCTCCACCTCCGGCGGGCGGTCAGGGAACACAGGACACGAAGCCCAGAGATGGAGCAAGCGACTACTGAGTGCAGGATGCCGGGCTCCTTACTCCCAGGTGGTCTATCCCACCTGTAAAGCCCACTCCCCTGAGACACAGCAGTGAACCAAAGGGCCCCGACTCCCAATTTCTTTCTCTGTAAGATCCTACTCTTCTTCCCACACTAATACAAGGCTTTAAAAAGCGTCTCAGCTCCCCCTCGGGATACACCGCCCTTCAGCAAATGGTTGCAGTCCATGGCTGCGACTTCAACGCGTCTCGGTTTTTGCATTCACTTTTCCCAGCGGTTTCCCCTCCACTGCCTCTGTGCTGCCCATGTAACGCCACATTTCACAAAAAGGCGCTTTGTTTGCCATTTTGCTGCCGCCATCCCAGCTCTGGTGATCCCCCAGCCCCTCCTCAGCTGCTTCAGCCCACCCTTATCACCCCCAGCTACGGGAGCCAAAGTCGACAGGCAGCCAGAAAGGGGATCTGACCTCCACCACCCCGTGTTAATGAATGCCCTCCCCGGAGGGAGGGGGGAAAGGCGAGGGTGATGGCACAGAGCCAGTCTCCGCAAGCTCAGACAAGGGACACCAAGAGCTGGGAGCACAGCACGTCAGAGCCCCTTTCACAAAGAGCTTTTGTTGATGCCACCGCTCCAGCCCGTCGACGGCGTGCTTGGCAGTGCAGGCTTTTCCACCGCTTGGCTGCTGGCTGTATCAGTAGCCGGGTCGTACCGAGCGGCAGCTCTGCCAGGACTCTCGTGCAATGCTCCAAGGGTGTGCTAGCAGTCAGAAGAGGACAAACTTAGACACACCATCCTCTCATAGTCCTCCCCCAGCACATGTGCCCCGAGATGCAGTGACTTTCTTTTCAGCAAAGGGAGCTGGGATGTTGGACACTTGGCAGTCCATCAGTCCGCTTTTAAGACTGGTGGGCATCCCAGGAAGCTGGCCCAGGGGAACTTTCCAGCCCAACATGACATCCAACCTTGTCAGTCCAAGTCCACCTCTCTCTCTCTAGGAGATAAACCATCTGCTTAACGCTAGGAGACACAGAAGGAAAAAGATGTGCTCGGAGAGACTCACGAGGTGCTTTGGGTAACGTGTCCAACATGAACACACAATGTTCTGTGTCTGTGACAAAAACAACACAAAAAACCTGCTCCTGCAGGCTTGCCAGGCTGGGATTTCAACAACAAGTGGCAACGTATCAGCTGGCAACAAACAGCTCCTGATTCAGGGAATGATGCACATTCCCAAAAAGACTCAGGGTTTGGATTTTTTTTTCTTAGTAAATGATAACATGCTGCATGCCATATAGGATGGCTCCTGCCCAAGAATTAACTGTGCCAACTAAAGGAGATTTGGAGGTGGTTGCCAGTTGTACTGTCCCACACAGGGTGCCAGAATAAGGTAGGACCTGTACGTGAGCCCCTGGAAATGCAGCTCAGGACCACTCAGTAAAGTGATTTGATGATTTGGACAAGGGCATCAACCCCGTGAACAAAAAGCCTCCAGGAAGAAGGAAAGGAACATCAGCCCATTAGTGGAGTGAAAGAGGGGACACCAGGAAAAGAGACATCCAGCACAAACACAGGCTTCAAGGTATCATTGCAAGATTGGGACCATCTGCCACAGCTCAGCTGAGACACTAAAGCAACTGAAGGAGAGAGTAAGGCTCTGTACTCATGGACCTGTGGAGCAGCAAGGAAGGAGAGTTAGAAACTGCATTTTGGAAAGCGTGGAGAGGACTGTGACATTTCTTGTGGAGGTGAGAAATGAATCTGCTACAGCTGGCAGGGCAGGCCATAGCCAGGGTATCACCAAGCATCCCAGCCACTGCAGGTGAATAGAAGAGTTGCCTTTGTGTTGTATGAAAGTGGTGAGGTTTGGTAGCAAGCCTGGCACAAAGAAGGGACATACAGGTTAAAGATGCAAAACCCGGTGGCGTGGCAGTTGGCAATGGTGTTACAGCAAAAGAAAAAAAGTGTAGGCAGAAGAGACACTGGGGGAAAGCAGGAGGCTCAGAATGGGTAAGGCCATGTGCTAGTGAGACCATCCACAGGGCAGGAGGATCTGCAGCCTCAAACAGGGAGCAGAGCTCAGGCAGTATGAATAGGCTGCCCATGGTGGTGCCTATGACCCTTGTGACTCATTTTAAAGAGTCGTCTCCCTGGTTTTAAAGATGTATTTAGTTTCTGTCAACTCCCTCTCTCCAAGCAATGTCATCAATAAAACTTTTAGAAACTGTGTGGCATTGTGGTTTCATATCAGAATTGGAAGAAATACAGCATGATGAGGCGGAAAGCAGGCTGTTCTGGCTAAACATTTTTGCCTCCCAAAAACTACACACACAAGGGCCCCCCACAGCACCCCTGTGGTTTCTGGGAATGCAAATATCCATTAGCACACTTATCCAAACACCTCTGAACACGTACACACATCTGTTCACCAAGACTAGTTACTCACATAAGGTTCACTCCTCTTTGATTCTTCCGTTAGGGTCAGAAGTTACTTTTCCTTTTTATACTTGTATCTCTAAGCCCCATCAGTGGCAAATGCCCAAGCACTTCCAAAGTGTTCTGACAAATCCCTCCAGAAGGCACATAACATCATCCCAATTTTACAGATGGGGAAATTAAAGCAGAGACAGAGGTTAAGACAGCTAATTGCCTACGGACACTAAGTGAGTCAGTAGAAGAGCTGGGAACTGATCCCAGGAACCATGTCTTCCATTCCTCTACTCCACCCACCAGTCAGTACACCCTACCAGATGGTTCTTATCATTTGGACATACGGGACTAAATATTGCTAAGTTGGTGTAGAAATTTGCTATTTAATTAAATGTCTGTCTTCCATCTCCATAGGATGCATAGGGGAAATTCCAGCCAGAATTTCATCTGGACCCCACTTGAAATGTCTCTGTAAAGCAACAAAAGCTTAGCCAAGCACAAGAAACATTCCCAAAACCTATTAACCTGCCCTGCAACACAGACCCCAGCAAGGCCACGAAGTAGGGTGCAACCCAGGAGCCTTGGAAGAAGCTCATATTTGTCAAAGTCTGGCTTCAAACTGTGTATGCATGAGCCACCAATTAGGCTGGGAACTACTCTGTCATGTGAAGGCTCTTCCTCCAGCCTTCACTGGGCACCACCAACGCTGCCCAACTGCAGATACCAGCAGAGTCACAAAAGCAGATGGCACAGAGTCATCTACTTTCTTCTGGCATTAGCTCTATCACATCACAGCACTGGTGTTGGTAGGACAGAGAGACCAGTTCTGCCTGGAAAATATCAGACACCTTCTCGCTTTCCAATCACTACCAAGGACACTTCAAATAGCGCCTAAAGTAGTTATTTATGATGCAGAGAAGGAAACTTTCCAACAGAGAGGCAGCAGAAAGAGACCTTCCACATCGCTGAAAGACAGGTCAGCAATTGCTTTCTCAGCAGGGACCTTACAAACGTATATCAGCATCTCGGTCCCCATTCACAGACAGGCACAGAATGGGTGCACTTGCCTTTCCAACAGAACCCAAACCAATTTTACATTCTTCTGCTCTCCCTTCACACCCCGTACTCTGCACCCAGTGCAACACAAGGGGAAACACATGCATCATGAGGTCCGCAAAGATGTCATCCAAGAACATGCTCTCCTGAGTACAACTCCCTCAACACATGGCTGGAGGGAGCAGGCTCAAAGCTATTCTGTGCAACCTGTAGATGCAGTTATGTACTGATAAGGAAAACACATGCATACTTCTGCCCAGCAGAAGCACATACAGGTGAGAACCACCAGCCTGTATATCTCCATTACTCTCTCAACAAACAGAAGAGGGCTGGACAACATTCGCTTTAGAAGGCTTTGTACCAATACTGACAATATAGGAATAAAATCACGACACCTTTCCACGTGTGCTATAAGAGCCGGGCAATCCTGGAAGGTGCCTCCTGCTAGAGGAAAGCGATTGCACGTACCTTTCATCCCAAACTTGGACCGCCGGCCGTACTTGTTGATCATAATAAAGAGGACAACCAAGAGGACACAAGCAAAAGCTGCCAGCCCAACCGCTATGGAAACCTGAAAGTAAAAAGCCTTAGAGTCAAGAAGAGGACTTTAGGAGTCTAGATTGGAAATACAGCACCTTCTTGCCCATTAACCTTTCTGTGGGCTCATACCGTCTGCTGCAGCCCCACGGATATCAGCTGCGGAGGAAAACACAAGCAAAAGTAAAGGGCTTTGGCACAGCCTGGAAGCATCACAGGCTGTTTGCAGGACTGGGAGGTTTGGGATCTTCCTGTCAGTGCCAGTTCTCCCCAGCCTCTCACTCCAGAAGGAGGACCTCTGCTCCAGTGCCTGGGCTCTCCCTTCACTGCACCACAGACAAGCCTCCATTTGTGATACTACCACAGTGCCGTGATATCACAACACTAAAGCTCTACTAACCTGAGCTGGGAACACACAGGAGCAGCAGAAAATGCTTTAGAAAGAGCAATTCTGTCTTCATCCAAACATCCCTCAGGACAAAGAATGAGGGGAAAAAACACACCACAAAAAGAACACAGAAGAAATTAAGAAGTAGAAATGTTTTTTTCCCCAAAAAAAACTTTGGTTTTCCTAAAGCCTCTAATGGTTCCCTATTTATTGTAATTTTTAGTAGTAAATATTTATACTACAACAGTGTCCAAAGTCCCTCACTGCAACTGTGGTTCCACTGTGTCAGTGTACAAGCACAGGAAAAAAAACGTCCTTGCCCTAAAGGGTTTACAATCCCAAGCTTATTTTAATATTTATGAATATTTATTCCTTCAAGTCTTTGCTCGAGATACTTTTATTGCACTGATGTAAACAACAATTTCTTTGGCATTTGTCCAATTGTTCTCCTGTATTGGGTCTTGCAATGCATTTAGACTCCACTTCCTTTTACAAAACTGTATTCTGATACAATAGAAAATACATCATTTAACAAAGAAAAAGTAATTTCATTCCGCAACCCTTTTCCCTGCCCTTGACACATTAGCTATTATTTTTTTTAAATTTTTCATTTTACTATGCTCTATTTTCATCCCCTAGCTTGTTTTCTGTGCTTTATATTTAATAATCAGTGCACATTATTACTCCAGCCTCACTGCTCAAAGCTTTCACTTCAGTTATAGGAGATTTTCAGTTGGATGAGAACTGAAACCAAGGTGGACTGAGTTTTGTTCATTCTGTTAACACCTCATGGGTTTCAAGATCTTAAAACTCACAGAATTAGAGCAATTGTGTAACATGCTAATTTTTTCCCCCAATACTTCTTTTCTTTTTTTCTTTTTCTACCTGGATTCTGCAGAAGACAGACAATGTTGAGATCTGACAAGCCATAGGCTTTCTTTCCTTCTTCATTTTTGGCATGTCCTGCAGAGCAGGAGTGAGGGCAAACTGGCATTGACAGAATTGAACCAAGCTAAACCTGAGTCCTTCACAGGGACTAAACTTAACAGCTCAATATTAGTCTGAAACACACAATTGCCTGTTGGTTTGTTCTCTGCTACTTTTTTTTAGAGTAAGAATTTCTGACCCTGCCAGCAGCGACTTCACAGGATGCCTTATTTTCAAAGGGCTCCCTGGTTCCACACTGCAGACCTAAGAGGATCAGACAGTTTGTTTCAGTATTTCACTTGCCACAAAAATCCTTCTGGATTGTTGTCTTGAGTCATAAAGGAAGAAATTTTCTTTGCAAACATCTCAAAACAGCACAGCAATGTAAATACTGAGTCATCAATAACAAGAAATGCATGCAACAGTTCTGCAGAGAAGAGGACAGGACTCACCCCAAAAGTGTCCTCCTCCGGTTTGTGGGTCACAGTGATCGGTGGGGTGGGACTCACTTCATAATCACCGACTGAAACCAAAACACCAAAGACAGAAGATTCAATGGGGCTCCCATGGGTCTTCAAGGCATCAGCACATCCCCAAAGGCAGTGCCTGACCTAACGAGATCCAGTTCACCCCTAACAGAGGCTGCAACTTTCAATTTCAGAAGGCACCAAAATCAACCATGAGAGTTCCCTGTGCACATCAGCAGAGAAAACACAGACCAGGACAATGCTCGTGTCATTCCAACCTCACAAATGAGAAACATTTGGGTGCCTGGTGTCCTAGGGTCGGTGAAACTGGAAACTCCTAGAGTTCTCACAAATCCACTGGGCTAAGCAGGGTTAAAACACAAAACTGACTCCAGCAGAACTTGATCGAAATAAACAGTTACCTGGATGTTTTTTGGAGGGAAAACAAACAAGCAAAAAAAAAATGAAGAACCTATTGAGGAAATACTACAGAAGTTGAGTCCTGCTTCTTATCCCAGTCCACACTAGAGAGCATATTGTAAATGGGCCATGACACACAACTGTTTTGGGGATTGGCCAGCCTGCATCTAGTTAAGACACCTTATGCTACATCAAAACCAATTGGTTAGAGTTTCAGTGGTACTTATCTCCAGCACTGCCATTTAAGAACTCAAAGACTGTTATTTCCACTATAGGATCTTCTTCAGGACATCACTAGAGGGAAATGAGCATCTCCTGGTCTCTAGAGATTGCCCAGCTGACCAAAAGCTCCCCAAGTCATCTTGCTCATGCATGGGGAAGCCAGAGCTTTGTGCAACCTCCGCCAACTTGCTTTTGGCTTCCTGATTTTTCTTCCAGGAGCACGGAAGTCACAGAGGGGCAGAGGGACCCACAAAAACAAAACATCCACATTATGCAAGGGGCAAGGAGACACTTACTTGAGACAAAGCTGTCCGTACTCTCTGTGGAAAGGACAAAGAGAGAAGCAACACAGTTAGCAGCACAGCAAAGGGAGAGTGGTCTCATTCCCAACCTCAGACATACTCCACCATCCTCAAGAGTCCAGGAAACCAAAACCTTTCATATTTTGTCCTATTGGGTGACTGTAACTGGAAATTGCAGCACATGTACCAGCCAGACATTCCTGAGGTCAGAATGGAGTGCCCAGGGGTAACTGTGTGGGGCTGAAACAGGAGCACAGGGATGCTACTGCCAAAACAGAGAACAATTGGCAGCACCCTGTATAGAGACTTTTGGTCGTTAAACAACCCTGTTTTCAGCAGGTGAGCAAAGCTCAACAGACACACAGGCTTAGCAGGATGGATGTGGAGGGGAAAGAAGCAGCTTTTGCCCAGGAAGAAAGCCCTGTGAGGATGAGGACCAGCTCCCAGGAAGGACAGTCCGCCTTGGGGCAAGGGTTTAGAGACCTCCTCTGGGCTCCCTCAATAGCCTACTGAGCCACTCATGAAAGCTAACAACATCTGAGCTGGATATGGAGGCTGTAGCTGTCCTAGAGCTGCCTCTTGCCCAAGATAGCTGCACCAGTCCCTGCTGTCAGCCACTTGACTGCCCCAGTCTATTTCGTAAAGCTCCTTCAGCTCCGAAGGTGGCCGAGGCCCCAGATGATGAGGTCTAAAGCTCTCGGTGACATTCAGTTTACACAGCATGAGAACAACGTCAGCTTTCAAATCACTTGCCCATGTAAGAAACTGAGCCTAATATTAACTGGAGTTTACACAGCTTTGCTGGCAGAGGGTTCATGGAAGGATGCTGAAATGTTCACACTGAAGTACGGGTGAGGCTTGGAAAGGAAGCGTAAAACAACCCCCGGGTGACAAACACGGCTTTCCAAACCAGGGGAAAAAACCTGAAAAAATATTTTTGTTTCAAGTCAAGAGTAACTTTCCTTGGCTTTTTCTAGCATGAGAAGGAAAAAAAAAAAAGAGTAAGAAATATTTCATTTGGAGACTTTTTTTTCCTATTAAAGCAGACAGTCTAGTCGTAAAACTCTTACTGCTTCTACATTTTCCCCTTTCCATTTTCCTCTGCTGGACTAAGCAAATTCAACAGAAACCCACAAAAAGTTTTTCCCACTAAACCCTATTTTTCAAAGTATAAAACATAGCCAAGAAATTTTAGCCAACTTGAGTTCTGTGAGAAGCTCCCGAAGAACTGTACACTAATCAAGGGTGGGAGGTAGGTAAGTTAACCTTTGTGGATTAAATAAGGAGATGGTAGCCTATGGTAGAGATGTCAATGACAACATGCAATGAGATTTTTATCAGGAGATGACACAAATCTGTCCTGGGAGCCACTGCCCTGACTCTTAGAGCCACAACATCGCAGAGAAGCAGGATATGGCATGGGGCATATCTCCCATCTCCCATCCAGCTTCTAACAGCACCTTTCTCCTCTCAACCTGGGAAACACAATCTGGCACCGCACCAAGAGACTGCAGACCAGGGGTTTCTAAAAACACATGGTCACAGGTCCTTTTCTATGCTGATAGGAAGTTTTCCAGGCACCACGCTTTCATCAATTAAGACTAACAACCTCATCCTGGGTAGTGACAATAAAACCCTTGCAAGTGTGAATAGATATAGGCAATCAGCGTCTTGAATGAACCACACTGGGGAACCTTCAATTTGTGGCGTTTTCTGGAGGAATCTACCTTCAAATGGGAAATTATAAAAGTCAGCTACATTGAGTGTTAATGTCAGCTGTGGCAGTGGACAGAGCAACAAACTTCAAGGAAAGTAAATTACATCCTGCATTGGGCTGACAGGGTCTGCCAGGGTGAGGAACAGCTTGGGACTTCAGATCAGAAGAAATAAAAGAAACGGGTCAGTTCCTGCTGAGGGATGGTTCAGGGTCTGCAAGTACTCCACAACACATACAAGGCATAGGTGATGATGCACTCACAAGGGCAATATTTTACATATATTTCACACAAACCCATCCTCCCAGAGCCTCTGACACAAGAGGCTCTTCAAACATCAACGTGCCTTCCCACATCACAGCTCGGATCCATTTCCAAAATCAGCTCTCCAGAGCAGCAGGTCTGCCCCCTTTTCTGGAGGTCCAGCACCTACTTAAGAGCTGTCCCCATTTCACAGATGGAGAAATTGAGTCACAAAAGGTGAGACCTGACAGAGCTGGGACTGCAAACCTGTGCCTCTCCTCACCCACCTACATTTGATAAGCTGCTCTTCTGCCCTGACAGAAGGAAACATAAATAGGTCAGATAGCCAAACAGGGCATCATCTTTGAAGCCAGAATACAAATTTTCCACTCCCATCCATATCAGCTCATTTGTTCTATTGTCAGATCTTCAAGGCAGAGATTTGGGTTTGCATTTACGATACTTGACCTGTGGGAAAACTCTGTGTACATATATGGTGTGATATAAATAATAAATGAGAGTACCGGTGGTATTTTTCTATATTTAGCCGTCTTATTTTGCTGGATTTTCTTGGGCTGCAGGGGCCAATTTAGAGCTGCCACTTTCTCATGGCATCATTCCTGAAGGCAGCAGCATGCACAGACCTTAACTCCATGATTGCCAGCATGGTGTTGCAATGACAGAGGGGAGACCAAGACCTTCCACACTCCTATAAAGCAAACAGGTCACCACAAAAATCTCTACTGCACTTCCCAGAGCTGGATCTTCATGTCCTCAAATGGGTTTTTTTTTTTTTTTTGCAGTTAAGCCCTGAATCACTAGGGAGTACAACAGGGAATTCCAAACAATCAGTTAAGAAATCCCAGCAAACTGATGCAGAGCATCTAATTGAGCCGTCGCATCTTTTGTAGACCTGTCATCCTGGAATTGCACATATTTAGAAAGAAAACAATCCTGACACTGCTGCATCCAGCTATAATCATTTCACAAATGCAAGCTAGAAGAAAAAAAGGGAAGAACTGTATCACTTTAAAGGGCTTTCCTTTCTTTAGCTTATAACTAGTGATCACATAGAAGGATAATTTCTCTCAAAAAACTGGGCAAACTCTTTGTAGCACCCCAGAGGACATCCAAAATAATTGACCAAATCTGCATCCTATTCCCACTGATATCCCTAAAGATCTTAAAAATATATGTATAATATGCAGAACATATTACACAACAAAAATATCTAAACCAGTTAGTCTCCCTCTCTGCATTAAAGAGTTTTTATGACACCAAAGCACACTTGAGTAGGGGAATCATACTGGTCAGAAGAGGCCTCCAGAGGTCATCTCTTCCAGTCTGCTGCTCAGACAAAGGCCAACTTGGGTTGTCAAGGCCTCGTCTAGGTGCAAGCATTACTGGTGGGACCATAGCAAGACCTTTGGATTGCAAGCAAAGCTAATGAGATAAACTTAATATCCTACCTGGAAAGGGCTTTTCAAGGAAGTGTCCTTTGATGGTTTGGTTGGCTGAGCCCAGCTGGTTTGTGGCCACAATCGTGTAGTTGCCATTGTTGTAGTGAGTAGGTTTATTGAAGAGCAGGCAACCCTCAGACACTTCCCCTTGTTGGTAAAACTCCATGTGGATGATCTCTGTCTCCCGGAGGACCTGGCCATTGTGCAGCCAGTGAAGGGTGGGAGCTGGGTTCCCATGCACTGCAAATGCAATGCAGTGCTCCAGGTGTAGCACGGGCTCCTCCAGGGTTAGGATGCGAGGGGGATCTAGCAGAGAGAAACACAGCAGGCTCACAGCATACCTCCACCCACATCATGTCTCTGTGCACCATGGAAATCAAGATTATTGAGAACACAACCTCCAAAATCCCTTTTTCGTTCTATCTTCCCATGGATATCTTCAAACAAGCAGCTCTAAGTCACAAGAACCATTCCATGCTCCCCAGGGAGGATCTGAACCACAGCCAGCTCACTTGGGCTTCTAAACATGGACACAAATTAACCACAGTGATGGTCCTTTCACCAGCCCAGAAACAATAAATCTTGGAGCTGCCTGGTCCACACACCTACTGCTGCTCTCCTTCCCTCAAGGGATGACAAGGAGGCCACCTGTCCCCATTAAGGAGGACACTGCGATGTATCACTGTTACGTTACACATGTGCAAGGTGCCCATGGGAGCTCTCCAGTCACACTGAGCAATTTTGGATTGCATAGCTGTGGAAGCAAACATCCCTCAGCGACTGCCTGCCCTTGGGGGTTTTGACTGCCTGAATATCCCAAAGGAGTTCTCACCCGCCGAACACCCTCCAGGGGTGTTTTAATTAAAGGGAGTAGAGTGGGAGAGTGAAATGAAAAGCAGAGACTCCACCTCCAATTTATTGCATATGCACTGTCTTCCCCTCCAGGACACACCAAGAATTCAAATGTTGCTCTGCCATCTCTTCTGAAACCCCATTTACAATGCCCACACGTAAGGTCCCAAACCCCAAGGCTGACAAGGTCTGAACTAGAAGAACAGACTTTTGTGCAAAGACAAAGGACACGAAAAGAAGTAGGTCTTCCCTAAAACTCTCCTTTTCATGGTACCATCCAGCTGCAAAGACAATCCATGGAGCATTTACAAGGAACAAAACAATGCACCAACTTTGACCCATCTTTTGGAAAAAAGATGATGAATTTTTCAGGCAGAGAAGGTGGTAGAAGAAAACAAGGTGCAGAGCTGGTTGGAGCCACCTCCTTTCACTCGCAAGCCTGGATCTGCATGTGGCTTGTTCACATCTTCCTGGCAAGGAGGATTCAAAACAGGCAGCCACCTACACACACAAACCCAGATCTTTTCAGCATGAAATTACAGCCTGAGTGACAGGTCTGGGCAACAAGAGCAGGGGTAGCAGAAACTGTCAGCAGCTTAGAGGATAACACAGGTGATAATAGGCACTGGCATGGTGCTGTTTAAGGTGTGGAGGAAAAGATGCTAAAACGCAGTGCAAAAAACACCCACCTGCTGACCAATCACCTCTGAGCTGATGCAGACTTTAATTACCTCCATTCTTCAAACCATCAATATTATTGGGAGGAAGATGAAAGTAGTAAGGCATCTGCTCTCCTCTTTCCAATCCCCTGTGACCCCTTGTCTTTCCAGTGGCTCCTGCACTGCACTGGACTTGGGTTCACCAAGACTAGCCAGAATCCTGCATGGGTCTCTGATCTGCCTGGCAGGGTTGGGGGTGGGGGACAGATTTTCAAACTACAGAATAAAGGCAAATATTACAGACACAAAAACATATAGTAAATCTCAGCTGCTTCAGAGCACAAAGCTGTGTAAACTTCCTCTTAAGGTCAGGTTTGTGTTGTTATATTAGAAAGCACAGAGAAAGTTTAGCTACTTGCAGCTAAAAGTGAACAGCTGAAATTTGACACGTGCGTGTTTACACAGTGTTTGCGGTTTAACTTTGTAGGAACAGATCTGGGAGGAAGCACCAGCAGCCCTGAAATCAGAGGCAAGATTTACACTGGTTTTAGAAAGGGTGACATTTAACCTCTCACATGGCATCAGGGCGAGAAACTCTGTGTTTGTAAACAGAGTTTTAGCCCCTCTCCAGCTTTTCCTTACTCTGCTGGATCTTCTAAGAGATAGGTGGAGAGATGTTCACCACCAGTGTGGCACCGCTGCTCCTCCCCTGCTCTAGTGTTCATTTCTGCATTAATGGAAGCAGCAGGATAGCAAAAATACTGACCCTTGAGAGAGAGCTGTGCAAGTATCCACCTCCTTCTCACTGTGCTCGGCTCCTAATCCTCATCCACAAAACCAGTATGTCACAGGTAGCAAGTGGTCATGCATTCACACGGTTCCCAGAGCAGCCCTCCAGCCTCTACATGGTCAAGGTCTCTCCACTGCTACTTACAGTAGACGGTGAGCAGCACGCTAGCATTGCTCATCCCCACCACGTTCTCAGCAATGCAGGTAAGCAGAAACCCGTTGTCCTCGCTGGTGACATTCACCAAGGTCAAATTGATGGCATGAACATTGGTCCAGTTGAGGTTGGTCTAAAAATCCCAGAGAGAAATACAGACAGAAATCAGTGTCTGTTTACTTCTCTCCTCCCTGCTCCTGCCCCTGCCCCCAGAAGATGAGGATCCCAGTTTCCACATAAGATGTGAGAAGGTCTCCAAAATCCAAGGACAACTAGGATCAGGGTGAGGGGAAGTGTTTCCTATAAGAATATCTACTGGGAGGGGGAGAGCTGCAGCATGGTAGCACTGCTAAACATGGCTTGCCTCTAGAAAACCTTGCTTAGCTGCCTATTTTCAGCAACAGTTGTTGCAGACACCTCTGTAAACAGGTAGCTTTATTAGAGATATGAGTTAATTCAATTAGGGAGCACTGAGATATGAAGCTATCTCATCTTTACTTTCCAGCCATAGAGGAGGAAGGTTTTGCCTTGAGGTAGTTCCCAGGTTCTCATGTGGATAGGGTACGGCCTCAGTTTTCCTTTGGATACGACCATTTCGTATTTCTTATAGCAGTCTCCACCATCTACTTGACCTTCTGCCCCGCATGCACAGACCTGTGGAAACCATGGGATCTACCTTGTCCTCGCCACATCGGGTGCAGGCAGAACTGAGGTCCTGCGGCCCCTACCTGGTGCGTGTTGATGGAGTGGAGATCGGCCACCGTCCAGTCAACGTCAGGCAGCGGCGAGCCTGAGCCATTGCAGGTGATGACGGCGTTCTCCCCTTCCCGCACTGTCAGGTTCACATGGCTCACGCTGATCTCAGGGAGGTCTATGAGAACCAGACACCAAGGCACTCAGGTGTGGAGCAGCATTTTCTACAGCCAGCTGCAGAAGACCCAGATCCTGCCAAGCTGTTTCCCAAAATCAGCCTCCAGCACCCTGGGATAAGTAGCAGAAGGCAACAGCATGGCCTTGCCCTACCAAGGGAAGGATGAGGCATGGAGACGAGAGCAAGTATGAATGCTGGAGGTGTGCCAGCTGAACAGACCCTCCCATCACACTCGAATCCAAATTTGCGTCCAGTTCTGGCTGCCCTTCCCTTCACACAACCACCCCTTCCCCATATGTTCTTCTCCCACAGAAGCTGCTCTCGAGGGCAGTCACCTGAGATGGGAAAGCTGCGTGTGTTGGGGGAGGATCCAAAGAGTTTCCACCTCCAGGGACAAGGCACACACCGTCTAGTATGCCGGGCAAGGAGAGTGTCCCTCTAATTTATGACAATCAAGAGAAGACCAAGGATGTGTCCTCATATTAACTGCAGCTCTCCTAATAAAAGGTGCCCTTGTTCTTCCTTGGTGGTGGCAGAGAGATTCGCTGATTTATGGTGGCTCTGATTTACACCACTTCCTTACTTGCTGTCACAGGCACCACATATCGTTGCAACATGAAACAGGACAGTGTTGGTTGCAAGAAGAAAGGCAAACAGCCTTCTTGTGTGGGGAAGGCTTTCTGGGCTTATCATAGAGGCAAATTGGGTAGGAAGGGCAAGGGGGAACTGGCAGGTGGTCCCCTCCCAGCACAGGGCAGCAGCATCCATCATGCCAACCCAAAGTCAGGGATGGGGATATATATCCTTTCATTGCCATCAGGGAGTAACACCAGGAGGGAAGCAAGACAGCACTGCCAGAAGGAAGAAGGCAGCAGTCAAGGCCTGGCAAAGTTGCATTGGTGGCAGGAATCAGTGGAGAGGGAGATAGGAGGGACACGTATGGTCTCTCCAGGTCAAGATGATATCAAACATGACCACACCAAGCCACGCCAGCCCTCAGCACCGAAGGGCAAAGACAAGTAGGGTGTTGTTACAACATCCCTTGAGTCATCTCAATGCTTGAACAGAAAGACTCTCCTCTGGAGGGAAGCAGATCAGTGTGACTCCCTTCCAGGAGGGAAGGTCAGAGGAGACACTCACCCTGCACACCAGCACATTTGTGTTCCCAAAGCAGCACCCTGCCATCACCTCAAGTGTAATACCACCGTTGATGGAGTCACCTTCTCCCTCCTGTCCCTGATCCCTAAGGATTTTTTTTCCTCTAATCCTTGCAGATTATTCTTCCCATGTGGGGGAGGAAATTACAGCAGTCTCTCAAATCTTTTTAGTTCATCCACATGCAGGCACACTTTGGCCAATTTTCAGAGCTTAATAAAGGGACACTGTGAATTTAGAGGTGGGGGGGCAAGGAAAGTCATGCAAATCCAAATGTGCATGCTGTTTGTCTACAACTGCTACAGAAACAAATCCAAATTCCTAGAACAGAGGATGATCATAAAAAGAAAACCTCTGGTTTTCCTCCTTTTTTCAGACTGAGTTTGACAGCTGCTTGCGTATAGACAGTTTAATTGTTCTGCTGAAGGTACACCTCCTTCTCCTTACTCTGCAAGGGATGCTCTCCAGTAACAGCAATAGCAGAGCAAAAACCAACACCAAACGGGCAGCTGATGTGTGAACAGGGTGAAGAAAGAAGCGATAACTATTAAACATGGCTCATGGTGCTCCTAAGGCCACTGGACTCTTTTAAACATCAGCAGGAAGCAGGAAGTGATAGAAAGTCACTCCTGCCTCTTCCCTACAGACAGGGACTTTCAATTGAAAAAATAAAACAAACTAAAATGAATACAGATGTGCATTTCCTAAGAGTAATTACAAAAGATACAATAGCAGTGTCTTTTAGCAATACGTTGTTTCTATGATTTGTTAGACAGAGGAAGAACAACATGAAACTTATTCCTTTTCAAGACTTCACGTAGACTCATCACACACACTTTGTCAAGCAACAGCATTTCAGTGAAGGAAATGCCCCAAATCACGCAATACCTTCATACATACAAAAACAGCAGCCCCACGTTTACCCAGATACTCTATTTTTAATCCACAAACCACCCCCAATCGGCTTCAATCATCTTGTTCTTGACCATGCGGCAGGATCCTGCAGCACCAGGTTCCCCAAGCAAATGATTGAACCAGAGGTGCTGTATAGGGCAGGGGTCCCTCCTGGCCTCCCCTGCACCCAGCCCCGGGAGCCTGCTGCAGGCTGCGCCTTACCGCACTGGGTGATGTTCATCTCCTGCAAAGGGATGATGGCAGCGTCCATGTTCATGCAGTAGAGCTCCTGGTACTGCAGGTTGGCCTCGCCCTTCTCCTGCCAGAGCTGGATCCAGCGGATGTCGCAGCTGCAGTTAAACAGGTTCCTCTCTAGTCTCCTATGGGCAGAGAGAGTGTGAGAAAGGATGGTGGGGTGAGGAAGGATGACTAGGGCCATTGCCTGGCTCCAGGCTCCCTGAGCAGGACAGCCACCATGCAGGTGCAAGGGGCCCTTTTGAGCTAGGGGAGAATCTTCTCCGCTTTATTTGCTTGAAGTCTTGTGGCACGCATTGTTCATGTCTCTCCTGACTCCACAGAGACCAAAGTTACACATCCATGTGTTCAGCAGCAAGCGGATACATGCAACGTCTTTCACTGCAAGATCTGCACATCTGCAGCTCGGTCCCACAGCCATCCAGACACCCAAAGCATTCATCCCTCAACAAAGGAGCAGGCAGCTCCCCACTGCCCTAAAATATTGATTCATGTCTTCAATGCCACTTTAGTGGGGGTCCAAGACACTGCTGGGCAAAGCACACCTCCAGCCCTCACAAGTGCTAAATGAAGCTGTCAGCTCTTCTCCCGAGTACCTTGTACGAACGCAGCCTCCTGGTGACCCAGGACACGAGTTAATGCGCAGGGTTTCATGCATTTTAATAATATCAAACAGTACTGCACTGAGACCCTGCTGACCTGACCAGGAGAAATGGAAAAAAAAAAAACCCACTGCTTTTAACGTACTTCATTTAATACACACTTACACATAGTTTATATACCAGGAATGTTTATTATAATTGATTTTCCAACCTATTAACCATTTCATTTACATTTTTAAAGCCCTGCATCTCTCTGTGGAGATGCAAGGAGGGCAGGTCCCAACAGGGAGGAGAGTCAAGTGCTCAGCCAGGACAGACTGAGTTACTGGCGTGGATTGCAACGATAACTTAAGCAAAACAGGAGATACAGCCTGAACGAACAAAATATCTCCCCACACAACTGTAAAGGAAAAGAAAGCAGGCAGAAGAGGAGCCAGGAGTGCAAAAGGTGAGCTCAGTCACCCCAAAGCAGAAAGGCATCTCCAAAGGCCAAACCATTGCTTTACACGACATCTAGATCCCTGTCATACAGGGGGAAGCTGTTTCTCTGGTCTGTTCCATGTGTTAGGGCAAAATTCATGCTTGCTTTTACCAAATTAATTCCACTGGCTAACAGGATTTGGAAACAACCTTCCAAACACGTGCAGTTGCTGTTTCATTCATACAGTACTGCAAAAGCAGTAGGAGAAGGAATATTCTGGTAGCACCCAGGGGTGTTAAATCTGAACCTTAATGATGACACTTTGAATCTTCTCATACAAGAAGATGCCATCTGACTTTTTTTTTTTTAAGAACAAACACTGAGTTAAACTTCACTCTGTGTGTTTTCATTACTTCATTCCTTTGCCATCAAAAGCACCTAAACCTTTGCAAGACACATACAAGGCTCAGACAAGTGACTTCAAAGGCCAAAGCACTAGATATAACAGACCAGAGCAGATTAGCACAGAGATTTGGTGGGATTCAAATGATGAGACATTCCCTGCATGCTATGACAGGTAATGCCAGTGCCTTGCACAGGCTTTGCATCCTCTTCAGCATGGCCATGAATCCACATTCTCCTCCGGATTCTCCCAAGGTCACTGCTACCAGCAGGACACGGGATGGTACATGGGTAGGAGCCACGGGCTCTGCTAACACCAGATCAGGTAACCAGAGTTGTACCCAGGGACCTGGCAGGGAGTGGGGGAGCTCAGAAGCAACTGGGGAGAAATTCTGCTCCGTTGCAAATATCCTCACGAAACGAGGCTGCGGGGAGAGCTGCTGTCCTAGCACTTAAAGGCAGCTCTGTAACAGACAGCAGCCTTCCCGGCCCATTGCTAATTCATGAAGGCCCATCAATAATACAGGAGCAGCGGGCTTCAGGGCAGAACTTACCCACGACTTGCCCCAATATCAGTGATGTAGCTCGCTCTAATCGAGACCCCCACAGGGGCTTTTGCACAAATTAACTCCCATCACCAGCTGGATGTGCCGAGTGCCGCTGGCATAGCACTGCAGCCAGAAGGGGCATGGATGTGTGCACCCATTTTCCCCAACATGTGTTGCAAAAGCCCTCTCGACACATGGGACGTGCCCTCCCTTCTCGCTTGGTGCCTGCCCTGTGATGCCAGCCAGCTCTGCAGAGAAGTGCATAGAGAGTTCCATGCTCACCCTGTCCTGTATCTGCCCAAAAACCTGAACCTCCATCTCTCTCCTCAGACCCCATCAGTGCCCCAGCCTCAGGGCTTGCAGGAATCATTAGGAGTGCAGCTCCTTCCAACCTTTCCTCCCATGGCTTCTGTGACATGTCCCCACTACCTATGGCCATCTGCTTCCCTTCTCTTCAAGGAGGAGAAGCACCTCAGGGAACACAAGGTGCCCTTTGGCCAAAACCAACTGTCTGATCAGAAGGCATCACCATGTGCTGCAGAGATGTCTCCCACCACAGCGGGAAGGACAAAAAGTGGCTCTGAAAGGCACGGCAGGGCAGCCAAGAGGTCTTCATTGCTGTTGTGTGCTTATTGGGTGCAGCAGCACTGCAGTGAGAATTAAGGCAAGGGCCTCCTTCTCATGAGGCATATCCGGCACAGCTTACTCCCGGAGAGGACAAGTAAACCCAAAGGGCACTTTTCACATGTAGCCTTAGCCTGGAAGTGTTGCCAAAGCATGGCTTGCTTACAGGCTCTCAGGAGCTGTGCACACTCCTACACCTTCTAAAAACCTCGTTAAAACTGAAAATGCCTGTAAGAAATAGGAAGTATCACAGCCGCAAGTGAGCTGGGCTCTCTCTGCACACGCAGAGCTGCTCTCTGCACTAAGGTGTTGGCCCAAAAAGGGACTGAACCTGCACACGAGCCAGAGCCATCCACCAGCCCCCTGCAAAGCACCTTGCAGCAGTGTGTGCTCCAGGCACAGTCCCTTCACAAAGCAGGCACACTGCAGGGCTTGTGTTTGGGACAGAGGAAAACTGGGACAGTCATGCCCTGCACTGTCATTCAAGGGGACAATGACAGGGCTGAAACCCTGGAGCCATGTGAGCACCAAGTCAACTCTTCAGAGACAGCAACGCTGCAATTGCCTGACTGAGGCCAGTTTTGCTCTCCAAAGAAAGCTGCACCCACTGCCTCCCAAAACTGCCTGGACAGCCTACACCAGGGTGGACCAGTGTGGGAGAGGAATGCTATCAGTGTCCCAGTAGGTACCGAGACAGACAGGACTTCAGACACGCACAGACCAGGTTTTTTTCAGGCGAGGCAGCTAAATGAGACACGTGCCCTGTCCCAGGCCTCCCCACTCACCAGCTAAAACAAAGCTGTCTGCAGCTAAAGCCTCTCAGAGGGCAGTGGAGATCCTTGCCACACTTCTCCTGTCTGTTTTGAGTCACATAAAACTGCTGCCAAGGTTTCATACACTTGCACAATTAAAACACTCTTCTGCCTTGGGACTGAGGCCGCTTCCCTAAGCTTGAGAACCAAAGAGCACCCAGCAGAGAGAGAACAAAAATCTATTTTTGTTTTTCATTTCTATTTATTTCCCAGAACCAAGGCTTCTCTTTGCGGTCCAGCCAGAACTGTTATTTCCGAATCCCTGCCAGAAAGACACAGGATAGAAAAGGAAGAACACAGACAGGGAGTGACACGTGGCGTCTGACGGCTGGATTAGCCAACGCAGAGAGCAGGCAAGTACCCACTGTCTAGCTACAACTCTATTAGTGTGACTATTGGCGGCAATAAGTGTTTAAGCTAGAGGCACAGACGATGTTAAGTTGGACTCAGAACGGTAACAGATGCTGCTGTGCCCCATCCTCACCAAAGCCTCTGCTGTAGCATTGCAGATAGGGACTGCTGGTATTAGAAATGCTGATGGGCTGGGCAGCGCGGCAAGATGTTCAGGACTACAAGGTTTTATACAACCAAAGATGTAATTGGATCCAGAGTCTTAGGTCTTTCCGGGAAGGAATTTCTTGAAATGTCAGCTCTAAGCTCTCTGAGGACATGACAAAGGAAGCCAAGGACATGACAGAGGAAACCAGCTGTGACTTCTGGATAAGAAAGGCTCTAAGTCCAATGTTTATGAGCTGTTGCATGTGTCAGATGCTTCCTTGTCCACACTCGGCTTCAGACTTAGGAGAGTTGTGCACACATTAGCCCGAGCCCTGCCAGTCAAGGTCAGCCTGTGCTGTGGGAATTAGGGCTGGAGTTACTGGAAACTATTCCAAGCCTTGCTTCTGGCCAGGAGGAGAAAGAGATAATATTCTTTGGAAGTGTGCCTCATTTTTGCCATCCTTTCTTCAGCAAGTCAGCAGGGGAAAAGCTCAGCTCTGTTGAACAAGAAAAGAAACTGCTTTAAAGCAATACCGTCATCCCGAGTTTGCGATGCCTTGAATGCAGCCAGGCAGCTGTTTCAAGCCCCAAATTCCCAATCCACCTGCCTGCTCTCATAGCATGGCATGATCTTCCCATTAGTCTTCTGCTCTTTCCTCCTCCATGTTCACCGTGAGTGGTTTTGTCAGGTCTCACGTTCCCTGGCAATTTCCATGTCACACCAGTTGTAGTTCCTCTCCTCCCAACACTCTCCTGGAGACAATCCTCCCATTGCTTCCTTTCCCACGTGCTCTGTTGCTCCGAGCTGCCTCGTTGCAAGTCACGGTTTTGCCTTGGATGACTATCCTCCCTCTGGATCCACCATTGCCTGGTAGCACTGGTACTCAATATAAGGTGTCTCTGGTGAACCACTGCAGATCTGCACCCGCTTGTCCCACCAACCCTCCCCATAGACCTAACCCGCTTGAGAAGAGTAGACTCTTGCCAGCATCTATGTGTCCCTGGGGGTCTTCTGGCCTCTCCAATGCCATGCACAAGTGCTGCTGCTCAGCCTGCCTTCCTCAGGCTTGCTGCCTCTGCATTGGTCTCCGCTGCTCACTGTCGCCTTAATTTCCAGAGAGTTTTGGCTCAGCTTCAAGTCCTTGGCTGATATCAGTCTGCAACTCCCTTTCTAGCTTTCACCAGTGCTTCACACTCACTTTATGTGGGCCATATATTCTATCTGCTTCCCAGATTCTGGAAGCCTCCTTGGAGCTCAGTGTGCCAAAAAACTGTCTTCTACTCACCCATCCTCTGCATTTCAAAAAAATTTACAATATTTCCCACTTTTGCGCATCCATTACTAATTTCTTCCCATCTCGGGGATTTGCTTTTCTTCATCAACAGGTCCCATCCTTCCAGCACTCAGGACCGTGACCACCCAACAGTAGATAACATATCTATACCTTAATTCCCAACACCTTTAAGTGAATGATTATTCAGAGCCCATCGCTCAGACTACACCTCTGTGCCATCTTCTCTCAAACAAATCCAAAGTTCAGCAGGACAGTTTCATGACGCCAAGGAGGACACTGCAGGCACACCTCCCTGCCCCATTAACACTGACATCCCAGTGGGTACCAGCTAAAATATCCCTCTCCTGTCACACTTTGGGGAACAGCATCATCATGTTATTCTGGTACTGACCGTCCTACCTGTGCTCACACGGATGGAGGGTACTTAGTGACAAGGAACCCAGAGAGGAACATTTGTCAGGAAGCACCAGTGACAAAACAATTCTTCAGAAAAAATAAACTCGACCAACCTCTTATTCCAGCCCAGCCAACATCAAGCCAGACCCTGCAGGCATGTGAATTTGTAGGTCTAAGTTGATCACTGGACCTGGTGCCAGGGGGTGGTTTGCCAAGACCCCTTTTGCAGCATGGTGGCAGGAGAGGTCTGGCCAAGGCTCCAGCCCTGTGCAGTGCCAAGGCTCCCCACGGGACACCACAGACACCATACCTCACATCAGTGTTACTTTCCCACCCCATCACCTCTTCCTACCAAGCAGCCCTGTGATCTCCCACATTTCTATCTGCACTACTTCTTTCATCAATCAGGGTTTGTAATCTCCAAGAAACCCACTCTGAGCACAGCTCCAATTGGAGCCAAGTAATTCAGCTCCTTCTCATTTGCCAGGCTACAGAGTGCTGGCCCCAAGTGACTCTGTTGATGCCAACCAAAGCCACCCCAAGCACATCAGCTTCCCTGTGAGAATCACCATAGCAGGACAGCACAGATGTATTCTTCATCAGGTGGGGACAAGTACACTTTGCTGCCCACACAGCAGCATCTCAATTCCCTTTGTGCTTGGTATTGGTCTTTTGAGCCTGACTTAGGCTGGCAGACCTGGGACACGCCTGAAGAAAAAATATGACCAACAGAAACAAAGCCACATAAAACCAAGCCCTGTTGGAAGTATTCCCATTAATCTGCAGGCTCACCGTTACCCCAGGCCCTGCCAGCTCCTCTAGCTCAGGACTGCAGCCCCATTTGCTCCTCTACTCTTGGGTAACAACAATCAATCTGAATTTTGCCAGACAGTGCAATGACAATAAGTAAAGGTCTAAGAATACAAATGACTCATGCTATTAAACTTGAAACCCGAGCCAGGCTTGAAAAATATTTAGAGCTGCAATCAGTGAGGAGACAAATTCCAAATTCAGCATTTTAACTCTGCAAGCCAGATTCCCCATCAGAAGGGCGTTTCTCTATTTTCTAATATCACTATTAGTATTTTTCATTTAACAATTTGACAGAAATGAAATACACTGCAGTAACTCTGGTGATAACACGCTTACTCCCACTTGAAAGACTGTCTTTATTCTTTCATAAGTCACTTCTAGCTTACAGCTCTATTGATCATCAGTGAGGATGAATGGAGCTTCCCAGGATCCTCTGGGAAAAATCATACTTTTTTTTTTTTATACCCACCAAACAACTATTTCTAAAATTCAACAAAACAGGTCATCAGGGCAACGCTCCATTGATTTCTTGTCCACTTATTCTTCAAGCACAGTGCTGAATGCACTATCAATAATTCAGCAGGCTGAAGGCCACCAGTGCCCCAGGAGAGAGACTATCTCATCTCCCACATAGGAGTTGGGAGGTGCCCCAATTGCTGAAAAGCAAGGGAGTCATTCGCCTAAAAAGCAGGGGTATCTCATAAAGCATATTCATGAGCTAAGGAAAAAACAGTTAGCCCTACCCTGCAATAGATGAGGATCAAGTATTTGAGAAGATTCATTCAAAATCTGGCCTAGTGAGTATTTCTAATGTGTTCCTAGAGTTAGTCAACCATTTACTATCCCAAGCATAACTTGTTCATCATCCCGACATTAATTAGCCAGCTGCTGCGAAGTTAAAAGAGAAGCAGTTCTGCTCTGGTGCTCCCATATCCAAGAAACCCTCCCAAGGATGGTGCTGCCCATTGGAATTTTAGGTAATTATTCAAAGGCTTCAAAATAGCTCTATTTGGAAATTGTTCCTCCACTCAGCCTCCCCTTTTCTCCCAGGAGATATCTCCAGGGTGGGACTTACAGTTCAAAGAGTCGCAGGGTCTGGAAGAGTTGCCATGACAGAGTGGTGAGCCGGTTCCCAGAGAGGTCTCTGAAAATTAACAAGGAAAGAAAAAGAAGTCACAGTAAATAATTCCTCCTGCACGTGGCCCTACTGCCTCCTCAGAGCTCATCGTCCTCCTCTATGGGGATGCTGTCAAGCAGTTTAGGACTCAAGTTTAAATTTCATAATGAGAGAATTTAATGAGGACGAACCCAAATGGAAGTTTCTCATTTTACTTATTTTTTTCCAAGGGGGAAAATGGTTTCTATCATGCCACTTTAAGAAAAAATATCCAAACAGAGCAAGATTTGTCCAGTTCTTGCCCATGAATCTGGAGTTCGATCAACCATAAGCAGAAGAAACAAGTCTAATCTCATACCTCAAATAAAAAATTAAGTACAAATGTGTTAAAAATAGTAACAGTTAGGTTAAAATGACAGCACGATGATTACCCAAGGTGTTAGCGTATGATCTGCAGTAGCTCTGTGCTCAAAGCATCCCGGTATGGCTGTGGGTTGTTTGCACCCAGGGGTAGCACCGCTACAGCGGCCAACAGCTCCCCATCCCTCTCTCCATCTGCCCAAACTTGCAAAAACATAAATCTCATCTACCTGGGAGAGCTTTGCAACCCAACAGACATCGCCTCGCGAGCTGAAAGCCAGGATAAAAGAGTATAAAAGCAACCAAAGAATTACTAAAACCAAAAGAGAAGAAACATGTTTAAGGCAGACTAAGCAGAGAGAAAACAGAGAAAGAGGAAAGTCTTGAGTGAGAAGATGGTAATGAAATCACTTTCCATAGCAGGCAGCCTTCCTGGGGACACCCAGCCTGAGAGCCACCAACCGAGGGACCAGCTCATGGGGTGAGCAGAGGGATGGGTGGTCACAAGCTCTGGGAGAAACTCAAATCCTCCCCTACCTATGCTGGCCTCTGGAAAACATGGGAGGTGCTGCCTCGCATCCTTCGCTGAATCCAGCCCTGTCCCTGGCAGCTCCCACCCCACTGCGAGCCGCCCAGGCGGGCTGAGGGCAGACAGGGCAGCTCAGTGCAAGGCTGCAGATGACCTCCTGCCTCAGCCCTGATCACCGGGAAGAGCAATGAAGGGCCAGAGGAATGAACCACCTGGAAGTTCATTAAATTCTCAGCTGGCCAGAGGTGGCACAGAGGTGATAGCAGGCAGTCCAGCCCACAATCCCTGTTTGATTGCAGAAATGAGCTAAAACTAAGACAGCAAATCCCAGAATGGCTCCTGCCAATGCAGGTCTGATGCATCGAGGATTTGGGATGATTTGTCACCTTATGTCAGGCAAAGACACATGCTGGGCAAGCGCAGAGATGGCACAGCCCAGCTGCCCAGCGACCGACAAGGGAAACGCGACTCTGGTCCCGTCCCACCAGGTGATGCTGCAAAGCCCAAAACTCTGCAGTTATTAGCGGGGAAGCCGCCACAGCTCACGCAGCAAACCATCATCCCAAGGGCTCTCCATGAGCCTGGCAGAAGAATAAGCCCAAACACCACGATGGCACAGTGCTGCATCATTAAATTCTGGCTCTGCTTCACATCAGACTATCCTGCTGCGGAAACCACAGCAAACCACAGGTACCTCATTTCACGTGTCTAAGATCCCACCATTCCTGTGGCTGTAGACAAACTGCTTCCAGCCTCCGATAAAGTTTAGAATAGTGGCAAAAATAGCAGGTGAAGATAAGCAGGGCGAAAAAAAAATATTGCAAAACCCCCTCTTTTATCCACCCTGTAGCACTGAGCACCTGGAAACTTAGTAAAGACAGATGAAAAGTAGGAGGGAATGAGCAGCTCACTGCTACTGAAAAGCAAGACAGTAAACTCCCTCCCCCAACGCCGGGAGAAGAAGGAAGCTTAAAAGGGGATGCATGAAAGACAGCAAGATGTGGGAGAGAGGCAGAGATGCAGAGGAGGGAGTGAATCTTGCTGGAATGTCCTTTCTCAAAGGTCATGTTTTGCTACATTAGGCAGAAATGTCAAGAGAAAATTGGATTCTGAAAGTTAAGAGAAAAAACAACAGGCTTTCCACGCAAATAAGGGAATCAAAAATAGCATGATCGTGTTATTACAATTTAGGACACAGAGATGGAGAAAGGAAACATCCTCACTAATGTAAGGAGCTTTGCCAGGCAGATGTGCTCCTCTTCTTGTCTCCTGCAGTCCCTGGAAACCACCTCCTACCACCTCCTGCCTCCCCCAGACAACAAACCACAGCAAGTATTAGGCAAAGAGGAGATGGGTCTTCACTTGCACACATCTGGCAGGAGACTCTGCTCTCAAAGGGCAAAGCCCGTGTCCGATCTGACCTTCAGCTTCTGCAGGGCTGGTCAGGGAGACACACACCAATGGCTCCGTTTGAGATCAGCCAGGACACACACAGGGAGGAACATGTTTGTCATTAGAAACAGACACCTCGGACGCTTTAAAGTGTCAGAAAGGTCCTTGCAATGGTCCCTGATCTCAGCACAGAGACAAGAAGGGACTGCACGCAAACACACACTAAAAATACACCATTTTGGTCACAAAGCCAAATACTCCAAAGGTCAGAGATACCAGGACTGAGTTTCCCTGTGCGAAGGGTACATCTGCCGACTTCTGCCATAAAAGATAGAGCTCCTACAGAGAAACCTCACTGCACAGCACTGATTTCTCCCCAGAACAGATCCATCTCCTGCACCAGGTGGGGCAGGTTTCCCAAGGAAGATAATGTGTGGTTGTGTAATTAGAGACAGTATGGCAGCACATGCACATGAGGAGATTAAATTACAGCTCCATGGGTGAACCAGGCTCTGGCACTTCGTAACTCCTGTTCAGTGCTGATGAGGGTCTCCCCGTGCTCTAATCTCGGCTGTATGCTCTGAGTTTCCAAGTATTTTGTAGAGTATAAATGGGGAGGACTGGGGAAAGTCAAGGCCCTCCCAGCCAGAACAGCCTCTCCCAACTCCAGCCACCCTTTCTGCCTTCCCACCGTTTCCAATGCCAAAAGTCTGTTGTCAGCTCCAGATCCCCCTCATTTGCAGTGACCTGAACCCCCATCCTCCTGTGACCATGGCTCAGCAGTGCCAGGTCTCTCCTCTCCAACCCATTTGCCTTCCACCCCACCCAGCCACTTCTCCCCAGCATGCTGGATCACACTACCCATAGCTCTCCAGCCACTCCCAAAATACCTCTCAGCCTCAATTTCCTAATCCATGCCCAGATTTCCTATGATCTTCCCTGCCTTTATGTCCTCCCATCCAACCCCAGTGTCCTAACAAGAGCTGCCGCTCTTCATCTCCCCTACATACTCCCAAATATCCTTTGCAAAATTTCTTCCCTCCAACTGGATCAAGAATCATTCTGCCTACGTAAGGAGACGTCCCAGAGCAAAATCAAACCAAGCAAAACCTGCCCTTTGACAAAGCTTCTTCCCCTCCACAAAAGGAGGATGCAGGTGCTCTGTAACAGGACAATCACCAGTATTTTCTAGCTTGAGCAAAACAGCCCTTTTCATCTCCACCATCCATCACCTCAAACATCTGAGCAGGTTTTTATTTGAAACTAGAAAGAAATAATCACAAAAAATTAAATCAGCAAGGAGCAGACACCCAACACAGAAAACTTCAGCTGGAGTAATTAAAGTTTGGCAGAGTTATAGGAAAGTGGAAGCAGTCCTGCAGCAGAGCATGCCAGACAACCTCTATAACAGCCCGTGCATCAGCTCCACCTGTAATAAAATATGGCACATCATGCATCAAGGAAACAGAGGGGCAGGGAAGCAAAATGCCTTCCCCTGCATATTTCACAGCAGCAAACAGGAGCCTGTCTCTCTCAGGACAGACCTGCCATCAGCGCTCCTGGAGCACATTCAAACTGCTTCTTTGCCATGGGACATTTTCTCCATCACTCACAAGATGCTATTTTCCACAGAGACAGTCTTTAGCAACAGCTGCCAGGGTTCTTTTTGCCTCCAGAGAAAGTTTCAGAGGAGCTAGGTAGGGAGAGGAGGTTGGATGGAGCTCACCTGGACCAGGTCAAGAGCAGGGGACACCCAACCAGCCCATGACTCAGGCTAAACACCACTCTGCTCTCCTCCTGCTGCAGCAGCCATGCTCCTAAGCCTCCTGCTTTGCAGGTGGCTCATCACACCATATCCCCACCAGCAACCCCACGCACTCCTCGAAGGCAGGATGTTATCAGAGTGACAGCAAAGACCCAGTTCTTGCCCTCTCCCTCCACCCATCTTCCTCCTGCACTTGAAAAGAGGTGGGTGGATGTGGGACAAGAAAGGGGTCTGGATCCACACAGCCCAGAGCAAGTGGACTTTAATGCAAGAGGAGATAGCATGTTTTCTCTTCCCTCAATTACCCAGCAGCCAAAAGTGCTTCCACTATTAAAGCCATTTTTATTCAGCTAAATTAAGCCAAATGCCTCAATTAATGACACCAACAAGCAGGAGCCCCTGTAATTAAACTGTAAGCTATATTATGCAGTTCAGCCCAACGCGATGGCAGAAACACTGCTGCTGGGGAGGGACCCTCCATGCACCTCCATCCTCCACTCGCCCTTGTTTCCAGCTTGGCACATTTACTTCTGCATGGGAGAAGTTTTTCACACGTTTTAATAACACGGTGCCACTCTGAAAATCCTGATCAAGGGGGGATTAACCACGCAGAGCAGCTGGGGCTGAGGGAGCACAAGTGACTGCCTGGCAGAAATGAGAGGCGAGATGCACATCCTCAGCTGCGGTCCCCAGTGCTGGATATGCCGGTGGCACTGCATGGGACAGCCTTGATATCCCCTGTGCTCTGGGCACAACGGGTGTTTTCCATCATCTCACAGCTCGCTGAAGCCTTGGCCAGGTGCTGGTGGCCACAGGAGAGGAAAATTTCAGCAGCCTCACATGCTGCTGTAGGTGTAGGGGTAGCTCCATCCAGGCTTCATTTCTGCAGCGAGCAAGCTGCTAAAGATTTGGGTTTGAACAAGAGAAACACTGGAATGTCACTCTGGGGCTTGCTCATCCCTGCCAGATAACTCCAATGACCTCTAAAAGCAATGTTACACTCCCCATTGCTCGCCCTCCCCTCCCCGCTCCTTTTCCTGTTTAGTAAGCAGCTTTGCTCATTAAGGGAAAAAAATGTACTGTCCTCCCTTAATGAATGTGCTAAAATTACCCCAGCAAGTCCCAGAAGCTGTGGCAGTACAGGCCTCCGCACAGATCAGGCTCTGCAAATATTAGACTCAATTGAAATCTCCGATAGCTCGGCACAAAGCCCCAGCAGGACGCGCTTGAGATAGAGCCTGCAAAAGCACCGGGCGATGCCAAGCCTCACACCCCCAGGAAGCAGAGCTAGCAGAACGGGACACGGTGTTAAACTGGTCAGGCTGAGATTTCATAGCCACCAGCAGTTCTCCCGTTTGTGCTCCCTGGCCGGGCTCAGCACCAGGATATGTATCGGTGCTATGGAGGAGTAAGACAGTTTACAGAGGTCCTCCAGCCATGGTCTGGCATTACCTACAGTCCAGAGCTGCTCCTCAAGCTACCCCTTAGCATCACCCAGGTCTTTACTGACCCCAAACACAGTAGAATTGAAAAGCTTCCAAGGTTCAATCTTTCTTCGTGAGTTTGGCAGTGTAACTAACTCCTTTCTCACGTCCACAGGTATTGTTCTGTGCCTCGTAAGGCATCTGTCACACAGCACATCCCATCACATTATGATCTCATTTTCCCCAAATTACTTCTTGTTCTAGGGCTAGAGCCAGAATTTGCAATAATTTCCCAAACTCAAAGCATCCTGCATTAGTGGAGAGCAAGAAACCATCATTGATGATTCACAAGAAGAGACCTGGAGGTGTGATGCTGGAGGAGGAATCACCACCCCTCTGTATTTCCCAATTGCACAATCGTGATTCATAAAATCCCAACTGTCACTGAGACAGGGCTGAAGGAGGTGGAAGGGGCTGGTCTCCTGCATTGTTCTTTAAACAATAGCATTACAAAACAGAAGTTGCAGAGCAAGCGAGAAGGCACAAGGCACCACGCCTCTGTCACAGGGTTCCTGTGGCCGGTGCCAGCGGCACATCTGCCCCACGCCTCTCCTCCCACTGCCTTTGCCAACGCAGCAAGCCATCTCCTGCTGCTGCCTTCATCCCAGCCCATCCCAAAACACTTTAAAGGCCATTTTAAAGGCCATCTCCAACCACATGACACTTCCACACCCTCCAAGTCATCTCTTCTGAGGCATCTATCCCAGCTGCGTGAAGATGTGTTTGGAGACAAATCACCCCTCAGAGCTTATTGTTGCTCACAGTTTTGGTTCAGCACACGGTACAGATGGGAAGCCGTCACCAAATGTGGGTAATATTGTCCCCTGTGCTTCAAAGCAGATTAGATGCAGGGATCTGACTCTCTGGACTACACTCATCTCTCCCTTGTTTTGTACAGTTTCCACTGCTCTTCTCCAAAGACATCTGGGCTCTCAGAGGACTTGAGGAAAGGTTAAAAGCTGGGTCAGCTCTGCAGTTGCTTTCCCTTTGCCTGCCAGCTTCCCTGCAGGGCAGAGTCCAGCAGGATCCCTGGAACATGCGGGTCTTCTGCTCAAAGAAAAGAAAATCAGCCTGTAACAGGCAAGAGCCCTTCTCCATGGCTGTCCTCCTGCAGCTGAGACATCCTCATGGCTGCTCTGCCGCCACCTCATCTCTTCTCTCCCAAACTGTAGTAATTTTAGATCCAGTAGGCCTGGAGTATAACTGTACGCTGGGCTTTTCTCCTGCTTCGGCACACAGAAATAATATTGGAGATGTGTGCCGATTGAGAACAAGGGTTGCCAGCTGACAGCTCCAGTGAGGGGCTGGGTTTATCCTGCCTGTTTGCTTCAAATTGCATGTTTCTTTGAGCTGGGAACAGAGAATGACTGGGGAATGCCTCCCACTCACAGGTTTCCAGCAGACCCAGAGCAAACCCAACCGCTGTGCAAGCAAAGAGAGCTGCGTGGTGAGGCACAGTACAAGGAGACGGTGCAGGAAGGAGAGCCGTGCCCAAGGGGCATTTCCCAGCACCTCTGAGTATGCAGTGACACGAGACCCCAAACTCATGCCCTCACTCATGCCCTCCCAGGCTCTTGAGTGTTTCCCACCACCTCCCTCTCAAATACACTGAAGCAGCAAGGACAGGTGTTCAGGAGGTACCACCCCAGCTGGGACGTCATCCCCAAACGCCCAGGAAGGCACTGGGAGAGCTGGACAAGGTCCACAAGAGACTCAACTTCAACGTATCAAGCACAGAGCTGCTGGGACAGGGTCTGGTCCTTCCACTCCTTCCTGAACTAGGGCTGTGCTCCCAGCTATTAGAGGGCTTTTGCATCAAATTTATATTGGAAAAAAAAAATCCTCACCTACTTGGATGCCCAGAAATCAATGAACCCCGAATGATCTCAAACACTGCTCTTGCAGAGGGTTAGCAAAAAAAAAAAGGAAACAGTTGTGCCTAAGCCCCAATTTGCCTGCCTCAGGAAGGGGTACCAGAGGCTGTGGTGGGCTGGGACAGTACTGAGGGCTTTGCAGAGTCTCTGAAGAAAGGAAGGGGTACAAATATGAGTGTGTATATATATATATATACATACACATATATATATCTCCCAGCAATAGCAAAACAACAGGGCACAAGGCAGGCTAAGCTCTCAGCAGACACTGCTAAATGGTTTCCAATTAATTAACTGATTACATGATAGAACAGAAGGGGATTCAAGTGAGTGCTGTTGACCTTTAAGAATAATTAATATCATCAGGATCACAAAACTCATCCAAGAAAAATAATTAGGAAGATTCTAATATTGCCTCCAAAGCCACATCTAAGGGGGAGAGGAAGGTTCTGGTTAATTCAGAGGCACAGTTCCCAAGTATTTGCTAGCAAACCCATTTCTCCCTTACACTTGCTTCCCCTTGCAGAGCTCCCACACACACATGTTTCTTTACTACCCCAGTTAACTCTCCCTCTCCTCTTCAGATCAATTTTCCCCATCACCTTTTCTACACCCCATCCCCTTTCTGCTCCATTTCAACCTTCTTTCCTAATGACTTCTTGCTCCCATCCTTTCGTGCAGCCCTCTCTCTCCAGACTGGTCCCTGTCCCCCCCACAGCCACATCCCATCCCCTGCTCATCTTGGCCAGCCTCAAGCTCTGCTCTGTGTCTTCCTGCACTTCAGGAAGGAGCCCTGACCCTTCCATATGACACAGATCCACTTTTTATCTCCAGTCACCACTGGCAGCTTCATAGGCTGACAGAAGGCAAACGCTACATGTAATCCCAAAAAAGCCCTTCCCTGCTTTTCCTCAGCAGTCAAATCCATCACAGAGGCTGGTCTGGGAAGCAGATGCAAGAGATGCACAGCAGCAGGAGAAAGATGGGGGACTCATGACTCCCTTGTCTTCAGTTATACCTCACCAAGCACATGAATACTCCCACCTCACTATATTTTCCTTCCTTCTCTTTTCCTAGTTCGCTTGGCCCACAGGTCCTGCGTGGGAGATGGGCTGGAAAGCCACTGAGCCAAGCAGGAACTGCAGTGGTGAGCTTCACAGGGAAGGTCACTTGAACACACTGGAAGGGAGGTTGCATGAGCAGCCAACATTTCTTGCAAAGGAAGCATTAAAAAATCCCCACATCCTTGGAATGAAACCCACCTTCACAGTGAATAAATAAATTTCCTGTGCTGCTTATTATCGTTAAAACTTCTGTGGCCTGACACTTCACTAAATTATAGATAAAAGGGAAAATGGTCTTCCTGGGCTCAGAAAAGCAGGCTGCTGCCAAAGAGCTGTGTTTACACCAGCTAATGAAAAGAAAGCCTGCCATTAGCCTACAGCACTCGCCTCACCTCAGAGGGGAGCAGAGCTACCTGCACCCACAGCACAGGGGGCCCAGGAGCTGGACACCCCAAGGGACCAGAGCTAGGGAGCACGCAGGGGCAGTGGGCTGGCATGGGGAGGTGCACACGTGGGTAACGGGGGACTGAAGGGACCACACTGTCAGCCAGCAGAGATGGCAGCTGCCACCTCCCATGCTGTGCAGGGGCTCCTGGCCACAGCAGGAGGTGAGGCTGACATGCTCCAGCTTCACCTCATCAAACAGCAAGAAAAACACTCGGCCTAAGAGACAGACAGCATCAAGCAGGAAGCTGCATCGCACCAGGCTGCTGCTTCCCTCCAGGGACCCATGGGGTGGGGATGCTGAGCATGGAGGCAGCAGACACCTGGGAGCACACCTGAACACGGGCACAGCCTTTTGGGCAGAAATGTTCCTGTTTGCAGCAGCTGAGCACACAGGGAGGAGGAACGCTCCAAGCAGAGACCTGCCTGCAGCTACACCTGTGCCGTGGTAAGATGTGCCTCATCACAGCCTAGGCACACTTGGCTGAGGGGTGACAGGGAACTGTTGGTGACTTAATACAGAGTCCAGCAAAGCCTGCTCCCTACACTCCTCACTTATAACCACGCCAAAAGTAGAAACACGTTTTGCCTTTGACAATTAGCTCTGTCAAAAACCACAAGAATGTCTGGACACAGCAGTTACATGTTTCCTGCTCTTCTCAATACATGTTGTACTTAAACAGGGGAAGTATTTTTCACCCACCCTGTATCTTCAAATATCAGTCACTGTGAGGAATGTTTTCAAATGAAAAGACAAATCACCATGAAGTCCCAAGTGCTTCAGACTGCAGCAGGCATCCCTTCATTATTCTGAGACAGCAAATTACCCGCAATTATCAACACGCACAACTGGATACAGTGAACATTTAGCTAAAGCCCACGGGTTGTGGTTGCAGTGAGGTTGGATGGCAGTTCTCCTAGAGAACTACTCATGTGAGAAACCCACAGACAGCAGCCGGGTAGCGGTGCTGCAAGACGACTTCATTCACGCTGCAGAACAAAGCCAGTGCCAGGAGCCACTGCAGTTCAGAAAGTGTATATTGCATCTGTCAAACAGGCATCTCAGCAGAGTGGCTTCATAGCAGGAGGGATGGAAAAATAAAGGTGCAGCTGGTAGTGAAACCAGGCTGGCCATCCCTCAGGTGGGCTCACAACTGATGGCTTGATCCATCTGGCACCTGCAGCCAGCTGTGGTGCAGCCACTGCTCCACTCACTGCCCTGGGGTGGAAGGGGAAGGAGGTTGTGCCAAGAGAAGGGCAAAGGAAGTGGGGACAGGCAGGGAGGGCAAGCTGCAGGCTGGGGCTGAGCAAGAGGCAGGAAAGCTGGGAGGGTTCAGTACAAGGAGGCTGGGGTCAGAGGCCAGGCTGCAAGCAGAGAGACAGGGAGGGCCAAGAGGCCTGGACAAGGCTGGAGGCCAGGGCCCATGCTGCAGGCAGGGTGGCTGGGGCTGGCTCTAGGCTGCAGGCAGAGAGGTCAGGGCTGATTTGGCAGCAGGTAGACTCCGCTGCAGGCAGAGAAAGCAGGAGAACTGGGTTGGGGTCAGGGAGGCCTGGAAGTCTGGAGGGTGGGAGGCAGAGAGGCCCAAACATAGGCAGGAAAGCCAGGTCTGGGTTGGAGGCTGGGAGACAGGGAAGCTCGGCTGGAGACAACGATCGGCATCTGGGTTGGAAGCCAGGAGGCTGGGGGTGCAGGCAGGGCAGGACCCGAGGCCGGGGGTGCAGGCAGGGCAGGACCCGAGGCCGGGGGTGCAGGCAGGGGTGCAGGCAGGGGTGGACCCGAGGCCGCAGGCAGGGCGGCTGCCGGCCCTGTCCGTGGTGCTGAAGCGCGGCCCCGCGGGGCGCAGGGTGCCAGGCACAGCCCCACCCCACAGGACACCCGTGGGCACCAGCAGAGCTGCCTGGGGAGCAGCCCCGGGAAAGGCCGTGTGTGACCTCATGGCATGCACATGGACAGGACAGCACAGCACACACAAAACACACTCCTCCTCAGTCACTAGCAAGTCTACAGACACGGTTACCCACAGCTCCTATGGAAGACAAACTTCTGCCTCTTGCCAGCAGCCTTGTAAATATCACACGGTCTCTTGCATCCAACATAATTCATAGCTCATCCCTTCACAAATACAAATGAGAGGAGGGGGTTGGTGGGAAACTCCACCCTCTCACCCAGTTTTCTAATAAAGTTTTATAATTCCAATAAAACACATGGCTGCCTAACTTATGGCATTTAAATTCTTGCCTAGTCACACACCATCATGAATTAATGTCCCATCATTCATACCCTGTCATATCTTATTGCTCAAATAACATATGATTTTAATGTTTCTATTTTTCTGCCCTGGTGCTTATTGCCCGTACATCAAAAAGGGAAAAATCAACCCTGCAATAATATTGTTGGTAAACTAGTGTCATGGAAAGAAAAATCCCAGGTAAGATAACTTGTGCAGTCACCTAACTTTCACTTATCCTGCCGTGATTGTTCACTCTTACCCAGCAGCTTTCTAGCAGGCTTCCATGTTCTCAGATCCTTCTTGAGGAGGGGTCCTCCTCCTTTTGCAGCACCTCTCACACTGGCACAGGCAGGTAAGACATGCCTTGCACCACATCTAATCAGCTGAGCCACAGGTTTTGGGGAGCAAGCAAAAGGGACAGCCAGAGGCTGTTTCTTTCTGTAGTACCTCAATGCTGCAGTGACCTCAGAAGCCTAGGAACAATATCTGGTCCTTGTCCTGCCCAAATCTACAAGAAATCAGCTCCTTCTGTGCTCCTGGTGATCTCAGAGATGTGGTGAGGTTTAACCAAGACATAACTACACCTCATTTTCAGGATCATATCCGAGGGGGATGTTTGGCCTCTCTTTGAAGGGAAGATCACAACAAGACATCCATCAGGCCATTGTTGTACAGCAAGGACTATGTCACAGAGGATGAGCCCCTCAAAAACCCCAACTTGTCCAAATTTCACATTTTACCCCAATCCTGAAACAAGGCTTGTAAAAAGACTGACAAACACACACACACACGTTGGGACAGCCTCAAAACATCCCCAGCACTGTCTGCAGTCTTTTTTAAAGAGGGGATGGGAAAAAACAGGACCTTTGCAAAACCACAGTTGCTCATTTCACACATCTGCCAAAAGACAATTGATCAAACTTCAGAAAGGGAAATAAGTCTCATAGGCACACACTGCAGCTGGAAAGAACATCTCAATGTTTCAAAGGAAGGAAGGAGAAACAAAGCCACAGCAAAATCCTAAGACAACAGGTACCAGAGCAATAGACATAACATAAAAATCCGAGCAGGCAACAAATATTCATGACAGCATTATTATAACTCATCTTACATTGCAACAGCATCCCACAATTCAAGGGCAGGTTCCACTAGAAAACATGCAAGGTGTTATGCTGCAAATAGATCAAATTAAAGCAGAGAAAACAAATGTTATTATTCCAGGTTTTCAGATGGGGAACCGAGGCAGGATAAGTCTTGCTGTAAGGTGCACAGTCCTTGAGTTAGAAACTTTCTCTCTCAGGTCCCACTAGAGTACATCAGCCACAAACTCACCGCTCCGCCTCCTATTGCAATACAATAAACCCTCTCCACAGCTGAGCGAAGCAGCCTGCAGCCAGGAATTAGTTACCCAGCCCTCTGAATGCAGGTCAAATGAGTTCAACACAGCCTGAAGGAAAGGCACAGTCCTGCAGGAAACTGGTCTCTCCTCTGGCCTTGTGCACAATGGCTGGTAAAACACAGGACCTACTTCTGCTGCTGCAGAAAAAGGAAGAGCTGCAGTTAACCGCTTATCAGTCACCTGCAGTAAGGACAGGGAATAAACACACCATCAAACCACTGCTGCTGATCAGCATATCAGCAAGGACCTGTGCTACCCTGGCATCCAGGGGGCAAAAGCAGATGGGGGCAGAACAGGAAAGTTGATGGAAGCAAAGGAGGTGTTACTGCTGTTTACTTTGGTGACTGCACTATAAGCATGCCCAGCATTTTATAGAAGAACTAGAGACACATGGGGGAAAATGCCTCTCTGATGAAATAGCAGCACAGAGGTTTGCTCCTAGAAGGGGCTGGAGCAGAACAGCCTTAGAGTACCAATGGGAACCGAAGGGTACCCAAGGTGCCTGCCTGATTAGGGATTGTAGAGGAACATTCACTTAATGGAAATTAAAGGCAGTTTAAATCTTTCTCATATTTCTTATTTTGCCTCTATTCATGGAGAAATTCAGTTCCTATTTAGTCTTTTGCAAATGCAAAATAAAACACATTAAACTATCAAGAAGGTAGTTTAGGTAAATGCATTTTACTTCATCATCCCAGTGACCTAAGAACTTACATACAGTCATATAATGTGCCCTGGCTGATACACACAGGCTTGTTAGGCTACACTGACTCAAGAGTATGAATGGGAAATCAGAGCAATTAACACATGACAGTCTGGGTTAGGAGGAGACTGCTAGGATGGATATGACAGCAGCACAGTGATGAAAGGACAAAGCCGGGAGAAATCATCAGGAAGGAGGAGGAAGTGTAATAGGACATCCAGAATCAAGCAGTTGCAGGCAGTCACAGGGTCTGAAGCTGGTTACAGGAAGAGAGGAAAAGAAGTTTAACCTTGCTTCCTATAGAAGGATGGCTCTTTCAGAGCAAGGCAATAGCTCATTAACTACAAAGCAGGGGAAAATTATCCTCAGGCCATGACCGAGAGGGAACAGTGCTATACTTGCAATAATTCAGCGTCTGATATTTTGGTTATTTCTTTATTTAGTGTAAGATCTCGATCAAGCTCCCAGACACACAGAGCAAAGAAGGTGAACCTTGACAGCCTTTCAAGACAGTTGCCTGCAGTCCTTCGAAAGCACACAGGCCTCAGCTGCTGGAGGGCTTTGGGTGCTGTCCTGAAACAGCACTGAAGAGGGCAGGGAACAACTCACCAACCTTGTGCTGCCTCAGCCACCTCGATTTTCAGGGGATGCAGCCCAGTTTCTTTCCTATCAAAGCCTAAAACCATACTACATCTCTGGGAATTCCCATGTCAAAGCTACAAACTACATCCAATACCAGGCTACTAGTTCATATGACACTGCACAACTGCCACGAACCCAGCCAGGACACCGAAGCTAACCTCCATCCTCAGAAAACAACACAACCTACAGAGGAGGTTCCAGGAGACTCCAGATTAATCACAGCCCAGGTTTGCCTACAAAAACAAGCCCATAGATCAGCCAGCTCAGTCTTTCACCAGGCAAAGCAAGTCCCTGTGCATTCCTGCCAGCACCTTCCAGAACTTCCCCAACCCTCATTTTTTGAGAGAAAAAGACAGACGGGATTACACAGATAAAAATGCCTGTGGAGCAGAAGGTGATCTGACCATACCATACTCAAAACCCAATTACACTCAGTACAAAGCACTCCAGGGTCTCTGTCTTTAAGACTCCTGGGTGAAGACTGGAAGAGAAAGCTTGATCCTCAACCCCGACCTTACTCTGGCAGGCAGTGCTGAGAGAGAGCTCTTTGACAAGGAGCTGTGTCTTGGCCAGCCCACAAACCAATTTAGAGCATTTATAAACCTCCAGAAGACAGTTTAAGAAGAGCCTCTGAATGCAGACAGAAATGGCAATTATTAATTTTCTAAATAGATATTTGACTACTTAAGCCTTGTTTAAAAGTGTGCCTGTCTCTATAATTACACAGCCTTAATTTGTTTTCTTTACTACACAATAAATAAGGTGTGCACAATTACCCTCTGCAAATACAAGGCAGTGCCTCCTGACTGGCTGGCTGAGTACGCAGCCACCCAGGAAAGCATTTAAAGGGAATCACAGTCTCTTAAGTACCTGCTTCCCAGTAAAGGGGGACTCAGGCATTGCAAATGTCAATTTATCTAGTTCTAGGCACAACTTGCTGGGAGCCTACCCTCCTATTGCACAGCTCTACTGTCCCACAGCCAGCAAAGGCTGGAAGCTTTGGCCAGCAGCAAACAGGTCCTGTCCTCTCCTGTGCACCAATTCCTGGTGCGCTGTAAAGCTGAGCTCTCCTGTGGACTTCCCAGTGTCTAACAAGGAACGTGATAATGTTGTATTCTTCCCCTCAAGGCACTGCAACAACCTCCCTTTACTATTGCTCTGCCTATTGTCATAATACATGTAGGAACTTGATATCCTCATGACTTGTAATCCTCTATCAAGTTCAAATAAATTGGCCAAATTATTCCACTGTTATTAGAAGTAGAGAGACTGAAAGCATGCAAGACTTCCCTCAGTAAGCTGTGATAAACACAGCAACATAGTAAATACGGATTCAGATGATTTATATGTCTCAAATTTAGGAACCATATAATCCTAAAGATTTCTTGTACAGCCTCAAGCCAAAGACTGAGGTTTTCTGTCAACACCAAACATTTCCTATGTTCACCTGCATTGCCTTCTAACACTAACTGCCACAAATCTTGGCTACAAGGGCTCAGTTTTCCACAGCCTAGACCTTCTGGTCCTCACATCCAGTGCATGGTGTTCTCCAGGACCATCTTGTATTAGCCAAAGGGCTGTCAAAACTTCACAGAAATAGGAATCGACCAATGCAACTTTACCCAGCAAGACCTCCAGTGAGGGCACAAAATGACACTGGATATCTAGCTTATATCAGACCCACATCCATCCCCATTCAACATCCAGCCAGTACTTGTTCTAGAAGGAACCAACTGCCTCAGCCCAATTGCCCGCAGAAGTAGATCTACATTGCAAAATCTGCTGTTATATTTTGGATTAATTGCCTCTGTAGCAGTGATAGGCTTCACAGTACTGACAATCAGACAAGTCCTGGAGCCCTAACTCTCCTCATTCAAGGAGAGGTGAGAGGGATCCAAAGCAATTTCTAGATCCACACCTCTGGCTCCCAGTCACCCACTGCACCTCCACTGATTAGGTTGGTCTCAAGCCCCTTACACTTATACAGCTAATTTCAAACCCTAAAGGACAGGCGTGACCCTGTCAGGCCACACTTTGGAGCACTTTGAGGTCTACCACTCGGGCAGCTGAATGCTGAAAATCTCCTTCATGGGTTTCTTGCCTTTCCTCCCTGACACTGTGATGGGGAAAGAGGAAAAAAACAAAGCCAAACCTCATCCAGAACCATTTTCTTAAACAAACCCCCACAAACCTGAGCTCCTGCAATTAGAGCTGGGATAAGTGATCTGCTTGTGATTGCACAGCTGGGGTCTGAAGACAAGTGTGTGCACAGAGGAAGGGCCAGAAATAGAAGCTGCTGGGAGAAGGCAGAGCTATCTGGCCCATCTGAGAGGAGAAAAGCTTGATGAAAGGCACTGGGAAAAAACCTCACTTCAGCAGGAGGATGGGATTTAACCCAGGATGGGGAAGGACAGATCAAAAAACAGCTCTTAAGTCCTCACCATTTGTACACGAGCTTCATGTGGAAAAATGCCTGCTGCTGCTCAGACCCAGCCTGTAGCACCCTGCAAAGGTCCAGCCCAGGGTCCCCACCACCCTGTGCCAGCCCTCCCTGGAAGTGAAACCCCTGCCATTTATTAGACACATTTGCCATCTTATTGACTCAATTCCACCTACAGCCATCCAAACAGCCAGCAAAGGAGAAGGAAAGCCAGGGCAACAGCGATAACACATAGCAGTAACTCAACAAGCCTTAAGCACACCATCCCACGGTCCCCAGCCCCGCACCCATCCAGCTGTAGCCAGCCCCATCGCAAGGGGATAGGGACAGTATCCCTTGCTCCTGTCAGCTACTGTACCTGGTTACGGCAGCCCACGACTTACAGTAGAGTGACATTTCCATTAATCCTTTTATCCCTGGCTCGTACGTGCAGCAACTGAAGAAAATGTCAGGCCTTCAGCGAGCCAAGCTCCCCAGGAGGCAATGGCTGTGGAGCAGCCGAGGAGGCACTTCGATGTACTTACATGGTGCCGTGGCCATAGAGGGGACCCCGGGTGGCACCAGGTGCCTGCCAGGGTGTGCAAAGCCTTGGGAACGACCGTGCTTCCAACCCCATCAGGGAGAGAGAACCCCAGATAAAGCAGCCTGGCTGCAAGGGCAGCACCATGGCCCGAGAGCCTCTGAGGACCAGGAGGGAGCCACCATCCCTGCAAGCACCAGGTCTCCATCCCCAGGCGCCCAGCATCCGCCATGAGGAACATCCACCATGCAAATATCCACGCTGCCGGGTCCCAGGAACAGCACCAAAACGCACTGGCAAACACTAACCAAATAATATACTTACTTGCCTCAAGCTTCAAAAGGCAAGGAAAGAAAGATGTTAAGAACACGATCAATCTTACACAGCCCAAGCAGTAAACAAACACATATTTCATCACTACATACCAACCTTAACTTTTGACACAAGATGGATGTGGGGGTTTTTTTCCCAATCTCAAAAGTAATCTCAAAAGACAAAACCAAACACTTTTGGAAAAAGCAGCAACAATTGCATGTGTACACTTTAACGACATTCAGCCTCAAAACGAGCCTACGTGGCCTTCTAGACTCCTACGACATCCAAATGACTTTCATCAGGAATCAAATGTTATTCATTTTATCTACTAGATACGCAAACAGCAACGGCATAATTGACAAACACCCCCCTCCCGCAAAAAAGAAAATCACTTGGGAGAGGCATTCAGAGAGAACACTTCCCAGTAACAAAAAACAACAGAAAACACTAAAAACACATTACAAATCAAAATAAAGCACAGAAATCAGGAAAATCCCCGTGGTCAGCATTAAGGAGGGTTTATTATGACAAAATACACATTACTTTAAACTCAAAGAGGCTCCAGGCTTGTTCACAAGGCCCTTAACTATTCATGCCCTTTGGTCCTGCAGATCTGCTATTTAGCAAGTACTTTACCGTCACTTAGCAACTGTAACTGGTTTTCCAAAAAGGAAGCTTTTGGGGTTTTTCAGCTCACATTATCTCTGATCAGACATCAAGAGACAAATCTATCCTGCTCTGCGGGTCACATCCATCTCCCTCCGCCAGGACATGCCCGTATCGATGGCCGCATGCATCTGCAGACTCAAACGGATGCGCTCTACGGCCTTTTTCCATGGAAGAAGCCACCAGCGTTGGTTTTGAAAGCAGGGATACACACACTCTCCATCCAGACCATCAGCTCACGCCCAAGGCCAGGGCCTCTCACCACCCCCTTTTCACCTTTTATACCCATACCAGAGCTGCGAGGGGTTTGATCTCAGACACAGTCACTTTGACAAGATATTTCAAGCCCAAGGAGCGCCTCACACACTGGCCTGAAATTCAGGCTTTCCTTTATCGCCTTGGGAAAAGTAAACACATATCCAGAAAAGAAATCAGTGCCCTTGGCCTCAGGGATGGGGGAATTCCCCAGGAGACTGTACCTGGTGGGTAACAATGCCCCAGCAGCCAGACACTTATGCTATGTCCCATAACAGCTCTCCAGTCTCTAGCACAAAACATCCCTACCCTAGGCCCGCTGCAGTGCTGGTTTAAGAAGTCAGTAATTAGGAGCAGAGCTGGCTGCCCTGTGCCCCAGGATTTGTGCCAGAAAAGTGCCCTTTGATTAAAAGCTAACGAGCGGGGCAGGCGCTGACTGTGTGCTGGGGCATGCGGCCGCCCCCCAAACTCTGCAGAAAGGGAAATGTGCACCAGTCCCTGCAAGGCTGCTAACGAAGCAAGCGCTCGTTAGAGCAGCAATCAAAGTTGGGCCAGTTATTAGACACCAAAACCCATCATCCACCCAGCAGGAGCTCGTCTCATCCTGCATCAGAAGCCATTGCACTTCCCTGCGCCTTCACTTTTCCTTCTCCCTGCCTTTCCCCACCAGCATCCCCCTTCCCTCCCATTGCTCTCCCGGACAGGCGCTTTGGGGATCTCCTTTCCGCAGGGAGTGGAGGGAGAGGGCGGCAGGAGCCAGCGACACTCACATGTAGCGCAGGTGAGGGTTCTTGGCAAAGGCGCGTGGCTGGATGTTTCGTAGTCCTGAGTTCCTGATTGTCCTGCAAAGAGATGCAGAAGGGCAGCAATGGAGTGGAGATGGACAACTGCTCCAAAACCCTGCGCTCAGCACCTGAGGTGCACTGGGAGCCCTCGATTCCCCCCCAGGAGGCACATCTCTCCCCAGACAGCCTCTATGAGTCACAAGCAAAGAGGAAATTGGGCTTTTCAGTTTCATCTGATACGGCGACAGCACAGGCTCAGCGCAGAGCGGCTGCTGGGCAAGACTCTCCCCCCACATCCACCAAGGCTTGCTGGGGTGGCCTGGAGCATCTCCTGCTCCTCTCTCCTCCCTCCACCTCCACAAGCAGCACTGCCTGCTCCCACAGCAAACCTAACGCCCAGCATCACCCTCTCCCCTCCCTCAAATCAAAGAGAAAACCTTTCTGCTTGAAGCTCTGATAAGGAGAGACAAGTATTTTGCATAGGGAGTTATGGACACTGAAGTGGGAATCCTCTGCCACCCTGTTTTGGAGAAGCTGTATCAGCACTATGACCAGGGTTTATTAATATCTGCTGCAGACAAAAGTATGCCTGAGTCCATTGCTGCTTTCTTAGGTGAGATGAGAACAGCAGCCAGTCAGCTTACAAGGTGTGCGTGTACATGTGTTAAAAGTACAGCTTGCTGGGGTTTGGTTATCAAGTGCTCAGCAGTGTAGACCTCTCCTCCAGCCCACAGGCAAGCTGTACCTGATGTAAAGTTCCCAGTGAAACACATTAGCAGAGTCTCCAGCTAACCCTGAGCAACACTCTGCATATCATCTGAGCAGCACCCAGGGCACTCCCAGCTCCAGGAGGATGCAGGAGGGGGAATTAAGAGATTGGGTGGTATCCTCTCTCAGCCAGGCTTCCCAAGTGCCTGGCAAGTTCCTTCAATCTCATGGACCTCAGTTTCCTCTCTGTGATGCACAAAGTTGACCTCTCCCAGTGCTCGGAGTGTTGTGCAGGGGGATGCAATTCCTTTACCGTGCAGTACCACCGTGATGGCAACTACACAAAAGGAGGGCCAACAGCCCAGCGCTGAAGGATCGGTGGAGACAGCTGGATTTTCACATTTTGGGGCTGAAATGAGTCGGAACAAGGCACAAGCCCAGAACAAAAACAGTGGGGAGAAGAGAGGTCAGGGCTTATGTGTGTTAACAGAGCTGTCAGGAGCTAGCAGTCTTCCTTCTCGCAGACCCAGCAAGGACCAAAAAGCCCTTCATCTCCATTTTGTGGAGTCTCATAGCAAAATACAGCAGAACCAGTAGCTTAAACAGGCTTCAAACACTGCAGCATAGAGACTGCAGATGGAAGGAAGGGGCTGCCCAGTGCTGTTTTCCTCCCCGACATGTAGGACATACTCACAGCCTTTGGAGTCCCGTGTACAGCTCCATGTCGACGGCATTCAGTGTCTGCAAGTTCTTCCAGTTCTCTATGTGTCTGTGGAGAAGAAGGAAAGGCTCAGCTGTGGCACAACCAGATGGTTGCTCTGCCTATGCAGGGGACAGCACGCAGCAAGGCCACATCATGTCCTACCACCCGGCCCCACACCTCTTCCCACCTTCCTTCAGCCAAAACCTTCTTGCAACAGGTCTGGGGATTGGTTTTGCTCAGGCTTCAGCATCCACACCCTCAGACACAGATGGCACGCATCACACTGCCAAAAGAAGCAGTTTCTCGTGCTGCTTTTTATTCTGTTTTCCCAGCATTTTGGGAAAGCCAAATAATATGGTTTCACCCACAGTTTTGAGCATGGAACATGCAACCGATCCATTGAACATCCTTGGCCAGCCATTGCTCCTCTCCACACCTCACTGTGCACATTGGTGAAACAAAGACACGATCAAGACTGCTCACGCAAAAGAAGTGGAAGCAAGTAAAACCCCTCAACAAAAACTGGGAGCCTACATGGAAAAAAAAAAAAAGTCAGGTTTATCCAGTCTCTTACTGTGGTGAACAAACAGGGTCCTAGTCTTTGCTGGTTGGTAGTGCTGCTAGCAGAACACCAAACTTGGTTTGAAAACCGTGCCTTTATTATAAATTCCTCAGTCGCCCAGGGCGCTCTGGCAGGTATGTTATAGAGAAGAAAAACAGAAATAGATCTGTCACCATGGGATCATTATTCAGTAAATATTAGAGCTGGGAGAAGGTGACAGATCGACAGCCCCAGAGTCTGGGGTTCCCTGTTATCGGCAGCACAGGAGCTATGATGGCAGCAGCGTGGCCAGCTGGCTGCGGCCACGGGCCTCCATTAACAAGCTGCAACACTGCGTGATGGGGAAGGAGCTTGGTCCTCATCCCTCAGGCAGTCCTTGGCCAGTTCAGGCTTTCTCCCAGACTGAACTCAGACACCCTTGCACCAGAAAGCACAAACATTTTCAAGATGGTCTTTTTGCTGGGCAGGAGATGGAGGTGGTCCTCCCTCAAACAGAACTGACTGGGAGAAACATCTGGCTGGTCCCTTTAGACAAGATGTAAAAAGCCCAACCTCAAAGTTTATGAACATACGCACCCCAGCTCGCATCTGCCCTGATGCAATAGTTGGCTTTGGACTCAGACCTCGAGAGGGGAAACATTTCCAAGTAATGCAGAGTTGGGATGGTAAGCCAATGCTGAGAACCATCCCTTCTAGGCAAGAAGGTTGCAGAACCCTATGTGGTGGTCCACAGGGTAAGCAGAAGAGGGACCTTTGACCACTTCCAGAGCAGTCACAGGAGTCATACGTTTCTCCTCCAGCACTTGCTACATCTTGTGCTTGCACAAGAACAGATGAATTGGCGTGACAGAAGTATATGGACCTATTTGAGCTGTATCCCAAATACCATTCAGCTCAAGAAAGAAAAATACAAAGCCTGAACTAAACCTAAACATATTTCTCTGCTCTCACCATGCAGATCCAAGAAAAGCAGAGACCCGCAAGAGTCACCTCTGCTTTCCACATGTTCCATAATTGTCTGCATACCCCGAGGGGTTAGTGTAAGGACGCAATATAAGCTCCCAACTGGCTGCTGCATGACAGTGTAAGTTACGGTTCATCCTCAATGACCTGCTCAATGGCTTGGATCGCCTGCGTCCCAGACAGAATGAGAAACAGGACATTATTACAGCCTTTTCATATTCCCTGCCAATGTCTAAGGCACTCCCTCTTGACTGGGAGGCATCAGTCAAGAGCTGTGACAGCTTGCTGAAACCCTTCCAAGACAGGGTAGGACTGTGAGTTCAGGTCCTGGGCCGAAAGATTGCAGAACTGAGCAAGGCTAGAAACACAAGTTGAAGATATTTCCCACCTGCAGCTCCTACAACCCAAATGAGAGGGTCTTCCAAGAGAAAGAAAGAACATAGGAAGAAGCAGGAATGGGATGATGTGGGTTTATCGCCAAGGCATGCTGGAGCTACAGCATCTGAGCAATGACCTTCGGGGAGGGATGGAACAGCTCCGAGCCAGGAGCTATGGAGCAACCACAGCTGGGAAGGAGGCGGCAGCCAGATTGGCTCTTGTTTTATTGATTGTGTTTGCTAAAAAAAGTCAAGGTTATTTTTGACCTGACACTCAAAGCCATGCGGGTAGCATTCTAGAAGAGGCAGAAAAAGACCCAAGCTTGTTCCCAGTGACATGCACAAGCATGACTTTCTGATGACTCAGCACTGGGGTACGAGGGTCTTGGGCCCCCCCCATGGCCAAGTACCCCCAGAAGTGACATTACAGACTGTAGATACAACTCCACAACCCACCTTCCAGCCTCCCAAACGAAGCCCATGATCTTCCTGAGCCAGATATGCTTTGGTATGTTAACACAGACACACATCACTCATAAAGGGAGAGACAAGAGAAGCAACAGCAGAAATAAATACATACACACACACTTACGTTTAAGGATAATCCCCCAACCCAGCAGCTGCTTTACATAGAGTGCAATACAGCGAAATAGCATCATCTTGAATTGGGTGCACAGGTCAGCAAGAGACTTTGAGTCCCTTAAACTACACAGACACTTCCCTTCTCAGGGACTCCCAGAAATGGCTCTTTTTTCTCTGATATTTCAACTTAGCAGGAGTTGCACCCCTGCTCCTAGAAGTGGCAAATCAGCCTTGGTTCACAGGCACCCCAAAGATAACACCAGTAAAACCATTTTCTTTTGTTCCCTATTGCTTTGGAAAGAATAGTGTAACTTTGCGCTGGCTGGGTTCGCCTGAATTCACTTTAAAAACAAAACAGAAATGCATCTTATTCCGAAAGCTCAGGGAGTCAAGCTGTGATTGCAAAACGTGCAGTGGTTGCACAGGAAAGCAAACCAACGAAGCAAAGAAACTCCACCCCTAAAACTTAAGTCCCTCTTCATGTCCTTCAGTATCTCAACTAGTTCCCCGTTTTTTCCTTTCAAGGTTTTGCTTGCCCTAGAAATCTTACGTCCTCCCCATTGCTGCTGAAGACTGAGACCTTTCCTTCTCCTCTACCTCGGTTCATTAACCTGGCAGGAACACGGGTGCTGGGTTTATGCCAAACACAGATGTGACAACTCCCAGCCCTGCCCTGGTCTCTGCAATCAGGCTTTGAGGTATGAATTACAGTCACTGGGTTACTCCCTCCTCCCTGCAAACATCTCTAAATATATATTCCTGTGGCATTCCTCAGTTATTACTAAGGTAAGCTGCTCTTCTGCAAGACACAATAGCTTCAAGACCAAGACCATACTTCACAAATCCTGAAGTGCTTGCCATATACACGTCCACCAAGACTCATTTCCAGCTTCTAATCGAGACCATATGAGATGCATCGCTAACACAGATGAGAATGCTTTTTGGGAGGAGATGGAGGGGAGGGGATGCTTGTTTAAATACTGGCTTCTTTCTCATACTTCTGGTCTGTTTGGAGGGTCCTGCTGGTCCAGGTCTCCTTGCACTGCAGACCTGCCGTTATACCATGCTTTTTACAGACTGATCAAAGTCCACCTTAGGAGCAGCTAGGGCTTTGCCCTCCTAACTCATATTGAAACACTGCACCAGAACTCCCCTGCTCTTCTCATTTCTTACCCACAAGCATTTTACATCCATTTTCTCTTGTATCAAAACCATCTTTGCTTAAGCAGCTGTTTTCCTTTCCTGGCATTTCCTCCTCCTTCCTTTACAAGCAAGAGCCAGACCCACCCAGCTATCACTTGTAAGTTACACGAGGCCCGCTCTTCTAAGGCAGCGTGTCTGTATGAAGCAGTGAAGTGCAAGGCAAATTGTCTCAAGTGCCTTGAAGAGGTACTAACTCAAGTCCCAGAAGTGATGCAGATATATTGCTCAGGCAGAGTCCTGCTGGCAAGGTTATTTTGCTTCTGGTTTCAGACGCAGCACAACTAGCGTTCACATTTGGTGACCTATGCAAGAAGGACCACTGTGATGGACACTGTAATAGAAAACAGCTCTCCATTTTCTTCATCAGCCTATTTAAATCCTCTTTTCTTGAATAAGAGTGACCGAAAACACAGAGCAGTCTCCAGGAGGTCTCACTTGTATAACAGCACAAGCAACTCCACAGTTAGCTGGAAACACTGTGACTTGCAGCCTGAAATCACACTGGCCTTTCTCACAGCCCCATCAGCCTGGTGGCTTGTTTTCACCCCATAACTGAGCACTGCACCAAGCACTTCTATCCACCAGGTTGTTTCCAACTGACATGATTTCTGAGCTGGCAGGAAAACCCCTGTTACACCCACATTCATCCCACTTTGTATTACAGACTCTCTTGAGTTTGCTACTGCAGCTCTTCCCCTTGGCCATCCTCACCCCACTTTGTGTTCCCACACCCCCAGCACTGCGCTAGCAAAGCCCATGAGCATGCTCTTGCCTTTTGTGCCAGTGTCCTCAACGAAAGCAGAAGCCAGCCTCACCACCAAGGAACCTTAGCTGTTACCTCCTCTTTCAACATCTCCTGCCACCACTTCATTATTCAGCCTTTCACCTACAACAGCTGGGCTATACTGTGTCTTCTCCAGAAAAAACAAACCACTTATGATGTAATGCAGCATCATATTAATCTCTCACCCTGAAGTCATCTCTTTGCTGAGGAAATCGGTTACCATTGCAAAGGAAGATATGGGGTTAGCCTGACAAAAGCTAACTTTAGGAGGCCAACCCTGCATCATATCTCAGCCTTCATGTACCTACAGCCATGCTTTTACAACTTGACTTCAGTAGACCACTGAAATCAGACCAATGGTCAATCCACAGCTTGGGTGCTGCGTCTCAGTTAACAGCAAACTTGTGAAGTGTAGAACTGTTTGCCAGCTCCACAGCTCGTGAGCATCACATCTCACTCACAGATCCCAGGGCACTGTGTGAAGCCAGTAAGGTGGCAAGTGTCTTTGCCCCCACCTCACACAGAGAAAGATCAGCAATCTTTTTGGTGACCATATGGTCATCAAGTCAGGGTTTAGGTTTCAGCTGGTCTCCAGAAGTGCCAGGACCTCACCCTACTTGCTGGAAGGGGACCAGTAGCCACCAACCCCATGGGAGCAGTGGTTCCTTTCATTCCCAGAAGGACACCATGCAGGGTGGTGTTTGACAGCACAGGTTGGTGTCACCTTCTTGAGACTGCACAGCAAGCCTGCACAGCTCCACATGCTCCCCTTCTAGCCCAGAGGCTATGCAGCAATGGAGACTAGAATATCCACTGGGGTTTAAAGTCAGGCTCATTGCACCCTACATGCATGAGGCAGAGGTGAAAAGCAGCCTCTTATGCCAATTTACCAAGTGATTAGCTTGAGGCTACTTAATGTGCCTGGCCTTCCTTCACCCTCCTCATACAAGAAGGATAATATTAGCCTAATCTCCGTCAGCTTTTCAGGCACTGTGGTCAATAGCTAAAAAGGGCATTCGATAAGCACCAAGTATTATACAGCATGTGTACCCACGTGCTACCCAAATCTATATCTAGCCCAAACCGGAGGAGAACGACTTTTCATCAGGATGCCATCAGCTCCATTCACTGCCAGAGCAGATGACACGTCCGTGTTAGAGCCATGCCGTGCAAGTGCCACCACTCATGTTTGAATGCTGGGCAGTGAATAAATTGTGCTCCAGCAAGCAGGTAGCGCCCTGAAACACACACAATTTTATATATTTGTATATAGGAAAGGCAAGCAGAGCGTTTGACTCCTCTCTCTTGTAGGGCAACAGGAAAATTGATTTGTCATCCAGGCATATTATACCTCACGATCCAGACAGAAGCATTAGCTTTCAATTACCTGATATGTTTAGCATTATAAACAAGCCTCCTGGCACACCAGCTCCAGACCATGCAAATATGAATTTGGTTGCAGGTGCAAAATAGAGGGAAGACACCTCTTAAAACCCTTGACCAGTAAGACCTGCCTCCTCCCAGCAGAGGTGCTGCACATGTTGATGGGAAGGTCTGGAGACTGGGAAACCAGTGGCACTGGGGCCGGTCCCACACCCCAGGGCAAAGCACAGCTGCGGTGGGGATTGCTGGCTCCTTTTATCCACCCCTCGCACAGCTGAGGAAGCCATAAAGAAATCAGCCATCTTTCACAGGATAAGGCACTTATCGCATACATTTAATAACTAGATGCATGAAGGACTTGATTCCCTCAATATGGAAGTTATAAAAGTGAATTGGTAACTAAGCACTAAAGGCAAGTGCAGCTGAATAAAGACTTAAGAGAGTAATATTTTCCCCATTTAAAGCATGGGCATGGGCTTCCCCTTCCCAAAAGCACATGAAAAAGTCACCCAGTAGCAGATAACTTTGCACCATTAAGGATAATTTGAGGTCATTGGGAAAAGGAGGGGGGGGAAGAAAGCAAATCCAGCTTTGTAGAAACAATTATGAGCATAACCCCATAGCATAATTGTGATTCGTCAAGGTAATGATCATAAAACACACCACTGCAACAGTTCCCTCTGCACTAGCAGATCTGCTCCTCTTGCCAAGGCCCTGCAGGGATATGTGGGTGCTGTGGAGGATGCGAGGGGCATGCACCCAGTTCCCTGTCCCATGGGCCCAGCCACATCCAACCCAGCAATGCAAACCAGCCCCTCCAGAAAGGCTGGGCAAAGGAAAAAGCCCTGATCCCTCACTGGCTGAGGAGGGTGTGGGAACAATACAGCCATGCACAAGCCACCATAGTGTGATGTCTCAACACCCTTCCTGAAGAAACCCAACTACTACTACACACCACAAGCATCTCAGAGGGCACCAGGAGTTCAGAAGAAGACTGCCCTGCAGGACATCTTTCAGAATAGCCCAGACAAGCTTCACACTCACACCAAGAGCATCTGCCTGGCCCCATGCTGGCTAGGAGCAGCCACCAGGTGCAGAAGAGCTGCTGTAGCTGCACTAACAAGTTTGCCATATAAAGACACCCTACTGTGGAAGATATCCTGAGAAACAGCTTTAAGCTCTGCTAAAACACATGTTTTTTCCAGGCACTGCAATTAAGCGATGCTGCCTGGCACCCATAAGGATGCAGAGGCGCTGTACCTAAAGGAGAGAGGGGAATTGCCTGCATTTAAAAAACAGACAGTAGTGCCAACATGACCAGGACCTCACCCTTTGCTTTCGTCTCTGAGGACACAAGACCCTCTCAGGGGTGCACTGTGCCCTGTGTTTATGTGTTCATCTGTTCCCCCTCTATGATCTCTGCAAGCCTCCAGCTCACCCCAGGGCAGACACCACATCCCACACCAGCTCTGGCTGGTGACTTAGAGCAAAGAGCATCCCTTCCAGAGACAACACATCAGTATTACTAGAGGACGGCAGGCTGCCTGGACCCAGCAAGTACAGATCGCTGCAGCACACGGGAAGCAGTATGTTCCTGTTATTGTACACTACATCCAAGTTTTTTCAGTGCAGGAAGAGTTATACCCAGTCACTGCCTTTCAGAAAGGAAGCAATAGGTGCAAGTGGGACAGCAGAGCTGAAGAAGTGCTGTAGGCAGCAGTGTAACTGCCATCACAAGTACTCTCCTTAATATCCCATCACTATTACTCAGCTAACGCTGGGAGAAACCAGCACTGGGGTCCCGAGCAAGAACTGAGGTGTCCAAAATCACCCCAGAGCTCAAGAAACTTCATTTATCAGAGAGAATCAACAGCACAAAAGCTTCAGGAGAAAACTTTCAAGGACTGCAACATCTTCTGCGCAGGGAGCGGGGTTGGGGGGATGGTGACCCCGGACCCTTCTGTGTACAGGCTGGGCTCCTGGCTTGGCCCTGGCTCCTTGCCTTGACACCTCTCAGCTGCTCCAGGCTCTCTCCCCAACTCTTTCTTATTTATTGCTTGCCACTGTCTGACCCTCACACAGCCTCGAACACCACCGTAAGTCAGAGAGCACAAGACAGGAGGAGCATTTTAGTCTCACAGACATGGACATAAGTACACACATGCAACTGCCTTGGAGTGAAGCATCGGCAAGAGCAAGACCTCACCCCCCACCTGCAGCATCAGCTGTAGTTCCCTCCCCTTTTCATTGGGGTGGCCGACTCAAAAATTATGTTATTTCCACAAAATTGCATTTCTTTTGTTATTCTCCGGCAGGGCAGCTTGCAAAGCCAGTCCTCTGTGCTTGGAGAGGTGCTTCCCACCAGCAGACATGGGTCTGGGGTACATGGAACAGACGCTCCAGCTCAGGACCACTAATGTCAACCTGCACATGTCTAATCACACCACATCTCCAAAACAGCCATGCAGCCAGCTGGGACGAGAGGGCAATCCAAGGGGAGAAAAAACAATTCCCCTGGAAGTTTTACACCAAGCACAAACCTCAAGGTGATGCAGCACCCTTTCCTTCATGGGGAGGAGATCAAAAGAGCTCCCATTTTTAGGCAGCTCCCCAGGCACCTGCCATGCCAAAGGAAAGGGTGCTTTATCCATGGGATTTCATACACAGTGAGAGCCAGCAGCGTGCAGCGTTTTGCGGTCTTTAAAGATCAAACAGCATTTTATAGAGGAAGCAGCACCCTCGTCAAAATCGACTTCAGTAATCATATTCTGCCTTATTAAACCCTCCCTGAAACTTCAAACTGGAGGTCAGATTCCCTCACAGTCCCATCTCTGAATAGGTCTGGGGCTTTTCAGAAATTAAAATATATGTATATAAATTCATACAGGCAGACAGAGCTGCCAAGCTCTGCTCCAAAGGCAGCCGTGGTTCTCTCCTGGAGAGCACAGTGCCTACACACATTAGCAAGAAAAGGAGATGTACTAAAGGTACAGGATCACTAGAGTTCAGCTTGGCAGCAATAACTCTTGCTACAGATCAGTGCCAAAGAATGTGTGGTGTAAAGGAGCCCCCCAAAAAGACACAGGGCTTTGGTGATGGGCAAGATGATGTCCTGATAGACCATATTAGCTCACCTAGGACTTGAAGGGGAACACTGCCAGCCACATGCATGCATTGCACTTCAGGCTGTGCTTGAAGACAGGAAAATGGATGGAGGAGGAAAAGGAAAAAATAAAATCTCCCACGAACTGGCTGTTACTGTGATATACCATGCTGAGAATGAGGAGGCAGGAGCGAGAGTCCAGCAAGAGGAGATGCAAGAGCCGGGAATGGGGCTGCACAAATGCTGTGGCAAGAGGGAACTGCTGTCCTTAATCCAGACCTGCCGCCTTTCCTGGCCCTGCCTGCTGCCACCCACCCACGCAAACCCACAAGCACACTTTCTAAAACCACAGCCTCCACGGGAGTCTAAATTCAGACGCTTTTTACATCCACATCAGCTTCATCTCAGATCCTGTTTTGATGTAACTGCACATTTTTGGGTAGATCCTTCCCACTGCTCCCGTGCCCGGATCCCAAAAGCAGCACAGAAACAGAGCTTGGAGCTGCAAACTGTGGGTGCCAAAGGGTCCCTCTGCTTCTGCATGGCCATGGCTAGTTAGCAGCCAAATCCAGCACCCTTCCTCAGTCCCCTATCCCATTTTATCCTCCTCTGCTCCCCTGCAACTCCACCACCCCCGCAGCACAGCTCATCCCATTTCCAGCTTTCCCACACACCCCAAACACCAGGAAAGCCGCTGCCCAAGTGAGGATAAGGGAGAGACAATCTTTCTTGGACTCAAATCTCGCTCCCACGAAGCATTTTTCTTCCCAAACGGCTCCCAAGGACCCTGAACTTTGATCTTCCAGCATTTTGGCTCCTCAGATGTTTATGAAGCTCAAACAAGTGGGCAGCAATGCCCAGCTGGGCTGGCCGCAGGCCAGGCTCCCAGCCGCTCCGCTTGGGATGGTCATGGGCAGAGAGGCTCCAACCTGCAAGGAGACCTGCCGGGGTCCCCATTACCTTCCTGGCACAGCAGATCTGCCTGCCCAGCCCACCTTCTGCTCCCCATAAAGCCAAAGGACCGGGCAAGCTCTTCACAGAGTTTATTTTGAGCCAACTGCCAAAAGACACCCCCAGGCTTGTATCTGCATTGCAAATAAGTCACAGCCAGCTCTGCCTACCCTCCCCAGCAGCCATTGAAGGGCTCCTCCATCACCCATAAGAAGGGTTTAGTCCCCTTCTCCCATGCCAGGAAAAACCTCCCTCCTTTTTTCCCTTCCCAAGCTTTTCCTACACACCGGCTTGCTCTTATTGCAGAGGTGTAAGGGCAAAAGCATCACTCAGGAGCAGGGGGATGCGCACATCAAGACACGGTGACTCGGAGCTCTAGGCTTCCCAGACAGTAGATATTTTGTGGGAAGTCATCTGGGTCTGAAAGGGAAAAGCTAACCAGCACACCTATAAACATGACACAGACAGAAGGAGGCAGGGAAGGGAAGAAAGAAGAGCAGGGAGGGAACAGACACTTTAAAAGCTCCTCTCCCAGTGCTCTACTTTATTCATATAAACGTGAAAAAAAAAAAAAGCACCTTGCAAAAATGTTATAGCAGAAGACACTGACAGCCAGAGACGCTGCTAACCAGGCTGTTGTGTTTGAGCCATCCAACACAACAAATCTGCAGAAGGTTTCTGACTCGTATCACAGCTCAGTCTGCCATTCCTCTAGATAAAGGCATAACTGAATTATGGAGAAGCCTCTGCTCGCCTGGCACCTCGACAGAGAGCAGCACTCACAACCAGGGCTTGCCAGCACTCCAAAACCAGCCACCCCAACCAAGCCCCTGCCCTTCGCTCCCCATGGGCACCTCCTTCACCAGGGCCAAAGGTGGGGTGAAACCCTTGACCTCACGCTATACACACTGCTGTTGAGCTGCGCTGGCTGTTAAGCAAATACCTTTTGCTTTACACCAGGAGCAAGGCAGGAGCACACAACCTGAGTTACTGCAGCTTGGCCAACACGTGGCAACTCATTAACCCAGCACTGACATCCCCACTCTTCACTAGCAGGCTCTCCTCACATCATTTGAAGTTGTTCTTTATCACCAGGGTTTGAGGGTTTGCACAAAGGTTTAAGGCCAGGGCAGTGAGAAGCGATGGCATCCAGTCCCAGCCAGGCCATGGCAGCCCACACATGCCCCTCTCCATAGCCCAAGGCCACGTCCCCTCCTACGAGACACGAGCATGATGAGCCTGATGACTTGGTGCTCCTGAACACAAGCCTCCTATTTCTGAAGCATTCCCAAGAGGCTGGCATTACCCTGACAGGTATCAAATGTCACAGGAGCATGAGGGATCCAGAGGTCCTGCTTAGTTGTAATTGTGGAGAGGCAGCCAGGCTGCACCTCCTGACAGCACCTGCCCTTTCACAACTTGGGCTGAAGATGTTATTTAACAGAACAAATGTGGTTTTGGCACTGTTTAGGGTCACGGAGCAATTTCAAAGCCAGAAAGCAGATCATGGGACAAAGTCCTTCCAGGGAGACTTTGTTGTTGTTGTTGTTGGATATTTTGGGGTTTTTTTGCAAAGAATTACTCAAACTTTGTTTCTGCTCCTGGGCAGCTGGAGAGCCAGGAGGGTCCCAGCACCAGCCCCACCTCAGAGCAAGCTACATGTGCCCAGAGGGTTATCAGCAAAGGGAAGCTCATTCTGCACAAAGAATACGGACATTGTCTGCCGCCAGCCCCGAGCAGGGCTCTGGGGAGCAGGAGCAGGCTGGCTCGCTCACAGCCTGCAGCAGCTGGGGCCCAAGACCTCGTGCTTTGTAAGCCAGGCTGGGGCTTACCGGGGACAGCAGCTGGCAGGGGACAGCCCTCCTGCACGCCAGCTCCTTCTCCCTCTGTGGATATTGCAATGGGACGGAGAAGGGCTGCCCCCCCACCCCAAGCCACCATCAAACCACAGATAACCCCCAATAGCACCAGGTCAAACCACTCTCCAGTCTCTCCTGCTACAATGTCAAGGCTCGGATTCAGCCTCTGGGACAGCGCACAGAGGGTCACTGTGCCACGCTTGTGCCCATCACCACATTCCCAAAGCTTTTCGCCCCAGAAGCGTCATTTACAGCCCTTCTAGCTGTTTCCCTGGCTCCCAGCGAGGGCAGGAGGCAGAGGGAAGCAGGATGAAGACAGAGAGGAGGGCAGAGCTCAGAGCCAAAGCAGCACTGGGATGCTCAAGGGCAGAAGCTGCAGCTCCCTCCCCCAGGGCTCTGGGCCCTGAGGGAAAGCAGGGGCAGGTAAAAGGCATCACCCACTCCCACCTGAGCTGACACAACCCCTGGCACTGCTAGAATCACCCTGCCAGCAACAAGCACAGCAATGCCACCAGCTTGGGAAATCACCCTGGGCATGGGCAGCTGCAGCATCCCCCACAGCTCCCATAAGAGCCACAGCACATGTGGCCTCCACGCAGCACAGTCCCATGTGCTCCTGCCCCTTATCCAGCCCAGCTGTCCCACGAGGGCATCCCAGCCCCCCCAAGCAGGACGATGCAAGCACCAGCTCCAGTTTCCATATTTTAGGTGGTAAGAGCATCAGGGCTGCCTGGCCACAGGGTCCCACACAAATACACCGACACAGGGAACCTCTCCTGGGTGAGAGGCAATACACGATCCGCTGGAGCCCCCACACGTAGACCAAAAGCTTCTGCCCATGACAGTTTCCAGCTGGGTTGTTCTTCTGGTTTTTTAAATCTTTCCCCTATCTCCCCTTTGAAAAAGCCTGTAGTTGCTATGGAAATAGTCTCATCAGTATGGGTGGAGCGTAGCAGTACCAGTCAAAACTCCCTGTGGGTCCCAGTTGACACCAGTGCCTAGGAACTGGCAGGACTGGAGGTTATCCCAAGCTGCACAGGGGATACCCCGACCTTAAAGCAGTGCTTGGCACCAATGGGTGAGCAAGACCGATGTGGGAATCAAGGGCAGGGACCTGTGATTCACCCAAGGATAAACCAGGAAAAAAATAATTGAGACGCCCTCACGCTGGCTAAGGGACAAGAGGGTCACAAACAGCAAAAGGCTGCAGTCTCCCGCAGTGATACCCCTGCTGCAAGCAGGAGGTGGCCACAGAAAAGGGTAGCAGGAGCAGAGCTGAGCTTTGTCACTGGCTCTGCCACCAGTTCAATGCACCCCTCCAGGGAGGCTTCTGCCTGTACTCCCACCTCTGATAGGAAGCTCATAAGCAAGCAGGGTGCAAACGGCAACTGTCAAGTGCTGTGAAGAGAGTTGGAGAGCAGAGCAAGAATCTTTCCTATCCAGCAAAGAGACCAGTGTGTTGGGCAATGCTATGTGCCCCAACAGACCCTCTTCACCCACTGAGTCACCCCCTCCATCCAAGCACCATGGCTGCAGACCATTCAGGTTTTACACCATGAGCTGGCTCCTTGCTAAAAACACTGGCAGGGTCTTTGCAGGTGAAGAATCATCATTTACCAGTAGAGCTTGGAGCAAGGCCCCCAGGCACCAGAGACCAGCCGAGTGCGAAATGCATCTGCTCCATGGGAGTGGACAGCAGGCCAGCAGTGCTCAGGGCACACAGAGGTGCCACTGCCATGCTGGGACAGGTAGAACATCTGTCCTCAACCCTGGATTCAGGGTAAGTGCTAGGGACCCCCATCTCCATCACCCCACCAGGCTGAGAGAGAGGACACGACACTCCGTGAACAGCATGGAGCCCAGCCAGGGCGTGCACACTGCCTCCTGCCTCAAGCCATGCTGAGTAGCTGTATTCAAGCTGCTGGTGCCCGTCACCTTGTCACCAGGTGCAGCCCATGACAAATGGCAGCTCCCCTAGCAATGACAGCAGGAAGCTCTCCCAGTTGCAGGATGCAAACACAGGTCTCTGCCACTACCGAGGGCTGTCCCCAGCCACCCCCAACATGAGACCTCTTCACAAATGGCATTTTAACCCTGATGCATCCTGGTGCCACAGCAATGAGCTTCTGAGCTGTGTGGCAGACAGTCACATCACCAAACCCTTGTCAGCACTCATTGTGGACCACCATGCATGAAACCCCTTTCACAGTATCATTGCATGCTTGTCAATGAGCAGGCTGCAGATGCTTCCCCAACCATTTGTCTCCTAAAGCAGGGATTTTCCTACATTCAGTGTTGATGCCACCATGCAGATCTCACCAAGCTTCGCCTTCCTCCCCTACCAGTCCTACACAAAGCCACTGGGGCTGTCACACATCACGTCCCACCCTCTGCTCTCTGTCCTGCCTGCAAAGGGAGAAGCATATGGGCAGCACCACCACAGCACCATAAGGCATTATAGAACTTCCATTGAGCTGACATGTTACTGGTGCCAGGGTGGATCTGAGCACAGCATGGAGCATCACTGGACCCTGACAGTCCTTACAGGTGCACAAGCCTAATTAAAGGTTTAAATAACAGTTCGCATCATCAAACTGCAAGGGGCCCATCTCCCTTGGAAGCCATCCACATCTTCAGACTTGCCACATCCCAAATGCTTTCCCAAAAGGATGCACTCAAGACAAGGACGAGCTTGAGCTGTTACTGAGCCATCCAGGCTTGGTCAGAGACACTGCAAACAGGAGCCTGCACTCCTGCAACTATCCTTTTCCATCCAGATTTAGCAGATTCGAGACCTAAAGCACAAAGTAGCAGCCATAATTCTTCCCACTCCCACCACTTTGTCCCATACCCAGGGAACACACAGTCTCTTTTGCTCCCTGCTGGCAGAAATCTCATTGCACCAGCCCACTACATTTTGCTCCACAGTTTTGCGGAGCTGTTTTTGGAAGAAGCTGCATGTAAAGCTGCCTGAAAAGCAAAGGGTCTCTGCAAAAGCAACAGAGAGGCCTGAATTGGCCCCGCTTGGACCAGGGACAGCAAACCCAGGCTTGAGCCAGCAGTGCAGCCAGCCGCCCATGACACTGTGACACTGCCATCTCCATCTCACAACACTACACCAGTGAGCATCACTATCCCTCATGCGACATCCCCAAAGGCCTAAGTGACAAGCTGTACAGTCCATGCTCCCACAGCCCTTTTCCCTCCCATGACCAAAAGGTGACCCCAGTGATGGAGCCAGGACCATCCTGTACCACAGACAACTAAAGCACAGACCAAGAAAACAATTTATCCCTCATCATACAGCAAACCTTTCAGGATGCTTTAAGATGCAAATCTCCCAACATCCATCTTTTCACCATCTTTACCCCAACCTGGTGGTCCCCATCAAAACCTCAGCAGAAGGGATGCTTTGGCGAGGCCGGGTCAGCCCTAAGGACACTGGTACCAGGTGGATGCTGCTACCAGGCAGCACAGCAGCATTTTGGGGCTGGCTCCTGGGGAGGGCACCCACGTGGCTGCCTGGGTGCACCCTGGCTGCACCCCACAGCACCCCGAGATGCCCGGCAGAGAGGTGCTGGCTGTGCCCACAGTGCCTGCATAGCAGCACAGCGCCTCAAATAAAAACTCCCCACAGCCAACACAGTGAATAAGATTACAACAAATACAAACTAATGATACAGCTGTCAAGACAGATTAGACTGCGCAGTGTAAAAAATTGCAGGGCTGTTTAGTCACAACAATATAAGATTAATTTATCAATACAGCTTATGTGGCACTGGAGAGATAGCAAATTGAATAAGTGAATCTTTTCTCCACCTTGCACAAGGAGGGAGTCTCGGACCCGAAGGGCACGCAGGTCTGGATGCCTGTGAGGATCTGCAGGCTGGAATCAACCCAACAGGGCTGGTTTGATACAGCCCAGAGGGGTCTGCACTCACATCCCAGATGTGGGGAACAGGCACACATGCCACCCACACACGTGGCTCTGCACCCACATGCCCCCAAAGATGCCCACCCTTCTGCAGCACCAGGCTGGAGAGGGATGCTGCTAAATCAAGACACCCAGAAGATGCTGCTGCAGGCAGGGACTTCCCAGATCCCTTCCCACAAGTTCCTCCAAGTCCAGCGTTACAGGACTCAAGCCGTTTGTGTCATTTCACCTTTAAGCTCTGTCCCAGCTACAGCACGTGTGTGTTTTGGCACACACAGCAATCAGAGGCAGCGATCCACCGCGCTAACGCATGCAAAAATATGCACAGCCACCTCCACCCTTTGGGGGCTAAGCCCTGGCAGACATGGGCAAGCTTGCAGACCTGAGACCATCTCTCAAGGGTGCTCAAAAAGTAAAAATCCAACCGGCAGGTCCTCGGGAGATGCCCCGCTATTCATCCCACAGCTTCTGCCCACAGATACCATCGCCGGCAGGCCCCTATCATTTCAGATCTCTCATACGTTGCCATCTGTGAGTTAAAAATGTGCAAGTAAGTAAATAGCTGCAGCGATAATGAGCCAAGGTTTCGATCTGTGAAGGTGAGAGCACAGCGGCAGCCGCTGATACGAAGGAAGCACCCGTTTCTATAAATATTGAAATCCGGTAATTATCATCATTAGAACGAGTTGTGTTTTAGCCATAGCTCAATCCCAACAAGTAAGAATGGCATTTATTTGCCACAATTAGAACTGCTAAAAATACCTCCTGAACCTTGCCTGGTTCAGCCCCGTCCCACCACCCTCCCCAGCAGGCTCAGCCTTGGGCAAGGAGCAATGCAAAGAGGGGAACCACTTGAAGGACCATGGCAAAGGTGAAGAAACCCTGTGCTCCCCCACAGAGACCAGGACACCAACACAAGGCCACTATATCTTCTAGGAACCCTTCCCAGCTTTGCTCCATGGCTTGCTCCCCAACTCTGGTTCAGCCCAGCTAACTCCAACCATGCCATGCTGGCTCACCAGTGCAATGTAGCTACCCCCTATGCAGGGCAACATCCCCATTAGCAAGCTGCCTTTCCTGTACTGAAAGTTTCTTTGCATTTGAATCAAAAGGCACAGAATTGCTTTAAAAGGGAAACAGAAAGGCCTGGCTCACCCAAGCCATCCCACTGGCAGTGGAGGGCAATTTTTAATTTTCCAACCCAGAAGTCTCTCTCCCTTTTCCCTTTCCCTCTGGGGGGAGGGGGGGGGGATAACAGAGGGCATCTGCCGCAGGTTTAATCGCCAGCCCAGCTTTAAACCGTGACACCCTGCTAGCACCCAACTGATCTGAAAGAGCCATCCCTGATGGACACACACATTTCCTCTCCTTGTGGGAACATTACAGTTATGCCAAGAGCCTCCCCAAACTCAGCGTGTCTTCCAAACCCCAGACAAGTGCTAAAGGACTCCAAGAGCTCAGCATGCCAGACAAATAGACACCTCCATGGTGTCTGGAAGATGGTGCTGGAACCTCCATGGTGCTGGAAGACCTCGTCCTTTCTCACCTCTACAGACAGTGTTCAACACCTCGTATAAAATCCTGCGAGGGGCATCAAGCCTTCCTGCCATACCTCTGCAAATTGACCAGAGGGGCCACCACCTCTCCATGAGCCTTTAAAGGTGCAGAGACTCAGCCATCCTCCCTTGGGGACACATCTGCACTCCAGCTGCCACCAGCAGTTTCCCAGCTTTTTTCCCTGATTATAAACAAACATCTCTGGTGTATAGAAAGATATTGCAGGAGGCAGCACCTCAAGGCAGCTACAACCACTTCTTGGCTTCCCACCCAAGCCCACTACCCAGGAAAATCCCCATCCACTGGCCAAAATCACCCAGGACCACCTCCTTGTGCTTGCTCTGAGACTCAAGATCTTCCCCGAGGAAACGTGCCCATCTCCCCCAGTCAGGGATGTTCTTTCTGACAGTCACGCTGAATATTTTCCCCTGCTTATTCGATAATATCTGGAAAGGGCCATGAAATGGGCAGCTTAGAGATTCTCCGCTGCGAGGGGGCGAAGGCGCTGAGGTGCTTGTTGCCAGGTCCAAACAACAGCCCAAATATTCATCCCATCCCCACAGGCCACCACCTGCTCCTCTCCAAAATGCCTCCAGCCCTGGGACTTTCTCAGCCCCCACCTCCCTCCAAGGGTAATCTGACCCCTCTGATGGTTTCCCCCCCGACCCTTGCTTGCCTCTGAACTCTCTCCAGTTTGTCAATATTCCTGTAATAAGGTGCCTCAAACTAAGGCCACATTCCTGGGGGTTTTTTTATTATTATTTTGGGTATTTTCTGTTGTTTTGGTTTTTTTTTTTTAAAAAAAAAAAAAACAGTTCATAGCTCTGCTCCCACAGCTCCCCCTCTCCCCAAACGCAGCCCATCACTATTCGCTTAGGGCCCTAAGCCAGCTTTCCATCCATTTGGCAGCATCATATCCAAGGTAAACTGAACTAATTTTAAGAGTAAGATTTGGCAAGACACTATATCAAATGCTTTGCTAAATCCAAATATATTAGGATTTCCACGTTCTGCTCAGCCACTAATTTTGCGATTCCATCAAAAAGAAAAAGCAATCAGGTTTGTCTGGCAAGATTTATTCTTTCTAAATCCCTGCTGTTATTGCTTATGCTTTCCTTATCCTCTAGTGCTTCACTTTCTTAATACTGCAGGACTGGAAGCGCTTGCTGGAAATTTAGTTTTGCTATTTATACGGATTTTGAAAAATCTGCCTCCGCTCTCCTCCACTGCCCCCTGCCTTCCCCACTGCTGTCAGCATCCCCATGCTGCCACCGCACACGTCTCCTCCTCCATCCTCCTCCCAAAGCCAGAGCACAGCAGTATCATAAGCCCAGAGTTAATACACAACTGGCCTCAGACACAAGATACAGAAGAAAAACTAATACAAGAAAAGGAAAGAAAAAAAGAAAAAGGCTGTTTGGCAGCAGGAGAAAGGTCTAAAGGAAACACGCAGCTGGGTCAAGCCCAGGTCCACTGCAGAGCACCGCGAGCAGTTAATATTAACACCTAAATCAGCCATCCCAGAGCATCACCTCACTTTTCTTGCAAGTCTTCTGGCAACCGCCCTCCAGGCGATCAGGCAGAGTTGAGCCGCAGATGACACCAGTCAGTGCCTTTCCAGAGGACGTGTGTGGTCCGTGGTGGGTCATGGCCAGCACGTCTATAAACCAAACCCCAAACCACTCTGGCAGTTGAGAAGATCCTCCAGGCTTGAGGCATGCAGCGAGAGGTCAGGAAGGGCTGCGCTCCCCTGCCTTAGGCTGGTACCTGACACCTCAGCTTCCCACTCACCCCTTGGGGATTTGGGGCACCCAGAAAGTCACATCACGAGGTGCTCAGATCTCCTGCAGCGTTTTCCTCCACAGGGAGCCAAGCAGAAGTCTCTAAACCCTGTGTGCAAGCGGTAGCTTTGCAGACAGCATAATCCCAAAACACTCCAGTGACCCCCACCCTGGCTCTGACTGTGCATCTCCTGCTGTGTGCTCTGCTGACCTGCGTGGGAGCGGGGCAGAGCTGCTCACGGATTTCAGGGTAATGCTCAACTCCTGCTCGTTAGGAGGAAAAAGGCAGCTCTGTTGGAGCACAATCAGTTTCTGCTCACTAAGTCCTTGGACGTAGAAAGGCTCAGGATTCTGCACACCAAGTAACACCCTGTCTGGGTGCCAGGTGCGTGTGCACCCTCAGGACACCCCATCCAGCCGCAGCAAAGCAGCAGCACTACCAGCCTGGACCGAGACCAAGCCACCCACATGGGCCAAGCCACCTACAAAGCCCAAGCCACCAGCTTTAGCCACAGCCTTTCCCATGAAGACACAAACATCTCCTCTTGCACACTGGCACAGCCCAGCATGCCCAGGCTGAGCAGTGAGGCCAGGGTTACAGACAAGACAGCTCACAGCACTGAGCCGATACCCTCATGCTTGGCTTCCTACACCTCCCTTGGTTCAGATCTCTGACAGACCCCTTGCCTCAGCTCCTACATGCTGTCCCAGCATCATCATAAAGGAAAAAACACAGCATGGGTCATCCCAGCAACTCAGGGCTCAGAAACGGGGCACCAGCATCCAGCAGCAGCTCAGGTGATACTTCTCCACTATCACAAGGGACCTTTGCTGCCCACAGCTCCTTCAGTGCTTGCTGAAAGAAGCACAAACAGGGGCATGGCAAAGCTAGGCTACAGGATGACCCCGAGCACTCGAGTCATAAATGGAGATTTTCTCTTTGCTCCAGCTATTTTTACATCTCAGAAACATGCCCTGGGAGGGAACAGCCCTCTCCAGGGGAGCTCCTGAGGGCTGGGATGCCTCTGGCCAGGCATAGGCTGCAGTAACACCCTCCAGTTTGCAGCCAGCTGGCTACAGCCCAAGAGCTGAAGATGATAGCCCAGCCCTGTCCCACCTTCAGCACAAGGATGACCTGCCCCACAGGCAGCCAGGCAGAACATCTTCCACCAGCGAGTGAGTCCCAGGGGAGCTGTCAGGAGGGACTAACCCACCCCAGGCAGCTGCCCTTCATCACCCCATCACTGCACCCTACATCCCCCCCAACCTCACTGGGGCACAGGCAGAGCAATGGGGTTGGCAGCAGAAAACTGATGGGGACAGAGGATTTACAGGGAAGGGCCAGTTTCAGGGGAGGTGGAGGGAAGCAGAGGGTGATTTACAGGGTCAGCAGCTATTTATACAGCAGGTAGCACCAAGGACACAAGGATTTACAGGGGCAGGGGAGAAGTACTTTTTATGGGTGTTTATTAGGAAATGAGTGTCTCCCCTGACCGCCGTGACCCGGGGAGGGGCGCAGGAGCAGATGGATTTGCAACAAGCCTCCCCCTTGCTCTGGAGGTCACGGGCAGGCCAGCATCGGGGACCCTCCCCGTCCCAGCGTGGCTGCAGCTGGCCTCTGCTTGGCCACAGCACCCTCAGGGTCACTTCAGTGCGATCCTCTCCTGCCACCGCCTCGAGGCAGCTCTCCAAGGCTAGGCTCAGTGGTCAGTCCCTCCAGGGAGGTTACAAATAGCAAATCCTCAGACATCTCCTCAGGCCCTTCCTCCTCCACAGCCCCTCCCCACGAGGGTCTGATCCAGGCAATGAGGTGGCAGCATGATGGGGCTGCCAGGCTGGCGATGGGAGGGCAGGGGTCATGGTCTGCCATCCCTCCAGCCCAGGGCTGCCAGCACAGACACACACGAGTCATGTCACCCAGTCTCCAGCCCCATTTTCCAGCTGCTTCTGGCACCCAGCAGGAGCCAGCGTCTGGGGCCAGCCCCACATGTGCAACCCTGAGCACATTGCTTTGGGCAAACAGGTCCTTTCCCTCTCCCCCCCACTCCTGAACCACAGCAGAGCTGACGGGGGACACACACCTCGAGCGCACAGTGCAAACACGAGGGGTGGCAGCACATCTGAGTCTCTGGCTGTCACAAACCCCCCAGCCCAGGCTCGTACTAGCAGCATCCCTGAGCTGGCAGGTGCCAGGCTGTGCGTGGAGACACATGGGTGACACCTGACCTTGCTCGCACTTCCAGGGGTTAACCTCAAGGGCTCCACGTGGAGTAAAAAAAAGTAAAGAAGTATATAGGAAAAGTTGTCCCAGCACCAAGACTCCGGTTGCCCACTCTGCCACATAGTGGCATCCTTCCATTGGCACACGCCACGGCATGCAGGGCACTCAGGGAAGCGGGACAGGCACCACACTGGCCTCTGCCACCCCAGGAGGCACCAGGACCAGCTCAACGTAAAGTTCAGGAGTGAGCCAGGAAACCCTGCCACTGCTCCCCATCGGTGGCACAAGCCGAGCGCTGCCTGTGCAGAAGTGATGCTTGCAACACATCATGGCCTGGGGACCAAAAATTCAACCATGCCAGCAGGAGGGTGCCCCTAGATGACATGCCAACCCATGTCTTATGTGCTCTAACATCTACTCCCCAAAAAGACACCAGGTCTGGTTTGCAACACAAAAGGTGGAGAGTTTGGTCCTAGAAGAGCCCAAGAAAGAGGGAATTCACTCAGACATCTCATCACGGTCTCGTTCTCCAGACACTCCCCAGATACCCTATTTGGTACCAGATACCAGGAGACCACATGCTTAACAAGTGCAATCCCTGCAGGAGACACCCAATTTCTCACAGCATGGGGGTGCTCAGCATTGGGGTGCAATAGGACCAGGTGCCACTAGCAGAGGGAGGGAGGGGAAGGGCTCCAAGCATTGACTGCAGACACCCATGAAAGCATCAAGCACTGCCCAGCCCTGGTATAGCCTAAACATGATGAAAATGCGGTTGTGAGCAGCCTACACAAGGCAAGAGAAGAAGTTTCTCGCTTTCAGCTTGGAGAGACAGCAGCTTTGCAGTGCAGGCAGGTTACGAGTCACACTGGGCAATATTCCAACCCATAAGAGCCCAGATAACATCCCATGGCTCATAGGTGAGGGGTCACTCCCAGCATAGCCTGGTTGACCCCACAGCTCCTCAGGGCCATCTCCCCAGCAGAGAAACAGGGCACACACCAGCACCAGGGCAGCATCCCAAGCAACCTGGTTCTCTTCTCTGTGTAAAACTTCCAGAGAGGCACGAAAGCAGCACCCAACCCTCACGACATCCCTGAACAAATACCCATGCACCTTCACCCGAACCACAGACAGCAGCAATGCCATTGCCCCCACCCCTCTACCCCAAAGTTTGACTAAAGCTCAGGAGTATCTTTGCTTTTATAAATCTCTGCCTTTTAATGATGGCTTCAAGGCTCAGAGAAAAAAAGGCCCATTAAACTCACTGAATAAGTTAATGGGGCAGAGAGAATCCATTTCAAAGCCACCCCAGGCTATTTTCCTCTAGAGCTAAAGCCTGAATAAGCAAAAAGGAAAAATTAAAACTGTACAGTGCTTTGCCAATAAATAACCCCCAGTGTAATCCGCTGCCAGGCAGGCCTCCATTTGCAGAGATAACAGGATGCAGATCAGTTGCAAACCACCTCCCCTTGCAGGGACCACCACCTTTTGATTGCAATTAACTGTGCCATTGCAGGACCCTCCATCTCCTGCCTGTCCCCTTCCACCTGCCTGGGCAGGAGGGGGATAGCACATCCCACAAAGAATTACCTAAATCCAGCACTTGGCTCTGCAATTCCCCAGCACCCAAGCTCTGAGCACTCATCCCTGCTTCTCTGCCTCCTTTTTCCCAGCCCTCCTGTCTGTTCATGCCCCTTCACCCCTTCTTCTCCCCCTCCTTCACCAGCAGAATTGTGGGTCAGTCCCTCGCCTATTAACCAGAGCCCACACACAGCCGCTCCTCCCCAAACACTTATAAAACAAGTGCATGTCCCAGAGAGGGGGGAGGAAAAAAATCCCTGTTTGTAAATGTCGATCCCACTAGACGCAGTTTGTTTACTATTTAATATTTAAAGATGCTAATTAAGTCTCTGAATAAATAAATCTGTTACCCATGCCTTTTGGAAGGCAGGGATCCTTCCCCTGGGGCCAGGGCAGCCCAGAGCACGCTGGGTGCTGGGCAACCTGCCCAGGGCTGGGGACAAGCCTGGGGATCCCACCACCACCCCTCCTGGAAGGGAGAGCTTATCTGCAACACAAAGCAACACCAGGCACAGCCCAGGCTGGGGACGGTGGCCATTAAGACCCAGAGGAGAAGGCAGGCACAGAGAGGAGGATCTCCAGGCAGGGTTGCCCAAAGCAGTGCCCCTTGGCCCCAACATGGGATCTCAGCTGCAACTGAGGAGCCAAGGGCTTGTGTTCCCAAGGGCCAGAGGATCAACACACAAAGTGCTGGGGGGACACAAAGACAGGCACCAACACGCATCACTGCAGCCCACCACCGAGCAGGCAGCCAGGGCTGCTCTGGGGACCAGCTACATGCACCCACCTCCCTCCCAGCTGCCCCCTGCCCAGAGCCAGGGCAGGCAACCCACACAGCCTCATACCTGAGAGCATCCCAGCTTCAGCTCCTCTTCCCAAAAACTCTGCTGCAGCACCTTGCAAGGAGCACTGCAACTGCCTGCCTTCCTCACCCACAAAACCCAACATCCCTCACTGCCCACACCTCAGCTCTCCCACCTGATACCTCTTCAGCCTCATTAGGCTCTGCCTCTCCCAGATCAGCTCCACCTGTATCATGTACCTCGCTGTTAACCCCCAGGGTGCCAGGCCCCGCAGAGCTCCAGGGTGTGCAGCCTCCCTCCCTGCCCAGCCAGCATCCCTGTGCTGCACCGGAGCCCTGCATGCTCCGTGTTTGCAAAGCCCTGAGCTCAGGTTTTGTTCTGATGCTCCTGAGGACACCCTCCAGCATCTGCCCCAACCTGACATGAGGGGCACAGCACTTGCCACAGGAGCACCAGGCTGCTGCCCTGGCACTGACCCAGCTCTGTGCTACTCTGCCTTCCCCACTGCAGAGCCTGGGACAGCCCATGACATTGCTGGCAGCAGAGATATGTCAAGAGCCCATGTGAGGCTCAAACTAGGAAACAGTCCCCAGTAACACTCAGCTTCTCTGGACTGGCACGAGGAGAGCCCCAGGAGGACAAGGATGCTCTCCACAGGCTGGGGAGCCAGGAACACACAGCATCCTTGACCCTGTGTCCCACTGAACCTTGCTTGCTCCCCAGGCTGCTCAGCAGCAACCACCAAGTGACTCAATGGCTTTCAGCTCACTTTCCCTGGGATATATTTTTGGCTGGGAGAGCACAGGCAAGGCAGGAGACAGCCAAAACCAGGACCCACATCACTGCCCCAGGAGCATCCAGCCACACCTTGGAGGCAAGAGGTTTGGGGGGGACAAAAAGAGATCTTTTCAGCCATACAAGTCACAGAGCTCCCCAGAGGCAACACCATGTGCACTGGGATGGACACGAGGAATGCCCAAGCTGGCCTTGCCTATCTGGGTTAGAAGCACGCAGGAGGAGGGCTGTGGTCCAGGACAAGGGCAGGCAGCCCAAGGAAGCATTTGCACAGCTGGATCACAGACCAGAGAGCCAGGACTCCTTGTTCCCAGCCCAGGTCACTGCACAGCATTTCCATGGAGAGCATGCGATGGGGGATGAGGCCAGAGCTGCTCCAGGAGCAGAAGGAAGGTCAGCAGCTAGAGGCACCCAAGCTCTCCCCCACATGGCTTCACGTCCCAGCAGGGTCAGGAGTTTGATAGAGCCTGGCATGGCTGCGGCTCAGCTGAGCACTCATGTTCCTAATTTATCCTGGCAAAACCCTGAGCACGCAGGGTCCTCAGCAGCACTCCGATTCCCAGCATCTGTTTGAGCATTTCCACATTAACATTTCCTAGTGGGAACCGCCTGGGGAGAGCTCAAGGAGAGCTAGTTAAGGGACAGCCTCAAACAACCCAGGAGGATGGGGACTTCACCATGCTCACATCTGCTGCCACCCACTTCTCAGTCCCCCAGGGACAGCATGGGGCAGCCAAAAGCACCAGTGCCCTGTGCCCTCCCTGGCACAACCAAGCCCAGCATGGAGCCGCAGGAGGGCTGCAGGGAAGGGGCTGTGTAGAGGACAGCACCTGGGCTCAGCATCTCCCTGCATCCTTCCCTGGAGCCCTGGGATCCCAAGCCCATTTAGTTGTCATTGCAACAAGCACCAAGGTCAAGGACAAGCACTCCAACCCACCCATCTGTGCTATCACACCATCACACTCCCTTGGGAATCCTTCCTGACCTCTCTGCTCCACTGCTGGGACTTTTGTTTTTAATTAAATAAGCAGTTTTCCTTTCTGTTTAGGCATATTGAAGCTGGGAGAAGGCAAAGGTGGAGGTGATGGCACATGCTGGAGAGTGGGATGGCCATGAACAGGCTCCATTATCTCCTACACCTGAGTGCTGGGTGGCAGCTGGAGGAAAGCTGGCTGCACACATGGTTCTGGCTTCTCCTTCAGCTCCCCAAGTGCTACATCCCATGAAAACAAGCTAAAAACACAGCACATTTTCCTGGTGCTACTCTTCCAGGCAAGCAGGGGCCAGGTCTCACACAGAGGGTGACAGGGCAGGACTCCCAGCCCCATGGGGTCTGGAAACAGGGTGGTACATGGAGGATGGAGATGCACAAGGGCACATGCAGCAGGGCTGGCAGAGAAGCCCTGCTAGCTGGGCACTGACTCCCATGCAGCCTTCCAAGAGGAGTCCAGAGAGATTTTAATCTCCTTTTCTTCAAATGAAATGAAGCCCAAGCCTCAAGCGCCATCACTGCTCTAACCCACATCCATCACCCACCCCAATGCCATGATTCTGGGGACCCATTTGCTGTTGTGTTGAGGGACCACTGGGTGTCACAGCCCTTCCACCACGCTAGCAGCACATAGCGATCGCTTGCAGGGAAATAACCAGCCTACCTTGGGCCCAGCTGCCAGGAAGAATGAGGTATCCCTCAGGAACTGCACAGGGAGGATGCTGCAGGGTCAAAACCAGCTTCCTACCACCACCAGCCCTTTCCCCACCTCACACCAGGCTCTTCTCAGTCTTCCCCCCTTGGGGAAGGGCATGTGGCCTCTTTAGCCCTCCAACCTCCATCGAACCCCTGCAGCAAAGGGTTAATCAGAGAAGCAAGGAGCATGGAAGCCACCCTGCGGCATCCAGAGACAGCTCTCAGCCTGTGCCCTCTGCCTCTGCATCCAGGATTTCTCTGGGGACACTTCCCATGGATGTTCAGCACAACAGGACAGATGTAACAGCCTTGTTCATCCTCCCTCCATGCTTGGTCTCTCCTTAAACCCTGGCCAGTGCTGGGCTGAAGGGTCTCCATCCCCACTCTGCTGCTTGCAGGCCAGTTGCACTGCTGCTCCGTGCCTCAGTTTCCCCATCAGTAAAATGGGCAGAGCTGTAAGGGCCTTCCTTGTGGATCACACAGCTACAAGCCAGATACAGATGGCAGCACACGACCCCATCAGGCACCTCTTGCCCAGCACTTCAAACAGCCCCAGAAACACCCCACCACAGCACCCACTCTGGGTGGGTCAACACCTTCCAAAAACCTGCAAATCACCTCAACTCACAGATGGGCTGGGGCTGTATCGCTCACAGCACTGGTGTAAGAGCTATCGGTATGTGGGGATGCATCAACCGCATCCTCCCGCAGCAGCACAGAGGAGAAAGCCGTGACCCAGCACCCAGCCAGATCCCAGGGGACCCTCTGACACTGCGGGGTGCCCACCTGGGGACTGGCGTGCCAAGCTGGGCAGCAGGCGGGAGCCTACCGAGTGGGGTACGGCAGCACGGACCCCCCAGAGCAAAGGCTCCTCTCCCGCACGGCAGGCATCAGCGGGACAGCGAGCAAGCAGTGACGTGACCCCTCGGACCCAGCAGCCCCTGGCCGCTCCCACACCACACCAACGCCACTGCCCTGGGTGGCTTATGGCTCCCTGCTCGTACTCCCCCGTGCCAGCGCAGCCCAGAGCTGGGCTGTCTCAGGCTGCCGCTTGCCCTCTAGTGGCACAGCCACCCTCCAGATGGGGAAGAGGAGAGGACGAGCTGTGACTGATCCGGGCAGAGGGTGCCTGGGGCTGAGCGGGGCTCCAGCTGCCCCACGGGGCACAGGGCAGAGGTTCGGTTGGGTCTGGGGGTTATGGCCCATCCACAGAGCTGCTCACGCACAAGCGCTCCTGCACAAAGAGCCTCTTGTCCAGAGCATCCTCACGATGCTGGGAGATGAATGTGGGGACTAGAGCGGTGCAGCCGTGGTCCTGGTGCCCTGTGCACAGGCCTCTGGGACCCGGAGCATCGCGTGGGGCAACCGGGGCTGCTGCTCCCCATCTCTTCATGAGGGTCACAAAGCGCCTGCAATATCCAACCACCATACACCAAGTGCAGCCGCTGAGCAAGGAACTCACCCCTCAGTACCACCTTGGTGGGGGTTTTGCTGTGCACCCCTTGATGCAGAAGGGAGAGCAAGAGAATTTGGGGGAGCCCAGAGCCCACGTGCTGCTGCCAAGCACACCTGCTTAGAACGCACCTACACAACCTGCCGAAACCCCGCTGCAGGAAACCCAAACCTCAAAATTACTGCTAGTGCACAGAGCCCGGTAAACACTACACCAGGTTACAAGCATTATTAACATTCACTTTTGGAAGCCTGGCAGGCTCAGGGGTTGGTTCACTCCCTGCTTGACTGCAGCCCCCCTTGAATGGGATGCACCAAATCCAACCATAAACTCGTGGGCAACACCTTAGCATGGGCTCTGCTCTGAGCAGGACAAGCCAGGGTGGCACTGGGCAGCATCACTGAGCATGACCTGCCTGCCGGGCTCCCCAAGAGTGGTCCCATGGACATCCCACGGCCTGTTTGGGGGGTTCACTGAAAGAACCCAGCATTGCTGGGTGCATGAATGGTCAGAGGCCTTTGGGAGACCACGAGCAGCCTCATGGCAAAGCACATGAAGGTGTCACCCCCACAGGGATGAGCTGATGGGGTAGAGCAGACCCAGAGAGCTTTTCCTAACTGAGCACTACAAGAGCCCCTAGCCAGAGGCAACACATCTCCAAGCCTCCAAGGGCAGCAAGGCAGGTCCTTCCTCAGTCACTTCTCCCCACCATGAAACACCTGAAGCATCCTCATCTCACATCTCCAAGCCCAGGAAGACAAGCCAGAAGGCAGAACTGACCTAGACCTCCCTCAAACCCTGCAGGAGATGAGGGCTGGGGAGGTATCACATGCCCCCTGAAACCATCCAGGTCACCAGCTCCTCCTGTCCAGGCAGCAGCTCAGGCCCCACATTCAGCTCAGAAAAACCTAGGAAGTCCTGGCAGGCACCAAAATAGTCTCCTTCTCAGAGAAATACCTGGTATGGGCCATCAGCAGAGCCAGGCAATGCAGACATGGCTGGGGAGCACTTGGGGACCCCAACAGGATCAGGCACAAGAAGGTCAGAGACACCAGCAGACTCTGGCATGAAAATGCAGGCAACTCAACCCAGCAGGAATCCAGGCAAACCAGGGCTGTGACCTGGCAAACCAGGTGCCTCATGTCCTCTGCTCAGTGTTAACTCAGCCGCTGCTGGGAAATCAGAGCTGAGACCTGGCCCTGATGGCCAACTCCTCCAAAAACCACCTTTTATAGCACATCTACCCTGGATCTTTCTGCTCTGCCCCCACACATTGTCTAGAGGGTTGCAGAAGTACTGTAGGTCCCAGACATGGCCCATGCCAGGGAAGTGCCTCCCTCCAGGACTGGTCAGCAGGGAGAAATGCCATAAAAGCAGGTCAAGGAGCCAGCAGCCAGCCCAGGGGATGCACGCAGCCCTGGGTGCCCCTCATTCAAGTTTAGCTACTCTTGTGCACAGGGCAGCACCCACCATGGACCTGATCCCTTGAAGCAAGGGGGGCAATACGGGGACAGTCAGGACCAGTGCTCCCAGCTTAAGGCACCTCTAGAGCTTCAAGACCATATCTCAGCCCACCTCCTTGTCCCAAACATCTCTGCACCCTCTTCTTTCCTCACAACCTCGTGCTGCACCCGCCTCCTCCTTCCTAACATGCTTTGGGACAGCCGCTCCGCATAAACAATAGCCCTGCAAAACAAAGCTGGCTTGAATTAGGGACCTTTTGAATGGTCTCTGCAGCAGCCAAAGCCTCCAGGACCAGGAGATGGGAGGAAGGATAGGATGGGAGTCTTTGGGAACGCAGAGCCCTTGGTCTCCTGAGAGCAGCAGCATGTGAGGCACACTGGGCTTGTTGCGGTTGATTTACAGGGAGAAAAAGTTTGTGCCCCGTTGCCTGACGCAGAGCAAACACCAACTTGAGCATCGCAGGAGCCCCTTTCCCGGCTGTTTGGGTCACCAAAGCAAGTTCTGCTCCCTACAGCCCTTCCAGGAAGATGCTTGCCCTTTCTTTCTTCCCTCCTTCCTGCATGTGGGTGCACATGGGCATCACCAGTACCTTGCTTCTCCCGGCAGCAAAGGGGTGCTGCCGCTCCGTGCACCCCCTCACTCTTCCCCACGCCACGTGCTCCCAGCTCGCGCGCAGCGAGTGGGGGCTGCGCTGCTGCTCGCCCCCCACAGCACCCAGCTCTGACGTGGCTCTCCCACCCCCAGCCAGGCCCACAGGATGGAGCGGATGCTGCTGTGGGCTGGTGGGACAGCCCAGCAGGAAAGGATGGGGCTGCTGCTCTTGTCCATGGCAGGGGAAAGTTGCTTCCCCTTGGCCCTGTGAGACCCCAAAATCCTTCATCCCATGGTGCTCTGCAACAATCCACCTCCTCCTGAGGTGCTCTGAATCCATCTCACCTGGTTGAAGGCAGCTACAAGCTGCACAAATAAACCCTGCAAACCCACCCGTTAGGGTATTTTATCACAAGAAACCCCATTCTCCCCTGGGGAGGTTGGGTAAGGGAGCAAGGCTTCCTATACCGGGGACATCTCCCTACCTCGAGGGAGCCCGGGGGTGATAAACGCAGGCCACCACCGCCTGCCTGGCAGCATCTCTGCAGTGCCATAGCAACAGCTGAGAGGTAGGGAGGCCCAGATGGCAAACTCCTCCATCCGTCTTTCCCCACGCACCATGCCGGCACACGCAGGCGCTGCCCACGCTGCCAGAGGGGTAACTCCCCGGCCCGCCTCCGGCACGCAGCACCCACCATCACCCCAACACGTGGTAGCACAGGCAAGCCCAGCTGCCCCATGCGCTGGCCAGACCCCCTCATGGTGCCATGGATGGGGACCCAAAGTGGCAAACACCCCATCTGCTCGGTACACAGGGGCAGAAGGGTTTTTTTGCTGCAGGACCCCCAGGACTGAAGTTCTCCCTGTGCATCTGGTCTTTTTAGGGAGGTCGTGCAAAGGATGGAGTCCCACGCCACAGGGGTGAGGTTGGGTTAGGAGAAGTCTGAGCATCCCTGCAAGTCCCACCTGGCTGGGGACACAGCAAAGGCCACCCAGCTGCACAAGGAAGAGCAATGGCACAAACATACCCCAGCCCCATGATCATCCTCTCCCCACATCGGGAGGGGGAAGTCCAGCAGCATGACTCCCAACTGGAGCCATCTCAGCTGAGGTCCAAGCCAGCCCCTCGGCTAGACAGGACCCTTGGCAGTGCTCTCTGGAACCTGTGTGCAGAGCAATGTTCTCAGGGATGCAATCTGAAATTGGATACATTTCTGGGCAGGCTGGGAATGGACAGCAGCCATCCCAACCTCCTCCTCCATCTCAGGGCAAGAACCTCCTGCCCTTTCCCTGCTTCACCATTAACCTGGCACCGCCTGGATTTGCACAAAGGTTGTGTGCCACCATCCCTGCAGTCCAGCTAGGGGGGGACCCAGGGACCCAGCCCTGGGTGCAGCTGCTCTGCTCTCCCTGAAAAGAAGGAGGATGGATGGGAAACCAGAAGCAGCAGCAAATAGAGCAAAAGCCATTCTTTTGAGAGGTGCAATAGGAGGCTCAGTGATGGGGTACCACACTGCGGGCACCCACCTGCCAGCCTCCATGGGCAGCGCTACAGGCTGGGTGTCTCCTGTCCTTCTGTACTTCTTGCCTCAGGGGTCTCATCAGCCACCGAGATGTGAAATAACCCAAAGTTCCTGATGGCTTTTGTCCACGATGCTGGGGGGACCTGCCTGGGTAGGATGGGCCGGCATGGAGGGGCCTCTGCTCTGGCTGAGGAGTGGGGGTAAGGTGGACAAGCCCACCAAGCCGGCCCACATGGCTTGCTTTTTCCAGCTCTCCAAGTGGACCTTGGCAGCCTTTCATCAGCACCACCCAAGCTCAAATTGCCAAGTTGAGCTCGTCTTTCAGGCATGAATAAGGCCCTGCTCGGCCCCAGGGTGGTTTCACCCCCCATACCCCATCACCTTTTCACCAGCAGCAGGATAGAGCAGAGACCACCACCTTCCCCAGGGCCTGCGGGGAGGACCTGGCTGGAGCATCATATCCCCTGGCTGCAGGGACAGGGCTAAGCCTCCCCTATTCACCCCCAGCCGGGTGGCAAATGTGCCTTCGCCCACTTGCTGCCCACAAACAACACAAGCTGCCTCAAGAAGCCAAGCCCCCATCGAGTATGGCAAGCAGGGAAAGTGCCATTCAGTGCCCAGCTGAATCAGACCCATGTGCCAGGAGTGATTCAGCAATGACCAGGCTGGGCTTCGACACACCCCTCGCCCCTGCACCCAAGATGAGGGGGCTGGCAAGGAGAGGCCTGACATGGAGCCAGGAGGGTGCAGGACCCAATGCCTCCCATGCAAGAGCACAAATACAGATTCAACCCTGGCTCCCAGCAGTGACTCCTTTGCTAGGAAGCAGCCCCAGCACCCAAACCATCCCTCTGCTCCCATAACCATCCTCAACGAACCACTGCCACCTCCACAGGAAGCACAGACCCCTGGGGAAAGTTCTCACTCGTCCTCAGTCTCAGCCTCTCAGTGTTCTGGGGTTCACCCCATTCCTGTGCCCTGGCCCCCGAAGCCCAGGGAGGGAGGTGTCAGCCCAGGAGCGATGCAAGGGCGAGGGAACGTGCTTTGCTCGGTGTGGAGCAACGACACATACAACACCCAGCAAAAACTGGCACCTTCTCCTTCCTCAACTTAAGAGGAGCTCCTCTCCAAAAAAAAAAAAAAATAGCCATCATTTCTGTTTCTGGAGTTGAATCTTCCCCCACCCCCCACCCCCCCTTGTTACGGACTGCTTATCAGCATTTTTCAATTTCAAAGCAGTCAAGATATTTTCCGGACACAAAGGACTCACGTAATACCACCTCTCGCAGCAGTTCAGCTGGCTGTGTGCATCTGCCAATGCACGCTCGCTCACACTGGCGGCTTCCAAACCCTTCGCAGCCTTTCCTGCTGCTCCCTGCCCCTCAAAGGGTTAAAACCAAACCACAACAAACAGCAAGCACAGGAAAAAAAACCACACGAGTTTCTCCGTCTTCCCCAGCATCACCGACATCGCAAAGAAAACACTCCAGCACCGCGACGCAGGATAAATATGGGGCAATCGGGAAGGGGAGCATTGCATTAGTTTCCCCCCTTTATTTTCCCCCATTCCTGCTGGCTTTGCTGGCAAGGTGAAGGCAGGGCTGGAGGTTCAGGGTCAGTGGTACCTCCTGAGAAACCTGCTTGGGCATCGCATGAACCTGTAAGCAAGGGGGGAAAGCGGCTCCCGTCATCTTTCCCCAGCAAAGGTGACAAGCAGAGCTGCGAAAGAGGCATCGCAATTACTCCATGGCTCTGCTGCAATTGCACTGTGACCAAATAAAACAGCCTCAGGAAAAGACCCGGCAAAGCCCTCTCCGTGCAACTGTGCGATCGAGGTGAGGGGAAAAAAAAATAAATAACCCTCCATTACTCATTTCCAACCTTGCTGCATTTAACTGCCAGAATAAAGGATTCCACCTCTTCCCTGCTCAACTCCCACTGGCAACTTGCTCTGGGGGCTACATTTCCCTAAATGCTCACATTTCAATTAGCATTAGAATAATGAAATGGCTCAGAGTTCATCTCACCCAAAAATGTACTGGAAAATAAAGAGCAGAGATTGGAAGAGATGAGGATTGTTTTTTTCCCCCCACACACACAGCGTGATGGATTCAGGAGAAGGAAATATATTCCTTTCTCGACTCCACGCTGATGAGATTAACATGGGCTTTGCTAACTGCCTCTCCAAACAAGGATAATGCAACTTCAAGTTGATTTTCCAGATAAACAAGCATGCAAACAAACGCAAAGTGCTCAACTAAAAATATCTCCCTGCTCCGATGCTTCTCCCCACTGCCACCACCCCGAGAGGGAAACACACAAATCCTCTCGCAGCACCACAGCGAGTTGCAAAATTACAACAATGCGAGTTAAATAAGCTACTTAAGGGACATCTCACTGCCCTATTTTTTTTTCCCCTCCCCTTAAAAAGACGAAACCGCAGATCCCCAGCTGCACTCAGCCAGGGCAGGGAAGGGAGCATTTTCTGCTGTGGGGATGAAAAAAAAATGACATTCTAATCGGATCCAAAGTCTCGAAAAAGAACAAGCAGCTCAGAACTTGCTTTTCTTGCCCAATTTGGGTATATGTGTGGCTGTGTGGGGCTGTGGCGTGCCCCTCTCGCTCCCCCCCACCCTTGCAGAAGCGAACAGTTAAAGGAAGCAGCAGCTTTAGCATCTTTGCCTGCTGCTCCCTCTCTTGCTAAGGAATCAGATCTCATTTACTTTACTCCTCTTAAGCCTTGGCCAAACTGTTGCTGGGCTTTTTTTTTTAATTATTATTATTATTTAGGGGGGATGGGGTAAGGGGGAAAGCCGGATCTGCGTGCTCTGCACGGAGAGCAGGGCTGAGCTCTGCCAGGCAGCGCAGCAATGCCGAGGGCACCTGAGCCCTGCACAGGCAGCCCAGCCCGCACCCCTCCTCCGGAGACCCCCCCACTTACATGGAAGTGATGTTCCTTGAGATGTCCGTGATATTGATGCTCGTGTTGCCATTGCTGCTGCCTGAATCCTGCCCTTCCAAGAGAGGGAAGATGTTCCCATCATCCGGTTTCTTGCAATTGATGTCTGTCTTGCTGCAAAGACAATTAGCAGGGCAAGCCAGCACCGAAAGCAGATAGTCTCCCCAAATGCTCCAGAGCAAAAATACCCTCCAGAAAGTGCACTTGGTAGGGCAAAGAGAGACATCCATCTCCGATTGCTGCTTCTAAAAAAGAGGAGGAGGAGGAAAGGGGGGATGGAGGGAGGGGAAGGGGGGGAAAGGGGGGAAGGAAACAAAGACCGAGGGAGGCAAAAAAAAAAAAAAAAAGAAAAAAACCAACACAACAAAACCTCAAGCGATCAGATGCAAAAATCCTCCAGCAGATGAAATCATGCTGGCAGCTGGCTCGGCTCGGCTGTAATTCCCGCTAGGGTAGTGGCAGCGGGCGCGGATGCAGGGCATGCTGGCCCGGCCGCCGCCGCTCCCCGCCAGCCGCTCCGGAGGATTGCAACGGGAGGCTGGGGGAAATAAATAAATAACAAAAAAAAAACCCCGGTGCGAAAGTCCCCAAGTCCCACCTACTGGGCAGAATTAAAATTGACACACCTGCAAAAAAAAAAACACAACCACACCACAGAAAGGGAGAGGAGGGGGCGACCTCCCCTTCGCATCGCTTCCCTCCCCCCCGGGCTGGCCAGCCCTGCTGCGGCGGGCACGAAAAGCAAAGGAGGAGGAGGAGGAGAAGGAGGAGGAGGAAGGTTTGCAAAGCGAGCCGGGCTCTGCAATAAAAAGGATTCCCCACCCCACTACCCCCCCTCCTCTCTGCTAAAATCAATCTAGAGGAGGTGGGGAGAGGGGGGGAAAAAACCCACCCAGCACTGCTGGAGCCCCGGCTCAGCCCCGCCAGCAGAGAAAAAGTTGCAGCTGGGGTTAAATTTGTGCTGGGGGCGGGGGGAAAAGCAGAGGGGTCCTGCTTTCTCAGGCTCTTACGATGCTGCCTTTCACTCGGTTTTTGGGTGGGTTCCCCCCCCGCCCCCCCCGCAATCCGGACACAAGGGTGGAGACGAAAGAAAGATTAAACTGAACTGGAAGAGAATAAAAACCAGTGTGGATTACAGCAATTTAAATATTTTTTTTTTCTTTAGAGGATCCTAGCAAGAGGCAGATCAGACGGCTGGGTGGGAAAAAAAGCGACTGGAGAGCACCCAGGAAGGACTTTCTAGAAAAGACACATACGCACCCCCCCCCGCCCCTTCCAAAATGCAACGGGGACCCAGCCGGCTGCCGGGAAGCGCAGGCAGGAGCACCCGGGGTCGGGGCTCCCGTCCTCCCTCCCCTGCCTTCCCCCTTCCCTCCTGCAGCAGATTCTGCAATCAGACATGCAAAAAAAAAAAAAAATGAGAGAAGGAAAAAAAAAATCCTGAAAGAGGAAGCCTGAAGTGTTGAAAAGGCTGAGCTCAGAGCGCCGAAATGGCATCGGGAGAGCAGAGTGCGAGCTGAACAGCCGAGCGAATTAAGATGCACGGTGCATTTTTGGCAAGCACAAACCGAGGCAGATCAGAGCTCTGCTTAATTTGCTCTGCTTTTCTACAGCGCTTTTCTGCATGCCCCCCCCCCCCACCCCCAATAGTTTCATGTCTCTGCTCCTCCGCGCAGAGACACGGGGATAAAGGGACAGTGCTGCAGGCAGGAGCACCGGGGAAAGGAGGAATTACAGGTGTAGGGCTCCAAATATTTCAAGGGTCTGCTTCTGCCGGGCACAGGGCTTTGCACAGGGAGGAGAGACAGAGGGATCTCTGCACGGGCTGAACCAACACCTCCAGGCTCTGCTATGCACCCCAAATCACCCCAGACCAGAAGAGGCAAAAGAATTTGGGGATAAAAAAGGGGGGGGGGGGGGGGAGAAGCAGCTGCAGGGAGGATTTGCAGCCACGATTCATGCACCCACACCCCTCAGAGGGGAGTGGGCTGCCCACAGCCACGCTCGCAGGGAGCCCATCCCAGCGGGCCATGAGCAGGGCTCACCCTTGGGTAACTCCTCACCTGTTGCTCCTCATCAGTCACACCGCAGGTCCTGGGAACGGCAGTGACGTGCAAGGGGCTGCATGTACCAAGACATTGGTCCTGCTCCCACAGAGGCTTCTGGGGTGCCAGGCAGCACTATTGGGGCTCCTCCTGCTAGGGCTCTCTAGGGAAAGCGGGGGCACTCATCTAGTGAATAAATACCCAGGTGAGGGGGGCTGGTTTCTCCCTGAGACCCACCTGCTTGCAAATCGAAACACCTGCATCCAAAGAGGTCACTGAAGTGCCCAGTCCCCACCCCTACAAGAAGCAGCTGCCATCCTCAGGCACCTGTACAGAGACGGGCTGGGAAGGCACCAGAGGGGAAAACACCCAGGCATAATTTTTACTCCCTGCCTCAGTTTCCCCACCTGTGTCAGAGAGATGCCATTCTTGTGGCTCAGCACTGCTACCAGAATGGAGAAGACACTGATGGAGGGCACCACATCGTATTCCCAGCCCATGGGGAACACCGGGCACCCCACAGTGCCCAGCCAGCATGTGGGTCCATCCTTCAACAGCACAAGGGACAGGGATGTGACACTACCTGCAGAACCAGTGCCAGGGGTGAGACCAGGGCTTGCTTTATACCGGAGCCTATGCAAGGTCACAGCCTCCTCATGGCACGTGACATCAATCACACCATCACTCATGAAACCAGTGGGAGGCCATCAGCCTATCCTGGCGTGTCACCACAGGGCCGGTCACAGGGTGGGGACACGTTCAGTGGGCACACACCCACCTTGGGGACCCGCTGCAGTCCCACAGCACAGCAAGGCTCTCCTCTGGGCAGAGCAGCGCCGGGACCTGGGGGAAGCCATTGTCACCTGGAGATGCCAGGGTGGCACTGCTTGGCGCGGGGCTGCGTGCATGAGCACCCCGCACCCTCCTCGCCCACCCGGCTGGCAGCCTGCCCTCTGTCCCTCCGTCCCCCGGGGTGTGGGGTCGACCCCTGGCCTGGAGCAGAGCACAACAGCTAATGAAGCACAAACCCACCCAGAGAGGCTTTCGGGTCCTCCCCTGCAGCCCAAGGCAGCCACGTGCTTCGCGCTCTCCTTGCAAAGACGAGGTTTAACCCGCAGAAAGTTGGGGAGGTCTCAGGTCGCCTGTCCCAGATCAGGGGGTGCAGGAGCCCACCTGGGACACACACCCCGCTCTGCCACCCAGTGCCGGGACACCCCGCTTCAGCAGCTGATGAGAAGGTTTCGTGCCAAGCCACGGCTTCCTCTGCCACTAATAGATAAATAAAGCCGCCGCTCGCCGGGCAAACGTGGCCGGGCAAACGGGGGAATAGGAGGAGCGGGAACATCCAGCTGGGAGCCTGGAGGGCAGGCGGAAGGTAAAGAAGCCGAGGGGCTGTTCATCCTCCCCACTGCAGGCTGCCAGGGGGGACTGGCAAGTTCGCTGGCAGAAGAGACTGTAGCAACAGCAAAGTCGCTGCTGCAGAGAGCAGATGGGCCACCAACCTTCACCCAGCACCAGAGGTGGGCAGCCCCTGGTCCTGCTTCCCCCGCTTGAGACCACCACCCCTCACCGGTCCACGGACAGACGGAAGATGATGCTTAGCAAAGGCAGCGCTACCTCTTGCACACACAGACCCAAAAGGGAACAGGAGAATTTGGGAGCTGCCGGTGGTGGGAACGCACCATCCCTGCCTCCATCCCTGCCTCCATCCCTCAGTCCTGTCCCCGTGGAAGAGGGAGGCAGGAGCAGGGCATGAGTGATGGGGCTGTCAGAGCGCAGAGATGGTATCTCGAGCAGAGGCCTTGCCGTTATTGCTCTGAGGGATGCTGGCAAATTGCTCTTTCAAGAAGCATCTCCATGAAGGATGAAATCAGTGCCTCCTGCAAGAGCTCTGCCCCACAGGGGCTCAGGGGCTGGGTTCCCTCTGGCCTTTGAGACCCTCCAGAAATCCCATGGGATGCACTCGGCCGAGACGAAACCCCAGTTCCTCTGCAGAGAGGTCCCCATCTCGCCCATCCCAGCTGCCCTCTGCATGGGGACACAAGTTGCTACCAAAACACCCAGCCCAGAAGAAGGAGCGGGGCTGGGAGGTGCCTGGGGGCCTCCTGGCCATGGACAGAGGTGAAGGCAGCTGTTTTGTTTGCATTTCTGCTCATCCCACCTACACAGCTGCCTTTAGCATCACACTCGCGGGCTGGCCATCCCCTGGGGACAATCTTTCCTCCTGCCACCCCGCTTCTCAGGCAAAGGTTCCCCAGTGCCACCACTTGCCTCCCGGGGCCAGCAAACACCACAGCCCTTTGGGGCACGACCAGAAAGAGACCCGTGGTCCGATATCTGCTCAGTCATCGTAAGCTCCGACGTCCACTCCTGCCTCTGATTTCCGTATCGATCCGGCAGGCCCGCGCTGAGCCATGCACCGCCCCGCTCCCTATTACCAGAACAGCACTCGCCGCTCGCAGAAAGTGATGAGCTGACACTTTTCTAGCCCCTCTCTTGCCCAGAAGGATCTGCGGGACCACTTTGCACACCTCTGAGACACAGACAGCCCCGGGGCGGGCAGAGCTGCTGTTTGGCAGCACGCAGCGATGCTGGGCAGCGGCACAGGGTGTGAGCTCTGACTGGAGATGCAGGCAGGAGGGTTTCACCCCCTGCGGTGGGAATTTGGCTGCAGGTGTACACGCCCCTTTGCAGAAACACCCCGAGAAGTGTAATTTTGGAGAGGGTCCAGCTTGCTGGGTAAATGCCTAGGAGCTGCTGCCAGCTTTCGGGGAGGGGATCAGGGTTGGTTTGGGGACACAGCATCCCCAAACCATCACTGGCATGGGCTGCAGGAGGAAAATACCAGCCCCTGCAGAGCCAAGAGGCGTTCGCCTCTCACCTGGGCCATGCAGGCACACAAGCATCAGAAGTGTTTCTCCCTGAAGCAGAGCTCCTCATTCCCACCACCCTGGGAAGAGCTTGGAAGCAGCTTTTGATCTGATGTCCCTATTGCTTCTCAAGTGCTTGGCAGGAGGGGGCCTCGTGCAGCAGGGAAGGTCGCATCCTGCACACGGGTCAGCCTGGCCCAGGGAACCTGCAGGGAGAGGGGCAGGGGGAGGTGTGTGGGGCAATCACATTCGGGCAGCGACAGCCGTGTGATGACAGGTGAAGGTCTCAGCTCAGGGAGGTGGCTGGAGAGCAGCTGGTGGTAGGAGACTCCAACCTTGGGGCGTCCTTGCCCATGCTGTAGGCAGGTGGGGACAAAGGCAGAGTGAAGCCATTCCAGCATATATCCTGTTCATAAACTCTCTGAGGCTGCTAAGAAAGCGTAGGGAAAAGCATCTAACCAGGAACCATTTGCTCAAATAAACAGGAACAAATAATTCAGGAGAAAACATACTCAAGTGAGGTCTAAAGAAACAGCCCTGACACGAAGATAACAAATATTGCTGTGCTTGCATTCATTGCTAGGACCTGAACCAGTCTCCCACCTAGGCAGCTCCTGAACTGATGTGTCTAAGCCAGGGAAAAGGTCCGGTCATGGCTGTAATGTCCAAGAGATGGTCCAGGAAGTATGTCTGCAATGGTCAAAAAAAAAAAAGACTAAAAAAAAAAAAGACTGAAACAAAGGTCTTTGAAAGCCCAAGGAATAGGAAGGAGAATAATGTGGAGCAGATTATAGCTGCCGTCAAGAAATCAAGGCAGCGCTTTGATGTGCCGGCAATGCTCTGCGCAGAGCTGGTCCATCGCTCACCGAGAGGGGAGAGGAGCGATTCTGAGACCCGGCTGGGGAAGCTCGGACAGGGGCCAGGCTGCAAAGCCTGAGGGCAACTGCTGGGAGAGGAGCTGGGGAGGGGGCTGCAAAGGAGCCCCAGGAGGCACTGGGATGGCCGTGCTGCAGGCAGATAACGGGAATTATAGTCCCGGCATTGTTCCTCTGATGCCCTGCCATCTGCACGTCTCTCGGGGCGTTTTACACGCTCAGAGCCGCTCAGTTGTGGGCACAAGTCAGGAAATTCCTGATGTGAGCGATCAGGCCACACAGTCACCGACACAACCCTCACCAGGACGAAGGAGCAGAAGTCTCCGTCGTGATCCCCCATGATTTTCCCCAAACCAAACCTGCGCTTTCAAAAATCCCACGTTCCTAATTCAGTCTCTGAACGTCCAAGTGGAGCATGTGGGACCGTGGGGGGGTCAGAGAGAGCCTGGAATAGCCCACAAGGCAGGACCTTGGTGTAAGAGAAATTGCTTTAGAATTTTAAAATAATAAAAATGAATCAAAAAAAACACCCCAAACCTCCAGCTTATTTTCAAGCATGCTTTTAAGAACAAAAGGAAGAGCTATGTCCATGCCAAGCCCTGTTTCCTTGCATCGAGGTGCACCATCCAAGGGTCCCTGTCCTCCGACCGGGCACCCGCACCCGCGGCAGCATCCCTCCCGCACCGCCCCGTGGTTCACAGACACTCAGGCTGCCGCTGAGATGCTGGGGAGGAAACTGTGCAAAAGGAATAGTGGCTGCGACACACACATCGAGAGGTAACAACGCTCATCTTGGGTCCCTACCAAGCCTCCAGGTTGAATCACAACTCACTGGAGAATCAATTCCTCCTCACCCTGAGCTCTCCCCTGCATGCGTACACACAAACATGCTCCGCAAGCCCTGGCCGCCCTTGTGAGGAAATTAAATTGCTTTAGAAAAATCTCTCCAGCCTGTTTATGCCTCCAAATCTTTCACTGATCTTCCTTCCTGGGGGGCTCTGTTGACTTTGGGGAGAGGTGTCAGAGCAGGGTTAAACAGGGAAGAAACTATTATAACCAACTCTTATAAAATTATTTACCAAAATCTTCACAGGGTGCTGCTCTCCCAAATAAATCTAGTGAAGTTGCTATTATCTACAGCAGGGTAGGGAAGGCAAGTTTTACCTGGGTGTTGGGGCTCTGATGTAGAAAGGACGTATAGTGCCATCTCAGCATCACGTGCATCTAATGTGCTTCCCAAGTGTCAGGGGGACGAGGGACTTGCAGCCCCCAAAGCCAACTGGGGAGATGGCTGCAGGCCCAAAAGGGCATCATTTCAAAAATCTCTGCTACCTCTGTCGTCCCAAGGATGAGTTCAGTCAACAGCTGCTTGAAATGGTTTCCTGGTCCGTCAGAGGAATCATGAAACCCTGAATTACTCAAGACATCTCCCCATCCCATGAAGGGTGTAAGTGAGACAGCTGGTCCCACTCTCAATCCACCATGCAGGGAGAAGTGACCATGCCAAACCCAAAGGAACCATGATCCACAAAGCCTGGCTTAGCCAGGAGCCCTGGGCTGAGCAAGCAGGACCCCAAAATTCTCTGTCCCAGCCACCTCACCTCACTCTGGAGAAAAGCAAGCGAAGGCAGGATGCTTCCCCTCGGCAGCTGGTGGCATCTGTGTTTTCCCACTTTGATGCCTCTCCGGCATCACCTGAAAGCCGGAGCTCACGGAGCACAGGGTGACAGGCTGACAGCAGCCCCAGGAGCAGGACCGTGCCTCTGAGCCCTCCTCTCCGGGTGCTGTCACGCTTGTTTCTCAACACGGGTTTTGCAGAGTCGTTAACAATCCCACTAATGCACAGTAGCTAATCTCTCCCTGCCCAGGGATGACAGCAGCTGGGGCTCAATGGCATAACTGTGTTTTGATCCCATGTGCCAGCCTTCCTAGACACATGCTGGGAGTTGATACCGCCTTACAAGAGGGGTTCCTGCTATGGGAAACAGCTCTGCTCACCTAGAGAGAAAGGCGGAGCTTGGAGGGGAGCTCTGGTTTTGGCTCTGCAGAAAAGCCCTTCACCATTCCCACAGTGCTGGGCTAACGGGGGTTAACCTGGGAGACCCTGTGGCACACGGGTGGGCTGGTGGGGGTGGAGGGATGTTGCCTTCAAGCTGGGACATATAGTCCCCGGGTCACCCATCTAACACTGCCCTCAGCCCCCGTGAGCTGCAAGAGTAATCAAAGGCAGGAGGCTGGTGTGAGCTGTGGCAAATGTCCTGCCAAAGTGTCTGCAATAAACAAATCAATAATTAAGGGAGGATGTACATTAGCCTTTGAACACACTCCAGGTAGAGCTTATTTTAGCCCTTCCGAGGAAAGCGTGTGGGGTGAGCAAAGGTGGGGGGTGCTGCAAAGGGCCAAGGGTCTGCAGGAGGATGAGGCTTTGGTTAGGGAGGAAGAGGGAGGATCAGGAGGAGGAGGGTGAGATTTATCAGGCAGGTAAACTGCAGGATTAGGGATGTGTGTGGGAAACAGCCAGCTGGGGGAACCGTTGAGAGGCTAAGGAGAAGTGGGATGCTGGCATGTGCAGGGGCTGGAGGTGATGTGCATGAGCAGCTTTAATGGACCCAAAGTCCACATGCCAGATCTGAGAAGTGGGGATGTGCCATCAGAGACCATCATGGAGGAGCTGTGCAGAGAGAGCACATCACCAGCGCCCCAGTCCCCCACCCCTTCCCATGCCTGGAGGGTGAAATCCCACCACAAGGTCTTCTGCTCCTCCGACAATGGTGGTGCTTAGGGCCTGCCCCAGCTCCTGGTGGGTTGGCTAGTGGCACCTGGCTAGGGGCTGGGCGTTGGATGGAAGAAGTGCTCATCTCAGCCCCACCCCTTACACACCGACTCAGGATCACCAAAGCAAGAGTGTGCATTATGGCTCCATTCAGCTGTGGCTGTTGATGATCCACTGATCTGTCCCATCAGGTGAACAAAGGGTCTAGATGCCTGCACATAAAACAGCTGGGAGGTTTTCTTCTCCTTGAACATGCAGCAGTTTTGTTTGCCTACTCCTGCCTGGATCCTTCTCCAGCCATGTCCCTTGCTAAAGATCACTGCCTTCCCAAAAGCAGCCTTACACACCTCACAGCCTCTCCAAAGCTCAAGATGCCAAATAACTTGCCAACCTCCTGTCCAGGCAACTCCAGACCTACAGTCCAAGAGAGCATCCTACAGTGGGAAATGATGTCTCAGGTCATTTTGGCTGGTGACAGTCACCAGTGGGTCAAGCTCTGAGGTCCCCATGCTCGTCTGGGACACACTGCCAGGGTAGGATGGCAGAGGAGGACACCAGCAAGCCCTGAAGATGCCTGGGCAGCAGTGCCATATTGTTCTCCACATTGGCACCCGTATCTTCCCTGTCCTGCCACTTTCAATACCAATGGGGAAAAGCCAAAGCCCACAATCTTGCAGTGAAGATAAAGATTTGTTCTACTGAAAGGGGTAAGTCAAGTCCCCCACACCTTTTAGCCCATTGCTGAGCAATTCTCAGCACTGAGCAATTCCCCCTCTCACCCCACCAGTCTGAAAAGAGACTCTCCCCATCCTTACAGAGAAAGACCTGGCTGACATGATTTATGCCTGCTGCATATCCGAGCTGGCTTGCCACAAGCCTCTGCATTTGGGCTAATGCTGGAAACCACACAGGAGCATCAGCTAATGTGAAGCACAACCCACCTTCGCAGAGGGATGGGGTCCCCAGAGCCCATCTTCCCATTCCCCCCCTCCCCTGGCTCAGCACCCTCTCCCCCTGCCAGGCAAGGCTGTGGTTTGTGATAGCCAAACGCATCAAGAGCTGATGGTGCAGCAGCGTTAACTGAAGCCCTGCCAGCCCTGTTCCTCCCGAGGAGCTGGGGAGGCTCTGGGAGAGCCCTGGGGAGGAATGGAGATGGAGCTCTGCCAGCCAGAGGTGATCAGCCACCCACTGCAGAGCTTCCAGGGGAGCATGAGCTGGTCCAAAATCTCAAACACTGGAGAGTTTTGCTTCAGCAAAGAGCTTCCACTATGAAGAGCTATCAGTGAAACACTTGTGATGCGGTTCAGCTGAGTAAAATAAATAAAAGTGACTAATGATTGATTAAATATTAAAGGATCGCTTTATTTTTGCAAATACACAGACCACTGCACACAGCTGAAATCTGGAGATGGCCCCTACAGCTGAAATGACCAAGGAGAGCTAAAATGGCTCCAGGTTCTTCTTCATGCTGTAACGAGGAGCATCTGGATAGGGACCTCTGCTTCCCACCAAGACAGAGGTGGGTCCAGCAACCATCTCTGTGAGCTGCTCAAGTGCAGTTTGTCCAAATGGAGCTTCTATAACCAAGACAGATAAGCTGAGCCTCCCAACCACGCTGTGCCAGTCTGACCTGTCTGTGTGTACAGACATCGCTGCGCTGAGCAGGCAGATTCAGTAGCAGTTGCTTCATCGTGCTACAGGGCTCCCCTCGCTCCCTCAGTGATATGCCAGAGCCATCTAACAAAGCTAAGATAAATATTTCCTCCTACTGCCTACACTGGCTAGAGGGGAGCTCCTTCTCTCACTGGTCCTGCCACAAGCCCACACCATTTCACTGGCCCCAGCAGCCCATCCCCATTCATTCCTCTTGGGGCACTTCTCCCCATGTCCTCCTGGAGATCCCCCAGGTGCCTCTGGTGCTATTTGTCTCCCCACCTGCAACACAAAGGCGGTTTTGGTGGGTGAAATCTGCAGGAGAGGACGGAGCAGGCTGTTCTGGGGGTCTGGCAGCTCTGGGTGCTCTGGACCCAGACCCACCGCTGCAAACCCACAGGGAGAGCAGGTGAAACACACCACCATGTACCAACCGGAGTGGCCTCGCTGCAGGACCCGGGGGAATGCAGTGTTGAGCCAGAGGAAAACAAGGATTGTATGGTCCAACGTCCAAGTCCCATGGCTCAGACACAGGGGCCCCGGCCTGAGCAGCCGGCACACCTCCGTACGGCGGATACACGTGATGAGCGCGTGGTCGCTTCACAGGCAGTTTGCACTGGGAAGAAGAGACACATTTTGTTATGAAATAATTCCCTCGGCACCATCTGGTTGGTTGCTCCATCCCCAAGAGCCCACCGGAGAGGGCTGTCCTGATCCTAAACACAACTTCCTTCAGAGTTATTGCAGCTGAGCTAGAACACTTTTCTCGGTGCTAATTTTATTTTCTTGGTAAGGAGGAGTCCAAGAGGCACTGCAGCATCACATGTTCACCAGCCCCATCTCTGGAGGACCCCAAGAAAACTACCTGGGGTCCTGCGCCCATCCCTTCCCCTGCCACCTCTGACTGGCCACAGCCAGTGCCCAAGCACGGAGAGGGATGCTGCTCGGTTAAAATCCTGGTTATTAGGAACTCAAAGAGAAAGGAACGAGTGCCAAATGGCGAAGGATAAAATCAATATGGGGAGAGCTGTTATTTAAGCTTCTGAGCTCCGGGGTATTACAAACGTTGGAGAGCAATGAAATAAAAATGATACATAAAGTGACAACATCATCATGTCTGTATAACTGACGCCCTTAGCAGCTGTTTGGTCTGAACAACAGAAGTAAATCCAAATCTGTGCCTGCTGCCCAGGGCTGTCTGGCACTCCTAAGGGGGCGCTTTGTGATCAGAAAGAGAGGAAATTACAGGGTATTTCTGCCAACCAGATCATTTTTAACCTCCTTTGGTCACCGTGCCCTGGAAGCCCGGAGGATCGCATAGTCAGCAGCCCACTCCACGGACTGGCACACCAGCTCTTCTAGAAGAGGCTGGGTCTTTGCTGCAGGTGGAGAAGACCCCACGGGACACCCCAGCATCTTCAGAGGTGCAGGGTGGTGGTGGGGCTCCCTGGGCACAGGAGCCAGCCTGCTGCCATGGCCAGGACCTGCCCGTGCAGGACACCAGTCCCTGGGCCGGCCGTGAGCCAAACTGCACCACATGGGCAACGCTGGGGAGAGATCCTGCAAAACAGAAATGAAAACACCAGGCTGGCATGCAAAGTGTCCTTTCCTTGCCTCTGAGGCTTTCTCACACCCTCTTATCACCCTTTAAAACTTCCCCACACCATCACAAAGCAATAACATTTTTATTTCTCTCTATTGGTGGAAAATCGAGACAATTTTTTTTCCAGCTTTCTCTGCCTCTCCATTGTCTCTCCTCCTATTGACTGGACCCTGGAAGCTTCTCAGCCCTCCCAGCTCTGCCTTCAAGCTGCTCCTCGCTGCCAGCCCTGCAGCGCATCCTCCTGCCTGGGCCTGCGTGGGTACCACCATTGCCGCTGGTGCTGGTTGTTGCTGGGGTGCTCTGGGTCCCCCAGCAGCCACTCGGGGCCAGGCTGGACTTCCAGACAGCACAGATGGGGAACGAGCCACGAAACACAGTGCTGTGTGCTTTGGGGGGGAGAGGGACACCTTGGAGGACGCAGAGTTTAAATACTGGGTTGTGGAGGATGCTACAGCGAGGGGATTCCTACTGCCACCTTAGGGAAAGCAAAAGAAATGCTTAACCTGAGAGTGGGAAGCGATGCTGCCCTCGCCTTGGGTTGAAGACCAGCTCTTGCAAGGCCAAGGCAGGAGTTTAACCTTCCCAGCAGCGTGAGGAGCTGGGGTGAGTGAGTGTGTTAACCCTATTTACTGCTACGCTCCGCAGCTGCCGCCGCATTAACCCGGCTCTGGAAAGCACCCGGCCCCGCTCCAGTGCGGTCAGGAGAGGCTTTTAGCACAGCCCAGCCATTACAGCACCACGCGTTATGGGTTTGCTGGAGGGAGAGGAGCAGCCCCCGGCTCCCAGAGCACCGTTTAACCTCCCAGAGATGCTCTGGGATGCGCTGGCAGGACGTGCTGGCAGAGAGCGAAACAGAGCCGGAGCCGAACAAGGCAGCGTAGCCATGCCCGCCGGCACCGGGGCGGTGGGGACAAACCCAGCGGTGAGCTGGGGTGGCCAGCCTGGACTGGGAGGGGACAGATGCTCTTTTCTCCTTGTTCACCTTGACATGCTGCTCCTGAGAAAAACTGGCATGGCCTCCAGCCCTTCTCTGCCCAAATTGCCTTCCCTAGGCTTGTTCCCTGGGCTTTCCCCACCTTCTCCCACCCCTGCAGCCCATCCCACAGCCCTGGCATGAGCTCAAGGTCACTCAGATCCACCCCATGGGACTATGGTTTTCTCCTACCCTCCTGTCTGTGCCCAGGTCCCAAGCAGTAGAAGAAATGGGGAAGGAAAAGGGGATTTTTTTGACTGTGAGTTTTCTGAAGGAGAATTGGGATCAGTGCTGCTTTGAGAGAGAAGATGGGACAGCAGGGACAAAGCAGGGGGGCAGGGATGAAGGATGGGAGATGCTGACAGCATCACATGGGATGGGATGGGATGGGATGGGATAGCATAGGAGATGATGGGATGGATGGGATGGGTTCAGGTGCTGCAGGGCAGGACAGAGAGCTGCACTCTGTCTGGAGTGATATGGCATCTGGGAAGGGTCAGGGCTGCAACAGCAGCTTGGCAGGGCAAGGAGCTGCTGACAGCCACATCTGCAGAGTAAATGTGGGCCAGGGGAAGAGAAAGTGTCTAGAGAACCCTGAGAGCATTGCCTGCTCTCTGCTGTCCCTGATGCGTGCAGTCTTTCCTGCTTTGGGGCAGAGGTGGAAGGTCCTGGCTGCAGCCGCAGACACTGCGTAACCCACAGGTTTCTCCCAGCCTCTCCAGCATTCCTGGATTTTGATCCTTTCCTCCTCCTCCCAAGTCCTCATCCGCATGTCTCCCAGTGGTGCTCAGCTCCCGTGCATGACCCCGGTCGAAGATGCAGCACAGAGCACCTCCGTGGTGGGTGCTTACACTGCACTTCGCCTACTAGAAACATTGGGAGTAGGGAAGAAGAAGCAGAAACGAAATAGGAGCAGAAAAACAGGCTCTGGGCTCTGCCTCTGTTTTTGTGAAACTGCGACTAAGTGGCAACAAAATTGGGGAAATCAGGGCTTTTCCCGTTCTGCTCTACACAGGCTCAATTCCCAAAGTGGGGGGAGCACGAGAGGCTGGGAGTGCAAGGACAGGGCAGATGCATCTCCCCTTAGAGACCTCCCAAAATCTTAACCCGGGAGCACAGAGGAAAGCCAAGAGAAACTTGCCGAACAGAAGCCTCCCTGTAAGCAGCAGGTTAAGGCAGGTTTCCCTGGATACAGGGAGCACTCCAGCTGTTTAGCAAATGGCCAAGAGAAAACTCCAGCCTTGCTTTACAAAACAGGCAGGGATTGATGCCACCCTCTTCTGGCTGGGAAGAGGATGCTCTGGGGCTGGTGGTGGAGCTGGGTGCCTATCAGAGGCCGAAGGGACACCAGCTTTGGGGAGGGTGCTGATGCCTGCTGGGCTGGGATGTACTCAGCGTGGGGTTGGGCTCTTGTCCTGCGTTGATTTTTAGGCTGGTCCTTTGCAAAGTGCTCATCTTCAATGAGTGGATGAAGAAGATCCGGCTTTAGTCCAGTGGATAATCCATCTGAGCTGATGGGCAAGGTTCCTTATGGATAACCTGGTGCCAAGGAGGGTGCACCTGAAGGTCCTGAGGGATGCTCTTGCATCTGCATTCGCATCCCAAGCTGTGTCCCATGAGCAGGCATGCAGCATCTCGCAACCTGCCTAGCTGTCCAGCCAGGAGCTGTGACAGGCAGCTGCATGCAAAGGAGACTTGCTAGAGGTGTCCCCGCCCAGAGACATGGAAGGGTTTTTCCAAGTAACTAAGCAAGCAAGGGGAGCTGGGAGAAGCCTTGTGTGGAGACACGACATGCAGCTCTGTTCATTGCTGAAAACGTGGGTTGCAAACAGATCCCACAGGAAGCACATAGATGGAAACAAGAAACTCATACATAAGAGAAGGGAGCAGGTCTTCTGTCATTCAAACTCACCCTACAAGCCTGGCCTCCAAGTTCAGAAGATGTCAAGAGACACAAGCCCAATGGGGAGGTGTTGAGACAGTGGTGGCAATCCTGGAAAAGGTCCCTCATGTTCCTATGTGTCCATGGCAGCACAGCAGACCAAAGTGGGCTGGCTGGAAAAAGAAAGATGAAGTGCAAGGAGTGTCTTGTTTATTTGGTATGGCACTTTCTTCTGTTTTAAGCGGATTATTTTTTGGAGGGGGCTAAGCTGAGGCAATGACAAACTGCATGGGAGATGGGAATGCCACTAGGACAACTGTCCTAGAAATCAGCGGAGTGAAATTTGGCTGGCCTTCAAAACGAAGCCAATGTGGCTACTTTAATTGGAGGGGGAAGGTGTACTACTGTGCACGTCCCTGCTAGATGCTCAGTTAACACAGTCCAGCAATCCCCGGGATGGTGACAGAGAGCCCTGGTTGGGCTCCCCCAGCCATTTTTTCAGTTCTGCTGCATCTTTCCCTTCACTTCATCAAGTCATCGTTAAGCAAATGCTCGAAGATTACACCAGCAGCAACACAAGGGAAAGCAAAGCTTCCACGTCAATGCACATGACTTGACAATGCAAATAGCTTGGGATACACAGTGCGTAAGTATATATTATTAAGCAGCAATAAATGAATGAATTTCCCGTACTCGCCTGGTGGGTAGGGGAGGGAGGATTCGGGAAAGACCCAGGGAATCGACAGCCTGAATCGCTCCCTTCTCAGCTTGTCTCTATCAAGTCGCTCGTTTGCCCTGGGTGTTTGAAATTGATTCAGTTAAGATTCTTTGTGCATTCAGGTATCATGAGATAGGGACAATTAAACCTATTAAAACTCAGGTAGCTGTGTCCTACCCTCCTTATGCCTTCTTGCTCCTCTTACAGCCTCCTGTGAGAGGCTGGGGCATGCCTGACAGATTCAAATGGGGCAGGGCGAAGGGTCAGCCAACATAGCCCTGCTCTGGATAGTCCCAGATGTCCAAAACCCCACAGGGGAGAAGATAGACAACAAGCTCCCGTTCCTGCATTGGCCCAGAGATCAGCCCAGGTGCAGAGGTGGTCTGGGATGGATGGGTTGGGACAGCTAGAAGACTAATAATAGGAAGCATGGGGAAATTATTACATAGGGATCTCCCCAGTTACAGATGGGCCCAAGCTGAACAGATGAAGCTAGATGGAAAGTAAACACTTGTCTCCATTGAAGAAACCTGGGAGCTCACTGTGCTTCTGAGGACTCGATGACACAGAGAAATCCCATAGGGCCCTCTTGAAGACTGGCCCTGATGTGCGCTGGCAATAAGGTGCTCCCAGTGCTGTCACTAAAGAAGTGGGACAGGCAAATGTACTCAACAGGCACCATAAAGGTCTGGGTCCAGTGTCATGGGTGCACGTCCAGGCTTCTGGCAGCTGCAGTGGTGGGAGGAAGGAACAGACCCTTGGATGATCTTCTCTCAAGGTCCAGTCACCACCTTGGAGCATCTCTCACCAAGAGGGTCTCTTATGCACACAGTGAAGGGACCAAGGCCACGTCACATCAAAGGCAGGGTTTAGGACCTGAGAAGTTAGATGGCAAGCGCTGCATTTCTTCCCCAGAACTGGATGAGGAATATGTGGTTATGAGCATGGCCATCAATGAACCACAAAGCCTTTTAGCATCCATTATTTGCAACTGCTGCTGAGCAAACAAATGCGACCACATCAGTCATTGGGCCCATCCCCAGATGAAAGCTGTTCACATCAACCAATGCCTCCCCCCCCAGGAAAGAATAGCTGACCCTGAGGGAGAGTGGTACAAACCCATCCCCCTTGCCCTTCTGTAGGCTTGTCAGGAAGAGACAAGATGAGGTATCTCACTTCTCCCTCCATCTATCATGCCCCCTTCAAGGGGGTCACCATGGCCCTTGAATGATCACTGTGGGCCACATCTTCCTCCCCATGTCTGCTGAGTAAGTCCCACTCACAGGCAGGTTTGGGAGATGTGTGCACGTCCCCACCAGACTCCAGTTTGCAGCCAGTAGCATGGAACAACTGAGGCCCCCAATGTGGGCACCAACACTTAGAGGTCAGATCCATGTGAGGACCTTCCTCAGCCCTGCATCACCTGCCCTGACATAAAGGAGGTACAAGGCTGGGAGTCAGCCCAACGGGGGTCAAAAAGAGGAGGCTCTCCTGGGTGGCCAGGGGGATTTGGTTGGCATTCTAAGGGCTGGGTTCACTGAGCAGATGCTGGGCTCTGCTGGCAGAGCAGACAGCAAAGAGCCCTGCAAATGCCTCTTCCCAACCGCAGACCTGCCTTGGCTTCAGCGCAACGGCTCGTGCTTTGCCAGCACGCTGGTGCCCCTGCGCCCCTCTGTCTGCTTGCTGGTTTATCCTCAGGCTGCCAGCTTAACGGGGTGGTTTATTTATTTATTTTATTGGTCTTTCTTTCTTTTCTCCCCCTTCTATCCCTCTCTCTTTTGCCTTTTGTCTTTTTTTATTTTTTTATGAGTTGTGCCGCACTTCTTGGTAAAGCACTTTAATCTATTTTAATGCCCCAGTTCTGCTCCTCAGTGACAGCCTGGTGGTTAGTCTAATGCGTCCCGCTCACCTCGGGGTTACTAATGAGGTCACGGCGAAGGCAATCTCCAAACTGAATAATTCACTAATCAGATGCTGCAGACTCCAGTGGTAAAATTTATTTCTGACACCTAAACAGCAAATGGGTTTGTGGACACACACGCACGGGCGCACGTGCCTGCACGCACCCTTCTTCTCTTTTTCTTTCTTCAGACCTACTTTTGGTGAATTGGTGCTGTGCCATATGTTTAATGATGGGTGTCACCACAAGGAAGACTGGCTTGGCCCAACCTCAGGGCAAGGAGGAACTAGTGTGATGGGCAGGTGCATTGGGCAGCTCCATGGGATGGCTGATTGAGTGCGATGAGACAAAGATTTGGGGACAAAGGCACTCTCTTGCCATGTACAGAGACTATCTGCTGCCAGTTTTCTCCTGGCCTTAGCCTTGTGGGAACTGCCTGGCCAGATACCTGGAGGGACTCACCGTTGATTCAGATACAGGAAGCTAAGAAGTCTTGGGACTAAGGACTAAGGACTAGTTTTAGTCTTTTGTATCGTTATAGCTGGAAAAACAGCAAAAACATGCACTGAATTGAAGCATCCAGCCTATGGAGGGTTTGGTGCTGGCATAGCTAATATCATACTCCATCCTCTCTAGCACAAGTCTCCCAGATCTCCGCTCACCTCTGCAACTTTGTATTATCCAAATATCATGGTGTGAGTTCCCTCTTGTCCCTTTTCTATATTGAAAGCAATGTCTGTTACTTCTATGTGCCATCCCCAAGCATCTCCAGCAGAGCAAATAGTAATAATCCAATTAATTAGTATTGCTAATAATAAAAGTCACAGGGAGTCATTAATAATAATTAACACTCCATATTCCTGGAGAAGGCAGCAGTCCGAAAAATTTTGCTTCTCCGTTGCTAAACCAGAAAACAGGCGGCTGTTGTTGTTACATTCCTGGTGGGTCATCAGCATGGGGTGCATGCTGGTAAAACCTCCCCCTTGCCTTGGACCTGAACCAATACTGTCTCAGCAGACAGCCAGAGCTGGAAAGCCCTGGGAGGCTCCATCGGTGCCACTCATATCTGTCCTCTGTCACAGAGGGGCTGTGTTTCCCCTGAAAAGTGCTGGTCTTCCTCTTGATGCCTCTTCTGCAATAGAGGGAAGGAAGGTCTGGAGCTGTTTGGGTGGCAAACGCCTGGAGGTGGCTAAGTTTGTCTGAGGAGGATCTCATCAGGCGTTGGAGGGCTGTGACATCTCTTCCAGATAGATTTGGGCTGTGCTGGGAGGAAGAGAGGGCACAGAGCTCTTTCAGAGAAGAGCAGCTCCCCATCAAAACTATAAGCTGAAGCTGCTCTGAAAAAGGGTGTTGAGGACACGGCGATGGAGCTGGCCACATGGAGGTTCCCATCCAGGAGTCTGGCTGAAGGAGGAATAACTGCTAGACCTGGCTGCAATGTTGCTGAAAGTTTTGTCCCAGCCAAAATGTTCCTTGGAAACAAGCTGGTTTCTACAGCCAGGAAAGGTGAGAGGACACAAGGGAGTGGGTCTGCAGATGGAGCATTAGGGATATGGGACGCTGAAGTATCCAGGAGGGAAAATAATTCAAGCAGAGAGAGGATTTGAATCTGTGCTCCCCAGCCCTGAGCCAGTGCCCTGCACACCAGCCCAGCCCTCATGTCTCAGCACCTGAAGGTTTAGTTTCCCTCAGAAAAGAAACAAACAACAAAATGTGAGTGTGGTGACAAAGTCAGCTTTCTCATCCCATGGCCAGCTCTAGTAATTACACAGCTAAGTGCTCATCTGTGATGGGGCCCGTACAAATTACCTACATGGTTTGGCACATCACTGCTTTCCTGGAGATCCAGACGATGATGTTAATTGCAAAGCCCATGCACACTGGCTGCAGAAGCAAGGTGCAGGAGAGGTGGCTCAGTGGGCATCCAGGTCCCACAGCCTGGCACTGAAACTCCACGTGCAAACTTTTTTGATAACCCACCCCTGGAGTGAGATGCTGCTGAGCTGGACTGAACGGTGGTGAGTGCCATGCTAGCAGCACAGGGGATTCGTGGCTCTAAGGAGAGGTGTAGGTGTCCCTCCAATTTACAGGCTCAAGAGGAGGAAGAGCGGATCCTGACGGAACCAGAGCAGCTGCAGCCGGTGGGGTTCCCTGCCCCAGACACTCACAGCCTCGGCCAGGGAAGAGCTGCCGGGTGGTCACAGAGCTCCCACCCCCCTGCCTCGCAGGAAGGGTCAAGCAGGGGTGAATGAGCTCATCCTCACCAGAAGTCACCCTTTGATGTCCGTCCGTTCCCGTGGGGTGCGGATCACATATGGCCCAAACGCGGAGCAAACCCTAAGATGCAACATGAGCAGGGAGTGAAATTCCCTCGTTGCTGCCTTTTGGTAATGCTTTCATGCTGACCCCTTTTTGTAGTGGCGCTTCAGCAATGCCTCTCTTTATGGCCGGGGGTGAGGAAGCAGTAAATCCAGGTTCCAGGCGAGCGGCGAACACAGCGTGGAGCCAAAATGGCCTGGTGATGAAATGTCTCTGCACAAGCAACGACCTGACAAGATGCCATCTTTTCTGAAAAAGGGTCCACAGCCAAGCAGTGTAAGCCCCAGTCTGGCTCTGGGGAGGAGGGAAGCATGCAGGGGACAACGGCAGGAGCAAACTGAGGCAGGTACCACAAGCACAACAAGGTGGTGAAAGGGAAACCTCAAGCCCTGGAGAACCCAGGAGAAACAACCCTCACCAACTGGAGCAGGGTACTAGGGGCCAAGAGAGCCTCCTCTGAGTGCCAGGCAGTGCCAGGTTCCCCGTCCAACTGCTGAGCAAGATTATGTGATAAATGATTGCATTAGTACGGACAGCTTCTCATTTTCCTCCAATCTGGCCTGTCTGCCCTCTTAGCACGGGGCTCCTGATAGCATTTCTCCCTTCACTGACTTCATTTTTCCTGTTAGGTTGTCAAGCTGTCAGGGGGAAGAAAGGAGAAGCATGGACAAGGCTGTTACTGTCTGCGCTCTGAGAACGTCCTGTGCCTCTGCTGTCCCTGCCCTCCCTGGCCCATCCTGGGCAGATGCCTTCCCACCCTCCACTCATCTTCCTTGGAGACCTCCCTGGTTATCACACATATCCCCACTTCAGCTCAGGAGGCAGTGGCTGCCTCTGCCTCTGACCATGACAAGGATGCAGTGGGGTTTTGTAGAGATTAAGCTTACAAGGGGTTTTGCAGACACTCTCTGGCTGAAGAGTTATGCATTGATAACAATTTGGGGGGAATATGCTCATGGCTGCAGTGTTGGGGTGCACAGATGATGCTTGTGAGCCCTTCTGAGTGAAGCAGATGCTCCTGTCCTGGTTGATTGTTGATGGCGGGAACCAAACTGATGGTGGGAACCAAGCCAAGCTTGTTCTGGTACAGCTTTCTTCTTTTCTGTACAGCCTGCTTGACGTTTCTGCTATGAAGACAAAATGGGGAGGTTGGGGGAAAATTTGTTTTCATCAGAGTCTGCTGTGTAACGCTCAGCTTGGCATCCAGGCAGCCATCCCTCCTGGCACCGAGTATAGTACCGTGGAGTGGAGGTGGTGGCTCCAACAAGTCTGTAACTCCAGGATCCTCTGGTCCAGAGCAGGGACACAGTTAGGGTGAAACAGCCCCGCCACCTGGCATATCTCCAGTTCCTTCTAATGCTTAGGGGGATGCTGAAGGAGGATGTGGGTGAGCTTGAGGCTTGGCCTGATTTGGGGGAGAAACACACAGCCAGAGCTGAGCACTTGGATCTCTCCTGGGTCCTTCAGGCTAAAATGGTAATAGTCCAGACAATATTTTAGCTACCTTGCTCCCACACATGGAGGTTTTTGAAAAACCCAAGTCTTGAACTTGATTTCCAGAGAGACCGTTGTGCATTGTCAGTCAATACGTGCTTCCTAAACACCAATGTCTTCAAGCCCAAGTACCCCCCAGGTGGAGATAGCATTGTCCCCCCCAGGACAACAGCATGCAGAATAGGACTCTTCCCTCCTAATCCCAGCTCTGTGAGAGATGTTCAACAGCTCCCCTGTGCTCTGCAACCCTGTTTCTCCATTTGCTAAAATGGCACGATAATATTTGCACCTTCTGCACATGCCCGACACAGGTGACATGCTGTGAAATCCTTGGGTGGAAGATGTCCCATAGCTGCAATCCGCTCACCTGAGCGAGAGCAGCACTGGGAGCAATGCTGCTGGTACGTGCTGCTGGTACCTGCACCATTGCTAGGATGTTTCCCTTCTTCAAAGCGCTTTGCAAACATAAAATAACTCTCCTAACACCCTGTGAGGGAGCTGGGGAAGCCTAATTATTCCTAGTAACAGAGGACCCCTCATTTTCACTTAGCACAGAGTGAGAAAGGATTTTCATGTCTCGTTCCCCACCACCACCCCTAGATAACATTCCTTCATGTTGATATGAGGGTTAACAGCCGTTTGTAATTGCATTAGAGAGGCGGTTTAATTCCAAGGAGGCCCGTTCCCTGAACTTGCTCCCCTCCACTGCATCGCAATAAGCAGATCAAACAGCACCAGTTCCAATGTGGAGATGAATCCAGCATGAGGGGAGCACATCCCCGGGCTGGGAGTGTGGTGGAGATCACGGCCAGCATCCTGTTCCACCAGTGGAAATCTTTGCAAACGTCATTAAGGAAGGGCTGAATTAGGGTATCGGGTACCAGGGAGCAAGGGATGGCTGCAGGCAGGGCCATGCAGCCAAGTGATGGGGGAGTTGGGTAACCTGGGATGTTATCCCTTTGCTGCTGCTCCGTGGAAAGTGCCAAGCTCAGTAAACATGGGGGATTTGGGCTTTTCAACACCAAGGAGAAAGCCATCTTCCCTGCGTGGGGTGGGATCAGGCACTGGGAAGGGCTGAGGCAGGGTAACAACTCCATGTGCCCATATTTCAGGCTTATTTAGGGTCTAAGCAAGTGGTCAGCATATAGAAATTGGTAAAAAATGTTGATTTTTCTCTTCAAACACCTTCCCTGCACCCCCTCATTAGACTCTTTAGCTGTTTACCCCTCGCTCCTGCCACAAAGGGGTGAGACCCCCAAGATGGAGCTTATGAACCCTGATGCAACCACGAGAAGGTGCAGCTCAAGAGGCTGCAAAGCCTCCCAGCTCCTCTAAACTGGATTTCTGCCCCTGTCACCATTGCCTTGCCCTGACCATGCTGTTCCCTGTGCTGCCCCTTTGGGGACTGCTTTCAGGGCTTGGTACCCATGGAAAGAACCAGGTTGGTGGCTGGGGAGGTTGGAGCACCACGAAGGGTTCCCCTAATCACCTGCCAAGGGGTTCCCGCTGAAGCATGCTGCTGGGAGGGGAGAGGACTCCTCTGCAGAGACAAGATCTTTAGTTCCTGGTGTATGGTTATTTTCAGATAATTAATCTCTCAGAAGAAGGAGATACCAGTCACTGCAGGCACTGATGAGGTGTCAGACTGCTGTTTGCTGACAGCAATTGCTTTTTCTCTCCCCCTTGATGGAGGGAAACTGAGGCTTCCCCATTGCTGCCAGCCCCTGCCCCAAACAGTCTCTTCTGTCCCTCTGGGGTCAGCATGGCAGGGCCAGGCCTGGGCTGGGAGCAGGAGACACTCCCCAGCCTCCTTTGCTACCTCCTGGCAAAGCTGGGCTGCCTTTCCATGGGACACACTCTCCTTGCTGCAGTTCTGGGACATGCCCTGCCCAGCCCCTATAGAGACATAGCCCTGGAACAGACCTTATGGGCTGCAAAGACCAGCTCTGCTATTGATGAACTGTATCAGCCCCTGATCCTTATCAGCCTCCTCTCTTAATTCTTTCAGGCACAAAAGCTCCAGTGCTTTCTCCAGTTTTGTCTCCTTTTCTGGCTGAAGAGAAGCCCTGGAGACCCACAGGACTCAGCACCACTGAGACTTGCAGCCTTCGGGCATGTCTGAGCTCCTCGGTGGCTTGTGAGGCCACCCCAAAGGCTTTCAAACCAGGACACTTCCAAGCCAGAAACCCAAGGAATCCACTTTATTTCCCACCACATTCCCCCAGTCTCTCTGGGACCCCATGGAGTCTGAGTTTAAGGAGAGAGAAGCTATCATTAATGAAAAAAGTTCCCATTTGTTTTCTTTTAGTGCTCTGTCTGGAAGGAGGGTTCAGCTGTCCCACGGGGAACGACTGATCTGCATTTTGACAGAGGCACAGAGCCCAGTGGACCATGTAAGTATCAATTTTCCAGAGTGGGCAGATCGTGTGTAATTATAGACCATGACAGGGTTTATGGCCGTGGACAATCTCTCTGACTGACACTAAAATGCTTATGAAGTTGTTTTGAACTTTTTCCAGGATGAAAGGATCCCGTGTGGGTCAACCAGCACTCCCAGGCCCTCTTCTCCTCTTTCTGCCCCTCCAAATACCAGATCACCCTATGCTCAGGGCTAAGCCTTGGGGGAAGAGCAACCAAGCAGTAAAGGGCTATAAATGCCAGAAAAGCAGCGCAGAACTTTGCCTTCCTTCTCCAAAACAATGTGCAAAGAGCAAAAGACTGGGCTGAGACTCTCGACAGCTTTAAGAGAAGGCTGCAGCTGAGAGGTTGATTTGGGCTGGGCCATACCTACCAAGCCCTGAATATAAACAGATTATAAACATCTCCAAGATCCCAGATTGGATGGAGATGGATCCTAGGATCTCCTCTGTTATTTCTCCTGTCTCCTCAGCACCCATATTTTGCCAGGACCAACTCAAAGAGCAACCAGTCAAGTGCAAGTACAGGTTTGCTCCATGAGACATGGTGGAGGAGATGCTGGTCCTCACATTGGTTGCTACTGGGAAACTTGACCTCAGGTCCCCTGGCATAAGCTGAGTCAACCTCCATTGGGCCTGGTGCAAGCAGTGTGAAGGTCAGAGCCATGTCCAAGAATTCAAAGCCAGTCCAATGCTTTGGCACCAAACCTGGCTAAATTGTCCCCTCTTCAGGCACAGCTCCCTCCTCACAGAAATCCTCATCTTTCATAAAAAGAACTTCTTGTGAATTACGGGGAACGAGCCACGTGAGACACCAGGCGGTCTCCTGAGAAACGTTTAGACTAAATCTAGGCTCTCCAGTGAGTCAGTAGCAAAGTAAGTGAGGAAAAAAAATGCTTTTAGAAAAAAGGTGAGACGTTCTGAGAGAAGGAAAAAAGCCCTCAGAGCAGACATTTCATAGCATGGTCATAAAACAGTGGAATAAAAATTGGTGCAATCTTTTATAACTTCTGAATCACCACCTCTTCTGGGGCCCACAAACATGCTCCGGAGGAGTCCACCCAAGCCCACCTCACCTGGATAACCAGCCAGATACATCGATACTGCTACCTCCTTCCCCAGCCCTCCTCCAACCACCCCCCAGAGCATCCCACCCACAAACACTGGGACTTCTCCAAGCCCAGGATGTCTCAACAAGGGGATGCTGGTCGGTGGAGCAGCAGTGGTTTCAGATGGCCCACTCATGCCATTCCCAAATGGCTACCCCCACGTAGACACTCTTTGTGGGAGAAGAGAGATTTCCCTTCCAGAATAATTACTCCACTTGGAAGCACACTAATTAGCCTGGAACAAAGTGGCTCGAAAGTCCACATGAGGAGCTATTGTGGAACAGCTTATTCTGTCAGAGCTATTCTGGGTAATTTCCTGTCACAAACAGGCCATGAGGTTTAATTTTCCTTCTTTCTACATACAGATGAAAAGTCTGTATGTACCAACCCCAAATCACCGCAGCCTTCCCCACCAGGAGCAAGTGATGGGTGCAAACTGTCCTGAATTCTCCTCTCTTTGGGACTAAACTATTTTTTTTTTTTTTTTAGGGGGGGACACATAAATCAGGAAGATTTACACCACCAGGACTCTGGACCCTTTCCAAAGGTCTAACCCAGCATAAATTAACACGAACAATGGTAAATGAGGACAATGTTCTGAGCATCCCATGAATGCTTACGCAATACATGTTTACCAGACAAAGGAAAAGACAAAGAGGTAAAAGAAAACCAACGCCAAGTGGCTTTGTAAACAGAAGTACCTTCTTTTAACTCAGATAGCAGTTTTTCAAGAAATGCATTATGCGTTTCATTAGCCTGTAATTAAATTCACCTTTCCCCTGGCATGCGAGATGGCAATGAAAAAGGGTAGGAAGATACTGGGGCAGAAGAGAAGAAAAGCCCATGGTGCTCATGGGGTTGGAAAGTAGGAGGGCATGGAGGCTGTTTTGTGGAGCCTTTAACACCCAAGTGCCCCAGTGATGGGTGAACTGGTGAACATCAAGACAGACCCACCTCTAGCACAAAAGTAGCCTTCTCACCTGGCTCTTGTGGCTTCTTCTTGATCTGATTCATTTTCTTCATCTCCCTCCGCGTACAACTGGTCTCGCAGATAGGGAGAGGGAGAGCAGCCTAGGAACGCACAAGCAGCTTCACAGCAAAGCAAGAGAGACATGGGAAGGACCAAGACCAGCTGCTCCAGATGAAGCAGAAAGTGGCTTCAGCTGTGGGTCTGAAAAGGCTCAGAGTGAGTGCTGCCAGTGTGGGATGGCTGGGGACACCTGGGACATGGTGCACCAGGGCACTGCAGGGACAGCGGGGGACAGCCGGGGAGCTGAAGGGCTTCAGAGAGCAGAGGACAAACCACCCACTTTCTGCTTCGTAAAAGCACCACCACTTTGGTTTCACTTGAACCTGTTCTTCTCAACACCTGCCCCACTTTACAACAGCTCCCTTATTTAAAAATAAATACTTGAAAAAAAAAAAAAAAGAAGAAAAAAACCAACTCTGCAATTTGTTCCTCTGAGCTGGGCTGCCTTTCTGGCCCTGATTTTATCAGAGTGGAGACAGGCTGTCCTTGCAGAATGATTTTACCATCTTGAAAATGATTACAGAGCTGCACAATGCCTTCAGCTCACCATGTAACGATATTTTTATACGCTGTCTCGTTAGATCGCCGCCCGGGTTGAGGATGTTTTCAAACATTGTCTCTTCATGGTCGGCGTACCGCAGTACCAGGAATAGAGTGACGAATTGGAGGGAGTTCAGAGGGCACCGGCAATAATCAGAAATCTGATTTACAAGGAAATGTTAAGAAAGCTGAATCCATTTTGCTTGGCTAGAGCAGAGAACTGTGCATCCACCCACAAAGATCTGGAAGGGCAAGAGGCAGGCGCTGGGGAAGGTGATACCTGCTGTAGAAGTAGAGGGAAAATTAATAAATGAAAAAGCACAGGTGCTTTCTCCAAAGTATTTTGTTTTCAGCGGATCTGGCATGGATTTGGGGAAGGATCGCTGCTGGAGGGACAGGAAAACTCAATTGGAAACATTAGGAAAAAATGACCCCCTGGGGAACAGTTCTGCTTAGGCAGAGATGTAGATTACAAGACTCACTGGGTTTGCTTCTCCTCCAGCCTCCCAGCTTCCTAAAGCACCGCTGACCAGCAGCAACTGCCAGCCATTAGCGACCCAAGCTGCCACCGAACCTGTGCTCAGAAGGTGACAGGCTCCAGCGCTCACTGTCACCCCTCGGCGTCCCCTGAGCCCCCTGTGCCCCGGCTCTGGGTAGGTCACACCCCGTGCCTGAATGGACTGACATTATCCCTGCAAATAGAGCTCATGGGGTGTTGCACACTTATTTTTTTTCCCCCTTTATAAATACATGTGCTATAGCACGGCTGCACTCCGTGAACCGAGTGTGTGAGCAGCCTGTGATTAGAGGAGAACGAAACGCTGATTATGGGTTAATTAGCTAGGCTAATAAACTGCCTGTAACTTCATTTAGGAGAGAAATTGTATTTCATCGCACAGAAAACAGCGAAGAACATGGAGGGGAAGAGTGTTTTTCTTAGAAAGGTTGAAACTCGGCCCCTGGGAAGAAGAGAGGGAGGGAAAGGGATGCACTGCGTGGATGCAGAGGGACACCAGTAGATGACAGCAGGTGGAGGGTCTGAGTTCATCCCTGCTCCTGCCCTGTGGCCAAGCTGTAGGAGCAAACTGGGGCTGCTGGAGGGGCTGGGGAGCTGCAGGGGGAGGAAAGCCAAAATCACGCTGAGGAGAAACGTTATCTCCAAACATGGTCCCCAGCCACGGCCAAAGGTGGGTTGGGACCTACCAGGGAGAGCATCTCAATGAGACAGGGCTGGGGGGAGCCCCAACAAGAGCCAGGGCGAAAGGCAGGAGCTGGGGGGCAGAGAAACTTCTGGTACTGGAGAAATGAAAGCAGCTCAAAACTTAGCCAGGGCAGCAGCATGTGTGTGAGACCACAGGAAAGGGACACTCCTGCCCAGGGGAAGGATTAAATGATCCACAGTGCTTACATAAAACAGTTATTTCCATTACTCATTTCTCTCTGAATCAGGTATTTAGAGGTTTATCTGCAGCAGCTTTTCTTTCTTTCCTTCTTTCTTTGTTTTTTCAGTGGAGGAGATGGAAACCCCAGCACCAGCCCTTGCCTTCCTGGTGGCATTTCTGCTCCCAGATCTCCCCAGAGCAACCAGATGCCCTGGAAAAAGCCAAACTGGCTTCACCAGGCTCTTCCCACAGACCTGGCACCCAACCAGCCTGGCACCGCATCAACCACGGCCCCATGGGGGCTACTTATCTCTAGCTCAGCATCTTGGTCCACAGCTCAGCTGTGGGCAATGCCCCTTTCCCTTTTCACCCTGTCATGATGAGACCGTACGTGCAAGGCTCTGACATAAAAATAAATCCCCTCCTACCACATTCCAGTGTATTAATAATGACACTTAATAACTTCTGCTTAATAGCCTCCATATTTGTGTGGGAATCTGTGACACACGGAGGACTGGACATGCTTTCTCAGCACACACAGCGTGGTTGTCCCATATGTCGTGCAGCTTGCAAAGAAAGGAGAGGGGCAAACAAACGGCACTCTGGGAAAAAAATAATGCAGATTTTAATTGCATTTCATGTTGCTGATAAAAATAGGGCTGACAGCTCTGGAGATCAGGGTCTTCTCGTTCTACAGTGGATAGAAGCACCAGATGCTTATGGGTATGGCCAAATCCTGTCCTGGGGGGTTTGAGAGGACTTCTCTTAGTGTGCATTGCATCTTCATCCCTCAGCCACTGTAGGTACCAGGAGAGGGCTGGGGTTACCCAAGGATGCTCAGCTCTCGAGGGCCTCAGCCCTCTCAAGGGCCATGCCCAAGCCACGCCTGTGGTTTGCTCCACATATGGGCAATAAATCTAATCGTGAGGGCAGGCAAAGTACATCCTTGAAGGAACAGCCTAAACATACCATGTGAGTCTAACAAGCCCATTAACAAGCTGGATGGCCATCAAACAATGTCCTGTGTTTAGGATCACGCAGAGTGGAGTCCAGGGACAGCCCCACAGGGGTTTCTCTCTACAAGGATGGAAGATCTCAACATCTCCCAGGGGGAGCGCTCATGGGCCACTGGGAGAGGATGTCTCTGCCAGGTGCCCCAGCTGGGTGAGGAAGGGGTCTCCTGAGAGGATCTCAGGTGGAGACGGTGCAGGGGGAAGCTGCTGGAAATGTTCCCCCACATCAGAGGCATGGGTTTCACCTCCCCGAGCTCTCCCCCATTTGCAGTCTTGCTCCTCTCAGCTGGATTTCCAGCACGGGTTATATTTCTGGCTCTACTCACTGAGTAATTAAAACCAGTCATTTAAAAAATAGTAAAAACAAACAAACTAGAAATCAGTCAAACCTCATCAGCCAAGACTGATGCTGAAGCAACCAGCAGCTACAACCATGGAAAGGCTTTTATTCCCAGCCCATTACCCTAGATTTGGCATGAGGGAAAATCATCTTCCAGTGTAGAAGATGCTTCTATTATGATTTTTTGCAGTCAAAACCCCTCCTGAGCAGAGCTGCATAAATCTCAGAGTATCTTTCCTTGTTGCGAGGAAGGAGAGACAACCCAAGGTGACTCCCAGGGTCTGGAGGAAGACCACCCCTCCAAACCACACTGCCATTGTCCACCCAGCCCTAATGGTCCCGGGGAGAATTTTGTCACCTAAACTCCACACATGGGGTTTCAACCAGTTAAATCTCCTCCCTGTACCATAAGTAGGCAAGGCTAGAAATAATGGTGATGGAAATGGTGGTGGTGGGGAGAGAGGTTCAGACATGGTGATTCAAAGGTCTTCCTACAAAATCTTTCTAATTGGGCATTTACCTAAGCTGCGTTCCCTGCCACACAAAGCCCTTGCTTAAAGCAGTGCATACAGTGAGGCAGTTGCCTTTTTATTTTGCTGGTTATCGTTCCTCACTGGAAAAGGGGGGAAAAAAAAAAAAGCTATTGCTCTGGATTTTTTATCAGGTTTCAGCCACTCTGTCTGATGTTCAATAAAAGAAAACCTATCTGTGTTAGAGACGAGTAGCCCTTTACAGAACAGTCATTGCCTGCAAAGTAACCTTTAAGCACCTGGCTGTCTCTTAAGTTAATGCAGGCAGAGGATGGAGAGGAAGTTACAATCACTTCTGTACGTTTGAAAAATGCAACGATTTCTCTTGAAATTCAGCAGCCAGCCACACTCGATTTGATTGGTTTCGTTGATCATGTTGTTTTCAGTTTTCTCAAAATCACTATCCATCACCTTCCCCCTGCCCAGCTCAGCCGCCCGAGTCCCCACGCAGGCAGGAGGAGGGAAGCAGAGTCAGCCCACGCTTCAGGGACAGCATCGTGTCCCCTTCCCACCACTGATGCTCCGAGCAGGAAACCCCTAAACCTTCCCTTTCAGCAGCTCCTTCAGGAGAGTGTAGAAGGAGCCAGCAGGTCCCAAGCGAGGGTCTGGGCAGCAGAGCGGGGCCTGTTAGAAGGGCTGGTGTTGCACCCCAAGCCCTCGGTGTGCTGGTCCTCACAATCACAGTAGCTCTTGCTGGGACATTTGTGAGCCTTATGTGCTCTCTCTGCACATCTCTGGGTGTGACTGTGGCAGCCAGGAGTGGCCTCGGGGTGACAAGCCATCTCCTGGTGCAACACATGCCACCGGGCAAGCAATCCCATCCCACCAGATGATTGGGATCTCTGCGTGCCTGCACCTGCAGATGCATCACACACTTCTCCTAGGGCTTGCCATGACCATAAGCTCTCCCACTACAACCACCCCAGCAAGGTATGTTAGCAGGCAGGCTGCTAACATGGGCAGGGTTTGCCGAAGTCTTTATGGCAGAGCCATGTTAGAGCCTTTGGAAGCCTAAGGTGCCCCCAACCTTGCATGACAAAGCCCAACCCTTTTGCAACAGAGATGGTCCGTGCAGTGCCATCCTCCTTCAGTGACCACCACCAGGCTCAGGAAGGACAGCACTCAGGACATGAGACTGCAGGATGTCCAAGTAAGAAGGACACACATGGGTCACCCACCACCTCCCTCCACACACATCCATCCCCATGTGCTCTGAGCCACATCAGTAGGGAAGAAACCCCCACGGCTTTGCTAGGGAGAGGGGTGGCAGAGCCCAGCCAGCGGATACACACGTGCCGGAGGAAACCTGAGCCCTCCCCACGCGACTCGTGCCATGGCTGCATCCTGCGTTAGGAGGTTCAGGATTTAGGGTACCCCCGGTACCTACTGCATAAGTGACAAGCAGCTGTCAGCAGCTTACGGGGGTCTCTGGCTGCCTGCAAATTTCCGCATTAAAGCTGTAAGCTCTCATGCCTCACTTGGGACCAATAAAACAGGATAGGGTAGAGGCTGTCGTGATAAATGGGGCATAAATCACACCTCCCCCTCCTCCTTCCCCTTTCTCGGGGGGAGGTGGTGCTGCCAGAGCCTTCGCAAGCCCTGCTTCAACATGCTCAGACAGGTCCTCTTCTGCCTGTGCAGTCAATTAGAACTTCATCAGAAATCAATTTGCAAGGCCCAGCTGAGATGTACCTATAGATCAGGCGATGCCAAGCGATTATTACACTAATGGAATATTCCATTGATTAATTGAATATTTAAGTCCTGAAATGTAAGCCCCACTGTCTTATGCGCGGCTTGTTACAGAGCTGAGCAGCAGAGACGTTGCACCAGCGTGAGAAGCTAACCTTGAGTCTCGCTCTTTTGGGGTGAGAGGCAGAGGGTCTGGTCCTGGTCACACAGGAAAGATTTTCCCTCTTTGGTAGACTCCTCAGCCACCCTGAGACACTCCTCTTTCCTGTGGCAACAAAAATAATGTCCTACCTTTTCTAACAGGGTGGGCTTGGACACTTGTCCTGACTTGGATGTTATGCAGAAACAGTGCATTCTGGGTGGCGGGTGAGAAGGTCCACACAAAATAACAAACGCACCTACAAAAAGCACATGCAATAGCTAACAAAGTGGAGAAGGTGCTGTTGGGTCCATTGCCTGGACTCCTTCCGAGGGCTCTCCAGCTCCCCTCCGCAGCTGGGCAGCACCCATCACACACACCTCTTCCTCCCATGCAGATCTCCGAAAGTTCAGCCTGTCTCTGCCTGTTCACAGCACTAGATTGGATGGCCCAGCCCCATCCTGGGGACGGCACTGCTCCTGTTCCCCCAGCCCAGGGAGGAAATGCTCAGTGATTTATTTCCTTTTTTACACACAAGCAGATGTCAGGACTGCAGATCATAGCCAGCAGGTCAGGAGGGCCATCTGAGGGTTTTCCGAGCTCTTCTACCCACAGCCCGAGAGCTTCTCCACACCACAAAAGCCCCAGGTGTCCAGAGGGCAAAGGTGGCCAGATGCCTCCTGCATTGGGCTTCCGGATTCGCCGCACGGAGAGGGCTGGGTTACTTGTTCGGTGAAACACCTGGTTAAGTGCTTTGTTGGACGAAGGCCATAATGACCAAGAGAGAGAGAAACGAGACAGAGATGGAGGAGAAGGGAGGGATGGGAGCGGCAAGTGGAAGAGAGGTGGGCTGCAGCTGGAGTAATCGTCACTGAAGGGCCCAGCGGTGGGTTAAGGAATATTATCCCCAAATGGTATTACATGATTAACACAGTGGAGCACCATTAACTAGATGAGCGAGAGAGAGGACTCCAGTCCTCTGCACAGAGCTCCTGCTCCCATGCCAGGCAGTGAAGTCTCCTTCCCCGACTTGAAAAGCACCAGCTGCTTGTGCCCAAACCCTGTGGGTTGGCCGCTGGAAGAAGGAGCCATCCGACCCAGAAAGGTGACCTTCATGGAGGATGTCCAAAGGACTGGAGAGCCATATGCTTTCCTCCAGCGGGGCTACAAGCATCCCCTCAAAAGCTTCTTCCAAGGAGATGGTAGAGGCTACAACAGCAGTCACTATTTTCAGAGAAATCATTGCAAGGGTAAATCTGGATCCTTGTTCCCACCTGCTGCCTATCTGTGAAGCCTAAAGCGATGGCTGTCATACAACCATAGATGGCAAGACGCACGTAGGCTCCCCATTGTTCCTACCTTCCCTTCTTCCTCTGCACAGCATCTGCCCTTCTTCCTGCTCTAGGTATTGGAAAGGACCCTGGAGCCAGCCAGGCTGAAGGGAGCACATGGAGAACAAGCACCATGCCTCACTTCTGGCTGGAGAAGATCACGTGTCCCCTCTGAACCTCTACTTTACACCCATCTTTGCACTGCCTTGGTCATCACTGGGGACTCCTGGTCTCCACCATTGCCCCCATGGTGTACTGGGCTCTTTGGCCTGAGCTCTGGCAGTAGAAGCTGCTTAGCTGTTGTCATGGGAAGCAGCATTTTTTTCCCCCTCTTTATGTATGTTTTTCTGAACAGGAAGGTAAAAGTAAATGGAGAGGAAAAACAAGTATTGATGGAACAGCCAGAAGGGAGAAGAGAGCTTTTCATCTCACTGAGAGACCTGACCTTTCAGTGGTAGCTTCAAGAAACCTCAAGCAAATGTGCTTTGCTGGCAGTTGCTGCAGGTGAATCGTTGGGAGTTTTCATCCCCACTCTCAGGAGATAACGTCTAGACGTTTATTAACTTGCAGGCTCTGGGTGTCTTGGAGACCTGGGAAGTCTAGAAAACCCCAGCTGGTGAGATCAGGCTCTGAAAAGATGCTTGAAGTCATGGCCATCAGTCTTTTCCCAAGCAGAGGATCCCTATGAAATCCAGCATTTCTCAAGCTCAGCAGACCCTCTTGCCCTCATGCATGGACCTGCTAACAAGGCTGCAGCGGGACGTGGTTCTGCAGTGGCCTCATGCACTACTCATGGTCTCCAAACCATGGTTTAGTCACAAAACACGATAGACTCATAAAAGCAGCACAGGAAGATGGGCCAGAAATGAAACACATTCCACTGGGTTTGGGTTTGCATTTGCAAAAGAGAAGAGGAAAGTTCACCTGTGCTGGTGTAAAACCATACAGCCCCTCCTCTCCCACAGCAATGAGGAGCAAAGTGGCCAGGCTGCCTTCCTCGTAGGAGAGGGCTGGTAGTCCCAGGCATACTGCAGATGCCAGGAACTGAGGGGGCAACTGGAGATCAGGCAGCGAAGGGGGTTGTGCTGTTGATTAGGGAGAAATGAGACACAGAATGATGGAGAACCCGTCACACATCTGGCCTTGAGTTCCCTTAGCCTCTCCTCAGCCAGAGGGATGCGGGAGGCCCACGGCAAAGGTATTACAGCAGCAGTGTCCAGACACACGCTGGGGCAGGCATGCAGTCCGTCCAGACACGGGCCTCCATCTCCTGCCGTGTGTGGAGCAAGAATCTCTTTGGCAAGCCCTGAAACACGGCCGCTGGGGCGGAGGGCAGCAGAAGCATCCCAGGAGCCGGCAGCACAGCAGGCTGGCTAGTGCAGGGTACCACAGCCGGTTCAAACAGCGGTCGCTGCTGACACGGTGAGAAGAGATAACATCTCCTGAGAAGGGTTTGCTGCCCCCCAGGCAGTGCACAGAGGTCAAATGCTGTCCCCGTGGCCCCTGCCTCCCTGCAGCCTCCTGCCACGGGGCTGCTACAGCCACTGAGTGCCCATAAACATGGGCTCCGTCTTTCTTTCCCTCTTCAAAGAGCTCAAACATCATTGGTTTTAGAAGAAGAATCCACAGGCCTCCCCGCAAAGGTGTTTTGCACAAAGGCAGAAAGCCTGGGGTGGTTTTTCCACACTGGTAGCCCTGCAAGCAGCGCAGAAGGCAGCTCTCCCTTGTCTGCCCTCCCCAGGCTGCTCAGCCTCCCCAGGACTGATCCTCAAGCTGTAGGGAGATGATCCCCCGGGGTCACGCCAAGCCCCTCCATCCCAGCCTTGCTAGATGAGACAAGGCTGGGGGAGAGGAGGCAGAGACACAGTCCTGTCCACTGCGGCCCCACAGCAGAAACCCAGAGACCCTCCTTCTGCCCGGGGAACCTCAGCTTCAAGCCTAGAAGACAGGGAGGAAAAATGGAGGTATCAAAACCATGACATGAATCACAGGGAGATTTCAGACTGATAAATATTTCAGACTGACAACTATTTCTGTCCTTGAAAGTTCATTAATCAAATTCTCAGCAAGGCCTCCACATCCCAGGACCATAAATACTAAGCCCTATTTTAACAACTGCTTTCAGTGTGGCCAACACCAAAAGTATGGAAACCTGTTACAGATCAACCTATATCCTTGCGTATTGCAGTGTGATTTATTGCACCTATAAGGGCTATATTCAAATACACTTCTGTTGTAATTACAGTCCCTGACTGTGCGGGATCCATTTGTGAGCTGATTGTACCTTGTTTAGATACGACTCCACACAATGACGATGATTCAGAAACAGCGGCAGGCATTCGTATCGCAGCAATATTACCAGTCTTGGTCTTACACACAAGGAGAGTTTTACTGTCTGTGTGTGGAAGGAAAATTTGATCAAAATCAGGAAAGCCTGCTTGCTGCCAGGAGAATAGAAATGTTGGAAACTTGGAGCTGTGACACTCTCCCCTCCTCGGTGCTGATGTAGGTTCTGAGTGATGCTACACCAGCTCACCCCTGACCGCTGTGATGGGTACCACAAACCCCAGCAGGCAGGCATGGGTCCTGCTCCTGTTTCTCTGCAAGCTTCAGACCCCTGAAGGACTTGAGGGATTGGTTTTTGGGGAGCATTTGATAGTTTTCTCATTAAATTAGCCCTGAATTTTTGTGTTGCCCAGATGCTCCCCACATGATGGAGCAGAACCGGGAGCCTCTTGCTAAGTGCCACAGTAGGAGGGAAGCACAGAGCCCTTCGTCGCACCACATCCCTGTTAGCGATGGCCTACAATGATAAAGGGGAAATTTGCTCTGCTCCTTTCTGTCCCACGAATAAATTTCATCCCCAGATCCTTACAGCAGCCCCAGACTGCGACATCCCAGTGCTGAGCAGCTGCCAGGCTTCTCGGTTCCCACTTCCAAGCACCATCTTGACTACAAGCTCTTTAAGCAGAGCCTTTACCTACCAGGCACTCTTAAGTACATTTCATTCATGAATTAAGTCCCTGACAGCCCATATCTCTATGATCAATATGTTTGTTTATTAGCAGCAGCTGCTGTGTTTTAGCAAAACTGGAGGGCTCCAGCAAGAGCAGCGTGCTCTAACCGCAGAGCAGGGCTTGGGACGGGGAGGAGAAGGACCTCCTGCTGGCAAATGGGAGCTGGGCTGGATAAGATTTCACACTAATGACCCTTTAATTGAAATCACTGCTCGGGACAGATTGCTCAGCTCAGGGATATCTGCACTGATGGCTCTCGGTTTGCCCACTCCTGAGATGAGTCCATTAACCCAGCAGCGGTGAACAAAAGCAAGTGAGAAGGAGAGGGAGGGCTCATCCATCCCCAGCAGAGCTGATCTGCACGTCCGAGGAAGCCCAAGTCAGCAGCCGGTGTAAATGGAGACCCGCACAAAGGGAGGAGAGGGTGCGTGGCTTGTCGGACCTTATGCTTCTGGTTCGCCCTGTCTGCTGACCCCGGCTGGATGTGGCCCCTACTGTCTCACTCTCTGGGCAGAGTTGTCCCCATGTGTTGGTCCTGTGTGCCCAGGAAGGGGAATCAGGACACCTGAGCCTCATCCCCAGCTCACGGTGTGACCTCAGCTTTTGCTTTGCGTTCACTCCACCTTCCTCCCTCTCAGTCTCACTGTGTGGATGTCACAAGGCAGTACTATCGGCCTACCCTAATACGTGCTAGGCAGGGAGATGGACACAGCAGAGAAGAGCAGGAGCTGGAGAGAAGGGAAAATCCTGGTCTCCTGTCTTCTTGTGCAAGTGGCAAAGCAAACTCCCTCGCTGAGTTCCCTTTTCACTTTGCCTTCCCCTGCCACAGCAGCAAGGGGAGCATCGCACAGGAGCACAGCCAGGGCTGGTCCTGGCTGGGCTGGCAGCACAAGCCAGCAGCTCAGGATGATGGTGAGCCGTACCCACACTCACCCCACCCGTCAGAGCAGGGCGTGTGTGTGGGTCTATGCCCTGTAAAACTGGAGAACCTTCCCCACAGGCAGGCTCCAAGTGAAGGGCAGAACATGGCTTTCCTCCCCGCAGAGGCTGGGGAGCTGTGATATGAAACTCAGGACTGGCACAAAGTCCTCGACAGCCGCAGAGATGCTCCAAGGTACAGTTCCTGCTCTGTGCATCTGCCTCATTCCCAGACGAGAGGGAACCTCACCGTCCCCGGGGACCCTTTGTATCACAAGGTTTATTATGGGACGGAGTGTGCTAATGAAACCCGGGCCTGTTAGACGTAGGCAGCTCTTTTGGGCCTGTTTTGTAAGTGGAAATGTTGATGTGTGTCTCTTGCAATGCAAAGAGATGTCTGAGTGCACAGAAAGGAGGGTTACGAACCTGCTTTGAATGCATTTATTATTCCCATTAATTACTATGCCTGCTAAAGAGGACCAGCTGTTCTAGGAGGCTGTGGTACCAATTTATCAGGAGAAGATTCCAACAGAAGTCTCAGAGAGTTTTCCTCTGAACTTGGGAGGATGGAAGATGGAGGTTTTTTAATTAGAACTTGTTATTAATGGGAACGTAGCAAATTAAAAATAGTCTCCCTCCCCCCCTCCCCATTATATGAAGCTCTGATCTCAATTAGAAAGATCAGGGACTAACCATTGAATGGGAATTACTGAGATGAAAACTGATTGAAAGACAAAAAAAACAAAGACAGAGGCATTACAGGGAGAGAATGGAGACGGGGAGCGGCAGGACGGGGAAACAATGAGCAGAGGCTGGCGGAGGCTGCCTGCACCTGCCGGGCATCAGAGGCACAGCCAAGAGCTGGTGGCTTTCTGCTTTCCCCTGTGGCGAGGACAGCCTCCCAGGGCTGCCGCTAGCAGGGACTGTCCCATCTGGAGCCGTGGCAGCTCACCTCCATTTGGGTTGAGGCTTGAGACGCACTGCTGGGCATCGTTTGTAGCCCAGCTTCGCAGGCTCAGCAGAGTGGGACCATAGGGTCTGGCCTGTATGGGCATTTCTATAGGAAGGGCAGGTCCCTGTTCTCAGGCTCAGGGCCACCTGGGGTGTTTCTGTGCAAGCCCACTGGCAGGTGCAGGCTGCTGTCTGCTTGTCATTGCACCTGCAAAAGTGTCCTGTCTCATCTCGCCTCCTCTCCTCATCTCTGTATGGCCACCATCGCTGTATGGCCCCAGCCCAAGGGTCCTCATCCCAGGCTCTGCGCTCATGCAGTCTATGAACAAGGCTACATCACGCTCCCAGCTCTCTGGTCTTGTCCTGCTGGTTCCCCAAATCCGGCAGCATTGAGGATGCCCTGAAGCTGCTGAATTCTCAGCAAGAAATGACCAAATTGGTCCCTCAGCCTTCGACCCTGGGAGCTGTAGCCCCACCACCCAGGTGCAGAGCAGAGGCTGGCTGCAGGATCAGTCCCTGCCACGTCTGGGTGGGCAAGGAGGGGGTAAAACAACCCGGTGTGGGTGGGGACATGCCTTTGTGTTTCGTTTGGTTTTTGGCAATATCTGAGTCATGCCAGGTTGGGGAACGGGCACTCAGGAGTCAAACCCGGGGTGATGCAAAGGGATGGCTGGGTCTGACCAAACCTCCTGCACCCCACTGGTTGAAAAACTTGGTTAATGATCTCTTAATGAGAATCTCATCTGCTCCTTTCTCTGGTCACCTGTGGATCAGAGCCCCTGCCTTCCTTCCAGCAGATAATCCATGCCATATTCTAGGGCAGGCAGGGACCTTAGGCTGAAATTACAGCCTTGCTTACTAATTGCCGCATGTTCTCTCTCCGTAGGTATATCATTGCCAGCAATTAGCGCAAAATCCTTTCCCACTCTTGTTAAGTTCCTGTGCTGCAGTTAAATACTCCCAGATCCCATTTAAATGATTTCAAATGCAATTCATTCTGGCTCGTTAAATAATTCCGCAGCACTGTTTGTCGTCTTCTCTCTCTGTTTTCCAACAGCCACTTTCTCCTAGAAATAATACGATGACTGAAGAATGGAGAAGGGGGAAGGGGAAGCGATACAAAAACTGAGAATTTTGGGGTCCATCCTCTGCACCCATATTTTCACTTATTTTTTTCCCTTCTTCTCAGGCTAAGACTTCTCCTGGTATCTGGCTTTTGAGATCTTATGGCCCAGGGAGAACAGGTCATGCCCATGGCATGCTGCACCACGTAACCAAACATAAGGAGCTGCCTTGTGTTTTCCTCTGCATTTTCCTGAGACCAGGGCTGTGGATGGGCAGGGTTGAAGGTCAGTGAGACAGCAAGCAGCTGCTCAGGTCCAACTCAGGTTGCCCTGGGGATGACCTGTCTGTTCCACATGTTTCTCCTACTTCCAAGCCTTATCCCTCCTTCCTCCATCTTCTCCTTTTTTCCTTCCTGCACCAGCCAGCTTCTGTCCCCGCATCCCCAAGTTGCTCCAGTGCCCCATGCCATTGCCCACCTCTCCTAGAAGACATGATCTTTACCTTGACTCCCACATTAGGTGCAGAGGTAGTGGAGGGGGAAGGCCAGGATGGGCTGAGCTCGATGCCTGCCTGTCATCACCATCTACATGGCATCCCACGGCGTTCATCTGTCACAAGTCACAGGACAGGGTCACAGATTCCTGCCCTTTGACCAGGGTGCCGTACATCCCCAAACACAATCCTCGTGTTGTCCTTCCCGACACAGCCGTATTACATCATCTTTTGGTTTCATCTCCTGGTGGTGCTGCCAAGTCTCACGCGTATGCTGCACACTTCACAATACTGGATATTTTCTTTACAGCCCCAGTTCCTGAAGACAAGTGATTCAGCAAGACTCTCAGCTTTCAGTTTATATTGAGGGGAAAAAAAAAAGGAAAAGGAAAAGTTCTAGTTCTTGTGGCTGAGGGAAAAATAAATAAAAGCTGTGAGTGTTATTTGAGTGCAACTTAGTGGTTCCAGAGCCAGAAGGCAAGTGGAAAGAAAACAGCATTTAATGTCTTTGTTTGAATTTGGAGACCAGACTGGCGAGCTCTGAATGTCTGGGGTCAGCGGTGCAGCATCTGTTGTGCTGGAGGAGGCGAAGGAGCCAGGCTCATCTCCTTGGGCAGATCTTGGTGGCTCCACAGCCAGGGCTCTGCGCACCACGAGGAAGGATGTTAGGGCAGGGAAGAGCTCCCCGTCTCCATCAGGAATATCCAAACTCCCACTGCAATTTCAGTAGTTTCTTATTCCCTCCTGTACCTGCATGAAATGCTGCCGCTTGCTAAATTTGATGGCTAACCCGTTGCCACACAGAGACGTTACTTGAAGTGGTCTCCATATGCAGCTCGATAAGTTGGTGGCTTTCAATCTGCAGTTCTTGAGGCCTGGGGGTCCAGCAACTACTTGCAAGGAGTCACGAAAAGGTTGCAAAGAAAAGCAATTTCCTTTCTGCCATTCAACAGTCTGCGGCTGTGTTACTGTCGGAAAATTTGTAGTGGTCCTTGAGTTCACGAAGCTGAAAGCCACTGTGCTAAATGCATTAAAGATCTTGTGGGATGAGAGGTGGAAGAACAGGAGAAAGCGCTGTCAAGAGGAGGGCAGCTGCCGGACTGCCTGTCAGGGAAGGAGGAGAAAGACACGTGGGTGGAGGGATTCACAGGGTTCAACACGCGACTTTGTGTTCATTGCTGCATGTGTGCGTTTGTTTACGCCAGAATGAGTTTCAAGTGAGGTGCATGGATGAACTCCTCAAGCCACGTTGATTCCAAGGTGGGAGCTGGCAACATCAAGTGCTCACAGCTAACGGTCCTCCTGAAAGGCTTGGATGAGAAATGTGAGTTTGGTTGGAAGGGAATGAGCACTGAAAGGGGGGAAAGCAAACCAGAAATGTCACAACTGTGTTCACACAGTAAAGTTTGCTACTGAAAATCAACTTGGCTAGCCACAAACTTCAGACTGGGATGACATCTTATTCCCTGGCAGCCATGGCATTGCAAGGGTGGTCCTGAAAAACACACCGTCTAAAATAAATGGGGCAATGTAAGGGAAATCTCTGCTTGAAAAATGTGTGTGTCCATCTGTTAAACAATATTCAGGTGCTCCTGCATTTACGCTTCCTCCAGATTTATGCAGCGATGGCTTTCGAAGGCAGATTGTCTATGAGAAGAACAGATGGAGGGAACAAACCTCCCATCCAAGCTTTGCACCAGAACTGAAGAAGTTTGTAATCTGGTTCTTATTTCCAGAGCCAAGTCTTCAAATTAAGCCCCCTCTGGTCTGACTCGCCGGGTCGCTCAGGAACCTGTGGCGGAGCTGAGATACCTGTGGTTTTACTTATTCTTTTCTGCCTGTTTCCCATCGAGGGCTATTTTGTGAATGCAACAATGCTGTCAGGGCTGTTTGCTGCATGGGCATCCACTGGGGTCAAGAACATGGACCAAAGATAACAGGGCAACTGAGCCAAAATTTCCTTCTTCCCCCTCAATCCAGGAGAGATTTTTTTCAGGTGTCTAAGCCAGCTTCCCAAGCTTCATGATCAACTGGCAATCAAAGTCTCTCCACTACCCTGAACCTTTCATCAGCACAAAATTTGCTGTAAAATGGAAAAAGTCATTTAATGGAAGCAAAATAATACTCAGTCATATCAGCATCTTAGCTCCCAGTTTCTCTGTTTTCTGTATCTCCATCGATGTTCAAAGGAAAACAATGTGATTGTTAATTACAAACTGTTTTGAATGCATGAAAGAAACAGTTTCAGAGCCAGAGACAGCCGGAGGCAGGAAAGCTGAGAATACAACGTGTGCCGAACGGCTTTAAAGGGCAGAAAGTCCCATTGTAATTAAGGCTGATGCAATCGTTGTTACAGACACAAGGTGGAAACATTACCTTGGTTAGCTTCCCACTTCTCTCTTCTCTACCTGTTGGGTTTTGCTTTGGACTAGGTGGAAAATGCTGAAAAGTCAAGGGAGCGCTCTGCATTTCAAAGAAGTTAATGCATAACTGATGGTGTGATTCATTAGTTGTCTGTCGATGCATTGGTGTTCCAGGGTCCATACATCGTCAGCCCTCATTGAAAGCTGGTGCTCCCCTATGCTCATCTTCTGCTGGCAAGTTGGAGGTGCGTGGGAAGGAAGAGACCAGCTGAAGCCTGGCAACTCAGCCTCGGTGGGAAATAAAATGGAGCTGGAGCTTGGTGCAAGAGTTAATGCTCAAAACACAGTTGTTTTCCCCTGCTCTAGATGATCTTTTTAATCCCTTCATGATCCAGCCCACTGCGGGGAAAGCAATCACAACAACCCGATAATGTGCAGGATGAAAAAGCAGCACACAGCTGTAAACAGAGAAGGAGTCTGGATGTAGCACATGTACAAGGTAAAATATACATAGGCATGGAGCATCCCCATGAATATTGGGCAAGGCAGGAGCAGGCTCAGATGCAGACACACAGACGTGCACCACACAGATACGGAGACAACAAGTTCCCAGAGGAGGTCCAGGCATGTGGCACATGGGCAGCTGTGAAGCAGCAGCTCGCAGGGGAGGGATGCTCAAAAGGTCCCGAGTCCAGCGCGTTCCTGGGTTGTACACTGATAGCTCACTTCCTAGCAGAAGGTCCCCCCTGAGCAGGACCACCCTTCTCCAAGCCCACCTCGGGCTGGAGAAGATGTGGAGGATGGCAGTTCACAGCAGAATGTCTGTGGGGCAGGAGAGGGGGGACAGTGGATGGAGTATGTGTAGGAGAGCAGGGAGGAGAGAAAAAAAGGATGTAAAAGACAGGCTGGCTAAGACACCCAAACCCAAGGAAGCCTTTGGACAGAGGCATGTGGAGAGGCTGTGGGACGGTCCCAGGACGGTTTGCAGCACCAGTTCACGGTCACCTGCTCATCACCAGAGAGGGACTGCAGAGCCTAGTGTGCTTGTACCTGCCCAGCCAAGGACAGCCGTGCCACCTCCGTCTCTGACTCCCCTGGCCTCTTCTCCACCAGCACCGCTACCAGCAACCACCAGCACCCCGCGGGCAGAGCTTGACGCCCACTCGCTTGCACTTCCACCTGCCCCGAAAGTAGGGCAGCTCCCTGCTTTGCAGTTCAAAGCCAGCCTGCTTTCACCCACCAGCTGGGCCGAGGCTAATTCGTAGGGAAGGAGACAGTGCAAGGAAGTGTTTGCAGTTATTCTCTTCTCCTACCTGCTGCCCACATGATCTGCGGGACGTGGAAGCTGCGAGTCGGAGGGGCTGGCGGGCAGGGCTCCTCTCCCAGCTGAGCGCTTGCTCCACGCTTCTCGGCCAAGGCTGCTGCTGGTGGGACCCTCTTCAGGACAGCCAGCCAGGCGGTCTTCTCTGTCACCTATTGGAAACTATGAGAAGGGGAATGTCCCTTTGCTCAGCCCTGCTCTGCTCCCCTTGGAGCCCCCCAAAGCGCTCTCAGCCCCTCCCCGCATCTGCCTTTCTCTGCCCCTGCCCTGGTTTCTCACCTACATCGGTAAGCCAAACCACCCGGCGTGCTTTGCTCTCCCCTCTCCAGCCCATCTCCTCCACCTTTATCCACCTGCCCTCGCGCTCCTTCGCACCCAGCCCCTCCTTCCCAAAAAGGGACGCTCAGAAACACGTCAGCTCCATCGCAGGGAAACGCTCCCGTGGCTCTGCCCCCTCTCTCGACCTAATCCCAGCCACGTGTCCCCGCATCAGTGGCTCCGTGTGTAGCCCAGCCCTTCCCCTCCCAGAGGGCTGCAGTGCTCCCAGGGTGGTTTTTCTCCTCTGTAGGAATCATGCCGGTGTTGGTGCCCCCCACCAGCCTGCTCGCAGCCCCCAGCCAAGAGCCTGTCTGACCCCAACCCAGCCATGCAATTATTTTGTCCCCCCACCCAGCTCCAACCGCAAGGAGCGGGACGGTCAGTGGTGACACTGCACCCAAGCCGGTGGCTGTCCCTAGGGCTGTAGTCTTGCTCCACGTTGTGTCTCTGCTCCTCTTCCTCTGCTCGCAACCTTCCTCCTACGGGAACCGGTGACTAACGCTGATGGCACACGCTCCTCTCCAGCGTGCATCATCCCGGCACGCGTGGGTGAGAGAGCACGCAGAGCTGGGGGGAGCGCACCGAGAGGGTGTGAGACAGGCTGCGGGAGCCAGCGTGTGATGGTGGGAGGGGGGGACAGCCTGGGGACCATGGGGGCAGCCAGGCTCCCTGGCTGGGCGCAGCGAGAGCTGGGGACGAGAAGGGATGTCCAGGTGACACTTTCTAGTTGGACTTTGCTCCCAGGGTCTTGCTTGCCCAGAGTGAGTTGGGGCACGGACTTGAAGGAGCTGGAAGCACTGGGCACACTGGGAAGATCAGGACTCCTGGGTTTCTCTTACATGAGAAACAGAGAAGGAGGCCAGGCAGAATGGCTGAGACCGTTGGGGTAATGCCCCAGCCCCCTGCCTCAGTTTCCCCCTGGGCAGCATTTAATAATGCCACAGCCATTATTTTTGAGCGTTCTCCCAGGCTGCCATTCTCTCACTGGCATGGTGCAGCTCCAGGGCTTGATACGACACAGCTCATGATGCACCGAGCCATCAGCAGGTACCATGAAGGTTGATGTGTGGGAATAAGGAGACAATAGGGTGGCCCAGCATTGCCCGGTGTCCCTTTCATGGGCTGCTCCACCACCCACAGGGTGTCAGACCCTCAAGACAAGGAGCTGCTCTGGATCAGACACTTCACTCCCCCAGCAATCCCACCAGTCTCCATTTAGTCCCATTCCCCACACAGGGCACTGGTTGGTGCTTCCTGGGGGACACGGGGTGCTGAACAATGCAGGATGCTGAGGGAGGCAGCCCCAGGAAGCCAGATCCATGCAAACTCTCAGCCCAGTCACTGAAAAGTGCATTGCATTGAGGTCTTTCTCACCTGATGTGTCCTGTGGGTGTCCACCTGCAATTTATCTGTGCATGGGTGCTCTCATAGAAACCTTGGATGTTGCTCCCAAAGGCTGCAGGGCTCCAGCCGGAGCTGCCCTTGCTCTGTAAGAGGACACAGACGGTGTTTGTGGCTGGGATGCTGCTGTGATCTCAGGCTTTGCTGCAGGATCAGTCCCAGCATCCAGGCCACCAGGTACAGTAAAACCCTGTCTCCAGAGTCCACTGTCCCCTTGGGCCAGCATGTTATATCATTTATATATAAATGATATAAATGGGCACTTGTGCCACATCTGCCCACCTTCAATCACCCCACCACGCACCAGCAACCCAGGTCCTTTGCCCTCATCTCCTCTTGTCACCCTGGGTGCCCATCCTCGTCACCCCGCCGCGGGGAGGCTGTCCCGTGGGAGCCAGCCAGTGCTCTTAAACACCACGGTTAACCATGCCTCTGTTTTCCAGGCGTGTGGGCATGCGTTTTGCTTTTTACAAGGCCACTTAAGAGCGGAGGAAGGGGCGAGCTGCCGGCTGCCATGCCGGCGTCCCAGTGGGCTCCGGCGCCCCGCGCTGCCAACCGCAGCCCAGCGAGCCTGGAGTAATGGCCTAAAGAGCAGCAGGGAAAGCCAGAGCAGCCTGCTAATGTGAGCAGAGCAGACAGCACTGCCTGCGGCTCCTTGCCCCCCTCCTTTTCCTCCTCCCTTTACCAGAGCCCTGCCCAGAGAAGCCCAGGGAGTCTGGTTTTCTCTCTCCCTCGAGGAGACCCCCTCACCCCAAGACCCCTGATGGGGCTGGATGGGGAGATAGGATGGGGCTGAGGCTGGGGGAAGCCTCTCCTCCCACCTGGCATTCCCCCCAGCATGGCTCCACCCTGCCCTCACCATCCAAGCCAGGCTGAGGGACACGATGTCCTGGAGCAGCAAGGAGGGCAGCAAGATCAGGCCTCCGCAGACAACTTGGAGGCTGGCAGCCACCTAATTGACTGAGGGTCTTAATTATCTGTGCACTGGATAGAGCCCACGGAGAGAAGAGTGATGGGCAGGCAGCTGGACCGGCAGGTACACAACAGGGAAGGTTGTCGCTGAAGGTTTGGGTAGCAATATTATACAGCGAGTGCCACTGAAACCGCATCTAACAGGCACTGTTCTGCACACTGCCTGTCCTTGGGCAGGTATGGGACCTTCTTGCACCTTTCCTTCTGCAAAGGTCCCCAGACAGACCCTACACGGGGCTGGACATGCCACCTCGTCCTGGCAGATATTCTGGGTCTTTGAAGACTGGATGGGGATGACGGAAGGAGCAGCTCACTGACAGGTAACCCAGGCTGGAGAGGAGAAACCATTTCTGCTTGTTTGGAAGGAAACAGAGTGGCAGCTGTTGGCAGCTGAGGGCAGGTTGGATCAAACCTATGTTACCAGGCAGGAGGTGGATTCAATGGTCACAGCCTTGGCACTCCCATTTATCACAAGTGTTGTCTTCAGAGTGGACAGGGGTGGATCCAGAGCACAGAGGGCAGCAATGGAGATCCCTCACCCAGGTCCTGCCCAGATCTGACCAGAAACATGCTATGGGACAACAAGGACAGTTTTAGGGATGCTAAAGGTGTTGAAGCCTCTGTTTGCGAAGTTTCAAGGCACAACTGTTGGCAAATATCAAGGCAGCAGGTCAGCATCAGCATTGACTTAGAGGATTTCTCAAGACCTAAAGAATCCCCTCAAAAGCCCCCAGACCTCAAACCCCATCACCACTGGTGGCAGGTTTCACTACCTAGCAGCGCTGGTGTTTTGTCACATAAACCTTGTCCATTAGCAGCAGGATGGAGCCCCAACCAGGAGGTTTCATGGCAGGTCCAAAGCAGTTTTTGGCACCTACTCTCTGGATCAGAAACACAGTCCTCACAGGCACCTCCAACCATAAAAAAGGATGGGAGAAGCAACAAGTACTCCTCAGTCTTTGGCATAAAAGCACTCATAAAGGAGGAAGAAGAGCACCTCAGTGCAGGTGGCAAGGACAGAGCATCTGCCAGCCCAGCCCCATATCCCCAGAGTCCTCCAGTGCAGATCCTCATGCACCCAGACTCACCACGACCTGTCCCCCTGGCATGTCCCATCCTCAGCTGCACCACAACATCCATCCATCACAGCGGAAACATATTTCCCAGTCAGCCCTTGCCCGGAAGGACCTCGAGACTTTTGGCACCTGCTGCACCACAAAGCATTTTCCCAGCTTCTACCTGAACATCTCCATTCCAGGAGAGCCCATAAACACCCAGCAGCGGTTTCGGCATCGAGGTAGACACGGGCTGGAAGATGCTGCCTGCCAATTCAGCAGTGCTGCGTACGAACGCCTCGGGGGGGTCTGTTGCAAGCAGAAAGCTGGCCAGATCCTGCTTATCAGATGGGATCTACCAATATCCCCGCTCACAGCGGTATGACTGCAGGTTACTTTGTCAGACGATGATATGAAGCTGAAATGAAGATAAATGAGAGCAGAAAAAAAGAGAAATCCCTCATCAAAACACGTTTGAACTCAGGATAAAAGCAACTCAGTGACAGGATTTCTTTTTTTCTTCTCCCCAAACTTTGGGAACTCAGATGTGGGTGTGAATATCACTTTAAGGATTTATAAAATGACACATGGCCTCACCTGTCAGCATGCCAAAATCTGAATGTCGGTTTTAATTACACCGAATATTTTACTTTCTTATGCAGAGGCATAATCAATTATCTTATTTAAAGGCATTACGATAATGTGTGTGTAAAATGGAGCCATTCCCTGTATTGCATTAGATTCTCTAATTATAGGAGAATGTTTGGAGCTAAAATGTCAGCCTGTCATCTGGCGGGTGTGTAATTCATGATCTGCATTCGCCGGCGCGGATGGAGCTGACAAAAATTGCATTCATTCCCTTCTACTGCTTTGGCCTCAAATTCGCCTGGTCTGGAGGTGACAAATCCCACCTCATCTCCCTTCCTGGAGCACAGCGAGTCTGTCCCATCCTGGGTGGACGGTGCCAGGGGAAGTTGAGTTTGACAAAGTACTTTCTGTTTGTGGGTGTTTCTTAGTCAAACCTCAGCGTACCCAGAGATCAAGTGTGGGAATATATATATATATCAAGCTCTCGGCCAGTGTGGAGCTCTTAGGTCGTGGTCATGGGCTCAGCAAACAGCTTCCTCGGTATCCCATCCAATGGCAGGAGACTTGGGTGCGAGCAGAGCTGGAGGCAGAAAACAAAACCCACCAGGGACTTTTCAGAACACCCTCATCTGAATTACAAATAATGAAAGCCCTCCAACTCTCAGTTATTAAAGCAGAGGGATTAGATAAAAATAGTGTGCTTGTTTCTCAGCAGCTTAGTCCTTTCTCTAAGCACTACCCAAGTGAAAGCAGCCTGGATGGCTTCACTGCCTGTATTTTGCAGGACAGTTCACGATCACATCCATGTTCTCACTTCTAGGTGGGCAACCATGCCGAGCAGCGGGAGGAGAGAAACCCCTTTGACTTGGGGCAGCGGGAAGGAGGAGCTCGGGTTCTCTAGACGTTATGAAACTTTCGCCGTAGATGAGAAACGCTGTGGGGGGATGGCTGTGACAGCACTGAAACCACGATCGTGACCCTCGCAGGACGAAGGGCAGCGAGAAGCATCGCCCTGGAAGCAACACCTCAGCAACATCATCGAGAAGGGGATGGTCCTGATGAGGGAAACGCAGCTGGTGTCTTTGCCACTGACCAAAGGGACAAATCACACAGGGGAGTGCCACTGCTTTGTCCAGCTCACCCGGACTGCTACCCAGTCACCCCAAAAACAGGCGCTGTAGGACCAGACACACCACACTGTGCGATGCCACCGGCTGTGGGCAGTGCAGCCTCCCGGCCCGCCCCTGTGCCTGTGTCCCAGCTTTCAGATCAAGCCACTTTCCTGGTTTTCTGCAGTGACCTGGATCCATGCAGCAGACCAGGACCTGGGTCCCCTCCTGTGCTTTCCACATCACCTCTGCCTCCCCAACCCTCCAGTTCCCAGCACCGCCTTCGCCGCACGCAGGTATCCTAATGCAGGCATCATCCCAAAGCTGCCAAGGATCCCCACAATGCCATTAAGAGGCTTATTAAAAAGTAATGCTCCAATTCAACACCTATTAGCCAGCACGCTGCCCTTTAGCAGCGCAGGGGAACCTGCAAATGGAAGCCCCAGCTCCCAGCAGAACCCTCAGTGGCTGAGTTTAACTTTATGGCTCCAATTAGAAGAATACTAAAGCAGCACCGGCGCTGCGGATTTATTAACACACATCCCATCCCCAGGCCACTGCTGGCCAATGCTAGCAGCAGGCACAAGCAGGTGCTTGGCCAGCCATGCCCATGCCACGGCGATGCTCCACCCGCCCCAACGGGAGGTTTTGGGGAGCTTCTAAGGGAGGGATGGTGTCAAACAAAGGGGTATGGGGGGGGAGCAGAGGCTGAAGCCATCCCTGGTGGCTGCTGTGATTTGAGTTTCCTATTTTGAGGGGATGTCACCAGCTGGCAAGATGTTAAGGCAAAGCAGGGAAAAGCCTCTCCAGGTGCCAGCTCTTCCTTCGGTGTGGATGAGCAGGGCGAGGTGCGCTGCGAGAGCGGGAGGGAGAGCAGCCGCCTTCACGCGCAATCCGGAGTTGTTTAAAAAGCTGGTTCGTTCCAGGAGGTTTATAGGCTGTCTTTGCCCAATAAAGCAATTTCTTTAGCATCTCACATCACCCTAATTACTTGTCACAATAACGAGAGACAGCTCTCGCATGCTGTGCTCCCTGGCCCAGTCGGGGGCAGGCACGGCCAGCAGCAGAGACAGGGGAATGCACGAGTCTGCTGGGAGGACGGAGACATGGCATCAGGTGTTCCCACCCCTCAGCCCCAGCATTTGAGGTCATTTCCCCACGCACCTGCTGTTTCCCATTTCCTCATCACAGCTCCCCAAAGCAACAGCCCAAACACCTCGCGAAGGGCCCCTCTCGCTCAGGTCGCGTTGCTGGCAGGACCCTTGCCAGCTGCGGGGATGGGAGCAGCGTTTCAGCACCGTGCTGCTGCGCTGGGACCACAAACATCCCCTCCCTGGGACAGAGGGACGTCCCCAGCCCTGAGCCACTAATGCCTGCTAAAGAGAGCCAGGGATGAGGCAGAACAGCAGGACCAAGCAGGTCCCCCAAAGGCTCAACACCCCAAGGGGCAGCCACTGTCCCCATCGCTGCCTGCACCGGCAAAGCAGGCAGGGCAGCTCCCACCTCACCATCTCTCCCACCCTCCTCAGGCTGCTGTGAAAGCCCAGGAAGGATTTCGTCGCTGCAATTTGCTCCCCAACCCCGCTGCTTGCTCGTTACCCGGCATGCCCCTGCCAGCGCATGCTGTCATTTCCTCACCACAAACAACATCTAACAGTTCTTTTTCTCCTCTCCATTCAGACAAATAAACAAACTAACCATTCCAGGCCTTCGTAACCAGAGGAAAATTAGTAGCAGGTGAAAACAGATTTTAATGAGACCAAACTGTTCCTAATGTAGCACAGGAACAGCATTTCTTTCCCCTCCCTTTTGCTGTTCGAGTCAGTAAAAAACAAATTAGCGTGGGGAATACTTAAGCTTTTCCTGAGCAAAGTACAGGTCTAATGGAGAGCTTGTCCCAGGCACCTGTGTCCCCACTTGCTCCCCATGTGGAGCCCATGGGTGAATCCAGCCCTTATTCACGTGCAAAGCTCTGCAAAGTGGGAACTTTTCAGGCTGAACAGATAGAAAAAAAACAAAAAATCTCATTCCTATTCAACAAGAAATGTTTCCTTTCATTCTTGTGTTACTTAATTTGTTTTTTTAAGCTTTTAAAAAACAAGGAAGATCAACCACAAACCCCAAACCCCCAACGTTTGGGAACAAAAAGTCTCAAGGATGGATGTAGTCACACACTCCCCAAGAAACACCACATCTTTAAGCCAAACCAGGGTGTTTGACTTGAATTCATTAGTACCTTTTGTTCCTCCTGCCACTATTTCCTCTGCATTTGTTATATGAAGAAAATCCCCCCCCTTGCCATTCCCCAGCTCTGCTCACGTATTAGAGGAACATTATGGGATATTTATAGCTCAGCTGAGCTCACTAAATGCCGCCTTCTAGGAAAATAGTTCATCAAACTGCCTATTTTGACTCTCTGTTTAATCTCTTGTGCCCATCTGTTCCCACTGCCGTTGCTGGAAGCCTGGCACCACCTGAGTCCGGACAGGCACCGACGGGCACGGGTGCACGGCTCAGCTTGGGGACATCGCCTGGGTTTAGCGGGGAGCAGCAAGTGTGAACCCCAGCCCTGCTGCTGGCTTTGTGGCCATCCCTTCAGTGTCATTGCACAGCAAAACGGCCTCGGTGCCATCGCACAGCAACACACCTTTGCTGCCATTGCACGCCTGCAGCCAGGCTGGGCATAGCGGGGAGCTAAACCAGCCCCCAGCTAAGCCAGGGCTAGCTCAGCTGAATGTCCCATCGCTAGGGCTTTGGCCATGAGGCAGCTCAAATGGGAATAAAGGGATTTGCAGAAAGGTTTGCCTCACTCCGAGGGAAATCCCAGTCACTTGGAGCAGTTCTGCCTGGAGGAGAGATGATGCACTGCCTCTGCAGGAGGGCAGAGCAGCGTTCCAGCTGGCTGCACCCATTTATCACACACTGGGCAATGCAGAAATGGAGCCCACAGGGCACGTAGAGCAACGTGCCGCCTGCCACTGGCTGCCCGGCTGGGAAAGAACATCCCTCGGCACGGGGCGCTTCGCTGCATGGCTCCGCTTTCATTGGGAGTCTGGCAAACTTGACAAACTTTAAAGAAAAATCCTTGTGCCCACAGGCTGCTGGAGCCAGCTGGAACATCTGCAAAGCAGGGAGGGGGACACCTCTAAGAATCCCACAGCAACACAGGAGAAATAGCCCGATACAGGAAGCCTCCACTTTTTTCCACCATCCATTATTCAGATAATTTCAGAAAGGTGGCAGGAGTGCCAGCCTCCTCCCTGTCCCCAGGGTAGCTCCAAAGCCACATCTGTACCAGCACATCTGGCTGGTGCTCCTCAGAACAAAAACCTTGCTCCCCACCTGAGGACACAGCTCCGAGGCATCCCGCTAATCCCCCCACATCCCCACCTACAACCGTGTGGCCGAAAGCACCTCAGCTCCCCTTTCTCTTAATATATAAGAGGAAAACATCTGAGATCACTGCGGGTTTATTGCCAGATTTGGCAGCCTTTTCATATTTGCTTGGATTGAGATATAAATCGAATTTGGTTTTCTCCCGCTGACTCAGTTATTTATTATAGGAATAAGCATGTGGTAATGGATTAGACAAGGGAAAGAAGAGATTTCTCTTTCAGGCGTGTGCACGAGGTGGGATTTGCCATGCCCTGTCCTGTGTTTTCCTGGTGTGGCTTTGCATCACCAATGACTTTGCAAGCTCCTTCCCCTCGCTGTCCAGCCACAGCTGGACATGGGATTGTTTTTCATGGCAGACTTGTGCATCTTTCTTCAAACTCTGCAATGTTTTAGTGCAGAGGAAATTTAACCAACAGTGAAATAATTTTCTAAATCTGCTCCCCACCCATATCCTTCCCCCTCCCTCAGTCCCCATCAGTCACTTTGCTGGAAACAGCGCAAAGCATTTCTGGGGCTCTTCAGCTGTGCCTGCAGCGATCTCCCTGCCCGAGGAGCTGTCAAGCTCCCTTCACCCTTCCATCTTCCATTTGTGCAGTCCAGGAGCAGTAAATGACGCTCTCTGCATCCCAGCTGCATCCTTCCCACCTCCCTGCTCACAGCTGGGCCATGATGCACCACCACCAGCCCCACAGGGACTGTGGCCAGCGAGGAGGGCAGCACATGCAGCATTAACCCCTGGATCTGCCCACCAGCTCTGGCATTTCTACACTCCCCATCCCAGCACTGCTGCTTCAGCCAGGGTCTGGCACCCCTGGGCTTCCTCCAGTGCCCCCAACCCACCTGGGGGCAAACAGATCCCCCCAAATCTCTGGGCGTGCAGCAGAGCCCAGCTCTGGCTCCCCAGCATCTCTCCTCCATGGCACCTGTGGGGAGTTTTCATGGAAAACCCATAAAACCCTCCTGTCCCTGGCACTTGATGGGGGCTGCGGGTCCTCACAGCATCCCTGAAGCCACAGCACACTCTGCAGGCGCTCGCACCACAGCACCAACCCCAAACCCTCCGCCGGGTCCCTCTCCCCAAGAACAGCCCCAAGTCCTGGCCACCCCAAGTGCCCCCAGGAATGGTGGCACTGGGCTGCAGAGGGGTCTGTGCCCACAGCCCTGCCCCGCTCTGTGGGCACTGGGGCCATGCAGAGGCCGTGTCCGCAGACACCAGCAGGCAAGCAAAGGCGTCAAGTAGAGCCCATCGCATCATCCTCCCACCTGCCCCCGCAGCTCTACCTCCCCACTGCACCCCCCTTTGCAAACCACCAGGCGCTCGCTGCCTGCAGCAAGGTTTGGCAGCTGAGGGCAGCTGCCCCAGGGTTTTACGCCTTCTGATACTCACCCCGGCTGCAGGGCTCCAGCACAGCCCAGCGATGGCTCCACTAATTGTATCAGCATAAACATGGTTTATAGCACAGCCGCTGCTGCGTGTCAGCTTTTCTAAATCACCCTGTGCAATGGTCTCCATCCCTCACCAGAGCACCAGGCCCTCTCCCGACACTGCTGAGGTTAGAAGTGCTGGGAGATTCCCCCTAGCAACAAAGAGCAGGGAAGGAAAGTTTGCAAAGGGCTGTCTGGCGTAGATGGGGCAGGCAGCAGGCACCACGAGCAGCCTCCAGCAAGGAAACCTCCGCACCAGCCAGAGAGCATGACAGCCCCTCCACACCCCTGGTGCTGGGGGGCACTAAGAGCATGTCCTGCAAGAGGGGAAAAAACAAACAAAATCCATAAAAAATAAAGAGCCAAACAGCTCTATCAAGAGGAGACAGGCAAAACAAGCACAGCTCAAACCACCTCTCAACCAAGCTGCCTCACCCCAGGCCTTTTTGTACCCTGCCCAGCATTCCCATGACATGCCCAGTGCCTTCTCCCAGCCCCTTAGGACAAACATCCCATTTAATGAGCCCACATCAAGCTGGATACGGAGCAGCTGTGGCTCCTGACCCCCTCCAGACCCAAAAAGCCCTCACATCAGTGATTTCACCTGCAGAAACCATCTGGCCCCAGCTCTTGGGCATCTCCCTGTCCCAGTGCCACACTCCCTAGTACAGGGAAGGAGGCCAGAGCTTGCCAGAAAGAGGGAGCATTTCTGAGCAGCGCTCTTGCAAAATGCCCATCCTTTCCCGCACGATGCGCAGCAGAAGCAGCCGCAGCGATCCCACCTTGGAGGAAAGGAGCCGCAAGGCAGACGGAGCCTCTCAGCAATGAAGCACGGCGGCGCAGGCTGCCAGGAGCTGGCCAGGATGGCTCCTAAAGAGCATCCGGCAAGCCTCAATAACGTCAATCCACTGCCAAAGCCCTGTGAGGTGGCAAAGCCCTTGGCTGTGGTTCCTATCAGGGAGGTTGATGGCCAGAAGAGTCACTGTGGGGTGTCCCAAGGCTGGACCGGTCCCATTGATGGCTGATGTGGGGTTACTCTTGAACTCTGAGGAGGCATCTCCCCAAAAAGTGCATGGGCGGTCCCTGGAGACACCAAGGATGATGGGGTCCCTGGGGAGCTGGGCGTTGGGGAAATCTGGCTCCAGCAGCCAAGGGGAACGCGTGGGACGCCAGCTCGCTGCCTGCAGGGCCTGAGCCTTCAGAGAAGCATGCGTGGGGGTTAAAACCCACTGCTCTGTCTGCACTCGCTGTGGGAGGCGGTGTGGTCCCCTGGGCTGCTGCATCCTCCTTGCTGGAGTTGCACACCCAGCATCACTCCCTGGGGTACCCCCGCGCTGCCCCCCATCGCGGCCTGCATCGCCCAGAGCCTGGCATCTTCAGGGCACCGCACCCAAAATCAGTCCCAGACGTGGAAAACTAAACAGCTAAAGCAGCACGTTTCAGCCCCTTAGCAATTCTGTTGCCAAAGCTGCCAGGTTGCAGTGGGGTCTCTCGGCTGGCCCTGTCCACCACTCGTGTCTCAGCTGGGCTGAGCCTCCGTTCAAGCACGTGTGCCTCTCACAGGTATTAAAAAACAGAAATAATAACAACCTCTTCTCTCCTTTTCTGCCTGGTTGGAGAAATAGCTTAATTAGTTAATAAGGGGTTTAATTCGTTGTGTAGCTGTGTGAAAAAACTTGCAGAGGGCGAGCTAAGTCAGTAAGTCAAAGCAATGAGCCTTAGAGGTAGGCTGGGGAGGGGAGGGTGTCCCCACTGTGACCGGCCACGTCCCGCAGGGAGACCTGGCTCTGCCTCCAGCCTCAGAGCTTTTTATTCCCATACACTCAAACCCAGTGGCAACGAAGATACTGACTCCCTAATATGGATTTCAAAGTCTTTATCTCCAAGTGCACTGGGCTTGTACACCTGGGGAAACTGCCCATATCTCCCACCGCCCGTATCTCCAGCGCCCCTGTTCCAGCTGTAGCAGCAGGACCTGGTCCCTCAACACCCAGTCCCTTTGGCCAGCCTGGCCAGTGAGCAACTGGCCAGGGCATGCACTGGCTCGGCAAGCTCCTGCCTGATCCAAAACAACCTGGCAATTAGTATAGCAACATTTAAAAAGGCATAAAATGGGTCTTTATGTGGAGTCACTGCCACGCTGCAGAAAACGCTTCAGCGTTCCTCATCCCCAAGACTGGGGCAGGGGACAAGGACCCTGTGATGGCAGCCAGGATGTTCACCGGCAGTTATAGCTCTCAGAAATGTCCTTACAACCCCGGGTTCTGCTGGACCTTGTTAAGGGTGAGGTCTGGGATGGAGATGAGTAAGGTGAAGGAGAAAGACAGAGACCTGGTCTAGCCTTTGGCACAGGCTGCTTCAGCCTGTTAAAGCTCAAAGGGCTGATGGAAAAAGCCGCACACACACATATGGGCACGCAGAGCATGCTGGCAGATCCTCACCTCATTCTCCACTCCTTGTCCCCATCAGGCATCATCGTGCAGCCCTGTTGATGGCTCTGGACCGTATCGCACAGCACCGCTCAATGTAACGCATCTATCAAGCCCACAGTGTCCAGGCTGGGCTTCCCAGATACGCCTCCTTGAGCCTGCTGAGCACCGGCTGATTTTCCAGCAAGTGGAAGGGTTGGTGCTGGGCTGATGGAGCTGCTGGGCTCCACCAAGAGCCACGCTGGGAGATGCTGGAGGAGCCAAAGGCTTCTCCCCAGCAAGTCAAAGCCATGGCAAACTTGTCTTTCTTCCCACATGGCAGCTCTCCGCATCCCGTTTGTGTGTCATTATAGGTAATTCCCTGCTTGACGTCTCCTCAGAGGTGGGGGAGGGAGGCACCATCTCAAGAAAAGACAAAAGGGCTCTTTCTTCACCAGCATTAACCTCAGGCAGCTCTCGAGAAAAATTCTGGGCAATTAGTGGAGCATAAGAAGATTTATAATTGAAATCTAGTTTGTAGCACTACAGGCAGCTCCCTCGAAAGACATTTCTGAGAGACCAAAAAAAAAAAGGTGGAGAAAAGAATAGAGAGAGACAGAGGGGGAGAAGGAACTAGTTAGAGAGTTTTAAAATCTCGCCGAAAACTCCATTTAGTTTAACATTGCATGATAGCTTTCATAATTCAGAAGAAAGTGCAAAGCTCTTTAATGAGGCCATTAATGACCCTTTAATTTACTCCACCAGGGCTGAATTCGTAAAACATTTATGTTCCATTTACACAGGATTTTCCTGAGACTCTTTGGGGCAAGTCACCCTCACAGAGCAGGTGGGCTGAAACAGAGGGCTCTTCTCTTCTGTTCCCTCTTTCTTCACCCTGGTGCTGAAGCTCCACCTGTGTCTTTTAATTCTGCTAGAGAAGCTGCAGGGACCCAGGAGGGAGAAGAGTCATTTTTGACCCTTCTGCATGGTAAATAGATGCAGAGCACTCTTGTATTTCTGCTCGAGGACCAATGAAACCCTTTTGAATATCTAGCTGGGGCATCGACAGCCAGCCTTTAAAAACATTTCTTTTTAAATCACTACAGCTCAGCTCCAGTTCACTACTCACTTGCCTGCTGGGAGAGCGTCTCGCTTGCGGTATCAGATTTGCTCTTGGAGCAGTGCTGTTGATCTCGGAGCATTTGGGGGAGATACGTCCCACCAGCTTTCCAGGCTGCTTCCCACCCCTTTGGGTGGTGATGGAGTAAGGGATGGAGGAGGCTCAAAGGATGCAGGTCTATAGGTGGGTGCTGAGGCTGGCAATGCCGACTACTCCGTGTGCTGGCGAGGGCGGGCTGGACTGGGAGCTGCTGCCAGGCTGAACAGAGGTGTGTGCCAGGCTGCTGGTAGAGGTGGTAGCTGAGATTGTCTCTTGGCATCTCAGTATCTCCTGTCCCTGCAGCTGTGGGAAGCTCAGAGAGCTGTCAAGGCACACATGGGGCAGCATCCTGTGGTGAGAATGGGGCTGGTTCATCACTCCCATTCACCACACCTGAGCTGCAGGTGATAGTCCAGTCTGGTTGTCCCTTGACCCAAACTAAGCTATTTGTCTCTCTTTTCTTCTGTGACAGATTGCAAGCAGGGAGAGACATCTAAGAATGTGTAATTGCTGTATTGGCTTAAAAAAACAACCAACCAAACAAAAAACACTTCCTAGTTTATTCCAAAGACCTCACTCTTGTTTCTTCAGAAAATGTCAGTTTTGAAGCATCTTCAGATAAAAAGAGCCATTAACCATTGCAACTGTGTTTGCAGCAACTTAAGTTTGCTTTTACCAGCCTTCTCGTCTGCTCTCTTGGCTTCAGGACTGTTAAGCACTTCTGGTCTGCTTGCGTCCCTCTAAGGAGGGTTTCTTGCACCAGCAGACACAATATTCATGGCCAGCTCAGGAGGACAGATGTGCCAACCCACAAGAGACAATCCCCCAAAAGCTTCTGCAGAGAGAAACAGGGAAGAAGCTCTCAGGCTATTACCAGAGGAAAAAGAGCCCGTTGGAGAGCGTGTCAAGAGTCAATGTTTCCAGTATCTATAAATGACAGGAACAGTCCATGCCTGAAGGTCTGCAGAACTCCATCTCCCTGCAGCATGTGTCTGGTAAAAAGTGGGGACACAGTCTCAGAGGGAGTTCTATTTTCCATATCACTTACCCTCTCCCCCTCCAATTCAGCTTGGGTTGTCGTTCTCATTTCCTTCTTCACCCCTGATTTTGATGACGCAGGTTAGAAACCTGATGGACCATCAAGGTACTGACACCGCTTGCGTCTGTATGGTTCATGAGTCATCCTCCTTGTTTCACAGCTAAGAGGACTGCTGACGCTGATGCCCTCAGAAAGGACACATCAGCAGGAGCATCAATACATTTGAAACCATGTCAGTGCTCATCAGCAGGGAGCTATGTGCACACTGGTTTGTTATTGTAGGGTCTCTTGTGTGCACCGGGTTCTATGCACGGGGTCTGTGGTCGTAGGGTCATTTTTTACTTCAGGGAAAGGAACCAGAGAGGAAGATTGCTTGACCTACCTGGTTCAGTCATGCAGAACTGCTTTGCAGCGTAGGGTCAAATTTCTCAGAACACTTACATCACAAAAAGAAATTATGGCCAAAAGAAAATTTAAACATGGACAAGAAAAAAATAACAACAAAAAAAATACAGATATACACTCCAATGGGGAGAAAAAATAGACACTATTTTTCAAATGTTCCAAGGGATTTTGGAATCTCACACTCAAAAGTGACCTAAGCACTAAAAGCACCAAGACCCTGGCAGGATAAATAGGGTAACTGGTCGCAGTTCAAGTGCAAAGTGCCCAGTGTCAGCAACACAAGTGGTGTTCCAGGAGATCAGTGAATGGGAGGGAACCTGCAGCAAGAAGATGAGGCAAAATGGAAGTGGCTGCCCAACGGACCAATGCACCTGGCAGCAGAAGGCTGCCCACTCTGCCTGCCATAGAGGGTTGCTCTCCACCCTGATGCAGAGGTGGGATGCACCTAGGTGGATGCATCTAGCCTTTGTGGATCACAGAGGCAGGAGAAGCCAAATTTCCTTGCTGAAATCATCCCCAAGGGCAAATGGAAAGGCAGGAGGTGTGACAGCAACGGTGCTAATGGGAGCCTGTGGATGGAGCTGGCTGCCCCCAGGGCTGGGATCATTCCTGGGATGCTGCTCCTGACTGACAGAGAGCAGGGAAAGGAGCCAGGTCTGAGCAGCACAGGGACCTCCCGCTGTCACGCAGAGCTGCGCCTGCAGACCCAGATGCTCTGGGGGCTCTCACTCCCTTTGGCTCCAGCAGCAAACAGCTCTGGGCAGCTCTAGGAATAAGTTGCCTTAGCTCTATTGTTATTTGATTTCCAGAAATATCAACGCAGGGATCCCATCCAAACTGGACCCTGGATTGTTTACTAAGCACAGGCTGCCATTTAGTTAGAAACACATGGGCTCTTATTACATTTTCCTGGAAAAAAACAATGGTTTAAATTAAAAGGGAAAATATTTAGTAAAAATCAAAACTTGCACTCGCACACACAGAGGCTCTGATGTTCCACAACCAGTCCATTCCCCGCTCCTCCATCCCGTTTCCTGCTCAGCACATCCCTGCTTACAAAGACCATCTCTAGGGAAGCCTGCAGCCAAGGGCTTCAGTTTCTTAGGTTACCCATGCTGACGGTGGGGCCAGCCACACGGGGGTCAACACTTGCAGCCTATGGAGTTCAGGCAGACTCTTGAAGCTGCCTATTTCTGCACAGATTTCTTAACATTTCCAGGTAGCTCACACACCTCCCTGGCTCCAAGAGCTGAGACCTCGCAGCTACTGCCCTTGAGGGCACGCAGTACTTGAAGCCAATTTATACACCACCTTTATGAGGATCTTTTTGTACTTTAGCTAAAACCAGAAATGCACAGTTTCAGCCACACTGGAAGGCCCCTACACATACATCCATGAGTGACCTGAGCTTCTCTGAGCAGTCCAAGATCTCTCTCCATCACTATGACTGAATGCACAGACACCTGTGGATCCTCATGCATCGATTTTCCTTCTGCTGCTTTAAAACACCCAGAAGAGGGCAGCTAAAACATTTAAAGCCTCAGTTTGGTCACTTTGGTGATCAAAATCCTCCAGGAGGTGGGCCAAGGCTCACAAGGTGTCTGTCCTACTGGTGGTGTTGATGCTGTCTGAAAATCGAGGTGGTTTCACAGCAAAACCACGAGCTACAAACAGGAGAGGATCAGCAGGCCAGTGGGAAAGCACTGTTTTCCTTAGTAAAGCTGCTGGATCTTATAATCAAGACTATCTGATACACTGATGTCATGCTAGTAATGGTATAACTCCATATCAGCTTAATGGCACAATGGGTTTACAAAAGGAGCAGTATATGCAGAAATACGCATTCATGCTTGCTAATCCCTCATAAGCCTGTAATCCTGATTCTTTCTTTTCCAAACAATAATTGCAGATCTATTAAGACCCTATCACTAGCTGCATGCTAAAATTCCCCTCTTCCTGCCTGGAATCTGCTGTGTACCCTCCACATCGTGGGGCACGGGGAGACTGGCCATCCCTGGCAGCCCTCAGCCCCTTGTAACGATGACTGTGACGGTGCACGCTTGAAAATCCCACCCTGGGGTTTCTTCCTCACCTGTACCGGGGGAGCACGTGGAAACAGACACAGCTTCGCTATCGCTTCCTTTCTGGAGGGTCTGAGGATGCCTTCTGGAGGGCATTTCTGCATCAAAATGAAACACATTTACTCACAGGCATGCAAGTAAGCAAGGGGATACCCCATGTCAGTGTTTGACAGCCTCCTCCAGCCATCCCCGGCAGAGTTTTTCACCCCCTTCTTCCCAGCTGCGTCCCAGCGCTGCCAAATCCCAGCCTCCACCAGCATTCCCAGCCACAGACAGCTACTTCCAGGGAGTCTTGGTATCAAACAGCATTTTATAACCATTCCCCAGCCACTGCATACATACAACCTGGAAATAACCCTTCCAGGAGTAACAAATAGTCACAAATTACACAATTAATTTATGCTTTGGCACTAATAAAAAAAAAAAAGAATTTGTGTTACAAAAGAGTAGAAAAAAATCTAAGGATTTGTTTAATTAAAACTACAGTGTATTGAAAAACCAAGTAATTTTAATGATATAGACAATTCTGCGGTTGTATAACTAGTAATTAATTACCTACAGAAATGACACTTTCTTTAAAGCTATTCACTTTTCTTCTTGTTTGTGTTTTTTTTTCTTCAGCTGTCTTCAGGGCACACAAACCACGGGAGCAAATTGCTGCATGGCGTATCAGCTGCCACCCTTGCTCTGTGTGTGGTTCCCTCCCTGCGGACAGAGGGGCTGCATCCCTACATCCCACATCTCAATCCCCACCGAGAAGCAACCACAGAGCTCCCCCCCCAGCCTCCCTCTGCCCTTAACAGCCTCTCTCCACACCAAGAGCTGAGCAAAGGTGGGCAGCGGTGCAAATGGTGACTCCAGCCACGAAAAGCCACTGGGACAGAGCTGACAGGCAGAACAGCTACAGCCTTCTGTGGAGAGAGTCAAGGAACACACTGTTAGCTCAGTGCTATATATATATTATGCTTATATGTCCTGATGTTAACCAATGTTATATATATATTTTAAGTATTCATGTATTCATAGCTATAAAGGCCTTTTCTCTACTTGAGCTAAATTGTATAACCGTGACCTACTGTCCCAGAAGGCTTTTTATTCATGTTAAATGGGTACGGAGATTATAGCGCTCCTTGGTAGTAGGTGCAGAAGTGTTCTGGAGGAGACAGGAGAAGATGGATGGTTCTATTGAGGCTCAGCAAAGAAACCAAAAACAGGAGAACCAAGCAGCTCTGCAGCACGGCTGGCTTTGCATCTGAAAAATCAGCTGGGGGGTTGGCTCACTCTGGGGACCCCTCTGGCTGCTGCCTTTGAGTCTCATGGTCACACAGGTACAAGCAGTGAGATGTTTCCAGCCTGTCTGTTCGTTCCCAGTGCACATCAAGCAGAGCCCCCAGCTCCTCAGATGTGTTACCTCCACGCTGTCTTGGGAAGAAATCAGGACAAGGCTGGCCTGGGCGCTGCTGCCGGGATGCACAGCGGTGATCAGGGATGCTGGTGTCCCCGCACCGGCTTTGGCACTCCGGTGGCTCCGACACAGTCAGGGTGGAAGCGGCAGCAAGCTGGCTGCTGGCTGTTATGCCGGTGCCAGATGGTGGATGAGATTAAAAGAATTTCTTTTTCAAATAATCCATAAACCTGGCTGAGCTAATGTCATTTCATATGCATTATCTTGTAATCCCAAGGAAGAGAACGCTTCAGAGCAAAGAGCCTTATTCTCCCTCCCTGCAAGGACTCTAACAAGCTACAGATAATCTCCTTTTTGTTGGAAGGTGCTTACAGGGGACCTACAACACCCAGAGCGTGGCGCAGGGGCTGCAGCTCTGCGCTGGTGCCTGGGAAGAGGACAACCAGGCACTCGGCACCGCAGGGGCTGTATTGCCCTGAGCTTCACAGGGGTGGGAGCAGCACATAGCAGGGCTCAGGGACACCCTGAACTCAGACCCCTGGCAGATAAGGGAACACAAAGGAAGTATTTTGACACTCCTGCCCCCTGACGGTGCATGGGAGCCCATGCTGCATCACTGGGGTCAGGGGGCAGATGCATCCCCTCTTCTAGGTAAACCTACTTTTATATCCGATTTTGCGGATAAACCCCCAAAGCCCAACCCATGTAAATCAAAGGCATGGTGCCACCCTGGGGAGAGGATCAGGCCCTCCCTGGTGACAGAGCCCCACAACCAGCGTCTGGCAACCGCACTCCCTCTCACAAGGTGAGGGACAGCATGAGGCTGAAACCTGGACACTGCTGGAAGCACCTTCACTGCCCTCTCCAAAGCAAGCGCTGCACATCCAGCCCACAGGGAATTCATCCTCAGGGATTTCTTGACTTCTCCTTGCCTGTGTCAAACACTTACAATCATTTTTTGCCCCTATCACTACCCCACATGGATGCACCCCTTCTGCTCCTCCATCCCTCCCTAACACAGCACTCTGGGCAGCCCTCAGCACGCACCCGCCATCCACCCTCCATCCCCAGATGCTGCCTGCCTGCTCTCTGCCTCTTTTCTCTGCCCTAGAGACTCCTTTGAGCTGCCAGTTACTTGTCAAGCCTTCATGGCACAAAGACAACCCTCTGCCCATCGCTGGGATCCTTCAACATGCAAGGCACCAAGCTTGGCCACAGCGGTTAAAAACTGGTGATCATTACTCCATGCTCCAGCTTCCTATGCTGGACGGTGTGAGAGCTGGAGCAGGAGGTGATTTTAAGGGTGAAAGGGAAGGAAAGCTCCACGGATGGTATTTCCCAGTCACCGCCTGCCATCTAGTGCCTAGCACTGAGCTGTTTCACAGGCAGCAATCGACATCCACCTCCATCCTCGGGGGAATTTAGCTCTTATATTAGAGCCGGCGACATTTGCTCATCAGGGTCCCACCACTGGGGAGTTCCCCACTGTGCTCCTCACTCTGGAGCCAGGGCCAGGGAAAGGGTTTTGGAGTCAAATAGCCCAAATCCTGGTGGGACCTGTCAGGGAAAACAGCCCGGGAGCAAGGGGAGGTGATGCTGTGTTCCTGCCTGGGTTGCAAACACGATGCCCAGCTACAGCAAGCTACCTAAATACAACACGTCTCGCTTCGCTGCACGCTGTTACCTTCAAGGTCGTGTCATCATCGTCAGCAGCTCCGATCAAAGCGGTGCACACAGGCATTGCGTGAAGAATGCCACAGACAGGCTAAAAATAGGGAGACAAATGGAAGTGCGAGGGAAAGGGGCGAAGGGTGAGGCTTGTCAGCTGTGCAGGAGACTGAAAACCTACAGAAAATCAGGAAACAAACAAAAATAATCAGGAAACACTGACTTTGTGACTCAGATATTCTGGCGCTTGAAGACACTACTGGAGTCTCCCACCCAGTTCAATCCATGGGCAACCACTGCAGCAGGAACACAGTCCCTACAAGCCACTTGTAGCCTGGGGGTTAGCACCAACAGCAGGTGATTTGAGGTGTTTTACAGGTCTTCAGGCAATTTGGGGGGCTGATGCTCTCCCTCCTCTCCCTTTAGTATGGGCATACCTGTGCTCACCCTTAGGGGCTAGTCATCTGGCAGCTTCTTGTCCCTCTGAAAGGGCTCTGATACCTACCTACCTACCCACAAAGGCAGGAGATAGCAGGCAAGACAGCTACAGCTCAAGAGAGTCCTGTTTCCAGGCAGGGGAAATGAAGGGATATGAAATCCAGAAGAGCCTGGGACAGACAACGTCCACCCTGCTCACTGCCTCCAGCGCCTGCCGGATCAGGAGCACAGGATCAGACATCCCAAATTCCCAGCCTGCCTCCTCACCAAGCCCTTACCACTTGGCTGCCCACTCCCCATCACACGCCACTGCTTCCCTCAAGCTCATCCAACATTCTCAGCCTGTGCCATTTGCTAATGCCACGGCTCGGGAAATGATTGCTGTTTTGCAGAGGGGCGCGTTGGGTCTGACACAGACGGGCTGCACTGGTCATTTGGAAAAGGCAGGCAGGGCAGGGCAGCAGCTTACAAACAAGCAGAACCAGATTTACTGATTAGCACATGGCTCCGATTTCCTCCAGTGCTTCCAGAAAAGCAATAGGCGACATTAACAAAAGGATTACTCAGAATTCAAAAGCAAATGGGATTTGTGACCCATTATATTAACCGGGGACTGGGGAAAGCTCTACAGAGAGAGAACACTGCCGGCAGGTCACCAAACCAATTATTAAGAGCTCAGAGATCACGAAGCTAGATATATACACACATCAAGATAAATTTCTATTTGCCTGCAGAAGCAGGATGCTGGCTGAGCCACCCTCCCAACCCAGTGTGCTTTTTCTATGTGCCCATTAAACCTGGATTATATCTAGTTACTTTCCCCAATAATTCACTTTCCCCACAGGTTTAATGCTGTGGAATAACATTTGGGAGGGTAAAACCTGAAAGGAGAAATGTAATGGGCATAATTACTTTGATAGATGAGAGAGAGCAGAAAGCAGGCAGGCAGCACGTGGCAGGAGCAGGCCAGCAGCATGCACGCTCACCCTGACGTCGCTCGCCATCCTTCCAGCAGCAGCGCTGGCCCATGCCTCGTGCCCCGATGTCCCCAGCTTCCCTCTGCCCTGATGCTTGAGAGGGAGAGCAGCCCTTAGACGCAAGATAACCGTCCTCCAACATCAGCTCTCACCCTCTCCAGCAGAGATCAGCTAAGCTGCAAATTGTTAGCTGTAAAATATTTTCCTAAACTTTTGCCTCAGTTAATTATGAGATCAGATGTTCACAGTGGCCAGGTAAAGGGCCAGCTCCTGCTAGCACACTGTCCTGCTTCTGGAGCAGGTTGTGATGGTGTCCTAAAGCCTTGTATATGCTGGATAAAGGCTTTTTTGCCTTGCCTGGGTTTTGAAGAAGCTTCATTTTAATGTTGCCGAATAACCCTTCATATTTCGATTGAGAAATGCCCCTGGGTCTCCAATCATAGCCCATGAAGTCCTGCCAAAGGATTTTATACTCCCCCAAGATCTGTTAGGGAAAAGTAGCCTTGACAGCAAAGCTGTATCTGGAGCTACCTGAAGGGGCTTCCTGCTGTCAGCATTTTGTACTCACCTCACAAATTCCTGGCTTTGCTTTTTGAGAGATTGGTGTTAACGATTGGGTATTATCAGCAAAGCTTCTGGAGCAATTTTACCTGGAGTTCAAGTTTCCCAGTAGCCCCCCCGCCCCCCATTCTTTTATATTCGTTCTTACCTTTACAGAGATTCACCCAAGTGCTGCCTTCTGCCTGCCCCACTCTGCGTCCTTCCAGCATGCTGGTTATGTCAAAACACAGGGATGATTTCACAAGAAAAGGGAGGAAAAATGTATCCTCAAAACAGAAGGATAAAATCCAACCCACTCATATCACTGATGACCTCAAACAGATTTTCCACACCATGTTCTGCTGGGTCTCCAGGCTGCCACAAGCAGAGCACCCAATGCTGCTTCTCCTGCAGGCTGCTGAGCACAGCAGGAATGTGCAACACTCACAGAAACACCAGGCACTGCCAGAAAAACTCCCTCCAAAGACACAGATCCCTTCCAAAACATGCACGGGAGCTTGAACAGAACAAAATCAAAGCAACTGATGCTGCTGGAGATGCCTTATCCTCCAGGACAGGGAGTGAGCCCAGAGGCTGCCCCAGCTGGGACAGCCTAACTCCTACCCACCCCAAGCCAGCCCACCCCTTGCCAAGGCAGGGAGGGATGCCACAGGGTGCTCCCTGCACTGCAGCAGCTCTCCCTGCCTTAACAAGCTCATGGCTGTATTTGGGAGCAATAGCATCTCTCCCCTGACAGGTTTTCAGAGAGCAGGAAGCGGTGTAGCCCATGGCTCCGGCAGCCTTTCCTGGCTCTGCATGTATTTATTTTCCAAATGTTGAAGCCTTTGGTTGCTTGGAGCCAGCCAGGAGGAGCAATAAATAACAACTTCCTACTATGTGAGAAAGCGTGCGGTTCTGAGTAGTTCACTGTGTTACTGTACCACAAAACACCTGAGTGGGGCTCTGCTTAGAGCACACCAATCCCCAAAACTCCCCCAGACAGGGAGTGATATCAGCTAGGGAAGATATTTTGTAGGAGAAGTAGAGGAGAGCTGTATCCGTGAAACTGAAAAGTGGTTTTACTAGGACTTATCTCTCCTTCACTGGAGGGGAGTACTAGCATCCAATTTGTCACAAAGAAAACCTTCATCTCTCTCTTCTAAAATGGTGGCTTAAGCAATGACTTAAGATACAGGAGTTTTAGACTGCAACTGATCCTTCCATTTGTTTCTGCTCCTGGAGGCTTTTAGCAAGAGCTGCTGGACTGCACCGCACCAGGGAAAGGTCATCTTGATATGCCTCCTTTCCCCTTCGAGGGGGGAAGGATCTGGCTTTTGTGTATCACCCCCACTTTGAGGAGCAGAAAGTCTTCACAGCCTGACTGCTCTCCAGCTTCCTCCCTGATGCGTGCAGTCAGGGGAAGATAACGCTCAGACGCCGGCCCCAGCAGCCATGGCACTGATCTTATGTTGGACCTCTTAGATGAGCCCCACATTGCTGCTCTAAAAGCGAGTGTTTTCCAAAACACTTCTCTCAGGCACGCACTTCACAGGAGAGCTCTTCAATTGATCCGACTGTGCCTTACACTAAAGAGCCACAGCAAATGCGGTGCCTTCCCCGGTACTTGCTGCAGCTTCTGGTTCTGGTAGAGAGATCTCATGTGAGGACGCCTTTGCCAAGGTGAGAAAAACCCTCCAGGCTTTGGGTGCAAACAAGCTCCAGACTCCTCCAACGCCCAGGGAAACAGTTACCTGGTTCTCTGTCACGTTTGCAAGGGGAGTTTTGTGTTTTGTGCTCAGCAGAAGCGAGATAGTCCCTCTGCTCTTTGTGCTGGACCGCGGGAGGCACACTGCGGCTGTGGCAGCTCCCTCCCAGCCACGACTCAACAGGCTGCTTCTGTTCCAGGGGAGAGAAAAGCTCTCTCTGAAAAGGTTTTAAGGCTTTGTGCTATCCTTTCAGTAGTTACCAGCAAGATATATCCCACCAGCCTGCCTGATCAGACTTGTGCAACTCTGCAAGGAGTACGGGTAGAGGTTTGCACTGAGTGGAAAGAGCCTGCAGCCATGAAGTTCTCAAAGGAAAATAACAGCCTCTGTGATCTACTGCGGGACCTCTGGGAGTAGAGAGGAGATGAGAAGATACAAACCATCCTCTCTGCTTGGAAACCTGCATGATATCGTTCTGCCTTCCCTCCCACCGAGGCTGGAGCCTGGGGGGAACAGGCCACACAGAAGAACTGAGCAAAAGCACCCGAGTTGCGGGATCTGGGATTGTTTATAGCAACTGGTTGAGGGCTTTTAAATAAAATCAACTGCAGGAAAAAAAAGAAAAAAAGGTGTTGTTCCCATGCAGGCTGCGAGCAGGAATTTGTGTTTTAGGTGATGAAAAAACAACAATTTCAGCTTCCAGAAAAGACTAAGCTCCTCACATATCTGCTACCTGTAAGAACAAAGGCCTGAGCCCAGGGGAAAAAATAAAACAAATGAAGGAGGCTGTTGATTCTGACCTTTCCACTGCTGGAGGGAGCTATACCTCTCTCAGCACAGACAATGTTCAAAGACTTGCAGCTTGAGCAAGGCAGAGAATAAGAACTGCCTGGGTCTGAAGATCAGCAAGCTTTCAGTACAGCCTTTTCTCTTTTATGCTCCTCATTCTGAGAGCAAATAAGCACTGATTAAACAGCATTTTATACGCTTTGAAAGTTTCACTCCAGCAACACAAAACCTGCCTTTGGCATGAGAAATGAGGCAGAGACCTTGGCAAAGGGCATCCCCCAAACCTGTGCCCACAAAGCTCTGCTCAGGGGCTGTGTGCTTCCGAGCCAGTGACAGCCTGAAACAGGGCTGCAGAGAAAAGCCTAATCCTGAGCTGAGTGCATCCATGGCCCCCCCCAGGCTGGGGCACAGCCCCTCTCCCCTCTGCAGGAGCTTTCAGTCCTGGAGAAGACAATAGTCTCCCCTTCAGCAGTGCTGACCTCAGAAGCCAAAAAATCCACAGCTTTTCAGGCACCTATTCTGCTCCACATTTATTTTCTCTTTGGAAGTGCTCTCCGTTGCAGGCTCGGCCTCCTTGCCAGGCCTGCGAGGGTGCTTCAAGAAACCAAGTTTTGTTTAGTTGGTAATTTATGGCAAGCCTGAAGCTCCCAAACTGCCCAGCGTTAGAAAACAGAAGGCTGCTGTGCTACCCCGCCACTCCAATGGCTTGTGGAGTGATTAAGGATAGCTTTAATTTGAGGCCCGCAGCTCCACAGCTCCCAAAGGATTGATGAAATATATAGAGCAATCTCCAGTTCCGTCTCTGGAGGCCGAACTCTCTCCCAATGATTAACAGCAGCTATTTCCTCCCTCTCTCCCTGCTGCTGAAGAAGGCTGATTCTCTGCAAGGTCCAGCCAGCACCGGGCCCACACTCTGACTACCAAACAGCAACATTTACAACCAGAAAAAACCCTCCAAGAAATCGAATCAGCCCCAGAGAAGTAAGACAGCACCACATAAGCCCAGGATAGATCTTCTAATAAAGAAAACAGGGTAACAGGGTCAGGCTACCTGAGGCAGACCTGGCTGGGCTGGGCTAGCAGCACTAGCCTAAGGCAGCAGGAATGGGAGCCGAGAACTCCTCAGAGCCACCTTTGAGGCTGCTCCCAGGAGGCAGCAGCCTTCCCCCGCCAGCAAAAATTAGACTCTCAGCCCAGACAGAGAGCTGCTGCTCAATGTTACCCTCCTTCAGTGTCTGTTGCTACAGCTTGAGGCTTAAGAGGAGGGCAGTGTGGGTGGGAAAGCAGCCCTCGCCTAAAGAAAGAGGTGCTGCCTATTCCTCATGCATCCGTGTCCTCCTTGGCCACCACCTATCAGGGACTTTAGGCCAGAGGCAGCTCCAACATAAATTAAACATAAATAAGCTGTGAGCATCCCAGCTTCCAGCTCCCCAGAAACCCGCCTTCCCAGACTCGTGTCCAGGAGGATCTGTTCCCACCTGGACACAGAGACAACCCTCCAGTGCTGCTCTTATTAAAGAGCAGGTGCCGGAGACAAGCATTAGCCATTGCTTAGAAGAAACCACTTGAGCTCTAGACTGTGACAGGAGACTGGTGAGGAGAGCGAACCTCCCAGCTACTACAGCCCCAGGGAATCGCACACTTGGGAGAGGAAAAGATCACAACATGCATTTCCAGAAGCAGTGGAGGAGGATTCAACAAGAGCAAAGAACTCCCTGAGGAGAGCTTCACTTTTTAGTATAAGGTTTAATATTTATTTAGTACAGACCCGGTGAAAGGAACAGGGAAATAAGGCAAAGGCAAATTATCCTGCAGAGCTCAAGTTAACATCTCATACACACAGACCATGCAAAGCAGCAGCTGTGCTCCTCCCTGGAGTCATGTCCCACATCTTCCCCATCTGCTGGAGCACAGCCTATCATTTATAAGTCCAGAAGGAACCGATTGACTTTTTTCAGGTATTCAGACTTCAAGTAATCTCCCAGCTCATCCTTTGCGACCCAGAGGTAGTCTTCCTTCAGCTCTGCCTGGGACAAATCATTGCTTTGGAGGAAGGCTTTGAAGAAGAATACTTTGGCTCCCACATTATCCTCAGTCCTGATGGCCCTGGGGAATTTATACTTGTAAATCCCATAGGGTGCATTCCCCAGGATTTTGGCTTGAATGTGATCTCCTGCAAGACCCCAGCAACACAAGAGAAAGAAAACAGAAAACAAGATGTAAGAACACAGAGCAACAGCAACTGCTCTCCTGTAGTAACAGAAAGGACAGCATAAGCCACTCCTTGTATCTGGTTCAGACTGACTGTTCCCTCTTAGCAGAAACACTGCCAATTATACGTGTTTTCTGATGAAAAAACAACTTGTCCTGGAGTCCAGTAAGTCCTCTTAGAGTGTGAGGGAGGGAGAGAGTATCAAGCTTTGCCAGTGAAAAGCAAGGACACATGGGTATGCCATGACCCATCTGCCACAAAAGCTGCTACAGGGCAACAAGAGGGGAAAGAGAAGCCGTACAGCTGGAGCAAGCCTAGACCACGCAGGGGGCATCTGGTGATGCTCCAGCATCAGACCACGAGGGCCAGACCTGGCACGGCAGCTGCCAGCAGCCAGAGATCCCAACTCCAGTCTGCCAGCCCAGTCAGCCCCCCACACGCTGCAGTCACTCTGAGACTGTGCACAGTTACAGAGCTGATTATCCAGGATCACAGCTCTTGCCAGAAAGCCCACCCCATCGAGCTCCCTCTCTCTGCCATGAAATGCCTTTTCCCAGCAGATGGGAGGCGATTTCACTGCAGCAGATGGCAACTATCCCTCAGGTAGGGCAAGAGAAGAAAACAACTGGGACAAAGAGGAGGGAGGGCCAGGCACACAGCAAACTACACACCCAAAAACATAGCCATGGCTCGCTCAGCTGTGCTTCGCAGCGTCTCTCCAGGCTGCCATTCCACTTGAGGCAGGAGCCACAGCTCCTGGTTACCGATTTTCTGTTTCACCAGAAGCATCAGGTTACTGTCCAGCCTCCTGTTCAACGACGTTCGATTGTTGTTTTTATCAGCATCTGCGAAAAACCAACGCGTGTTGGAAACAAAGCCTCCTGGCAACACTGCTCTGATCCCCATGGTTCATCACCCCTCTCTGTCTCACGCCCTTCCAGCAGTAATACACAAACATGGATACATGGAAAAAGACAAAAATCTAGACAGAAATGCTCTCAGTTGCTCTGGAAGCCAATGCAGGATTCAGCTGGAACCCACTGCCAGACTGCAGTGTTTCATTTCCAGAAGGAATTTATAGCCAGCAGCCTGGATCTCTAGCTTGACAAAAATCAACAAGACCACTAGGCAGAGCTTGGGAACCAAGTGACAAAACACTTGTCTTGTCTGGAAACAACATCCATTGTCATCATCTTGCTCTGCTAAGGTTGAACACGCACATCTTTGTACCATGGGAACACCGACTGCCTTGTCAGCCAGTTAATTCCTTATGTGCCAGCAGTACCGCCAGAGTCAAAACTCTCTTTAAAATAAAAAAAAGACTCAGCAAATACCTTCCCTCTACTGAACTGCACACAGATGTGTTGGGCAGATGATCAAAGTGTTCTCACCCACCATGAACTTCAGCCTATACCTGTTATCCGCGGAGCAGCTTCGAATCGCAGTAACTTCTGTTCCCACTTGTCCTCCAGGTCTTGAGCCATGATGACTGTTTTGCCGGGTGCTTCATCATCATACGCGCTTTCCTTCCTCCTCCTGAGCTCCTCCTCCTCCTCCAGCTTGCGGATTTCATGATCTGAATAGTGGCTTTTCTCCAGTTCTATCTAGAAGGGCAATGCAGAGAATTGTTAAGGCACCAGCGCTATGGGCTGGACTTGGCAAGCAGGATTAAATTATTTCTACCTCAGAGAATGCAAGATAATGGGAATTTCCCTGAGCTTGAGCAGGGCTTCCCTGCTCGCAGCAAGAGCCTCTATCAGGAACACCAACGGCACTGAGGAACACCACAGGAGCGCGACCAAGACCCACGACAGCCGGCACAAGCAGCAAATCGCACACAGAGCATCCAGCATCGCTTCATGGCAGGGAGCAACATCACCCACGGTGCCTCCAGACTGGTTGTGCTGGGCCATCAGGTCCCCCCAGCCCCTGGCCTGTCACCCCATGGGGCTGGCAGCCCCGGCCGGTCCCCGGTAGCGCCGGGGGGGACCGGCCGCGGCTGCCAGCCCCGCAGGGTGATCGCCACGGCCGAGGCAGCCATTTTCCTGTCAGCAAGCCCCCAACGCCCCCCTCTACCTGCTCCATGAGGGCCGCCATCTCTTCCTCCTCCTTCTCGAGAGGCTGCGTGATGCGGGGCAACCGCAGCAGACACATCGCCCCGAAAAGCCGCCAAGGCCGAGGGGCGGCAGCGCTACAAAACCACCGACCCCAACACGCCGCTCGCTGCCTGGGCGCCGCCATTATGCTGTCGGGCAACCCACAATGCACCGCGGCGGCGCGCCGCCATCTTTCCTCCTCGCTCCCGTCGTGCCTTGCGGCGACCTCTCTGGGAGAGCCACGGGCGCCGCCATGAGCGCGGCGCTGGCGGTCGCTTGGCAACGGCTGCTCGGAGTGGCCCGGGGGTGAGCGGCGGGGGCGGGACACAGTGAGGGGGGGGGACACCGGGCCGGGCCCCCCTCGCTCCGGGCCCCCCTCGGCTGCTGCGGCCCTCCCGCCCCGCGATGGCGGCCGGCACGGGAGGCCCCGCTAGGCCCGACCCCCCCCCGGCCAAGGCCTGCGGCTCGCCCCCCCTCACAACCAGCGCCCCGGGGAGGCCCCGGTGTCCTCACCGCTTTTCTTTCCCGTAGGGGCTGCACTGCTGCCCTAGGTCGTGGCCTACGCACCGGCCCTCAGAGGCTACAGGACCTTACGCAGGCCGCGAAGCAGGCGGAGGACCAGAGCGCGACCGACCTGAGGTGAGACGGCCAGGCCGCGCCGGGAGGGCTCTGCTGTTTGCCTCTTGCTGGGAGGTTTTATCACCTTCGGTGGTTTTGTAGCCGAGGAAGGAAAGCCAAGTGACTTGACTCAATCACAAACACAGCTTGTGTCTTTCAGAGACTTGATCCCTTCTTTTTTTTCCCAATATGAAATAAAACTTTGCAAAATATAAAGAGTGAGTGCCTTATAACTCTTGTTTTGCTTCTCAGCCCTTTAATCCTGCAGAGGAACTCCATGAGATGGGATGGAAAGATCTATGAAGAGATCCCAATAGCTCACATCAAAGCTACGTACAACAAGTAAGCAAATGAGCTGCTCCATTCCTGCTCTCATGCAAAATGAAAGCTGATAACATACCTGAGCTTTGGCCAGTCATTGTTTTGATCAAAAGGCTCAAAGGAAAAAAAGTCAGGGGAGTGGCATTCATGACTGGGAAGATAATAATATCCAAAATAATATACAAATCTTAATGCTGTTCAGGAAACATAACTGTCCTTCCAGTGTCTTTAACAGCAATAAGATTATTATTACACATTTTGGCTACATTCTGATATGAATAGTTAGATGCTGATGGCTTTAATGCCAGGTTACTTCCAGCCCTCTTGCTCTAGCACTGTTGTTGTACAGCTGTTGAAAAAATTGTCATATTCTCCATGAGAGATTGTTGTGTTTTGTTAATGATCCCTGCTGTGATATTTTACTGTTTCTTAAAGCTCTTTCAAGTTCTAGAAATGTTTTGTGTGTTTTTTTTAATAAACGGAAGAGTTAAAATGCTCACAGTAAGAGGTGGGTCTGAAAGGGCTGAGCAGTATCTGAGGTATACCTGGATAAAGTATAACTTACCCAGAAAGGTTTTGCCACCTCGCTTAGATTCTCTAGGCTGACCTAGCAGGTCATGGCTGGAAGGTCTCTGCAGCTGGTTTGTGTAAGCAGGATACCACAAAAGAGTGATGAGTTGGGGTAGCTCGGAGAAGGGAGGTGGGAGTTCTGTGGCGAGCTGTGCCAGTAAGCTGAGCGAGAAGAAACTGGAGAATAAAGCTTTATTGTAGCTTGCTTCCTTCTCGCTCCTCTCTTTCTGTAGCACCCACATCCAAGTGGTCAGCTTTGACAACAGGCCATTTGCCCGTACGTCCTGTGGCACAGAAGGCTTCCAGAATGCCAAGAAGGGAACTGCCATCGCGGCACAGACTGCAGCCATGGCTGCAGCAGTGGTGAGTCCGCACTGAGTATTTTCACCGTGCCAGAGGGAAGCACTAACTGCATCTCCCCACACACCTCGCTCATCGGCAGCAGTCCAGAGCTCTGTTCTTAGCACTCGAGCAGCACGCTGCTGTTTGCTGACAGTTTCCCTAGCTTCATCTGACACAGTGCGCACCTTCACACAGACAAAACATATTCAGAACAGCAGCTGCAAATGCCCAGAAGGTGAACTTAGCTGTGCAGGTTGTGACTGGGAAAGGTAACTTGGAGCCTATCCTTTTCTAGCTCCCGTTTGCCTAGCTCCTTTTTTCTAAGTAAACATCTCTCAGCCATTTTGGAAATGTAGCCCCTGAATCAGCAGCAGTTCAATTTTTGCACTGTGGGGGACTGAGAAGCGGCTGTAATTACTGGCTGAATGTTTTATATTTCCTCTCTGCCACAGGAGAACTGAGCTGCTGCCAGCAGTTCCAGTCAGAGAAGGTGATGTCCTTGGATGTGTAGTTTCCAGCCGCATACAGTTTACTGTAGTTGTTCCTAAAAACCCATTTGGGTGTCCAAGTGGCAGGAGAAGATGAGGCTGTGGCTGTGTCACGGTCCTCATTACAGCAGAATGAGGCAAGGTTAAACTGAAAATCCTTATCCTAAATTAGGTGGAACTCGCTCCAGCCTTTCATGTCAGAGGTGGTGGTGCCACTGCTGGCCAACAGCTTATTGTGGTTGACTCAGAGGAATAGAAGAACACCTTCACTATTAATCTGTGCTCATCAGAGCCTCATAATAGCTGCATAGCTGTGCTTGGCCAGATTTATTCTGTCACTGTTAAAGTTGTTAGTACATTAATTGCACCAGAACAGAGAAAGTGAGAGACTCGGAGGAGCTCCATCCACGTGGTGGCAGCAGTGCTATGCTTTACAGCAGGTGTTTTTCATTTTCAATTTGCAAGCCCCTCGAATTTTTCCACTGAAGGTGTGGACTCCTGCACAGCAAATATAAAGCTTGCCTGCTTTTCTCATTTACCCTCTAGAAGGAATCCACTGATCACAGGAGAGAAGTCGCTGCATTACAGAAGGGAAAACAGCTTTGAGTTAGCTCCTTGTTAGTCCCTTGCCAGTTCAGTCACGTATCCGTGGGTATGTCATTTTCTGCCCTGGCTTTAGGTCACAGATAGATAGATAGTTTGATCTTAAAGCTTCCTCTGTTTGCAGAGTTGACAGCCTGGCACAGAAGTTCTCTTGAAACTGCCATGGCTGTAGCCAGGCCTCCTTTTCTCCTAGTGTCTTTGTGCAATAATCCCTGTATTTGTCTTCTGTATCCTTTACTACCTACTCTTTACTTAAAGAATACTATGATAGTGGGTCAAAAGAGAATGACAGATCCAGGGGAGCCAGAGCAGCAGTAGTTATATCAAAGAGAACGCTAACCAGTTGTTCTTTTCGCAGAAAGCACGTGGGAAGGGTGTATTGCACGTACGAGTCATGGTGAAAGGACTGGGACCAGGACGCAAAGTAGGTGTCAGAGTTTCTTTTCATATTTTTCTTTCTCAGGCACCATCCAGGTTTTTCAAAGTCAGGCTGGTCTCAGGACTATACCTATTAACTTGGTTTTTCTGAAGGTGATGTAAAGAATTCATCACTCAAGTGTCTAGTAATGAAATTTTAGAATCAGTAGAATTTTAGAGTAATATCACTTTGGAGGCAGAATACAAGCTGTATATGGGACTTCTTCCAACACAAGTAGGAAAATTGATGGGAACGTTTATGAAAGGACTGGAGCAGATGATAGGTTTAAACTGGGTTTTCTGGTACGAATTACTTATTTCTAAGATAATTACAAAATAGAACTATTGGAACAAGTTGATTTTTCAGAAGGGGGACCAAACTTATTTTCCCCTGAGCCCTCTTCCCTTCTCTGCTGTTCAGTGTGTTGCTAACAGCGTGTCACCTGCTGTCTTGCTCTTCCAGGCTGCCATCAAGGGTTTGACCATGGGAGGTTTGGAAGTCATCTCCATCACTGACAACACCCCGGTTCCACACAACGGCTGCCGCCCGCGGAAAGCCAGGCGGATGTGAGAGGGGAGCGGAAGAGACACAGCTTTCAACATCAGTTCATGCAAAAGGGACTGAGCTGCCTGTTGCTCCTGTGACAGATTCTATAAGGCCACCCTCCCTGGAAATACTTGCTGAGGGAAGCCTGAAGAAGAGAGATGATCCTGGGCCTTAAAAGCCCAGGTGGTAAAAGCAGGAATACGTGTACTCCCGTAGTGGGAAGCCTCTTGTGTACAAAGTTTGTTGATTAAAATGTTGGTCTTTTGACAGCCGTTCCTGCTGTGTTCCCAGAAGTGTTTTGGATTATTATTGCCTCTCGACTGCTCTCTTCCTCTTACCGCCATATGTGGCTCTTGTCTAGCCCTCGGTGCTATTATTGCCCTGTTAGGGGGAAGGGGCACTTGAGGTCTACATCTCCTTCTAGTCGTCTGTAGTAAACAAGTGCGTGGGGTCACATCATCTTCCTTCCCCCTTTCTCTCACTGCACACATTTGGAAACAAGGCATTAGGTAACTCTTCCCCCTGGCTGGCAGAGCTCAGCGTACCGCGCGAGAGGCAACTCACCCTCATCACACAGCATGGAGCGCTGTAGTCTGGATCCATTTTTGGCAAAGATCTGTTGCAGTGCTTTGTTTCACCTAAGCTATAGCTGGCCTGCCAGGGCTATTGGCAAATGGAAAATGCCAGTCCTAAACGGGCTGGGATCCTGCCAGTTTTGATGCTTGACATCTCTTTGGTCCTGCCTTGTACACCACAAACTGGATTTTCTGGGGTCTTGGGTAAAGCAAACAGGGGGTTAGTTGGCCTGAGGAACAATGAAATGCTGCCAAGGAGATTTAAAACACTTTAAGTCTTGAATTGTACCTCTGTACATCCACAGGCAGCATGAGCTTGTCATGGGTCTGTGATGTATTATTGCTGTCCCAGCTCCATAATTTCTGCCAAGCAAATAGGTCTGAGGCTCTCTGGAGCATTAACCAGGGAAGGTAACAGCAGTAACTAGACTACAGGATTGATTTCCTGGATGGCAGAGGCAACACTGCCTAGCGAAGGGCAGCTCCTTGAAATCCACACTGCTGGAGAAGCCCTGGCCACATGCAGCATACGCTGGGCAAGGATTTCACCTGTAAACAGAGCGTATTTTGGTGCAGCCAGCAGTTCTACCACAAACCCAGAATCCTCCTTTCTATTATTTTTCTTTCTGTTGTTCCTCCTTAGTTTCTTAAATTGCATAATTAACTATTCTCTTCATCTTTAGAGAAAGGATACCATGGCAACAAGGCAGTGAACCTCCTTCATGGGGCTGAATGGCATACAGCAGGGTTTGAAAGAAATCAGTCTGCTTAGAAGAGCCTGTTGAGTTGCATTTGACAGAAAAGAAGACAAGATTCGGATGAATCCCCTACCTTACTCCAACTGTCTGAATTTGAATAGAGGGTAGGTTATCTTAAAGGGAAGTTCCTTGAGCTGTCACAGATGCGACAGCAAGGAAGAGAGGTTCTTCCACAGATGTTTGACACACTAGAAGAGCTTCCCCCTCGCTCCAGAAATATGGCTGAGCTTCTAGTGACTTCATATTCCTCTTTTTAAGAAGATACCAGGTTAGCTATAAACTGCAAAGATTAACTCCGAGTATGCGGGCAGCTAGCTGGGGAAGGCATGGGTGAACCCTGATGTGCCTTACAGCAAGGCTGGACTGGTTTCTGTGCCGAGCACAGTGACCAGCTCTGAGAAAGGAGGAGCACGAGACCATGCTGGCAGGCTTGTCAGCGATGTAGTGTCTAACACACAGAGAGAACCAAACGCCACCGTTCTCTGCCTCAAGCTGCTCGTCGCATCAATGCAGCGCAAGTGCCCACATCAGATAAAAATGATAGAACAAGTTGAAAAATAAGATTGGGAAGAGAGATGTGGTCCTTCCGAAATTCAGGGAAGAGTAGGTGGATGACTCGAGAGTTAGAAAGCAAGGAGAATAAATTTTTGTCTTACCCAGACTTAGAACCAAGGCTGCACCCTTTGTAAAGGCCACTCCTTAACACACTCGCTTTCTGAGCGTTTGTGATCGTTCTACGAAGTCTACCAACACTCCACCAGTGCTTATACAGTTGGAAGTTTTATCTCACTGTCTGCCCTGCTAGTTCTGGTACCTACCCCTATTTCTTCCTCCAACTAACATTTATATAGAACTCTCTGACCTGGAGAGAAGACGCTGACACTATTTTCCACAGTTCAGTGGCTGGATCTGTACAGTATCACGCAATATTTGTCTTCCAAACCCCCAGCTCTGCACACCTTCCCTGAGCTCTCCAGCACGGTGCTTCAGTTGTGCAGAAGTCACATTTCCCACCCACCTTCTCTCCCGCCCTGCTGGAGCACCCCCAAAGCCATGTCCTACCTAAATGCTCAGTCGGAGCTGTTTATTCTGCAGCCCATCCCAGGCCTCTGGGGCAGTCGTCAGTGAAACAGGAGAGCACAGCTACACCGAGCAAGCTCTCCCACCTTCTGCAAGCGCTCAGTCACTCCTTCCTGCACACACTGTACAGTGAAAGAAGGCTTAAAACTCTCTGTTGTTCATCTTGCAGGGAATTAATAGACACCAACAGCGCTTAATGATTTCCCTACCCTTCAGATGAAACTATTAATTAAGGGACTGGTTTTAGTCAGCCACGGGTGTTTACCAGTTGTAATTGCTTTTCTTGGCACCTGGGTGGAATACTGGCTCACATTCCTCCTGAGCAGCAACTACTTCACTCGTGAGTAGCATGGCCACAGCGTTCACACTCTCATTAGGGTCACACATCCACTCCCTTTGGGCTTCCCCATTGCTCTGGGACATTTTTCTCTCCACTCCCTCCTAACTTTTGATTCCCTGCTCTCAAAGAAGCCTTCTTCCATTAAACAAGCTCAGAAGCTGCTACTGCCCACAAAGCTTCATCCTGCTTAAACCCTGGTCTTTCTGGGGTTTTGCCCTCCATTTTAAAATACCACCTGGACCTTTCTCCATCGCATAAGGGGTGAAACACAAACCAGACTTAGACAAAATGCTGCCTCAGGTCTGTTTACCCCTTAATGAGTGCCATACCACCTTGGGGAGTTTTCTAACTCAGTTACCCTTCTCTTGGACTGGGATGGCACCTGGTGGCTTGGAAAAATAGCCCCAAGCCTTGTCCCTAATAGTACATTATTCTGCAAAGAGGAATTATTCCCCTACCCCCAGCAACAAGGACTTTCTACCTAGAGCTGCAGCTTTATCTGCTGAATTGGTGATTTACTATTTCTTATGTGAACATCTCAGTGACAAGAGTCAGGCAGCTGATTTCGATCCCTTTGCGAGATTCAATTAAGCCATTAATTAAGTGATGTCAGTGTCCTTTAACAGCTGATGGTATACATGAGCAAGCAAGGAGAAGGGGACAGACCCTGCCGTGCTAATAAACCGTAGCAGCAGGGGTGGTTCACCACAGCCCAGCTGCAGCTGTTAGGGACATCTGTGCAAGTTTTGCTGGCTTTCCCTCCGGTGCGGGAATACCTGGCTCGATATGCTGCACAAAGCAGGTCAGCGAGTAGGTGTTTATAACCCTAAAGCACCCCTTGGGAGCTTCTGAGAAGTAGCAGTTCGAGTCAAGTTATGTTTTTGCACTCAGACTTCAGAAAATAATCACGGTGCTGCTTTCATGCCTGGCGTCCCTGCGCGGTCCCTCTTCCCTCCCAGCTGCCCCTCCAAACTCAGCCCGTGACCTCTCAGATCAAAAAGAGATCAAGGACCCTCAGATCACGTTTGTGCTTTTCCAATGTTCTCCTCTCCTCTCGAGAGGCATTAATGGGTACTCAACAGCAGTGGGAACTGCTCAGAGGTTTTACTAATGAACTGCCTAATAGCGTCCAAGTTCCCGTGCTGATGGCTGCGGGGTCCTCTTGGGGAGGTGCAGAAGGGAGCCAAGCCTCAATGCTATTCCCTTTTTTGAAACCACTCACGCCTCCTCTGCTGTGCTCTCCAAGCTCCCTCTGCACTAGAGCCACTCAGCAGGGTCCCTTCCTTTCTCTGGAGTTCATAACTCTCTTCCTACACCCACATCTACTAAGTGTCGGAAGCTGTGCACAGATCTGGCACCTGGACTCAAACCTCTCAGCAACTACGGAGCCCCAACAGCCATTGCTTGGGATTGCTGCTCCCAAGAGCAGCTTCACAGCTTGTTTTTCTAGAGAGAGGAGGCAGAAGGGAGAAAGGGTTGGGTGCGAGGGGCTGAATGCTAAGCGAGGATGCGGGCGATGAAAAGGTGGGTCAGGAAAGGGAGAGAACACAGAGGCAAAAATGCAGGAAGAGAAAATACAATATTAAAAAAAACATTTCCTAGGGCTAAAATCTTCCATCTGGTGGTCCAAGAGTCAGCACAGATTAGAAGGATGCAGGGAAGGGCTCTCCTGTAGCAGGTGTGCTTCAGGATCAGGCTAGATGCACTCCCCTTTGCTGTTCTCCCAGCCAGACCTCCACATCAGAAGCACAGGGTGGCCTTGCTCAGGAGCCCTCCCTGCCAGCACAACCAGCTCTTTGGGGCTTTCACTTCACCATTTTAAAGACAGCACAAAGACCATCCCAAAGCTGTATTCAGAAACTGATCCAAAACCTCTCCAAGCTGCAATGACAATCCTCAAGACCTTCCTTCCCCTTCTGAGCTGGGTCCAAAATCCCTCCTCTGTGCTTTGCCAATTAACAATGCATTTTGCAAAGCCAAACTCTAAGCTGGAGTGGCTGGGACTGATGTCCACCATACCCCTCGGCCACATCACTAAAGGCTCCAGGTTTTAGCCCCTTCTCCCTCTGCTTGCTCCCCTGTGCAGGAGCATGCCAGGCTTCCCACCAGACGTAGGACTCCAGGTTAGAAATAAAACTTGAAGCCCCAGGCAGGAGAAAGACACATATTTCATCCCTCAGCCCGTTCAGTGGGTCCCAAGATGAGGTGGTGAAATAGGACTCTCAGCTCTTCGTGCACCTGCCTGCAGGTAAACAACTTGCTCTTCTAATTGCCCACCACGGCTCTCGGCTCTCGTGCAGCCCCTTGCCAAGACCTAGATGCTGCCTTTCATTTTGCTCCTGCCAAATCCACATGAGTAAATTACCAATTTCCTGAGCTGCCAGGCTCAAACCGACCAAGGAATGCAGATCACTTCAGGCAGGCCAGCCCTCTGCGCTCCTCTGTAATGCCAACAGCGGGAAGCAGCGTGCTCCAGTGCTGGGAGATGCTCCGAAACAATCTGCCCTTGGACATGGTTGTAAAACCAGCCCTGTTTACCAAAATCCCTGTAAGAGAAGCAGTGCAGCTGGCTGGGGAGATCCCCTTCCTAGTGATCCTGCAGCCAAGAGTCGTAGCGCTGTCACCAAAAGGCCAGTGTAAAACTGGGACAAACCCTGCTGGGTCTCAGCCATGGAGCAAAGCTGCTCTCCCCAGCCCTTACCAGAGCCAGCAGATCAGTGCCGACATCTCCTTCAAATCTGAGCCCTCTCTGGGGAAGACGATGTGGGCAGAGCCATTGTCTGGGGGATAAGGGGTAGGAAGCAGGACGAGGAGAGATTAACTCAGACTTTGCTGCCCGAAGCCAGCTGGGTTGCACTGCACAATCACACTGTCAACAAGACATTCGTCTGCCTTATGTTACGGGAGACCTTGTTTGGCTGCCAGCTGCTCCTTCTCCCTTACACAGCAGGGTTTTACTAGCATTAAGGACTCACCGGTCAGGGCTGAACCAGTGACCTATCTATGCTGCTGCAGGTATCAGCACAACTAATCTGGACCTCACCCTGACCTCGGGACCAGCCCCAAAAAAATAGGGGAGCAGCAATGAAAACAATCCTTCACAGCCAGAGACGGGAGAGCGCACACTGGCTCCGTGACGGGGGCGATGCCGGTTTCGGGAGGGGCGTCCCGCCGCAGGGACGGTGCTGATGCTGTGAGGTCCCCCAGGATGTGTGTTCAGCCCAGCAGCGCGGGCCAGGGCTCCCCTGAACCATTTTCCCCCTGAATGGGTTGCTGGGTGCAGCAAGGCCGTTTCCAAGCGGATGGCTGTTTCTCCCCGTTGCCGTGGCGACAGCGCTGGGCGCCAGCAGGCGGGAGGGCGAGGACCGTATCTCCCCGGTGCTCTCCAAGGGCAGCAGGTACATCTAATCCGGCATCGCTCCATTTTATGCCTTTGAGGAGCACTGAGGAGCTATCAAATGACCAGCTCGGCAGCAGCGAGCAGGCACTCAGAGGGATGCGGCGCTGCCCGCTGCTCTCATTAACACCCTAAAATCACATCGAACAGCGGCCGGCCGGCTCTGTCAGGGCTTCCCTGCCACCTGCCTGGCTCTCAGCCCTCCCAGCCCCCTCGCACAGCCGGTCCCACACATCCCCTGGCTCCAGCACCCTCAGGGCTGGGCTGTCCTCTGGCCGGGCTCAGGGCTGTCCTCTGGCCGGGCTCAGGGCTGTGGATGTCAGCACCGCCAGTGCATCCTCACCAGCCCTGTCCAAGGTAACCAGGAGCTGCTGCCCAGTTCATCAGGCACTGGGATGGAGAAAGCGTGCTAGGCCACCCAGCTGTCTCATGTACCGCTCTGCCTCCCTACCTGAGGCTGTCACAACACGCCTGGATGGAGGAAGGACACTGGCAGATGAGAGGACAAACCTGTGCAAGACCAGCTTTTGGAGGGGGATGGTGCACTGCCAAGAGCAGTGGCTCAGGGTCCTGTGGGCAAAGCCAGGGCTGCTTTGGTCCATGCTTGGCATGTTGCAAAGCCACTGGGGAGAAAGAAAGAGGAGGACAGCCATGGAGAGTAGAAGTAACATGTTCCTGGCTTTAAAAAGGCTGAATTCAAACTAGTTCTGTCACTCACAGAAAACAAACTCCTCCAAAGGCTGCAGCACACACCTGGACAAAGCAGAATGCAGAAAATGCTGGGGGCTTTGTGGCGTTACCCACGACTTTCCATCACCTTATTGCAGTTTCTACAGGATTTTCTTCCACAGTGGCCAAATGTTGGGCTGCTCCTCCTCTAGCAAAGCTCCCCTGGGAGGCACCTCTCCCTGCGGTCCTCCTCCCTCTGGCCTGCCAAGGGCCCTGGGCACCCACCGAGCATCTCCCTGCCACGATCCTCTAAAACTGTCCTCAAATTTTCAGGTGCACTTGGCATCCTCACAACACTGAGAACAGACAGCAATCACCCCGCTAGCAAACTGCAACAGCTAGAAGGTGCCCTAGTAAAGGATTTGACTTCTGAGAGGAAAGAAACAGGAGACACGGGAAAAAATCACCTCTGCACAAATGCAGCAAAGCCTGTGGGCTCACACGATGTCCTCCACTCCTTGTTAAACAAGTGAGGGCCAACGTGTTACCTGGATGCTGCAGCACAGCCCTAAGCTAGGACTAGGGGCACTGTGCCCCTTTTCAGTTCTCCTTGCATGCAGGACCACGGCAGTCGCCCACGAATTACTGATTTCCAGATTGCTTGTCTAAAACCACTGCGGTATTTTTATGTCAAAACATCAGGAAAAGAATGTGCAATTCAGGGTTTTTCCCCACATCAGTATTTTTCTGAGAACTCATTTCCTTACGCAGGAAGTACAGCTCTTCCCCGAGAGAAACAAAGGCAAATCAGACCCCAGCCAGCAAATGGCTCTAGCAGGGGACGCCGCTGCCTGATGAGCAGTCAGCCTGGTGGGCAGGTAGTGCCAGGCTGTTACTGCTACAATGACTGACTTTGCACAGCTCAGCCCACGTCCCCCGCAGCCCTGGAGCAAGGAAAAAAAGAAAAAAAAATTAAAAGCCCTTTCACCAGTCCCTCCTCTTGAGGAGTATTTGGCCAGAAAAGCTTTTTACAACCATATAACAAGGCAGGGAAGCACAAGGATTCAGGCACATCAACAACCTGGACTCAAAACTCAGAGAGCAAGGCAAAAGCAAACCCACAAAATCCTGTCCTGTTGCTTGCCCACAGGACCATCTATTTGCTCTGCAGCATGCACCTATCTGATAAAGGTCCACACAAGGACAAAAGCTGTTGGAGGGCCACATGCCCCATTGCCATCCAGCCTTTACCAATGGCAGGGGGGTTGGAACTAGATGATCTTTAAGGTCCTTTCCAACCCAAACCATTCTAGGATTTTGTCTCTCTGCCCAAAGCCCTGAGAGATCCTGCAGGAAAAACTGGCAGAAAAGCAGCAACACAGAGGACACAAAGAAGACAGACAAAGAGATTTCTTAAAGCATCAGAAATCTGATTCTTCTAGCTGGGTCAAAAGGACCAAAGGAAGCATAATAGATGCCAGCACCTGAGCAAAAGGAAGGTCCTATAAGAACACTGAGAAGATCAGGGAGCTAAATCAGGGCCAGCCGCTCAGTGCTGGGAGGTTAACTGAAAGGATTCTTTAGTAGGGACACCCCATTAATGGATACATAGGTTTGATTATAATAGGATTTCTGTGGCTCGCTGTCTAATGCAATTCATGTATGAAATATTGCAAGTGTCCTGCTTTAACTACTTTTTTTTTTTAAAGCAAAGGCAACACAAGAAATAACAAAAGATGAGATTCTGCTGCCAAACATGGTTTCCAAGTCAAGTATCTCCTTCTTGCTTAGTGCCTATCTGAAAAGCCACGGGCTCAAGAGCTTTCTGACATGCTCAAGGTCTCTGAAGGAAAGCATCAGAGAACTGCACCCATGAAACTGGAGGAAGGGTTCAAAGGAAAGTGGCTTTCATGCCCAAGATGCGGATGCTTGGAGGAACTAACACAAACAGGGATGCTGCTAGGTTGCTACAGAGCAGCAGCGGATTACCAGGGGATCCCAGACTTTGGGAAGGTCCCATCCGCATGTTCTTAGCCACAGCGTTCTGCAAAGCTGCACCGTGGCTGGGAGCAGCATCCAGTGGAAAATCTGAGCGCCTCAGCCCAACCTAAAAGCAGTGGACAGGCGATGGCTCTTCTGCCAGGCAAGGTGTGTTCAGCTTTCATCTCTTGGTCGTGGACCATCAGCAGAAAATGGCCACAAGGCTAGACAAATGCCATAAATGGAATAAAGGAAGAGTCTCTGAATACAAGATGGGCTGTCAATAATATACAAAGGGGAAAACGTAACTGAAGGCCAAGAATTCCTCCCCCAGCATTAGCTCACGTAAACAGGAATTTGAGAAATCTGCAGTAACTACAGAAGTGCCTCAGGTAGGAACATCCTTGAGCACGCTTGTACTGGACCACTGCCAGGAAAGGCAGCAAACTCACAGGCGATATGCCTGCGTAGTCCAAGGCACACCCCTGCCGTCTCTTCTTAACAAAGGGATTCCCATCTGCACCATTAATATTTTTGGAAGGCAGAGACAATAAATCAGGCTCTTAAAGCAAATTCTGTTTATTCCATTTTTGTCTTGTGTTGCTAACAAACATTCATCCTAGCCTAGGAAAAATATCAGGTAGAAAATATCTCCCCTTTCCTCACCCCGCCCCCCACACCCCCCCACACTTTTTGTTTCTTAAATAAAAGAATCAAAATTTCAAGCATGAGAGACTTTTCTTTCAATACATTTCTGTAATAAAATTAACTCAGTTGTAGATATAAAATGCAGCAGCTAAGACCAGAGGATCTGCTATGCTACTCCAAGGCAATTAATACCCAGAATGATCAACCAGTTTGTCTGCAAACATAATAAGAAAATACTGAGCACTTATCCAGCACTTTTTATCCATGAATCTCAAAGTGTTTTACAAAAGCTGAAAATATGTTTTTGGCCTCATTTACAGAGAAGAAAACACCAGCTGGAACAGGAAGAGATTTGCCCCCCCAGTCACAGAACAATTTAACAGCAGATCTAAGAACAGATCTCTGGTCTCTCAGCCTCAAGGCCAACAATCCGTGCCATGCTCTCTGCTTCACACAGGACAGCCTGAATTGGGCAAAAGCCCTGGATGCAGAAATGCCGAAGTGGTTTATCTTTTTGCCACTGAAAAACAAGTCTAAATGGAGGTCCAACAGCTATTTTAGTAAACACTGACCTCGCAAGGCTGTGATGCCAAGGAGTAAAACCAGCCTTGGATGGAGTTGCTGAGAGCTTTGGAAAAGAAAAGAAAAAAAAAAAGTCTCATACTGGAAGCGTGAACAAATGTGAGAGCGGTGCAGGAGGAGGTAAATCCATGAACTACAGTGTGCAAATGATTCTCCACTTGGAGCTTTAATTGAATGTTTGAGGAACAGATCACAGGATAAAAACCTAAAATCTTGACAAATAGTGTTATTAGATGGAGAGGAACCTGGAGCTAAAGCACGCACGGCCTGACACCTCCTCTATTAGCAGTCTTCTGACCTGAAGTCGCTCCTGACAGACCTGAGAAACCAACAGTGCAAACACCAGGAAAAGAGCGGTGAAATACAATGCCTTACCCTAGAAATACATTTAGCAAGGCCAGGAGAGGAAAGAAGTACCAGGAGACAGAGAGTAAAGGCTGATTCAAGGACCCCAGGGCACCCTCCATTACCAGGTCCACTGTTCATGCTATAAGCAGGCACGAGCAACCCACACAGTTACTTTCCTATGCATTACCATGCAAAATGAATGCATGACTTCAACACTGTTCTTCACAGGCATGTGGCCACAACACATCACCCACAGCTCATTTTGGTCCAAACAAGACACCCACAGGGTCTTTCAAAGTAGAGGGTCTCCTGTGTGTAAGCACCAATTCTCCAATGCCCCCTCTGTACCTCCCATGGGAATGGGACAATAGCAGGCTCCAGCTCCCGACAGAGCACCTCGTGATGCTGGGATGGCATAAACCAGCCTGTGTGCCCCAAAACCCAAATGTTGGCCTAGAACCAAAACCTCCATTTTTAAGAGAGAAGGGCAGGCCAGCATCCTCACCAGCCCATGGTGGCAGCTGATATTACACCCGGGAGCTTGTTTTGTCAGCAGCATAAACACCGCAGTGGTCCAGTCAGCATCGACGCACCAGCCAGCTGTGATTTGAAGCCTGGGAACAGCAAATCAGGTTCTCACAGAGAACAGTGTTATCAAACAGGGACAGGTAAGCAACCTAAGTCAACAAGCTCATCTCCTAACTGCAAACCTGCAGCAATGCACATTAATTCAGGTCTCCTCCCTGCTTTCTGGGCAAACCCAAATGCTACTAATTCTCCACACTTGTATTCCAACACACAGGAGGGTGCCAGCAGCTGGGTCTCCCTTCCCCTCAGCAGCAGAACCTGCAGATGGCTGCGAGGATTCACCCCCAGGCTGCAGAAAAGTCCTTCTGACACGAGCAAGGAGCTGCTGTTGATCCCCACACCCTTCCCAGCCAGCCATCTTCCTTCTGTGCCCACCTCCCCATGCATTAGAGACAAAACCAGCTGTCCTGGCTTTCTGGTATTAACTTTCACTTAGGAGCTTTTACAGATACTAAGGCACAAAGATTAAGTGACTTGCATAAGAGTCAGGAACGCATCTCATGTCTCTCAATTGCAGTGATTTCTCACACCTTTTTTTCCTGACCTCTTGCATATTAAAATCATGTGAGTAGATTGTGTGGATGAGGACAGGATTTCATTTCCCTAGTAATACTGAAGATACAAACACGAGTAGCTGTATTTCTAAGCCCTTCCCACGGCTCCCATCCATTCCCTCTATGACACGCTGTTTGTCTCAACAAGGTAGGAGAGCATCAGTGCAGAAGGGAACACTCCACAAATGCGTTGCAAAGCTCCAGCTTTGCCATCCTATGACCTACAACAGGAGAGAAAATGGACATTCTTCTGCGAAACCAGGAAAGGAACCTCAGCTACACTTTGTTCACCAACAGGAATAGGGAACAACAGCAGCACTTAATGCAGCGGGACCTCCGCAGTACAAACAGGGTCAGAAGAAACATTCACAGACCTAACTTGAGCAGATCAGCTTTCCACAGCCGAGGGCCCTGTGAGATGACGGCTGGTAGGAGCTCCCAGGTCAGGTTTCTTGACATGAGTGACGGTTTGGTTTCCTAGAAGGCGCGAGTCGTCTGGCTTTCGTGCGTCTGCGGCAGAGGCCCAGACCCAAGGAGAGCAGCTGCCCTGGTTACGTGTCACACTACGTGCAGCTGTGCCTCATGTGGAAGTTAACCACGTACTCTGCGTTAGTGCGCTGCACCGAGATGGCAAAGGGCTCGAAGGGGTGGAAGGTGAACGCAACCAGGCGTCGCACTGTGTGATTGATGGGTCGCCCCAGGAGTCCCGCCTGGATCTCAAACTTCAGGAGGCCAGAATCACGAGCATAAAATCTGAAAGGAAGAGAAAGTCAATTATGGCTGCTCCCAGCTATTGATTTTGCCATCTGGGCTCTTCACACACAGAGACAAGTGCCTTGTTCAATGTCTGGTACTCCCTCAGGGGCAGGAGGTCCTCAGCTGGGTGTCTGACTCTACAGGAAAGTCCCTCCCAGGGCAGCTAGTTTTCCACTGTCTAGAAAAGCTTGAGTTCATTTTAGTATCATCAGTGAAAGAACTCTGCCTGTCATTTTGGTGGATGTAGCTGACTTCACAAGAGGGAATAAGTTTGGTCCAGACCCCACTTGTGCAGGTATAAGTGTAAGGCCACCCCTTCCCTCTCCTGGTGCTGCTCTTGTGCTTTGCTACATCCTCATTCAGTCAAGGAAGGTGAAGAGCTGGATCCAATTCTGTTCAAGAGTGCCAAGTTGTATTTTACAGCTCAAGCAAGGCTTTGCAGTTCCTTTTAGATTTCCATCAAAAAAAGCATTAACAAGATAGGCTAGGCAGGAAGTACCTGGTGGATGGCATTCAACAGTCACAGCAAGAGCAGAGGTCAAGGAAAATCTTGTGTCCTTCTGCTGTCACCCACAAACCTGCCTGTGGGTCAAGCTCATTTGTGTCTCCAAACAGGTGAGCTCTAGAACACAGCTTCAGCACAAAGGGAACACTGCCAAGGGGATGATGCAAACAGCGCTGAAGAGACAGGCGAGCCTAGGAAGCTCTTTGCTTCTTGAACCTTCCCTGCGTACTCTGTGTAACCGACATAAGCCCAGGTAACACCACTGTCCTGTACTGCTGTGGGAACTGGGGACTCTCTGAGATAACCCAAACCTCCCCAAGACTTTGGTGGAGCTTTCTGGGATGCGGTGGTGGAGGTTTCTGGATGTGGTACCTTCACAAAGCAGCTGGGCTGTAACTCAAGCCCTCACCCTGAAGTTGTCTCAGTTCATTAGACCATTTTCTCTGCTCTTTCACTTTCAGGCACAGAATTGCCATTTTGCCTCCCAGCTGTTTCCTTTTCCACCATCACTTAGTACATGTGGATATTTTGCATTTTCCTCTGGTTTTAACTCAGAGAATGCTTTTAATCTCAGAGCACATTTCCCGCCCCCCGCCAGCAATACCATGCACTCAGCTCTCAGCCTAGAAGAACGAGTGATGACAGATACAGGCGATGCTGTTTCAGGAGCAGACATACTCCACATTTTAACAACACAGCCTATCGGGAACCTCATGTTCTTCCTGGAGGGCCACTCTCCTTTCCCTTCCTCTGAATCAAAGTGCCAGCCAGCCCTGCCTGAAAATTGCACACAAGAACCCAGCAAGAGAGTCACAATCTTGGTATTTGTCTTTTCAAAAAGCCCTTTCCCTCCTACACAAGGCTGGGTATGTGGAGGGCCATTCTTTAAATAAAGCACAGTCCCCCGTCTGCTCCTCTCTCTCCCCAATTCACAATAATTTACTACTCAAGATGAAGCTCCCTGTAATCTCAAAGATGTGCTCAGTTTGGTATTTTTAAATCTATTTTTAAAAGTGCTCTGCAATCAGGGGCCATTTCCATGGGCTCTCACTCTGGGGATAAATTAGGCACTGCAATATAAAATTGTATGTCAACAGAAACAGCAAGACCAGCCTTTTCAAACCGTATGAAAATGGAAGATTTATCTGCAGACCGATTTTTTGGTTAAATGGCTCCTTATTAGCCATCTAGATGGATTTTAGAGACCCCCTACTATAGGTAAGGCTGTGTTAGAGCCTCTTCCTCACAAGTGCCATCATTTCACCCAGTGAATATCTCTTCAAGCCTCCTGAAAAGATACTGGAAGATGGCGGTGATGGGGAACCTAAAGTCCTTCCCGCCTGAGAGTAAACAATCTCTGGTCTCTCACGTAGCCAGAGTCAAGAGTTGAACCTTCTGGTATGCAGAAAGGCACTAAGGGTTAAAAGGACAGAGTGCACAGAGGCACTGAAACCGAAGTGGAAGAGGTATGGAGGCCTTCCTATCTCGCACATCGTGCCAGGAAACTGCACACTGCACACCGATTATAATACCCTTAGCTGCTGAAGGGGTTTGCATTCCAGCCAATTATAGGACTTACATTACAAATCCTATGGCCCCTCATTTCCAAGCCCTCTAACCACAACGGGCAGCAGCATTATTTTATTAATCCCTTTGTTTTGCATGTGAGAAACACAGCAGCACTATTTCAGCTACTGAATAGTTAAGGTTAGTGCCTCGTCTTCTGCTTACCTTCCAAAAACCAGGAGCCCCACTGCTCCGAGGCCCTATTCAAGTCCTAATTGACTCTGCACAGCTTTGAGCTTGAAAAGCTCTGGCTCTGAAATGCCGGTTTGCTCAGGGGAGGGAGGGAAGGTGGCACTTCAGCTTTGTTTACTACAAAGACGTAACCGCAGCAAATGACTGCGGTTCTGCTCCCTTTTGTCTGCAGGAGCCATACGCAGGTTGGCGCTGGCAGACAACTGCCGCCCTGCAAGTTTTCCCCACGTCAAGCATGACAAGGGGGAAAGGGCAGGCTTTTATCTGCAGATAACATGGGAGCTGGAGATCAAACCAAATCATGCAGGCAGAAAAATCAATTAAATATACATAATTTGGGAATTGAGAGCGCAGGAATAATCAGAGGTTCCCCGCTACCTGAGTCAGGGCCAGGGGAGATATGAAACCACTTTTTGAGAATTGCATTGATGAAAATAAAGTTGGGAAACCGGCCAGAATGGTCTCCCTAGGCTGACTGAGCCCCCAGTACGTGTGCGGTCACTAAACAAAGCACTTAGGCATTGAAAGCTCTCTTTGTTTTCAGAGCATAGGTTTGCTTTTGTAGGACTCTAAGTGGAAAGACTATTCTGCCTGGAGAACTCAGCCTCTTTGAGCTTTTCAGGCTGGAGATGTTGGATTTTTAACCACTACTACTTGCAGCCATGGCTGCTGCCAACAAAAAGAAATAAATAAACCTGGTGTTTCTGCAAGAAGCATTGCAAACCTCCTTATTCCCAAGCTCGGACTTATTTCTGTCTGAGTCTTCGATGCTGGCAGAAGGAAAGGCACAGAATAGCCCTTACACTTGGCTAAGACTCCTACTAAATTTCCTACAGATCACAGAAAGAAGTGGGGTATGAAGAGGAGTACAGCTCCCAGGGTGAGAATTGTAAACAAGGCAAGCCTGAAAATAGCTAAATCGATACCACAGGCATTCTGAATAACACCTAACCCAGCTGCTATTTTATTCACAGGACAAACAAGATCATCCTTGCCAGCTAAACCCACATGCTCAAAAGGGACCCTTCCAGCATAGGAAAGCAGGCATCCAGAACCATATCACTCTGCAGCCCAAACACAAGGACAGGACTGCAAGAAGAGGAGGAGGAGCAAGAGCATTCACACGGAAATGGCTCAGGCTTCATTACCCAAACCCTCCCCAGGGCAGCTCAGTGAGAAGACCTGAAGAGCCCTCCCCCACACACAAGATAAAACAGTTATCACAAGGAGAGAGGCCAAGCTTTGCGGGACTGCTGAAATAAACCCTCTGGTGAAAGGATGTCATAAGATAAAGGCCTCAACCTCCTTCCTTTTCTGCACCTTTGATGCCACACGGCAGAGGTGATTTAGAGTTACTCTTACACTGCCCTCCTCACATACAGCTTCCTGACCTGTTCCATACCTTATAGGGTGATCACCGCAGGTCTTGGGCCGCTCCATGACTGACACCCACTTGTCATCATAGCTGAAAAGGGAGAGGTCGAGGTACGGGCTGCCACTGTACGACTGGGCACTGATCGGGAGCTGGCCCAGCAGCCTCCGCACGGCCTCTGTGTGCCCTCCATACTTGGCATTCACAATAGTGTCTTTGAACCTGCAGCAAACCGAGAAACAGGTTTTACTCACAAAGGCCACAGGTGAACAGCACAGCTTAAATATTAACTAAGGAGGAAAAGTGATAGGGAAAGAAAAACAGCAGCAGTGTAAGAACTAAAACAGCTCATTTCCAAAGATGTATCACAGTGATTCAAGCATCAACCAGTTCTGGTGACCTTTTTATCCTCCCTCAGCATTACTGTTTCTGCTCTGAAAGTCCAAACTGACAGAAGGACAAGACTGTGCCTACCCACAAGGTCTGGCCCCAGCTGCTCTGCAGTACAGGAAATGAACAGGATCAGAAACAGGGAGAGATGGATTAGCAGCTTATCAGTCAATCCAAGGTTTACCATGAAGCCTGGAAACAGCACAAGCAAAAGCCAGAGGATTTCACAGTAACAGTTGAGCCCTTAATGTTGACTTGAGAATCCTCCTCTCTCTAGCTGCTATGTTTTAAATGCGTAAAGGGAGAAACCTTAGATGAGGAAGAACCTTGACGAGAAACCTAAAGCTCTTCAGAAACTACAGTGAGCCGAAAGTTCTTCCTGGTGTAGAGATTAACACAGGCTGGATTTCTCTTTCCAAGTAAAATTTGAGCTTTCCATGTACAAGAACATCCAGATCAGCTGCATGGATGTCATACATCAAGGAGGGTAAAACATTTCCATTTGACCAGAAACACTCAGCCAAAAGCCAGCTCACTGTGGCTTATGCTCTATTATACTTTGCTATGAAAGCTGAACACTCCTGTTACAGGTCCTTGTAGCCAAGAGGATGAAAAGATTCTCCTCTCTAACACAAGGTAGGAGCTGTTCAGGTGTCTGTGGTGAGCTCGCTTTCTCTCTCCCACGAAGCATTACAGATTTCCTGACAGGCAGCTCTAGAAAGTTACAGACACAGTCAACTTCCTCTTACTTACGTGAAGTCAACCTAAAATCAACAGAAGCTTCATGCCCATAAGTGACTGCCAAGTACTTTGGATGATGTGAAACAAGTCACTGGAAGAACAAAACACCCTGAGTCACATAAAAATATATTCCAAGAGAAATAAACACACTCTGCCTCATTAAAACCACGTTTGACTGTTCAAGCACATTCTAGAAACCCAGGTTATTTTGCTCAGCTTTCACAACAGGTCTAGGCAGATGAGTTTCCTTTCTCCTAGCACAGTTTGATGAGAACCAGAAGCTTGTGACTGATCTTGGAGAAAATGCTACAGAACCGTCTGATGCACACTAAATTCAGAGAATACCACTTGGCAAAACAGGTCCGATTAGATGACACTAGCGTCTTGACCAATCTTAGCTTCAGGGACCTAAGCTACTGGGCAGTAACATTTCAACAACCTCCAGAAGAGTTACTGCTCAACAAGAGCTGGAAACATCTTTCCCTCAAAATTCCTTTTCCTTCTTCTAAGCGCCGGATCGCCACTGCTCTGTTGCTGTAACAAGACAGATGCTGTGCAATATAAAATCAGATGCATAAGGCTGCAAGATGAACCAAGCCAGACCCTTGCATCATTCAGCGACTAAAGGAACTGGTTTTCTCAGGGTTGCCGTCGTTATTTGATACTAGCCTTCAGCTGACGGGGGCGAGCGTGTGTCTATACGGTATAAAACATGCTCCGAATGGCTCACCGGCGCTGGATCTGCCTGGCAAAGTTGTTGCTGGAAGCTGAGCAGGGGAACTGGACCGCCTCACTGTGCAGGGTGGCATTCCTGAAGAGGTCACAGAAGTTCTCAAACAGCTCCAGCAGCTCATCAGACGTATTCTCGAATACTGCGATAACTTCTGTGGTCACCATGTTGTACACGACAAAGAACGAAGGCTGGGGAGAGAGGCAGAGGCAGCGGTTACCCAGGAGAGCACAGGTGGGGAAGCTGTCCCTTCCTTCTCCCCACATGACAGCACAGACCCTGTCCAAATTTCTCTGCAGCACAGGAGAATCCCACATCCTCACTCTAACCCATTCTGCTATTCAAATGCCTCAACAGGTACCAAATTATCCACCTTTTAACTGTGATTATTTATGAAGAAAACTTAATGGTCTTCCAATTTTTTCAGCTCAAACTGGATGTCAATATTTCTGTTTTCCTCTCTGCCTTCCACCAAATCCAAAATGCTTTCTAAAGTGCCAACTTTAATTTTCATTCCTGCTGACAAAATGGTTTTAAATCCAGTGCTAGCTGGCCAAAAATTCTTTTTTCCTTTGGGTAGAGACATTATTTTCTTCCCCTTCTTAGTATTTCCATCACACAGAGATGAGCCTTTTTAGTGTACTGTGCACTACACCACTGCCTGCAAAAAGTTGTGCCCTCCAGGTACCCTGCTGGCACAGAAATGAAAATCTGAAAGACATTAATGACTTCTTTTTAATGCCGACATTCTCATGCAAGAAGGCCCAGGCACCACGCTGTGGATTGGCAATGGCAGTGTTTCATGGCACAAAATGAGCAAGAAATTGGGGAAAAAGGTGACACTGTGTCAGCACAGCTACATCCAAGGGAGACGACGTTTCCATCCCATTGGGAAAGGGCAGATTTAATCCTTAGTCATCAAAAGTAGCTTTCATTAGAGACAGGAGTGCCAACACCCCAGCACCCCAAAGTAAGAACCTGCCCCTATTTCAAAAGTAACTAATTCCCATGGTACATGCACATATCTGGTTAAATCTTCTGTCAATAAAGGCAATTTCTAAATGCTTCACCTCCTGCTCCCAAACAATGCTCAGGGATGACGGCAGGCACTCTGCCCACCCCACCCACCAGCAAATATCACAAGGTTTGTTTGTTTTACAGCCCCAAAATAAACTGTGATAATACAATCCAGCCCCCACACGTCAAAGTGAAGCGCGCTAGATGAGGTTACTCACTAGACTACTGCCTAAGGAAAGGGAAGCCCTTCTGAAACACAGGGCTGAAGCAGAGAGAAAATAAGAGAAGACAGCAGAAGGAAAAACTATTTACATCATTGAAGACTGCAGGGAGTATCCTCCAACCTTAAATAAAAAAGTTCCTTTGCCAGGTTAACACACAGACACATCTACAGGATGTTCTTGACCAGAGAAACTACCTTCACTGCATTTTAGCAGCACCTGTGACAACGCAAAACACCGTCACAGCATGGGTGGCAGAAGTGAAGTGTCACAAAAAGCACACAGCAAAGGTGGCAAGTCTATCAACACAAGCCTAGAACAACAACAAAAAACTCCAAGCTACATATACAGAGCGTGCGATTAAAAACCTTGAAGGATTCAGAGCAGCTCCTGACAAAATACAAGCAACCCACAGGCATGAACAGCAACTTCCTCAACCTTCTTGGCAGAGAAGCCAAGGAGAAGAGAGGAGCCTGAAATTGGATGAAACCTCATGTTCCTCTCTGATAGAAGAAAGAAAAATTGGAGCTTTAGGTATTTTATGAGCCAAGTTTTCTTCAGGAAGCCCTAACACAAAGCCTACATTCAGGCAGGTCTGCAGAGACTGCTCCACATCTGGAATTATCTCCTGAAAGAACTGAGAAATGAGATGTTTTTCCTCCAGCAGAAAACTCACCGCCTGAGGAACACCACAAACCACAACCTGCATCTTAAAGCAACCCTCGGGTGAAGCAAGTCAAGAGCAGGCAGTAGCAAACCAGGCACAAAAGCCTTGGTAACCACAGCAGAGAGCGGAGCCAAGCCTACCACAAACGTTTACATCAGGGTCAGGAGCACCGTTCCAGATACCAGCAACCAGCAGAACGCTGCAGGCCACTTTCATAAAGCTTTAATGTTTTTGAGACAGCCACTCAATTTTACACAAAAGGGTAAAATTGATTAGATTAAGCCTCACCTATTCCCTCCCAAAGCAACTACCCCAAACAAACACCACATAAGAGAAAAATAAAACAAACCAGAATCACCTTCCAGAAGAATTAGACTAAGGCAACACACAAAGAACCACCCTCCGTTTCTTCTAGGATGTAAATCCTGGATCTGGCAAAGACAGGGAGGAAGAGAAGGGTATGAAAGAAAAACAAACATGTAGGGAACAATCAGACCTACAAGCAGCACTGGAGATTTATTACAAATTCTTGCTAAATACTTTCAACAGAATAAAACCCAAGCGGATTAAAGCAATAGAACAGGTTAAAACATCCTTCTCGGTTTCACAGAGCTCAAAACCTGACCACCACTCTAACAGTAGTGAAAAGAGATGATCAACCTGCGGGATGGTGAAACGTCTGGAGGGACTCAGCACTGACTGAGCTACCTTTGCTGTAATTCAACTTCTTTAGTACCAAAATGAAAGGAGAAGCAATTGGCACATTAGCTAGAGCTAAGAGCTGCTACTCCAATTTGGAGAGATCATAAATACTATCTCTTACTGAAGCTTGAAAGAGTAAGTATGTAGGCAGAACAGAGAAGGTAATAAAGAGTGAGGATGTAGGCAGAACTGAGAAGGTAATAAAAATGAAGACTATTATATTTGAAAAACATGCTTGAAGATACATGAGGAAAGGGAGAGACTACCTCTACAATATAAGTGTACTATATGAAATATCAGCTAAAAAAAAAATCAGCTGGGGATCTGGGGGCGGAAGAGGGTTGTACAGCATCTATGAGCATGGGGAACAATCCCTGGAGAAAGGGGACTCAATAACGTCAGATCTTTTCTCTCTCATTTTTAGTTGAGAAGGAAGCGATGAAATTTTGAGAGCAAAAGATACAAAAGTTACTCAGTATCAGAAGCGTCAAATGTTCACACAAGAATGAAGCACCGGGGATCCTACACAACATTCACAGGCTCAGCTAAGCAGCACAGCTCACAGCATTGTACCTGCTCGAGCACTTGCCCCAAAGCATCGAGCAGCCTGAGGCGGCAGGCAGTACCTGGGACGGATCCGTCACCCGCAGCGTGACCACGTCTTCACTAGTGTATTTGATAAAGAGATGGTTCTCATCCAAAAGCTGCATCTTCCACATGCGGAGCTGCCTCAACTGATCAAAGTACTGGAAGAACCTTCTTTTTGCTATAGCGCTTCCGTCCTGCTCGGCCCTTCTCCACAGGTACACCAGCAGCCTGTGCTTCAAAGAGTTTATGAAGGGCTCTTTGTAGGGGTTGGCCATCCCCGTCTGAGTGTCCCGCTGCACCTCGGGATACACCGCAGACAGAGTCAGGAGATCGTCCTCGTAGCAGAAGCGGCCAATAGTCCGTACGTCGATGAACGTACCCTCAGGTGTTACCTGAAAGACGTGAATAGTCTGTTGCTGCACAGAGAGAATGGCCAAGATGTTCTTATAGAGGTACAGCCCCTGGTTGTGAGACAGGATGACTTTGTCACATTTGAAAGTCCGTGTGTCACAGAGTCTGCCCGTGTGGAGGTCTATGATATGCAAGGAATAATCCTCCAAGGGGGACCGGGGATTAGGGGTCACCGACTCGCTGTTGCGGTAAACCTCGAAGAAGGGAGGGTGAGGCTCCTCGGGCAGGTACGCGGCAGAGCCAACGATCACATATCGACAGTCGTCGGTGAACAAGCTGCACTCACGGTTCAAGTGCTCCCCATTGGAGGCCACGTTGGTGATATGGAGCAGGACAAAGAAGCGTTCAAAGAGCCGTCCCCGGATGTTGACAGATCTTTGGTCGTTGCCGTTGGCCAGGATCTCTCCCTCATAGCCTTGCAGGAGGTCTTCTGCTGCCTGGCAGCCTTGATACTCATAGATCTCCAGAGAGGTCTGGTCAGAGGAGAAGGCAATAAAGTAGCGGCCGTCGGGGGAGAACTTGCGCAAGAAGCAGGGTGGCTTCTCCACATTGACCACGGTGAAGTTGGGGAAGACGTTCTGGTGGAAGACACGGACTTGGTGCCAGTGGGTGCCGGCTTTGCCCGAGCTGATCCGGCGGCGCTCCAGGCGGTGGATGACATTCTGGTTCTGGATGCGGCGAGGCCTGATCGTGGGGGCGTCATGGTCCATGGTCAGAGCTCTACTTCATCTTCATCCTGCTGGGGGGAGAGCACACATGTGCCCTGGGACCACAGAGAGACTGGGGGTGAATTCAGGGTACTGAGGGACCTGCTTGCAGGGATGGCGTGGGGGGAAGCTCCATAGCATGCAGGGAGCAGGGGGGTCAGCTGAAAACTGCAGACATGTCTTTGGAAAGGGGGGAGATGACACAAGACACTGGGGAGAGAGAGATGGAGAGACTGGGAGACAGACCTCAGTGGGAGATATGAGGGGAAAAAACAGGGGAACCCAGAGGGAACCCCGGTGGAGCAGGAGGTGATGGAATCTGCAGGCCTGTCTGCTGATGAGGGAGACACAGGGGGGCACCGGGAGGGGATGGAGGGAGCTGGGGAGCGGGGCAGGTACAGGTGAGCACCAAGGGAATGGAAGCAGCCCCCAGGCACCGGAGAGGGAATGAGGGGAGCCAGGGATAATCCGCAGACCTGCCTACTAACAGGAAGGCGCTGGGAGACAGCTGGGAAGGATGCAGCGAGCTGGGGGGCACATGAGGGGTCACCGAGACGCCTACGGGCCTGCCTGCCGAGGAGGCCATAGAGAGCCCCGGGTACCCGGCGGTTGTGAGGGGACCCTGAGCTCCAGAGGAAGCCTAGGGGAAGCTGCGGGCCCGCCTGCCCAGGGGAGCGGGGCCCCCAGCTGCTCTCCCGCCGGCCCGGAGGGTGAGAGGACACGGGGGAACCGGGGGCCGCGCTGGCCTCCTAGCCAGGCAAGGACCCGGGGGGGGGGGGGGTGCGCGGTGCGGCCGGACGCGGGGCGGAAAGCCGCGGCTGCGCTCACCGCTGGGTCCCGGCGCTGGGTCCCGCCGCCGCCACTCACCCTATGGCCGCCGCCATCTTTCCGCCACCGCACGACGACGCGCCGCGACGGCGGGAGGGTGTCACCCCCACTTCCGCTTCCGGCCGCCGGGCCAGAGAGGCCAGCCGGGCCCGGCCAGACTGTCAGCAGACGGGGGAGCCCGCGCCCCCTGGCGGGGCGGAGGGAGCACTGCGGGGCGCGCCCGGGCACCCCACGCACCCCTGAAACCTGCACCCACCCTGCACCCCCCCTGCGCCCCTCCTGCACCCCCCCTGCACCCCTCCTGCACCCCTCCTGCACCCCTCCTGCACCCGCCCTGCACCCATCCTTCCCCCCGCCTCCCTACACCCCTGGCAACCCCTGAACCCTTTCACCCCCTTCACCCACCCTGCACCCTATCCCCACACTCCCTGCACCCATCCTGCACCCCGGCCACCCCATCCCAGCAGCCTCTAAACCCCCATACAACCATCTCCAAGCCACCTGCACCATCCTGTACCCCCATCCCCGCACCCCAAACACCCCCTGAACCCCCCTATGCCTTGAGCGTCCCAGACCCCTCCATCCCCAGGCACCGCCTGAACCCCGCGTCCCCGCACAGGGACACCCCAGGGGACATCACACCCGCTGCCAGCCAGCCTAGTGGGGTGCACCCCAACACCTCATCCCGGCGGCAGAGATTGGGGTCACCCCTGGGCACCTCTTTGGACTTTCGAAGGGGCTTGAAAGCTTTTTGCTCGCCTGGGCTTTTAGCAGCATCCCCGCTCCCGCCCCGTGCATTAGCGGCCGAGGCGGCGAGGGCAGCTCCGAGGGGCACTTGTGCTTCAAGGGGAAGGAAGGAGGAATGTCAGGGGGGCCCTTGAGATCCATTTGCCGGCCTCTCGCCGAGGCCAAGCAGCCGCGCTGGCGCTTGGAGCCACTCCACCGGCAGGCGCGGGAGCCGTGAGCGGGGGGCGCGGGGTAGGGTGCTCAAACTGGGGTGCTGGAGAGGCCACCGAGGCGCACCCCCTTCCCGTGGGGGGGTGGCACCGGAGGGGTGCAGCAGCTGTACCCGGCCGGCGTCGCACCGGGATGGAGGGGGGATGCTCCGCTGCGCCAAAGCCATTGAAATTCCCAGGGATCCTCCATGTGTTTTGGGGGATGCTTTAGGGACCCATCGGCAGTGGGGTGGAGCGGGACCCCTCTGCCCAGGGGATGGGACACGGGTGGCTCCACTGCCTTCCCGCAGGGACGGGGGAGGCAGCCTGCCTGCACTGCCAGGTAGGGGACTCTGGGTGACCAGGGGACCCTTGGGGGGACCCCGGTGCCACCCCACCTGCCCACCCTGTTCCCATCTCCCAGCGTTTTCACGCCCAGCGGCCATACCCCATGTCCCTTCCCACTCTCCCCAGTGCCTCCCGCTTGCAGGAGGCGCGATGACAAGACTAAAATGAATGGCCCCGGCGTCCCTCTTTGTCTCTCTGCCTCCTGCCTAATTAATTGAGATCCACCTTAATAGGATCAAACTAAATACCAAAGAGCATCCAACCACACAGCAGCTGGCAGAAAAACAACCGCCCAGCACACGCGTACACCGAAAGGCAGCTCACCGGACAAAAGAGCCATTAATACAGCAGCAATTAGTGCTTCCGGAGCTAATAACTTCATCACCGCAATCTTCCCACGGCTGCAGCCCCCCTGGTGCTGGGGAGGGGGTCGGGGGACCCTCGCTGGAGCAGTTTCGTCCATCGGCAGGGATTTGCATCACATGCAAATAAATCTTATTGTGGGCACAAGGCTGGGGGCAAAGTTAGTCCTCACTTATTTTGGCCCTGGGGGAGGCAGGAGGTGGGAGGGTCACAGGGCCAGACCCCCCCTCCGGGTGAATGCTGAAGGCTCGGGGCTCCTGTGATGTTTCACCGGCTGCGATTTCCCACCTCCTGCAACGTTTCATGCTGCCCCTCAGGTGCCCAGCGCTGGTGGGGACAGGGGACACGTGGCTGGTGCCATCCTCATCTGCTGGGGGACAGCAGGGAGATGGGGTACCCGTCTGCACGTCCCCAGGCCAGGGGGAGATGGCAAACCCCAGCCCAGAAGAGCGCTGGTGTGGGGGTCACTGGGGGCTGGTAGGGGATTACTGGGGGCTGGTATGGGTGTTACTGGGGATTGGTGTGCTGGTTACTCATGTGGAGGTTACTGGGGGCTGGTCCAGGGGGTTGCTGGGCTCCTCCAGCCTTGCAGAGCTGCAGGTCCACGCCTTTGGGTGACACTGGGCTGGTTTTGGTGGAAGAAGCGGTGTTTAAAGAGGAGCCCGGCTCTGCCCAGGTCAGAGCCCGCAGCCGGGCAGCTGGGGTGGTCAGGGGTGTCCCTCACCCAATTCATCCCTTGTCCAGCTCTCAGCTCCCCGCTCCAGCTGCTCCCCTATGCAAATCCCCTTGTCCCACCCCAAACGGCCTCGAGTGTGTCCCTTCCTCCAGAAACGAGGGATTCCTCCCTGGGGGACAGTCCCTTCTCTAGGCTTTAGCAGCGTGCGGAGGAGTGGGATGCTCCGTGCCTTCGCAGCGAGACCCAGTGTGGGAGCAGCATCACCAACCTCACCGCCCTGCCCGTGCCGCAGCCATCTCCAGCCTCTTTCTCCAGAGCCAGCAGGTGGGTTAAAAAAAAAAAAAAAAAGAAATCACAGACCGTTTGGGCTGGTTTGGATGATTTCTCCCGTTCCTGAAGCAAGGACCCTTCTGCTGTTCTTGCTTTGGCTGTTTACCAAGAGCCTCCCGGCTCTGGATCCCGCAGCTGCTTTCCCAGGATTAGAGAGGGTGTGTGAGGAGAACAGCACCGGGGACATCACAGGGGTGGGCTGCTCCCGTCCTGCCTGCCCCACCAGCCAGATAGAACCCCCAGCACGAAATCGCTGTGGGGAAAAGCTGGACCGTCTCCTCGCAGGGATGACTGTGAGGAAGAAAACCCTCCAGGTCCTGAGGGTTTGGAGCGCCATCCCCCTCCCACGGCCGCTGAGCTCGTTCGCTGCTGACTACCCTGTTGTGACAAGGGCGGGGGAAAAAATAAAAAAGACCAACATTTTTTTTTAATTATAAAAAGAAGAGGGTGAAGTTTGCACAAGAGGGAGAAAGGCTTCAGCCCTGAGCGGTGCTTCAGTCCTCCCCGAGCCCCAGCGTGTGTGGGACTGAGTACAGCCACTCTGCGGGAACCAGCTGCCTCCACGGGGCTTTTTTAGGGTGAAGCATCCCAGTGATGGTAGCGACAGGCTTCATGTTTGCAGAGTTTTGGGCTCCCCTTGCATGGGGATCCACGGACACATTCATAGATGGTTTCATAAAGGGGATGAAAAGGTCCTGAACACTGTGGCTGGGACTTGTGACTCCTCAGGCCCCCTGAGACCCCATGGGAACTGTGGCCCCGCTCCCCACGCTGGGCAGGTCTCACCAGGATCGGGCTCCTCCAAAGCCAGCTTTGCAGGTTGAACACCCATGGACCTTCGCAGCACTAAGGAAACCTTTTTTTGCCACCAAAGCATCCCTTGCTCTGGTGTTAACTGGTGCCAGAGGCTCTGTTTGAAGTGGAACTGGGCGAGTTTTGCAGGCTGTTAATGGGATCGCCACCGCTGGGATGTGGTCTGCAGGTCTGGGGTCTGTGAGTGCGGGACTTTTCTTGCTCCTGGGGTCGTCTTGTCTCTGCTTGAAGGCAAGATCTGCTTTGAACACCTTCTGAAACTCTCCTGGCCTTTGCAAAAGGGTAGGGGGGCAGCAGCACCCACCCCTGCAGCAGGGTGTCCAGGCTGGGGGGGCACCAGGCTGATCTACATCCCGTAGTGAGAGCTGGACCTGCCACCCGCTCAGCCCACAGCCAGCTCCCCGCGTGGGGTGACAGCCCTGTCCCCCCCATGCACCCACCACAGGATGACAGCCCTGTTCCCTCTGTGTCACCCGAGGAGGAGGGCAGCCCTGTGTCCTCCCCGTGCCACCCATGTGGGTGACAGCCCTGTCCCCCCACTTCATGCATCCACCACAAGATGACAGCCCTGTCCCCTCCGTACCATCCATGGGGTGACAGTCCTTTCCCCCCATGCTACCCATAAGGTGACAGCCCTGTCCCCTCCTCATGCATCCACCACAGGATGACAGCCCTGTCCCCTCTATGCCATCCATAGGGTGACATACCTGTGCCCCCCATGCACCTACCACAGGATGACAGCCCTGTCCCCCCCTATGCCACCCATGGGGTGACAGCCCTGTCCCCCCCATGCATCTACCACAGGATGACAGCCCTGTGTCTCCCCCGTGCCACCCATGGGGTGACAGCCCTGTCCCCCTCATGCACCTACCACAGTCTGACAGCCCTGTGTCCCCCCCGTGCCACCCATGGGGTGACAGCCCTGTCCCCCCCGTGTCACCCGTGGGGGGGGCAGCCCGGCAACCCCCTCCCGGCTGATGCGCAGTGACATTTGCAGTCTGTTGCCATGGGCGCTCGGGGACTTTTGCTGTGGAGGGGGATCGCGTTTCTCCCCCCCTCCTCCTCCTCCTCCTCCTCCTCCCCTTCCCTCCCTCCCCATGACGTCATGGATGACCATGGCGGTGACAGGGCCACCTGTGGGCTGCTGAGGGGTTTAAAGAGACAGTCTGCAGCTGCAACAGGAACCCTGGCTATTGTCTCCGCACCTGAGAACAGGGGGGAACCTACAGCCCCCCAGACCACCCATCCATCCATCTCACCCATCCCTCCATCCATCCCACCCCATCCCATCCATCCCACCCCATCCCTGTCATCCACCGCCTCTGCCACAGCAGCTCTCCCCGGACGGGGTGCCCCAAGCTGGGTCCAGCATCTCTTCCCCGTAGAGGCTTCGCCAAGGTAAGGTTGCGCCCCGTGACCCCCCTGTCCTACCGGGGACACCGGTGGGCTGCAGCCCACTGGGGTCCCCTGCAAATCCAAACCCCAGACAGGGCACCCCCAGCTGGGACTAGTCACTTCTGTCCCTCAGAACCCCCACAGGGTTTATTCCAGAAGACAGGACAACCCCTGGGACAATAAAACCCTGAGGTGGCAGGTCTCTGCTCCCATAATAGGGCTGGGGATGCTCCTGCTTTGGGTAGCACCGAGGGTCTACAGGGTCTTCATCCCCTGCCAGCCAGCTTTCCCAGACCATCTCAGAAGATGCCCACCACCAGGCATCTGCCTTCCTCCAATGCCATCCGCCAGGCAAGACCCTTGGGCATCTCCTTGTCCCCACTGTGGTCCTCATCAAGAGGACCCTCAGAGCTGGTACCATGCCAGATACCTGAATCCCACCATGGCCAAGCCCTGAGGGGCCACAGGTGATGCCAGGAGCCACGGTGCATGCTGTAGGAGCAGGCAGGGTCAGGGGGAGAGGAGCTGCCCTCCTCATTTTGGGGGGAGAAGGACCATCTCTGCCCAGTCCCCAGGGCTTTGTCCCACTGTCCTTCCAGCTCTGATGGGGCGAGCGGCAGGTAAGTGCCTCCGTTCAGTGTCACTTGGATGTGCAAGCAGGGAGTGGGGTAGAAAAAGGATCTGGGACCTGGGAGGGGCTCAGAGAAGAGCAGGGTGGAGATGTGCATGTAGGGTTTGGCATGTGCGTTCCCGGTGAGAGGAAGGCTCTGTCCCTTCCCACAGGACATACCCCAACACCGGCCGTGCAAGTCACCAAACTCCTTGGTGGCTCCCACCAGGCAGCCCTTGCAGGTTTTCCCAAGCCCACCGCTGCCGGCAGATCCAGGTCCACTGGACTGGACCCCCAGCAGCTACAGAGCCACTGGTCCCACAGTGGTGGCCGTGATGGGAGCAAGGCAACTGGGGCAAACCTCATGGCTAGTAGCCTGGGCTGCCTCTGCAGCCTTCCCAGGGACACATGGCATGGGGACGTGGGGCAGGAGGGGAAGGGGACCATGCTCCAGTGACTCTGTGGTCCATCCTTGGGGACCTGGGCAAACCCAAGGATGCAGCTGGCCCTGGCACCCTGGGAGAGAGGAGCCTGGCAGAGCCAGTGCTGGGAGCTGAAGGAATAAGCGGTGGCACATTTCTGCCATCCATCCCCCAAAAGATGCAGAGGGCTTGGGCTGGGCCTGGTTTTTGGGTGGAAGAGGTAAAATGCAAATTGTCTGATGGGTGGAAATCTCTGTCTGGGTGGCCTTGGCGTTGGCCCACCTGGCAGCAGCCGCAGCGCAGGGGCACAGCCTGCACCTCCCGCCACACGGCCTGGGAGATGTAGGGGAGAGCCCCTGGTCCCCCGTGATGCTCTGCCGCCTTTGCCCCCCTCCCTGCCCAAGCGCACCCTGTGGGCACAGCCGGCAAAGCTGGGGGGCTCCGGCTGTGTTCTGCACCCAGCGTGGCATGGGGCAGCCCTGCCCGGACCCACCTTTCTTCAGGGGGCTTTGGGGAGGCTGGGGCTGCTGCTCCATGGGCAGCTCCCAAGGGGATGCTCGGAGGGGAGTGTGGGGTCTGTGGCAGAGAGATGCTGGGGATCAGCTCCCGGGTGTGCAGGAGGCTTCGTCCTCTCCCCGCACTGCGTGTGGGGCAGGGGCTGCTTTAGCAGCAGCCACGGAAAGCAAGAGTTAATGTAGTACTAGATGGGCACGAGCGAGCACTGGCTGTTGTTCCAGTGGTGCTAAAAGGTGCGAGTGGAGCTGACCAGACCCAGGGTGTGGGGTCTGGCTCCGGTCCGTGCAGACAGGCACACAGAGCAGGCAGGGGATGTACAACACGCAGGAGGAGTTGGGGAGTAGTGGCTGGCCGTGCCCAATGGCCCAGGGATCTTCTTTCACTGCTTCAAAACCCTGTGGGAGCATGTAACCAGAAGAGGATTCATGCCTGTGCGTGAGGGCACCCAAATACACATACACACACACACGTGTCATACCCAAATACGTGGCGGCGCTTGGGAACGCCAGCGTGTGAGCTGGTTACGCTCCCAGCTCCCCCCCGGCAGGCGCTTCCACCTCCCCCTATTCCCACGGGGAAACACTTCCAGCGCTGGTGATGGATAACGCTGCCAGAGCGCAGGCTCCTCTCCTGACCCTCCTTCTGGTGGCATCCAAATTCCCTTCGCCGGCTTTGCAGGCTTCAGTTTGGAACGGCGCCTGGGCTTAAGGCTAAGCACCTGCTTGCCGCTGTCTTAAGCAGGGATGGGGTCTCCAGTGGGGATTTCTCTGGGTGGTGAATGAGGTCGGAACCTTGCTCCAGTGATGAGGAGCCCAACCCTTTGCCTGTGAGAGGCAGAGTTAAGGTGAAGTGACCAGTTCCCCCTTCAAGGCTCCTCCCTGGCCTGTATTTTCCCGTCGGGGTCCAAGACCACCCAAGGCTCAGGCTGTCGCCGTGTGCCAGAGCGACGGGTCCTTCTGGTCAAATACCAAGAGGGGATGAAGGTGCAGCTTTCACACCATCCTCGACACGCTTTGGGCTGGACTGTGCCCAAGCCATGGCGGGGAAAGCGAGGAACCGATGCCACCGGGCAGCAGCCAGCATCCCTCTCCTCCCAGCCCAGCTCGGTGTGTGCCTGCAGCAGGCGCCGGCTCCTTGGCAGCAACACGCTGGCTTTTCAAGTGCAGCCTCTTCACCCTGTTAATTCCCTTGTTTTCTCCTGCCAGGCCCCCCGTGCGCTTGCCAGGGGGTGGCCCAGAGCCTGCTAATTGCACTAATGAGTTATTCTCTGGGGTCGTTCTGGGGCCTGCTGGCCCTTGCCCCGCGGTGTGGGATGGGACGGTGAGCGTCATCACCCCTTGCCCCTTCCCCTTCACCACCTCCAGCCAAATTGTCTCGATTCTGGATTGACTCCCCTGCTCCCAGCTCACGCCGAGATGGGGTCTCACCCAGGATTAGGGCGATCCTCAGCACAGGGCAGCTATTCTCCCATCCCTCCTTCCCTGTCAGGAAGGCACCGAAGGCACGGTGCAAGGAAGGGCTGCTTGAGCTCATCTAACCCACTCACAGCCCAAAAGTCCATGTCTCCAAGGCTGATTTGGAGGTTCCAGAGTTAATTTGGAGGTGCCAGAGCTCATCCCCGCACCGCTGCCCTGCTATTCTCCCCTCCTCATCCAGGGGAGGCTCAGGGTGCCAGGAGCACCCCGGAGCATCCCTCACCTCCCACCTCCCCATCCCCACCTCCTGTCCCCAGGCCATCTGGCCACATTCATCCATGTTAAACAAACGCTGGAGTCTATTATCAGGCCCTGCCTCCCCCTTCCCCCCCGGACAGATGGAGGCTGAGCGCACCCGGAGCCCCGGCCCGCAGCATTCATGTGTGTGAATGAGAAAATTGAATTATTTATGGCCATGCGAATAATGCTGGCGGCTGCGGAGGCCGAGCGGAAAGGACTCCATTACGTGGCAAGTACCTGTTGCTATGGAGCCTGGGCTTCTTCCCCACGGCCCCCCGGCCCCCCGTGCACGGCTGCACCCCTGCCTGCCCCCATCCTGCTCTCGTCCTCGCAGGTCTGGGATGGAGAGTGGACCCGAGCGCTGGGCTGGCCATGGTGTGCCCGACCGTGGGTGTTTTGCTCCCTGCACTGTGCCTGCTGCTCCCCTGGACCAGATTGGGGGTCACCCCAAATCTCACTGCATTTCTGAGCAGGCCCCCCAGTGCAATACGGGGATGAGGTGATACTGGTGGCTGGTGGCTCCCTGGCCACCGTGGTCTGCAGCACACCTTGAAACTGCTGGGAAGCTTTGGGGTGGGCGGCAGCAGCATCTCATGGCTGGGGCTGGGCAAAGCAGGTCCGATCCCGGCACAGCACGGGGTGAGGGTTGACTCTTAACTCCCCTTAAACCTCCCATCCCCGGAGGCAGCAGGAGCTGTGACTCGAGGTCCCCCACTCCTCGCAATGCCCAGGAATAAAAGCAGCTTTGCAGGAGCGGGGACCCCTCCAAAAGCCGCCTGCGTTGCAGCCACCCCCTGGGGATGCCAAATCCTGGAGCGATGCTGAGGAGGTGCTGGGGCATCCTTCCCTCCCCCTGTCTCCCCAACTCCTCCTTGGCCAAAAAGTAGGACTTTATCCTTATCAAGGCGCAGTCCCTCCTGCCTCGATGCCCCCCCGGGGTCGGGCCAGGCTCCTGGGGACCAGGAGGGGACGGCACCCAGCAGCACCCAGCCCTGCGTGTCAGCAGCACAGGGACTCCCGCTCCCTTCCCCGCAGGGCTAAGAATAGCCTCCAGCTCCGCTCCCGGCGCTGAGTGGGCTCTGCTGGATTCGGGGGAATAAAAAAACAGGCAAACGCTTATTTCAGTCGCTGCAGTCGGCAGCTGTGACTCTGATGTACCCAAGGAGCAGCTTCGCACCGTGTTTACCCTCCCGCTGCTGGGGGCAGAGGCACCATTGCACACCGCTGGTCCAGGCTACGGATGCCCCCTCCGTGCTCCCAGCCCCAGCACCGAAATTCTGGCTGGCTCCCAACCCTTCTCCAGCACACCTGGCTGCTTCCCCCCTTCCTTTCCCCACACTTCTAGGGTGAGCCTGGGGGATGCAGATGCTCCCACTCTTCCCCATGCCTTGGAGGATGCTACCCCTCCAGCTCCCTGCACCAACTTGCTGAGATGCTTAGGGCTTGTGTAGGGTCCTGGGGCGCATCCCACCATACAGGACACGGGGAGCTTGTCCCCGCTGCCTGAGATAAAGGGGGATTGCAGACACCCCTATGTCTGAGTGAGGCACCTGCCCAGGATGCTGCAGCGGTGAGCTGGTGCATGCCAGCCGGGGCTCCAGGTGCAAGGTCGGGGGAAGCACCCACCCCAGGAGAGCAGCTCTGGGTCCCTCTCCCGAGCATCACCCCCGAGGTAAAATCAAGAGAAAGCTAATTGTTACCATAGTTACGTGAAGTGGCCTTTCTCAGGGAGCCGCGTCATCACCGCTGTCACAAGGTTAAGGCGGTGGGGAGTGGTGGTGGTGAGGAAGGAGGGGAGAGATGTGTTTTCTTCAGAAAAACCATGGCAACAGCTATTTCTAAGGAACAGCTGTGCACGGCTAGGCCATGGGGAAGGGGAAGGGGCTGGGGCATCTCAATGCCGGCCGTGCTCTGAAGGCAGCAGCAGCAGGTCCAGCAGCTCTCCATGGCAGCCTGTATCCCCAGAGTCCCCTTCCCACCGGTGCCAGGGCTGCCGGGTGTCTCCCACAGTGCCGGCACGGTGCCATGGGCTCCAGCACACCCAGCAAAGCAACGTGAGGCCACTCCAGTTTGCTTGCCATGTGCAACCCATCTTGGCATGCTCCCATCAACCAGGGCAGGAAGGGGTGCCAGATGTGTGGGATGGCCAGGACCACCCGCCACGGGGAGTGGGGATGCGACTGCTTGTCCAGAGCAAATAAATCCAGGAAAAGCCCTCATGGAGAGCCCAAAGTTAATCAGTGAGTGACGTGAAGTTTGAACAACCGTAATGCAAATATTGATGGAGATCTTAGTCATGGAGTCAACACCACCAGAGCCGGTACAGCCTGGGCTGGTAAAATGGCCTCCTGCAATTGATGCGACCACTTCTGATGGGAGCTACTGCTGGTGGGGCCCAATGTGTGGACAAAAATGGGAAGGTGCTCATGGGGCTGAGGAACACTAATGGAGGCACAAGAGCCATGGGGATGTCCTGCAGGTCTAGGCAGCGCTGGCTAAGCCCTGGAGATGCAGAGGTCTGAGGAACCTGCACCCCAGATCTGCTTTGCGACAGTCAAGTGGACCCAGCGAGGAGAATGTGCCAGTCTCAGCCACAACCTCCTGTTTCAACACATAGCTGGAAATTACCTCTCTTTGCAAGACAGACTCTTAATTAAGACCATTTCCCTGAAGGAAGCCAAGATGGAGAGCTTCACTTCTCGGTATTCCAGCGCTTTCTGGCATTCATTTCCACACCAATTAGGACACAAATTAGTCATCCAGAGTGCGATTTAGTGGTTGTGCTCAAGGGAGGCTCTTCAGCACACGTGCCATCTTCTTCCAGGAAGGCGGGTGGCAAGCGCAGGCGGGGTGGCCGCAACGGGGACGGGGAAGGGGCAAGCAGGGTCCTTGCAGCACTGAGGTCTGTGGCTGGTGGTAACAGCCTGGGGTTGGGCTGGGGCTCTGGGACCAGGCATGAAGCAGAGTCAGCAAGAGGGTTTAGGGTGTCTCCATGAGCTATGCATGCTTCTCCTTGGCCACTGGACCTTGGCATGACTCGGTGGACAGCTGGACACCGAGACTAAGCATTGGGACTAAATGCTGGAGAATCTGCAAATGGCAGCAAAATGGCAACAGAAAGAGTGGGAGCAAGAGCAAGGAGCTGGCTGCTCCCCTTCTGCAGGGTCCTTTGCTCTCCAGCAGGAAGGCTGAGAGAGGACAGGGGCTTCCTCCAGCCTTGGAGGGTGGCTGTGCCCGGCTGTCCTGAGCCCACGTGCGGAGGAGGAAAGGCAGGGGCTCCCCGATGGCGCTGGCAGGGGCTCCCTGATGGCACTGACAGGGGAGGAAGAGGGATCTGAGGATGAGACGCTCGGCTCTGTGCCCTGCTGGGACAACATCCAACCTGAGGGCGCATTGGAGGGCTGGCACAGAAACGTGGTTTAAGGGTGGCTGACATCTCAGTTGCTGGGTCTGGACAGTCTCCTGCTCAGGTCTTGAGATGGATGTGTGGCAGCACCTCTGCTGCAGTCATGCCTGTGCATCCATCCGTCAGCAGGTGACCCTGTCCTGGCTTGCTTTAGCCAAGAGGCATCAAGAAGATGCAGCCGAAATGTGGGATAGGGTTCAGGAGGAGCAGGGTCTGAAGGGGAAAAAGCAAAACCCCTGTGGGCAGCGGCACGGACGCCCAGGCTGCTCTCCTGGTTGCTGTGGTTGTAGGAATACATTGAACATGATTTATGGTGCCTGTGGGGAGCACCGGTGCAGCCGTCCGGCGGGCGAGGAAGAGTCTGGACGGCTGATCGACGGGAGAGACAGTGTGTGGCGGAGCCAGCGGACAGAGAGCTGACGGGAGAGGCGGCTGGGAGGAGGCATCCCAAGGCCATGGCTGGCCTCTCGTGTCTCCCTGCACAACCCGGGGAGCGGGGTCTCGCTGCAGCACCAGGCATCCTCCCTGCTTTCCTTCCTCGCCCTCTTCAGAGGGGTGGGAGACAGCCGTAGCCCTGCAGAAACGCTGCACAAAGCTCGGTGCCGACCATAAGAGAGTCGGGACGGGAAGGCTTCAGCTAAAATACCAGTTTCTTGGTGATCTCAGTTGCAAGGCTCAGTTCCCCCATCGCTTTTGAACTCGTCTTGCTGAGCCCCACAGGGCTGGTGCCTCCTGCTCTGTCAGCAGGCTCGTGTCTCTGCCTCCGTGGGACAACCTCTGGGGCACATGCTTGGCGTGGCTTTCCCTTAATATTCCTAATTACCATCAAACTTTCTCATTTCTCATGGGCACGGCCACCATGCAGGGTCCAGGAATCTCCCACATCTTCTGGCCAGCCTGCTCGCTGCCTGCTGCCTGCTCCAGCTCCTTCAAAACGGCACCAGGAGCCCTGCGAGGAGCCGCCCGCCCATGGGACGTGCCCTCCAAGCCCCCATTAGTTAGTGGTTGTCTTAAGCGCTGCAACATTTGTAGCCTTATTCTTTCCTAATCCCGCCTGATGTAACCGTGGCTGTCCTCATTAGCCACATAATTGTCTAGCAAACACAAAACAGACCCTGACACGGTCAAAGGAAATTGGTTTAAAAATATGAAGCCGCATTCTCAGCTGTTGTTGAAGGGGGCTCCTTTGTTTATTTGTATTCACGTGGCGCCCAGTGGAATAATGAGAGAGTGACCCTGCTGCAAAAATACCCATTTTTCTTAAAGATCATCTTACGAGAAGGTGGGTTTGAAAGGCCAGCTGAGGAAATCCAGCCCGGCCCCTGCGCTGGTGGAGGACGACTGCGTCTCTACTTGGTCTCATCTGCTGCACCAAGGGGCTTCCAGGCAGAGAAGGTGGCATCTCCCACCCCTGTCCACACTGGTATGGCTGCCCAAAGAGAGGTTTAGCCATCCACATCTCCGAGTGATAATGCCTGTGAATTTCAAAGGGGCTCCATCCACTTCTGACAGCAGACGACAGGGCTAAGTTAATGGAGGCAGCAGTAAGAAATCTAATTAACCTGCAGAACGTTGTTTAATTTGTGCAAAGTTGTTGTGGTTACTCAGCTATAGACTCCATCCCCAGCTCTAATGACAGTGACTTGCATGGCAGCAGCAGAGAGCATCCCGGAGGTGGGCAGCCACCTCACGCTCACCCTTGAAGGTGCCCCCAATTACGCGCGGAGCGTTCCAGTGGTTGCCTCCATCTGGTTCTTCCATGCCATTTGAGACACTTTTCTAGCTCCAGCCTTTGGAACGGGCACCTGTGCCGCTTCTCTGCCTGATCTGGCATTCAACCCTGGTGCGTAGCTTCCAAAGACCAGCCTTCAGGACCCAGCAGTGTCAATCTGTTGATTGCACTAAAGTCCAGGAGATGGGTTCAGGTCGCGGAGTTCCCACCACAGCTCTTAGACTGTAATTATGTTCAAGGCTCTTTGCTTCAGTTATTTCTTCTTGCTAATTCTTGGAGCCACTGTACTGATCTTTTCTTCAAGGCTGACTTCCATGTAGCTTCCTAGGAGAGAGACAGGCCTGTTATTTAAACCAATTCACAAACCGGCTCCCGAAGGCCAGTTGTCCATTATACGATTTTTTGAGCAGCAGGAATCAGAAGGGCTGATGGCAGCCGAGCTCTTTGCATCGGTTCAGGGAGAAGCACAGGAAAAGCGATGGATGTCATGCGTTAGCATCTCTTCCCAGGTTCACCTTTCTCCAATATCCTGGACCACCTAACAGCTTCCCTGCGGCGCTGCGCAGAGGGACTCTGGAGCCTGCGGTGCCTGCAGAAGGGTGATGCTGAGCCTCAGCACCTCCTTCATCTCACACCAAAGCTCCATGGTTCCCCCATGACCGCTACAAGAGATGGAAACACACTCATGCCCTGCAGGGACATCCTTCCCATGGAGGGAAAAGCTTTTAACCAGCTCCCAGAAGACTCCTGGCTGCCCCTTGAGGTGAGGTTTGCCAAGAAGGGAATCAAGAAGGAGGACGATCCACCTCTGGGGTCCATCAAAGCCAAGCAGGCTGGGGCAGAGACCTCCAGCACCAAGCACACTGAGGTCCCATTGGACACTGGTGCTCCAAGCATGTTGTGGATGTGAAACACAAGAGAACTCCTGGCAGCAACGTACAGTTACGCACCAAGCCCTGCTAGATTTGCAGCCTCCTCCCTGCACCCTGCGGCAGCTCCCACTTGCATTTCGAGGGGACTTGAGCCCCTCTGTCTGGTGGGAAGCCTGGAGACCTTGGCTCGCTCCTCCTGGGACGCAGGCTGTTCCTCCAAACCATCCATGCCCAGTGGTGCGTGGGAGCCCAGGCAGTGCCCAGTGGTGATGCCTGGGGGTTGCCCACCAGCCAGGATGGGATTCCCAGCAAACAGGACTCCCAGCAAGCCAACCTGCATCCACAGACAGGGTTCCCAGTGGAGTCCCGTGTGCAGGGACACAGGAGCACCCTCCGAGCAGGGGCAGCTCAGCCACCACCAGTTTGATGGATGGACCAAGACCATGTCCCCATGCAAAGCTCTTGGCATCCCGTCCCCATGCCCTGAGCTCCACGGTCCTCCCCCTTCAACATGGGGACAAAATGAGGTCCCTGGGTGGCCGAGGGGAAAGGCAGCGACCACCCAGAGGAGGAGGAGCTCAATTTGGGTTTTTCTTTCTTTTTTTTCTCCTGTTTTTTTTTTAAAAAAGAATTAGAAAGTGGCAGCACTAGCGAAGGGTAATTATCCCTCTGTTCCAGCTGAAATACAATTAAGGCAGCTCTCAACGAGCCCCCGGGATATTGTGGTTTACTAATTAACAAGCGGATATGCTGTGGCCCCTGTCATGGCAATTACAGCATGAGACAGGCTTCAGGAGCTCTAATTACACGTCAGCCCGCGACACACGCTGCAATATAAATTAACGAGGGCCCAGGCTGGTGATGGAGGGGGTTTACCCAGCGAGAGGCTGAGCCAGGCAGCAGGGAGGGATAGGGAGACCTGATGTGGCTCCAGGCCTGGGGACAGAGCTGAACGCTGCAGGGTTGAGAGGATGGAGGGAGCAAATTGGGGGTAAAATACTCCACTGTTGCCAAAAAAAAGGTGCGTCGGAGGAAGGAGAGGGGCTTTTGCTTTGCGGGGCCGTGGTCTGATGAGATGAGTGGCATTTGGGATGACTGCAGTGAACAGCAAGTGTCGCATGTTCCGACATTAATTCCCAGACCAATAAAGCTGCTGTTAAGAAATGAAGTCAGATGGGAAACACCCAAGAGGGTTTTAACTGCTGACAAATAACTAACAGGGCTCCCAGAGCCAAAAGGATATTTTCTGACAAATTCTTTATTGGGAAAAGTTATGCAGTTTCAGGCCGAGTCCATCAGGATTTTTGTAAATGCAGTTTTGACACGTTGCAGTTAAAAAAAAAGCTGTTTCCTTTCAAAACGTATTAAAAAGATATAATTAAACCAAAATACAGACCGTGCACCTAATGAGGACATTTTGTTTCTGACAAAATGAGACGAGATTTATCAGCTTTGCTGACATTTATCAGATCTTTGCTGGGCGACACAGGTTCCCCGTGACATTAGCGTGCCTTCGGAATTTATTGCTCCTGCCATCGCCGCTCCAGTGCCCGCCTGCTGCGGGTGCCCGAGGAGGGACGGTGGGGAGGTGACGTGGTGGATGCCCCAGGCTTTGGCCACCATCATCGCCTGCAAATGCCGCTGCAGATGGGGTGGTTCTGGGGTAGAAAGGAGGATTTGGGGAGGTTGAAGCGAAGCCCCCCAGGTTTTGGGGCTCCCTCTGGCATCACGCAGGGGTGGGATGAGCAGAGCTGAGGGGCAGCCCTCGCAGGGGAGGGGGTCTCATGCCATGGGTGTGCGCAGCAGGTCCCTTGTTTGCTCCCAGCTGTGACAAAGGGGTGAGACGAGGCAGGTGAGGGGTTTTCGGATTAATCCCCTCTGGGCGTGCTGTCCCCGTGTGCCATGGGGAGGAGACCCTGCCCGGTCCCCGCTGCCAGCACCCAGAGCACAAAGACACCCGAGGCCACCTCTGCTGCAGAGCGGTGGCAGGGGGAGGGTACGTACCTCCTCGCACAGCGCTCCCAAAATAGATCTCATTAACTATCGCAATTAACACGAGCTGGGCCCTCTCTCCTCCTCGCCGCCCCAGCCAGAGCCGTACATAAAAATAACTGTTTATTACACAGCGGGCAGAGCCCGGCTTATCGCTGCAGCCAGGAAATTGCTGTGCAGAAACCGCACGTTTCACTTCTAATAAGTTTGGCAATAAAATGCCTCGTCAAATGAGGCCACGACAGGGCGATAATGAAGCTTCCGCGTGGCCCGTAATTGCTTACTGCTCTCCTGGGGGTGAGACAGAAAATGGGGAGGGAGGGGGGAGCCGTATGGCAGCGTCATCTGCCCTCCCCTCCCGCTTTGGGAGCATCCCTCCTTATCCCCAGCAGCATCCCCGGAGCACCGGCACCCACCGGGACGTGGTTGAGGAGGAGGTCTGTCCGTGATGGAGGGAGACAGTCAATTCCCATGGAGTGGTGGAGAAGGTGTCAGAGGAGGAGGGAGGCTGTTGGTGCTCTGAGGGAAAGGAAAAGGTTTTCTGCCTTCCAATCAGGACTTTCCAGCACTGAGTAGTCTCCAAGCCTGGGTGGGTGCTGTCGCACCCAGTCCGTCGCCTGTCCTTAGCCAAGAGGGGTACGGTCTCCTGGAGGTTTTGCGTGGGTCGATAAGGAACTCAAAGAGCAGCTATGGCTGAAGCATCAAGGGCATAAAGCAGGAATGAGGAAAGCACTCATTGACCGAGACCCTACGGAGTCTCCTCATTTCTTCACAAAGGTCCTCGTTGATGGGAGCTGCAGAAACCTGTGGCTTCTGTGGCCAGCGTTAACATCCACGGACTTCTTGCCTTCCTGCCCTTCAGGTTTAAGGTGGTTGAGCACGAGTCTGAAAAGGATGGTGGTGGTGTTTCCAGGTGCCTCCTTCATGATGAGACTTTCTTTCTCTAAAGGAAACCAAGTCCAGCAAGGGACTGGTCACTGCCCTGACCTGCTTCTGTGGCTCCCCAGCTTCTGTTTGATCTTCTAGATGGTGGGGGACAGAAACCAACCCTGCCACAAGCCTATTTGGAGTGATGGGAGCAGCTCGAGGGAGCCCAGGTGGGGTGCCCCAACCCACGGGTTGGTGACAGGGAGGCACCATGCAGCCAGCAAAGCCCAGGACAGTGAAGCGGTCCCTCATCACCCATGGAGCCAAAGCTGGCTCCTTGCTGCCTTCTCTGAGTTAACTTATCCCTGAGCTCCTCATTCCCACCAGCCGTCCCCCATGGCAGGGAAGGGACAGAGAGGTCCAGAGGGACATGGGCGCAACTAGCCCTGTAAAGACAGGCACGAGCTCCGGCATCACAGTAATAGGAGACAAAACAAGCCATGTCCAGGCTGGGACCGGGAAATGAGATGGTTTAGAGTCACAGCAGGAACGTGCTGGCGCTGGCGGGGACTGCTGGCCGCCAGCGGGCTCCCAGGCAGGCGGGAGGCTTTGTTCGCCCGCAGCACTGCTCCCGGGGAGTTTACCTGGAATTACTGATCCGCATTCATAAACATGATCACATTAATTGGCTGCCGCAGCTGCAGCCGCTGGCTCCTCCCAGCGCTGGGACTTCATCTCCCTTCCCATCCCAAATGTCAAGATGTTTCTGTTCCTCCATCCACTCAGCACCACAGCCGAGGAAGTGGCTGGAGAAGGGAAAGAGGCAGAGGATGGTGAGCCTGGAGCCAGTGACAGACACCAACTGCCACCACCTCCACTCTGCAAAGCAGCGCCTTGAAAATAAACCCCAGAAAAGGGGACCACGAGCTCTGCAGGAAGCCCTGCAGCCCCAGGCAGTGATGACCTGGGGATGGCCACCTTGGCTGGAGACCAGCTTTTATTGCAGGAGCAATGACCAGGTGGCAGGAGAGGGACCAGGTCCCAGCCGAGGACAAAGCCACCCAGGCTGCTCAGCCGGAGATCAGGCTCACGCTTGTCTCGCTTGGAGTGGGGCCAATCACTTCTAGTAAATTATTCATCCGACAAATTTAGCCTGTTATTCTAATCATGCTCTACCCAGAGTTTTACAGATTTCATTATTATTTCAAATTGTGCAAACACCACAGAAACCTCTCCTGGGCTCTGGTGTGCTCTGCCTTCATCTCAGCTTTCGGCTCATCTGCTGCATCCAAAACGGGGTTTCTACCATCTGGTGCCAAACCCTCCATCCCCAGCAAGGCCACAGGACCTTGTGGAGACGAGCGGCATCCCCCTTGGGCACAAGGCTTCTACTGAAGGGAGAACCATCTACTGATAACCCGGAGGTCAGCAGGATCAGAGGAGGCCACAGTTCACAGATGGAGCCATTTAAAGCCATTTTGACTTTTTTCCACCTCCATCTTTGTATGTGGAATAGGGGAGAAAAATGACACCACTGTTCCCTTGCAGCCTGGGCTGTTGTGGCCTTGGGAAAAAAGAAAAAGCTTTTCCCTTCCTTCCCACGTGCCCAAAGTTTCTCCTGTCAAGGTTTCTTTGTAACCACAAGGTTACAGCTAAAATTTCACACCGCCAAGGGGAATCACATGCCTCCTGCAAAACGTACAGCCTGGGAAAGAAGGTGTCACCGAACAAAGATGAGGGGAGATGGATGGGTTTGTTATGGATGAGCCAAAACTGATCAGACCCACCAGTGCAACAGCGGTGTGTCCGAGGAGGAGCTATCAACCACATCCATCGATAAGCACCAAACGGTTGAGGCGCTTGAATCACCCGTCCCACTGCAGGGCACAAGGGAGAAGAGCAGCCGGAGATGCCACCTCCTCACCCACCTGGATCTGGTGGAGAAATGCCACAGGCAACACAAGCCTGTTTCTCTCACGCCAGGACTTGAGTTTGCTCCTGCTCGTGTGATGACGGTCAGGTCACACCCTGGTTAGGGGGAGAAAAACATGGCAAAGAGCCCCCAGGAGCCCCAAATGAACCACGGCCAAGAGCTGTGCTGCACAGTTTCACCAAAAATAACAGAAACAAACAGAATTTTTTACGTACAGACCAGCCAGGGCTCCCTAGCAAGTTACTGTGGGACACTCGAACTACTCTCATTAGGAGGGATTAATTAGCACAACAGCGTGGATGGAAGCAACAGATGCAAAACACAGAGCAACAGATTTAAGGAATAGGTTTACTAGCCAGAAGAAAAACAAAAGAAATAGAAAATAATAAATCACAGAGTGATCTAAATCTTTTCTTTCTGACCAGGCTGAAGAAGCTAACGGGTGGTGAAAGGGGGAATGACGGAACGTGAAAACACTTGTCCTGCATCCCCGTGAGCCCTCTCGGTGGCAGGGAGAGGGGGATGCTCAAAGCGGGGCCCTGCGGGACGTGGTGCCTGGCTCCCTCTGGAAGACTAGTGATTTTGTTGTTGTATGGCTCATCCCACCACAACAAGTCACAGTCTGCCCTAGGGCGCACGGCCTCTCCAGCGATGTTAAAGGCACGGGGACAAGCTGGTGGCTGGGGCCACCTGTGTCCCTTCTCTGCTTCTGACCACCTCCGCCGTTGCTTTTGTGAGCTTCGAGAGCGAAGTAACGAGAGGCTGGTCTGAAACCCCATCTGCACCCATGCCCCAGCTGGAGCTGCCCCCCACAACCCTGAGGAGCACCATAGGAGAGCCTGGAAGATGCAAACTCCATGCTGTGGTGCCTTAACCTACCCCACAGGAGCAGTGCTGCCCCAGCCAGCAGGCCAAAGGTCCCCAGGGGGAGTGGGGACACCCAGAGCCTCAGCACCGTGCCCCAGCAAACACACAGCAAAACCACAGCAATGCTGGTGCTGCGCCGAGCTCCAGGGCGTGGGGCTGGGTACCCTGGTGTGCATCCTCACCCCAAGGCCACCACCCAGAAGGATTCCCCCTCATGAAGGCCCGAGGTAGGGACAGGCTGGAAGCCCTGAGGAGAACCCAGCTCTGGGACGCCAGCACTCCCTCACTAACCGAACGCGCCCCCGCGCTATAACCGGCGCCCGCCTTACAGCGGGGCGGTGGCGGCCCCGCCCTACCCCGCCGCAGCTGTGGGCCCCGCCCCCCTGGCATGCAAATCACCCCTCCCGCTCAGCCAATGGGGAGGCAGGGGGGCGTGACCGATGGCGGGACTTGCCCGGGCATGTGAGCGCGGCGGCTTCCGGGCGGGACACGTGGGAGCGGCGGCGGGTCCGGGCGGGCAGCGGTGGGCCCGGGGGGTCCGGGCGGGATTGGGGGTCGGGGGGTGGGCACTGGGGCGAGAAGGGGCTTGGGGTCGGGTAGTGGGGTAGGCAGGGGACTGCGGCCGGGAGTGAGGCGGGCAGGGACCGGTAATGGGCGGACAGGGCGCCAGGGGTATGCGGTGGGGCGGGCAGGGGGGTGGGCAGGGGGCTGCGGATCGGTAAGGGGGTGGGCAGGGGGCTGGGACCGGGAATGGGGCAGGCGGGGACCAGGCAATGAGGGGGTAAGGGCGTGGGGACAGGGACAATCTCCCTCCTTCCGCTGCTCCATAGCTCCTGCTTGTGCCTGCCCACACTGGTGGGGGGGCATTGGAGGAAGGGGGGGGTCGCCGTGGGGTGTGTGGGTCCCTTCTGACAGGGCCCACGAGGGCTGCGTGGCACTCACCCCCTGTGCCCACTCCCGCAGGGATGCCTCCTGGCAAAGGGCAGATGACCCCGCTGCTGCCCACCCCAAAAGACTTCGCGCCCACCCCGCAGGGCACCCATGGCCGCGCTGCGGGGGGCTCCGCTCGGCCCACGGAGGGGCCCGGCACGCCGCAGGGGAGAAGCAAGAAGAAGAGCCGCAAGCACCAGCGATTCATGGAGCGCCGGGCGCTGCTGGAGCAGAAGGGGCTGCTGGGCCCCCGCCGGCGCCTGGGCAGCCAGGCCCCCATGGATGGCACCACGGCACAGAGCTGCGAGAAGGTCCCCAAACCCAGACAGGTTGTTTCCCCATCCCTGTCCCCATCCGCCTCTCCAGACAGCATAGCCAGGCATCACTCCGTGCTGCTGTCCCAGGGGAATGGCAGCTCCAAGGGGGTGCGGACGTCCTCCCTGGTCCTGCGCCCGGGCAAGTACGTGGCCATTGACTGCGAGATGGTGGGCACCGGTCCTCAGGGCAGGCTGAGCGAACTGGCACGGTGCTCTGTGGTGAACTACGAGGGGGATGTCATCTACGACAAGTACGTCCAGCCCGAGCTCCCCATCATGGACTACCGGACACGCTGGAGTGGCATCACCAAGGCGCACATGAAGAATGCGATTCCCTTCAAGGCTGCCCAGGCAGAGGTGAGGAAAAAAAGAGAAATTAAGAAAAAAAAATTAAAAAGGCTCCGTGTTATCTGCCAGACACAAATTGGGATATTTGGTGGCCTGTGCTGAGCTGCTCTGAGGCAGAGACACAAGGATAGGACGAGGAGCCTCCAAAGCCATGCAGTGGTTTGGTTTGCTTGTTACTGCTCCTTTCTGGGAACCTAAAAAAATAGAACTGAAGGAACTGAATTTAACACAAAATGGTTTATTTTATGCTTAATTGGTGTTTCTTTTGCTGCTCTGCCTGTCTAACCCTTTCTGACGCTTCCAGATCCTGAAGATCTTGAAAGACAAGATTGTAGTAGGACACGCCATCCACAACGACTTCCAAGCCCTGAAGTACTTTCACCCGAAGGACAGGACCCGAGACACCAGCCGGATCCCCGTGCTGAACCAGAGGGCAGGGTTGCCTGGGAGGGCCAATGTCTCGCTCAAGAGCTTGGCCAGGCACCTGCTCCAGAAAAAGATCCAGGTAAGCACCAGGAACCTTGAGATGGGGAGCAGTTCCTGGATTTGCTACAAGCCTGTGTGGTCAGCCTGGTCCTCCCATGTCCATGGGTGCTCTCTGTGAGCCTGAGATGAACCTTGTTAGTCCTGTGCTCCTGGCTGTGATCAAGCTGGGGGATCCCAGGACCTCCCAAGCTGACCATTAAGCGTCTTAGTAAAGCAGGGACAGGACCTGTGCCCTCCAGAAAGTGCTCAAGAGATGCCTGCATCTCCTCAGCTGAATCGGACCTTTGTCATCTCCAAAACCCCCAGCACTTGTGTCCTTCTGAGCAAGCAGACAAAGTGACCTGTGGGATTTTTGCCACCCCCTTTATCTAACAAGACTTCTCCCCCTTTGCTCAGGTTGGCTGGAAAGGGCACTCGTCGGTGGAGGATGCTCAGACGGCCATGGAGCTGTACAGGCTCGTGGAGGTGCAGTGGGAGGCAGAGCTGGCCCGTAGCCTGCCCCCCCGGCCCCCCAGCCCCGTCACAGACCCCACCGCAGACAGCAACCAGTACATGGATGACCAGTACTGGCCCACAGACCTGATGGCAAGCAGCCTGTGATGGGGGACAGCGTCTTCTCCAGGTGTTTCGGGCCATCCTGGTGCCTTCAGCTATTAAAGGTGGAGGCAGCTGCTGACCTCCTTCCCTGGGGCTTGTGCCCCATGGGCTCTGCCCAGCACCCAGCCCCGCTGTGGGCAGCAGCGCAGGGGAGTCGGACAGCCCCAGCCCTGCTCGGGGATGAGAAATAGTGACACTTGGACACTGGCAATCTCCCAAAAACACTGTCTGCAGCTTCTCGCTGTCACACAGAAATGAGCGCTGTGCCTGCGCGTGTTCTTGTGTCACTTGGTGCTTGGGGATGAGCAGGGTCCTGGTGTCAGCCTGGAGGAGCCCCCGGGGACGTGCGATGGCTGCAGCGGTGGGCTGGGGCTGCCAGGGCACCCCCTGTGCCCTCTGGGAAGGGGATACCCCCATGGTGGGCAAGGGGCAAGTCTTCCTGGGGGAGGACCGAGGTCTTGCCGATGCCCAAAGGCTGCAAACCATCCGAGGCCAGTTAAACAACCAGTTTCCTCCTTTCTTTCTTTGCACAGTGAAGCCTGAAAAGAAAGTCTGGGTCTAATCAATGTCCAACCTGGACAAGAGCGTAGGATGCATTTAATTTTAAATAGGCTATTCACATAATTGTCCAATTCTGAAGTAAAAATTGTTCTTGCTAAACCCGTGTGTACGTGCTGCGTGATCTGAGCTGGCAGCTCTCCAGGAGAGAGAGGGCAGGAATGAGGTTGGCAGATGGCTACCTGTGTACCCTGCCATGCCCCAGGGCTTAAAACCCACCTGCAACCAGAAAAGGTGCTTTGAGTGGCCTGACGGTGGCTGGAGTAAAGCAGTTCCTTGGGGTCTGGGCTGGTCCCCCTGCTCTGGGGACATCCCTCTGAAGGCAGAAGGGACAGGATAGGCTCAGCCCTGTGGTCCAGCGCTGGCGGCTGCTTGGAGAAAGCCCAGTGCAAGAGAAAGCATCCTGCTGTGTCACCCTCAGCAGCTGGGCTGTCCCAGCTCCGGGAGCTCCCCGTGTTAGCACTGTTGGGATTTGCCCACCCCGCAAGTCACCGTCCCTGCGCCCAAGGCCTGGGAGCGAGAGCTGTGCCTGCTCTGTGGGGTGGGAAAGGTGCTGCGCGGCGGGGTGGGCTGCTGTGATGGTGTGGGGACAGGGTGATGCTCACCTGCAGCGGCTCTGCCTGCCATGGTGGCACCCACCTGCTTCCTGGGTGATGTACGTGGGTACCTGTGGCTGCACAGATGTACCCCAGCTGCGGTTGCGAGCACCAGAGTGGGGTCTGGGGCTGGGCACTGGGAATCACACACTTCCTGTGGAACTGAACAGCCACGGTATAGAAAAATCAGTATTTTTTTGCTGGGTGCTTCAAGGCAGAGGCCACCCCTTTAGCACAGGCGTCCCCCAGTCCTGCTGCACGGGCTGTGAGACGGGAGGGGGCTGGAGGGCCACAGCACAGTGCAGGTACAGCAGCCAGCACTGAAATGGAGGCCATGTCCCTCTGGCCAGGCTAGACGGGTCCCAGGCTTTTCCCGGCGGCCAGGGTGAGGGAAGGAGAGCTCAGCCCCAGCCCTGGGAAGCAGCCAGGGAGCCGGGTGACGCAGGCACACCTGACGCACGCACTGGTGCCATTACAAGACATGTCTTGCACTTCCCATCTTAACTCCTCCCTGCCTGGCAGAGGAAGCTGGGGACAGCTCAGAAACACTTCAAAACACATCAGACGTGTCCAAAAAGCTCTGCCTGACAGGTGGCCCAAGCACAACCATCCTTCAACAGAAATAATAATAACCTGGGCTATGCCGTGAGCTAGTGGTCTGGGCACTCTCCACGAGACCTGGTAGGAAACATGGCCCCACTGTAGGTCTTTAAATCCTGCTTGTGCCAGTTTGCCCCAGGTGTGTTTCTGACGCATCAAGCTGTAAACCACGGCCAGCACCGCCTGCTTCGGGGTGCAGCTCAGCCGAGCCCCATCGCGATGCCCTGCAACGTCAACAGGACCTGGCGGGGTATGGGAGGGGCCTGACCCCCATGGCGGGTGCAGGAGCAGCACAGCTGGCACAGGTTTTTCTCTGTTTCCTCCTCTCTGCCGTTTCCACCTCTCCTGAGGTGGCAGGAGGGAAGCAAAGCTGTAGGAAAGGTGACCCACTGTCAGAAGATGGTGGCATCCCAAAGCCAACGCAGCAGTGCTGTCTTCTGCTCCCGGGAAAGCAGACCTGGAGGAAGAACACAGCGGAGGGATGCTTTGCCCATGGCCATGTAGCCTGGCCCATATAACTGCATCCCCTCAGGGGGTATGTGGGTTTGTGGGGAGCTTGTATGGGGCACCCCACGGCTCCCGGCTTGTTTGTCCACCTGAGTCCCCCTCGTTGTCCCCCCAACCCACCCTGTCTCGCCACCCCATAGCACTGACTTGCCCTAAGCCACGTGATGGCTCAATGTGAGACGCAGGAGTGTTGGGGTGAGGCTGGAGAAAGCTGCAGAAAGCAGTGGAAGGCCACGAGGCTTTATCAGCCTGTGACTCAGCCTGCCTTGCCGTCAGCAAGGCGAGAGGAAGGCGTAATTCAGGAAAAAAAAACCATTTCTGAAGTCTTGTCCATCCAAATGCTTTAGTGAGACCCACTTCCAAAAATAACCCTGGTCTGGGCTCTGGGGAAGGGACAGATTTCTGTGAGCACTCATCCCCTGTGATCCAGGGCAGCTTCTTCCCTGCCTGCCCGCAGCGGAGCTCCCCAGCCTGCCCATGTGCCCCCCTGGCAGCTCAGCCCCGGGCTTGCACGGGGGCATGAGGTGCTGGGAAAGTCCCAGGATGCCTCTGAGAGCTTGTCCCCATCACCACTGCACTGATTTAACTCTCTTGCTGAAATACTCCCCCTGATTTGGGGCCAAATCTGAAGGCAGCAACACAGGCAAAGGCCAGCTGCCCTTTGGTGCTCACATGTCCTGTAAGCTTTGGTTCTGTGTGATCTCCGGCTCTTGGGGAAGATGAGAAACAAATTTGGGGGGTCAATCCCTGTTTACATCAGATTTGAAGGGCTGGAAAAACCCCAATGTTGTGCTCTGCAGCCCCCCAGCCCCCGAGGCAGGGTTGCTGAGGAGCAAACCCCACCATGGATGAGGGGTGGTGGCAACCGGCTCCCTGCTGAGGAAGCGATGTTTGCTCTGGATAATCTGAATGGCAGCTTTCGTCCCGTTTACACCCGATGAACCTTTCAAGAGCTAATCAGGATTTTCACAGGTGTTTGTGAATATTCACCTACGTGCCAGGGAGCTGCTATGGCTGAGAGCAGCCAACCTTCGCTCTGGTTCATCGCCCGAGCAGTGCGCTGGTGCTCGTGCTGGGCGGCTGAGCACCTTTAGGCAGGCTGAGCAGGAGAAGGTGGGAGAAGGAGAGCTGGGCTGGCTCACCATTTACGCTAAACTTCGTGATAATTGAAGGATCTGCAGAAAACTCAGCCGTTGTCTCAACGACCCTGAATAATGATTAACCCAAACCCACATATCCAGCAATGTTTTTTTTTTTTATCAGAGGGAAAAACATTGTCAAATGAGGTTTTTTTCCAGCCAGCTGCGAGAGCAGGTAACTGATAAGCCCGTCATTGGAGTGGGGCTGAGCCAATGGGAGCCGATGGCGACGGCTTTTACTTCTGTCTAGCAACAGCTTCTCCTTGAGCAGCAGACGGCAACTCAATGCTTTCCCTTGCTTTTATTGAGCTTCCCCCTCCCTGCCCTCCTGCTGCACACGAGGAACACTCAGAAACTGAGTTTTGCGTGGAATGACCGTGGTTTTCTGCACGTTTTCAGAGTCTGTTCCTATCCCGCACGGCAAGAGCTTTGCAGCTGTAAAAGGGGATGCGTGCCCCTCTCCTGCTCACATCCCCGGCTCTGCTTCTGCTGGGTGGGGGTCGGACACCCGTAGGGTGCTCGAAATAGGGCCGTGACAGAACAGCAGCTGTGAGCAGGAGACCTGGCACCAGGGATGTGTCTGACTCTCCTGCCCTGCATCGCCAGCACCTGGCCCTGGTCCAGCTCCTCTCCCGGCTGGCAGGGCTGTTTGCATGGGGACCACAGCTGAGAGCGGCATCCCCTGATCAAACACCTGGTTTGCTTTGGTGCTGGCCCTGGTTGTCACCACACGGGTGGTTGAAGTGCCACGTAAGCCCCAAATGTCTCAGGGTGGAGCAATGCCGGTACCTAATAACAGCCTGGAGAAAGCCGCTAACCTGGGGCTGTCCTTCCCCTCGCTGTGGGGACACAGAGGGACAATTCACCCCGTTTGCAGGCAGAGAGTGGAGGCTTCACTCAGGCGACTCACCAGAGACCAAACCGGTCACAGCAGAGGGTGGATCCAGCCTCCCTGTGCCCCCTGCCCCATCATTCCCCCCACCCACCATCACCCCTCTCTTCTCCACCCCGAGCGTGAACTAGAAGGCAGAAAATTCACAGCCGGCTATAAATTAGAATCTCAGGAGCCTTAATAACCCGCTCGGCCAGAAGAAGTGAATAGGTGTGATGTGGAAATGAACAGGCACATCTGGCAGCCGCTCAGCACTTCGGCTGCAGGAGGGGCGGGTGCGTGTGCCCGTGTGCTCGTGCTCTCATGTGCGTGTGCGAACCACCGGCACAGCCTCCCAGATTGGCTGCAAAACCCCTTCCCGACCGACGCTGGGGACCAGGGTGGCCTAGCAACAACCTTTCCCTAATGAAAAACAAGCCACTTAAGCATCATGACTGTCTGCGGATGAGAGGAAAAGGCACAATTCCCGGCACACTCCATCCTCCCCGGGGATCCGGCCCCAAAGGGGGCTGCGCTGGACGGGCTGGAGTGGCCCAACCCGTGTACCCCTCGCTCCCTTGGGTGCCTTGGGTGCATGGGAAGGGTTTGCTGCAGGCACAGCACAAAGAAGCCCCCAGGGGAGAAACCCTCAGCTGTGGCTCCATCCCTGTGTGCGGGCAGCCTGGGTGCCGGGCTCACCCCCAGCATGGCAAAGGACCCCCCGCCGCAGGCACCCACAGCCCTGCACCCATGGGGCGAGCTGGGGGCTGGATGCCAAGTGGCCACAGGGGCCATGAGCTGCTGAAGATGCCATCTTTAGGGTAGGCGGGGTTTGTGGGGTGCAGTGCCGGGGGCATGTGGGGTGGTCCCCAGCACTGCCAGGTACAGGAGGGGCCAAGGCGCTGGTCACCGCTGTGGTCTTGCTCAGAGATGTCACCTTCCCATGTCCCTGCCCCAGACTCTCCCCCCCCTGCCTGGGGAAAGGGCTCTGAGGACAGCAGGGTGCGACGCGTGAGCATAAGACCGTGCCTTAGTGGTAGCCTCTCTGCAAGCCAGCTCACAGAATAACTGCTGAGCTTACGGCCGGGGCGACCAGGGGCTGTCCGTGGGGTCAGTGGGCACTGGGACACCTTGCAGGAGGCAGGCTGGGAGCTGAGGACGATGGCAGAGGGTGTCGAGGCTCAGCATTGCTTTTGGGCTGCAGAAACCTCTTCCTCAGGGAATGGCGAGATGCAGGTCAGTGCTCTCCCAGCAGTGTGTGCAATTCCCAGTAAGGCAACAGGGGGAGAGGACCGAGCTCAGCCCACCCGGCACTGGGAGCAGCCCCTTCATGACATGGCGTTTCCTCCATCCCCAATCGCTGCATCATCCCAGGGCGCTTTAAGCTTTGCACCAAACTCGTGGTCTTTCAGCCTGCTTTTCCCCTCCCAGCTCACCTTGGGGGTGATGGGGAATTTAGAGCACCTATGGCGGTTTGTAATTTTTCTAATTCAAAAGGGAGGTTTTGGCTCAGCTGAAAGCACAGCCCCTGCCTCAGCTCAGCCCTGCCCCACGACAGAGCTGCCTGCGCTGCTCTGCTCCTGCACGTCCAGCACCCCTTGCAAAGCATTAGAAAAAAAAACTTTATTATTTTTACTTTTTTTTCCCAGAGAAGAAAACAAAATATCGTCATCTTTCCAATGCCACCTGACCGGGGCAGAGCAGCAAGTATGCCCTGGGCCAACATCTCTGCTGCGATGGATGCAGCTTGGGAAAGGCTCTTCTCTGGGGGATCCTGATGGAGAAAATTAAAAAATAACTGGAATTTGGGGGGAAGCACAAAATGTGACCCCTGGGGGTCCTCCCCCCGCAAGTTTTCACTCCGTTTCTGCCCATCCCAGGGTCGTGGAGCCCCGGCCGTTCACTAGATGGTGCCCGCGGGCTGCTACGGTCTGAGTTATCCCCTCGCAGGCTGGGGATGGGACGGGGCCCGGCTCGGCCCCGGCTTCCCAGGGTGTATTTTAGGCAGGTTATAAGCACAAGAGGAGAGTGAAAGCCACTTACATCGCGCAATTAAATCCCTGTGCATTTTGGGGGCTTCGGGGTCTGGGTTCGGTACCGCACCGCAAGCACTGGCCTCTCTCCCGTATCCTGGGTCTATCCAAATCCCTGAGTATTTTATATTTCTGCCACTGTGAAGGTGGTTTATATCTCCAGAACAGGGAGGGAAGATGGGATGGTGAATGCATTTGAGCAAAACGGCAACTAACAATCCGCAGCCATCACCAAAAAACCACGTACAGCCGCAGTTCTGCGGCACCGGTGCAGGGGGAAAAGAGGAGGAAAACAAGCTAAGACACATCAGTGTGACTAGGAGGATGTTAATTCATTTAAAAATATAAATCAATGGGCACAAAGCAGCATTAGCTGTCTCTGTTAGCAGGGAGCCCTGCCGCGGAGCACAAGGATGCGATGGGACGGGGATGAAGGACATCCACAGGGCCACCTGGGGACATAGGGCAGGAAGAGCTGGGGCTGCTGCAGGTCAGTGCCAGGGTCTGTTTGCCATCCCGGGAGGTCTCTGTTTGCATTTGGCCTTCACCTGGCCAGGATGGAGACTCTTTCCCTTTTATTAGAAACCACTCCTGCCTTTGTAAGATTGGGATCCCAGCCGTGAGTGGCAACTTCCAGGGGCCAAGTCACCCAAGGCCACTCTGTGGTGGCACGGTAGGACATGCTGGCATCCCCCTCAGTCTTCTGGTCTCTTGAAATAGCAGAATGATGGAAAAGATCAAAGCCAGAGCAACACAGAGCACCATTTGTTGTCATTTTAAGATGGCATTATATGCAGGTTCTGGGTGAAAAAGTTGCTCCAAAAACGGTTTCTTGTTGCTGCTCATCTTTGCCCTGCCCCAGGCAAACTCTGAGTCCTGCTCGTGTGCAGGACTCACACTGCTCCAGATCCTGCAGAGCCATCCAGACGTCAGGGTCTGAGTCACAAAGGGCAGGGACAGCTCCTAATTGTCATTATTATGTTTATATTTTCTTTTTTTTTTAATTTTTATTTTTATTTTTTTGTTTGCTGGGCAGATCGAGCTGGAAATAATGTGGGAGAAATTATGTTTGCCTTCAGCAGCAGCAGCCCAGATGTCCTGGAGGGACACACCTTGCCGATGAGCCTCGAGGAGCTAACGTCAGCAGGAGGCCCGAATGGTCCTCTTGGCCTCTGGCACCACTAAAAAGATGTAAAAGAGGGCAAAACAGCACCCAGAGGCCTCCCCGGTGTCTCTCATTTTGGGGATGAGTGTGAAGAATGAGCACGTGAACACAACAGCCTATGGAGCCTGTATTTTTGTGTTTAATTTTTACCTTTGTGTAAAATGTATCCCCTTACGAGTGAGTCAGTTTTGTAGCACATGCTACGTGGCACATGAATGTGTTTTCCATGTTTACTTGTAGCTCAGGAGAGAAAACTTGCAGCAGGGAACCAAGCCTCTACCTGCCTGCTCAAACAAGTGATTTTTTTCATTAAGAGATCACAAAAATTTTTAAGTGTGTCTGGTTTTGACCCATTTCAGCAGGTTTCCCAAGTGCACAAAGGATTTAACAGAGCATAAATCTATGGAGTCATACTCTGATGAAGGAATATGGGCACAAAGATAAGAGGGGAGCATCCAGAAAGCTGTCCTCTCCTCAGTCCCTGAGCTTTCTCCCCCGGCTTCGGGCTGTCCTGCACGGATGCTAGCCAGGGTGAAGCGGGCTAAACCTGAGCCCCAGTTTGCATCCCTGGGGCATGGTCCCTCCTGCAGCTCTCCCAGCTGTGCCACAGCACCGATGCCCTCACCAAGAGGCTGATTCAGGAGGGGACGGGGGCACTAGGTGTGGGGACAGAGAAAAATGAAGAAGCTGATGGGGAACAGGCTTAAGGGGAGGGAGTTTTCCCTTGGATTTGCCTCTAAACGTGTCCCACATCTCAGGCCACTGCTACCTCCTCCAAGGGACCCATTTCACCTCCCAGTGCTTCCACCCATGGGAATTGCTGCAGCAGGAACCTGCGGGGCTTTACCGGGATCCACTGAGGGGTTTTGGGCACACACTCACCCCCTCACCAGGAGTGGGCACCTCATATGAAGGCAGGGGGACAGACAGCCATCCCCCAGCCCCCCAACATCCTTCACAGGCAGGATCAGGATCAATCCTGGCTGCCTGCATCCGCTGAGGCTGGAAAACACCCATGCCAGGACCAAGACACTACGCGTGTGTGCACCTATTTGGCTTCTCTCTCCGTCCCCAGGAGCGGGGCTGACCCGCTCGGCCGATCCCGATAACGGGCCGTTTTCAGCAAGAGCCTTATGAAACCGCCTTTCACAGGCAGCACAGAGGACGGTTGTTCCCGGGGCCAAACCTCCCTCTCCCCGGCTCCTGCCGCGGGATGCTTGGCTGCTCAAAACCCACGGAGCCCGTGGCGAAGGAGGAGACGTGGGAAGGGGGATTTACGGCTTGCTGCGAGGCCAGCGGGGCGGGAGGAGCAGTGCCGAGGCAGGGGTTTTTGGGGAGAGGGCTGTAGCCGGCTGACGCCAGCCCTGCTCTGCGGCCTGAGACCCTTCCAAGGCGCCGGCCGAGGTACAGATGTTCCCATTGTGCATCTTGGGAGCCTTCTCGGAAAACTCCAGCAGCTTCGTTCCTCAAGCTGCCTTTTTAGCTCCAGCTTTTGGGTTTGTTTTTTTTTTTTTCCCCTAAATCATATATATAAGCTTGGAAGAAAGCCTTCTCACTGCTGCATTTCTTCTCCTCGTGCCAGCCCCCCAGAGTCTTCAGAGCTCCCTCCCTTCGTGTCCCCCTGCAAGCCTGAACGATCGTCACCATCCCAGGGGCTGGCACTATTAGGCTCCAGTGCAAAGCAGCCGCTGCCAACCACAGCCTGTTTTGTACTGCAGGGACTGGTTAGAAGGGTAAAGCAGATGGGTGGAAAGGCGGGCTGTGCACTGGGGATCCTGCAAACCGGTTCTGCTCCGGCACTGCCAAGCATTTGATGCTGGAAGTGCACATGACCCTGTTACCACTCCCTGACTCAATTTTCCCACCACCAAGAACAAGCGGCATCACAGTAGGGAGAAGAGAGGTTTGCAAACCACTTTGAGATCCTCAGTTACAGAGTTTTTATTCCCCTCCCTGCTGCCTATGGGCAGAAGAAGTGAGACGTGTGAGAGGGATGTTAGATCAGCCCTCAGATGCAGCAGGAGAGGCAGCTTTGAAAAACTGAGCTGAGAACGGAGCTAAAAATGATTGAAGGATTTTGGGAAGAATCAGCCTCTCAGAGCAGGATCAGGGCCAGGAACCAGAACTGCAAGGTGTCTGTCCCTGCCTCTAGCTCCATCATTGGCCAACTTTATGGCATGCTTGGTCCCTGCAGGGAGAGGGACTGACCAAAGCCTTGGGTTGAACCTAGGTGTGAGCAGAGAGGATGATAAAACCCTGGTTTGGGACCTGCTCTGCTCCTGCATCTCACCCTGCCCTTGCTTCGAAATCATTTTGGCTGAGCCACACAGCACTGCTGTTCCCCATGGCTGAGGTTCCCAATTAGCCTCCAGGTCCAAACACAACGTGAGGGCAAGGAGAAAGCCCTGAAGTGCTCTCAAACCCTCATCCTGGCCTGAATCCTCTCTCAAGTACAGTATCTTTAAGGTTAGTGGTGGATCCAGGTGTCATTTAGTTAGGAAGTACAGCTTAGGAGAGGGGAAATTACCTTATCCCTCCCGGCCAGCACCAGCAGCTTATGGAGAAGAGGGCAATAAATGAGAATCAGCTTCCAAAGCGAAACAAAAAAGCGACACCACTTAGAGCCAGAAAGCAACTGAAAGGGCACATTTGTAACAGGAAAGTGTTCACAGCCCACTAGCAGCAAGAAAAGCCGTGGCTTTTAAAGGGAGCGGGGCAGAGGGCATCTGTCTTTCAAAACAATCAGGAAAGGGACTCTAAAAAGCAAACACAGCTCTCTGAGACATTAAAGAAAAGGCAGCAGCGGGTGGAAGTCACCCTCGGATCACGAGGCCATCCAGAGCAGGGATCACATCAGGAGGCACGACAGCAGCGGGGTGACAGGCAGGGCTGGCAGCCAGGGCTCTCGTGAACCCTTTGCTGGCAACAAACTGCCGGAGACTCCAGACAGGAGCTTTTAATCTGCTCCTGCAGATAGGCTCTTCCTTATCGGCTTCCTCCTCCAGGCACATGGCCCTCAGGTCTGGCAAGCCAGCACGTCCCACAGCCCCACTGCCTCTGCTCTGGTGGTGGCCGGAGGAAGAAGGTGGCTTGGGGCTCACCAGGAAGGCACGCCTTGCTTTTTGCATCTTCCCAGCCCTGATTTCTCACTGCTTTGCTACTTGTGTTCCCTGAAAAACATGGAGCAAAAGTGTGGGTAGCTCCCAGCCAGCCCTCTGCAGCCAAACGCCCCATCCCCAAGCCCACTGGGGCACCAAGCCACAAGCACAACCCAGACCAGTGTCCCCTGCTCTCCAACGTAGGAGCTTGTGTCTTACAGAAGCTCTTTCATAGCCTGCAGGTTGCATTTAAATTACCCAAAGCGTAACCTCCACCCCACCATGTCCATCTTCAAGGTCTCCGTGCCCACCAGGAGCTGTGACCCATCCACCTTCCCCTTCTGATGTGCACCCCAGACACAGAGCGTGGGCACGGCAAGGTGCCAAGGAAAGCGGTTTCAAAGGCTGCCTCGCTAAACAGGGAGTCACTTTAGCAAGATGGGAAGGCAGGGAGAGCCCCATGCAACAGCTTTGAGATGTCAGATCTGAGAAAGTGAGAAGCACCTGTAGGATTAAGGAGCCAAGCAGCAGCTTTGAGAGTACCCTCAGTCCCTAAATGATGAATAGGAGCCATCTCCCTTCCTCTGACACCTACATCCCTTTTGAAGTCCTGGCTTATATCCTAAAAAGCTGACAGTTTTAAAGAGAAACAGAGAGAGAAGGAAACATCTTCCAGCAAAGAGAAGGTGAGCTTGCACATCCTACTGCTGTTCATTAAAAGCAGCTAATAATCTCATTTTTTTTTTCCAGCTCAGAGAAAGCGCTGTGTATAAGTAGATAAGAAGCTTACGTACCCAGGAGGCTCAATTAATGTTCTTAGTTCACACCGCCTCAGGTAGAAGGCATTGCTGACCCTAGGCTGCAGCTACCAACTGTTTAAGGAATAGCTTTCTTTTAAGCCCTTATAATGCAAAGGCTTTTATTTTTAGGTATTCCTGGTACTCCTCGTCTCCGTAGCACTTCAGCACGATTTGCCCTGACTCTACAGGTACTGCTAAGCTGTACACCAGCAGCCTAACAAACATTTCTCTCTCCTCCCCCATCACCTAAATCCTTGAACAAAAAGAAGAGGCTCTTAATGAACCAGGGCTTATATAGCCCTGCTGGCCCACCTGCAACCTCCATCCTATATAAAGCAGGAGCTGCTACTGGTCCTGTTTTAAGTGAGCATGTGGGAGCTCAAGAGTGCCTGGAGGAGGCACGGGTTGTTTTCCTCATCTGAGCTTGCTGGTCTGGCTTGTTCACTCTGAATTAGCTTTAGCTGTTTTCTGTTCAGTAGTCTTACCAGAGAATAGAGCACTTGAGGTTCCATTTTTCTTCCAGAAAAGTGGTGAGTATTGAACCGGGAACGTGTTTTCTAAGGGATGTGCTGGGGTGTAACTCCCAAGGAGTTCCTCTGTGTTTCAGATGTGGCTCTGTGCAAACACCCTGTGCTGGGGTGTCAGCAGGTCCTGCAGCTACTTAGTGCTTTTTCTTCATCACTTGCTACTGCAGCAGCAGGGTTGGGTCTGTCTCTTTTCTAGGGCTGATCAAAGGAGCAAGGTGTCCTTTGCTGCTGAAGCCAGAAGGAGAGTTGTGGCAAAAAAAAAAAAAAGAGAAATTGCTCTTGAGCTGCTAGGGTACGGTCATGGGAGAGAGCTGTGCTATAGAAGCACCAGTGATGACAAGGGTACAACACTAGTACTGAGAGCTATAGATGCTCAGAGGCACATCTGGGGCACAGCTGCTATGAGCAGGATAGCCATGAATCAAGGGAATAGCAAGGATCAGCAGGGCTGTGGTCATGGCTGAGGTTTGCAGTGTGCCTGCCTGTGCCCCTGGGGCTTCCTCCTGCTCTTATGCCTCTGCATCGAGGGGTGCCAGAGCATCCTAAATATTTACAGGGTGAGGCAAGTGGAGGATGCTGTGCAGATGTGGTCAGGAAGCACAGCAGCGGTGAGCAGGGGATTCTGCTGCCTCTGTGGGATAGGGGCACAGCTGAAGACCTGCCAGCGGCTGTAGCCCACCCCTCATCCCTACTGGCATTGCCCAGAGCACTGCCTGTGCCCTGGCCATGTAACATCAGTGTCTGTGTGTTTCTTCTCTCTGCTTGGTTTGGGGCTGTACCCTGACCCAGCCTTCCAGGTTTTGGTCCCTTCTGGCATCATTGGTGACCATATATGAAGGTGGCACTCAGATACAAATGCTTTCAATTCCCAGCCTTATGCTCCCCCACCAACCCACTTCACCTTGTAGCTGATCTTACTCATAGGTGGGTGAAGCTGGCATAGAAGTAAGCGAGTGCTGAGATCAACACCATGTTTCATCCCAAGGTGAGGTGCACGCTATCCCTATGCTCCTGGACACACCGTGCTCCCAGATCCATCCTGTGTGTCTAAGCTGATGGCTGTTTCTCAAGCCAGTATGCACCCTTTCCCTCCTGCCCACTCCCCTCTGCCAGCTCAGCCCTCCTCTGCGACTGCATGGTGTCCGCAAAGGACAACGCGGGCCGAGCTCTGCTGGCTATCATGGCAGGGAGGCTTCAACAGCATCTGCACTAAATGGGCTAGAGAAGATTAAGTGCTCTCTCTGCTCCTGAAAGGCCCATTTAATTCACTTTCACCCTCTCTTCCTCCTCCCCCAGACCTCCCTGGCATCCAGGACACTGGGACTTTTATTACACCACTGAAAACCTTGAAGGGGACTGATCTTGGGTTGGTTTTTTTTTTTGCCTGTTCCACCCCTTAGAGAAACGTCTCCTCTGACAGGCCACCAAGCTTACGTGCCTGCTGTCACGCACAGGCGGCTCCGGCCCCAGGACAGCCCTGCCAGTGGGTTTGCTCTGCCAGCATCTGCTTTGGGCTCAGGTGGCCCCAAGAGCAAGATTTAAAGCTTGGCAGCGGGGAGGGCTCTGAGGAAGGATGTGTTATCAGCCAGGGACAAGGATTGTCTCTTGCTGCTTGGTCCCCTTCGGTGTGTTGGAGGGACCTGGCAGAAGCCCTGAAGGGCCTGCAAGGTGGCAATAAGACGGGCAGGAGGCTGCAGCTGGTGCGGGATGGGGACAGCCTGGCTTTGGCCTTTCCTCCCCTGCTTCTCTCTGTGCTGGGCTACCAGCTCTCTTCTCGCCAGCCCTTGGCACTGCGTGTCTGTGGCAGGGCACAGCTGCTTGATGAAATAGCTGGAATTCCAGAAATGTCTGAAATTAATTCAGCTTCCTCGGTTTGTGCTGTGGATGATGAAACCCACTTCACTCTGCGTTTGTCCTACTGGAAATGAATTTTCCCACACAGGGGCCAGCCATGCAGCTGGGGTGTTTTTTTTCTGGGGAGGGGGGGAAAACAGGCTGTGGGGGATGCGAGGTGTGGGCTTTGCAGCCATGTGCCTTCCTCCGGCTCAGCTCGGGAGCGAGTTTGCTATCTATATGGGGCCAAGCTCTCCCTGGTGTAACAGCCCTGGGGGCAGCAGGAACACTGGTGGGACTCCTTTGGCCAGCAAAGCATCAGCCACAGCTCAGCACCAAGTGACTTGCCAGCTGCAGGTGTCTGAGTTTTAACTGGGAAGGGGTTAGATTCCCCACTGGAACAGACAGCTGCAAAATGTACTGGCTGTTAGATACTTAATTGAAACCTCTCTGGACCTGCCTCATTAAAACAAACTGGGAATCAAAAGCTTTCTCTTGAGAGGCACAAGCAGGGAAAGGTGTATCTGACTGGTGAGTTCCCATCCCAGAGAGGCTTCCCTCTATTTGCTGCCCTTTACCAGGAGGGTTTTGGATTAATCTTGCGCCCTGACTTTAAGATCTTGCTTTGTGTCCAGTGCCCCTCTAGCCCTCATGTGAGAGATACAAATGCGCTGATATAGCTGTGACAGCAACTCTGCACTGGTGGAACTGCAGCTTCTGCAGCGTAGGAGGGCATCAGTAGATACATGCTGCTGCCACTGCCTTCCAGCCCTATTTTCAGCCCTTTGCACTGAGCCAAGATTGTGTCCTTGCAGAAGTGCATGGCAAAACTCCAGCTGAGCTAAAAGGTCTCAAGTTTCTTATTAGAAAATTTTGCTGAAAGTACAGTAATAAAAAACAGTATTTCTGAAAGAAAATCAAATGCCAAGCAAGAATAGTGTTTTCTCCTAAAGATGCACCAATGAGAAAATCCTCAGTCAATAAACAGCAAGAGAAATGCTAAGCTGCTAGAAACCAGGTGGGGCTGTCTCCAGTTAGCCTGTTACCATGTGAATGCAGCACATCTGGATTTTCTTTTGTTGCTCTGACACTTCTTTTCCAACAGACATAAATGTCCAAAATGTTTTTTTTTTCCTCCGAGACAGTCCCGCCTTTCCCAGCACTCCGTCCTCTGGCAGTTGTGCTTCCCTACTGTAAGCGGGTGAGGTGCCAGCCTGCGCCACCAAGCTCTGGAGAGGCAGTTGTTTACCCCATGGAATGTCTGGCAGGTGAATTTGAGCTGCATAAGAGCAATAGGCTTAGAAAATCTGAACCTGAAAGGGATGTATGCACATGCTGCTGCAAACCGCCACCTTGCCAAAATATAGCCACCCCTTCTCTTGCCAGCTAGAGTGTGCTGTGTTGGGTCGAGAGCAACCCAGACATGCTAGTGCTGTGGCACAGCAGTGCCAATGCATGACCCTAAAGCAAGTCTTGCAGCTCTCTGGAGGTATATGCACATGTTCTGATCTACATTGTGTGGGAAAAGCAAAGATGTGAGTCAGGCAGAGTGAAACGAGGCTTTCTGTTTCAAGACAACTGCAGGCTTTGAAGATCAAGAACTCTTCTGTAAGGTCCATGCCATGGGCTTACCCAAAGGCTCCTGTAGACCCCTGCCTCTGCTATGGAGGTTGCAAAGGGGTCACTTTCCATCCACCACTAAACAATCTCTTGAGGGGGAAGATTCAGGCTATGAATAAGGGCAGAACTTCAGAACAGCCTGGCACACCCACTGTTTGGATAAGGTGTCTTGGCAAATATCTTCCCTTCACTCAGCAGAAATGGGGAGAAACCTGTCAGCCAGTGGGTTGCTAAAGACTTTGCTTTTTTCCCTTGTCCACTGCTTGAAAAGAAAACACACCTTTCTGCAAAGTGTGTGTTTATTTGAAACGAGTTTTTGAACTCCTTCCCTCCCTAGGTGTTGGACTGTGAGATGTCTGTGGTGTCAAAGCTGCATTGCTTGCTCTGATGGGACACAGCTCAAATTGCTTTCTCAATCTCTCACTCCAAACACCCTTTCCAATATTTGCTTAAAAAGAAAATCACTCTTTCCATGTCCATTCTGCCAGTAATTTCTCTTACTGGAATCCCTTGTAGTTCAAGTGCTGTCAGAAGAAGAAAAATTGCCCAAATAATCTTATTCCCTAGTGTTATCACACACTGGCTGCTCCATCCAGGATGTGCCCACAGTAAGGCAGAGCTAGAGTCGCCAGTAATAATTACTATTATGGCGCTGCTAAAAGCCTTAAAAGGCATTGGTGGTTATGGGCAGGAAAACCTGCAGCTAGCAACCAGGTCCAGTTTATGCAAACACAACCTGACTCACAAAAGCTGTAGTCAGACGAAGAGTTGAGAGCTCCTTCTGTCATCCCAGGGCTCTTTCCAGCTTTCACTGGGCTGGCTGAGCTCTGGGATGAGCCGTAGCCCAGGCTGTACGCTGTACCAAAGCACGCTGTGTGCGTCCCAGCAATGCAAGACCCTTTGTTTCCCTCCCTGAGGCTCACGCCAAAGACTCCTTACCACTTAACCAGCGACAGGACAACAAGCGGGGCTGAAAACCAAGCAGTGTTGACCACCATTAGGAGAGCAGCCATGAAGGATTGCTCTTCAAGTAGTGTGCTTGTTTTCCAAGCCTCAGTACACACGGAGAGGATGCTTCTGTTTCCAGATCTGTCCCATCGTGTCAGGGCTGGGGGAAGCAGGGGCATCTACGACTTTCCCTGCGCACAGTCCCTCAAGCCCACACCTCACCCATTCACACTGTCTGTAGCAACAACAAGCCGCTCAGAAACAAGATGTGTCTGACTGTGCTTTATAAAGAGACAAGAGCCAGAGATCGCTGGAGAAGAGGAATCTGAGCTTCCTTTAACAGCGTAGTACATGCTGATGTTCTCCTGAGCAACACCCCTGCCTAGAGACACTGCACAACGTACCCAGCAGTCATTACGTGGTGGAGAGTGAACGCAGGCTATGTGCTTGTGTCCTGGCCAGGCTTTTCTTCCTGCCCAAGATGAAGTACAATCTCCTTCTGGCCCTGTCTTTTGGGGGAAGCAGAGGGAAAGCAGATCTCCAAGACCAAGACTTCGGAAGAGCGTGTTCAGCTCACACAGCACGGATCTGCCTGCAGCCTGTGTCTGCAGAAGGGACGATCCTGCTGGACTCCCTTCCTCCAGAGATCCCTGGTGCCTTGCATATTATCCTTGTAGCAAGGAACATAATCCTGACAGTACCTTGTTGCTACTTCTTTTGCACATCTCTTTATCTTCCCCTTGTCCAGGAGCAAAGCTCTTGGCTGGGAGATCAGGGAAGGCAGCTGCCAGCAGTGGCAGCAAGACTTTGCACCACCATGTGCAGAAAGATGGAGGTCTGAGGGTGGGATATGTAGGCAAGTGTCACGGTTTAAAGCTGGGCCGGCTATTAAACCTGTGGCAGACACTCTCTGTTAACCCTTCCCCTGCCCCCGAAGGAAAATGGAAAGGGAAAAGGGAGAGAGACTTACGGGTTGGAAAGTTAAAACAGTTTTAATAAAATATAATAATGAAAAAAAGTATAATAATGATAATAGAAGTAAACAAATATATACAAATACATACAAAACCAAGATCGAGCTGCCCCGATGTCAGCCACGTCACCACCGGCACTGCAGGGCAGGCTCCGGGCAGGCCCAGGCTGGGCCCAGCGACGGTCAAGAGCTGGATTCAGGGATGCACGGATCGGTATCGGGGCAGCAGGAAAAGAGACAGAGTCCTCCTTGGGCACTGGCCATACCAGAAGGGCGAGAAGGCCCGAAGGCTCAAGCAGGCCCGAAGGCTCAAGCAGGCCCAAAGGCTCAGGCAGGCCCGAAGGCTCAAGCAGCAGAAGCCCGAGACCCTCGCGATCCCCCCGCTTTATACTGAGAATGACGTGTATGGGATGGAATACCTTCGTTGGTCAGTTTTGGGTCACCTGCCCTGTCCGCTCCTCCCTGCAGGTGTGACCGCTGTGCAGCTCTTCACTCATAAGCAGTGAGGAATTTAGCAGTGACCTTGGTTTCTCTAAGAATAAATACAGCAAGAGCCTTTCTGCATAATATCCCTACCGGTGCCTCAGTGATAACTATAAACTTCAAGTGTTATCAGTCCCAGAAGCAGACACTGTCTGCAAAACATGCAGTTAGTTTCAGAAAGTGCAGTTGCTTAGTAGAGACTTAGCTGAAAGTAAAAATCACTGAAAGGAAAATTGGCCTGGTTTAGGCCAAACCAGGACAGCAAGTATTTGGTGGATAAATGTTTCAGAGCCGTTAACTGAGCAGGAGAGGAGCTGAGTTTTGATATCCTAAAGCACATCACTGCTTTTTGTCCTGCTGCTTTGCCTCCCATCTGTCCTACCCCAAGCAGCCAGGAGAAGCAGCAAAGTGCCAACCTTCGTGTGTGCAGGCAGCAGTCAGAAGCTGTTGGCTGGTCACAGAGGTGTGTGTTTTTGCTGGTGAACTCTGTGAGCAGGGGTAAAAGGTGATGCTGAAGGCAGCGCAGCACCCAGGGCAGAGCCTTGCATGTACCGGCCTCCCGTGCCCCAGGGGCAGGTGATGTTGGCAGCGTCTGTGGTGTCTCCCTGTGTGCTGCGTCATGCCGGAGACTTCCAGTTCACCTACGCGAGGGGACAGCTACTGGAACTCTAAAACATGCCGCTGCCATCTTTCTCCCCAGACATCCTGGCTCCGTCCTCCGCAGGTTACCATGGCAGCCACGAAGCTCTGCCAAAATTCGCACCTTATAAGAACTTCTGAGTGGAAACTCCAAATCTGTGCAATTTCCACACTTTCAGCAGCAACCTCTCCATCCTTCCCCCCTTTTCCCAGTATTTTGTTATCCTGCAGATCCACCGATTGGACTGGCCCCCCCATTTCAATGTCTGTGCCGTGCAGCTCTGCGCTGTGCCTGCCCCGGCACTCAATGGAGCCATTGATAGCAGTACCTGGTTTGCTTTGGCGTCCAGTTCAGCTCCTCAGAAACCCTGAAAAAGGGACACTGTCATTTCCCCAATATATGTCTAGGAATAAAGCATTTCAGGAAGGCTACACAGCCCTGGCCCTGCCTGAGAGGTGCAGAGGGACCTACATGAGGATTTGACTCAGTCTGCTCCCTGGTCCTCCTTAGCTCTTCCCAGAGATGTAGAGCAAGGACCTTCCTGGAGCAGACATCTCTTTCTCCATGCTGTGGGTACAGAGACTTGATCTAGTTGAAGATGTCCCTGCTCACTGCAGGGACTAGATGACCTTTAAAGATTCCTTCCAACCCAGACTATTCTATGGTTCTATGACTTCACAGCTCCTTATCTCCAGCCCAGGCCCTCCACCACTCGTTGGCCAGCTCAGGGGCTGGTCTAATATAGGGACTTTCTGCATGTGTTGTGAGACACCCTCATGTCCCCTCCTTCTTGCCCCTGGCATGCCCTGGAGTAAAGGCATGTCCAGCTTGTTCACAGGCTGATGCTTTTGGCTTTATGCTAATGGAAAGTTTTCCTCCACAAGGCAATTTTTTTTCCTCCAGCCAGTCACAACTAAAATCCAGTCCTCAACTTAGCAAGGACAGAGCAAAATTCTCTGTATATGACTTGCGGGTTCTGGCTGGCAAATCTTAACATCATATACAGTTGTTGACTTTTCAGGTTTACAAATGTACAAGTCACACATTTTGCAGACCAGCTGGTGGGAGGTGTTTTCTTTAAGCTCTTTGAAAGCCCCAGTGAAGAACAGTGAACATTTCTTATCCCCAGGCTACATACTTATTTTATCCTTAAATGTTCTTAGTAACTATTCACAGATTAAGTCTCTCATTTTCTTTAGGAGTAAAGGCCAAGGTAGATTACAGATAGCAAGGGCTATCAGCAGAGACAGGAGAGCACAGCTGAGATCCTTTTTTGATCACTACAGGGTGATGCAGAGGATTTAACAAGCCACGCGTTGCAAGGTGAAAATTGACTAACATTTTGATGAATTATGTAAAGATTTATATATACATATTATACACGTATAAAAATGCATATACAAACACAGGTAATGGAGAAAATGAGCTTAGCTCATGGTTGTGCCTGGCACTTACATTGCCTTCATCATATAAGGAGCTCGGCATGGTTTGTCAAGCTATATGAGAGCACTTTTCCCTCGCTATTGAAAAATGGGGGTAGTTGTTTTAATGTTTCATAGCAACAACTTGAAAGAGAAAGCATAGTGTTCAAGTCAAGCTGCTGGCTAACGTGGGGAGGCAGGTTTATTGGAGGCTGGCTAGCACAGTGGAGTTAATGCACTTCTTCCATCAAGTGCCAGGGAGACTCTTTGGTGACCACAGGCTGTCAGAGACCCCATCTTCCCTGTCAGCCCAAAGGCAGCCTTCTGTGGTGTGGCTGGTCTTTCCATAAGAGCCGGCTTCTGCTGACAGCTTCTTACTGAACTTGCAAGAGAGATTGACAGCATCTGTCCATCTGGAGGATGCTCCTTTGACCAGCCTGCCTGCTGGCATGGTGGGCAGCCCAGTGCTTGGACAGGCAGGAAGTAGTCTGGCTTCCAGTGTGACCAGCAGGTAAAGGTGACCTCCACACTCTCTAGGAGACCGAGAAAGTTCTTGCCTTGTGGACAAACATCCCACAAATCAGTTTCAACCAGGTCATGCTTGGGTTCTCTGGAAATGCCTTATGGATCCATCTGTGAGATTGAAATGTATTCATCCCCTGTATTTACAGTGTGGTGGGGTCCAGTCATCTCAGACCTGTCCAGTGCACCATTGTGCTTGGTTCTTAAAGAATCAGCAAAAACCAGATTTTGTCCTAAATTGTGCCATTCCTGATGAAGCATGTCGGTTGATGGAGTTTTGGGGCCTGGAGGTACAGTCTAAGCTGCTTTCACCTTAGCACACCATCAGGGGGACCAGCGCTGGATTTCCATGACCGCTCACGGCCCAGCGGAAGGTCTTCTAGCAAGGGAGCAGTTCTAGCAACATCTAGCAGAGCTGGCTGGGAGAGGAGGGGAGAGGCAGGGGAAGAAGCAAGCACCACCATGCATGAACCAGGGGTCCCCTAGCCTCGAGGGATGCTACGCCATCCCATTGACCACCTTTCCATCAGTCAGTGAATTGTATGGTGCCCACAGAATGAGAAGATACCATTGGTTCTGGCTTCATCCTTACTGTTGCCCTCTTCTTAATCCTAACAGTTGTTCTTTTTTTCTTGGTTCCCCTTTTCCTTCCTGCCCTGTCTCTTCTCCCTGTGCCTGCTCCAAGCCATCTCTTCTTAATTGCCTGCATGTATTTTTTTAAAATGAAAGGGCTATACAAACAGAACCCCGTGAGTGCCAGGCTAAATTCCTAAAACAAGCTTTCTCTTCTGGGAGGAGACCCAAACACATTCACTCATTGATTGGGCCGCTAGCTGATACTCAGCTCACCCCCTCCTCCTGTGTTTCAGATAGGTTTTCTTTTTTTATTAAACGTCTCTAAAAAGACCAACAGATTGCCTGTGAATGACCACACAGTAGAATCCTACAAAGCTCCCATTCATGGCCAAGAAACTTGTACAATCCCAGTGGTGCAACAGAAAGACAGCTCTTTATAAACCAACCTGAGTTAAAAGGTCAATGGCCATAAACTCCCCCTCCCGGTTTTCCTGCAGGGTTTGGGTTTTTAATAGTAATCAGTACTTTTATACTATCATAAGGAATAGGTCTTTTGAAGGGTGGGGGGAAGGGTTACTTTTTTGCTTGAGGACTGCAGGGAAAGAGCTGTATCATGCTGAGACATGTGCCCCAGGACCCCTTCACTTCAGTTCCCTTTATCCAGTGGAGTTCTTGTCTGGATGGATTAACCCTGGCGTGTTTTATAGTACTGGCCTTGGAAAGCAGGAGGGTGCTTTGGCTTGAACATGGTCTGAAGCTAAAAAAAAACTCCTATGGAAGATGACCATGGATGTGATCTCTGAGAGAAGACACACAATGGAGTTATGTGGTCAAGAGTCCTAAAATCAGGTCACCTGTTATGACCAAGGACAAGCAAGTTTCCACAATGTCGAAAGTCTCAGTACTTCCAGCAGCATCCTCTCCACTTGATCATTTGACCTTCCTGCCATGAAAAAGCTGCTCTGGCTGCCTGAACCACTTTTAGCCTTCTGTTGCTGAACTATAATGTACAGACAACACATAGGTCTCTTCAAGGCTCTTTTGTTTGCACTAACAAGAAGCCATAGAAGAATGCCTGCAAAAGGAAAAAAAAAAACAAAAAGAAAACAGGTCATCATGGACAGAACATCCAGGTGGCTTCTGCTGTTTGGCCAGCTCACATCTATATGTCTCTCCACAATGGCAGAGCTTTGATAGTAATCAGGTGTTTCCTAGAAACCCAAGTGGAGAGGCAGGTAGAGCAATTTAGCTTTGCTACATCTGTGTGAACACAAGCACTACTTTCTCTGAGCAGGTTCCTCAGCCAGGAGGTTATGAAGAACCTATTGGTCATCATTCATTAAAGTGTGTGGTGGATTCCCAGAGAAGAAAGCACACAAGTAGGCTGTGCTGTGCTAAGTCAGGACCAGTGAGCCCTGTTAGCAGACAGCCCCCAAGGGTCTGTCCAAGTAGGAACAACTTTTTCCACGCTCTTTTAGGAACTGACCTGGATGCTTGCATAGGAATTGACCTGGATACTTGCATATCTCTGACAGCTGTGAAATGTAACTGATTCTGAAAATGTTAAGTAATTTTTATAGGAGATTATAAAATCCCTTTCCTAAAAACCCCCAAAGACAAAGGAGACAGAGTCCTCCATTGCAATAAATAAGTCATGGGACTGTAAATAAGAGGACTTGCAGCTGAAGTGTTTATGAATTGAGCAGGTATTTCCTGTCTCAGAGACACAACTTTGCTCAGGAATTATCAGGGAAGGACTACAGTTCCCCATGGCATTAGGGGTGGATGAATGGATGGGTCTGGATGAAGGCAGGTGTGTGCCCATGGAAGTGTATGTTCAAGTGAACTTCAAAGGCATCAGTACACAAACACACATGCTCACCGTGGTGGAAATAAAAGGTTATTTAAGTTCTTCCGTTAAAAAATATCATTCTTCAATTATTTTAGCATGTTTAAGATGTCTAAGCCCTCATTAATATCCTTTAAATCTCCCCCTCACACACACTGCAAAGCCTTTCAAGGCAGGACTAATTTTAATGGACTTAGAGGTAATATTGTTTTTTAGCAAATAAAATAAAGGTTTCACTAATTAAAAATATTACAACATTTAGACTGGTCTTTTCTTTCCACTGCTTTAATTAAAAGGCATCTTGAGGAAAGGTTTTGAGAGCTAGATCCAAGTTTTATTTAATAATCCTAATACCGAGGCCAAAAAGGAACAAGCTGTTCTTGAAAGACTTTTGCCTGGGAGATGTAGAGAGTGGGAAAGGCTTGGCTTAGCTATGAGCCACTAGTTCAGGTGGTTGGATCTGAGCAAACCCTTCACGAGAACAACGAGGGGATACGTGATACAGAGACAGCATCACTCCATCTCTGTTGCCATGGAGAGCAGCATTAAATAGTCACGCTTTTGGAGTTCAAGAATGAGGAATATGCTTCTTAGTTCCCCTGGAGAGCAACAGCAGCGATGGCAACCCGAGCCCCATGTTGTTGGCTACGCATCCCATCAGCTTTCTGTCATCTCTGCAGAATATTACCTCGCACAAGAGCTGCATCCCTTCCAGTTGGCCTTGCAGCGTGCCAACGGAGGGATGTGAGTTCTTGCTTTGTACGCTCATTTGACAACCCACACCACCCCTGGTAGGCGGTTGAGGTACAAGCTAGAGGAGCAAAGGTGAGATTTGGTGATCCCTGTGTATTTGCCAAGAAAAGGCAGGTTTTCTGTTACTCAGGTTAGCTGTCTGCGGGAGATGGTGTGAATGCTCCTTCTAGAGCCCGTGCTGACTCATGCACGTGCACTAGGCTTGAATCAATGTCTTGGTGGAAAACAGGTATGGTTTCTTTAGTGGAAAACGAGATAGGAGAGGTTCTGCTCCCTCCTCTTTTCCCTTCCCTCACCCAATCTCCTGTTGATGAGCATCTCTATTGTGCTTAAAATCAGTGAAATGATCGAAGTTCGTAAGAAAGCTTGCATTTATTCTCAAGGGCTTTTTTAAAACACAGATCCCTGACCCAGTTAGACATGAGTTGGTACAATGGAGTGGGGTGGCCAGCTGCCTCACAGCAGAGAGGAATGAGTAGCTGGAAGTTGGCAAGATGTGAACAACTGACTTTGCCACTAGGAAAATTGCAGTGGCACCACACCTCTCCCTTCTCCTCCTCCTAACAGTGCTTGAACAAAAGAGCAAATCCCAGCCTGCTTTGCAATGGACACCCTATTGCACAGTGCTGCTCTCTGCTTGACCCCAGATCCCACTACCTTGACTTTGAGACACTGGAAGGCATTGGGTCAGTGCTAAACAGCAGGGAGGCAGAGAGATCCTGGTATCCACATAGTGCACAAGCTGATGAAGAACAGCACCCTAAGGGTCACTGCTGTTGTCCCTTTCAGGGAACGGGAAAGGGTCAGGGGCTTGCTTTTCCCCATGGAAGGAAGGAAGTTGGACTAGATGATCATTGTATGTCCCTTCCAACTGAAATTATTCTATTCTATTCTATTCTATTCTATTCTATTCTATTCTATTCTATTCTATTCTACTCTACTCTACTCTACTCTACTCTACTCTAAATCATCTAAGCCCATTTCCTTTGACTAGTGCAGGGATAGCTGGAGCTCTGGCTCCCACCTCATTCCAGTGACTAGAAATGGGTGAAAACAGGTGGTGAAGATGACGGCTTCTCTGGCACTATCCTAGACAGATACCCACGGCTCTGACCATAGGAGAGGGGCTGCTCTTCCCCCTCTCAGCACCGTACGCCTCATCTGCCCCTGGGTCGAGGAGCCCTGAAGGGCTATTTTGTTCTAGGGAGCATTTTACAGCCTTCACCTGAGCCATGAAAACATAAAGGGCGAGATGGTGGGAGCCTGAACCTCAGATTTAGCAGGGTACCTTGTCACTAACTAGCATAGAGGGTCTCTAACTTCATTCATTTGTTCTTCCTAGACTATAAAAGCTATTTTCAAAGCCCGGCCTCATGTGTCTTTATTGGTGTTGAGCAATGACACCACTTCCCTGCTCAGTCACTTGCATCCCTCCCACACATCTGTTAAAGGACCAGCAGCAACTGTTAAAGGGTGCATGAGACATTAGTCACTTCTGGAAAATATTAACGTTTTTCCTGCCTGATATGCTTAGCTAGCCTGGAATTATTTAAAAAAAAAAAAAGGACTTTTCCACAAGATTTTTGGGAGGGGTCTCCAAAGAGGAACTTGTTGTCAGCCACAGCTCATGACTAATGTAATATAAAAAGCGTATGTTTGGCAGGATTTTAGGCAAGTGACTCTTTCAGGAATGAGGGTATTATTTTATGTGCAAGGTTATATTTAGAATCTGCAGACTGCAGAGTCGCGAGAAAATAATTGCATCAAGGAAATCTGGTGGAATCATAAACCATGAGAATGCAAAGCCTGAATCATCCAAGCCCGCAGGAGCCTGGGATTTATTCCGCCAGAGCTCACAGCAGCTCATCCATTTGTTGGTGTTTGGGGTATTTCCTTAACTTTAAAGGAGTTTGTGCTTCCGTGTTGATATATTTACTAAGGCGATAATTGTAGCACATGAGAATGACTGAAGCTGTAAAATGGTTTCTAGACCCTTAGAAAACAGACTTCAAACTGTCTCGTTTTGAACTATACCTCCTTCTCCTGGCACAGGTGCATCTGAAAGCTCCGAAGATACGAATCTTCAGGAATTTGACTATTGTTCAGATGTGGCTTTCCACAAGATGATTCACACACTCCTCATTTTGGGCATCCAGGCGTTCAAACGATGATGTGTCCCTTGCTCCAAAGTATCAGTCTAGAATACAAAATGCCCCAAGACAAGATGGCAAAGCATTAGGCTGTGACACCCTCACCCCCTGCTCCCCGCAAGATCCTCTTGTGTCAGCTAAAAGCCTCTCAAAGGGCTGTGGAGGTGTTTATGGCTCCTAGATATTGCATTGCTTATATATACAAGGTTGGAGGTGGGAGGGTTGCGTACAGTGACTCTTGCGTTCCCATGTGACAGGACAGTAGATGTACAAGATGGATGTTTTGAAAAGAGAGGAGAGTTTCCAGCTCAGCTGGGACAGGAACTTTGCTACAAACTCTCCGACCCTTATGTCCCTCTGTCACCTCCAGACCCCTTCTCCTTGCCTCTCTCCATATACGTACGCAGAGCTTCCCCTCCGCCTCGTGGGGCGGACAGCCCAGGACTCCTCCTCGTTCTGATTCAGAAAATCCCACCACGTCTCCCTTCAGCCAGGTTGGTATCCCCTGACTCAACAATCCCCAGAAACAACATTCAGCTTTATGACTCTTGTGAGTAGGCTGTAGTGGTGTTTTTGGACACATACAAAATCTGACTATATCTGCAAAGCAGTGTTGACAGTAGGGGCCACAAGGAAAGCTGAGAGATAATTCCTTCCAAACTCTTGTGCTGTATCTCAAAAATGGTCTGATCTAATGATTTCATGTGCAGTCTTTAAGACGCCTCAACAGGTTGCAGTTGGCTAAGCTGAAGCCTGTCTGCATTTTTAAATTAAATACAGATTTTTTTTTTTGAGTCTTCACTCTGGTTGCACGGTGTGATGGGTCAGGGATGAACCTGGCAGTCACTCATCTTGCCTTTTCTAACAATAAAGGCATGTGATTATCCCAGGGCAAGCAGGACACGTGAATGGTGCCAAGGGTTGGCTCAGGTAAATTTGCCTTGCAATAGAACCATAGTGCTGCCTCTTCCCTTCTGCATCTGAGCTGAAGAGCATAATGGGTTTCAGTTACTTTTAATTGGGCAGTGAAGACAAGACCCTTGTCACAGCATCTCAAGGGACAGTAGAACACAAACTGTCCATGGGTCCCAACCTCCCTTCAACAGAAGGGCATCTATGATACCTAAGAAGAGTCTCTTTCTTCACAAGTTAATACACTGCCATAGTGTCCTCAGTGAGCAGGAAGGAGGGATGGGGCAAAAGAGGGTTTCGGAGAAAGAGATGAGAGTGGTGGTGACATTTATTTCAAGACCTTCATGATGAAAGGTTCCCCGCGCTGTAAGGAGTCATTCATGCCATTTCAGAGCTGGCATTCAACCAGGGCTTAATCTGGTGCAGAATGAAATCAGGCATTATGAAGAGATGGATGGTTGTAATTGAAATAATAACATAAATATAATTGAAATATAAATATATGTATGCACACAAACATGCACACTGTATAAAACCTCTGTGGAAACAACAATAACCTTTTAGCTCTACAAGCCAACAAACCTATTCCTGTAACCGCCTCTAATCTGTATGTTTGCACCTGGGGTTCTTTAAGGAAATGCAGAGTTGTAATTAACTGGGGGTGTGGAGAAGTCAGATGAGTGGGATATTCACACTGCAAGACCAGAGTGTGAATTTGCACCAGGTCACAAGCATAAAGAGAGCAGACGTGCCAGCTTCATCCCAAGAGATCATTTTACGTGCTCTCCATCATCAAATAGCCACACATTGCAACTCACAAATTTCCTTAAAGCTTCTCAAAAAAATTTACTTCTGAGTCAGTCATTCAAAAAGTTACTCTGTGACTTTAAAAAAGACCCTTGGATTTCTTTAGACTTCTGCACAGCTTCAGCAGCCGTGAAGCTGGTACCAAGCTGCCATGAGACGTTACAGTACCTACATTGTTGGTGGGAACCTTAGGGAAAGAGGTTTCTGGACATGCCCTAGCGTCCACTTTCAGGTGATAACTTCTTGGCTAATAAACACATTTAAAACACAAAATATGAATTTCCCTTATTGCTCGTGACGGAGCGGCTGCCAAGCATCAGCAGTTAGGATTATGTCTGGAGAGGGAAGGGGCTTAGCCAGCGCCTTTGGATGTTCAGTGCAGGAGTCTTAGCTCACGGCTGAGACCGCTCTCATGTCTGGCTGGAAGGGCTGGCTGGTTGCCATGCTTAGGTGGAGCTCTAAACTGGGCCTAGGTCTGGCTAGATGAAGCACAGCTCGCCCCAGATTCCCATGGCTCAGCCCCTGGGCAAGAGGTTCCTTCTTTTTCCCTGTTGACAATACTGTTTCTTGCCTGGCTTTATCTTGGAGCTGAAAGTTGTCTGCAGAGTGTCCACATCCAAACCAGTAGTGTCAAAGGTGTTCGGGAGGCTACATGGTTGGACTCAATGATCTTAAAGGTCCTTTCCAACCAAAATGATCCTATGATTCTATGAGCAAAATCGAGGAGTTTGTAAATCCAAATCTCCAATCAGTCTAACACAGCCCACAAATGGGCTCTTATCTGTTCCTCTGTTGGACACTGCAGCCCACAAAGTGGCTTTTGAAAGGAGATGATGTTTGTATTGTTTGTTAGAAGGATGCTCTGTAAGCAATTGAGACACACATAGCTACCTTAAGCTAACATCATGGTGTGGCTAGAGGGGCAAATGTAGAGAATCTGACAGAGCGAGTGATGGAGCACAGAATAACATGGAGGCTTCATTTTGTCAAGGCGGATGTTGCCTTTGCGTGGAGGTGTCTGGTGTGTGTTTCTGTCAGTGACAACTCTGAAAATGCCAAAAAATTGTCAGCAGTGATTAAGCTCCTTCACGCAGGGAGGCTTTGGGAATAGCAGTCAATGGCTTTATAATTAGCAAAAATTACTGAGAAAAGAGTCACTTGGATGCTTCTTTTTTTCTCATCAAAGACTTTCTGTCTCTAAGCCCCCTTCTGAGCTGGTCTGTCTCCCAGCCCAGCCTTCTTGTGATGACAAGGGACAACAGACCGCTTCAGATCACACGAGGCAGGATGGATGCACACTTGCCAATGTGTGAATCACAAAATGACTAAAGAAACTCCACTGGAGTCTGCTCCTCCAAATGCCAGTCAGCATTTGCATCGCACCTGATCCTGGCTGGGTGGTCAGACCCAAGCACAGTCTTCCCTGCTGGGGCTCACCCCTGCCATAAAGCAGTTGATCATTCAATAGACTTGGAGCTGGCTACCAGAACCATAAGCCTGTACTCTAAAAACGCTCTTTGATCCTCCCAGCCTGCAGCCCAAAGATCCAAAGGTAGAAGCTAGGACCACATCAGGACCTTCAGCTCTGAGCTGGTCCTGCTGCAGAGAGCACAGCTGCTGTGCCTGGTACTGTTAAATCCTCTTTTCTAGCTGGATCACATGTGTGCGGCCGGAGGAACAGGAGCCTGGCAATGTTTAGAAGCAGGGTTGCTGGCGTCTTAGGCACAAATTACACTCAGGAAATATAGCTAGTGTGGTTTGCATGCTTAGCTCCCCGCCATACGTGTATGAAGGCTTGGCCAGCACGTCTTGGCTGATATGCAGAGTGTGCAGAAGCCTGAACCTTTCCTTCTGGAGCTGATGAGCCCGTCTGAGCCCCAGGGAACTGTGACAGATTCACACCCCTGCTGGATGAGGCCCCGAGAAGATGCGTAACACCCCTTCCACAGGCAGATTGCATACATTAGTGTAGGAATTTCTCAGGAAAACCCATTCTTAGAGAGAGCTGGCTTCTATTCAGCAAACACCACATGAAACGAGCTATCATGAGACTGCTGTCTCTTATAGCGTGATGAAGACCTTTTCTTTCTTGAAGGAATCTTCTCGGATGTACAGATTTTATCTGTTTCCCCCCCGCAAAAAAAATTCACCATCTTTGTATCTGCAGCTGTATTCTGCTTCCCAGAGGACTGGAGATGCCTGCCAGTGAGCCTACTCCCACTAGGGTGAACCCAGGGAGTGCTACCAAAAAACAGTGTGATGAGGGCCTGAGTGAATGGGTGCGAGGAAGCTGGTGGCACTGTGCTCAGTCGTCGTGTGCTGCCCCTGGATGATATGGTGACGGCCAGCAGTGGGATGCTGAAGCCACTTATCAGTGTGTAAAGCATGCACTCAAACAGCCACAAGTTGCTCTTGGTTGTATGGATGTGACTGCATTGACCGCAAGGGAAGCTGTGATGGACAGGGGAGCAAAGCAGACCCTTGGGAGAGGGTTGCAATGTCCCAGCTGCCATCTGCCATGTGGAAGTGGCAGATATTGCTTCTGTTGTGTTCAACATCTGGTCCCGTAAAACATACCACTGAAAACAGCAAAGATCTTGACAGCAGGAGCCCCTTAGCAGAAAGCACTGCCTGCTCGCTGCTTCGGAGTGACACTCGGGAGATGTCCCAGAGGCATCACTGGAGCCTGGGGCTCCCACCGGAGCCAGAGCTCAGCTTCCCAGGGTCCCACAGCCTCCGGGAGCCCTTAGCAGTGTCTTGCCAACAGACCAGAGCTTCTTAAGGCTCAGACTGGCAGTGTTGTTCCAGGCATAAGGCAGCAGTGTTTTAAGCCGCCGGTCCCCAGGGCTTTCTCTCACGAGCTCTGTGATTACGTCATGTCTCCAGTGAGGTCAGCGCTCAGCTATCGAGATGGAGTTTCAGTTGCTCCGGGGCTCGCAGGCGTGCTCTCGCCCGTGCAGGATGTGGCCAAGCCATCACCAGGAGGGTGCCATGGGATCGTCCCTCCTCAGTAGTCCTTTCTTTGGGGACCAGCTTCCCCCCGCACGCCCGTGCGAGTCCCATGGTGGGAAGAAAGGAGCGCTTGTTTCTTGCCTGCCATTAATAGAAAGGGCTGGAAGTGTAACCAGAAATGACAACTCGAGTGAAATGCGATGCCTCCGAAGGGGCCCAGAAGGCAGCAGAGCGGTGCCTTCCAGCCATGCCAGAGACCCCTTTCTCCCCCTCGTTGAAGAAGCAGTCAGCTTGGGAAATCTTGTTTTCACAAACGTATATTTTTCCCTCTAAAAACAATAAATGGTGTTATTGATGGGCAAAGCTGAGGTCCAATGTGGCCACACACCGTGAGGTTTGGCTGGCTTCCTCTGCTGTTGCTACGCTCTTCGTTTCCCAAGGAGACTTTGGATACTTCCTTCTGCTGCGAGGGCCACACATACAGACAGAACAACCCATCGGAGGATCCTGTATACGCCATCCAGTCCCATCCAGAACCTGGGAGGTGCAGAGGAACCCAGGAGGATGAGACACTGGCCCCAACTGTAATCTGTGTCTCCAACTCCTTCTGTCACTGCTGATCTGCAGGAACAGAGCCTGCCTGAAGCCTCGAGGTCCTGTCCAAGCTGACCAACCCATTTCTCAACACCAAGTTTCAGTTGTCAAGGCTGGAAATTCATGTGCACACGTAAATGACCATCCTCAGATGGAGAAGGAGCTCTGAGCAATGGCTTCTCTTTCAGTCTCACACACTTCATGGGCTGGGCTGATTTAGGGCCATTCTTATCTCTCAGGTACAAGTGATTCAGGAGCTTTGTTGCGCACAGGTGCTCAGGCACAAGTCCAGTCTCATCTGGACAAGGTCTAAGCAAGGAAGGAAACATTGCTTACTGTCTGGCTTGGACAATGCTCACAATTTTCCCCCAACACTGTCTCTAACCAGCTGTTGCCAAAAAAAAAAAAAAAAGGTCAGACCCTAGACAGATGTTAGAAAAGAAAAATTAGAGCAAATAAATAGTATCTGGCTTCGTACCAGGAATCCGAGCTATGAACAAAACCCAACGGCTGATCACCATTAAAGCAAACATAGGAGAAGAAAGCGGAAACTGGCCAAGCCCTTGATGTCTCCCGCACATCTGCAACACCAAGCTGCTGCGCTGATTTACATCCCCTCCGTCTCTCCCACCTCCTGTGCATCACGTCCCCCTTCACATGTTGACGTCCATGCGTGCATAGGCGCACTCACACACGCTCACGCTCACACACACCCTTTCTTCCCGTCCCTGCCATCCTGCACAGCTCGGTTTGGTCGGTGCCCTGGCTGCCATGGCATGGATGCTGCTGATTCACATGTCGTCACCAGCGGCTGCCCTCCCACAGTGTCCCCATCCCTTGGATCTGCTGCGCCGCACGTCGCTGGCACACAGCGGGGCCAGGAGCATTTACTGGCGTGAAGTAGGGTACTGGGGCACATGCCCGCTGCATACCAATGAGTGGAAAGCAGCCCGTGAGCAGACACGGGGCAAAGGTTCCCTATTCTCTTTTCTTGGCTGCTGGCACATGTGGGGCAGAGGGGATGTGGGAGAGGAGGGAAGGAGTGGCGTGAGCCAGAGACAGCAGTAGGAGCCCTGTCGCACTCCGGGATGAATGCTAAGCAGACCCCACCAGGCGGGAGTGCCCAGATGAATGGGATCCTTTCACATCAGCCTGACAGAGGAGGGATTTCATAGTTCTCCGAGCAGCACAGAGCTGCCTTAATCCAGCAGATACAATGCCCTGCTCATACGGCTCAGGAAACAAAATAAATATGTTCTTGCAAAGACATCACAATGAAGCTTTTAAGGACTCAACATGAGAAGGCTTTACCTGGTTCTCGTGTCTCCTCGCATGTGTGGGAGCTAAGAGCTAGGCTTTTTATTTTCTCGCTCTCTTTCCTTTTCTCAACAGTTCTCTCCATCACTGAATCTGGCCCTGGGGTGGAGGAGGAGAAGAACATTTCCATATAGGCTCACCTCTAAAAATAAACAGAAACAGACATCCCTAGGTTCATTCTAAAGAAAGACATCACAGATACACCTGGCAAAAAAAAAGTAGAAACACAACCAACTCTGCAGATCAAGTAAAAATAACCAAAAAAGACTAGAATTGCTGAGGGGACCATGCCTGGACAGGACAGAGATGATGTCTGCTCCCCACATCTAACACCTTTGCTGTCTCTGCCAAACAGCCATAACAGCACCAGCAGGATATAGTAGTTGTGACTATAGGATAACCATGGAGTGAAGCTCACCGTCGGGGAGCAGGGCCTGCTCCTTCCACCTTCCCATTAATCCCACATACAGGCTGATTCACACGATGCAGCAAAACAGCCCAAGAGGGTGCAGTGTAGCAACACCCAATCCAGCCCTACGTCAAAAAGCAGCCATGAAGCTCGAGATGAGCCGTTTGCACTGTGGCTTAGCCCTGCAGCAGGGACACTAGCCTGCAGGACTACACGCTGCTGCAGCTTGGCAGAGTCTAGTACTCAGCAAGCTCTAAACAGCTTTGAGACACTTTCTCCGCTTGCATCCAACCATGGGTGGAGAGGACACTTTAGCATTAGTGGATATTCTCCTTTTGTTCTGCAATGGTGCTACAGCAAAGAGCATTTACTCCACTGTACCGGTGTGAAGCTATAGGGGATCTATGGCACATGTGCTCTGCTGTGTGGGGTTGGTTATGGTGCTACAGTCAGGGCTGCTTGAGTCCCTCCCTCCCTCCCAAGACTGCTCTTTCCCAGGTGGTATGCAACCTTGAGAACACGCTGGGTAACTTCAACCCACTTAAGGCATTTATGGTTCTTTTCTTATTTCCGTGATGGTTTGGGTTCCCTGCTGAAGGTTACCCCTATTGTGCTGGGAGGGGATATATTAATATCTCTGCTACGAGGTAATGAAGGCTCTTTCAAATATTGCAGCTGAAACCTCCCCTGGAGACTGGGCTCATAATATTCAGAGGTTATGACAGAAATATACCATGTATATGGGACGTGTGACTGCCTTGTTTGGCCATCTGTGCTGTCCCTGTTGTGGAGGACCAGGTACATGGTGTTACTTGGGCAGCCTTTGGTGCCTATCTGGAACAAATTTCAGACTGAAGGACTCTGCTGTCACACATCAGCTTGGGAAGCTGCCTGCCCATTCTGCATGTGGCAGGTACCAAACAGCACTATAAAACTGTTGAATCCATTCCTGAGATAAAGAGCTTGTGTCAAGCTGATCAAAGCATGAAGACATGAGAAATGCACAGGGGCAAAGGTTTTAAGATCAGAACTGGTGGCTTTTCCACCAGACCTCCCTGCATACACCCAGTCCATAAAATGTCACCTGGCAAATCCTGCAGTGGCAGAAGTTGTTCTTCCTGTCAATGAAGAGAGACCTACATTTTGGAGACATAGCTCTGCCTTCCAAAACCCTAGCAGCCAGCCGTGCCACTGTGAGACTTCTGGCCATATTTTGCTCTCCCGAAGTGTTAAGCTCTGTCAAAAACCCAGAGCCGGTGCCTGCCACTGAAACAGAAACGTGCTCTTCCAAAAATTAGCCTAACCGTGGCCCTCCCTGTTAGATGTGTGTTAGCTCCCATGCTCTGCAGCCTGCCTGGCTGTGCAGTAAAATGCCCATTTCTCTGCCAGCTTCCCCTGCCCCTCTGCGTGCGAGCGCTCCCGTTCCCATGCCAGGGCTGCCGAGATGAGGCGGTGGGTTGGCTGGGATAATGGCAGCTCTGTGATTCCCCGGGCCAATGATCTACCAGAAGTGCCAGACTGTGTCAAGCGATGTGTGAGTCACCACTCACAGCTTCTGCTCAGCGGTGAAGCAGAAATCCACAATTCTGGCAAAATTTAGGCCATTTTATTATTCTCTGTAGCAGCCTTACCGAGCTGGCATTTTTAGCATCCCAAACCAAAGCTGAATAGAGCTGCCAAGGACTGTCATCCCAAGTTTCTGCTTCTAATTTCCTTGCAGTGGAGATGCTGAGACGGCTGAGAATATTTCATTTTACCACCTGACCGCCAAAAAGCTGGGTCTGCATTTTGGGTGATGTCACATTTCCTGAGCTTTGGGGAATGGTTGCCTCTCCTTTCTCTTTTGCCGCAAAACGAGCTCGCTCATTCAAAAAAAGAAATCCCTCATGAGCTGCCAAGGAAATAGCAATGAGAGAGACAGGAACAAAAGCACAACTGTAAAATCAGAGGAGACAAAAAGATTCAATAAATCTGATCTCTTTTTTTTCCCACCCAGACTGTACCATCCATGTCAACTGATCACAAGAATAATTTGGTGACGTTGGAAGAAGTCGGAACAAATCTGCTCTCCCTTAACAGCCCTGTGTCTAAGCCACCCATCCCAGTGGGTTTGTGGTTAATCTGGCTAAGGTCTATGCCCTCTTTGACACAAGCTGTAGCTCCCATACAGCCCTTCCTAGCAGGGTTCGTCTCAGAGATGTCAAGGAGATGACTAATAACTGAATGTGCTCTCAAGCTTAGTGACTGAATTCATTTGTGTGGCCAAAGACCCCATTAATAGTCTGTGCACATAGTATATATAGTTACTTTAAATATAGAGGCATTGTCCAGAGGTATTTCTATTAGTCCTGTTTACTCCCAAACCACTTGGGCTCAGACATCTTGACGTCCTGAACCTAAATGTGGATAAAGTGTGAGGCAGCACTCCAAAGGGTGAGACAGAAGGGAAATCACTGCGCCAAGCAGCTTTAATAGAAAAAACATTTGAAGATGCCACAGTTTGATATTTCTTTTTTTTAAACCTAGGTAATCCAAAAAGTGCTATGACTGGGTTACATCAGAGATGGGGATTAGGAGCTCAAGGATACACCAGAGGTGGGGGTTAGGTGCTTATGGAGAAGGAAAAGATGTCAGTCACGAGGGCAACGCCAGGTCTCATTATTAGAGTATATCACTGCCAGAAAAGTTTGGAGACTGATTTTCTGTGAATTCCCACAGGAGCAGCTCTCTCCTCTTTGAGTCGTTATTTGTCAGGGCATGGGCTTTTTTTCACTTTGCTAGTGGAGTGACCCTAACTTCTTTGAGAACATTTCTACTCCAAAGCACTTACCAATGAACCCCTCTTATCTTTAGGATAAGAAGTATCTGATGGCTATTCTCAGTTTGCTCTTTACACTGTGCCATTCAGGAGCTGAGTTGCACCAAGTTTTGTTTTTGGTTTGGGTTTCGTTTTGTTCTTGAGGGTGTTGGGGTTTTTTCCCTCTCTAAATGGAGAACAGGAAATCAGTTTAAAAGAGCAACAACAAAAAATAGCACCTGTGTGGCAAGGACGTGTGAGCAGGTGATCAGTAAGGCTTAAAGAATACAGGGGTTTGCAAATATTTTTACCCAGGAACAGTGTTCCACCACCTGCAAATAGCAGCAATTCAAACAGGGCTCAAGCTCAGAAATAAATGTATGAATCACTGTTTTTATTCTTTAGTCACATTAGTTACTAAATACTTGAGAACTCCAGTTCTTCCACTCTCTTAGCTGGACTGGGAAAAGCAAAAGTGTAAGGCCAAATGCTGACTCAGAGCAGCGTATGCAACAGAAGAGCTTTTGAGAGCCATTCTCCTTTCTAGCCTTGTTCCTGCTAGAGCTCTTCTGAGGCTCTTGCTGAGGAGTCATGTCTTTAGAAATGTGATATGGTTCTGATCAAAACCAAAACACAAAGCTTTCCAGCTAAAGGAGAGCCTGAGGGTCTGGGGCTCTGAGGTGTTTGTGCTGGCTGGTGTGAAAAAGGATGCAGTGGGGATCTGATCCCAGCTGCAGACGGCCATGGGACCGGACTCCTCTGCCATTGCCATCACTGCCTTAGACCTGCAGATCCTGGGAGCTGCACAGTGGAGGAGTCAGAGACCATCCTTTTGGCTGACTGCAAAGGCAGCTAGTGAGATTAGCGCAGGTCCCAGTGCACCAAGCAGGCTTCTGGAGCATCTCCTGACATGCCAAGGATGGCAGCCACTACATAAGCTGTTATTCCCACATTTAAGTCCCCATAGAGAAACGCTGTTGGTGGTTTTGGCAACAATGAGAGCACATCAAAAAAGAAGGTTCTTGGGAGAGGAAACGGGGAGAAATGAAAAGGAAGAGCCTGAGACTGTGTCTCTGTCACCTAAGGTACAAAGGGAAAAAGGCGTTGCTAATTAATGGGTGGTTTTCAACATTATGTAAAACGTTTTTAAAAGTCTCATTTGAACAAGAGCTGCCCTGATGTGCTGGGGGATGTTTGAGCCCTTTCAGGTCTCAGCTGGCTCACTCGCACCTCGGCCCCGCTGAGCCCGCCCGGCTGCTCCTGCAGAAGCAGGGCATTCATGCTGCTGGTGTGTTAATGATTTCACCCTCCATAAACCCGCCCGCTCAACTGCGCGCTCGGCGGGACACACACCGAGATGAAATGCTCTCTTTGAAGACCAGGAGGAGGTGACAGGACTGAAGCTTCTTCCTGGGACAGTTTCACCTCCACCCCAGGGGAGTTCCCCATGGGAAGGGTTGTCTGATTCCCATCACCCATGGAGGTATCTAACCCTCTTAGCTTCACTGGTATTGATATATTTTAACACAGCTGGCCAGCCCTGCGCTCATGGAGGCTGTTAATGACTGCTCTAGAGTATTTCTCAAAGCCAGTCCTCCTCTTGGTTCCCATTTTGATGAAGGGGCCGGGGGACTCCGTATGTCCCTCAGCTCTGCTGGCAGTGAGGGGCAGAAGACCTCCTCTTGTTGCAGAGCTCTCCACCCCAGGCACACAGGGTTAATTTGTTCCCCAAGCACTCTGTTGACAAATTTTACAAGAGGCTGGGAAAGTAATGAAAATAGTCAGCGCTGCAAGTTTATTTGAAAAATGCTATAAAACCCCCTGAATAATTTTCACACTGAGGTGATCTGACCAGCCTGACATGGAATACTTAAGTGGGTAACAGCCCTGGACCTGCCTGCATAACCCAGCTGGGCATGACCCTCTTCACTGCCATTGCGTGCTCCAGCCACGCCTGGGGGTTAGTGAGAGGCTGCTGCTGTCTCCGGGCTGCTCCCGCTTGCATCCAGCTGTGGGATCCACCATGCCACTGCCAGTGCACAGGGGTGCTCCATAACCCACCTCCCCAAGCCAGCAGCATGGGGGACACAGAAGGAACCTGAACCAGGGATGCTTCTGCACTGGGAGGTTCTCAGGTGGTGATGTCAGGTAGCACAGTATCTTTCCAAGGCAAAGGCAGGTGGGAAGGGAGTGCAAGGAAAGCCCAGGATCATCTGTTTTCAAGGGAAAAAAAATATGCAACCATTCAGATGCAGTGAATTAGACGTGATCCTATCTCATAACTAAAGCATCATGGAGAGACAGCTCTTCAGATTAAACTGCACAGGTTCCTCTCCCTGCAGTCTGGGCATCTGCAGCTCAAAAGGACTACAGATCCCAGTATGCAATGGTCCCTCTCCTTCTGAAAGGTCTGAGGGAAATGTGGGTACTACCGGATTAAAGTGGTTTTACTAGTAAGACTCCAGGCCAGTACAGATGTTTCTATAGCTTTTATCCTCGCTCCATCCACTTGGCTCCAGGAGCCAGTATTTCCCTCTGTGACACACTAATGATTTTTGCATACGTGTTAATGGCAGGAAGATCCAAACCAGCCAGCTCCGTTGGGTGAAGCAGATTTACACGCTCTCATGTAGCAGTAACATCTACCAAGAAAAGCCAAAGGGAAACAATTGAGCCTCCTGCTGCCTGCTGGCTCTGTCCTGCTGTCCTAGGTGGGGAAACCCTTGTTAATCAGCCCAAGTGATCACATGAGAGTGCGATGGGGCAGAAGAAGATGCAAGTGAATGGTTTCACTTCGAGTACAGCTCTGAGCTTGCTTTGATGAGAGGCCGTCTGATTTCCTTGCTGTGCAAGTTCAGGCATCCATCTCAGGAGCAGGTGGGGTGGTCCCCTGCCAGCAGGTCCATCATGGGTGTGCTGGGGCAGCGAGGGGTGGGACTGAGAACGGGGGTAAGGCAAGGGTCTACTGAAAGTATGGGATGGAGAGGCAGAGCGAGTCTTCATCTTCTGGAAGATCCACGGTCAACAGCAGGTGGAAAAGCAGGAGAGGAGCAATACAGTCTCCATAAAACTACATGGTGCTTTTGGAGGGAGGAAGGGATTTCTTTCATGGAGTAGCTGATGTCAGAGTTTGGGCCAGTACGTGAGACAGCAACTCCTGTCATGCTTCAGGAGGACCCAGCAATTCTTCTCCCAGTGACCAGAGCTTTTTCTCCCTCTTCTGTAGCAAGAAATGCCAGTGCCTCTGCCTTCCCATTGCAGGACCTCTGTCCCCCAGTGAGGTGAGGAGTGGCTTCAGGAGGATGAGCAAAATCTCTTAGCTGCTGGCATTATGAACAGGACATGTCACTTAAGCACAGGAAGGTGGAATGAGGACACACACTGCAGACTTCCTGAGCAAACCAGGAACTCCGTCCTGTGCCTGACACAGCCCCTCCAGCCGCCTTTGCACAAGCCACCCGCTCCCCTCCATGAGACTGACCATCTGCCAGCCTTCCCGCCTGTCCCTCCTGTCCCGTCCTTCCTGCCTGCCCACCTCGTCTCTCCTAGTGAGGGAAAGCAAACAGCTTCTGTTTATTCCCTTTCCTCCATCTGCTAGTGCATAATATGAGCCCACCCTGCCATTTTTCCCCTTCTTTTCCTCCTTTCGCCTTGCTGAAGGAGCCAGTCTCCATTGAGCTGAGGGACAGCCACCCACACTGCTCCACTGCAGATGTCCACACTGAGATGTCCTTGGTCCAAAAGAAAAAATTTAGAAACAAACAAAATCTTTCATTTGCCTTCACCAGCTTTGGCTATTTGTCACAGGAAGACAAGCCCAAAATATTGACTTCACGTGAAATATGTCTCTTCTGTTCTTGACCTTCCAAGGCTTTTTTTAAAATTATACCTGCCATCCCCAATGAATTAAGAATGGACCTTTCCACAGGGGGAAAGTTTAAAAAACTCCTAATCCTTGTGAACATGCCAGCTCTGCTGGCTTTTCCCATTCCCTTCCCATCCTACTCTGCTGTGCAGGACAGCCACACAACGCCACCGTTATGAGGCAGCTACAGCTGAGCACAGGACATTACTGTGTTTGCCCTTTTCCTGCACATTTCCCTGTAACTTTCTATGGAGCACTTAACCTGAGCGTGAAAATCCTGCATAAATACATAAACCAGCATTTTTTCTAATTAAGCACTCTGCTCTTAATTTTTCTGGGAAGAAATGGTTAGAGAATAGCTGGAGGTGCAGTGGGGATTGGAGGTCCATCCTTTTTTCTTTCTGTCTACCCAAGTCATATTCTCTGCGTGCAACATCAGATTAAACTGTCCCCCTTGCAAGACTCGAGCAGGTCCCCAACAGGGACTCGCAGCAAAGCCACACTCAGCACAACAATATTTCTGGGACACCATGTCAGCTCCCTGGCTGGAAGTTCTTGCTACTCTGCACATGTGTCCCACATTATGTATATCGTTAATACACCCTGGAAGCTTCAGCCATGGGAAGTTAGGAGTGTGTTTGTCACATCTAGAGATGGCAAAAGCCACCCTAGCACCTGGGAGTACCAGGAGCTGCTGGCAGCGTTTCTGAGTGGTACCTCTGCACTGCACAGGCAGTTCCCAAAGCCCAGCAAATAGCCAAAACCTCCTAAAACTCACTTTTCGGTAGTGGGTGGAGATGGGAAGAGCTCTCTCACCCCCACTGCGAGTTATCCAAGGTGAGTCTCAACTATATGAGTCTGCTTCCAAATAAAAAACATCATTGCTTACACATAGTATTTATACGTTCCTCCGCTCTGGTTTTGGCTCCTTCCCACTTTTCTTCACAAACTACAGGCTGAAAAGGGCCATTCAGGGCGACTCGCCGACACGGATGCGGCTCCAGCCCCTCTGCCAGCTCCCTGCTCCAGAGTGAGCACAACGGATTTTCAGCAGGAGAAAAATCTTTCTTGGCCTGCATTAACATTTTCACTTCTTACACTCAGACTGTGTTCCCCTGGGCTTTTCTTTTATCTCCTTTCCTCTTTTGATGCTAATTGTTGCAATAGAGACCATGGCAGCAACCAGGCAGCAGAGCTGCAGCCCGTGTAAACTCGGGCAGAATTCTGTCTATCCATATAAGCCTGGGGAAGTGGTGCCTTCTTCACATCACCTCACTTCTGAGAAAACACTAGACCGACATAGACAGCCCTCGGTTTCTACTCCTGAAACACATTTGCACCTGGTTCGCTATCAACAAGTGCAAAATGGAAAATAAACACGGATGTGGGTTTCCCTATAGTGGATCAAAAAAGTCTTTGCTTCCTTCAGTGATTAGAATGGAAAACTTATATTCAGGAAGGTGCTGTGGGCATCAGCAAAACGCTCCTCACCTGCTGCTAGCTGGATGTGTCACCGTTTAAATCTCTTACCATGTGACAAACCACATGCAAGTTAAGGAGGGGAATATGCCAACAGTAAAATCGTCTTTTCTTTTTATCTTTTTCCTAAATTGTAAATTGAGATGCAAATAGCTGCTCGCTCTGCTGTAGCTTTCCAAAGTTGCAGGGTGTTTCCAGGAATACCTGACAGCCCCACGACAGCAGCCAGGGCTGGGAGGAAGGGGCAGCTTCCTCTCAGAGCTTGCAGAAAACTCAGCAGGAATAATTACTACTGCCATTCCGGATTTTATTGTTATGCCTATCAAATCTTAACCAAAAATAGCATCCTTTCTGCTTAATCTCATCACTGTCTTTTTCTGATTAGATATTTTGCTTCTGTCTGTATAGATAATAGGACAAGCTGAGCCAGGAGTACAATGAGAGAAGGAGAGAGCCACAAGTAAAGAAATAGTGTCTTCAGGTTTTACTAAGAGTAATAAGGCTGAAAGCTAAAAACAAACAAAAAAATGTATTTTACCCTCTTTTGGAGACACAATCTTTATCTTTAAGGATAAGGATTTTCATCTGCTAAAGAAATTCCCCAGGGGAGCCAGCATGTTTCCCTTCAAGGAGAGGCTTGAATCCCATGCTGGTCTTTTATTCTAACAATTTCATTTCTTCCCAAGTGATGCTGGAGTCCACATTATTTTACCTGATGGATATTCACACAGGAGGGGACATGTTTCTCATTACAGCCAAACAGAGACATCACCTTCTTCCTAAAAGAGACCGAAGCCCGCACCAGCTCCATTTTCCTGAACTCACGGCTGCAGAACAACCTCAGATTTGGGCATACAATTTCTTTGGGGTTTTTTCAAGTTAAAGCTGAATTTCTTGCTTTCTATAATATATTAAACGTGTCCTAGCAATCAGATCTGCAGCTGAGAGAAACCAGTGTGGCTTCATCAGTCACTGGAGCATGGCTGATTTGCATTTCACAACTGTTTCGCATCTCACTTAAGGTTACTTATAGGCATGTATGAACACACTTCCAGTGTCTCTGTAATCACTATGAAGCTGATTTTCAGTGGAAATTTGAAACCTCTTCACTGTATATCGAGTCACTGAAGACACTCTTAGCTCCAGTGGAAAGGCTGGATTGACAAAGGTGGATTAGGTGATTGATAGCCTCTGCTCATCAGTGCAGGTGCAGTCTGGGCAGAAGTGGGACAGAAATTTCTAGTTGATCAGTATGCTCAAAGGCAAGCTGAACCTGCTGGCAGAAGCACAGGGAAAACTCTGGAGCACATAGGGTGACCTTGATCCTTTTGCCGAATCACCAAGCCAACAGTGCCAAACCCCACAGCTGCTGGGTTTTTAAGCATGCTGACACTGGGATCAAAACTCTGATTCCCCAACTCACGTGACCAAAAATACTACCAAATTTTAATGGCTTTTGGACATAGTCAGTGTGAAAGCAGAGAGAGACCACTGCTCTAGAGAAAAGCTGTTTTCCTCTCCCAAGTACTTATGCTGGCTATGCATCATATTCCCCCTAAAAGGCACCAAGGTCTGTTTGCTGTGATTTAGGGTCATATTTGTTGTACACAAACACTCCTCCAGCCATTGGGAGCTTGCAAAATTATTTGCAAGTCCAATGACGGCATACATGCTAGTACAAAGATCTACCTGTGAACGAAATGTCTAAGGACATTATTACTGTCCTGTTTTTGAAAACATGCCTCATACAATCAGGGGGCCGGAATCTGGTGGTCAATCACCGAATGTAGATGCCAAGTAAATGAAGGACGCAGCACACAAATAACCCAAGGCCTGGCTGGGGTGACTCAAAAGCTCCTTACGAACAAGTAGGAGAACATGCTGGGGACCTGCTCCCATGCCAGAGTTTGTGGTGGGGGTGGCAGAGTGCTGAACAGATACCCCCATCAACTCCATCCCAAGCAGCATATCCTCTCCCGGTGGGTTGAGACAAAGAAGCTGGGGAGAAGCCAAGGGCTGCGCTGGGGATGTGCAAGCTCTTGTCTGGGAAGTTGTGAGGAGGCCCTGCAAGAAACCAAACTGTGGGAAGGGCACGATGCTCTTTGCTCCCACAGCACCACCCAGAGCTAAACCATCCCCTGAGGACTGCTCCTCTGATAAATCCCAGCCCAGCCCATCTTTGCTGTCCAAAACATCTCTGGAGCAAAGAGCCCTGCTACTCGCCTTGCTGTAACCAGACCTTGTCCTGGTGAGCTTGGCAGAACAGCCCCCCAGGAGCAAAACCAGACCATGTTTCTCTCCGTCACAACACTCCAAGAGCTACCTAATTTAGGGATCTTGCAAGCCTTTCTTCTTTCTGCGTTTGCTACGTGTGTTTGCTTTGGCCGACTCACCCCAACCTCCTTTTAATTTCTAATTTTTGTATTCAATCACTTTACACGCAGCAACTGGCTCCGGTCGGAGCACACACAGGTCCTCACTTGTTCCCCAGCTGGAGCCATAGACCACGCAGTGTTCGGAGCTGCAAAGAGGGGGAAAATGGAGATGGAGAAGTGACTTACAAACCCAGGTAGATGCAGGATATGGCCAGTGGAGGGGACTGGTTCACGGGGACGCTGGCCCGAGGGGATCTGGGAGCTGGGCTGAGTTCTGCTTTTCTCAGACAGCTTTCTCTTGTCCACTTGAAGGAACACCGTGTTTTTTAAAACCCCCACCAAATCACAACTGCCAGCCAGATTACAAAATGCCATGTTGTTCCTGGTGGGGTTTTTCATCCGGGACTGGTTTTGAATGTTTTTTTTCCTGCAAAGAGAAAAAGTCACTGTTGTTTATTGCCACTTGCGGTGTGTGCGTAAGCCGGTGTCGCCATGCTCTGGCGAAATGAGACAGTGGTGGTTTGGTTTGGTTGCTCTTCTCCAGGAAACGTGGCTCACTTGTGGCAGCCTGGTCCTGGCTCTTTCTCCTGCCTCGTCCTGTAAATGCAGAGGTTGTGATGGCATCTGTGCTAAAAGCCATTGCAAAACTTGGCATAAGGGATGTGCCCAAGACAATATGGAAGATGGGGGTGAAGCTAGGCACAGAGTCCAGCTCTTTGTCTCAGGCAGTCTGAGGGGTGAAGCCTTGAAGTGGTGGCCATCCATACACTATGCTCTGCACCACACACTGTAGCTGGGCTGCGCAAAGCCTCATGACTCAGTTGCAATTAACAGGTGCATTGAAGTCAGATGAAGAGCTAGATAACACCCTCCCTATTTCCTCCTCAAAGTGCTTATTGCCTTGTAAAATATCTACTCCGTGATGCTGCCAACTTTGTCATGCAGGATTTCATACTGATCTTCATAAACATTGGTACACCCACCTATAATGTCACTGATGGCCTTAGGACTTGGTTAAAAATCTTCCAGACTCAGGCTGAAGTGGTTTCTCAGGATCTCTTCTCAATTCTGTTTTGACAGGTAATTTATAATTTACTTCTGTTATTTTTACAGCACTGAAGAGTCCCATCATGAAATAAAGCATTGCTGACCAAAGACACTCATTGCTTGCAGACGCTGCCCAAACACAGACCTAAACCATCCAGACCACCCAGGAAAGGCTCAGAAATGAGCTTACCCTGCTCTTGGGGAACTTCCCAAACTTCTTCACTCACTGTCTTTCTAAATCTTGTGTCACAAGCAAAATCTTGCATCACAAGCATCAAGAAAGCAGATTTCTTTTGAGAGGGAGAAGACTACAATTACCTGTGGCTGTGTTAGCCTGGCACTGGAGGAGTTAAACGCCAGTGGAGGGGCTGGAATCCACAAAGGTGTGCAAATGGCAGCCAGCCCCTCACAAGTGCTGGGTTTTCCCAGGGGCTGCTAAATTCCTGCCTCTCCCCATGCAGTTGACATCTCCATCCCCACCAGCTTGCTGGCTGCCTTTCCTCCCCTGCCTAGTTGGGAGAGAGAAATGAAAATAAAGATGACTATGAGGCTAGAGAAAACGCTGCTGCCACCGCAAAGGTGGTTCCTGGCAAAGGAGGGTTTGCCACGTCAGGGGACACTTCTCGGCTTCAGCCCTACAAACAGCTCCCACCGAGGCAGCCAGCAGCCTGGGAGGAGGAGGATGGAAAAGTACCAGTGAGGCTCACTCCCAGCCCTCCTCCTCCTCCCGGGGGGAGCTTTGCACACACTCCAGTGCTGCAGTATTTAACACGGGGCTGTGGGGACCATGATGCTTTCAGAGGGCACTGGCCTCGGGGGGTCACAGACACTGTGGTGGGAGTGGGGAGAGCACAGGAGAGACAAGACCAAGTCACCTGGTCCTTTCAAAGGTGGCATTAGAAATGCGTCTGACCCTATTCCCATAGCTGACCTGGTACCCAAGGAGGATGATGCGGGGGTTGCTTGGACAGTCCCAAGATTTCCAAGCCTGTCTCCAGGCAAAGGAGTTAAATCTATAGGCAACTCACACCAAACTCCAGGCCCAAGCACCAACAGGTGCCCCAGAGATGACAGACTGGCTGATCTGGGAGCTGTCTGTATATTTTGCAGTCATGACTTAAAAATAGGAGGCGAGCAATTTATAATGAAGCAGTGTCACCAGCTGGCATGTGAAAAGCATTTCCTCTCTGTCAACGAGCAGGAGAGAAACTGGAGGAAATTATGTGAAACCAAATTTCATTTGCCTTGATTCATAAAACGTTTCCCCAGCTCAGCAGCTGAGCAGCTTCAAGGCTGTTCTCAGGATCAGGGCTCAGAGCGTGCCCCCTGTTTGCAACATGGCAATGATCGGTACCCAAGTTAAGACTCATCCTGATGTTGAAAAGCATGCAGAGACAGCACACGTGTATGGATATCGGCAGTGGAGGCGCGCCCATATTTTCTTAAGCTGATGCTAAGAGATAAGAAAATTCAGATCCCATGTTTGTGGGCTTCATGCAGCCATGCAGAGGAAGAGAAACAGCTTTCCTCCACCCCTGAATCTGATTTTCCCATTATCTCCCAGCTCCTGCCCTCCAGCCCAGAGAGTAATTGGGAATACGGATCTCTTTATAATTCTCCTCCATAAGCACATGAGTCAGAGCTGCTGCCTTCATTTGCAGGTAATCACAGCAGTGAATGCAGCCACACTAGCTCCTTGCCTTTTAACATCCTTAGAGGGGGTCTTCGGAGTTTTAATGCTCTGGATCTGGATCAGCTCTCTCAGCTCATTATTTACAGCCATTTCTCCCAAACGGGTCCCACAAGCTCTCTGGTAAGAGGGATGAGAGACCATCTAACTCCAAAGGAGTTTCTGGAAGTGCCACTGTCCTCTGCTCAAAACAGGATCATCCAGAACATTTAGCTTCATGATTTTCCTGTGAGTTAATGTCATAACGATCCCTTCTTTGCCTCTGCAGCCAGCAGGGAGTCCTGGGGCCTGTGCAAGTCACCCCACTCTGACACAGAAAGACACTGTGCGAAACGTGTCCCCTCAGCTGGGAAAGGGGAGGGGAAAGGTAACATGTTGTGATAAATTATTATACTGATTCCCGTTTCAGCTTTACCAGGCAGTAGGTAGTCAGTGCTTCATTCATTCCTCGATTTTCATTGCTCCTGTGGCTGCCACCAGCAGACTATCTGAGTGCTCCGCTCTTCAAGGGCATTATCATTGCTCATCTGTGCTAGGGAAGCCCTGCCACTTCTCTTTTGTAAAAGGAAATCGAGTTACTGAGAGGACAAGACTTGCCAGAGGTCACGACGTAGCCTCAGAAGCAATGCAAGTAACTGAAGGAAACTGTTACAGGTCAACACTATATTACACAGAGCATCCTTCCTCCTGCCAGGGTCTAGGTAACCCATGGAGGAACAGCACGACAGTTCATATCTCCCACCAAGTGCCATGTGCTTAACACAACTTGCAATCTGACTCACACCAATCCTTAGCATCATTTATGGATGATTTGCCATTTGGTGTCAATCAAGTTCCTGGTATTATTCTTTTCCAGCATGGACACTCATGGTTAGAGGGGTACAGTCATTCTGGGCCAAGCTGGGGAGGATACTGAGGATGGTCAGGAGTCGCAGCATCTCCCGATCCCACCATCAAGCCTACCCTTGTCTCTGAAGATCCCAGCATGTGCACCATGGCCTGGTAACACGGGAGGGGAGGGAATTAGAAAGCAGAAGTCCTCACATCTCCAACCACCTCCCAAAACTTTCAGATTTGCTAACTTGGGAGGACCAGAGGTGTCTTCAAGAGATGTGGTGGGTGGCTGTAGCCCGATTCTCAGACAAGTGCAAGGCTGTTGTCAGACCACACAGATAAACAGTTTAACCCCAGATAACAGATTAACTCACACTTAATTCAGTTAAAGGATTCAACAGCAGATATCTGCTGAGCTCTACTAGGAAAAACACAAAAGCAGCAGGCACAGGAGACTGTTGATTTAGGGAGGGGGACAGGGAGAAAACAGCTGTCCAACCAACCCGGGGACCGTGCAGCAAAGATCAGGGCCCTCTCTGGGCCTTGCTAAACAAGGGCGCTCTGTGCACGGAGAGCTGCAGGACTTCCAGTTCTTCCAGAAGTCCAGGTCCTGAGCCGCTGCTCCCTGCCAGATGCCTGTGGTCATCAGCTCCAGGGCACTGGCAGCCAGGACAAGATGACCAGAGCTGCCTCTTCTCTCCTCAAATCACAGCGTTATGCAAATTGCTCACTGGTTTAACAAACTGCTTTAAATTAAACACAGGTCTCTTTTTTACCTGAAGGTTGCAATGCCATCCGTGCTACCACTAAGACCAAGAGCGTATGTTAAATTCATGCCCTCTTTATCTATGGTGTGAAAGAAAATCATAGCCAACAGGCAGAGCATCCTCGCTAATCCAGCTTGTACCGCAGGCCCGCACAGTCCCCAGGGTTTACGTTTAGCACCCAGAACCCAGCTCCGTGAACCCCCACGCCATTTTGCTGATGAATCTTACCCTTCTGCCAAAGGACTTCCTCCTGTTGTCATCGGCAGGCTCCCTGGGTTCATGGCCTCTTTGGTACCTTCAAAGCCTAAGTGCTGTGTTAGGACCACTCTGGCACTCCCATAATATACCCGCTGCCTTGCCCACACAGGCACTGTTTAAGGAAACCACCCTGAGACCCCTGTAGAGTTCTGGTTAAGAACATCAGAAGCTTTGGCCATTTTCACGCAAGAGCCTTGGAGTGTACCCTATTGCTTTAATTTCTGCTCCTGGCTTTTCTGAAGACAGGGCGTTTACACCCAGAACAGCTCAAGATACCTGTTATATCAGGCCTGCCAACGATTTCAGGAAGATTCACCACCAGTTGCTGGAACAATGTCTAGGGCCTACAGAAAAGACATCCTCCATAAAATCCCTCTGTACACCTGATTAGAGCTCAGCAGGCTTTTCTACTCAGACACTAATGCAATCCTCGGCCTCAAAGAGGAGTGTTTCAATAACCTGAAGTGGCTTGATTAGTGAATTAAGCACTGGACTGGGAACAAGATTCCTGCCTTTCAGCCCAGAGGCTGTGTGCAGCTTTGGTCCCATCCTTTAAAGCCATTGAGTTGGTTTTTCATGGGTTTCTATAAAGGGGCTGCTCTTGGGCATGTCTGCTCTGGCAGCAGCACAGCGAAGCGCAGTTATCCCAGGTAGCTTTAAACGAGTTAGAACAAGTGCTGGAAGGAGCCCAGCCCTGGGTGTCTGGTGTTCTGTGCTGCGGGTTCAGCCCGCTCCTCCGCAGCAATGAGGCAGACACCGGGCTCACCCCAAAGAGCTGGGGCAGGGGGGAGCAGGAGGCTCCCAGCGCAGCAGGGTGTCCCTGGGATGTCCCACCACACCACTCGCATCGCTGCAGCCTGGGTTTTGCCCTGCTCTGTGCTCTCCAATCAGACAAGGGCCACCTTAATTTAATGTGTGAGTGCAGTAATACGACGTGCCCAAACTCTGCTGCCTACTGCGCCTCCAGTCCCTCATCCCAGACACACATCTGGCCAGGCAGGCACTTCTCCAGCCAACACAGAGAAGGGAAATGCATCTCTGATCGAACCTTAAAATCTCCCTTTTTCTCACTCCTGCTCTCTCTCTGATGGCATTTTTTGGTCCCACTGGGTGCTGTTGCTTATGCAGAGGTCTCCAACATGTGAAGTGAAATACAGAGGTGGCCACAGGCCCTGCAGTTGGGATCTGTGAGTCTCCAACAACAGCAGATTGGCAGCTTCTCAGAAGACAGAGCTAGCAGTCACCCCAGGACAGAAAATTATGTCTGAGTGTGTTTGAGGTCAGACTGCTCTGAGCTGTGTCAAGGGTCTCACTGAGGTCTCAGCTCTTACTAGCCAGTTCCTTCGTTCCCCTGCAGCTCATGGTCATGCCTAGAAAAGAAACCTCTTTCTCCATCTTTACATCCTGAAGTTCCCTCAGCAGGAACTCGCTGCAGCACAGACCGAGGCTCTGTGGGGAGGTCGGATCTGGGTGGGGGAGACAAATGTGGTGCTGTCCAGAGAGCCAGAAGCTGTTATACCAGACCAGTCCCTTCCTCATCCAGCCTCATAAATCTCTCATGTCATCTTCCTTCTGCTGTATTGAAAAGTGACCATTTATTCTCAATCCACCCAATCTCTCTCAGCTGGTTTCTAATCCTGGCTCTCTGACGTTGATCTTGAGGCAGAAGTTTCCCATCAACTCTCTCCAGGCTTGCTGCTCCAAGGGAACTTAAAATAATTTTTTTGTTATTTCACATTTTACACTTATATTTGCTTGCTGAGTGTTTTTCAAATGAGCTTCCTGCTCACAGCTGAGTTTCTGAAGGGATCCTTGAGTAACTCCTTGTCATGTAGCAAGGGAGTAGTTTTCCTCCTGTGCTGAAGCTGCCTTTCTGGTTCAAGTTATGAAGGCAAGATAAAATTAAGGTGCCTCAGTTTGTTTTGAGACTGTTGGAGAGGACAAGAGTGAGAGAGCTTGGCAGGACCGGCAGCACGGAGGCGATACTCTCAGTATCTGCTTGAATAAATGGCAGGGAGTGTGATGGACTCTTACTCTGAGTGTGCTTGTGGCTAGGGACTGCCAGCCTTTTGCTGGTGTGGTGATCACATACCTGGCCCAGGTATTCGTGGAGGTAGGGAAGCCACCTGAGACCAATACTGTGGTTTGTGGGGTCTGTGGGGAGGATCCCTGGGGTGTGGGGAAACACCGAGCCCAGGCAGTGGGAATGGAGCATGCTTTGGGCCACTTTATTTCTCGATGTCCTTTTCCCACCACTTATGCTGTCCTGTTTTGCTCTGGTGTGCGCTCTCTTCTGCTTGTGGTGTGCCACACGCTGCATGGTCATGGCAAAGGCGCTGGACCATTGGCTTTCTTAAACCGGAGACATGCCAGTAGCTTATTCGCCCACCTCAGCAGAGAAAGAATTAATGTCACAAACCAACCTCAGCACTAATAGACATGGAAAATTGGCAGGGGAGAGAGCAGCGTAATTGCAGTGGCTGAGGGAGCATGGAACAGTGCTGCCCAGAGACACACATCAAAGGAAAATCCCTGCCAGCCTGGCTGGCTCTGCCATCAGCCCTGCCTCCCTCCTCCATCTTTTGTCTCCTATCCTGAGGGTACCATGAGGCAGAGCTTGCCCGCCAGCCCTCCACCTCTGCATCCAGACTGGAAGGTAAACACTGTGGCTTTAAATGAGGGAAGAGCGGCAACGAGGAGACCGACGCCGCCTAAGTGTCTCATGGGCTGCCGGGGATGCTTGCCGTCCTTCCTCACACCCCAGTCTCCTCCCCACAAGCTGCGCAGTGTTGAATAGAGAAGCCTGTTTGGGAACAACTGAGGCAGTAGCGTTTCCAGGGCTGGCATGAGTCAGGGGACAAAGATGAGAGCCACACAAAGGGCAAGTGGAAAAATCCAACCAGCTCACCTTGCTAACGGCTAACAGAGGATTATTCTTGGCCACTCTCCCCCTGTACCAAAGAAGAGTGCTGTAAACACTGCCCCAGAGTCTTCCCTGCCTCCTGGTACTGCTTCCCAATTAATCCGCATCCTGAGTTTCAGGCAATAGCTTAGTAATGGGCAGAATTACTCACCTACTTAACCTAATTCCCAATGCCCAGGTGCTCCTTGGCCAGCAGAGGCTAGATGCGTGCCGTGCTCCTTGGCTCCCTTCTCAGACCCAGCAGTACTAATGCATCACTCACCTGCGACAGACGGGGTTCACCACGCAGATCCTGCCTGCCTAAGCCCAAGCATCTTTCCACTCACTTTCTTCCTTGCCACAATCTGGATTTTAGCTGGGTTTTGCTCCTCTGCCTTCTTTCCTTTCCCTTGACTTCCTTGTCTCCAGCAGCTGATTCACTCAGCCTCCTCAGCTCCTCCATACTCAACACCGAGGGAGGACGTTTGGTTGCCTCCTGCCACGTGGCACATGTAAAGACAGAGGGAACACAGGTTGGGAGTCAGAGATGTGCACAGAGAAATGGCCTTCTGGCATGGAGGTAGGACAGAAACTTCAGGAGAGCCAGAGGGATATTCCAGCGGGGAATATCGGGCAGGGAAAGGTACAAAGTCCAAGAGGAGAGGAAAGGAGAAGAGCTCCCAAGAAAAAAGGATGGGTACAACTTGAATGTAGTGTTGAGTGACTGGTGTGCTTTGCTTCACCTCCATAGTCCTCCATGGACTGTGGATGCACAACAACCCCAACTTTATGTGTCCTCTAGCCAAGCACCATCAGACAGTGAGAGCGACACGATATGGCAGCTGAGGCAACACATAAAGAACTGAGCAGCTGTTGAATTACCAAATTATCCGGGTGCTGCCAGCCTGCTTGTGGAGAAGCTAAATATGCTGATGCCCCTGTCAAGGATGAGGAGACCAGGTCATGTCACTTTGCCCTCAAAGTCAGTGGCATTGCTGTGAATATAACTCAGGCATCCTGACAGCCAGTCCCTGCACTAACCACCAGGCAATGCTCCTCCCTGATGTCTAATAGCAACCACCACAAATATGCTTCACTCATCTCCTAAGCACAGTAAGAAATGAACGGCCACAGTATATTCATGCCTTCTGTAGAGCTGCTGTTCAGTTCTGGCATTGCCCTCAGGTAACCCGGGGAAGAGTGGCTCTTGTAAGACACCCAAGACATCGCTGGCCACAGAGTGATGTAAGCTTTAAAAATGAAGCGAGCAGCAACAATAAGGAAGACAAACCAGCCATTTTCATAGGGAAGAGCAGGGTCTGCAAGCAGGAGAGTATAAATGCTGCTTCCCCTGCCTGGGAACAAGCACACAGGGCCACTGTAGGGCTATTTGTAGGGGGATAAATACATATAAAACAGAGATTTTTAATGTGGCCCTGGGCAAGGCTGTGCACTTCACTTCTCTGCTTTTAAAGCAGGAATAATGACACTTCTGTGTGTCACAGGTTAAAGTGACACCTCAGCATGGGTGGAGAGCTCAGACAGATCAACAATAGGCGCCATGCAATAAGGTGGCAACGTGGGTCCCATGGACACATTGATCCTCTACTCCCTCTATCAGTTTCCTTCAAACTAGAGTAAAACAGAAACTTAAGATCTTCTTTTTCAGGGATCTCATTGAGACTAAGAGATCTGAAAATCCCAACAACAGTGAAAACCCCTACCTAAATAAGGTCATACCTCGATCACACATCTCTCTCTTTGGAAGGAAACATACACACACTGATACAGCAAGGTCCACCAGGGAACTCAAAACTCTAGGGGATGCAGAGCCCATAGTGATGGGTTTCATGGAAACACCCAGAGAAGGAGGTTTACAGTGGGCTTGTCACTAGAGTATATGGACAAAGCTGAGCAACTTGAATCCATCCTGGGAGTTTTTGCATTAAGAAAACTGCTGTTCTCTGTGGAGTGGGATCGGTAGATGGAAGAAGAGCTCTTATAGCATGTTGGAGAGGTCTTCAAGACAGAAGGACTGGCTGGTTTTACCCACTGACACCAGGTAGAAATTGGGTGGATTTAGCTAAAGGAGACACCAAGGTTCCTGATATCAAAGGATTAAGCCAGGGTCTTGGTCCTTGCTCTCCTCCCTCGTAGGAGTGGTGTCCTACCCCTGAGCTCCACACCTGACCACCCAGGTTGGCAGCCTGCAGCACTTATGGGGTCTGGGGGAGGGAAGCAGGGAGCATCATGGCCCGCAGCAGCTTAGTTTAATCCCAGACCCTGATGCATATGCTGCCCTCCTGAACAGTTTCTTTCTTGCAGCTTGAACACTCCACATTGTCCTTCCCCACCATTTTGCAGGCAAGGTCCTTCTCCTGGTTGCTAGTGTTAACACAGGTTTCGCTTGTTCTGTCCCTTGAAATTTCCAGTAAAGCGCCTTTAATACAATCTTTCTGTGGCTGCTCTAATTATGTGTGAAATATTTTTTCCCCCCATAAACCAAAGAAAACAAATCAACACAGTAAGATCCTTTCTTTTGGGCTGTTTGGCAGGTCTCATGGTCTTCAAAAAAGTTACCCAAGGTCCACACAGTCTCTGCTGTCTTTTCACAACAGCTACTTTTGGGTTCCTGTAAAAGGACCCAACAAAGGAAAGGGTAAAACAAATCACAAAGCCCTGAAAGGCTATTTTCCCACCTGAATAGTCCCAAGCCAAAGGACAGGCTGACTGCTGAATGGCAGAACGTGTGCTTCATGCCAGGGCTGTTTCTGAAGGAAGGAGGGATCTGGGGTAGGGTAGCAGTGATCAGGGATCCTTTAAAGGCAGGGATGGGTCAGTCAGTCCTTTATTCTCACACAGGCCAAGATGCATTCACTGTATCCAGGAAGAAAAAGGGAATTAATTTTGTTTTCTGAAAGCAAGGGACTGTTTAATCTCCCCACACCTGTGCATCTCAACACCTTGCTGCTCCGTCCCTGGAAAGCATCCAGGCCAGTGCACACAGCTCTGACAACACAGCTCAGTCATAACCTACAGACCCTTCACCCTTCCCAGTGCTCCTCCACCCACACCACGAGGGTCTCTGCTTGCATCTCCATCCTGCCCTGCTCCAGCCTGGCTCTCATTGAGGCTGCATCGCCCACACCCCAGAGGCCCCACAGCCGTCACTACCTGCTGTGGGTATTTCCTTCATCTGCTCAGTTCAGCTCTGGTTTTTCACTTGTCCTCTTTGCAGCCCTCAGCTGCTGCTCAGTTCCAGTTTCCCTTGCAGTGGCTCTTGCTTTTGCTTGCCATCCAGGCCATGTAACCGGCCTTTTCTAATAGTACTTGGGAAAAGAGCGTCCAAAAAGTGAATGACCTTCAAAACGAAGCATGGCTGTCACTCCTTCCACACAGGGAAGCATTCTTACATCTTTTTTTCCAGAACCAATACCAAACACTTACCACTTAAAGGAACATTATCCACATATTTAGGACTTATTTGAAACACCACAAAGAAGAAAGAAAGAAAGGAGGTCAAGCTTATATGCTATGGGAATAGCTAGTCATGAGCTTATAACTGCACCAGGTCTGTTACTTGCTCATCTGAAGGGCCCTGGCATTATGTCAGGTTCAGTCTCGTAGCCCATTCTTTCTGAGGTGGCTGGTTCCCTCCTGGGGACAGTGACATTACTCTTGCAGCCTGCCATCATTACGTCAAGGCGCAGCTTCTTGCCCGCTCTCACCCGTTCCAGGGCTGTGAGATTCACGTCACCGTTAACTCACCCCTCCGAAGAAGCAGCGTTTTGACATGGTGACCGTGCCAGAGCAGCACTATTCCTTTGCAGACATCAGGGCTCTTCCCCCATGCCCTCAGGCAACCGTGCAACCCTATCAAAGCCAATTCACTCATGCATTTCGCTGAAGCAGAAACACCAGAGCATCAAAGCAACGCTTGCTGTCTGCTTCTCTGAAGAGCAGTGTAAATCTCACCCAAACCTCAAAGGGGCAGGTTAAGGTTGTGGGTAGAGCCATCCCACCTTTGCCTCCCCCAGCCTCGCAGGGTGGGTCAGGTCAGGGGCTCCTGCAGCAGCCCCAGGTGCCCCAGGCTGAGCCTGGATCAGCTGCCCCAGCCCTGCTCACAGGGGATTGTATCTGGAAATGCTGCAGCTGGCAGGGCCCTTCCTACTTCACAAATATTGACACTGAGATCTCTGCATCCCAGACGAGGAATAACATTTTCAGGGAGCCCTGGACCTGCAGAGCTTCTCCATTTAAGAGGGGGGATTTGGATTTAGTCCTTTGTTTTCCTCTCCACTGTAGCAACTCCTCAAGTGGATCTGTCCAACCCTGACCCAGCTTCAGGCACCAGGAACCTGTGGGAGACCAAAGAAATACCTCCTGGAGGTGCAGCCGCCACTTTGCAGTCTGATGAGAGATGTTTCACAAAAAAGTACAGATGCCAGAAAGCAGCAGTTGTCAAAGAGAAACCTGTTAAGACCTCTGAGTGCAGTCCCAGCTGGGTTTTTAAGAAAGCAACAGCAATCGGTGAAGTAGAAGCATACGGACTGCAGGGAAGGTGTTCTGAGGACTTCTCCCCTGCATCCGTACCTGGTCTGGTATTTGGCAGTGAGTGTGCATCTAATCCCATCACGGATGCAAAAACCTAGGGCAGTTCAAGATGTTCTCTCCTGACACAAGCACAAGCCAAGGCAAGTTTTTCTTACCAGCCACACAACATTTGCCTCAAACACCTATCATTCATCTTGTCAGCCTAGAAACTCAGCAGAGGGCACAGAGGGACATCGACATGTGGCAAAGGGCTCAGCTGCAAGGAGCAAAGGAAAAGGACGAGGTTGTCCAGAGGTGTGTTTGGTGATGGAGAACCATACGAGTATCTCTCTAACTCTGGATGCTCCTCAGAGAGCCACTCCAGTGCTGGGGGAAGGATGGGAGGGTCACAACCTGCTCTCCAAGCACGGGTTTTTAATGGAAGGTTTGATCTGCCCCCTCTGAGTACTCAGAGCTAAAAGGTGAGGCAGGTTATATCTTCCACTGACAGAAACAGATGAGGTGTGCTATTAGGAGTAACCCTGAGGATATTTCTGGGCCTCCTGAATTAAAACTCCAGCTCCACCTACCTACCCTACAAACCAGACAGAGAAATGTCCTCTCTTCTGCAGCAAACAAAAAGATCCATTTGCTGAAGACTGAAAAACAAGGAGTGAAACACTGAAACCAGAGGATGAGGTTTCGCAGGTAAATAAACCAAGAAAGAGAAAGACTAATAATAAATGTAAGAGAAGTGGAAGGAACAAGCTGCCAACTCACTGTCAGCCCTGGGGTTGGATAATTTATTAAGGTCTCCAAGGGCCATGCCTGGAGAAGCCCCCTGCACTCTTCTCCTTCCATACAAGTCTGCTACCAAGCTCTGACCACTCGAGCGAGAAAAGGGCCAGTGGCAGATAGCAACATCCAGCAGTGATCTGAAATCCACATCTGTTATATGTGGGTCTGTATAAACATTACTGTCGAATCGTGGAGCTTTCAGTGGGGTTTTGGTTTTGAGATTGACTTTTTTACAACATTTTCTTACTTACCATCATGAAACCTGCTTCACTTGCAAATTAGAAACTGAGATATAAATGGGAAAGGGAAAATGAATACGCCAGGGCAGGGCTGAGAGGGTTAAAAGGGTCAAGGGGGTTCTTCTGTAATGGGATGGCAGAAAAGGCTGACCTCCAAAATATGTGTACACCTCTTGCTGAAGGACTGAAAATGCATTTAACTACAGTAAGAAAAGCCCACTGCTCACTGTGAATGGTCTTGGACTTTCTGCTTTAAAAATTACCTCTGGCTGTCGCATGCCAACGCAGCCGAGTCTGTCTGAGATCTCCCTGTTTATCAGCTGAAGCTGCTCAGCCTGGAAGACTCCTGGAATGAGGAAAGCTCTTTGCAACCGCGTGCCTTCGCCTAGTCCTCTGCAGGGACTTTAAAGCTGCCAGCAGAATGGCCATGACCTTCTCAGTAGGAGATGCAGAAGATATTCCTTCTAGCTCCTAGGAGGAAGCCTTTCCCCCTCCAGAAACAAGTGGCTCTGGATAAGGATCACCTCATTCACCTCTCAGCACTGAGGTACACAGGTTCATTCCGCCTGTTTCTCAGCAAGACCGGCCACAGGACAAGCTGTACCCAGAGCTGCCAAGCAGCCCCTTCCACGGTGGCAGGCTGTCGTTTCTGTTGAGTTTCCTTTTCACCACCGATAAATCAGCTAAAATATTTCTTTATGGATGGGCATTGGTACTCTTGTGTCAAAAGCCTCTCCAGTGACCTCTCCCACCTCCAAAGCAGCCGAAGAGCCTGACACAGCCCACCGAGGTCATAGAAGCTTTTTGAAGAAGGCAGATGGAGCTACATCTGCTGGTGGACCCTATTTGCTCCCTGCTCTTTGCACTCCTGCACCCCCTCCCTGCCTCTTCCTCACTGAGCTCAGGCGAGCAAACACCTTTCATCAGAACAAACAAAATGCCACAAAACCCCCATTCAACCAAAAAAGCAAACAAAGCAAAAGGAGAAACTCTCTGCAGAATTTCCCCTGAGCAGCCAATTTCACCAGGGGTCAGGGAGACCTCCGGGCATCCCCGCTGCTGTGCCAGCACATGGCGAGAGGTGGCCGACCCCGCTTCGGAGCCTGGCACGTGGCTGAAATACCACGTACGTCACCTCTGCAGCCAAAGCAAAAGGGTGCGAGATCATAAATATCCAGTCCAGCAAACTTGCCGGGCTTGATGTAATCTCTCCACCAGCTTCCAAGGTCAACAGTGACCTGTTTATACTGCACAGGGCGAGAAGAGGCATTCTGGGAGAAAAGCAAAGAGAGGAGATGTCCTATGCCTGTACAAAAGGTGCTGTATTCCCGTGTTGCTCCATCCCAGGCTGGGAGGAACATAAAATTAGCACTGTTTTCATTCATTCATTGTATAAATATTCTGTGTGGTGCCTACCCCCACGTTTCCTCGCTAAGCCTGCAGGTCTCCTTCAAGGAGGCTGCGAGGGGGGCAAAGTTAGGTTCAGTTCAAGCAGCTGATTAACAAGGTGAGGTGAGGGCATGCGTGTGTGCAAAGGGGAAAAAAAAAGGAGAAAGGGAGAGCCGGGGGCTGTGTTGGAGGGCAAGAGGTGTGCAAGGGGAGTGTGTGGGGGCAGGGAGGTGCGCACAGCATCACCCTGGCCAAGGGAGCGGTCCGCACTGTGCCTCCCGGACAAGAGGTGTTTCACCATCACTTGGGGATGGCCAGGGAGGCCGGACACGTACCGCGCCCTCTGAGCAAGGAGCTGTGCGGCAGGAGGGACAGCAGGTCCCTTGTGAGGCGGGGGCACCATGGATGGAGCTGGACAGGCTGTGCAGTTGTGTCTCAGCCGATTAACAGCCCCGTGCATCCCCACCACCCCGGGCTGCAGCCTCCCCACTGCCCACTGCCCTCGCCGAGGAGGTGTCAGTCTTTCCTTGCACCCCAAAGGCCCCAGCCGAATGCAGGACGGAGTTTCCGAGGGTGCCCTCTGCGAGCGCAGAGGGATGAGCAGCCCCAGGGTGCTGGCCACCCCCTCTGTGTGCCAAGCTCCAGCCCGAATGACAGTGAAAGCCCTAACACAGAATCACAGAATCAATCAGGTTGGAAGAGACCTCTGGGATCATCGAGTCCAACCATTGCCCTGACACCACCATGTCAACTAGACCATGGCACTAAGTGCCATGTCCAGTCTTTTCTTAAACACATCCAGAGATGGTGACTCCACCACCTCCCTGGGCAGCCCGTTCCAATGTCTAATGACCCTTTCAGAGAAGAATCAATCTGATTTTATCCCTTAGGGAGCACGGGTGCACCTGTATAACGAATAGCTGTATGTGTTTAAGCTAGTGGAACCCTTCACACCCCACCAGCAGTCATCCAAGGATGGAGACAAGGTGCTGGGCAGCTGGGATGAGCACAAGATGCCCCATCTAGGCAAGCCCACCCTGCCCAGCACCGTATCTGTGACCGGAGGTGTCCGTCCCGGCTCCCTCTGTACAGCCGTGTTGCGCAATTGGAAAGACACCGAGAGAACAGGAGAGAAGCAAAAAGAAGAAAATATTTTTTAAAAATCACTGCCAAACAAACACTGGTCTGTGCACACAATCCCACCCACCGGCCTGGGCTTCTGTTTTTATCGGGTGATGAACAAGCCACAGTATCGGGGTGGGGGAGAGCCCCGCTGTTTATGTCTGCCGGCACGGGGACGGCCGCTGCGAGCAGAAGGCAGCTCATTCAGCAGGAGCCGGAGCATCCTGGTCGCTGCAGGTTGAATAGGTACATTGTCCGGCGCAGGAGGTTCAGGAAGGGCACCGTTTCCAATCCGGGATGCAAACAGGGCTGGGAGAAGTTGTGTGTATACATGAAGTTTGCTTTTTAAATATGGGGTGAGTTTTCTACCTGCACCAACAAGGCTGATGTTCACTCTGGAATAAAGGGGCACAGGTGCTGCCTTTGGGGGGAAACTCCTTTGTGCCCTTTTTACCCCCAGATGTTGACTCATTCCTTTTCAGTCCCCCCCTGTGCTCTCAGGGTAAAGTCTCAGTGGGTAAAGCCTCTCACGGGAGTTTTTAGACCCCTCCTAACTTTTGGCTAGAGAGGTTTTGGCAGTGTCTGTTCCCATCTCTCCAGTGGGATCCAAAAGTAAGACCATACAATACCCCTCCAGGACCCAGTGACATGGACTATGCAGGGACACGGACACTTCTACATCACACTGTGCTTTTCCCATCCTGGGATCTTGGTTTGGACACGTGCAGGACCCAAAGGTGACAGTCAAAGCTGATGTTGAGGCACCCTGACAGCAGCGCTGGGGCAGCAGCTGTTCAGGCTTTGCCCATGACATGCTGGAGGCAATCCTTGCTGATGCACGCAGCGGTGCCTCAGCACCAGCTCTGGAGAGATTTCCTCCCGGTGCAGGAGTTTCACCTCCCGGACACCCAAGGCTGTCCTTTGGGTAAGCAGGAGAAACCTGCAGCACCCGTGCAGCGAGGGCTGCGTGCGTGGTCTGGGCTGTCAGCAGCACCGAGCAGCCCAAAAGGATGCGTATGAGTGTGCACGTGTGTGCGTGCAAGCGTCAGGGCCTGAACCCCAGCATTTCTCTCCCATACACGCTTGAGCTGAAAGCCAGAAAGGATGCAAAGTGTCAAGCACATGAGCAGAAACACATAAAACAGGCCGTCTGTCCTGGTTTCATGGGGATAAAATTTATAGAATCACTTTTCTGTTACATTTTGTTTTAATTTGTGGTCAGCAGTGAAAGCCAGGGCAGCTGCCCCAGGCTGGCCCACAGGTGTGTCCTGTAACATTAATGTCAGGTCACTATAAAAGAGAAAGCTGCTGGGAAGGGGGGGTTCTTTTTGTTCTCCTATCTTCCCTCCTCCTGCTTTCTCATTCTCAATGATTGCTGTTCCTAGAGCAACTTGTTGCAACTCTGTGGGCTAAGTATAAATTTGTGTGTTTGTATTACCATAGATGTTGGTTTCTTTATTTTATTAAATCTATTTAAATTTAACCCATGAGTCTCCCTCCTTTTCCCAATTCCCTTCTTCGGTTGGGGAAGGGACATTGGATGATACAACAACTGGTTATTGTTTAGCCCCAGGTGTGGGCTAAATGAAGAGGCCATCTCAGCCCTCTCCCCAACCCTCCCGATTAGAGGCTCATTTCCCAGCTGATCAAGAAATATCTGCTGTAATGTGTTTTGAACTCCTCAGATACTGACTGTAAAAGCACGAAAGGTGCTTTTTGGGCACAAGCTCCTGGGCTGCCCTAGATCTCCAGTGCCTTTTCCTGAAGACAGGTCACAGACTTAAATTGTCCACCACCCTGCTCAGCTACCTTTGCAAAGAGTAGCTGGGATCCCGTACCCTCTCTTCTTGTGTCCCTGCTGTTTTTTTTTTAAATGCCTAATTAGCTGTCAACAGGACACAATAATTCTAGAAATGGTAAGTGTTCTAGGGACACAAAACCCTCCTTTTCATCCCAAGAGTAAGAAAAGGGTTTAAGCAGAGAGCCATGAGACGGCTGAACTGATAGTTGCAGGGAAGGAGCTGTAGTTCACAACAGTGAGTTGTTTGGTTTATGCACTTTTTAAAAGCAGTTTGAGGTTTTTATTCTTTATTCTACTTTTTGTTCAATTCCTTATTTCTTTTTCCTCTCTCACTTTTGGTTGGAAAGCCACCCAAGCCTGCCTTTCATTGCTTTTGGAAAGCTGCAAGCAACTATCACCTTAACTGGTACCACCTTTTTCTGTCTGGTATTTTTTTTTCCTTTTCTCCCTATTTTCATTCAGTAACTGCTTCCACCATACAAATTCTGGATATTCAATAGTTTTCATGGCAAAGCTATTATTCACTCTTCCTTGGCCACAGGGTTTGCTCTCTGTTCAAATATTTGCGCTCCCTGAAGGCTGAACTTCACTGGGAATAGACATAAGCCTCCTTTGAACTTTATAATGACATGTAAAAATCTTGCCTAACTGTAAGCACTTTTGCAATGTGTTACCTGTGTTTCAAAGAGCTCTGAATTGTTGCTTCCCTGCTTTAAACAAAAAACAAAAGCTATCTATGTGACTTTTTTTGACCTGTCTTCTCCTCAGCTTAAAAAACAAACACACACAAGAGCAGTTTATGAATCACAAGTTCTCCAAACATATTTAGCTGTTTTTCCAATCGTTCCTGATGCAGACAAAAAACTGGGACAGCCAACAGGTACTGAGCAGTCTCTGCCCCTTTCCTGAAGTTGCTAAGAAACCACTTTGTGTGGAGCATCACATTTTCCTAGCTGGTCAGCTCTGAAGTGGAATTTTCTCTGTTCCCTGGCTTCAGCTCACCAAAGGTTTGGATGGGGTTTTCTTCGCCAAACCACAGTGACAGCAGAGGGTACGCAGGGCTCACAGTTATTCCACAGCAAAACAACTAAACGTATACGTTTCCCAAAAGGTCTTTATGTTACGGGGAGAAAGGGCTGTGGTCGGGCAGGAGATGTTTCAGAGTCTCTCACATACATGAGTGGGAACAAAATCAGTCAGGTTATATTTTATAGCTCCTGCTTACGTGCTTTTTCTCCCCAGCTGGAAACACAGAGTCCTGCCTAAAGCATGAGCTGTCATGCCCCATCTGAAGTGTATTTTCCCATCCCATCTCACTGCTACAGCTACACCGTGCTGCCCGGTGCAGAGCAGAGCTACCCCAGCCAGCGAGTAGGGGAGGCAGGCGATGCTCCAGCACAGCCTGCATGGCTCTGTCTGTCCTAATCCACCCAGCAGCTGGGGAGAGTGGCAGCCCCTGGAAAGGATCCAATGCTCTTTGAATCTGTGGGAAGGTCCCTGCTTGAACTCCACAGATGGAGGATTAAATTTGATGTGGACAGGCAGCGGTCCTATACTCTGAAATGCATGGGAGGTCAGGGAAATAAAGTCCAAGAGTTTCAGACGGGGCTGTAAATGTACTGTCCTTTCTAATGGCTGCAGAGTTTTCCCTCACTGCACTTTTGAATTTTAGCATAAGGGCACCTAGAAAGTTTTTAAGTTAATATCTAGTGCTTCCCTTCTGAAAATAAAGGGTGTGATCTAAGGGGGAGATTCACAACCCAAATCTGGTTATGAATCTCTAAGATGGAATAAGGTACTCGTGGGAAGAAGCAAGTCTCCGTGCTCTGTGATCTGGGAGCATTGCCTGTCAGGGTGACGGATACATGGCTCTCACAAGAGGGCCCGAATGAAGTGAAAGGGTTGCGAGCGTCAGGTCTAAAAGTGAGACAGTCAAGGAAGCAAGCTTTCAAATGAGGCTGTATTCATGGAGGGAGAAAAAACTATTATATCATGAACCAGAAAGCAAAGGAGGGTGTTGGGAAGAGAGAACGAAGTGCAGATATTAATGTTCGTATTAAAAGAGAGCTGGAGGGAGTCTGAGGGCAGGTGTGCGACTCGGGTGCAAGGAGGGCCCAGGAGGAGCTCCTTGCACTCGGTTTCAGATTTTACCTTTACTTTAGGCTGGTGATGCTCTCTTCCATGTTAGGGGAAACAGCTTTCTCCTTCTTAAACCCAGAGGGGTTTCCACCTTTTAAAACCTCTTTAAGAACTAAGGCCTTTAAAAACTTTTCCTTCTTTTCCTACACGAACAGCAATGCAGAATGTTAGGCTGTTAAGACTTGATATAATTTGACCTACAAAATTATTCATCTCTGTCTCCTTCTCTTCTCTGGTAACCCATGTCACAGCCTGCACAAAGACCTTCCTTTAGACTGGAGATACTGACTCTCCTGCGGGAGAGGGACCTTCACTGAGGAGCTGTGAGTAGGTACTACCTAGGCAGCATCATACAGCTGCATTTCTGCACTCAGGATCACCCCACCTTGATCTCTTGGAGATCTCTGAGCAGCTGAAACGGTGATAAACAGGGAGGTGAAAAGACTGAGCCACAGTGTGGACAGTCTCAGCCTGAGCTGGGGCCTTCTTGCAAGCCTGAGGAACTTCAAACCCAAGACCTCTGTCCACTCTCAGGTTTAACCACTGAGGTACAATAGGTTTTTCAACCAGAAGAAGTATTCAACTGGGAAAATTTCAGTAGTTTCCCACCTCCTTCCAGCTGCCATCTGGCCCCTTCACAAGCCAAGGTGTGGGCCTGCAGCAATAGACCCATTCCCTCTTCCCCAAGCACAGTTTTTTCTCCCATCAAAGGTACCAGCATCCCCCCCAAAAAATCAAAACCCATTAGAGCCTCTTCAGCACTTTCTCACAGCACCAGAACTGCCCACAATTCAGTTATGGGATCCTCCTCAAAGTTTGGGGGTGGTTGCTTCAGTCTCCACCATTCCTAGGTGCTGACAGGCTCTGTATTTCTCCCTAGCTCAGCCAAAACAGCTTCTACACAAATTCACTCCAAACAGCCTCCTTTCTCTGCCTTTCTATCACTCATCCATTACTGATGCTCCAGGTGCTTTCTATTTCCTAATGCTGAGCATCCTCTCCCTCCCTCCCTCCACACCAAGCTCCACTGCCATCACCTGCCATCTCCTCTGCAGTAGTCAGTGGGGCCATGCGAGAGAGTTCCCTAAACTTTCCTGTTTGCTGCTCTCTTTGGGCTTCCCAGTAAATCTGCTCATTTCTGCTCAGACTGCAGTGATATTGACTGCATTGCAGACACACATACTTTGCTCAGGTTCCTTAATTAACTTCATCTTATTTTAGTTTGCATAAACCACTTTCTCTTTTTATTACACAAACTATTTCTTCTCTCTCAACCACTTGTGGTGCTCCAGCCAGTTTGCTTCCAAACCAGAGGGCTAAATTTAATCCCCCACTCCCCATTCAGCTTTCTCCATTTACAGTATTTTTTTGGTCATGCTTTTTTTTTTTCCCCCTTTCTTTTCTTTTCTGGGTTGGTTTTTTTTTCCCTTCTTTCCAAGAGGCTGGGCTTCCTTTTCTGTCCGTAAGCCCTCCTATTTCCCCCTGCCCCCTGGATGCCTGCCTACCTTTACTCTAAAATCCAGAGGAGGATCCAATACACTTAGTTTGCCAGCTCTTCAAGAGGTATCTAAGGAGGCTGACAGGAGTTTGATGGTCTCTCTTGCAGCCAGTGGCAGCTAATGTGGTCTGAAACCCTCTCTCTCTTTTTTGCCATTCAAACACAGTAGTTACTCTTCAAGCCTGCTGCTGCTGCCACTGCCTAAAAGGACCTGAAATACCACACAGGGAATTTTTATTTCTTCTGTGGAACCGGGGAAGAAAAAAAAAAAAAGGCAGGAAAACTCATCTGGAGATTGTGAAGAAGACGTACAGTGATAGCAAGAAGTGGCAAGCTCTTTCCTTCTTGAACGCTGAAAAACACCTCATTTCTCTGCCAGGTGTATGGGACTTAGATTCTGGAAGCACTGCACTGAACTGTTAAAGGTAACGGATTGCACTTTCTTCCCTCCTCTCTCTTTGGTATCTTTTCCTTATCTTTCCTATTTCTTTCCTCAGTGCTCTAAAGATGCAGGCTCTTGGTCAGTGGATTGGTTGTTTCCCTGGTGAGCAGCCAGCCGAGAAATGTGAGAAAAGTTGTAAACTGATTGAGCCTGAGCTTCTCCACAGAGTTTCCCCTCTGCCAGCAGCACTGCCGTGAGAGGGGAGCCTGTGCCTGCAGTGCCTCTCGGCGAGATGGTCCTCACCAACAATCCACCCATTATGGGGAGCAAACCTATAGCCAGAGGCATCAATTATGCATCAAATTTGTTAGTTGGCTTGGGGAAAGGAGGGAAAGCAAGCCACGGGCTTCAGAGATCCTACAGCCAAACCCACGAGGTGGGAGAGCAGAGACAGTGTTATCCCCATTCTCCCTCCCCAAAAGCCCCTCCAACCCATCGGTGTTTCTTTGTGATGGATTTCAGCTATTGCTGGAGCCCTGGTGATGTGTCTGATCCTGCTTCTGAGCACTGGGGAAGGAGCCTGCCTTCGTGCTGATCTGTTGCAAGTGTCCTAAATGGCTGCGAGGTTTCTCATGATTATTCCTTTTCATCAGTGTCATTGCTTTGCTACAGGGAAGGCAAAGGGTGATCTCTGAGCTGATGTTAAGCTCCGAGTAGGGGCTGGCAGGTCCAGAAAGAGAATGAAAAGAGCCTGGATGCCGGAGGGTTTGACAGCGGCTCCCCTTGCGTGGTGGTTGGCAGAGTCTCCTGGGTTATTTCCAGTGAGCTGCTCCGGGCGTTACTCGGTACCTGCCCTCTTTCCGAAGCCGTTCACAGACGAAGCATATTTTTAGCAATAGTTTGCAAGGAGCTGAGCTCTTCTGCAGAAGCAGACAAAGCAAAAAAGATTTTGTTTTTCAGAATCTCTATTGGAAATTTCTTCTTTTCGTTCCTTTACTACTTTTTAAGACTTTTCATTTAAAACTTGTGCTAAGTAGCAATGTCCCATCTGTACATAGCAGAAAGCATGCATTTTAACCTTTCCCTTTTAAATTGTTTAGCCAAAAGACTTCAGTTTGAAAAGCTTTCCTAGCTTTCTAAAATAACTTTGCCAGATGTGGAACAGGGGGAACATCCCACAACGAAATAGTTGGGAGAGAGGAATTTTTTAGCGTTCCTCACTGCTTTGGTTTTCGTCTATAAGCTCCCGTTAAAGGATGTTGGCTGGGCAGAGGGGCCGGCGGTTTGAGGACTGAGTTTGGTGGGTTTTTCGGATCTTGCAAAGGAGGGCAATCCCACACGCTTTTGGAAGCTGAGTTATTTGTTTCTTTGCTTTGGTTGTTTGATGTTATATTTTCCTGCTGGCTTCAAGAGACTGTATCTGCCTGATAGGTCAAAGGGGAGATGTTGCCCCTTTCCAAGATGTTTCGAGTTGCTGTCAGAGTGCAGAAAAGGGAGGCATCCCCTCCCACCAACACTGGACGGGGCAGAGGGTGAGGACTGGAGATGTATCCGTGCTGGCTGAGCGCATTCAGCAGCCTGAACGGTCTTTGGGGGAAAACTCCATCTGTTCCACTTGAACTGCTGTTCAATGTTTTCTATAATCACCTCCGTGTACAGTAGCGGGGTTTGACAGCAGCGCGAGGGCTGGAGGATGGATGGGCAAAGAGAGCCAACGACATAGGAAATTGAGGGAGCAAAAGAGATGGAGGGATAAACTTACTAAGGAAAAGAGGATATTGAAGTGCAGCAGACTTAGCACTGTCAGAGCAAACAGCAGCTCATCACCATAAAATACTACCTAATTAGTAAGGAACGTAGTGTTTTAGAGGAGAAGAGGATGGATGGTATCACTTAAAAGACAGAAATGAATGAATGTATAAATGAAAAGAGAGATCAGATCATTGTTCAGTGCTCTGGTGTCACCCAGGGATGCGCATAACAGTCAGAAACCCTGGGGACTCCAAAATCCACTCCATTATTGGTCTTTTCTCTCCTCTTCTCTCTCTGGGGCAGATCCTCTGCAAATGTAAGTTGCACGGATCCAGTGACTTCATTGCCTTCCCATGCTGACTTACACCCAGCGGGAACGTGGGCTGGTGGAGGGCCAACTGGTCCCATTTTAAAAAATCAACGGGACCTTTCTTAGCTGCCTGAGACATCTTTTCCACCGCCACCCTCCTCCGTCTCCTCCTTTCCCTCGCCAGTGGTGGGATGGCTGCTCTACCACAAGACAACCTTCCCCAAGCTGCTCTCTTCCTCCTCCTCCTCCTCCTCCTCCTCCTCCTTTCCCCCCTACCCAGAACCCGCTGCAGCCTCCACGTGTGAAACAAGCCGGGCTGTGTGTGCCGCTCTCAGGCAGCTTCCCAGCAGCAGCAACAAAAGCCGTGTTCATAGCGGGTCTGGACCACATACGGAGCCAGCGCGCGACGGCTGCCGAGCAGCCCAGAGCAGCCGGGGCTGTTTAAAGAGTGAAAGAGAGAGACGACAAAGAGAGGGAGCTGTTATATATTTAAAAAAAAAAAAATACTTGAGCCCAGTGCAACAACGGAAACCTTACAGTTTACTTTTAAAAACTCAGTGCTTCCTTGTGAGGGGGCAGAACAGCCCAGCCTGTGTGCGCGGGCAGGTCTGCGGGCTCTGCCTGTGTGCACAAGGGCGGGTGTGTGAGCGCTGCCTCCCCTCCCCTCCCTCTCAATGGGCTCACAGTGTACATCTAAAGAAGCTTTTTGTTGGCCTGATGAATAGGCGGGGGGTTTTGTCGTGCTACCCTCGCAGCCTTTTTTGAGACGCTTCACACCGAGATTTTTTTTCCTCCATGTGCTTTTTGTTGGGCTTTCCCTTTTTTAAGAAAAATTTCCATTTCTCCCTTGCATGATATTCCCCTCCCCAGTGATTGCTCCGTACAGACCAGAGAGTAGAAGGGTGGGGGGAAAGATGAGAAATACCAGAATGATTTGACTTGGGTAACCCAAGAGCCTCCACAATGTGCTTTAGCAGTTGAGATGCCCTGAGGTGTTAAGTAGCAGCCTTACGGACCACCTTGCTCCAATTTCCTTCCCCTGCTTTACAAGCCCAACAGCTGTGCAGTTGGCTTTACTGATCTAACGCTCCCGATGGCTTCAGCCCATTGACGGAGGCAGCTGGAGCCATGTCGCTGCACTCGCGACCAGACAAGGATAAGGGAGATGATGTGAATTGAGCATGTTGGCCATGCAGCCAAGTCCAGCAGCCACCAGGTCCCTGTTCCTGCTGTATAAGCTGCATGGGAGCAGCCTGGGAGCCAGCTTTGCCTGCAGGTTTCTGTGGCTCTGCCTTTCCCTGAGGCTGGCTGAGGAGGAAACTTTGCTGTGCTTGGGAGCTGGAGGGGAGGACAGAGCGGAGGCCACAGAAAGGACTCTGCTGAGAGAAGGGAGTTAGAGATGAAAGTGGGCAAATGAAAGATGTCTGACAAGCATAATCATCCGGGTTTTCACCTTTGTAGTTGCTCTTTATGTCAACCAAGGCATGGCAGTTCATGGCTTTTCTACAAGCCCCAGTGCAAGCCAGAGGACACCTGGGTCAGCTGAAGTAGGGGGAACCTTGGGAGAGACCCAGAATTAACTCAGGTGAAGAGTCCTACCTCACTGCTCTGCTCAGTTCCCCCCAGGTTGTCACCATGTCCTGAGAGTGTGGAAGTTTATGATGGAAAGGAGCAGTGATTGCTGTGAAGAACTTGGGTGATGGGATGTCCCAGGAAGGGCAGGTCTGTGCCGTTTGACTTGGCAGCTGTACCTGCTATGATAGCTAGTGAGGCACCGCATGAACCTTGAACACGGGTACAGTCCTGGTTGCCACCATGTTACTAGGGAACTACCTGGGAGCCAGGGACCTTCTGATGCACCTTGGTACTGCACAGGGGTGGCAGGAGCTGAACCCAGCCTTCCTCCATGCCCAGCGATGGGTAGGGCAGGTCCCGGAGGAAAGGCACTCACTTCAACAGAGGCCACATCGGGCAACGCAAGAAAAAAGATGCTGCGAGAGCAACCATGTCATATCGTAAGGACAAAGTGATCAGGACAGGAAATTTCTACTGGCAGGGTAGTGCTCACGGGTTAGGCCCGAGAGGAGTAAACCTGTCTATTAAGCCATGCCAAATAAACCTAGCTTACATTAGCGGGAGAATATGGAATGTAAATACTCATGCTTCAAGGCATAAGCTAACCACTAAATGCCTAGTGTTAAAAAGAAACTTCCTCCTCAGCAATTTATCCCCTATTTTTCGATGATGAGAACTCTGCTCTGAAGCTGGTGATATAGGTCTTGTCCAAGACAGGATGCTGGCCTGGACACACCATTGGTTTCATCTGGTCTGGCAATTTCCATGTGTCTTTGGTTTCTCAAATGCCCTTGGTTAGCACTGAGCAGAGGACACAGACACTTTATTAGCAGTAGTGTAGAAAACCACTGAAGGACAGAAGGAATTGTCTGTGGTGGCTGCAGGAGATACAGATTTGGCTTAATAGGAGAGAAATTTAAATGGGAGTAATTTGACAGGAAAAGAAAAATCCATAGGGGAAACTAACAAGAAATAACCAAGGAACATCTCCTGGCTGAGGTTAGATCACAGGCTGGAGGAAAAAGGCGTGTAAAGAAAATGCGGAGGCCAGCAGCTGATAAACAGATGAAAATGATGATGCTGATCCCTTCCAGCTGGAGCTCCCATCCATCATTCACACCTCTGCGAGGAGAGCAGCCGCTGCGCCGGGGATTGGATAACCTGTAATCCACAGCAAAACCTGTTGCTCCTGCTGGGATCTTGCACAGGGTCAGGGATAAACACCCCGCCACAACCCTGGAAATCCCAGGGCGCCGCAGGCTTTGCACAGGGCAGGGGCAGATTCGATAGTTTTGCTGGCACAAATCTATTGACTTCAGAAGATTACACCGGCTTAGCAGTACTGTGGTACAGCAGCCAGAGACCTAAGTGTAATTAACATTACGTCATCTGTACCACAGTTTCAAGGTTGAAATAATCACGTAGTTCACATATTGGAAATTACAGGATGGCTTTCGTATAAATGATTAACTGTCACTATTACTTACCCCAGAAAAATACTTTCTGTGGTGTTTGGTGTATAAATAATACCCTGTACCTCCATAGCGCTCGGCTTCAAAGTAATACTTCAGTACTGTACCATAACGAATACCCTCCCATTCTGTAATAACTGGTCTGCAAATGATGTCTTTTCCTCTGTTGTAAATTATACCGTGCAGTTACTGCCGCTGCTGCTATTGCATTCAGTCTGGTTAGTAAATAATACTCTTTCCCTACCATTGTATCTGGGGTTTAAATAATACGCTGTCCTCATACAGCAGTTGGCATGTAAGCGTCACCCTAATCCTGTCCAGTGCTTTGGAGTGCACAGAACATCCTGCTGCTGCAGAACAAATTGCAGCCTTCCTCTCTGTAGTATTTGCCCTCTAAATATTACCCTGCTGTTTTATACAGCGCTTATTGCATAAATAATACGCTGCTGCCTTGTAGTAATTGGTATGTAAGTGATACCATCAGACTGCAGGGTACTTAGTCTGCTAATACTGCCTACTGCACTGGCGTTAGATGACACAGCAGGGCTGTGCAGAGGAGGATGCTGGGCTCCCACCTCAGCCCTTCTTCACTATGACTTGGGTCTTCTCTCAAAAAACAGGGTAGCCAGAAGCCACAGAGCTGGAGCTATCCTGCAACCATCTCTGCGGGTCAGCAGGGAAAGTGGGTCACCTCTTCGCTTGGCCAGATAGCCCACGGCATCTTGACCCTTCCTGGTGTCTTTCAAGGGTCTTCATTGCTCTTATTGTTCAGCTCTGAATCTGTCCAGTGTTTTGAAATGCTCCAGGCCACCCCCAGCATGCCCCTGAGACTACAGCCCTGTACAGTGTTGTACCCATCTCATCTGCAAAATTATTTCCATATCAGTACACCAATAGGCATGTGTTCCTTCCTTTACACCTTTCTGAAGTATGGGAATGCTGTTTTGGGCCATTCTCTTACTGTAGCCAGGCAGGCATGTGGGTTACACGCATGAAGATCTCAGAGGCAACCAAGTTCTTCATTTCAGTTCATCTTCAGTGCTATGCTTCCAGCTCTCACTAACATACCCAAAGTAACTTTGAATTAGCTAGCCCAAGGCACCATCATCACTCTGACCAAGACAACACTGAGTTCAGTGTGGGCTACAAAACCTTCCTGAGAAGAGAGATAAGGTCTCAGGTGGGCTGGCCTCTGCTGGACATGACACTGCCATGGCATGACGCTTAACCAGTTGGCAGCCAGCGCAGTCTTGTCTACAATACATAGTGACATTCCCCTTGAAGAAATTAGGGAACGTGCCCCTCAGGGAAACTGTATTTTCCCCTAGAGACCCCGTTTCAAAGAGTTAATAATCTTCTGTCCTCCCTGCTGCTAACCCCACCAGATGTTCTCCTTTAGTCAAGGTAAGGTTTTTCGGCAGAGGTTGTATCACCAAGAGCAGCTGAGAACACTGGAAAACAAAGATGCTTTGGCTAACACAAGCCCCTTTTCCAGCTTTTCAACCCACACAGGCCACCTCACTTCTGCTCTTGTTTTGGCCAGTTTCATACAATTGTCGCTGTCAGTTGACTTAAAACTAGCCTCCTGCTTTGAATAAGCACATCAGACCAATGTAAACCCACATACTTTGTAAATGTTGTGCTCAGCTCTTTCTTTCCTAGTCTCCCTGTTCCCCCTGCATCCTCTGTGGCAGCTCACCTGTTCACATGTTGTTGGAGAGAGAGGGTGTTTTGGCAGCTTCAGAATCAGTCTAGCACCAAAGACAAGAAGGTTGGGTTTGCTCATGCTTAAAATGCAAACATCTTTCTCATACTGCAGTCTCAGAGTAGTGCTGAAGCTTTATTCATGCCTCCGTTATGTATATTGGTGAAAGCAAAGACACTCAAATACATTGGTTGGCACCTTCTCTTCAATCCTGGCACAGTTTATTTCCAGTTTCTTCTATTCTCCGACTGGATTGCTCTCTGCTCTGCAACTGCAAATGCAGATGCCTGTTTTTCTGTAGATCTGCAGTGCCTCATCTGTCAGAGTTGTCTCTCTCATCTGTGCTGGTGGTGTAATTAAACAATAATATTTTGAAACTGATTGGGAATCAGGGTCATTAGACACTCAGATAGCTGATTGGATTAATGTCCCTTATAAAATTACGTCCTTTTCCAGAAGTTGCTTTAGGGACTCAAGGCCACGTTTTGCAGAAGCAGCAAAGTGCCCGAAGACACTGAGAAGCACTTCTGCAAATTCCATTAGGTGCCTCGCTCATCCATTTGCATCTTTAAATTCTGAGATACCGTGGACAATTTGTCAGGCTATCGGAGTTTTACTAAACAATTTTGACAGTCCCAGAAATCTCACGGCATCCATGCGAGAGTGCCCTGTACCTTTTGCTGTTGTATCAAAACTTGTATTCAAGATCTTTTACAGCTCAGTTTAGGAGCCACCTGTAATTTTGTTAGCGACCAGTGGGGCTTGTTTCTCTTGCTCTCCAAAATACTTGCTTATACTTTTCATTCTCATTTGTGACATCTTATGGTAGGAAGGAGAGTGTCTTTCAGAGAGCAAGCACAGAGCACACAGCCTAAGGGGAGAGGATGAATGACATGGCTTTTGAACATCCTCAATGCTGCACAGGGGGCTAGAGAGGCCCCAGACATTGGCTGGACAAGACTGGGGTCTGCATGGACCAATCTTTGAGGGCCAGATCACACATCAGCTGTAGCCCCTCACCTTCCCAGTATACTTCCACTAAAAATCATTGACTTAAAGTGTGGCTCATTCAACCATGTTTGCAGGAATGCTCATCCTAAATGTTAGAGCATATTTTTGTTTTGAACGTTTAGCTGTCAACTAGTTTTATTGAACATTGCTCCTGTTGTGTGGTTTGTTTAAACGGTGTGGATCAACGTGTGTTAATGCCGTGATGACTTTTCAGGCGCAGCTATGGAATTACCACAGCCTGCAGACTGCACTGTGACTGCATCAACATGCCCAAATGTTATGTATGATTAGATCCAGTTCTCATATCGTGTGTAAAAGCCAAACAGGATTTTCCTTGTTATATTGTCTTATGGAATTAATTCTTCTCCTATCTGAAAGCAGCGTGCTCTGTACAAACTTGTGGGGATTTAGACTTCCTTTTGAGAGCTCTCCTTGCTGTCTGTTTGGGACTTGCAAGCAGTTACTTGTCTAGACTAGGTTTTAATACCAGAACTCAAGCTTAATGTTCCTAACCTCAGAGGTAAATGGCATCTTTTTTACTGATTCCAGTGGTAACTGGATCTGGCTACCAGCTAATTTACCTGCCCATCTTATTGGAAGAATTACAAGATAGCTTGGTTAAAATAGATCATAATTATTACTTGCCTTTGAATTGGTCTTTTATGCCAATAGTATAAAACAAATTTTACTTTTATACAGTTTCTCTTGCTACTTTTTTGTGTCTGAGTTAAAATGTCAGTGTAGGGTGCTCCAGGATCCATTTTAAAGCCCATATCTTCTCCATCAATGCCAGAGCATATTTGCTGGTTTGAAACACTTTGCCTGGCAGTTATTTGACTACAAGGGGGTCTGTGTTGGTGCTTTTCTGTTCCCCAAAATGTGGGCACTGTTGGTTTTAAGCTGTTCCATGTACCTCTGGAAAAACAACATTTTCTGTTGTCCTTACAGAATGTTTCACCAAACACTGGGCAATGTTTTGGCTCTCTCCCTCAACCACATCCCATACACAGGAATTTATTTGCCTCTCAGGAAACTTTGTATTCCCATCTAATCACTCTTTTGGTTTCCTCCATACCTCGCTTTCTCTTTATGAAGGCATGACATATGGACTTTGCTTAGCAAACTGTAGATTTGGGCTTAGCAGCAGTGGCTCTCCAAACGTCTGTGGCTTATGCTAAGGTTAAATTTCTTTCCCTTCACAGTCTACACCTCACAGAATGATTTTGAATTTCATGTAAGAGCCTTTCTTTTATTCAGGATTCCCGTGGTCTCCCCAAATTCACATCTGTGCTCTCTAGGCTTGGTCACCAGCATACTTTCTAGATTACAAGATCTTTAAGGCAGGGACTCTTGTCTGCCTGTGCTAGGGTAATTCAGTGGAGCCCTGAGATCTGAGCTGTAATGAAAAGATTATTGATATGCATTCATTGACCCTAGACTGAAACTAATTTTGGAGAGGCTATTTGTCTCCGTCTTACTCTCTCTTTCAATGTCACATCATCACAGTCGCTTCCTAAGTAATACCTTACCTAAGCCCACTTATAAATTCATGTATAAGTAGAGAGAAAGCTTTATATATCCATAACATACATTCAGGTCAAAGTGTTTGGTTGTTTTTAAAGTGCAGTGTTTCTGTTCTTTGGGCTAGTTTCACCATGTGTTAGAAGGGAACAGACCTTTCAGTGTGGGTAGGGTTTTATGAAGACACCAAGATCTCCTTTGGAAAAAAGCAAAAGGCTGTGATTCAGTTTTGGATTCAACAATGGGTCTCATATGATTATAAAATTATCCTTTTATATTTGTTGCTAGTTTCAGAAAGTGTTTGTTTGAAGGACTTTCTTGGGAAGTTTTGGACTCACCCAAAATGGAAATCTCAGCCAGGGAACTGAAACCCTTTTGCCAACCATTCCCTCTCCCAAGGTGAGGGGTCCCATTATCTTTTCTACAGGGTGGATGAACGCATCACCCAGAGACCAACATTCACCTTCATGGAGGGGCCAGTGATTAGAAGAGGGCAATTTCTTAGGCAACTTTTCCATCCCCTTGCTCCTTCTCTTCCAACTCCGTGACAGTCTCATAAAGTACGACTTAAAGCTGTTGAGGTCTCTGATGGATGGTCTTCTCTGTGGCAAACCAGAACAAGCTGGTTTGGCTGTGAACTATTTTGTCATTATCTTCTTTCTTGTCATGCTTTGTTTTCCGCTGTACAATTTGGTTTGGTTCAAAAGCATCACTAGCGTAGAAAAAAACAAGAGGAAGACTTATTTTCTGCCTAGAGTCCCTGTTGGTTTCTGCCCAAGAACAGGCTGAACCAAAGGCAGGAATTATTGTTTGGACAAAGTGACTTGACAAGTGAATAGGAGCAGTGGATGAGTGTCCATGCCCAATGGGATTGCCCCTAGCAAGGACAGCTGAGCATCCCTCAGTGTTCCAAATGTGCTGAAATCCCCTTGGAACAAGTGGTGCGGGACAGGGTAGACAACTGCATATTGAGGTACCTCCGTCCCCCCAAAAGGAATGGAGCAATATTGAAATAAACAGGGACCTTATTGACAGAGCCAGTTAAATTGAGTTAGACACTGTGTGTCTTGGCTAAGAGGGAAGAGGGCACTGCGTGCCAGAACGGTCTCCTGGTACGTGAACGGTTTGAGCATACAGAAAAGAAAGGAATTGTACGGGGATGCAGGGCTACCAGGTGCCATGAGATGGCACTGGCTGGGTGAATGACTGGGGATCAATATAAAGGAAAAACCTGAAAGAAGAGATAGACTGGCGAGATTTTAACAGAGCCTTAAACCCTCCACCCACTTACAGTAAAGCCCCTGGTTTGTACAGCCAGGCAGTAGCCACGGACGCTGCCCCTGCTCAGCACACGCCTGCTGCAGGACTTTGTCCCTGGAAGGGAGGTGAGGGGGAGTGCATTGTCCATGGTCCGCATAATCTTCTACCACTGCTAAAACTGTCAAGAGGGGAACAAAGTGGGCTGGGGAAGCTGGTCTAGGAGGAAATGAGAGGAGACAGCGATCCATTCTCCTGCTGTCATGCATGAGGCGGTTTCAGGGGGTGCAATGCCCAGCCATTGATTAAACTTTTCTAGAACCAGAGATGGGAGTGAAAAGCTGCTTCTCTTTCTTAATCCTTCCTGTACCATTCAGTCTCCTAGATTAGTACAAGCTGGCATGACTGTTTTGTGCTCGGTCTAGTTGTCAGAGGTTGGCTGGCAGGGGAAACTGAGAAGTAGGAGAGTCTTCCTCAACACAGCCAAGGCAGCAAAACCCATTATAGTCTGAGCATGAAGTCTGTGGTCTCTGTTTATACTGTGTGCCCTCTCCGTAAACTGCGAGGCAAAGCCAGTCCAGTGCCTCCAGAACTGAGGTTCATCATATCAGTCCCAGACAGCAGACAACTTTCATGAAAACCTGCTCCAACATTTTGGTAAAGGTCCTTCTTCAGGCTCAGGGGTGCGTGAGAGCCTTTGTCAGCAGTAGCAAACCCACACTTGCATTATGGTTGGGGGTTCACATTGCTGCCAGAAAAAATATCTGAAGTCCTAGTGACTAGAGACTTGTGAGTCAAAGATGAAAGGCTCTTTCACTCCTAGGAGACTCTTTCTGCTCGCCTGCACAAGGAGTGCACGTGCATGTTTGATATGCATGTGCCTTTCTAAGGAGTCACGAAGAGTTTGAGCATCTGGAAACAGGAGAAAATAGTAATCCCTTGCTTCTCCACTGAAAATGCCAGTGATCTGCTCAGTAGGAAAAGATAGTTCTCTATCATCTGGGGTTATGAAGAAAAAAAATAATGCCAAGAGATTGGTAGATTTCAAATCTTGCAGATTATTTATGGCAAGTAGTAACACTTGCTTGGACCACTGGTGCTACCTCCTGAAGAGCACATGGCAGGATGTCTCCCCTGTTTCCAGCCAGTAACCAGAAAGCCCCAGGCCCTCTCCCATGCCATTTGCCCTTTTGTCTTCCAGGTCATCCCAAAGGGAGAACAGAGTCAAGATTCCACCTTCCCAGCAAAGATAAACTGTGCATGTCTTGAATTTATGAGACAGGAAATCTACTTGGGAGGAAAGCTAGGGCTGAAACGGCCTCATTTAAGTAAATCTAAGCACAGTGTTTACACAATGTCTGGAATTAATGCAGAGAAAACTTTCAGGTGCCAACTTTGGAAAGAGAAAATGGGGAGCAAAAAGAGGGAGATACTGAGACTATGACGTAGCTGGAAGCTCTTCCTCCAGGTTGGATGGAAGGCTGCTCTTACTGCTGTTAAGCACCAGCAGCGTGCAATACTTGGTAATGCAAGGGCCGGATAGGATATGATTGCTCACCTATCTCTTTTGTGTCCGAGCTGTGAGAGTGTGAGAATGTTTAGTAGTACCAGCTGTGTGTGTTACCAGCATGGATGGCCTCACCAAAGATCGTGGTGCGGCATGATGCACGTAGCACATCAGTAGAAGGTGTCCTTAGCAAAAGGCTATTGCAGCCTGTGTGCCTTATAAGAGGTTCCTATTCACATGAAGGGATGTTAGTGCAAGCTGAGGCTATGCACGATATTAAACGACGGGTACCAAACAGAAATGTGGTCACACTGCATGTCATTATCATGACCCAAATGTGCAGTTATTAGAGAGGCCCTGCAGCCACGCACATGGTCTTGTGGTTCTCACCTTGAATCTCCTAAGGCTGTGACTTTCCAAGGCAGCATGGTGTTTTCTCTACCTGGAGCACAGTAAGAGGAAAAATCTTTACCACTGTGAGGCTGACAGGAACCAGTTTCATGATGTCTCCTTCCAGTCCTCCCCAGTGCCTTGTTAGGTGAACTTTCACATCACATTTCTTAGGAGACCATATGTTGCATCCAAGGCAATTTTGGGTAGCAGAGTATTAACAGATTTGGGCAGTACCTAACAAAGTCAGTTAAGACTTAGGTCTCTGCGCCTATGCATTCTATATTAAAACATAGTTTCAAAGGCATTATGGACTTCTGGAAAACCAGCCTTCTGAAGGGCTGAGCTGGGTCAGAGCAGAAGGGAAGCAAGGCAGAAGATATCCATGAATCTTCTACCAGCATAGAAGCACTGCAGAGATTTGCGTCTCTGCAGTCACGTTTGCCTCCTGTTCTGTAGCCTGAGAGGGATGTTTTCTCATTTTTAAGGTTGCTTCTTTGCACAAATGAGGATTCAGCCTACCATGAAACAAGTGAAAAGTCAAATTCTGCACAAGTGAATATCTCCGGCACAGCCTGTGCATCATTCACACACTCCAGCAGAGTAATGGGATATCGCCCAATTGGGGCAAGGAGCTGCTGTTGGTCAGCTGAGCTTTACCCGTCCCACACTAACTCTCTCAGCATCTGCAGAGGACCTACCTGCCTGCTTAGCTGATGCCTGCTTGGAACAGGTGGTTACATGGTGATTTAGAGCAGGTAAATGGTAGCAGCCTTATCAAGTTAATGGAAGGAGGTTTTTCCAGGTCCCTCAGTCTTCTCTTTCTCCTCCTCTGTACTAGGCTTAGGTAGCTTGGATCCTAGGTGCACAGAAACAATAACTCATATTTCTCAGTGGGTTTTATAGTGAGCCAGTGCATTTGCATGGAAAAAGTTGTCACTTGAAGGGCTTGTTCTTGACTTCCTTGGATCATGGCCCAAGCTGCCATCTTCACAACCTGACATCCAGGGAGGATCTGGTTTCTCTTCTTTTGTGTTTTGGTGGGTTTCCTTCCCGTGTCTAGGGGAGCTTTGCTCAAGGCTGACAGCAGCTCCAGAAAACAACTGCAGATTTTTTCTTTCTTTCCCTGGGATATAATTGTTTACCTGCCTCTTGCTACCAAAGAAGAAGGGTGATGGGTGATTGTCATTCCCTCAGACAACATATCCAGGAGGAAAGAAATTTCCAAGTTCCATTGCTTCATTGTAAATTAAATTCTTCCTTGCAAGCAAAGGGATACATCCCAATTACATCCAACTGTTGTGCATAAAAAATAGGGTATAACGGGGCTTTATGAAGTGCATAATCACCCTCCCATCTCTAAAAGTTAGATGTCTAACAGTGCTCCAGGCAACCTTACTAGCCGATAGAGAAATGGCTGAACCACTCTTTAAAGGTTTTCAACTGAGACATCTATTTCATAAGATGAATTGCTCTTTAGAAGTTTCTTTTTCTGCCCTTGGAGTAGAGAGGATTTTGAGTGCGAGCATCAGCTAGTCTCAAAGGCTCATTGTTCCCTTGAATTTAGAGGTTCTAGGGGCTGTTTGAGTGTGGCTCTCGCTTTCCATATTGAGCAGACACTCAGAGCCATGGCAGCTCAGGACTTGGTGCTGATCCCACACCTTGCATGAAAGGCTCCGGCTGTCATCTGCTTGCCATAATGGACATTTTGCAACTTTTCTGTCCTTGAAGGGTAGGAAAATTACTGGGGGGTGTGTTGCCAGTGGCAGACAGTTCTGGTTTTCCTGCAAGAACTAATTTTGGGGTGGCCAGTAGCATGGGTTTCTGCTGTTCTGGAGCCTGTGCGTTTAGTTTGCTTCTGATCTCTCAGGAGGGAAAAAAAAGGGAAAAACAAAAAGGAGAAATGCTGCTGAAGTTAATGGAGATGTAATGTAAAACCGATGTAAATCAGGGAAGAATGAGAGCCATTCTGTGGTAGATACCAGAAAAGAGATAAATGCTTATAAAGCTTTTTGTGCTCGGTAGGACATTTGTTCCAGACCATAGGTCTGAGCTTGGATCACTAACTGAACCTAACATATGACTGTTTAGGTTTTGCTAAGATTTCCTGTGACACCTTGCTTATTGAAAGCATGTCCATACATCCTGGGGTATTTTGGCTTTTCCTGAAGTGTATGTGCAATATAATTAGATAAACAGTCAAATTATAACAGACTTCAACTCTTTTATTGAAAGAAAAGTCATAAAGACACTGAAAATGGAATAGCATAGAACCAAAATTACAGGTCCAGGCAACTTTGGCTCTTTGTGGAGGAGGACAGAGAGGAGCTCTGGACCACACGTTATGGGGCACACTGATACCATCACCAGGGTGTATTAGCAGGACTATGTCTGACCGTGTTCATGCCTGCAGTAGCAAGGGGTGCTTGAGGACAGGAGCCAGCTGAGGCTTGAGGTGAAACCTGACATTATTCCTATTCTTCAACAAATGTTCTCTGTTTCGTGCCTTATGCACTAAGAACACCTCAATGTTGTCAGTTTGCCATCTCCTGTAGCAATCCAGGCAGCCAATGCTGCAAGACTGTCAACGTGTGGAGGACTACGTCCCTCGATGACAAAATATCTGAGCAGTTACTGTCGTGTGTCTTTCTGATTGGGGAAAAAAAGGACTATATTGTTCCAGGGATGGTTTCAGAAACAGACCAGGCGGGAGCAGCATCCAAGCTGCTCTGTACATAAAGACCGTACTCTCAGAATGGTTTGGAAGCCAGACAGAATGGAATATTTCTCCTATTTTCTTTACAGCTGAAAAAACATGAAAAATCACAGGAGTGCATTTATTGCCATATTTCAGTTCCAAAGTTTACCTTCTTTAAAAAAAGAAGAAGAAATAAAACTGGTTTTGCCCACCCCTCTCACTTTTTTTACCCCCCTTCCTTCCCTCCCATTTCCTGGACCAGGCTGAGGTTTTAAACAGAAAAGCTCTCAGTCCTGCACAGAGTCTGGGAACATGCAGAGGGACAATAAAGTGTTTGTTCGTAGGGGTCATAGAGGAACAGTCTGTAGTTTTACATGGTGGAGGAACCACCATTTGATGCTGAAGCCTACAAGGACGTGGGACACGCTATCTAAACATACATGAGAACCCTCCCAATGTCTCTCCTGGGTGACAGTGTCTCCTCAGACCTCACCAAACCCTTGATCCTCAGTGCTGGTGACTGAAAATAATAGTGCTGAAATAAGGCTGGATGGAGGTGACCATGTGTCCTAGAGAAACTAAGGTCTATTCCCTGGTGGGGAGTAAACAGGGGATGGAAAACCAGTTGAAGGGAGAGAATCCAAGGCTAAATGAGTAGTTCTGGTTTTGACTCTTGTTCAGGAGCCTCTTTATATCCACAATTTTAAAGGAAATATTGTCTTTGGAAAGGCCTTTATGCCCAGGCATATCGTCTAGGTAATGAGTGGCATTTTATTAGCTGCCAGAAAGAATACATAAGTGTATTAAAGGTCTTCCAAAACTGAGAAACAAGAAAGCTTAAAATGACCCATCCAAAAAAAAAAAAAAAAGGACAACAGCAGGATTAAGGGTGATGAAAATAAATTTAATTGCAACAAGAGTGATTAACATGGTTTGGAACAAGCAAAGCCACAGGAGAAACTGCAGATGGGACTCAATTAAAATAGACTAGAACAGAAAATGCTTTCCAGCAAGCAAACAAGTTAGACTGTGCTGCGAACGGGCCATCTGGCTATTTTCCACTGTACAGTCTTACTGTGTAGGCACTTTGTTGGACTTTCACTGTAGTGACTTTTCCTTTTCTTGCTCCCTCCAGATTCTTCAGTCCTTTGAAAACCTGGGGAAGGGGTTGGAAGAGCAAGGGATTAAACCTGTCTGCACATATGTACACACTTCCCTCCGCGCACACTTATATTCTCAAATAAACATATTTATATGCAGCCAATTTAGGACAGTCTGCACACAACCTGATACAGAAGCGTGGCCTTAGGCATAAAATAAAGTGGCAATAAACTTCAGTGAAAGGGACAGTTGTTCTCTGGGGTGGAGAGCTCCCAACTGTCTTTTTTGGAAAGGCAAGAGCTTTACCTGAATTCTTCCTGGCCCAAGCTGAATTGGAGAGGGCCTTGTTTCTGCCTTGGTCACTGGCTAGAGAAGGTAGGATGGCTGGGATTTTTGCAGCAGTTTGGTTGGATTCTTGTTCCTCCAAACCACTTGTTACCGTGCACAGGGACAGGTATTCTGATGCAGAGGCATAGCCATGACCTTGTGTAACTTGTCCTACCTCCTCCTCTCTTCTCGACACAACAGCTGCTTGCTCCAGCTGTTTTCACAGCAAGCGCAAATGGAGTTTTGCAAGAAAGTAATCTGCAGGGCTGAAGGGTGTTTCTGTAGCACGGACCTTGCAAAAAGCATAGTGTGATCATTGCTGCTTATGTGTAGGGCTCTGTACTGCAAGAATTAGTGCCTCCCAGTGCTCCTCACTAGAGCTTGGACAATCCTCTCTTAGTAGTCAGCCTAGGAGGAGCTCCACCAAAGTGTCTACAGAACTTCTCTTCAACATGACTTTTTCTACTAGAAGATAAGGACCCTGCAACTGAATTGGAGTTTGTCAGCAGTGACCTGGTAGCTCCTGTGGGTTCAGTAGCTCACCTTTTTCTAGGAGCCAGGCTACCTCAATTATTTTAAAAAAAGTAGTCAAATTAAGTTATCTCTAGAAGTCTGTGTTATTTATGACATATATGGTAGGGATATTGACTGTATCCCCAACACGCTGGGATCCACCTTTCTACTTAGCCATTCAGCCATAGTTGGGGGACATCAGTAAGATGCTGAGCAGGGGATGTTCCTGCCACTGCTTAGCCTGCTTCAGGCTTTACTCTGCCTTTACTCAGTCATGCAGCTCAGGCACTTCCTTATCCCTGAATATATTTGCTCTGTGGTAGATCCTGTTTCAGCAAGCACACACTGCTACAGGTCTTTTCTCCCATGCACTAAGCTGCACCTTCGTGCTCCTTGGGCACAGGTCATCTAATCTGAATCCACACCTCTGTAGAGACAACATCCACACTTGAGCTAATCACCCTCCTCTGCTCTGACAGTCAGTGGAGAGGGGTAATCAGTTTTGAGGTATGTGCTATATAATCTGTTTTAGATGTTGCTTTAGAATGAGAGGAACGACCTCCCCAGTTCCCTTGGCTAGACAGACCAGGTCTGCATCATCTGTGCTATCCATGTCTGCTCAGACTGCTGTCTTTACTTCTTTCCATAACTGCTCCTTCATGCAGCTGTTTGCTCATTATCACGTGCTTGGATATCCCTCCCACTAGAGACAACATGGAGTGGAAGTATTGCAGCATGGAACAATTGCTGTCACAACGGGACGTTAATCAAAGGCATTCCCAGCATAGTGAAACCCGACAGAGCTGTGTGCAGACTCAGGGTTGGATCTCTTTGGTGTGCTTAAAGGGAATGAAAAATGGAGATCAACATTGCAAACAGCACCCTGAGGAGTAGGTTGGGTTTCTTACTGGCAGGGAGTCAACACTTTCGCAGAATACACCCAAAACGTCGTTATTGTGATTTCTTTAACCACTGCTCACAAGGAAAAGCCATCGCGTCTGTGGGATAAGAGAAGGTTGGGTTGAGGTTTTTTCTCCATAGCTAAACCAAACTGCAAAGGTACTGCTGGGTGCAGCTGTTATCACATGAGGCTGTTTTTCCTTGTGAAAGATCAGCATAAAGCTTGAATAAGACTAGGGGTACATGGGCTTGTCTTGGCTTGTGGGACAAAGTGAATTTCTTCTATTTAGGGCACTTTGTTCTGTGATGTCTAACTGATGCACAGACGAACCTGCTCTCCTCCTACCCGTTGGCAATGTACCTAGAAATAACAACTGTGTGGGACTCAGAACAATACGAGTTTGCTGTAGACATGGACCCTAAAAGTCTTTTCAACCAGCCAGCTCCCATTTTATTTAAACATCTCTGTTTCCATGTTCTGGGATGTTTCTATTCTTTAGCAGGCAATTCAGGTCTAAAGCTGCCTGCCACTCTTGGCTGAGTTTATCGCATGACACTCAGGGCTGTTCAGCTTACTTGGATTCTGGCAAAATGCAGAGCCTGCTGAAAGGTACCTGATTTAAGGAGCCTGGAGAAGTAAGAGCTTTTATTTAATGCTCGAGCAGGTATCATGACTAAAGATTTAGTTGCTAACGGCTAGGACAGTATCCTCTACCTGAATCCCCTCCAAATGCCTTCTGCCCTAGAGGGTCCACCTCTGCTCCCAGGACTCACGTGATCTTTGCCTTCCTATTTCTGCTTTTATCCAGAGGATGAGAATGGAGGATATCCACTGGAATGGCAGGTTTGGGATGGTGCAAGTAGAAATAATCTGATCCTACCCCACAACCTCAGTCCATTCCAGGGAGACAGTCTTCAGTCAGTGTCAGGCTGGTCCATAGTGAAATCAGTGACCTACTCTAGGAGGGCTCTGGATGCATAGTCCCACAGTTATTTGTTCTTGTAGGAAGCATTCCTCTAACTAAACAAGAATACACATCAGAGAGTGGACTTCAGTTTCTCCCCAAAGCTTAAGGATACACCAAAATGCAAAGGCTGTGTCTGCTTTAAGTTTTCTGCAGTGCCTCATGTGTTAGCAGTGACTGGTCTATAACCTGGAGATGTTCCCCAAAATACAGGTTAAACCCTTGTCCTTCTCCTCCACTGGCAGCTTACCCCAAATCCCTTTCTCCCTGCCTGACATGGAGCCAGGGGATGCCTCGCCTGTGCAGGCTTCAGGCATGGCTGGCTGAGATTGAGCGGGGAAGGGGGTTAATTTTACAGGATGTCTTTTTTCCTGAGATCCTACAAGGCAGGTAAAAAAGTGTGCGTGACATTCATAAACATCATTCTTTGTGCTGCCTAGAGCCAGGCAGGATGAATAATACAAGAGCAGAGTTCAAAACTGTGATACATTCATATTCATGGATTTTAGTGGCAGAAGGGATCATTCTGAGCTGATCTTTTGTGAATGTAGACCCCTTAAACTTCACCCTGTTACCTCTGTATTGAGCCCATTAACTTGTGTTTGCCTAAGCCATGTCTTCCAAAGCAGCCTTCAAGACTGGATTCAAAGCTATCAAGTGATAGAAACTCCATTGCTTCCCTTGGTACAAGTTCAAATGATCCGTCACCCTCTGTTTAAAATGTGGGCTTTGTTTCTCATTGGAGTTTGCCTGGCATATGGCTCACAGTTATTAGTTCTGGTGATGACTTTCTGTTAGATCAAAGAGCTCTTTAGCATCAGCAGCTTCTGCTTGAAACAATATTTGTGCGCTGTTGTCGACTTCTCAGTCTTTTTTTTTGTGCGTTGTTGTCACAATAATGAAATTCAGACTTCCTAGCCTCCCCCCGTAAGGCATTTCCTCCAGCCCTCAGATCCTTGCTAGCGGATATATTCTCCACCATCTTTTTGTGATATCCTTATGCCAACCCAGAGGTCTGCACAGTATTCCTGCTGTTCACCACTGATGCACAGAGGTATTCCTGTTTGGTTTTATGTCAGATGATGGCAGTAGCTCTCCTGAGTGACTGCTTTCTAGGACACAACATCCCATTGTCAGGCATGTTCTGCATCCCTTGTATAACTTTATATTTGATTCTATTAAAATATAGTCTATTTGGAAACACATTGGATCTAATATTGACCCCTGTAAACATCCGTTAGAAATACGTCCTTCAACATCAGTGTCCCTCAGGTGGCTCCTTTTAGAGACCTGCCAGCTAGGCTTCTGCTAAGCCATTTTAATGTAGGTACTACTGACATCACATATCTTCATATCATGGAACCCTGTGAAAGTCAAACCTTATCAAAATATAATTACATTATGTTACAACCAGCCTTATCAGACAAACTTAGAACCACGCCAGCTAATAAAATCAAGTTTGGAAGCACTTATTTTACATACAAGTGCCTCAACTAAAATTAATATTATGCCTATTCTTCAGTGCTTAATGAAATCCGTATCAGATTTTCCATTATTTTGCCTGGAATATCTATCAATCAAACTACCGTGTATTTATGAGGCTCATCGTTGTGTATCTTGGCTCACTATTGGCACAGTGCTTTGGTATTCAGCGACCTGCTTCAGCGCAGATTATAAATGAACATCAGTGGGCCAGCAATTTAGTCAGCCAGTTCTTTAAGGACTCTTGGGTATGGCTGTTTAGCCAAGCTGATTTCAGATTGTCTATCCATAGCAGATGGTGTTTCCAATTCTCCTTGCTTACTGACGAGCCAAAGGCTACCCACAGCCCACTCTATGGGCACATTCCCCTGCCATCGTGCAGGTACTGACTGCCAAACACTTTGACCACTTCTGCAGCATGGCAGTTGCCTTGGTCCTGGCCATCAGTAGAGGGAAATGGTGAAATCAACAGTCATACTGCAGAAGAGATTCATAACACATTGCGTATGCAGATATCATTCCTAACAGGACAGACACCCAAACACACACAAAACTTCACACTTTCTCCCTAAGGTTGGGTTGGCACTTACATGAAATTTTATTCCCAGACCCAGCAGAAATTGAGATATGTCCATTTGATCTTCTTCAGCCCTACAGCTGCAAACCCAAGACTCCATGCTTCTATTCCGATGTGTTCCAGCCCTGTTCTGTCCCATTTTATGCCAGTATGGATGTCTCTATTCACTAAAGATTTCACAAAGATAAGATTTTGTGATGTGTCAGGTTGAAATGAATGAGTGCATGGAGGTCGACTTTTTCATAAATGAAAGGCTAATGCTGGACTGTACAGGATGAGGTTTATTTTTGGCCTTTTCTTGTGCCAATGAGGATATTTAACGGACTTTTCTGCAAGGTCAGTAGTTGTATACTCAGAGTGTTCCCTGTCAGCTGAAGTCATCTGGGATCTTTCTAGATCGCAGGAGTTAAACAGCCAATATTTGGACAGGTGACCTCAAAGGAAACACCAGTGATTCAGTAGGTGTGGTCCTTCCTTCTGAGTCACTGCTGAAATGCGACGGCAAACGATGCTTTGTTGCCAGAGGACATGTTTTTTATTTGAAATATTAAAACCAACTTGAGCACTTGTGGCTATTTAAAATCCCATGATATTATATTGGATGATAATCCAGTTAGGATTAACTTAGTTGGCCTCCCTATATTGCTTCTGCCATTCAATGTCAGGAGGATGCTCCTTTCCTTTCCTAAAGTTTTCAGAAGCAAGTTGCTCTGACCAATTGAGGGATCCCAAGAGGATATTTTTATGGTGGAATTAAGATGCCCAGAATTGTATTCTGTGGATTTCTTGTATCAGTTCAGGATCTATTTGCAGTTAAGTCTATGTATGCTGTCAATGCAAGACTATTGAACCAAAGCGTTATAACCTTCGGCTTTTCCACCATCTGGGGGGCAGATTTCCCTTCAGAGCACTTTAAGGTATACAAAAAGCATCCAATCATTTGGCCCAAGAGTCAGTGCTGGCTTGAATGGAGGATGCTGGTGAGGGGCAGCACCTGTTCCGAGGTGAAGGCTTAGTTGATGTGATGGTCCCTCTTGAGTAAATACATCATAAGTGTGAAGATCTGTTGGAAAATTGCCTTTCTGCTCCACAGGGAAGATTGAATCACAAGAGAGAGAATGGAAGAGCAGTATAATAAGTGAGCTATAATAACACTTCAGTCTGTTGTACATAGCAAAGCATCTTATTTATTTGTCTCACAGACTCGTTTCCTGAAGCAAGAGGCACTTTGAGACAGCGTCCTTCCCCAAGGACTGTCTTTCATGGCCAGCCACATGTAGGAGGCTTAAGGGGCAGCTGAAAGCATCATGCTGCCCCGCAGCAGCATCCGCAGCACTCAACTCCCTGTGAACATACAGCTGCCATAAATCCTTTCTCCCTGTGTTGTTTCTTGCAGGTAAACTATGACCACTTTACTATTAGTGTTTGCATGTTTGCGAGTCATCACCGCAGCCATCTCTGTGGAGCTCTCAGGTACGTGCCCCAGGGTGGGGGAAAGTGGGGCTGAATGATGTGCTGCACTCTGGTCCCATCCCCGAGCATGGGCAGCTGCCAGAAATGAGTGTACCCAAGACCTGCTCTGTGTACACACAGGGCTCCTCTGTTTGGATGGCTGCTATGCCATAGCCTCTCACTGTTCTTGTGCTCAGGGAGCCAGGAAGATAGCTCCAGGCAAAGGCAAATTTAGGGGGAAACCAAGGGAATTTCAGCATTCCCCTTTTTAAACCCTATCAGGTGTGATCTCATATCGTGGGCAGCAGCTACATTGCAGCAGAGCCCTTCACGCCCTTCTTTCCTGCCTCCAGCACTGGTCCAAACCTCAAGACCAACACACCAGCACAACAACCAGCACAAGACCAACAACCAGCACAAGGGTCATGGTTGCAACTTCCCTTTCTGAAAGTTATTTTCAGCAGACTAGAGCAAAAAGGGTATGTCTAAATATATGGGTACAGGTTTGCAAAGCAGATAGAGGCACTGGAGTGTATGGAAGCACTGGATATTTTGGATTGAATGTGTTCTTGATGTAACCATTGCTTTGTTTGGGAACTGGCAGACAGTAGTGATGGCCTGGAAGTGAAGATACCTGAGCAGTCTCCCCTGCGTGTTGTCCTGGGAAGCTCCCTGAACATCCCCTGTTACTTCAACATCCCAGAGGAACAGGACACCAGTGCTCTGCTGACCCCACGGATCAAATGGAGCAAACTCTCAAACGGGACCGAAGTTGTCTTGCTAGTGGCCACCGGTGGGAAAATCCGGCTCAACACCGAGTACAGGGAGGCAATCTCTTTGCCCAACTACCCCGCCATCCCCACCGATGCCACCCTGGAAATCAAGGCGCTGAGATCCAACCACACTGGGATTTATCGCTGTGAAGTGATGTATGGGATTGAGGACAGGCAAGACACAATAGAGGTCCTAGTGAAAGGTGAGATCCTGCCCTTGCTCTTTCCTCTCAAGAACTTGCTGCCTGGCCTGGGCAGAAGAGAGGAAGAAATATATGATCAGAGGAGGTATTTCTCTCCCCATAGGTACAAACCTTTTCGGTCAGATCACAGATAAGGCCCTGGGCAGGTGAGAAGAAGCCATGGGCCAGGCATTTATTTTAGCAGGCTAGGACCAGACTAAACAAACCAGTAAAATGACTCATGGCAGAATATATGCAATAAAATGACTCTTCTGGCAGAAGATGAGTTACAGAGACAGCAAGACGACGTCCTTGGCAGGAGTGGTAACGCTGGGCTATTGCTCAGAGGGGTGAAGCTGGATCAGGGCTGTTATAAGACCTTCTATTTCTTCCAAGCATTTTAGGAGATGGGATGCCCTCAGCTGGAGAATTGGTTTGTTCTGGAAAAACTTTCCCCATAGTCTTGCAAAGCCCATCCTAGTAATAGGTGGATAAAATAAAGTTACATTTCCTACAAACCTTATCTTTATCGTGGTGTTTGCTTTCAGTGTAGGCCAGGGAGACAGCTTCCACTACAAGAGTTAACCAGCAGGTCTCTGCTGGTCGCATACACTGGAGTGTATATCTGATAGTGGAGGCTGGGAGCCCCCTCATTGCTTCCTGGTGAATCTTCCACTGAATGGTCCGCTCATGCCAGACCAGGCTGTACAGATAGCCATCCTTTGTACAGATCCCTGTTTATCAAAAAATACAGCTTAGATATGCTTTCAGCAGACCTGGAGATTTCAAGTGGATTTGCCTCTTGTTTCCCAGGTGTTTGTACTGTGGGTGACACTCTGCACCCTTGGTCCTGAGCAGGACTTTGAGGGGTTGCAGCTTTCAAACCTGCACAGCAGCACGGTCCCTGCTCTGCCCCACTGGCTGGTTTCTGGACCATGCATTTAAAACACTGCACAGAGCTGTATCAGGAAAGTATTGAGTCCTTCTGACGGTGATATAGCTCTGTGTTCTGGGAGATGGGTTTCCACCCAGTGTTCACACTACTATTCAGGTACTGGCTTTTAATGCACCGTGACATTGTTACAGCACCATGGGAGTGCAGTCGCTGTCCTAGGTCAGCAACGTGCTCCACAAGGTCCTGTGAAAGGAGCCCATCAAGTCACCCTTGGCTTGAGACGCTCAAATACAGACAATAAGCACAAATAGTTCATTGTTTCTAGTTGACATGTAGTACCTGTCCTTTGAATCCCTAACTTCTTTGGAGGGAAAGGGGCTGGTTCCTCTCTAGAAGATGTGTGAGTGATGGCCTTTGTGTTTTCCAGGCATCGTATTCCACTACAGAGCAATCTCCACGAGGTACACCTTGAACTTCGAGAAAGCAAAGCAGGCGTGTATCCAGAACAGCGCTGTCATTGCTACTCCAGAGCAGCTGCAAGCTGCCTACGAGGATGGGTACGAGCAGTGTGACGCTGGCTGGCTGGCTGATCAGACTGTCAGGTAATGAACAGTGGTGGGGAAAGGGAAGCCACAGCAGGGTCAGTAGGGAAGGGCTTCTGTAGTGAAGCCACCGACTGAAAGCAGTTGAGAAAATTGCTAAATAGCAGCTGTTGTAATTGCTGGTGTGCAGAGGGAGGTGGTGGGTTGCAAGCCATTGTCTGCCAGGGGGGAGTCTATAGTAGGAAAGCAGAGTGACCACTGTCCTTAGCTGGCGGTGATAGTTGGGTGGACAATGGCTTATGGCTTCATCCTGATCCTTCATCCTCCCTGGACAAAACAGATGCTATGTCAAGATGCACAAGTGTGGCTCAACCGTACCGAGCTGTACGTCCCCCACTGGGGAGGCACCTTGGCCTGATGGCCAAGCTGGGGAGCACCTTGGCTGGTGCTCCCAGGGACCTGCTGTGCTCAGGACCATCAGAGGGAGGGCAGGACAGCAGATCGTCCTTTCCCTTCCCCGTAACCTAGGAAAAAACACAAAGCGTCACGCTGCACAGTGTTCAGCAGCTCCCTCCCAGCCTCGCTGCGGCTGTCAGGGTCCTGCCCCCCTGCTCCTTATACACCCTCTCTCCCCAGGTACCCCATCCACTGGCCCCGGGAGCGCTGCTACGGCGACAAGGATGAATTTCCAGGAGTGAGGACATATGGTGTCCGTGAGCCAGATGAAACCTATGATGTTTACTGTTATGCAGAGCAAATGCAAGGTGATTCGGGGCTTTTATTGTTACTAGACACAGAAGCAAAGTTCTGATCATACCTAGACCAGACAAGAGTAAATACAGAGGCAAAGGGCCTAGAGGCAAGACAGGTTAAAGATGTCAAAGCACATACCCTAGCAAGGCCAGATGTTCTCTACAGTCTCTTTGTTAGACCTTGGACAGTTTTAATGTCAAATGACTAATGCAGTACAGAGGGTGGAGTTGGTCTAACCTCCACGAGAGGCCATGCCATCCTACGTGTCTCTGCTGTTCCGTTTGAGGGTGTGACATTAGGAGGTGTTCATCACCCGTGCTTGTGGTAGGGATCCTTTGAAATATTCACCATGTCAGAACTGAATTTGTCCTTTATCTTCCTCTTGCCTTGTGGCTCCAGCGGGTTTGGTGTGTTTTGCTCCAGCCTGTATTTGGTCCGTAAGGCTCCCTTTCTTCTGGTCTTTATGGACAGTCACCAACAAGGGGTTGCAGTTCAGCTGTAATACACAGGATTCTCCATCTTATCCAGACTCTCAGGAATGGGAAGGGGAAAGAAAGGGAATTGGGATTAAGTTCTACAGCTAATTCCTGTACTAATGGATGGTGTGACTGCAGGTAAAGTCTTCTATGCCACCACCCCCGAGAAGTTCACCTTCCAAGAAGCTTTTGACAAATGCCGCAGCTTGGGAGCCCGTTTGGCCACCACAGGAGAGCTGTACTTGGCCTGGAAGGATGGCATGGACATGTGCAGCGCAGGCTGGCTGGCTGATCGCAGCGTCCGCTACCCCATTTCCAGAGCACGGCCCAACTGCGGAGGAAACCTGGTGGGCGTGCGGACAGTGTACCTGTACGTCAACCAAACGGGGTACCCTCACCCCGACTCTCGCTACGATGCCATCTGCTATAGTGGTGAGTGCCTTGGGGCTGTGGGACCAAGCAAGGTGTCTCTACACATCAGCAAGCAGGAGCTCCCTGGCCAGAGCTAACCTCTTGCTTCTTTATTTAAAAAAAAAAAAAGAAACATGGGGGGAAAGCAGGTTTGGCAAAGGACTTAGTCCCTCGTTCATGTCAGGTAGGAAGCAGATCCAGAAAGAGCACAGATGCCCCCTGCACAGGGGGCCTCTGAGGAGGTGGGTGTAACACAGCGCTCTTCTCTCCAGTCCTCCCCACACCTTCCAACTTTGGTAGCTCTCCAGGAGATACGAAGCAGAGCTCAGGTGCTTCATGTGCAAGACTTTGAATGCTGGAGACGGAAGAGAAGGAAAAAGAGATCTGACCCTGAAGGTGTGTGTGGTACAGACACGTGCCTGAGTTTCCATGCTGGGATAAATCAGAGACTGCAGCAGTCTCCAACGATCAGAAACAGGGCAAAATTGCACCTAGGAAGTCGAGAGCATCCCAGCTACTCCCCCTTTCTTCTGACTGCACTCTTCTCCCTGCAGCAAGAAGGGGGCAAAGCACAGTGGTATATGGTCTATTCAGGACAACCAGAGGCTAACATTCAAATAGGATTGCCATCTTTACAAAAATAACAATATTTTAAAATATGTTTTGAAACCCCTTTGATACAGACCTATTGTGCCCAGATGCATGCATCATCAGTGTGTCAGGAGGCCCTGTAAAACCTCCCAGGCCCCTTGGATTTCTCCAGCTATATGGCCAAGCTAAAGACTGGTCTACCAAGCCGCAGTCTTCTGGTTATATCAGGGTTTGCATCTGAAACTGCTGAGTACAGCCAGTCCTTGTCTGAGCATCTCTAATTCTCTGAATCCCTTGAGTTCATTTTAGGTACTGGCTAAAATGAACTAACAGAAAAACGGAATTGGAAATAAATAGAGCAGGGAAAGCAGTATTAGGGGAAAAGTCTGACGGTGTCTCATTATCTCTCCCTCCACAGCTGAGACCTGCCTCACTGCATATCCAAGATTTCTCATCACTCCCTCACCTGCCCAGTTCTGCTTATGCTGCTCTTTAAACGACCATCCTTGCTGTAGGATGACCTGCTCAGTGGCATGTTAAGCACGTTCTCCTACAGCCAGGGACATGATGAGCAAAAAAGTGATTGAGGAGGGGAAAGATAGGAGTTGTTTGAATGTATTTAGTACAGATGGAGTTAGCATGCTTATATGTGGTGAGCTCTTAAGTCCTCGCCTGGGTAGAGCAGACAGAGACGGTGATCCTGGTGAGACTTCATGCATTGAGTGTGAGGATCCAGTTGTCTTTCTCCCACGTCTCAGACCTTCTGTGGAGGTTATCCAAGCTCCCCTGCTTCCCTCCGGCCACCTTAACTTCCTTGCAGCAGGCACTAGAGGTCAGTGCAGACTTGGATATGGGCAAGGTGTTCCTGGGACGGAGAGCTGGGAGGAGAGCAGGGAAGGTCGTCTCTGATCGTACCAGTTGTTGAGCATGTGGTGGCTCATTGCCTCTAGCTCAGGAACATGCCCTCCGTGCTGGGTGTTATAGAGAGCCAGAGTGGAGGAAGGAAAACCATGTGTTTTACAAGAGCATCATGATTTCCCTGCTCCTCTCAGGGCTGGCAAACACTCAGTTTCTTCTTGGAGGCAGCACCAGCACAGTACACCTTGCTAGACTGACCACTTCCCCTCTGACCACTGCTTTGTCTCCTGATGTAGGGGACGATGTTGAGACTCTGGTCCCAGGGCAGTTCATCGACGAGAGAGGAAGCGAGCTGGGCAGCGCCTTCACTGTCCAGACCGTCACCCAGACTGAAGTGGAGCTACCTCTGCCCCGCAACGCCACGGAGGAGGAGGCCCGTGGCAGCATCGCCACCCTGGAGCCCATCGAGATCACAGCCACCGCCACTGAGCTGTACGAGGGCTTCACCGTCCTGCCTGATCTCTTCACCACCGGTGTTACAGTAGAGACAACTGCCCCAGAGGAGGAGAACGTGACCAGGAGGGATGTCACAGGGGTGTGGGCTGTACCTGAAGAGGTCACCACCATAGCCTTAGGCACTGCCATCACCACCGGAACAGCAGAGGTGAGCTCGGTGGAAGAGGCCGTGGGGGTGACTGCCACACCAGGACTAGAGTCTGCCTCAGTGTTCACAGTGGAAGATCAGCTTGTGCGAGTGACAGCAGCACCCGGTGTCGGTCTCCTCCCCGAGCAGCCCATCTCCCCCACGGGTAAGTCACCAGGACTCTCAGAAGCCTGAAGATCAGTATCTCCTAGAGGTAACCATTCATCTGAAAACAGGCTGAGCTGCTGCTGTCACAGAGGGCATCCACATCCCTGAAGGTGGGCAGGCCTGTTTGGGGTCAGGAACAGGCTGAGTGCCTCTACTACGGTAGGACAGGAGGGGTGAGGAGGAGGCTGTGGGCCACCACATCATCTGCTGAAAAGGGCTCAGCTGGCTGATGCTTGGGGCTGCCATGGTCGCACTCTGCATTCCCATGTGCATCTGGCTTCAGGGAAGGGGAAAGTCAAGGTAGGAAGATCCTAGAGGAGGGCTAAAGAGATCCCCAGAACATCACTCTTGATGGCAGCAGAGCTCAATGAATGAGGCATCTCCATCAAAGTGGGTTTGACAGGCACTGGTCCTTGCTCTGTTGGGAAGACGCTTTCCGGTCACGCATCTTGGTGGAGCAGGGGTCCAGTATCTGCTGTCTCACCACAGCTGCTCTTCCCCCAGGTGTGGTGTTTCACTACCGCGCTGCCACCAGCAGATATGCCTTCTCCTTCGTCCAAGCCCAGCAGGCCTGTCTGGGGAACAACGCAGTTATCGCCACTCCTGAACAGCTCCAGGCTGCCTATGAGGCTGGCTTTGACCAGTGCGATGCCGGCTGGCTGCGGGACCAGACAGTCAGGTAAAACTATATTGACTTGGGGAAGACACCTCTCAAAATGACTATTCAGCCATTAAATTGAGGCTTCACTCTGGTCTGTCCTGCTGCTCTGCTCATCAGCATCTAAACCTTTCCTGACCTAAGGTTGTCTCCAGGCCATGATATCTAGTGGCCAATAGACCAGTTCTTCTCAACCTGACCTACCTCTGTCCTAATCTGTGCATACATCCTGCAGCGGTGAGCTCCCCGCACGTGTAGGAAGAGTGTAGGAATGTTTGTATTCATTGCCTCAAGCTGTAAGTCGACTTGTTTCCAAGTCACACTGTGGGCTCTGAGCACCTCTAACGGTGAAGGGTTCGTGTCCTGCTCCCAAGCACACTGAGATTCTTCAGTCGAGCATACATAAGGCTGACCTTGGGTTACCTCCTCTCTTCCTCTTTTGGTAGGTATCCCATTGTGAATCCCCGAAGTAACTGCGTAGGAGACAAAGAGAACTCTCCGGGTGTGCGGTCGTACGGCATGCGCCCGGCCTCGGAGACCTACGATGTGTACTGCTACATCGATAGGCTCAAGGGTATGTTCTCCCCTTTCCTCTGGGCACTGCTGTGGAGCAAAACTGTGCTTCACAACTCCACATCTGCGTGTGCGTGGGTGGGATGCAGGGACTCACGCCTGTTTTCTCTCCCACCCCTCAGGCGAGGTGTTCTTTGCAACCCAGCCAGAGCAGTTCACCTTCCCAGAAGCTCAGCAGTACTGTGAGAGCCAAAATGCCACACTGGCCTCTGTTGGCCAACTCCACGCTGCCTGGAAGCAGGGCCTGGACAGATGCTATGCTGGCTGGTTAGCTGATGGCAGCCTCCGCTATCCCATCGTGAGCCCCCGTCCCGCCTGCGGGGGGGATGCTCCTGGTGTGAGAACCGTCTACCAGCACTACAACCAGACAGGCTTTCCTGACCCGCTGTCCCGGCATCACGCCTTCTGCTTCAGAGGTACCCTCCCACCCCTTGCAGGGCTTGTAGACAGATCTCCTTGGGGAAGGGGATTTCACGAGGGAGGCTGGGCACGTCAGGGTGGCAGTTTGGGCAAAGCACTTGACCAGCATCTTGAACTGTGGATTTTTGGAAACTCCCTCTAATACCCTTTTTTTCCAGCTCTGCCACCTGCGGAGGAGGAGGGGGTCACCTCGTTCTTTGAAGAAGATGTGCTGGCAACCCAAGTGATCCCTGGAGTGGAGGGGGTACCCTCTGGGGAGGAGGCAACGGTGGAGACAGAGTTTGCCACTCAACCCGAGAATCAGACAGCCTGGGGGACAGAGGTCTTTCCAACCGACGTGTCTCTGCGCTCAGGTGGGTCAGAGCTTCCCCATCTTCTGGGTCACACTTGGCTGGTGTTGTGGGGTTGGGACGCTCCCAGAATAAATAGGTTGTGTCCTTACTGAAGGGGACTCCCTCTAAATCCAGACAATTATCACCATATTAGCAAAGTCTGAGGCTGTGCACACAGGTACCATAGGAGGAGCTACACATGTATATTCTTAAACTTTTATCTAGGACTGCACTAAATGACCAGCCATCCTGCCAGGCTGCAGACCAGCACACACAGCACTGCCAGGGCACCTTACAAAACACATTGCTGTATATCCAGGTTGGGGAAGGCAGGCTGGAAACAGATCTCAGACCATGCCTTTCAGGGAGGACAGAGCTGCAGCGTGGTCAGAGCAGCACCAAACTTTTTCTCTTCCACATGTTATCTCCAAGGAAGCAGTAGCTTGATTGTGGCACCTGGGAATTGATGTCACTGTTGCCATCATTGTGTGTCAAAGATTATATATTATGTATGATTATATATTATATATTATGTCAATGATTATATATTATAAGGGAGTGGAACATCTCCCTTATGAGGAGAGGCTGAGGGAGCTGGGTCTCTTTAGCTTGGAGAAGAGGAGACTGAGGGGTGACCTCATTAATGTTTATAAATATGTAAAGGGCAAGTGTCAAGAAGATGGAGCCAGGCTCTTCTCAGTGACATCCCTTGACAGAACAAGGGGCAATGGGTGCAAGCTGGAACACAGGAGGTTCCACTTAAATTTGAGGAAAAACTTCTTTACGGTGAGGGTGACTGAACACTGGAACAGGCTGCCCAGAGAGGTTGTGGAGTCTCCTTCTCTGGAGACATTCAAAACCCGCCTGGACGCGTTCCTGTGTGATATGGTCTAGGCAATCCTGCCCCGGCAGGGGGATTGGACTAGATGATCTTTCGAGGTCCCTTCCAATCCCTAACATTCTGTGATTCTGTGATTCTGTGATTCTGTGATGTCAGTTTCCCAGAGATATATCATCTACATTTATTTAAGATATAAAGTCCACTTAGAAATTTGAAGGGACCAAATTATTTCTGCAAACACATAGGACTTTGTGTCTTTATCCCAAAGGTATCAGTTTGGAGGTAAAGTCAATCAGGAAATTAACAGCTTCTTTAAAACAATTTAGTAAATAATTTTCCTATCTTCCTCTCTTTGTTCACTCTTTCTTTTCCAGTGAGTCCATCTGCTTTTCCTCCAGCTACCATAACACCAGAGGAAACAAGTACCGATGTCTCCGTCAGCGAAGTGTCAGGCGAGGTGACTGAGTCTGGAGAGCATCAAGTCAGTGGTGAATCTTCAGCATCTGGGTGGGTATCTGGAGCCCCAGATGCAAGTGGAGAACCAACTTCTGGAGTTTTTGAACTTAGTGGAGAACACTCAGGGATCGGAGAAAGTGGATTACCATCGGTAGACCTGCATACCAGTGGCTTTCTACCTGGAGAAAGTGGGCTACCCTCAGGGGACCTGAGTGGGGTGACTTCTGGCATTGTTGACATCAGTGGTCTACCTTCTGCAGAGGAAGATGTATCAGTGTTTGCTTCAAGGATACCAGAGGTTGGTGGGATGCCATCTGGAGTGGAAAGCAGTGGGCTGCCTTCTGGATTTAGTGGAGATATCTCTGGCACTGAGCTAGTCAGTGGCGTGTCGTCTGGAGAGGAAAGTGGACTCACTTCTGGTTTTCCTACTGTGTCTCTTGTGGATACCACGTTGGTTGAAGTTGTCACAACAGTGCCAGAACGGCGAGAGGAGGGAAAAGGATCCATCGGAGTCAGCGGTGAAGGAGACCTGTCAGGGTTGCCATCCACTGAGTGGGACACCAGTGGCGGAGCCCAAGGGTTGCCCTCAGGAGTTGAGCTCAGCGGGGAGCCCTCCGGAGTGCCTGAGCTCAGCGGGGAGCCTTCTGGGGTGCCTGAGCTCAGCGGGGAGCCCTCTGGAGGGCCTGAGCTCAGCGGGGAGCCTTCTGGGGTGCCTGAGTTCAGCGGGGAGCCCTCCGGAGGGCCTGAGCTCAGCGGGGAGCCTTCTGGGGTGCCTGAGTTCAGCGGGGAGCCCTCCGGAGGGCCTGAGCTCAGCGGGGAGCCTTCTGGGGTGCCTGAGCTCAGCGGGGAGCCCTCCGGAGGGCCTGAGCTCAGCGGTTTGCCCTCAGGACTGGATGTCAGTGGAGAACCATCTGGAACTCATGAGGTCAGTGGCCTGGTGGACCTAAGCGGCCTTACTTCTGGTATCGATGGAAGTGGTGAGGCCTCAGGCGTTACTTTTGTAGATGTCAGTTTGGAGGAAGTAACAACAACCCCCTCAATTACGGGAGCAGAAGCAAAAGAGATTTTGGAAATCAGTGGATTGCCTTCAGGAGGTGAAGACATTTCAGGCATGGTGTCTGGGAGTTTAGACATCAGTGGTCAGCCTTCTGGGCATGTAGACTTTGGTGGGAGTGTTTCTGGAGTGCCTGAGATGAGCGGATATCCCAGTGGAGTGATTGATAGCAGTGGAGAAGTCTCTGGAGTTGATGTCACCAGTGGCCTACTGTCTGGAGAGGAAAGTGGACTCACCTCTGGCTTTCCCACGGTCTCTCTTGTGGATACCACTTTGGTGGAAGTTGTAACACAGACATCAGTTGCACAAGAGGTGGGAGAAGGGCCATCCGGGATGATAGAGGTCAGTGGATTTCCTTCTGGAGACAGAGGATTATCTGGAGAAGGGTCTGGAGCTGTGGAGACTAGCGGCTTTCCTTCTGGGACAGGAGATTTCAGTGGAGAGCCTTCCGGGATCCCGTACATCAGTGGAGACATTTCTGGAGCTACAGATCTAAGTGGACAATCTTCAGCAGTGACTGATATTAGTGGGGAGGCCTCAGGGCTTCCAGAAGTCACTTTAGTCACTTCTGATTTAGTAGAAGTTGTGACAAGACCAACAGTATCACAGGAACTGGGTGGGGAAACAACTGTCACATTTCCCTACAGTTTTGGGCCAAGTGGTGAGGCCTCTGCATCTGGTGAACCAAGTGGGGAGACATCTGCATTGTCAGAAAGTGGTATAGAAACATCAACAACTTATGAAATCAGTGGTGAAACATCTGCATTTCCTGAAACTAGTGTAGAAACATCCACAATTCATGAAATCAGTGGGGAAACATCTGCATTTCCTGAAACTAGTGTAGAAACATCCACAATTCATGAAATCAGTGGGGAGACATCTGCATTTCCTGAATTTAGCATAGAAACATCAACAATTCAAGAAATCAGTGGGGAAACATCTGCATTTCCTGAAATTAGAATAGAAACATCCACAAGTCAAGAAGCCAGGGGTGAAACATCTGGCTATCCTGAAATCATCATAGAAACACCCACAGTTCAAGAAGTAAGTGGGGAAACCTCTGCGTTTCCCGAAAGTAGCACAGAAACATCCACAATACAAGAAATCAGTGGGGAAACATCTGCATTTCCTGAAATTAGAATAGAAACATCCACCATTCAAGACATCAGTGGGGAAACGTCTGCATTTCCTGAAATTAGAATAGAAACATTCACAAGTCAAGAGGCCAGGGGTGAAACATCTGGCTATCCCGAAATTAGAATAGAAACATCCACAGTCCATGAAACCAGTGGTGAAACATCTGCCTTTCCTGAAATTAGCATAGAAACTTCAACAGTCCATGAAATCAGTGGAGAAACATCTGCATTTCCTGAAATTATCATAGAAACTTCCACAGTCCGTGAAATTAGTGGGGAAAGTTCTGCATTTCCTGAAATTAGAATAGAAACATCCACAAATCAAGAAGCCAGGGGTGAAACATCTGGCTATCCTGCAATTAGCATAGAAACACCCACAGTCCATGAAATGAGTGGGGAAACATCTGCCTTTCCTGAAATCAGCATAGAAACTTCGATGGTCCACGAAATCAGTGGGGAAACATCTGCATTTCCTGAAATTAGAATAGAAACATCCACAAGTCAAGAAGGCAGGGGCGAAACATCTGCCTTTCCTAAGATTAGCATAGAAACTTCTACAGTCCACGAAATCAGTGGAGAAACATCTGCATTCCCTGAAATTAGCATAGAAACACCAACAAACCAAGAAGCTAGGGGTGAGACATCTGCTTATCCTGAAATTAGCATAGAAACATCAACAGTTCAAGAAGTAAGTGGGGAAAACTCTGCGTTTCCTGAAATTAGAATGGAAACATCCACAAGTCAAGAAGCCCAGGGTGAAACATCTGCATTTCCTGAGATTAGCATAGCAACATCCACAGTCCACGAAACCAGTGGAGAAACATCCGCATTGCCTGCTGCTAACGTCAAAACAGCTGCCATGTCTTTGGCCAGTGGTGAGCCTGCTGGTGCTCCCAACGAGAAGGAAATTCCTGGCGCAACATCTGGAGCTGTGACACACTTGGTTGCAGGTGTTTCAGGGGAAGCCTCTGTCCCAGACATTGTAATTAGTACCAGTACTCCAGATGTTGAACCAATACAGGGACCCAGGAATCCTGAAGAGGCTCAGCTCGAAATAGAGCCCTCCCCTCCCGCAGTGTCAGGACAAGAGATGGAGACAGCTGTTGTTCTAGACAATCCTCATCTGCTGGCCACCACTACTGCTGCCCTGCCTCAAGTCTCACAAGAAGCAATAGACGCATTAGGACCCACTACAGAAGGTACTGTCTTCTCCTCGTGTGGAAGGGAACACGCTATGGAGAGGGGGGGGAGGGAGGGGGTATAGCTGTCACATTTTGCTTCTTCTACAGCAGAAAACACTAACACAGAAGCAGCCTTGAGCAAAATATTACTGTGGTGGGAAGCCATAAATATGTGCGGTTTTCCACGGGTCATGTACAAAAGCTTCTGTCTTAACAAATGATAGTCTGCGTTTGGGCAGGTAATGCAATTATCCAGCCAGCATAACCGCATCCTCAGAAGCCTCCTGGACCTCTCTCCTGCCTGCCCACGGCAATTACATGCCCCTGGGGAGAGTAACAGAGGACCAGTTTGAGGGAAGCACCAGGAGATGCATATCTGGCCTTCCCCCACTGCACTGTAGCAGTAGGCATCAGCCACTCCTCTGAATTGCTGCTCCTGGTGGACGTGGCTGCACTCCAGCCATGGTGAGCAGCACGGTGGAGCTGGCACCTGCCAGGAAAGCGAGAGAGGCATCGTCTGCTTGTGCCCCCCGGGGTACCCAAGTGATCGCTGGGACACAGGTGAGGTCTCCCCTCTGTGCTGCCAGAGGTGGGGGCTCAAAAAAGAGTATTCTGTGAGCGGTCATTGAGAGTCGCTGTGACCAGACTCCCGGGTGTGATATAGCTGGGGAAGGCACTAGGGCATTCATGTCCCCTCTGAAATTGTTCTTAGTCATTGCTATAATCTAGAGAAAACAACGGTTTTTTCTTCTCATGTGGAAACAAGAGCAAAAACGGCTCCACCCGTCAGAGACTTCCACGCTGGCAAGTGGATGCAGCTGAGAAGTTGGATAAGACAGGCTGCAAGTCTCTGTCCTGTTTTGTTTCTCTTTCCATGATATATTGACTTGCTGCCTGTATCCCCGAGAGTTTCATAGCACTTGCTCCAGAGTGGGAAGCTGGCCATCAGCAGCTTTGCAGTGCTGAGGGGTAAGAGGCAAAGCAAGCCAGCTGGGGACAGAAAAATCACTGCTCTCGGCATCATCTGTGCCAAGTGCGATGTTTGCATCGGGCGAACTGCTCCGGTCCCTGTGGCACAGAGCGTGATCGCCCTCTGGTCTGCGTCTTCTGCTGCTCTCTGCAGCTAGAATGGGCTAAATGTGTGAGACGGTGCTCACAGCATTGTAACCTTTTGTCAGCTCTGCTGATAGATGCCCTTCCTTCCACCCTGCCCCTTCTTGGTGTTTTAGTGCTCTGTCTTTGGTAGGACCCCTTGCTGCCAAGTACAAACTGACACAATATTTAAATCTGAATAACCATTTATGGTGAAAACACTCCGCTGGCTTTCTGATGAGCATCCCCCGAGCAGCGCTCACATGCTGTTAAGGCATTGGGATAATACAATGAGAAGAAAATGAGATGGGACGCTGTTGTGCTTGCTGGTGACTGCTTCTTGGCCAAGGGAGGAGCCCGGTCCTGATTACACAGGATGTCCCGTGACATCGCTGGCCACAGCTTGGTTTCACTTTGCTGCAATCAGGAGCAGGCTCCTGGGGGCAGATTGTGTTTCAAAACCATCAGTGCGTGTGCTGTTGTATGAAGGTCCCACATACGCTCAGTTCTCAATGGGTCGCACGTTCATGTAGGACACATTGCTTATATGTGGTACAAAATGTACCACATAGAGATTTGCTCAGTTCCTTCTAGCAAAAGAAATATTAATCCCACTCCCTTCCCACATTACCTCATGAACTGCTTCTTTTTGGTTAATTTACACCATTCAGCATAGGTAGCTCTGGACTCAGGAAGGGTCTGTAAGTGCAGGGCTTTTTGAAGCTCAGCCTGGTTTCTAACTTCATTTCCATCCCCAAAGTGTTTCGAATGAGTCACTGCATTTCCCTCTGTGTCAAATCTCTCCCTCTGAGAAAACAGGTAATCACAAACCTTTGTTCAGTCCTGCTCGTAACACATTTGAGGTCCTGTCTGTCTCTGCTGAGCAGCTGCACAGCGGATGCTGCAGGCGTGGGTGAGGGCAGGTCAGCGGGGTTGTTCCTGCAGCACTGGTCCAGCCTGGCACGGTGTCCAGGGCTTGTCAGGGTGCTGCAGGAATTACACACCTAAAAGCCCTCCTTGCACACCTACTGGGCTCTGCTTTTGGGCCATGCCTGCTGCCACGTCCAAGCCTGAAGACAAAAACAAGTCAGCAAAGGCAGGGTTGAGGGGAAGGAAGGAAACTAGTCAGTGAGGCTCAGGAAAAAAAAAAAAAAATTAAAAAAAATATTGGCCCTAAAGTATGGTTTTATTTCACTGATTTTTCTTTTTATAAATTACCCACAAGGCGACTGCCAGATTCTTCGGAGCGTTTGTTAGCCAACATTCTTGTGAAGTATTTTGAAAGAAAACCATGTGTTCAGCAGCTCATGTGTGAAGAAGCTTTAAAAATGTTCTGAAATTGGAACATGTTGTGTATTTGAGAGACACAGAGATGATGATGTAGCAGCTGGGGTTTCTTAGCAGGTGACAGGGAGAGGTAAGCGACGACTGCATGAAGTTTAATTGTAGACTGTACAAATATAAACTAGAGATGGGCTTGAGTACATGTGTGTGGCTGGTGCTCCCACCAGGGAAGATATTTTAGGGTAAAACTTGTCTTTTTATTGGTAAGCTTCTTCACTATGGTGTCCCTATAGGGTTAAACACAGTCCTGGTCATGGTCTGAAGGAAGCTCATCCAGGTGGCAAGAAAGTGTATTGACCATGAACTTACAAAACCCCTCCAACAAGGCAAACTTCTTCTAGAGAATTAGAGCAAAGTGATGACAAAAGAAGAAAAAAAAAAAAAAAGGAAAAATAATCACAGATTTCCTTTTTTGGGTTCTTACTCTTTACAGTACTCTGGGGATTGTGAATATGCAAAGTCTACAAGGAAGAACCATATGCTGGAACCCAAAATGCTATTTCCCATGTTGTGGCTGCCTTTTACCTGAAGCATCCCAGTCTTGAAATTTAGCTCTTGCAAAAAGATCAGTTCTAATATCTGTGCCTTGTGCTGTGCTCAGTTTTTAGGATGTAATGGATGCCCACTAAGTGCAATTAATTTTGACTAACATTAAAGCACGGGTGAAGCTAGCTCAGCTTACAGAAGGAGCTGAGTGAGGAGCAGGGAGGCATGTGGCTGTTGCCCTCTTGTCTTGTCATTGAAGGGTTCCAGTTAGGTCCAGCAGCCTTTTTAGTGGGATGATTTACGAAGAATCGTATTTTTCTTCTCTGCTGTAGCCTCTACTTCTTTCCAAAAGCCAGAACCAGAAGCACAAGAAGACAGAAGGTTAACACTTGGAACACCAGTATTTTTTAGTATTTAACCAAATTGAAGGCTACGCATGCACATGCCTTTAGTCAGCAGTTTGATTCCTCTGCAAGGACAGGAACCCCACAAGCCTGGAGAATTGTCCGTAGGCTTGGCTTCTTCATCCAGAGATCTGCCAACTCAGCGGGTCTTTATGCTTCTGGTAACGTTTGAAGACAAATAATTATTAGCTGAAAAAAGCATGCTAGCACTTCAGTGAAAGGCTGTGGTTTGGAGCACTCTGACCAGTCAATGACTTAAAAACTTCACTCAAGTTGGGGGAAAAAAGAGAAATATGCTGAAATGGCAGCTATTAATGTTAAGCTTTGCTTGTCTCTGGTAAAATGAGTTCATGAGGTCTACTGCCTACAGCCCCAACACAGCGGAAGGCTAGAATCCAAATGAGTGAAGGTCTTGATGGGCTTTCCTCATTCTTTGTGCCCTGGAAGACCAAGGGGTAGTTTTGTTGGTCCAGAAAAGATCAACACCGAAGAAAAAATTCTAGAAAACATTCACCTGATTAATAATGTTTCACCTAATGTGGAATAAAGAATATGGTCTCAAGAAGGAGATGGAGGTACCAGTCCTGTCTGAGAGACAAGCAAAATCACAGACTATTTTGGCTGACCAGATGATTTTGATGTTTCCTGGATATACTGTCTGGTTTACATCAGAAGTTTATTAGCTGAATTAAAACCTTTCTCTGAAGAGGCAGCTTACAGTCCTGGACTGGTGTTATATACGTGTCAGTTTACTTCTACACGTACTATTTCAGAGGCAGATATGTCCAAATGTCCTGAGCTCTCCTTCCATGAGAGTGTTGGACAAATCAAAGGTGCCAGCCCATCAACAGGTTCTGGAAACTTGCTGTTCTCTAGATGAATAGAGCTCTTTAAGGCTGTAGCAATATCTGCCCCTTCTGCTGCATGCAGTCTTTGGTTTAATTATTGTAGTTAATTATTTTAATGACTTCATTGCTCGTGATAAGTCTCTAGCTGGCTATGTGATGTTCGATGCTAGCATTTTACTTAAAATATGAGAGAACTGTTTTCCCTGACTCCTCCTATTCATTTCTTGTAGGGGGATCACCCTACAATGGCTCCAATGTTTTCCTTCGCTGTTTGAGCTATCAGATTGGCAGTTCGAACTTCCCAGGAGCTTCTGAAAAGCAAATTTAATTTGTACTTGGATTTTTTTTTCCTCAGTCTCTGGAAGATAATAATCTAGCTGCTCTCTGAGTCCCTGTTTGGATAATGGCACTTACAAGGAGGCCTATAAAGAAAGGATGAGAGGCACAACAGGGAGTGTTGGGCATCCTGAAAATGCCTTGCCTTTCTGTCTTAGCTTTTTCCCTCTGCAGAACAAAAACAGGAGTTTAAATCCTAGGGTCTATTTCTAAAACAGTTACTCACAGCTTCAGGAAAACTATACAGTGTGTTCAGGGTTTGGGTGATAGCATCCTCACTGTTCACAAGCTGCTTCTCCTTAGCAGATGATTTAAGCACAGAGCTGACCTTTTTTAATGGGTATTCTTGCTCATCTTCCACACAGGCTGCCACTGAGAGAAATGCACAGACCATATTGTTTTAAAAAGTATTAACACTGTTTCTAGTATTGTATTCTTAGCTTGGGATGAAGGATTTAAAAGCATTTCCTTCTCACCACTGACACTCCATGTCCACTTTTGAATGCCATTTGCCTTCTGAGCAAAACCAGGAGCAATCTATTTCTCTTTCATTTCTAAAGGATTTCTCTTTCCAATTTCCATGATCTAGTATGGCAAATTGTTTTCAAAGCCATTGAGAGAATACTTATGTTGTGTTTAATTGCACCAAAAGAAAATAATTCTGACTAAATATAGTATATATCTGGCAACGCAAAAGAAATCTTAGGAAGAAAATGGTGAAACAAATTCAAAGTTTGCATTGTAGCTATGTAACTCCCCTTGCTTTCTCCAGCCAACAGTTTACATCTTCCAGATGCAAGACCCTGTTTACTTTGGGCACTTTGTTTTAATTGTTTTATTTTTTAGAAAAAAAATCAAGAAATTAAACCTTGGGTCCTATTAGTAGCAAAAAATAGAAACAGTTGTGACAATAGATTTGAATAATCTTTTGCAACTTCTGGGTAATATTAACTGCAGTACAATCGTCTTCTGAAGAGCTGCTAATTTTGCATTATCCTCAAGAAGTGAGTCAATAATATGTTCTAAATGGGCTTCCTATTCTCGGCACCACAAGGCATTTTCTCTCCTGTGCTCGTTTTAGAGCTGAAGCTCTCCAAAGCGAGGGCTGCCTCTGTTCTGCATCCCATGCCGTATCGCTTGTCCTTTGTTAGTGCTGGGTAATAATAGCAGTAGTCTTGTCTTCTTGTCAGTTGATAAGCACTTGAGCTGCATCTCGAAGCAGAGCTGACTTTTTGAATGACTGCTCAGCCAAGCAAATAAATAGCTCACGTCTGCGTGAGATCCTTGGATGTCAGGGTACCTGGCAGCTGGTGCTGTGGACACCTAGCATGCCACAGGCTTTTCAGCTGGCTGAAGAAGTGTACAGTGATTTACTAACCTCATCTGGCTCTAAACTCTGTGGAAGTGGACACAATTATGGTGTATAAAAGGTTATGAAGAAAATAGCCAAGTGTTGCGTGATAGATGGGAATTTTTTTTTTACTGGAGTTCTCACCTCCTGTAAATCCTATGACTTTGATGCGATATCCTAGAAACACCCACAAACCAGCTTGTCAGCATTTCCAGAGACAACATCACTGCCAATTCTACCATTTAGAACTTACTTTTCTAAAAGACCTCCAAGACACAGATTTTCTGTGAGGGCCAGCAGTAGCAACGCTTCCGCCAACCCAACTGATATGTTTGAGTTTCCTGATATCAGCTTGGTGAGGTGATTCTACATCCAGGAGATAGGGTCACTGCCCCGACAGCCCAATGGCCTGAAGGGGGAGTTCGGTATTTATGATCACCATGTGTTTAAAACATCTTCTCTCCAGCCATTTGCAGCACACTTCTGGGAAAAAAACCCTGTCTGTGTCTCACTTGTATTTGTTGTCTGTTTTTCCAACACTACCTACAAGTACACACCCTTTCTCTACGTGTCATATATAAAAATATATATGTATATGTAAGGAGAGATATATAACATATACATTATATGCAGAGATTTGGTTTTGCAGCATATATAATATGTGCAATCATATTATATACAATATCTGTAAAAGAAATCTGTTCCAGTGTTATTTTCCAGCTGGAAATTTGTGGCAATGACTTTGCACATGTGTGCCTGCTCCCTCCTCCTCCAAGACCAGGACGGCAACTCACAACAGGCCTCCTGCATCTCAGAAGAGATCTTGGACGTGCCAAGTTTTAGACCATGTGGCCAAAGACAGCTGAAGACTCATCATTCCCTGCTAAATGTTCTGCTTTATCTCTCATAAGTGCTTTGTCAACACTTCTGCAGCGTGCTTTCTACTTCATGGAGCCTAATGGACCAAGGAGAGCCTTTCCTTACTTATTCAGCTGGAGCCCACTGGAATCAACAGGAACTTCTGCTGTCACTGCTGCTGGGAAGCCCAAGGGCCCTCTAGAGTTGTAATCATCCCTCAGGACACCTCATTTTCCTTTATGCTCTCTATCTTCTAGGAACTCGAAGTGTGACTAATAAGCAATAGCCAGACAAGTTCAACTCTTCACTTATGCTAGGCCCACAATGCCCATTTTGTTCTGGAAAGTATTTATTAGTGTCATGGAAACAGGATCTCCAATTCTTTTCATGTTGCAGTGAACAAAGAAATCCAGAAAACATTCATGTGAATTTAGAAGGGCAATCCAGAGGAAAAATTCCTTCTTTCAGAGAAGAACAGCGAAACTGGAGTAAGAGGTTCATCAGCCATCTGAGGAATAATTGCATTGCTCGCAGTGATACAGCCTAGAATAAAGATGACAACCTTCATGCTCCAAAGCAAAAACCAATTTACCATCCAAGATCAGAAAGAGTTTTCTCCACCACTTAGGTACATTACAGAACATGTCAGCTTTTAGTTGACACATCAGAGATTGGCCACTGAGGGACTACACAGCCACATGGGGTATAACAAGCATCTGCTCTCATATGGCTGGGGACACTGAGCAGCTAGGCCATGGTTCTGCAGGGAGAGAATATCCAACCGAATATACCCCAATCAGAAGATGAGCACAGACCCTGGGGAGTTGCTGCTCTGCTCTGGCGTTTCCATAGCCAGCACATTTATCATCTTTGAATGTTTCCTCACTAACCCCTCTCTTCCACAAGAAGAGCATGGAGTGTTAGTCAGCACTTCTAAAGCCTTACATTTCCTCTGAGTGTGAGAGAGAGAAACGTTGTCTCGCACACGGATCTAACCAGTCATCATTTAACCTAACCTGCATGGATGTGCTCCCACTTTCTTCCTTAGTCTTCCTTCTTGTTTCTGAGTTGAACGTCTCTGAAATCTTTCCATTCTGAATGATTCTTCTTCCAATTCCAAAGCTCAATATGTAGGATTAAGGCTTAGTCTGGAGAGAAACTGGCAGAAGAACTTTTGCTTTCATCATAAGCTAGATTTTTCAATATATAGATACAAACTGGCTACCTGTAGCCTTCTTCAGAGCATCTATGCTTCCTTCCTTCTGCCCCAAGATGACAGGGGATGGAAGTGCTACCAAATGGTGGCGTTTACGACCCAGGCTTGTGCTATTTAGCAAGTTGAGAAACACTGGAGAGCTGGAGGCCAAACTCTTCCCATATACCAACTTCTCAGTTCACCTCCAGAAAAGCAGAAATAATCTTAAGGGCACAAGTTTGCATGTTCGCTCCACCAGGCAGAGGCAGCGGACAAGGAAGAGTTACCACAGCTGTCAAAGACACTGAGTGCTGTGTCTTGGATACATCTTGCTGAGCTTGTCCTGGTATCTTCAGAGTGGTGTTCAACCACCAAGTGACAGAAAACCAATGTCTTCCTTGTAGGGTGGGTCAGGTCTCTTCCCTTCATTCTTCCAGCAGCAGCAGTGGCAGTATGTTTTAAAATAAGATCCTAGCAATTCCCAGTTTCCCCCAAAACAACTGATATTGTTTCCTAAACAAGCAAGGAAACAAGTTCTCCTGTTGGTGGAGTTGTCTGCCCAGAGCCCTAATGGAAGCCCTTGATTTCTTGCAGACACTGATGAGTGCCACGCAAGCCCCTGTCTGAATGGAGCTACCTGCGTCGATGGCATCGACTCTTTCAAATGCTTATGCCTTCCCAGCTACGGAGGGGACCTGTGTGAGATCGGTACGGCCTACCTGGCTTCAGCTAATCGTACTAACTGCTGCACTACCTTGTTCCTACCCCCCAAAAAAGCTAATCCCAAGTGTTTCCACCAGTCCTGCCCTCATCTCAGTGAGCCTAACCTCTAACAGCAGCTTAAAATACAGTAGGGAAAAGCTTTGAGACTTTTGCTTGTGTATTTTGATTACTTTGTTCATCACAGCACCACGTCCTCTAAGATTCTTAAGCAGGAGCTTCTGGTGTCTTCTTCATCTTTCTCTTTTTTAAGTTTCTTTAGGGAAGCTGCATACAGATTGTAATGGTGTTGATCACAGAAGCCACTGTCTCTTTGGGTCAAGGGTCTTTCTCTTCATCTGTAACAGTAGGGAAACATCTGAGTACATCTTCACCCCAGGCAAACTTTCTCTGCTAGACTGGAATTTCATGGAAGGATGCTTCAACTGAGCCATGCAAAATGATTGTGTTTCTCTCTGTGAAGACGCAGCTGAGACAAGCCTCGTTCACTCCAGGAACCTCCACTGATCTGACACAGCATGACATTTTTGTCATCTCTTCAACGTGGCTTCCTGTGGCAAAATCAGCAGGGAATGTATATCTTTGAGAAAACATGAAGTGACCTATTTTTTCATCAAAATTAGGTACTCTGACCTGCACTAATACTTCTTTTTGTTTCTACAAGAAAAAAAAAAAAAAAAAGGGTTGTTTTTTTTTCTTAAAACTGATGAAAGTCCAAACTTTTATCAGCTTAGCTGAGGGGAAGCTCTCCTGCCTTGCTCAAACAAAAGAGGAAAATGGTTGCAGTGTCTTCTTCATCTTGGCATGAGTAATGATGATGTATGTTGGATTTTCTCCTCCCCTTTCTCTGCATCTCTCTTTCTGCTTCCAATATGTTCATATGGAGTAGACCATAAGAAGGCAGCTCAGGATCATTGGACCACCTGTCTTAAGATCACTTTCTTAATTCAACCTAATCATCCTCTGATCTCCCCATCCCTGCTCCCTGTTTTTGAAGATCCCTGTAACAGAACAAGAGCTTTTCTACCCGGCAGCCACTTATGACCTTGTTTGTTCCAAGCCAGACTTATTTTCCTCTCTTCTGTGATTTATGGGCTGTGATATCTGAGGCCCATGGCGTGGGAGATGCAAGAGGAAGCCAGTGCCCCAAATTCAGTGGTGAATGTAAATCTTCATTATTCCCATGAGGAAACCTTCCATTCTATAACGTCTATTGGTCTCCAAGAGCAGCAGGATACCGTAGGTGAGCTCTGCCGTCTGTGCACACAGCCAGTCCTTCTTGTCACCACAACAGTGTCCTTACCAGGGAACAAGATTGTCATCATTCTTTTCCAGGACGATTGCTGTCATATTTCCCTGTAAGTAATAGCTATGCAGGAAAAATTGACCTTTCTCCTAGGAAATGTCCTGCTGAGGTTCTGTGCCATGTTCTGTGCCATCCCCAGGCTGTGATGACAACGGGTGGCATTCAAACTGCTGGAAAAAAGTCTTAAATCTCAAAACACAGAGCGTGTTCTCTGCTCGCCTTGTGCAAGCGATCTGCCTGCAAAGATCAAGAAAAGATCAAGAATTCTTAGAGCTTCAGCTACTTCCAGATAATCCATTTGATCTGTTGAAGAAGGCAGAAAAAATTTTAATGCCTCAACTACCTACCAACCCTTCCGACATCTATGAAGCATCTGCAATCTCCAGCTGGAAGAATACCAGAAGGGTGGATTAGGAGGAATTAGTGTGATTGAAAGTGACAAGTTCTTTGACCTACCAAGTTTAATAACAGTAGAGAAAAACTGAGTACAGAAATTCTTACTGGAAACGGAGGGAGGCATGAGGACTCATGAAAGTCCACCACTCCAACAGCAGCAAGTGCCTGAGAAAAGATGGTAGATTGGGCATCTGAAAGGCTGAGATTAAACACATTTCTTTTTCTGTTTCCTTCAGTCACATGGAGCAGATGTGTGGTGTTGCACTGCATGGGAGCTGCTGAAGGTCTTTTCTGGTGGTTTTTCTATCCGACTCTGCTCTCCCCTATCTGTGGTTTTATTTTTTCTAATTAATGGGTTCAACTCTTCAGTGCTTCTCAGATGGTAAAAGATATTCTGAAAAGTTGGGAAATTTTTGTACTTCTCTAGCAGTTTCCAAGCTTTTTCCTTGAGATTTCATTTTCTCTCTGCACCATGGTAAGTTCCTGCCCCCATCTCTTTTCTGCTGCTTTGGTAGGCTTGCTTCTTCTCCAGAGCCCCAGAACTACACCAAGCGATGTGACCACCCAAACCTGGGCTCTCCTCCCCTCTTTCCTTTTCAACACATACGTGTTGATTCTGGGCATCTGGATTCAGGTTTTGGAGTTTCTTTCTAAAGCAAGGAAACTCTGCAGCCCAGCACAAGTAGGAAGAGAGGGGTTCTTGCTTGGTCACTTCCTTAAAAACAGAGTCCAGGAACATGGCACAGGGATTGAATTGCTCAGGAATAAGTTTCTACCACTCAAGTTATCTAGTAGCACTGGTTACGTTACTACAAACATGGGGTCTTCAATATAGGCTCCCCTCTCTGCCCTTGTCTTGGATGCCTTCTGATCATTTTCCCTGGGATTTCTACAGGCATCAGTGTCAGGGCTTGCTTTTTAGTGGAAGTGACCACGTGTTGTCCCATGCCATGAGAGCATGAGCTGCTAAGAGGTGAGTTGGAAGGCTTCTGGACCCATCCACCAACTCCTTTTTATCCCTCCTTTGTGTGTTTCAGACCTGGAAAACTGTGAGGAAGGCTGGATCAAGTTCCAGGGACACTGCTACAGGCACTTTGAAGAGAGGGAGACTTGGATGGATGCAGAGACCAGATGCCGACAACATCAAGCCCACCTGAGCAGTATCATCACCCCAGAGGAGCAAGAATTTGTGAACAGTGAGTTCTGAGGGCAGCCTGAGACTGGGTGGGGGTCCATCCATTAGACTCTGAGTCTATGGGCAGATTTATCTAAAATTATGTAAAAAACACAATTTCCCCCACTAGTGCTCCGATATTTGCTAATGAGGCCTCACCCTTGTGTGGGAGAAGAAGAACCATCCAGCCGTGAGGCAGAAGAGGGCCCTTTCTCGGCTAGGACAGATCTTTGCTCTACCACGTTGCTGATGTGGCTTGTTCACAAGATGTTCACTGGTTGCAACAAGCACAGTGACCCATGCCAGCGTGGGTGGCTCCATGTTGAGTGGGGAGGGAGATGGACAAGCACGATGCGGGGGGGAAAAAGACATCAGGGGCTAGTGACTGAGAAGGAGCCGAATGACCCAAAGGCTCCAGGACCAGAGACAGCTAAAATGGCAAAGAAACACTTCCAACAAGGCGTAGGGGAACAAAATGATGCACTCTTCTCTCCCCCTTCCGCTCTTCCAGGCCACGCACAGGACTACCAGTGGATTGGCCTCAGCGACAGAGCTGTGGAGAACGACTTTCGCTGGTCTGATGGGCACTCGCTGGTGAGCTGCAGGCAGGCATTAGCGTTTGGTGGGAGGGAAGAGGTTCCTGGTGGGTGGGAAGAGCCCCATGAGTTACGTGCTGAGTGCTTGGGTTGGACGTTGAGTGGAGGGCTCACGGTTTTTCCGAGCCTCTAGTAAAGCTGGTCAGCTAAGCTCCTGGGCACCATCATGATAGAAATAACTGCTGCAGTACCAGTGCTGGCAACCCGTGGTCTCTGCTGGTGAGATGCATGGGGGAGGTAGCAGCAGGGATGAAGTAGGAGGAGTAGAGGGGAGGGCTTAGCCTTAGGTGAAGGCCTTTCCTCTCTTGGCAGCAATTTGAGAACTGGCGACCCAACCAACCCGATAACTTCTTCGCGGCGGGTGAGGACTGCGTTGTGATGATCTGGCATGAGCAAGGCGAATGGAATGACGTTCCCTGCAACTATCACCTCCCTTTCACCTGCAAGAAAGGAACAGGTCAGCACCCTGCACCCTGCTTTCTAGATCAGAGATGTTATTCCATGGGGGGGAATAACAGGGGAGGGCATCGCTCCCACGGCATCTCAGGGCTACGCAAGGATGGCTGTGGACACAGTTGCCTCTTTCCACCCCAGAAGTGGCCGCCTTTCAAGCAGCCACTGATCACTTCCTCTCTCCAGTACTTAGAGACCCCACGGGACAGGGTGAGGGAGAAGCAAAGTGATGAGGCTGTGCAGGAGCTGCCGGGGTGTGAGCTGCCTGCTCAGCCAGGCAGGACTCCTCGAGCTCTCTATGTCTCTGTCCACCTCCTGCAGTGGCCTGCAGGGACCCCCCCGTGGTGGAGAATGCCAGGACCTTTGGCCAGAAGAAAGACCGCTATGAAATAAACTCCATGGTGCGGTACCAGTGCAACCCAGGCTACATCCAGCGCCACGTGCCCACAATTCGGTGCCAGCCCAACGGGCAGTGGGAGGAGCCGCGGATATCCTGCATAAACCGTACGTCTCGGCCCCTTCACCCTCGGGTTAGGGCTGATGCATCCCTGCAGCTGGGAGAAGGAGCTGGGAATGAGGGGGGCATCTCCTTAGGGTGCAGGTTAGCTCCGAGCCAAGGCAGAAGGGGACGTCGTGGTCCCTTGACTTGCTGAAAGCCCCCCTGTGATGGGGCCATGGGAGCTGGTATCTTCTGGGCAGGTGTGGACCACGGGGCCTTGCTGGAGAGGCAGCCTGGGTAATTCCTGCCCTGGAGGCTCCTCCACCTAGGCAGGGCAGGGGCAGCTCCAGAGCCAAGAAAGGGTAACAAGGAGCTTACCAAGGGCCCAGGCTACTTAAAGAAAGGAAAGAGAAAGAAACAGCTTCTGAAAGGGTGAGTTTTGGTACCACCTGCATCAGCAGAGAGAATAGGGGGGTGGGGGACCTGTGGTCCCCCCGTGCCCTCCCCAGCACCCCCCTGCCCTGGGAGCAGACAGGAGCCCTGCGGCAGAGCTAAGCCAAGGGACAGGGCTGGGCTCCTGGCCCTTCTCCTGTCAGGCCTCCAGCTGACGGCAGCCAGTCCTCTCCCACTGGTGTCCCAGCCCACTCCCAGCCCTGCCTACACCCCTGTCCCATCCCTGCTCGCCTGCAGCTTCCCAGTAATGTCATCGGCCTCAGCCAAATCACATCTGTCCAGTGGCCTCCTTGCCAGGTTCTGGTCCAGCTGGGCAATTCCAACTAAAGCAACAGTCCCACGGCCAGAGAAAGTCGATACAGGTTTAAAGGACAAACCTCCACCCCAGGGAGGAGATGGAAGGATGGAAGAGATGTTCGAGGGTGGCTGTGTGGTGTGGACCAAGCCGCTGACTCTCTTGACTCTGCCGCAGGCTGCTCCTGACACAGACCATCAGTGATCAAGAGACCTGGGCTGTTCCCAACCAGCTTTTGCTGCTTCCATCAAAACCCTCCTGCAATTATCACACCAGAGTGGTGCCAGCTTCAAGGGAGACTGGCAGCAAAGATCAGGCAGAAACCTTGTCCCTGCCAGCCAAACAGGGCTGTTTCCCCTCCTGTGCCCTGAGCACATCCCACCGCTGATGGATATGTCCCTCCCTGTCCCAGGGGATCAGGGAGGGACTGGTAGGGCAGTGGGGGAGATGGGGAAGTGATCCCCATGCCCACCCGGTGAGCAGAGCTGCCCTCCTGGCCAGGCACAGGGAAGAGATGGGCCCAGCATCAAAGATGTCCAAGGATGATCAGAGGACTGGAGCATTGCTCTTAAGAGGGGAAGCTGAGGGAGCTGGGTCTGTTCAGCCTGGAGAAGAGAAGACTGAGGGGGGGATCTTATCAACACTTACAAGTACCTTAGGGGTGGGTGTCAAGAGGATGGGGCCAGACTCTTCTCAGTGGTGCCCAGTGACAGGACAAGGGGCAACGAGCACAAACTGAAACATGGGAAGTTCCATCTGAAAATGAGGAAAAACTTCTTTACTTTGAGGGTGCCAGAGCACTGGAACAGGCTGCCCAGGGAGGGTGGGGAGTCTCCTTCTCTGGAGATATTCAAAACCCACCTGGACACGAGCCTGTGCAATGTGCCCTTAGGGGAACCTGCTTTGGCAGGGGGTTGGAGTAGGTGATCTCCAGAGGTCCCTTCCAACCCCAACCACTCTGTGCTTCTGTGAAGCATCCACGAAGACGATGCTCCTGCCCAGGCTCCTGGGAGGCACTGGGCACCTTCACCCCTGGGTGAAGCCAACCCCAGCTGCGGGGGCGAGAGAAGGGCCGATTGTGCGCGGGCGAGCCGGCTGGCGCCGGGGCACACACCGCTGGGCAGCACTGCCTGCGGCTGCCCGTGTTTGTCCAGGGAGCCGGCGGCCGGGACGGCCAGCGCGGGACAAGCAGCGTCTCTGTCCCAGCTCCTGCTAACAAGGTGCCTTTTCTTCTCCTCCCTCTCCCGCAGCCTCCAACTACCAGCGCAGTCTATACAAGAGGAGCCTCAGGAGCCGGTCGAGACCCAGCGGCAGAGCCGTGCACAGACCCACCCATTAGAGCAGGGCGAGAGAGACCGAGGGGGAAGCGAGAGAGAAAGAGAGAACAGTTATATTATAATATAACAGAACAGTTATATTAACAGAGTCGATTTCTTCTTCTTCTTGTTGCTTTTTTGTCATATAAGGAAAAAAAAATTATATTAAAGACAAACCCACCTTTATGTATATATATAAAAAAAAAAATTAATGTTTTTTCCAAGCACCAAAGCAAAGCGAATTAGATCTCAGCATTTTTACTAACCGTCCGGTTCCAATTATCTTCATGCCTTCGGGGACAGGGAGGGGGGTGGGTTTGCAGAGGGCCAGGGGGTTAAGTTAAATAATAAAGATGATTATTTTTTCCTGATTTTATCCATGAACAATGTAATTATTTCTGTTATTTAATCTCCAAGGTGAACAACACCTTTTGGGGTTTTATTTTATTTTTTTTTTTCCAGAATCCTCCTACTGCTGCAGCGCGTTGGGGCGGGTGGGGAGGGCCAGGGGGGCTGCGGAGGAAGGAGCTGCGGGAGGAGGGAGGCGAGGGGATGCCGAGACCGGGGACCCGGGCCCTGGGCGCTGGGGGCTGTGGCCCCTCTCTGCTTCCCCGCCGCCCCCCCTGCAGCGCAGCACCCGTCCCGGGACGACGTGCTCTTTCCAGGGGACCGTGCGGGGCACCAGCGTTCCCTGCACCTATTTATATTTTTGAACATATCCTATTTTGAAAGAATGATAAATAATAAAGAGAGTGAAATCAGAACGGGCACTTTGTCGGTGTTGTTTTTTTGGGGGGAAGGAGGGTGTCTGTGTGGGATGGGGGGGTTGTCCCATGGCAAGGCGGTGGGGAAGGGGGGTTTCTGTGTGGGATGGGGGGGTTGTCCCATGGCCAGGCGGTGGGGAAGGAAGGGGAGCCCAAACAGGGTGCTCCAGGCTACACAGGACCAGCTCAGCCCCAGCCAGCATCCAAAGGTGCAGCCCTGGGGACAACAGAGGTGTGGGGATTAGATGACCTTTAAAGGTCCCTTCCAACCCAAACTGTTCTACGATTCCCAAGCCCCAGATGAAGCAGGACCCTGGGGTAGGACATTGTCCCCCTGTTCAGCTCCCACCCCAGGAGGGGGTTAACCCACATGCCTAAAACCCATCTAAAACCCATGACCAGCAGGAAATGCTTCGCCCTCTGCCTTCTGGTCCTGACACCTCAGGGGTTAATTAACACTCATTAATGAGCTCCGGTCCTGACACCTCAGGGGTTAATTAACACTCATTAATGAGCTCCCTTTCGTGAGCTCAGGCTGGGCACCAGGCTGAGCTGGCAGTGATGAGATGATGCTCAGCCAAGGCTGAGACAGTCACAGGTGTCCAGCTAGGGATCCCCAAATCCTCTCTCTGTGGCAGACCCCTCTCTCATGCTGGGACAGGAATGGGGACACAGCCATGCTGCTCCAGGGCTTTCTCCATTGATTTATTAGAAGAGGTCCAGGAAAATACATCTTTTCATAACCAAACGCTCAAAGAAGGCACCAGAGTTCAAGTGCAGCCCGGGCAAGGGGCACATGGAGATAAGGCACTGGCACTCCCATGGGGACAGGCACAATGGCACCCTTCAGTGGGATGGGGACGGGGCTGGGAGAGGGGCTGGGATGCGATGGAGACACCCGCTCTCTGCTGCTGGCCGAATCCAGCCTCGCCTCTCTCCCACCCCATGAGCTCAGGAGCAGGACCAGCCTGGACAGGCAGGAGGGTGTTGGTGTCCCTCTGTCACCACGAGAAGGGGCCAAGCAGGGTGGCAGCAGCCCGCACACCACCAGCCCCACTGGCGTGGGGACCATCCTTGTGTGCACCCCATGCTGGGGACCGTCCCACGCTGCCCCAGCTGGCAGCCGCCCCCAGCAGCTGCATGTGCCAGCTGCTCAGCAAGATGTGGAAAATATAAAGGAAGGAAACAAAATAAAACAAAAACAAGCCTCTCCCCCACCCCACCTTCCCCCAGTCACCCCCCCCAAACCAGCCCTGGAAAACACCTGACGCCGGGCACCGTCAGGCTGGAAACATCCTCTGGCCAGGAAGGAGCCCTCCTGGCTCCTTATCTCTCCTTGTAGCAGAAGACCCCAAACCTGCCCTTGCTGGGGAAGCCGAAGTTGCGGACACCAGGCTCGGCAGGGCCGCAGTTAGCCCGCGGCTTGGTGATGGGGTAGCGGATGCTGCCGTCGGCCAGCCAGCCGGCATCGCAGCGGTCCAGCCCCAGGAACCTCCAGGCGGAGTAGAGCTGTCCCACCCGGGCAATCTCAGCCCCCACATCCTGGCAGCTCTGCTTGGCCTCCTCCAGCGTCATCCCAGCCGGCTGGTCCAGGTAGAAGACCTCTCCTAGGAGGGAGAGGGGAGCATGAGAGGGGAACATCAGTGCTGAGCATCATCTGGAGCATCCCCGCCTGGAGCATCCCCGCCTGGAGCATCCCCACTCAGGCTGAGCCCTGTGCTCTAAGAGGGAGGGAGGACATGGGGTGCCAGTGATCAGGCATGATCAGATGCTGTCATCTTCCTGACGTTCCCTCCCACCCAGCCCCTGGCCCAGCACCCACCTCTGAGCGCAGAGGAGAAGCAGAAGGCATCAAAGCGGTGCAGGTGCCGGTGGCGCGGGCCGTAGCTGCGGATGCCCGGGGCGAGATGCAGCCCACCGCAAGGCTTGCGGGGCAGGCGGATGGGGTACTGCACGGTGCCATCGGCCAGCCAGCCCGCGTTGCACCAGTCCAGCCCTTCGCTCCAGGACTGGAAAAGCTGGTTGAAGGTGGCAAGGATGGCACCTTGCTCCTGGCACGCTCGCTCCGCTTCGTGGAAGTTGAGCTGGTACTGCCCGCGGGGAGGCTGGTAGGGGAACACGATGCCTGGGGGCAGACGGGGCACTCAGCCGGCTCCGCAGGCAGCCCACCCACCCCCAGTCTGCCCCAGCAGGAGTCGCAGGGGTCCCTGACCCATGCCAAATTGAGGCGCTGGGACAGGGAGCACCCCAGAGTGGCACAGCCCAAGGCTCAGGCGTGTGGGGACGGGGATGCTCCGGGCACGGAGCCGCCAGCAGCAAGTTGCCAGCGACACCTGGCGGCACAGGGACACAGGGGCTGGGTCCTGGGGACACACGGGCCACCCTCGTGGGGATGGAGAGACCATCATCACGGGGACGCACAAGCTACAGGAACAGGGACACAAGGACCAGCATCACAGGGGTGTATAGGCCACAACCCCAGGACACATGGACCACGAACATAGGGATGGATGGAACACTGTCACGGGGCTGGATGGACCACGGGAACATGTGCCCCACCACCACCACCATGGACCACAGCCACAGGGACCAGTGGGGACAAGCCGCCACCGGAGGGAGGGCTCGGAGACTAAGGGGGTGGGCAGGGGCACAGCAAGGGGGACGTTTCCCCAGCTCTGAGCTTGGCAGTGGAGCCAGGGCTGAGTCAGGTCTCTCGTGGCAAGTGAGCAAGAGGGGCTGGACCAGTCACCAAGGTTCATCACAAGATGTATGGGGACACCGGGAGCTGGGAGGCGAGAGGGCGGCTGCACGTGACGCAGCACAGCAGGAAGGTGGGTGGATAGAGGCAGGAAACGCTGCAGCCACGGGATCACCCCCAACTCTGACTCCACAGCAGCATCCCCAGCATCCCGGCTGGGCAGACTGCTCTGGGCTCACTTGCTGCTGAGACCACACAGTCAGACAGCCCCAAGCCACCACCTCGTCACACCGAGCATCCCAGCCCTTTTCTCCCCACGATCGGGCTCCCTGACCCCCTTGCCTTGCTACCTCCCCCCAAGGAGGGGGTGCCACAGGAAGGCCAGGCTTGCTGCCTTGGCGCAGGGGGTCATGTGGTCCCCACCATGCCCCCACCTTGCAGCTGGAGGTCCACCACGTTGCTCTCATCCTCCAGTCCATCGATGACCTCGCAGCGGTATTTGCCATCATCTTGCAAGCGCACATCGCTGATGACCAGCGAGGCCTCACGTCGGCTGGCCTGGTGGAGGTGAGCACGGCCATGGAAGTCCCCGAAGGCCACGTAGGTCTTGCCGATGGCCACCAGCACGTCCTGCTCCTTGGTGTAGTCCTCTCGCAGCTTGGACCACTTGATGCGGATCTTGTGCTTGGACTCCATGTCAGGCTCGTAATAGTAGCGGCAGGGCAGGGTGACATTGGCACCATTGGAGCTGTAGACAGGGTCTTTGGGGGTCTCCACCACCAGCCTGGCCCCGTTGAAGTAAACCACTGGGGACAGGGAGGGAAGGCATGAAGCGTGTGTCAGGGTCCAGGGCTGGGCAGCATCCCCAAATCTCCCTGCAGCCACTCCGCTCCCTCCCTCCAGCCACCTCCTCTTCTGCCCGAGCATCCCATGAGCATCCCCGAGCATCCCTGGAGCACCCCTGCCTGCTCCTCTGCGCCCCACATCCTCCCCAAGAGATGGGTCCCAGCCGCATCCCAGAGGCTGGGTGGGGGGCTTCAACCCCTTGCACCCCTGCCAGCCCCCTTCCCACAGCACTGCCAAGCCCCAATATACCTTTCTCCTGCCCGCTGCCCTTGTCGTTCATGATGTGGTTGTAGTAGAAGCCGTTGTAGAAGGGGTGGTGGGAGCCTCTGGCCAGCCGCAGCAGGGTGGCCTCCAGGAGCAGCGGGAGCAGCAGCATGGCTGGGGAGTGAGGCCGAACCCTGAGCCTGGGCTGCCGAGGGGGAAAAGGGCTGTGGTAACACCCCAGAATAACCAGGAGGGCCCCAGCGCTGTCTGGCACCCAGCCGCAGGCAAACCCCATCGCAAGGGTGCAAGGAGAGGGGTGGGAATAGCCCGCAGAGCAGCCCGCCTGCCTGCAGGGGAGGGCATGGGCAGCCTGAGCCATGCCCCCAGACCTACCCCACAACCGGGGGTCCCGGTCCCTCCATCCTCAGCCTCCCGCCGGGTCACACCGCTGCACCCGCCGCCGCTGCCCGTTGGGGCTTGCGGAGCAGCGGGCCCGGAGAGGGGAGCTGAGGCAAGCTGGGGATGGGGCAGCCGGGGGAAAGGGGATCCCAGGGTGTCCTTTGAACAGGGAGCACTGGGAAAACATCATGCAGGGGGTGAGGTGGGAAAGAAGTGGCCCAGCCCCTCCATAAGCCGCAAGCTCGGTTTACAGAGGCAGCCGAGCGTGCAACCCAGCCGAGGGGAGGAGAGAGCTCGGGGCTGCCCCCGCTGCCCCAGCACGGGACAAAGCCCAGCGGCACCCAGCCAGCCTGGCCGAGGACCCCCGGCTCCGACCCAGGGCTGCCGCTCTGCGCCGCAGACGCCGCTGGCGCTGACCCCACGCGACACGGTTTGATCCCAAACCACGTCCCCGGGGTGGAGGGAAGCCTGGCTGCCCCAGGGCACCGGAGACCCCTGCTGCCCCGAGCTCTGGGCACCCCGGGCACCCAAGGGTGCCCTGCGTGGGGCTCACCCAGGGTGGCTCGCAGCAGGATTTGGCAGCTTGCGCCCTTTCCCGGAGCCGGCAGAGGGGGCCCGGCACCCGACGAGCATCCAGCAGCCCCCTCCGAGCTTGGCAGGGGTGGGACATGTGCCCCCTGCTCAGAGCGCCTGCAAAGGCACCCCAGGCCAGGGGGCTGTGGGAGGACGGGTGCTCACCCCCAGCAGGGTCCAATATGGGGTACAGTGGTGGTCTCCAGGGACCAGGGCGTGCAACCGGGTGCTCTCACCATGGGTTGCTCGCTCCCGGGCTCTCCTCCGCAGTCAGTGCCACCGCTCACCTTCCCGTGGGGTGCAGCCCATGCTTGCCACCCACCGAGGTCTGCAGAGCCGGTGCCGGAGGGCATGGGGTTCCCCCACTCACCAGCCAGTGCATCCCCGGGAGCTCATCGGCAGCGGCTCGTGGCACCGCAGGCACTGGAGCCCGGCAGGCACGGCACCACGTGCTGCCCACGCACGGCACGGCCAGCTCGAGGCACCGGCAGCTCCGCACTCTGGTTTGGGGGGCACCAGCCCTGGCCCTCCCCATGCCCCCAGTGCCCAGCCACCCCTCAGAGCCCAGCGTTGCGGTGACATGCCAGCGGTTCCCGCGTCCTCAGCCGCGGTGCTGGTGAGCATCGTGCTGCAGCACCCACCATAGCGATGCCTGGCACCTTCCGCAGTGATGCCCGGCACCCTCCGTGGCGATACCATCCCTCCCTGCCCTCCACGGCAAGCAGGGTGCCCACCACCCCGGGGTGCCAGCCCTCCCCAGCCCTGGCCCCGGGGCCAAGCCCTACTCACGCTGGGTGCGGGCAGGCTGCAGGCAGGCGTGCGGGCAGGCTGCAGGCAGATGCACTGTGTTTAGGGCTCTTGCAGGGCTGAGAGGAAGCAGCTCCAGGGCCTGCCTCTTAAAGGGAAACACACGCCTTTCCCAACCCCCTGCTCGCAGCCCGGAGCTGCGGTGGGTGCCCCCGGCCCCCCGCCTGCCCCCCGTGCCTGGGCAATGGCCTCGCCATGCGCCCGCACACTGCCCGCATGCTGCCCGCACGCCTCATCTGTGATGTGCCAGCTGCCAGCATTGCCCTCAGCTTGGAGGGGAGAGGGGTGCCCCGTTGGAGCTGGTGGGACCCCATGATGCCCCATGCAAAGCCCCAGTGAAGCCACAGTGCTGGGGGAGAAGAGCCATCCCTTGTCCCACATCCCACTGGGAGCCTGGCCGCGGTCCCCAGGCAATGGTGGTGTCGAGCATGCATGTGGCAGGAGCACTGCAGGCTCGGGATGGGTGGGCTGTGGTGGGGGGTGGTCCGTGCCCAGGACGTGCAGGCAGCGCCTGCCTGCTCTGGGGTCCCGGGGAAGCAGCTGAGCTGTGGGGTTCAGCCTCTTCAGGGTCTGCTTGGGGCTGTGGGGGCAAAGCAGAGGCACAGAAACCAGAGCAAAAGCTTTGGGGTGCCCGGTTGCACCCATCTGAGGGGGCATCACCCCTAGCATCAGGTGATGCCCTCCACACCAGCTCCCATGGGCACACAGACACGCAGCCCCAGCTCCGAGAGCCCCAGGTCCGGCCCTTGGGAAGGGCAGCACGGCGGTGGCACAGCCGGGGGACACGGGTCCAGGAGTGGCCGGTGGGGTCGAGCACACGGAGGAACCACGGAGCGGTGTGTGCCCTGACCCGGCGACCCACCGCCCCGGCCTGGCGCGCCGCTTCGCCCCCCGCTTTGTTGTTCTACGGCGAGGAAATGAGGCGCGGGGGCCCGGTCCGGCTCTTGCCACCATGCGGGACGGCGTCAAGCCGGAAAGAAAACAACTCGTGCAAAAATAAACTGCCCCGGGGCTGACTGTGGGGTGAAGGGGGCTGGGACCCCTTCCCGACAGCCCCCCAGCGAGGTGCTCAGGGTGCCACCAGCCTGCCCGCCGCCGCTACGCTGATAGGGAGCAGCCGGCACGGAAACAGCGTTATCTGCCGCCAGCGCCGGCCCGGCACCCCCGGCCCCCGTGGGAAGCCCTGACCCGGGACGGCTGTGGGACCCGGGGTCTGGAGCACGGCTCTTCCTTGCTCTCCTTCTCCCTGCACACCCACCCATGAGGGCTCGCCAGCCCTCCCCAGGGAGGGACACAGGCTGCCTGGGGACGCGGGAGCGTGACGGCCAGGCACGCTGCCTGCTTGCCTGCCCGGAGCAGGCTGCTCCGCAGCCCACAATGGAGGGGCGATTACATCTCCCGGCACGGCGGTGCAGGGCTGCTGCACTGCCTGCATCCCGGCCGAGGGTCCCCGGTCCCCCCAGCCCTGCCCCGTGGCCAGAGGTGGCGGGATGGCATCCTGGCTCCATCCCCACTGCATCCCGGTGGCATCCCAGCCACTGGTGCCCCCCTGCCATTGCTTGCCCAGTGAGCTGGCGATGGGGATGGTTCCCTCCACCCTCCGGGCTGTGCAGACAGACAGACACCCCCGTCGGGGCACGCTGCTCCTTGGCATGGCCACCCCATTGTTTCAGAGCTGAGGCACAAGCCACACGGTGCCCTGTGCTGCCTGCACCGCGGCGCCTGCCGGGACCCATCCTCTGCCCAGCCTAAGGAGGGACGTGGCAGCGGGGAAGGGGAGAGGGATGCTTTTGTGCATCTCTTTTCAGCAACAGCTCATGGCTCATGGTCAGCCACGGCTCTTGTCTGGACATGGCCACCAATGCCCTCCACCTCCTCTCGGGGAGCAGGAGGCCTGGGGAAGGAGCCGGCCACCAGCACCCCCTGAGGAAAGAGGAATGCCCTTCGCTCCCTCCTGCCTCTCGCCCGTTTTTGGAGCTTCAGGGATGATCCCAGATTTGTTTTCTGCTCCCCAAGGGGAACCCTGGGTGGGACCGCGGGTTTCAGGGTGAGCGAGGCTGCGCAGGGTCAGGGTAGCTCTGACCCAGGAGCACGTGCTTAGGGCACGTGTTTAGGGCTGGCTGAGCTTTTGGTTGAACGGGAGCCATAAAAATGTCATTCCCTGTCTTCCCCGCCTCAAACCCTGCGGCTGACGGCTCCGCCGTGGCCCCACTGGGGAGATATCTCACTGAAATGCTGCTTGCGCAGGACGATTCCAGCGGGAACCTGTTGTCCAAGGCTCAAACTGAGGAGGAAAACCAGCGTTCCTGCTGAGACGGAGGAGGCTGTGATCTGTGCTGGGCTTTCCGGGTGGAGGCGAGAGGATGCTCACCCCGACGGCTGCTTCCTGAGGATCTGGCTCACGGGCAGCCGGCAGCACGGGCAGCCGGGTCAGCAGGCAGCGGGGTGCTGTGGCCGCAGCGTGCCGGCCCTCCCGGCCTTCCTGCTGCCCCAGCAATGCGGCCACGTCCGGGAAGAGCATCCAAGGGACGGGGACAAGCCATGGGGGGCTGTACATGGCCCAGAGGGTGCCCTGGTCTTCCCCAACAACCCCCTTGTCCTGGGGCTCTGGAGGAGGAAGGAAACACTGCAGGGCTGGGAAAGGGCTCAGCATCCGTCTGAGGGGCTCGTCTGCGGGTGGCAATGGGCGGGGGGAAGTGGTGGCCAGGCGCTGAGGATGCATCCCCTGCTCTGACAAGTGGCATCTGCTCCTGTCACCCTCCCCACGGAGCCTCTGCCGTGCCCCCCGCTCAGGGCTGTCTTGCTGGACTCGGAGCAAGCTGCTCTTATCACTGCCCCAGCTTCCCGGCGATAAGGGTGGCATGTCTGGAGGTGAACCGCGCCGACTGTCCCCCCCGTCCCCGGCTCTAGCTGGGGCTGCTATTTGTCACCAAGCAGCCATGAATGCACCATGAATTCAGCCCGGTCTCTGCAAGCAGCCGCCTTGCCCTGCTGGTGCCCAGGGCAGGCACCCATGGGGCCAGGCAGGAGCCCACCCGCCGCGGGCAGGGCCTGGGGAGGGGACACATGGCCAAGCAGGGCACTGCTGGCTGCGGGAAGGTGCCTGGAGGTTGTGCGGAGAGCTGTGGTGGGATGCAGGTGGCCCCGAGCCATTCGTGCCAACATCAGGGGTCCCTGCCCAGTGTGGCAGAAGACTCTGGAGAGGAGCAAAGCTCCTCTGTCCTGTTCTGTGCTCCTTCCCTACCAGGGACCCCGTCCTCGATGCAGGGGGATCCTGCTCCAGCAGCATCCATCCCCCAGCCCTGCCCAGGGGGTTCTGCTGGGACCATCCCCACAGGCAGCCCTGGGAAAACCCACAGCTCCCTCCAGTCCCAGGAGTGCGCTGGGGTGTAAGAGACGGTTTTGCTCCAAGCTGAGGGATTTGCTCCAGGATCAAAGCCAAAGGAGGAGACACAGGGTGTGGGGTGCTGATAGTGGCTTCTCCTCCCCAAGTCCCGTCCCGCTGCGCTTGGCCAGATGCGAGCACAGGCTCCGGCAGCTGCAACAGGGCGGAGGCAGCGGGGACGATGCACAAAGCCCTGGTACCCTTTTTTGGGCAGGGAAGGGAGCTAGGAGAGTCTGTGAAAGCAGGGAAGGTGTGAGGTCAGCATGGCAGCCCCCCAGGATGGAGGAGCCAGGGGGCTCAGAGGGGATCCTGGGAGATCGCAGGACCTGCTGGGCTTTGGGAGGGGGCACAGAGCAGCCAAGCTGACAGCCCCAAAGTTTCAGCTGGTTTTAATACTGTCAGAGACACCCCGGAGCGGGGCCGCCGCCATCATCCCACCCAGGCTCCCTCGGCGCTTGCCAAAGCAAACCCCCCGCTGGCCCGGCCCCACGGCCGCCTCGCACCCCAGCGCACGGGGAAGCATCGCCGCCAGCGCCGCTGCCCGCACACCCTGCCCACGCTCCCGCTTGCCGGTGCCAGGTCTCGCTCGTCTCCTACTGCTAATCCCGAGGGCTCGAGCATTGCAAGAGGCTCCCCTCCACCCCACGGAAAGGGAAAAAATCAGATTACAGAAGGGGTCACGGCACAGCTCTCTGCCTACTGCATTTGGGTGGTTTAACCAACACCTTTCCCATCTTTTCTCTGCATCGTTGTGGCTACAAACCATCTCCCCCACTACAATCCATTTCCCCCACTACAAACCATCTCCCCCACTTCAAACCATCTCCCCCCACTACCAGACTGCAGCCCTGCTGGTCCCCGCTTGGCTCTGAGGACAAGGGACCTCCAGGCACCCCAAACTGCAGTGAGGTGGGGACAGCAGCAATGCTGAGACTTGGAGGACACCGGAGCCGGCACCCCGGGGAGGGGAATGGGCAGAGCCTGCCAAAACACCAGCCACGGCGCCTAGCGGGAGCACCCAGAGCCAGGGGCAACGGGGACCCGGTGCCTCTTGATAGGAGCCGTCTCATCACTCCCCTCGCACTATGCGGCACTGACACTGCAGGCGAGGAGACCCAGGGCCTGGCAAAAATGGGCAGGGGCCAACAGCCAAGTGGGTTTTTCAGAGCCCCTGCTTGCCACCGTGCACAGAGCAGGAGGGACGTCGGAGGCTGCAAGCCCGGGGTGCCTGCCCTAAGCCCCCCAAAACTGCTCGGCCCTGAGCCCCAGTGCAGGCAGGGGACTGCCGCTGCCTGCAGCCTCTCTGCTGGAAGCAGAAGCAAAAAGGGGGAGAAAATTTGTCTCCAGGCTTAGCTGGGAGAATGCAGCCAAGCCCTGCTTGCAGGATGGGGTCCCCCAGCAAAGCCCCATTTGCAGGATGAGGTCGCCCAAGGAAGCCCCAGTTGCACGAGAGGGTCCCCCAGCCAAGTCCCGGTTGCTAGAGGGGGTGTCAGCCCTGAATAGCGGGGCAAAAGGGCAGGGGCTGTCCCCACATCCCACCTGCAAGGGCCCCATAAAGTGCAGTGCTGCGGCCCCAGTGCCAACGCGGGGCAGGGGAGCCCTCCCGGCTGCCTCCTTAGTCTGGGGACATGGAGAGGGGGGTGTGAGGTCAGAGCGGGAGCAGGCAGGGGCAGGCAGGGCGCAGGCCAGGCGGCGGGGAAGAGCAGCCCCATCCTTCCTCCCCAGGCGCCTACTCGTCGCAGCCCAGCAGCTCCACGCGCAGGGTGATGCGGTTGTGCCAGGCCACGGGCAGGATGCGGACAAAGCGGGCGTAGAAGGGCACGTCAAACACGTTCTTCTTGTGTGAGTAGTTGTCGCTGTTACCGTGGAAGATCTAAGGGGGGAAAGGTGGGTGTCAGCACCGCCGGGACCTCCCTGCCACCATCCCACCCCATCCCATCCCATCCCATCCCATCCATCCCCTCCCATCGCATCCCATCCATCCCATCCCATCTATCCCATCCCATCTATTCCATCCCATCCCATCTCACCCCATCCCATCCCATCTATCCCATCCCATCCACCCACCCATCCATCCCATCCCATCCCATCCCATCCTATCCCATCCCATCCCATCCCATCACATCACATCCCTCCCCATGGCAGCATCCCCAAGCCCCAGGAGGTCATTGCCCACCTCGCCCTGCCCCACGCACCTTGGTGCTGTTTGTGTGGCCATCCCGGTAGAGGGTCCAGGACGTGCCGTTGTCGCTGTAGGCCACCTTGTAGGCTGCCACGTATTGGATGTGCCCAAAGTCACGGGCTCCTTGCGTGATGATGCCAGTCACCTTCTTCTGGTCCTGGAGGTCAATCTGGCAGGGAGACAAGGCTCATCGAGGCTCCTGGCAGGAGCGGTGCTCCCACCCCAGAGCATCCTGCGTGTCCCAGAGGCAGCCAGAACATCTGGCTCTAGGGGGTCAAGAGTGGAGAAAACACCATTTGACCCCTGCCCCAATGCCAGAGTGACTAATAAAACATTACCGTGAAATATTTGACCCTTTAACACTCGCAGCATCCCTCGAAGCAACCCAAAGCAGGACACAAACCCCACTGTCTCAGCTCCCTTCCCCACCGCTGCCACCTCGTCATTTTTTGCTGAAAAGGTCAATGTGGGAATGACAGCAAAAAATCTCAATTTAAAAAAAATAAAGGATTCCCGGAGGAAAGTGATTCTGGCTGAGAAAATACGCAGTTCAGCACAGTCTGACATTTGGGTTGTAATGAGATGGTTTCTATTCTCTTAACTCTGCCACGCTGAGCTACTGCTGCTGGCACGCGACAGGGTAAACCAGCAAACGAGCTGAAAGTCTCCTTAATTTAGTTCCTATTTCATGCTTGTCAAGGGCAGTACGAGCTATACGTACATGTGTATGTATATGAGTATACATGTAAATCTATATACACGTACACAAACAGGCAGCCTGCGGTGCGACAGCCCAACTCAGCGTGTCATCCCGACCCTGTCTTGATAAGCTGGTTTATTTAGGGCTGAGGAGCAGCTGCTTTTAATCATTTCCCAAATAAAAAGCGGGACAAATATCTAAACTGCTTTGTCCCATTATGTCATGAAATCATGTGAAAAGGATAAAAACAGGGGGAGGAAAGGAAACTGAGAAGGAAATTTCAAAACTATTTGTTCCCATTCCAGACTGGGAAGAGAAAAGCAAACCTGATTTTTTTTCCTGCAAAACAGACACACGGTGTTCCGGGCAGCCGGAGGGTTGTGGGACGGTCACGCCAGGCTGGGATGGCGCTTCCCAAGGGGGTGATGCAGAGCTGGGGTGCTGCAGGCTCGGTGCACCCCACAGGAAGGTCTGTGGAGATGGCACCATCCTATCTCTGTCCCTGTGGGCACTGACGTTTCTGATCCAGTGCTCCAAAAACCAGTGGCTGCGGCCCCATCCTGCCCTGTCCCAGCGATCCCAGCTCGGGGAGAGCACCGCCGGGCTGCGTGCCCCACGACAAGGCTCCGGCCACACCGTCCTGGTGGCTTTGCCCAGCCTCTCCCATCATGCCCGTCCTGCTTCCAGCCACCCTGGCACCGGAGGTGGCCCCGGGCACAGGAGGTGGCCCCGGGCACGGCTGGAGGAGCTGAGGAGGAGAAATGGGGTTAGAGACGGAGGTCACCAAGCCCCACCTGCAGCCACTCGGACTGGCCGTTGTGGAGTGCTGTCCAGGCGTTGGTTTTGCCCGTCTTGTCCAGGCGAGCGTAATGGGGGTGCCAGGCAAAGGCGTCGATGCCCCAGGTCTTGAAGACGCTGGAGGCTGTGATCTGCTGGTCGGAGATGAGGCGGGATTTCATGCCCAGAGGCTCCGAGCAACCTGCCGTGTTGAAATACACTGTAACACAACGGTTTATAGGGGCGGTGAAAAGGAAAGAGTCCACAGCACCGTCGCGAGCAAAACCCCGCAGCCCTGGCAGGCGCCATCCCCACGTCCCCACGTCCCGGTGCCCGGAGCGGCAGGCAGGGCCGGGCAGGGACAGGCTCGGCAGAGGCGTGGGCTCTCAGCCAGCTCGCCTTGTCCCGGGCTGGCCAGCTCGCAGCCATTCCCTGGCTCACAGTGCCTCCTGCTGCAGGGACGCACGGCCGGCCCCGCCACACAGCCCGGCCCGCAAGGACAGAGCTTCGGCAGGAGGCGGAGGAGGATGTTTTCAGGGGTGAAGAGAGCAATGCAAAGGCATCCCCAGCCGAAAGCACGGCTGGCACCGCACCCACGCAGCGGCAGGACACGACCCAAGCCCCCACGGCACCCCGCTCCCACCCCGGCACACGGGTCCCGCTCGGCTGCCGGGGACGTGCCGCAGGGCAGGAATGCGGGAGGCACAGGGAGAGGGCTCGGGCTAATCATCCTTCACGTTTCCCAGAGGACTTTGATCCTCCGGTGCTTTTCAAGGTCTCCGGCAGGAAAAGCAGCCGGTTCACAGCTCGGACGGGGTGGGGACACAACAACAAAACCCCGGCTCGGGAAGGTGTTAGCAGCGTGAGAACGCAGCTCGAGCCCGGCTGAGCTGGTGGGATTAAGGGCTTGTGCTCCCCGAAAGTACCCTGGGCATTTCCAGGCATCACGTAGCCGGCGTGAGGGAAAACAAGTGCTGACAAATCCCCTGTCCCAGGGGATCAGAACCAATACGAGAGGCGATGCTCTGCCCCATGTCACCTCCCACCCTGCAGTCCCCGGGCAGGGAACAGCCACCGACATTTACCGTTCATCTCGCAGCCGATGAGTTCAAAGCGCAGGGTGCAGGCGCGGCGGCACGTCACGGGGTAGATGCGGATGAACTGGGCAGTGATGGGAGGGCTGAACATGTTGGTCTGCATGGTGCCGTAGTCCACGTTCCCTTGGAAAACCTGCAACGGCGAGCAGGGCTGAGCGCCCCAGCCCTCCCGCAGCCTCGCGCATAAAAACCCTCCCGCTACAGCAACGCTCCCCCAATTGTGACAAGCAGAGAGGTGGCTTGCTTCTTTCTTTTTAACACAATAAATAGAGCCAGGTCATGTTTTCATGCGTTTTTTCCACCGCTGCAGCAACAAGAGAAACTTCTCTTTTTTTTTTTTAAAAAAAAGCAAAGCAGATACTCCCAGCCATTCCCTGGATGCTCAAAAAACAACCAGGAGACGCCATAAAAACCTGAGTGGAGAGCGCTGCGATCAATGAGGATTCCTGATTTGAGAGTGAGACACGCTGTCAGCTCATGCTCAGTGCAGACACAGCACCGAGACACCTAAGCCATTCACCAGCACTCCCAGACCATGCCCAGTTCCCACAGCGTATCAGCAATAAAGATATTATCTGAGTGACCTAAATAACTCAGTGCTGCTTTTTTGGTTGTGCTTATTATGGTCAATTGAGCCAGAGAGCACTGCCCGGCGCTGGAACCGCCTGTGCCGTCTCGCTGCTAGGACAGTTCCCAACGTGGCTTTGACCCAGGGCAAAAGCACTTTCCCAAGCACGGGGACAGTCTGGGATGCAGCTCACAGCCACCCCGGCGCCCGTAGCACCGCTGGGTGTGGGGAGCCGGCACAGCCCCTGCGCGGAGCGTCGCAGCCCACCTTGTCTGTGTCCTGCTTCTCGTCCTTGTAGAAGGTGAACTCCCGCCCGTCCAGGCTGTAGGCGACTTTGTAGGCGCGGACGTACTCCGGCTGGCCCACGCGGCGGGCGCCTTGCGTGATGATCCCACTCAGCCGCATCTTCCGCAGCAGGTTGGCCTGGGGAGGGGAGACCAGCGTGAGCGGGGCGCAGGGCGGGTGGGGTGCGCAGCCCCTGCGCCCACCAGTGCCACCAAGCCTGGATGGAAGGGTGGGCTCACACTCAGCATCAGGACCAGGAAAGGGGCTGCCCAGGGCACTGTGACTTCCTTGGGGCGAAAGCCCTCCATCCCTCCAGCCTTCCACCCCAGGGTGGGCAGAGAAGGGGGGATCACCACCCCAGGTCCCTATCTTCCCCCCAGGGACCTTGCCTTCTCCAGGCACATCACAAGGTGCCCCTGGCTGGCACCTCGCTGCAGCAATTTAGCCCCGCATTTGCCACCAGGAGCAGAGAAATCCCATGAGAGCAGCCCTGCAAGACCAACTGTGGCTACCAGGGCTGCCTGCTACACAAGTGCTCCCAGTCCTGCCGCGGGTACCTGGATCCAGGGGCTCTTGTCGTAGTTGCTGGAGGTCCAGGCGTTGACAATGCCGTGGTTGTTGAGGCGGGCGAGCTCTGGCCCCCAGCGCTGGAGGCCGAGGAAGCCGTAGTAGACAGAGGATGCCGAGAGCTGGGCGTCAGAGATGGCTCCTCCTTCCATGCCCAGGAGAACGGCGCAGCCTGGGGGCAGTGGGGACATCAGCACCAAAGTGAGACGGTGACCAGGGAGCAAAACCGAGCGGTCATCTGCCTCTTGTCTGGGAATAGGGCAGGAGATGGAGGACAGCCCTAGGACCTGGCTGTCCCCAAGGCATCTCCCCCTCCTCAGCCTTCAGCCAAAACCGCACCATCCATCAGCCCCTCTCACAGCACGGAGGTCTGGCGGGGGGGGAGAAAGGGCTGCTCTGGGGCCCCCCTTGAGAGGAGACAGCCCTGTCCCGGGGATGCTACCTCTATCAGGACCAGGCCTGCTGGCATCAAGGGCAGCTGGCACACAGGCACCCACGGCTGCCCTCTAGATCCCCTAAACCAGCTGGTGAGGTCTCTCCTGGGCATGCTGGCGATGGGGGACAGAGCGGTGGGGGACAGGGAGGGAAACGGAATTCTGTACAGTTGGCGCCAGGGACTTACGGATGTGGCAGGTCTTCCCCAAGAACGGAGAAGGACACTTGCAGGCATAGTTGCCGTCCAGGTCCAGGCAGGTGCCTCCGTTTTTGCAAGGCTGGGAGTAGCACTCGTTCTTGTCTAGAAGATAAGAGTGGGGGGGCTCAGGAGGTGACTCCAGAGCCAGCCCCTGGGAGAAAACCCCTCATTCGGTGCAGCAGGAAGAGGGGGAGGCATCCCCTGAGCAAGGGCCACGGCAGGGTCCCTGCTGATATGTGGGCACGGGTTGAAGCTCTAACCCAAGGAGCTGCCTAAGCCGTGTCCCCGCTGACCGCAGCCACATGGGTGCATCAGGACACGCAGCCACAGCAAGGGTGGGAGCCAATGTGGAGCAGGCTGAGCCTCGAGGCACCCCTTGTCCCATTACTCGAGGCACCGTGTCCCTCCAGAGATGCAGAACAAGGCTCAGGCGTGGCCGTGTTCCCACACCATGGTCCTTCCCTCCACCCTGCAAGGTCCAAACCAGCCCATGGTCCCCGACAGAGCCTAGCGCCCAATGCAGCCACAGCTGCAAACACCCCCCCGGTTGTCCCCTCAGTGCTGCCCAAGGGGTCCCCAAGCCCTTAGCGGCAGAGCAGTCCCCCCTGATCGCCCCCACCCCACTGTACTCACTGATCTGGCAGTGCACACCATCGTACCCCGCGGGGCACTTGCAGATGTAGTCGGTGAAGACGTCCCCCCGGTTGGGGACCAGCTGGCACTCGCCATTGTTGTGGCAAGGATTGGGGTGGCAGGGGCCTGGGGAAGGGGAAAGGGGGGAAAATGGTTTTAATGTGGGCACAGGTGGAGAATAAGAGCATCCAGTGGGCTGTTGCTCCCCAAATACATCGCATTTCCCCCCAAGTGATGAAGGTCACCACATCCCTGCTTGGATCTTCGCTCTATGTGCCCACCAGCAGGGCTGGAACCCAGGACCAGTGGAGCAGGGCCACAACAAGGGCACGCTGCCACGCTGCAAGGTTCCTGGACTTCACAGTGCCCCCACGATGGGGTCAGCACCTCACCTTTCTCTGTCTCATTGCAGTCAATCCCAACATAGCCGTCAGGGCAGATGCAGAAGAAGGGGGTCTCATTAATCCCAGTCAGGCAAGTGCCCCCGTTCTGACAGTGGTTTACGTCACAGAAGTCACCTGGAAGCAAAGCCACGTGTCACTGCAAGCCACCCCTATGGCGGGCACCTGCCCCAGCCCTGTAGATGCACACAGGCATCCCAGCTCAACACCAGGGACTGCTCCCCTGCGGATGCCACGGGGAGGGGATCCCATACAGGACTGCCAGCGCTCAAGAGCGATGGTCGAGACCAGGAGCATGAGAGAGCAGCCAGGACCTGCCCTGCCCTGGCACGTTAAAAAAGGGGTTTAACAGAGCCTGCACGTCAAACAGAAGCCAGGGGAAAGCCAGGTCTTTGGGGCATCAAGTGTTCCCACTGCTCAGCTGGGGTGGCCAAGCTGGGGCTTGCTCGGGCATGAACAGGACAGGATTATTCAAGGGAACGGGGCTGGTCCCGTGGCTGGGTTTTGCTAATGAAAGTTAGTACTTGTAAGACCAAAAAAAAAAAAAAATCATTGTAGGGGGAGCCCGCATGCCTCGGCGCCCAGACGCTGGGGACACGCAAGGAGGGAGCACAGGGTCCATCCCTGCAGGATGCCTGCCAGACCTCCATCACCCTCCGAGCAGCTCCCACCAGGCAGCCCCAGCCCACTGGCAGGTCCCCCCAGGCAGCTGGTGGGGCTGCATTGTCCTCCCTGTCTGTCCATCCACCTCCAGCATCTCCCACTGGGCTTACATGGTGAGGTGGTCATAGCTGGGGGGGGCTGCAAGGGTGGCTTCTGCGAGCAGACACCAGCAGCTGCCCCCACATCGGGGACAGCCAGTCCCAGACAACTCCAAAACAGACCCACTGCTGCCCAAAGCTGAGCCCATCACCAACACTGGTGTTGCCTCTGTGATAACATACGTAAGATAAGGTGAAAAACGCTGTGCAGCAGCTGTGGGAGAGGAGTGAGAAAAATGTGAGAGAAACAGCCCTGAAGACACCCCGGGCAGAGAATAAGGAGGGGGAGGAGATGCTCCAGGCGCCGGAGCAGGCATTGCCCTGCAGCCCGTGGAGAAGACCACGGTGAAGCAGGCTGTGTCCCTGCAGCGCATGGAGGACCACACTGGAGCAGATATCCACACTGCAGCCCATGGAGGACTTCATGCCAGAGCAGTCTGTTCCCGATGGACTGTACCCCATGGAAAGGAGCCACGCTGGAGCAGTTCGTGAAGAACTGTAGCCCATGGGAAGGACCGATGCTGGAGGTTTTTCATCTTCTCCTCCCTGTCCTGCTGAGGTGGGGAAGAGAGCGGCTGGGTGGGCACCTGGCAGCCAGCCGAGGTCAACCCACCGCACCCATCAACCTTCTGCTCCCCATGACAGTGCTGAATCAGATTGCAGGCTGAAATTCCTCCCCTCCTCAATTTATTCTGCCCCAAGAGTAGCAGGATGGCAATACTCTCCATAAACCTACACCAGATTCTCACAGATCTGGCTGAAAGCCTCAAGAACTCCTCGACAAGCGCTGGGACGGCACATCCCTTGATGCCAGGCTCTTCTCTGCCACACTGCAGGAGTCAGAGCAAGGGCTGAACTCAGGTGGAGACCCAGGAACAAGCCCCCACTACCTGCATGCCCTGGAGAAGTTGGAAGTTAATGAGCTGCGGGCTCACTGCCCAGACCCACACCAAACAGCACGGCTCTCATTAGCCTAAGCTACTACTGAGACAGCTCCTACTCATTAGTCTTTTAATAGCAGGGCTCCTTTGAGCTAATCCTACTCTTCCTGACACTCCACATCTGTAGGGTACACGCTGGTGGCAGACAGGCCAGCGTTACGTGAAGGTTTCCGAAAAGATGCTGTAGCTCCCTTAGCCCAGCCTCAGGAGGCAAAAAAACTTGGGCACCGGTTCAAGTCGCTGCCTGCGCTGCCCAGCCTGTTCTGCATGACCTCATGCTCCATCAATGCGCTGCCATGAGCTACAGCATGGGAGGAGAGAGCTCGTGCTGATATGTGGGGATGCCTTTGCCCCACGCCCCTCCGCAGGTCTCGGGCGCATCCAGCCGCCCCATCCCGAGGATCTCTCCCGGCAGCCGGCCAAGGCCCCGCAGACAGAGCTCCTTCTGTTCAGCAGCAGGACCCGGCTGCTTCCCCATGCATGGAGAGCCAAGGAACGTGTGCTCCCCGGCATCCGCACTGCCTCCGACGCAGGAGTTTCTGGGGTGGGACACAGCAATGAAGGAGGAAGGGCTCCTCCCAGGGTCGGGACAGGAGGGGTCCCAGTTTTATACTTTAATTATCCCAAGTAACTGGACTCCCTTTCATCCCCTCCCAGGAGCAATCCCTTACGTGGTGGGTCTCACTAGCCAGCCCCTTGCTTAGAAGCGAGGCACACAGGTCACATTTTCCACTGTGGCAAGTAGTTTTGGATGCTCCTATTTCTCAGCTGTTTCAGGCCTGGTTTCGGAGCAGTTCGGCATCTCCATCCTCCCCACACACATTTTTCTCCGGTCAGGGACAGAACTGTCACAGGCTGGCCAGTCAGGAACCAAGGCAACAAAGATCAGCCACCGCTTTTGGAAATGTTTGCTTATATGAACCCACAGGCTGGCTGGAAGGCAAAAATAACATCCTCCGAAAACTGGGACGGCTTATCCCAGCGGGGCTGGGGGAGGTCAGGTCAAGCCTGTCTCGTGAGGGCAAAATGGGCACATCTGCCCAGGGGGAGTGAGCACAAAAAGGGCCCTCCTCACAGCACACCTTCCTGCCGCCCTTTGTCCCCTGGCCCAGAGCCTGCACTTGGGCTTTGCTCCCCTTTTCCCTGGTCTCACCCATCCCTTTTGGAGTCAGCCACCCCAGGTGTGACCCACGGGGTGATGATGGAGCTGCTTCTCCCCGGGGTTCCCCTAGCCAGGCCGGCCAGGCACGCTGTGCCAGGCGGTCCCAGGGAAGCTGTTTACATCGAGGGCACGGTTATCTAAGCCTGAAAGCACGGGACAGCCCAACTGAGCTATTCCCGGCTCGGGAGCGAGGACGGGGCTCCGGACCTGAGCTCCTCTGCTCCTGCAGTGGCAGCCCTGGGGGCTGGGCACCCTCTCACCTGCTACCCCTGCACCCCGCACACAGCAGCCTGGACCCTGTCACCCTGCACCCCAGATCCTCTCACTCTCACACCGGCTCCCCTGCATCCTGGATCCCCAGCACCTTGGGCTCCCCCGCACCCCAGATCCCCCACACCCCAGATCCCCAGCACCTCGGGCTCCCCCGCACCCCGGGCTCCCTGGCACTCCGGATCCCCTGCACCCCTGATCCCCTGCACTCCGGATCCCTTGCGTCCCAGGCTCTCCTGCACCCCGGGCTCCCTGGCATCCTGGATCCCCGGCACCCCGGCACTCACCGGCCACGACCAGCAGAAGCGAGAGCCCCACCCCCAGGGCGAGCAGCGCCCGCCACAGCCTCGCCGCCTTCATGCTGTGTCCCGAACCGCACCGAGCCGTACCGAGCCGCGCCGAGCCGCGCCGCTCCGCTCCGCCGCGGGGCTCGGGGCGGGCAGTGACTCAGCCCGGCCCGGCGCGGCCCCACGTGCTCCGCAGCCCGCCCCCGGGGCGGGGACTGGCCCCGCCGCGCCGGGCAGGGGGTGACCCGCGGGTCCCCCCCCGGAGAGCCCCCGCCGGGGAGCGGGAGGGGGCTGCGGGCTGCGGAGGCGGGGGGTGCCGGCAGCGGGGGGGGTGCAGGCAGAGAGGGGGGGTGCAGGTAGATGGGAGGGTGCAGGCAGCGGGGGGGGGGTGCAGGCAGCAAGGGGAGTACCCCAGCCACCCCGGGGTACAGGCAGGCGGCCGGAGGGTGAGAGGCAGGGTTGGGAGACTGGCCTCATAGCAAAAGGTGCTTCATTAGTGGCCTGGAAGGCACACTGATGATGGCCCGGGTGCGGGGGGGCCTGCCAGCTCGCCCCACGCCAGACCTTGGCCCTCGGGTGGTCGCTGAGGACTTCCTGAGCCTGGCAGTGCCCATGGCTCCCAGCCCTGGTTGGCAGGCAGAGGGGTGCAGAGCTGGACCAGGATGAACTGGGGGCTGCCAGCACTTGGCAGGAGGAAGAGCTGTTTTGCAGCACTAACCCCACTTTTCTCTCCCTGGGTGGCAGAAGCTGGAGAGGGCTCCCCCTCCACCAGGACGGGGCACGCACGAACGCCCTGTGCCGCCCTCAGCACCCCGCGTGCCAGCGGCACTGGGTTTTCCCAAGCTCCTCCTAACCAGCATCAAGGAAAACAGCTCGCAGCCAGGTCGGGTGTGCATAGGAAAGGGACTGGGGGGGACAACAGCTCCCTGCCCCAAAGCACCACACCACAGGTCTGTTGGTGCAGCCACAAACAAGCTCCTCTTTGAGGTGTGCCTGGCTGCCAAGGGCTGGAAAAGCCCAGCAGTGCTCTCCAGAGGAGGTGGTGCCATGTGGGGAGCTCTGCCCCGCAAGGCAGAAACTGTTGGGCTAAAGCCTGTTCAGGCTAAATTCATATTCAGCGGCAAAAGCTTTGGAAAAGAGAACGGCAGAGTACAGGAATGCTGGATCATTTGACCCCGCACTGGAAATCCACTCCAAGCCCTCCTAAACATGAAGATGATTTTATCTCTACTTGCAAAACCCTCCATTTCAGCATTAACCAACCCACCCCAGACACTCCGGCTGCTCATATTCACATGTTGACTCTGCCCAAGTCTTGCTACATTTCTGGCTTGGGCAACGTGGCCATCCGGCAGCCCCACCACACACCGTGCACTCTGACCAGTCTTTCCACCTCCCTTTCCATCTCCAGCGTCCAGCTAATGCTTTTCTTGGACGTGGTCAACCAGTGCCCATGAGAGCACCCAGACTGGGACTGACACCCCAGGGACAGACCCGCTGGCCGGTCCAGCTGCCCCGGTGCGCCGGTGGTTTGGCTGTTGGCGGCATTGTGGGAGCACCAGGGCATGAGGAACACGGGGAGCTGCTGTGCCTACCCAGATTTACCACCCTAGCTGGTGGTGTTTGCTTCAACTAACAGTGACACAAAGGAAACTCCACGAGGAGTTTAACTCCAGAGTAAGGAGAAACAGCGGCTGGAAAGGAGGGAGAGGACAAGACACGGTGCTTGCTTTCGAATAACCCTTCAACCTCAGGGTAATTACTGCTGTGGTGTTCAGGGGAAAGCAAGGTCAGGAAGAGGAGAGCGCAGGGCAAGATTCCCAGGCCTGTGCACAAGCAACTAGGACAAGGGTGTTTGTTCGGCTTCTTGAGGGTCTACTGCCTGGAGAGGATGCAAGACCCAGAGGGAGCCGCAGAAAAATCATCAGCCTCTCTAAAAACAGAAAGAAAAATGTTTTCCTTCTGTCCCCGGGGCCACGAATGCCGATGTCCTGAGGAACGCGCATGGGAAAGGATATTAAAAAGCTAGTGGTGGAGGCCAGGCGGAGCTACGCTCTCCACAGGGACGGCGCTTCCTGGAGGCACCAGTGGCTCTTTGCACGGAGACCTGCGATGGAGCAGGGGATCCCAGTGAGACACCGGGGATGGGAAGAGCTTGTGCTGTCCCAGCTGGAGGAGGGAAGCTCTGGCTATGGGAGACAGAGAAGAGAGAGGAGCAACCTGTCAAGGACAGGGAGGCAGGGAGGAATGGAGACAGCCCCCACAGGCAAACACCACACCCCGGGCTCAGACGGCCGCCAAGTTTTTGCAAGGGATGGCTCTACTTGAAAGAGTTGGGTAGGTCGAAGGTCAGGCATAATTTCACTCCCTTCTGCAGGGACTACTTAGGCCTTGTTATAGCAGGATTTACCACTGGGTTTGGTTTCTTCTGCATGGAGATCTGCCAGGCTTTGCTGTGCCGTAACCCTTTCTGAGCCGTGCAGATAGCCGATATCCTGGTTCTCGTAGCTGGGGTGATAAAGAGGAAAATAGGTGACAGGGCTGTGTGTTTCTCTGATGCAATCCTCTTTATTTTCCAGCTTATACAAAGGTGTTTTCCCGTGAACGAAGGAGGCGAACAATACACAGCCTGCCCCTTGCTCAGGCATAAAGCCCCCACCTGCCATAAAACCAGCCAAGGTGCTTCTCACGGCCGATAGGTTTGCAGTGATGTCTCTGGTATCACCCTGCTTTCACGTTCCTCCTCTCCACTCCCTCAGACACTCACCTCTGACCCACGGGACCTCTCCCCCCGCCATCAGATAGCAATGACAACCCCCCATTCCCAGCAAAGTCCCGTTCAGCCCTTGTACGGATCTTTTTTTGGGTGGCAGCCCCTATTGTTTCAGCTATCTGTTCTATAAAGGAGTTCACTGGCTTAGGTTTATCTCAAAAGAAAGACAGCCGTTACACCCCGGAGGGATTCCCCACCCGAAACACTCCCACAACCCTCCCTGCAATGCGGTTTTCCTCCCTCATCCCAGAAAAATCCCTGGCAGGGGTAGCCAGCCCTGTCCCTCGTGGGCACGGCTCTTTCCTAGAGCCCACAGTTGTGGTTCAGGCCACAGCACAGGTCCTGGGAAGTCTTCCGTGGGATCAAGTCCCCTGTCCTGCCACACCACCCCGAGCGGGAAGGAGAAGCGATCCACAGCACCGCCGCACAGGATTAAGCCCCAGTCTGCTCCTAATCCCTCTAACAGGATAACCGTGCTCGCTGCCAGCATCTCTAACCTCCGGCAGCCCCAGCTGGCATCACTGCCCGCCGGCGTGCCAGCGCGGGGTTTCCAATGGCTGCAGAATACACCCACTGGCCAGGACAATCCTTGTACGTGGCTGGACTTAGCTGTTTATTTTTCTAGAGAAAAAAAAACCTTTCCACACTCTCTGCCCTTTCCACCAAAAGGGCAACAGTTTCTTTAAACTCAGACTTTACATTTAGGGATGCTAATGTATCAGGAATTTCAGGACTATCTGAAGAAAACTAGATACTGAATATCCTCAGGGCATGGAAAGCTCGGTACAGCTACCTAGTGCCCTTCAGGGTACGTAAAACCTTGTGATTTAAAAGGAGGAAGGCAAAGGGCAGCACAGCCCCTCAGTTTTGCTCCATTCCCACTGCTGATCGTGTCAGAGCTCTGACGAGATCCCAGCCAGTTTAACTTCAAGTCCTTTGCTCTAACCTAAATAAACAAGATTATATCCAGCTTAGAGCTGCTGTGTTTGTGTAAGGTGCTTAATATAAGCACCTTTATATAACCACCTTCTCCGAACTGGAGTGCTTTGCAGCCTTTAAGGATTTATTCATGTATATCTCCAACAGAAAAGGTGCTGCCTTCATCTTCATTTGACAGATGGGAAGCCAAGGGCTGGAGGGGCTCGAGGGAAGGACATGCCTCCCTTTGTTTTGTCCATCTAAAAAGCAGGCACATGGGCTTGGCCTCTTACACATACCTCCTCTGCAGCCAGTGGTAACAGAAGCATTTCCAAAGGTCATTTGTAGCTGCCACAGGAGGAATCACCCTGGGAAATAGCTGTCTCACCACTGACAATGGCTCAGCATCGACCACCGGGCAGGACTAAACCCCTGCGTGGTGGTGACTGCCCAGGAAGGATGGAGCAGAGCCCACATCCTGGGCTCGCCTTGCCCCTCTCTAGTTTGCTGGTTTGAAAGCACCCACCCGGTAACACAAACTGACACGCCGAGGTACGCCGTGATGCACGATGGAAACCTTATGGATCAGCAGCGGCGAGTGGCCTGACCGTGCCAGAGCGCGGAGCAGATGCCGCAGGCAGATAAGCCGTGGCTCTTTTGTTCTTTTTCAGGAAGCTCTTGGCAAGCTCCTGCCTTGACGCAAAGCGCTAAATTGTGTTCTTGATAACTTTACCATTGAGGTTCCTCTGATAACCCAGGTTTCTGTGTCAAGGGACGGATCCTCGTCCTGTTACCACGCTCACAAGACCCCTCCTTACTGAAGCCATCGATCTGGTGCATGTGCTTCCAGCATATGCTTGATGGAAGGTCCTCCAAGACTTGTAGGGCTCAAGGCAAGCTTGCAGCCTGATTAAACATCAGGGGCCTGATGGTGTTAATGCTATATGAATATGTAACAACACTAATGAACTCTAACGAGCTGGGCCACAGGGTTTGCAAGGAGCCCAGAACCTGTCTTACCGGCTGGTGAAGAAGAGGCAGTTTGCTCATTACTGCACGTTCCCCTCCCGCCCATCCATGCCGGGGAGAGGCTCTGCCCGGGCTGTGGCCTCATTAATTTGTGAAGTTGCCTTTTGATCTCTGAACCTCAGCGTAACAAGAAGGTTTGAACCCTGCCTGTACTCTCCTGCTCCGTGCCTCCCACTTGCTCTGCTCCCCCAGATCCTGGCAGGCAAGGGGAGATCTGCCACAGCTCCGGGATTCATTTCTTCCTGGAGAGAGGCATATTTGGGGCCTTTTAAGATATATTTCAGTAGCCACCTCGATGGCTGGCTGTAGCAGGAAAGCACAGGTCCCTGCACACCTCCCTCTCTCCTGCACAGAGGCCCGAACACATGGGGGCACCCAGGGTGATGGCACCTCAAACACGGCTCCTTATTCCCTTGGTTCCCGCAGACTGAAGTGGCTCTCAGGGGCACCTGGAGCCAGTTGTGCCCCTGTGTGGGGTGGCTGGTGACTGCTGATGCAGGATGTTGGCTCCTGTAGGACCTCTGCTCTGGGGGCAAGCTCCTGGCACCCGGTGCCTTCAGTGGGAGCTGCTGCAGGAGCTCCTGTGCCGGCAAAAAGCCATACAGTGCCCCTGCCCCGAGACCCGTCAAACCTCCCCCCGTGACAACAGGCTGCTCTCCCATCCTGGATGGATCCTGCACCACTGGCACACCAGCTGAAGCTCCTTCTCCGCAGCCTCCTGCCCCTTGGCCTGCAGCCTCCAGAGCCGCAGCGGAAACCGCAGCAGGAGCTCGTTTGGCACCGCGGCCCATGTCCACGAGAGCCGGCTCAGCCGCTCAGCTACTCCTCTCCCATGACTCCTCCTTTCCTCAAAAGGAAATGAAAACAAGCTCCAAGCCAGACGTGTCCTCAATGAAACCCATCTGTGAGAGCCACGGCTGCGGCCTTACTGGGGCTGTTGCCTGGTGAGGATGTCCAGACCGGCCATGGAGGAGCGCACGTAGCCAGCCCCGGGGGTAGCACGCACCCAAGGGGACATGAGCAGGGACTGCCGGGGCAGCTGCGTCCTCCCTGAGCGCTCTGCCTGGGGCTGTGCTACCTCCTGTCTCAGCAGTGACAACAGCTCCCAGGCAAGGAGCCAGCCGATAGCTCTGCACATCCACAGACATCTCCATACAGTTTCCATACGTGTTGTTCGGAGCGGTGAAGACCTCCTTAGCAGGAACGAGAGTGTCCTGAGGGGCAGGGGTATCCACCCATCCCCTGCCTGCTTCACAGATTTCTGCTAAAGGAGATTTCCTAGAGCTTGGTTTTGTGTCAGACCTTTGTAAAGTCTCCCAAGCGTTTCTCCCTCCCTGCCAGGAAGTTTACACTAACGTGTTTTTAAGACATCCATTCTGTTAGTCATACCCCATATGTCCTCTGCAATCAGCCCTCCTCAGTGGGATCTTCCACCACATCAATTACCTTCTCCAGCTTCTGCCAGAGCCTTTATTACAGCATGAACCCATTTGCCTTCCGCAATCAAACCCTCTCCAGGCATTTTCCTGTTACTGTTCCCATTCACCTCTTTGTCCTGCCCCATGGCCCAGCTGATACTGGACACAAATCCCACCTATTGTGCATCCTGCCAGTGGCTCTTGGAGGAGTTAAATGGCCCCGGCTCCAGTGCTGAGTCCCCTCTTGCCCCCAGCTGGCAATGGGCTGCTGCTCTGACAGCTCCAGCAGTAAAACCAGTGGCTCTCATTGGAGACATCCAGAGTAGATACAGTGAGTGAAAACGTGCAGATTTCACAGCCTCTCTTTGCTCCTAACAGGGCTTCGCATCCCCCCCAGTGCATTCCCATCGGACCACGTTCTGGGACACGTTCGTTTGTGCCTCCTGGAGATGTTCACCAGGGACCTACAGACGCAGCCCCAGCACCTCCTCCAGTGCACGTGATGGACTAGGGGCTCGTGTGGTAACCCATGTCCAGTTCAGGATGCTCCCTTCCAGTCCTCACTACCCCACCTCAGGTTCGAGGTGGAAAACAGAAGGGAGATCGCCTACATCAAGACCTATATCATTTCCGTGAGCAGGGCTGGCCTCACGGGCACACCACGCTGTACGGACGCTGCTCACCTAAAGGAACACCAGAATCTCCCCATGTCCCAGAGGTAGGTGCAGTCCTTTTAGGGTAGCTGTGAAATGGGGCTTCTTTGCAGTGTTCCTCCTCCTTTGTCATGTCTGCATCTTCTCACTTTTGGTAGGTTGTCTTCTGCAAGACCTAGGAATGTAAGCAAACATCTACCCGTGCTTTCTCCTCTTCTAGCTACACCTACACATTTGCCTCACCTGCTGCAGGCAGCCAGACAGAGCAGATTTGCCAGCAGTGAGGCCAGTCACCCCACAACCACAGCTTCGGGGTGGCAGGACTGTGTTTTGCAGAGCACGTGCAGCCCCACACAGCAGGCACGTTCGCTCTGGCTGCCTGTGGTTAGCTGGCAGGCTTTCCAGGGAGCAGGGATCTGCTCAGAGAGCTGCTTGTTCAGGAGCATGTCATGTTTTTGCCTGGTCTTGCAGCTGCCTGTCAGCTGCTGTACAAACACAGCCCTGTCTCCAGTGCCGCCCCGGTTGTCTGTTCTCTCTCCTCAGCTCTGCTCTTTGCTAGGCTCAGGATTAGCCACACCTCAGCTGGGTAAACAGGAGCTGATCCTGCCCCATCAGCCTAAGGCTTTTCAGCCTCAGCCGCCACAAGCAAAAAGTGCTCCTTGATTTTTCTCCCAAGCAAATCTCCCCTTTCATCGTTGAGCAGATCTGCAGCCCTTAATTGAACACAGCAGCTGATGCGATCCTCTGCATTGGTTTCATCTTCTATTTCCTTTCTTTATTATTCTCTTTTTGTTCTTTATTTTTCTATTCTCTGGTTTTGTCCCACTCAGCTTCCTTATCTTCTGATCTGCTCCTCATTTTCTCACTCCCTTTCCCCACTCCTGTCTCTGTCCCTTCCTTTTTGCTTTTTCACCCATCTGAGGAAAGCCACCCTTTCTGTGTGTCACCTTCTCGGTGCTAGCTAATGAGCTAGATGGGGGCTGATATCTTAGTCTTTAAAAGCCTTGGAGGTTGTTCGTAACTACAGCCAGCACCTTGGTCTTCATCTCAGCTCAAAGGCAGCGTTTCCTGCGAATTTCTACCTGCCTTCGAAGGGATGCTGAGCGGGGAGGGAGGAGGACACCCATTCCCTGCAGCACAGCACCCTCTAGCCTCTGCTGGGGCAGCAGCTCTTTGATGATCTGGAAGGAGAACCTCCACCACCACCATTCAGCCATGCATCCTCCCAGTCCTGCACTGCTTCCTATGCATCCAGTCCTGCAGAACTCCAGCAAAACCCTCCTGCGGCGTTACTGCCAAAGCCAAGGATGGATTTCATGGGAACTTCGGGGATCAGGATCTTAAAGCTGGTCTGTTCTGAGGAGACGTGGTAACTCAGACGTCATTTCCAAAAGGCTGAGACACCAGCTTTGCAAGGTGGAGCCTGCAGTGAGCCAAGGTGGTGTCAGCCCGGAGAAATGATCATTACACAGCGTCAGCAGCACTGTTTATTTCCTCCAGCCCATGCAATAATTTACCTCAGCGGCGGTACAGGCAGGGTTTTCAAAAGGGTAGTGCTGCTCCTGCGAAGCCAGGTGAGGTCAGCTGGAGGAGTGGCATGGGGTCAGTGACAGGTATAGCGCTGCAGTTGCTGTGTTTTCTTGGACCTGACAGGTCCCTGTGTGTGGAAGAGGGTGGTCACCCATACTCCTGTGGTCCCCACCAGCCTCCGCCACAACGCACCTCCCCGCACCAGAATCAGGTTTGTTTCCTCTCAGCCTTGCTTTCCTTCTACACCTCCAGGAAACAGAGCTCTGGCTCTCTGCACCCTAACACCATCACCCTTTTCCCCCAAATCACAACCGTAACCGTTTCCTTCGTACTCACCCTCGTCCAAACACAGCTGTGTGCTCCCTACCTCCCAGACCTATCCTGATTCCCACTATTTTGGCACAAGGCAGCAGCTTCCACCTCCACTCACTTTATTTACATAAATATTGCTCTCTAGGAAGAGTCTCTTCCCCATTCCTTAGGCAATGCTAAAATTTGGATTTTTACAGGGAGCTGATAATCCCACTCTTCGGTTCACTAAACATTTGAGTTTACAGGATTGCAACCCCTCATTCTCCTCGTGCACTTCTAGAGCAACTTTTCCAGAGAAAGTATTTCACAAGCAGCCACTGAAAAAATAATGTGGCTTTAGCAGTCTCCCTCACTGGCTTTCTGAGGCTGGATAATCATAGTCTTTCCAAACTCCAACCTCAGGAACACAGTATAATGGCAAATGTCAGACAGACCACTCAGAATTAAACAGAAGACAAATTGTTTCCTTTATTCAGTGTGACATCTTGGAAACACTCCAGGAGAAGCTCATACATCTTTCTGGCTTTACTACATTCATTTGTTCCAATCCATCCTGCTTTCCACCAGAGATACCTCCTCTCGCTGCTCCCACTCCCTGCCAGATACCTGCTGCTCTCATGCAGCCTCCCCTGCACATAACCCCTTGCTTGTGCCGATGGCTCTAGGGGCAGGTGCCACACCAAAGCACCGCTTAGCCCCTGCAACTGTGTCTTGATTTACCAGAATATGTAATAAAGGGACAGAAAAGGTTCTGAAACGGCTCTGAGAGAACAAGAGGTGGCAATTGGAGGTGGCTGCTGTTGGGAACAGGTCTGCGTAGCCTGGCAGCTTTTGGTGCAGGGGGTAGGAATTTCACCTAACCGGACTCCCTGGCAAATTCAGGAGTGTCGTGGCATGGATTCATCTCAGAGAGATACAGATGGATCCTTCCCCTAGAGTACGGAGGCTGCTTGTGGAGCCAGGCAGTGTTCAAGTGTCATGGAGCATCCAGAAGCAGAATCAGCTGTGCTGCTGATGCCGCGGAGTGGTTTTCAAAATCTCTTCCTCCAGCTAGCAGCTGTGGCTGGACGTGGGGTAAAAGGAGTGAGCTGGCTGTCGGGAATTCATGGGTGGAAGTGGCGGAGCACAGCCTGGTAAAGTGCTCAGTTCAGTGGCATTTGTCTTTTGGCCTCAAGAATTTGGGAATGCAATAGTTTATCTGCTCTGAAATGATCAGTGAAGCTTCCTGTAATATAGTCAGAGCCCTCTTGGTTTGGTAGAAAAACAGAAAAAAAGGAGTCAGAAAGTCTCTAGCAACAGGGCAGCAGAAGAACCGCCTTCAGCCATAAGAAGAGACCAGACCGTCTGGTCTACGGGGCACAAAAAGGTGGAAAGCAGTAGCCCTGTAGGGATGAGGTTAGTCAGTAAGTGCTATAATTAGGAAATAAATAGCATGCTAAATAAACCCTGAGCAGAAGCTTTTGAGCAGAGTGAGAGAGCTGGAAGCTGGCAAGGAGCAGCTCAATGAGAATGTGATGGAAAAATACCGAGCAGGTGGGCCACGTGCCACCTCCCCCAGCTCCAGTTTGTATGATGCAGCCACTCTCCCATCCCTGGCACTTGTCTCCTTACGTTGTCAGCTCCTCAGGACAGAGGCCGGTCTATTTAGAGATCTGCAAAGTGCCCATTACGCTTTTAGATACCATTTTCAGAAAATACGTAAGAGTCCAGAGAGCACTGTGCATCCAGCTCCAACAGGCTCTCAAACGGCACGGCTCTGCAGCCTGCGAGCCAACGCCTCACTGGCACTGCAGGGAAGGCAGAGCGGGAGAGGAGGAAAAAGAATTGCCTTTATTTCCATCTGCAAAGCTTTTTTGTGCTCACATGTCACTGACAGGCACTTCACTTGTTTTCAGCTGGCAATCAAACCCTGTCATAAGAGATGTTTTCCTTTTTGCTCCTGCTACACTGGCAGAGATGAACAACCTGATATTTCCTCCAGCAGAAAGGTTTCCTCAGAGGTGCAAAGTCCCCGGGAGTCCTTCAGCACACAGTGAGTTTGCTGAGCAGGAGAAAAGCTGAGCAAGGGGAAATGAAGCAGAAAAAGAGTCCGAGTTCCTTGTGGCAGGAGGAACCAAACGAGAGGGATGAGGAGAACAAAAGGTGACTGGCACCACGGTGTTGTATGGGGGTGTCTCAGGCTGGCTCAGCACCGCATCAAGTTCTCTCTGCCTGGTACCTTTCTGATTGCTGGGTTTAAACAGGTTAAATTACCCTCAGCCTTTTTTTTTGGCCTCATTGTACAGGGGTAAGTGCCTGCCCAAAACACAAGGCAAAGCTGTGTATTCTTCCTGTGCCTAGTTTCCAGGACATACATTTGACCTCTTTTGCAGTAGCCACACTACTCAAAGTGGAAAATTCTCCTGTCTCAGAAGCATTAGGGTGTTCCTGGACACCCCCATCCCACTTCTCTGCAGGAACATCAGACAGAAGCATCTGCTGGGCTGGAGCTGCCAAATCCCTCCCTAGAAGGCTGGGAATGAAGCTCGGCTCTCTGCAGCACCCTTCCTTTACGGGATGGTTTGGGCTACTGCTCAGACGGCATTTCCTGAGTGTGAGCTGTTTGCTGCGAGTGGTACGGCCTGGCTCCTGGCTCCGGGCCAGAGCACTCCACCTACCACACACACCACCGCTCCCCACGCCACCAGCCCTGTGGTGCTCACCATAGCACCAACGTCGGCTCCCCGCACACTCAGAGGGAGGGCAGCTTCCTTTACAAGCCACAGCTCGTGGGCTGGTTTAATAGCCCAAAGCCGGGTTTGTATTCACAAAACACGCTTGGTCCCTCCCAGCCATCTCTGCTCCCACAGCAGAAGGTGCAGCTGAAACCCCCCAACATTGTCCAGAGTAAAACACCAACGGACTTGCACCCATTCCTCCTTCCCTTTCTGGAGACACAGCACCTTTTCCATCACATCGCTTCTGCTTGCAATAAGCACAGCTCAGGATTTTGGCTCCCACAGCCACAGCCACCTGTGAATTTGTGCTGCACCCCTTCAGCGGCAGTCCCCTCCAGTTCTCAGCTCTCATTCCTCATGGATATATCTGAGCAACCCTGGTATAAAAGACCGCCCTATGCTTTACTTCTCAGCAAGAAGTGGGCAGCCAAGAGTTGGGTTTGCTTTGCTTTGTGATGGTGTGCTTAAGAAAGCTCTCTTCTAATAGCTAACCTTCTCTCAGTTCGGAGAAATCTCCAACAGCCTCAAGGATTTAAAATAAAAGCCTTGCCTGGAGGCTCAGCTTGGGTTCGTGGTGTGTTTTCCTGCCTGGGTCTGTGTTTTCCTGCCTGGATCAATGGTAGGGAGCCAAGGTACACCTGGAATCAATTGGACTGCAATTTTCTGTAATCAAATTCAAACACATTCTTCAAATACTTAGTTAAGAGGCTGATACCGGAAGTTTATGTACTAAGCCTATCTGGTAGTTTGATCACAAGCATAACAGCTGCCTTCAGACATACCAAACCTCAGCCCAGCTGAGTCGCCGACCAATTTAGCAACCACCATAAACCCTGGGTATTTTCACAAGGTTAATTAAAAGCTGAAGATAAGGAATCCGGCTCTCGTTTGACTGAGCGGTGCGGGATCACCTCTGCAGCAAGTGAGGAGAAGAGGAGCGCTCACCGTGGGGCTGCCAACATTTCTGTTCTGCCACCGTCATTTCAGCAGTCCCCTCTCTGCCCTTCCTCAGAGCTCCCTTCTTCACCGTGACTCAGTCTACGGCAGTTAGTCATCCCTCCAGATACATAACTCTCTGGAAAATGTGACTTGCTCCTTGAGAGCTTTCTCTACGTAGGAAGCTCCAACTCCCAGTAAACAGAGGAAACAAAATGTCTGAAATCAGGGAAAGGATTTTTCCATCCAGTTATATAAAGCAACCATTAACATAGCTAGGAACAGTTCATGTTACCAGCAACGTAACATGTAGCTCTTTTGGGAGCCTGCAAAAAAACCCCAAGTTTATAAACATCACATTGAGGACATTTTTTTATCTTATTATTTATTTCCTCCAGTGCCTTCCAGATGTCGCAGGCTCCATCTACTTCCCAGATTTCGCTGTCCCTGTTACACATCCCACTTGGTGGGAGGAAACCGGGTGGGCACCCCTGTGCCTCTGCGGGGCTGGGGGAAGACCTCTGCTCCTGTTGGAGAGGCCCAAGAGGTGATCCCAGCTTGCACCCCAGTGCCAGGTCTGACACACAGACATGGCCTGGGGGCCTACGGGAAACAAATTCAGCATCTTGAAGGCCCTACAATGTAATTCCTCAATTATTTTTGATTGCAACGTGGCACCACGCGACCAGTACTCAGCACCTGGGCACACTCAGATGGATTATCAGCAGGCTTTGCCACACTAGAGGTTTTGGGCCCTCAGCACCACAAGCCCCACGTCACTGGGGGGTGAACATGCACCTCAGCTGGAGCCGCTCCCCAGGCTGCCTCCCCCCGCGGCAGGGGTGTTGGCTCCGGCAGCGGGAAGCGGCCAGCGGCGAGGCTGGTGCCTCACCCTCGCGTCACCGCTGTCACCGCTCCCCCCGCCGCCCCGGCCCGGCCCCGCTCTGTCATGGCGGCGGCACCCGCTGCTCCCCACAGGCGCCGGCAGCCCCGCCCCGCGGACGTCAATCGCCGCCCTCCGCCGGACGGAGGGGCGCCCAAGCCAACGGAACCGCCGTGTCCCGCCCCGCTGCGCCTCCACCAGCCAATGGCGCCCGCGCGGGCCGGCTGGAGGGCGCCCCCCCTCCCCCCCGCTCGCCTTTCGGCCAATCCGAGCACGGCGGAGCGGCCAATGGGAGGGCGGGGGCGGTGGCTAAGGGGCCGCGGGGAGGGGGCTGGGGCAGACGGGTGGGAGCGGTGGCGGGTGTTGCCTGGCACCGGAGCGGGGCCTGCAGGTGAGGTGGCGGCGCTCCGGGAGCCCCTTCCCCGCGGGGCTGAGGGGGCGGCGGCGGCCGCGGCCGGGCCTCCCTCCCGCTCAGTGGCGCAGGGCGGCCGCTGCCCCGCGGCCGGGTGTGTCAGCCTCGCCCCGGCTTCGGGCTCCCCGTGCCGGCCCCGCCGCCTTCTTTCCGTTCGCTTTGTGCAGCAGGCTCGCCTCGGGTGTTCGTATCCTGGGGGGAAGGTGGGGGTGGCCCCGCGGTGGGGCTCGGCCTGGCCTGGCTGGGGTGGTCTGTGGGCCGCTCCCTTCCCGGTGCCTCTGCTGTCGGTCCTTGCCGGCGTTGGAAGGTCCGTGCGGCTGGCGGTGCGGTGGCGGCCTTCCCCATCGCTTCGTGGAGGCGTGAGGCTGTGCAGGGCAGGAGGAGCGGTGGTGTGAGCAGCCTGTGCTCGCAGGGAGCGAAGGCTGAGGTGGGAAGCGGTTGTCCTGAGCGTGGAGCAGAGGTCCTGAGAGGGTGATGCTTGTGTGAGTTAGAGCCAGGTGAGTTCTGGCTGATGTCCGTCAGGTCACATTGCTCCCGCTAAATGAGGCTCTTCTACTCTGTTACTCGTGCTCCTTGGTCCTGACACTGCTACTTGTATTTTGCAACAACTTTAGGCTTCCTTTCGTTGATGCTACTATATACCTGCTTGTTAGCCTGTGTGACAGGGCTCTGTCCACTGTGTTCTACAACTTCACGTATAAGTTGTGTTTTACTCCAGCACAGGATGGGTAGATATTTCTGTCACAGTTGATGTATTACAGCTGGTGAATCCCTCAGCTGACACTAACTTTTCTGAAGAGTGACGTTAGCAGCAGCTTTGTTCCCACAGTTATGGCTGGAGGGATTGCATCCTGTAGTTGCGTTTTCATGCAGGTCTCTTCTGAGAATTCATAACAGCTTCCTCTTATTGTTGATGTACGGTTGTCAGTGGTGTGGTAAGTACTAAAGATTCCTGTCTGCCTCTTACAGATTGCTGTTTGACTTCCACGGCACTGGTGCCTCCTTCTGTAACTAATGTTTGTGGCTTATTAATCAGCTAACTGGTACAGTGTGTTCATCTAACATGCCTTGTTTATCAATGATTATCATGCTCAGCCATGTTGCGTAGGCTGACATGTTCTAGTCCCCACTAATATGGTGTCATAGAACACACAGTTCAACTGTTTGCATTTGTGACATCTCATTTTCAGACCTTCTTTGATAATGTTTATTTCCTGTGCAGGGAGTATTTTTTTATTGACAGCTAGGCTTCGGTGGTTCTGTTACTTGTTCTTGGTTTGTCTGCTTCACCGTCTGCTCGGTTCTCATATCACAAGAGAAGTTTGAATAGATTCTCTTGTCTCTTCTTGGATCACTGGACATGCAGCCTTTCTTATTATTCTAGCCATCATTTATTTCAGTCTCAAAGTCAAGAGTAAGAACAGGAAGGATATTAAAAAAGAACTAAGAGCTAATGTTTGTGTTCTTCTGTTCTCCTGCCTCATTCTTAAAAATAGTAGTATTTCAGCTTTTGCATGAGAGGTCGTCTGTGTTACTGAGTGAATTGGCTGTGTAGAGGATGGAGACTGACCTGAGATTGTGCCAGACTGTCTTTTCTAGGGGTAGAAAAGATGTGGAGGTTGGGGATAAAGCCTTCTGTGTTGCAAAACTGTTTCTGAAGAAATTAAACTTGAAAATTAATTTGTTCTACTCCTCTTGTAAAAGCTATATTTTGATATTAAGGGAATGAATAGCAGCTTAGGCTCTTAGTATTTCATAAAGCTGCATTATTAAACTTGTCTTGTGAAAAAACCTAGAGATTAACATGCTGAAATAGTCACTGTTCTGGGTGGGGGTATTGGGAAGGAAAGATGGCAGAATAACATCATTTGTCCTTGACACAGGCATGTGGAGAGGTTATCCATATCTACAAAGTTACAGTATATCTTCTATATGTAATTTGATGTACTGAAGAAAATGGTGGCATTAGAGCAGTGATTGAAACCTTCTGTAGTTGTAGTTTAACCTCACTTGATAGGGGAAATGGCCTGGGTGCTGCTGGATTCACATTGTCCTGTTATTCCCCTTTCTTGCTCTGTCTCTCTGGCCTCTTCATCCTCACTTTCATGCTGCCAGCTCTGGCAGTGCCAGAACTTGGATTAAGTTAACAAAAAACAGGGTTTAGCAAAGTCTCTAGTAGGAGTGTACATGCTGGGATCTTTGGTGCTTGTAATTCCTGTTGAAAGGTGCAGACACCAGCCTGAAACTGCTGGTTTGGACTTTTCAGCAAAAGCCTAAATCATCGTAGTTCTGCTAGTATATTGGAGTCCTCATCCACACTTTTGAGTTTCTCTGGAAGATTGTATTTCATGATGTGTTGTAGCTCTGAATTGCTATTCTTAATGTGCACTATAGATCAACCGAACTTCTGAGCAAGTATTTGCCCTTCTTCAGACTAAACAGCTTGCCAAGTTTAAGTTTATATGCAATTTAAAATCTGATCAAACTCAGCTGGTTGAGTTCATTACCAAACAATTGATTTAATATCAGTGTGCAAGGGCAGTGTGTCCCTCTTAGAGAAGCAAAGTCCCACTTGCCCAACATATGTGGGTGGCAATGACGCTAACCTAGTCAGGCAGCTGTCTTACCCTCTTTTAGCTCTGGGAAGGCTTGTGTGCCCAAGGGCTTGTCTTTTCTCCAGCTATATCAGCTAACTTGATAATAAAGATTGTCTCTGACTGCCAGCCTTACTCAGCCAGCATCAGGCAGCAGTAATTCAAAATGCTTTGCAAAGCAGTTCTGTACAGACCAGGTGCTTGAAACATCTTTGTGCCTGTGCTACATTGGAGGTTAACACCAGCAGAAGGAAGTGTCGTACTTTGCAATGTACAGAAGATTTTAATCTGAATCTCTAGATTGACTAAGAAGTGCAGTTGCCTAGCACTTACTCTACTGTTGAGAAATACTTGAGTTTCCCATCACCATGGGTTCAGTCTGACTAAAATAAATGGCAGTGACAACTTCCGCTGCTAACGTGGACTGAGCTCCTGCAAACACCAAACCCTTCTGAAACTCCTGATGTACTAGTTGCTAATAACTGAGCTACAGCCCTATTCAGGGCATTGAGTACTCAATGTAATACAGGCTCCTCATGGAAAAGGTCAGCTAGGACAAGTGACTGGCTGCTAGTGAGGGGTTTACTGTTCAACAGTTTGTCCTGCTTCTAAATTTATTTACATCTTCAAAGATGCTTTTGCGTAGGATGCGGGTTCCAGAAAGAGTATGCTGAGAGTGTTCGAGCCTGGCTGTCCTGTAACTGGAACACTCGGTTCTGTGAAGCGTTGGTTGGGCATATGTGAATATGAAAGATTGTACTAAGTGAAATAAGCAGATGGACAGTCATTTGCAGTGAAAATCCTTGTAAGAGTTAAGGAGAAAACATCCTCAGATGTGTGTCTGTAATATCCCTAACCTGCACTCAGATTCAGCAGGAAAGTGGGCAACGTAGCTCTTCAGACTTTGAGTTTCTGGTGACTTCTGTGGTGCTCCAAAGCTTCTGTTTGTTTTAATCAGCATTCTGACAAAACCTGAGTGTTCTGCAGTAGTGGTAGCTGTGTGTTGGTTGGGTCCTGTCTCTTTGTATTTGGTTCTTTTGTCCTCAAGTGTTGTTGCTTTATGTTTAATGTAATGATGTGAATTAAACTTCTCTAGCATGAGCCTTCTATCTGTCATGGACAGGCTCTTAGAGAATGACTCTGCAAATCTTCTGTACTGCTGTGAAGCAGAGCTGCTTGTCAGGGGGAAAAAAAAAATAAGCTGGATGTTTGAAGGCTTTGGAATGAAGTGGCACCTCAGCTTTTGATCATATTCAGATATAGGTGTTTTCTGACTGCTTGAACTGGACCAGTCTTCAATAAAATTCTCTTAGCTGTCTTAACTTGTGCTTTGGTGATAGATGTTCTTTCCCTGCTGTGCAGCTTGTCTGGTGTGGAGCACGCTGTGCACAGAACAGCTGTGATGTGCTTGGACTGCAGGCTGCTCCTCTGATAGGTACATCTGAGCTCTGTGACAGTGTGGGGATGGAAGGGTTGGAGTCCGAGAGTAAATAAGGCTTTAATGGTATGATGCTGCATTTCAAAATATACTGAAGGAGTAGAGCATACTTTTGTGGAGGGGTTTAGTCTGTCATGTGGTTTGTATTGGCTCTCTTGGCTATCTGTGGCTTGATGCTAGTAGCATTCCCTCAACTACTGAGCATGGATTGTTGGGTTCTCTGCAATGTATTTATTCCACTTCTTCCCTTGAGCTTAATGCTGCCTGCTGGCACAGGGTTATGTGGTAGGTAAGTGACACCTGCTAATGCTGTAAGACTGTGGAAAGGTGTTAGCCAGTATTTCTTCTTCCTCAGTACCTAAAAGTAAGCTTGACCTCTCCTACAAGGAGCTGAAGCTCTGCCCTGTTGTTCCATAAGGCAGTGGTTAGGGTGTGACAAAAGTCCTAAGTCTCTGCAGTTATAGAGTAATTGTTTGCTTAAGTAACATGAGCCTTTCCCTTAAGATAAGATGCAATTAATTGATTTCTGTGGAGTCATCAGAGCCTTGTCTTAGTTTAATTTTGTACATCATGTGTGTGCAATAAAAGCTAGTGCAGTGGTTTTCAATCCATCTGTGACAAGCAGAAACCAGATAAGGTGACATACAGGAAGTCTACATAGCAACCTTCTTAGATAATATACAAAAGCTGCCTGCTGTGCAGTAGAACCATTTTGATCAGTTAAAATGATATGATGAAGGAATAAAAGCAGTTCCTGTAGTTGGAAAGAAGTGGAATTCAAGGCTCATTTGATGGTAAATTAGCCTTCTTGGGGAAGTGAAAGACCTAATGAGTCTTTGGCCCTGTTGGCTATAGAATTATTCTCAGGTGCTTTCTCTAGCAGGCTGCCTTGGCATGTACACCCAGCCTTCTTAGGTGCTTGGCTTCTGCTCTGAAGGTGTAGGACTCTCTGCAGTCAAAACAGGAAAAAAAATCTCTGGTTGAAGGCACCTGTCTTTCTGGCTGTGCTGATGGTGTCTCATGCTATGAACTTTGTCCCTGTAACCTCACAGTACCTCTAAATTTAGTGTATGAGCCAAGTACTGTATCTGATGGAAAGATCAAATTCCAGTGAAGGCACCAGCCAAGAAATTCTTGTTGGAACATGATGTAAACAGTACCTGCTGCTTTGTATACTCACCAACCAGCCAAATTCTGGCCTGGGTGCTGGCTCTGGCACATGATGGAGGGATTTGCACCAAGAACTTCCATGTGCTGTCCAAGTAATATTCTTTTAAGCATCCCTGTGATGGGATGTGTCAGCATGCCCTCTTTATTTGAAGATAAATATCTGTCAGATGTTTGACAATAAAACTGCGGTGGGCTTTGCCAGACTCCTGATGACTCTGGTGAGGACAGCACTTTCTCTCATGGCCACATCTCCTGAAAACCTAAGCCTAAGTGCTTGAACTGTTCCGCTAATTCTTAATTACACCCTCTATGCTTCGAGGTCTGAGACTTAGTTGGCTGTTTTAAATGGCCAGAAGTACTGAGCGGTACGTTGAGATGATCTCGGTGTTTGCTTCTGACGTGTTCTCTTCTGAGCGACCACTGAAGATAATAGGAGGTTCTGCATGGAGTAAGCTTGGTAGAAGCTGTAAAAACATAGGAAAAGGGATTTTTAAATGCTTTCAGTGTTGGCCAGGTATGCTCTAGGTTTTGATGTCCAGCTGAGCTCTGAAAGCACTAGTGAGCCAGAATGTTGACTGATGGGAGGGCATCTAAGAGGCTTTTGTATCAAACTGCCATTCCTGGAAATGAGATTCCTTCAAGACTCTTCAGTGAATGTAAGGGAGCATAAAACATCTTCCTAGCGGAGCCCCTTTTAAAGAGGCTGCTTTTACTCTTGTCTGTGGGCAGTTCCATACAGCTGCATCTTCGTGTTAGCCCAAAGCATTTCTAATGCTTCGGTGAAATGAGCCTGCCAGGCTTTCAGTTGCTCATTAAAAGGCCTGAGGGAAGGACCCTATGGGAGTGGCTTCCTTTAAGGTCTTTGCTTTTTTAATGTTGGCTTTCCAGTATGCAGAGTCAGGCTTCACTTCGGCATGGGTGGAGGAGCTGTAATGCTTGGTAGCGACCAAATCCTGTGCATGCCCTGTTGAGTCACAGGGTGAAGTGACTTCTGTCCCTGGAAGAGCCTCCTCTCCCCAGGAAACCTGGAACAGAAATGTGTAAGAGTCTCATATTGTTAGTCATGATTCACTTGCTGTACAAGTGAATATCTTAGCAGTGGCTTTCCCAAAACCCAGTGTCTTTGGAAGGATACATGAGGAATTTGCTGTAGCTCTACTGGCTTTTGTGGTACTTGTTTCTATTCCGATCTGGAAAGGGGAGACATGGGGTTTTTCTTACTATCCTTATACAGGTACGGTGCACTCTGTTAACAGTAGTGCTCAAGTGTTTCCTGTAACATGATTTTCAGCTTTTTAATCTGTGATGAAAGGGCAAATGAAAAGACTCCACAAATCTAGCACTTGCTTTCCAGTGATTGATTTTTTTAAAGTTAGTCCTCAGTCACAAATGGGACTTAAGAATATTGCTTGAAAAGACTGCCGGTCTTTAGGGCTGATGCCTTTAAGTGATTTTTAAAAAAGGAATAGTATGCTTAAGGTGCTTCAAAATCACATCCTTGGCCCCAAGAACTTCAACTTCTTTGTGTTACTCGATGTGGATGTCAAACCCTGTGATGGATTAAAAAAGCGAATCTAGTGTTCTATATAGAGAAAAGGCCAAATGCTTTATATTAATGCTGACCCATTTAGAGGAGATTCTAGATTAAAATTTGACGGGCTCAACACTGTGGTTATCTGTCCTTTTTTGTAAACAGACATTGGGTCAATGCAAAAAGGGTTTAACAAAACAGAAGCAAGGTGACCTCATCCCTGCTCATAAATAGCAAGGCATTTGTCCTTTGTGATTAGAGGCAGAGCTCTCAAAGCCATTTCAGTAAGCTAAACCCTTAAAATTTTAGAGCAGAGTTCTTTGGCTCAGCCCCTGCAAATCTGCCCTGGCTGAGACAGGTCTGTTTGGGTCTTCAGGAATACCAGACTCTTAAGGAAGTACCTGAAGTGCCACAGCTGGATCCTTAGGGCATGGAGTTTACCAATCTAGTTGTCTTGGACTAGATCCATTGCTTAGTTAATCACTGCAGGCAGCTGAGCAACTGCAACAGCAGTGCCAGCGTTGTGTTAGCTGTACACAGACTGATCTGAGCTTTTAGGTAAAGATCCTGACAAATACGTGAACCTCTAGCACATGTTTGAGATGTGTATGTTCGGCAAATGTGTATTTAGACTGTCTAAAAGGGGAAAAATACTAGTTCACAAGTGTCAAAGCATAATCTTGCTTACCAATGGCTCATTTTTCTGAAAGTAGCTCCAAGCTAGTATGCTTTTTTCAGGTAGTGACAGGCAAACACTGGGTATAGAAGTATCAAAAAGATGTGGTGTGTTTGTAATCTGAAGACTATGTGGGAGAGAAGACTCTCGGGGAGATACAGCTTAGTTGGATCAGTTATACTGAGTCACTGGTACAAAATGCTGATGACTAATCATGCACAGTTTTATTTTTAACAAAGTCACAGCTGTAAACAGCAAACTAGCTTAAAATCCAGGTGGCAGGAAGGTCTTGGGTAACTTTTGTATCAGTGTCTCTATTCATTTTCTAAATGAAACAATGAAGGGAAGATGCCAACAGAACTTCTGGGAGTTTTAGCTGGAGAAGACTTGCTCAAGCACCTGGTTGTCCTTAAGTCAGCAATTGTTCAGAATCTCAATCCACTCTCCTGCTGATTGTACCTTCCCTGGAGAAGCCGTTGCTGTAGTTTGCGTGTTGTTTCCTATGCAGTTGGTGATAGTGTCAGTGGAAGTCTAGTAAGTATGGAAGTGAGGTAACATACTACAGCTGGATGTTGTACTATGACTCTTCATTGAGACTCATGATGCCAATGTAGTCTTCTGATTAGAAGAATAAATGGTGTTTTGTAGCCCACTCCTCTTTCCCTTCAACTGTGAAGCTCAGAATTGGAAAATAAAAGCTTCAGAGTTGTCCAGTATTAAATGTCTCTCCTTTCCTCACCATCTATTCTCCTGCAACACAGATGGTTATGGTGGCAGAAACTTGCAGCTTTCCAGCATGCTGTTAATCAAGAGCTTATGTCAGACTTGTTTTTTCCCAAAGGATTTTGATGTAGCTGCGCTGTGTACAGAAAGTACTGCTGAGGTTTTGTCTTCCTGCTAGGAAGAAGAGTATGGTATGGCCTGTCCTGTTGGTGTATTTTCTAAGTTGGAAGCAGCAGCCGTGGTAGAGAGCAGATGGTTCTGGAACTTCTTCCTGGAAGCTCTGATTCCCTGTTGGTTTGTTGTGCCCATAGGGAATCCAGTTCTAATTGTAAATATCACTTACATTTTTATGGGTGCAGGCTGAAAGTGGTCTCTCTCTTATTGGCATCATCAAGTTCTTATAGCAAGCCTTGGTGCGTGCGCACCAGTGTTAATTAGGTGGCTGTATCTGAGCCTCCTGGTGGGTCTCACCATCTTGTTAACGTGTGGTGTGTTGTAACTTCTCAAAAAAGGAAGTGTGGGAACAAGCAGACTGTTTACAAGCTTCCATCTGTAGGAGTGAGCTACCTTGCTAAGCCTGAGTAAAAGCAGGAAACTTCTTTCAGGCTGACTTCACACTTCAGTAACAGTGTAGATATTGCACAAAGTTGAGAAGAACAGCAGCCTGTTACTTCTAGTCTTTTAAATACGAAGGGATTTGGGTTGCTTTTGTAACTGGGGACAATGTCAGTATCTTGCAAAGATAGTGACCGTGTGGTCTTCTGAAAGTTCATAGCTTGGCTTTCCTCTGAAGTCACATTGGCTTTCATTATTGCTTTCTATCTTATCTGCTCATGAAGTTGTATTTGCATACTGCAGAAGAATTAATATGCTGTAGGCAACTGATCTAGTCTGGAATCTGTCCATAGGCAAGAAGTTTGATGCAGATGGATCAGAGCTGAAGCAGTTATGACTGAATAGACAAATCAATTGCAATATCTGTGATAGGACCTCTGTATAAATTTATATTCTTCCCTTCTAGCTGAGAGATGCAGACTTATCAGTAATAACCAATTTGCTTTTCCTCCCCTCACAGGGTAACTCAAGTAGTACGTGGAGCCAGACGGTGACAATTCTACTGAGGACTGGCAATTATTTCTGGTTTGAAGAAAGTGACATTGGTAAGACTTAGCTTGTCAGTTGCTATCTTATTTGGGTTACCCATGTAGCTGAGGAAAGACTCAGGGAAAAACCTGCCCCTTCAATGTGGATGAAATGTCCCTGTAATAACTGCAGCCAGTTATTTGAACCACATGTTCAAAAGAAGCTGGATCAGTTTAAGAATTTGATTTTGAGGTGGAAGGATATTGTTATATTGTGGTTTTTTTAATTCTCTCCCTTGCCCCACTTCCTTTCCTCTGAAGCCCTTGAAAGACTAGATATTAATCTAGTCCTCCTTCAGCTGCAGAACTACAGTGAATTAAAAGAAATGCTGAACTCACTGGTACGTAAAGTGATCACCTTAAGTACATGCAGGAGTTAGTACCAGTATACTCATAATGTTGCAAAATGCAGGCTGAGGAGCTAACACAGTAGTTCTTTCAAGTTCTCCTTTTCCAGCCTGGCTTGTACATCTGGGAAGTAACACACATCCAAAGCTGCTGATGTGCCTTTATAGCCTGGCTTTTCACTCAGCTTCTATTTGAGCTGGATAGTCTTGGCCAAGATCCTGAAAGTATTGACTGGCTGCAGACTGTAGGGCTTGACACCCGAGACACTGTTGCAATTCTAGTGCAGCACTGATTAGGAATTAATCTCCTTCCCAACTGATCACCTGGTTTCTGTTTCTTGTGGTGGTTGGGGTGTTTAGAGCGGTACAAAATAAACTTCCTTTTTATCTTAAAGTTGCTAGCCTGAGTTGATATGCTAGTATTTTTGTAGCAGTGTTAACTGACAAATCTAGTTGATCAGCACAGTCTTATATTTAACATGGCAATTGATATTCATATCAACAGTATATTGCAAAAAGCTTCAATATTGGTTTTTATCTCCAGGCCCAAAATGAGTGCAATGTTGGAAACCCCTGAGCTGCCGGCGGTGTTTGATGGCGTGAAGCTAGCTGCAGTAGCTGCTGCTCTGTATGTTGTTGTTCGCTGCTTGAATTTGAAAAGTCCAACTGCCCCTCCTGAACTCGTTTTCCAGGACTCTGCTTTGTCCCGCTTTCTACTCAAATCCTGCCCACTTTTGACCAAAGAGTAAGTAGTATATTTTTTCCATGTTGACCTGTGTTATAGGGAGAAAAGCTGCACTTAACTGTGCTTCTGCCTAGTGTGTTTCTTAAACCTGGGTGCAAATGAATGTCAGGGTGTTCTCTTGGTAAAAGAAACCTGTTCCAAGTCAAGCATTTCATTATTGTTAGTGTCCCAGGTACCTGGATTTAGGACCAAACCTTATTGTGCAGGGCTCTCAATGGATGTATGGAAGAAGTCATCCCTGCCCCTCTGTATAGTAGCTGCATGCTGATACTGTACTATACCAGCACTACATAGCCCACTGCCTGTGGAAACGGGGGTGTGATGGATGCAGTCAGTACTTGTTCCTGTTCATGTACTCTCCTTTCTATTAGGGAAGAAATCTGTTGGGCCTCACAGGAAGGAAACATTTTCATGGTGTGTCCATGCACTTACAATAAACACAACGATGACTATTAGTTTTAAAGTGCCTACTCTTATTTGAAGTGCTTTAAGTTGATTGAAGACTAATGAAAACTGTTACTGGGTAGAGCACATCATCATAACTAGTTTAATAAAGTAATGGCATACTGGCCAGCTCTAAGCCTGTTGAATCCACTTTCAAATTGACCTTGTGTCAACTGTGTATTTGAGCAGGCTGATCCTTGCCCTTCCATTCTGGGACCTCCAGAATCAGCGCAGCTGCCCTTACCTTCACCAATAACATGAAGCATTTACTACAATTTCATGAGGCTTTGGAGGTACAAGAACTTTGATTACAGTATTTGTCCTCTGCAATTACTTCGGAAACTTGCGAGTCCTATTTAGAAGCCCTAAATACATCAATTATCTAGTCAGCACTGAGTGCAGCTGTGTGAACCTTCCTTTTGGATCTCAAAGTCAAGCTGACTTAATGATAGTCATTCTAGGGGAGATGAAAGGCTTTTAGCAGTGCTGTGTTAGGTGCCTTGATTACGTAAGGTGTAAGATCTTAGGCCTTAGGATCTGTAAACTCTTAGAGGAAACAAAGCATTGTCAGTTTTAAATTGGAGCCTGGAGCGGGTTCCCTGATGCACTCTGAGTTTGGTAGTAACCTAAGTATGTGTTGAAGCTGAGTATTGAAATTGGATTCTTGATTATGGCTAGTGCCTTAACTGCAAAGCAGTTGCTTCCCTAAAAAATACCAGGTAACTAGAACCTCCTTAGTGTATCTTAGACACTTGTCACCTCAGTGTTGGCACTCCAGATTGACATGTCCCTAGTCACTGAAAGAGCAGGTGTGAAGCTATGCTGATTACCGGTCTTGAAGGCATATTGGTATCAGGCTAATCTTTGGAAACAGATTGTAAACTAATCCAGAGTCTGTTTTACTCCTATTTCAGCTCTGTGCTTGTGGCACAAGCTCCTAACACTACTGCATAGGCGCATGTTTTGAACTTTCACTCAGTTGGAGAACAAAGCATTCCCAAAGGAGTGAAAATGCAGAAGACGTCTAAAAATTGCAGTACATCTATTGTGCATTAATTGCAGGAGTGAAGAGTTTCTTGCAGAACCCTAGTGTTGTGTTAACAGTGTGTGATCTTGGGTTGTTGGCTTTCTCTGGATGAGTTCAGAGCTCAGGCTTGTTAACTTCTCTGAAAACTGTAGCAGTGATTTCCAACACGTGGTTCTTGGGCAGAACGTAGCCTCAAAGGCTTGCATGACCCCAGGAAACAAACTCGGCTGAAACAAACTAGAACAAAATGTGTCAATAGGTAGTTGTTCAGTCTTGTTACCTGTATACCTATGGTAGGGGAGATTGGAATATAATTGCTGTTGGGGATTGAAAGGGCTTACAGGAAAGACAACTCTGTAAGATGATGTATATGTGATTTTTGATATTCTAGTGATGTTATCACAGGCTGTATTCAGGCATGAAAGTCACCTGGAGACTAAAGAGGAACAAATATATTTAAATTCCTGCAATTATGGATGAAATGGTTTGTAGGACTAATTAGCAAAAAGCTATGTGAAAACAGCTTGTGCCATACTCTACTGAAAAACCTTGTAAGGCTTTGATTACTTGCTAATTATTCTGAGTGTGAGGAAAGCTGATTAAGCAGCTCTTTTCAAATTCTACCATGAAAACAAAATAAGTAGCCCAGCAGTCCCTTCTGTATCAGTACTGGGTTTGTTGTAAGATCTGTTATAAGACCAGTTCTTCTGTACAGCTGTGAACTGGCTTTCAGACCTGGTTTGTTCAGCTCCCTTATGCTTAAGCGAGGAAGGGGTGAGGGTATTGCAGGAAGAAACAGGGTGGCAGGGAGAAAGCAGAAATAAGCAAAGTTATTGTGTCTGTGCTGCTATTCAAAAATACTGGGAAAAACCCTTTGGATTTTATTTCCCCTTCATGGCACCATCTTTACCTATGGACTTATTCAATACATCGTAACTGTAGTGTTGTTCAGTAAGCCAAGTGGTGGTGGATGAATAATTTAAGAGCTTTGGATAGTAAAACTGCCTGAGATGGCTGCGTGCCAGGTACCTTGTACTTGCAGATGTTAGTACTGCTTTTACAATTCTCTGCACTGCTAGAAGCTTTCTACATATCGATCAAACACTGGTGAGCAATAAACCATCTTCCTTGAGCTCATGTTTTCTTACCTCTTTATTTCCCTTCCTCTACCCCTGTCCAGCTCTGTACTTTGGCTTACTAAGTGGAGTAGCATAATCAGACCCTTTTTCATTCAAAGAACTGCTGCTTGCATGGAAGCTCTTGCAAATAAGTACAGTTATTGGTGCCCTCGAGCACTCGGGCCTCACCCCTGGCTGCAGCTGTCTCCTTTTCCTGTCTTTCAAATTGGTACAGAACGTCTGCCATCTGCTTTCTTATTCCTCTAGAAGTGCAGCATTGACTCTGATTCATGAAGACAAGTTTGGCCAGTGCTTGCTGTACTGGGCTAGAGATTTTTTTGGCTGTTCCCCATTTCTTCTACTATCAAGTGCGTGTGTGTATCTTTATGCCTGTAGAGGCATGGCACAAGTGTCATCTTTATCAAAAATAATTATCCTTGCTGTCTGCACACTTTTATCATTAATAAAGGCAAGCTCCTCAAAGCTTGAAGCAAATGACTGTCAAGCCTGTTAGTAAACACTGTCAAAGATCCAGCCTAGATCTTTCTTATCCTTTGTTTGCACAGTAACCTGTACTGGATAAGCAGGCTGCCTGGTAGCAGGAGACTTCTGCACTGTCACTGCTTTTCTCCTAGATGCAAGGAGATGAGTAGTCAGAAAAGGTGGCTTCAAGCTTTTCAGTGTTCTTTTCCTTCATCTAATAGCAAACAGTTTTGATTCCTGTCAACTCCTTAGTGTTTTACCCTGGCAGGAACACTTCCAGGAGAATAATAAACTAGAAGAACAGTGTTACTCTGGCAAGTGAACATGTTGAGAGGTAGAGAAGAATAGCAGCTCCCTATTAGTTAAGTCGAAGCATTGACCTTAGGGAGAGAAGCAGCCTCGTGTGATCTGAGTCCTTGCTAGATGCTGTGCTGTAGCATTGGCATTCTCCAGCTCTTATCAGCAAGGAAGATGATATGCTGTAATACTTCTGCCCTGTTTTGACTGGAATACTTCTTGTCGTCACTGAAGATTGAGGAGGGATGTGATGGGCACTTTACAAAATAAAAGCTGCCTAAATTGGGAAGAAGGTGGTTTAACTGAGGAGGACAGTCTGTACTTTTAAATAGTTCTGACTTCATGCAATTTCTATGGGCAGCAAACACTTCTATTCTACTTGTGTTAGTTTCTTTTTCAGAGGCTCAGGGGACATGGAAGCTCCAAAAGCTGCCTTAAAACTTTACTTTGCTGTGTCTTCATCACATTGAACAGTAGCTGAGCTGATGCAGAAGCAGCTGCTTTCTACATATTTGGGGGGGAGGGGTTTGAACCCCATGGACTTTTAGAAGAGATTTCTTGATTGGAATTCAAATTGCATTCCCTAGCATCAAATAAGGGACGAAGTTCAAACAAGGTTTGATTTGTAAAGCATCCTTTAAATACCTCCAAACTGCTCTGTAAAGGGGAAAAACAATGTGTTGTAATGCAGGTGGCAGTTCGTGGGGTGTCCCCTGACATGGACAAATTGTAGGCTCTGCTTTCTTGCCATCAGTATCGAATGTACTACAGCACATCAAAGCTGATGTAAGAGTTAGTGTTTAAAGTGTTAATCTTCTCAGATGAAATGAAGTAATGCTCCAGAAATAAGCCTGTTGCTGAACTTCCACTTCAGATCTTTGAGGACCTGAATTGCTGGTGCTTGTTAATAAAAATAGCACAGTTTTTATGTGCTTTGTGTGAGCTGCTTGTACAGCTGCTGCTTGCCTAAATTCCTACATACTGGGCGATGTACGTGCTCTAAAATCATAATCTGCTGCCTGAGAGCCACTAAAACTTAACCTACAATCGCATGTTGGAATTGTTTTTAATATTAAAATGCTAGAAGAATGTTTGTGAAACACTTAGGAATTCGCTTGCTCTCAGGCACTGTTGTGGACAGCCACCTATCAGGATGTGGGGCTACGCTGCACAGCTGAGACACAGCATTTGGAGCTCAAACATTAGCATTTGTGAGCAGATTTATGTAACTGCCTGTGAATTCACTTAGCCAGTTAAGACCGATGAACTCTGTACTTGTTGTGCTATATAAGTCAGCTTCCATAATAAGTAACTGGCATCCCCAGACCTGTTCTCCTGTCTGCCTTCTGTTGCAGAATCCTGTTACTGGAAGTTACAGGACTGGCTACTGGCAGCCATAACTAACTGCGTCAAAGACTTGTCTGTACTCAGAGTGCCTGGTATCTATTGCAGCTGACCAAACCAAAACAGGGAAGTGAGTCAGTTGAAAGCCTCTGGGTCTGGAGCAAACTGGAAAGTCATTTTTGTTTTGTAGAACCTGAGATTTTTGTTTCTAGTACAACACAACTTTGCCTTCAGATCTCCTCTGTTATCAGTACTTGCTTGTCTGTGCTATTGTGGTACATCATCCTTGTTCCTGTGTGGGTGTGCATATACCTCTTTGGCAAGAGGTCTTCCTGACTGCTGTTCACCACCCAGCTGGCTGCTCAGCTCCTGTCATCTCTAAACTGCTATTGGAGAACACTGGAGATGCTGCTTAAAAACATGGTCTCTGTGCCTGGGCTCTTGTACATCTGTGAGCAGCTTTGCTGGAACAGGGCATACCGAGGAGTGCATAGTGAATCATCTCCATACAGTGAAACTTGCTGCAGTACATTGCTTTTCGAAACCACTTTGGTTTACAGCAGGCATTATAGAGAAGTTGAAGTCTGTCATGTCCTTGAACACTTTCCCTGTTTCTACTTAATATCAATGCTGGAGGGAAGCCACCTGCTTTTAGGAGTGAAGGGCCCTTGTTTGGCAGACATAGTTAAATTTAGCAGTAGTGATAGTTTTAGCATAAAATCTAAAGGGCAGTGCTTGAATGCTCCTTAAACTGGATACTACTCGGTTGTTCAGTCTGTGTGATATCTAGCTCGTGTTTCTATGTGTCACACCCTGCTGAGCTTGTTTTGTTAAGGTAAGCCATGAGAAAAATAGCCTGAGTACATGTTCTGCCCATGGGATGATTGTTTCACAGGAGCATCTCTTTTCAGCTGTTTGCCGTAAGCAGTGTTGGCTTCACTGCAAAACAGTCTGTGCTAGCTATTGCTATCAGCGCTGGATAGTTAGATTTTTCAACAGATTGAGTATGAAAAGGTCTCTGGAATAATTTTTCACATAATATGGCTTAAATAAAATTTAGCTTACCTGATCTGTACTTTCAGAGGGTGAGGACTCTTGCATAATTCCTGGCTAGTTTTTTTTGGATCACCTGTGTGGTACATGTATCTTCATGACTGAAGAGTTCTTTCTATGCCCTCCTGTCTGTGTGGTTTTAGTAAAAGCAAGCTGAAAGTCCACACAAACCCTGGATAAAAAGATGTCTTGTCCTTCAATCCTGTACAGTCTTGCACTATTATGCTCAGTACTTGGTCTTGGAAGTTCTTGTAGACTTTGTCTCAGAAATGTAGATAGAAGTCATTCATAGGAAGACTTTCAAAACCAGTTTTGTCTGTTGCTGAAATGGAGGGTCAACAGAAACAGTCTGACAGACAGATCATATGCCTGATTCTGCTATAGACTATAAGGATGTTTGGCAAAGTCAAATGTGTTTATTGGCTGAGGACAGCTTTTACTGGAATGCAGTGATACAGAGGCATCACCCTGTTACTGTCAAGGCTTAATAGGGCTTTGTAGTAGGTTAGATTGGCAACTTTTCTTGATAAATTAAAGTAGTATTTTTAATAGCTGCCTGCTTTTGCATCAGTCTGGTGAGTTTTAATTTGTCTTAGTTTTTCACTGATTATGCAAGATCTATATAATTTAGGCAACTTCTTTCCCCCTCCCTGTTGAAGTCTTGTGATGTTCAGTCTCCTGGAGCATGGATTCTTAAGGGATTCTAGGGTATCTATCCTCACCATAAGCCTGTTGCTTGAAGGCTGATGGGCAGTAGTAAAAGAAAAGATAGGTGAGATAACAAGCTGCTGCTCTAACACTTGCGTGTATTTCAGAGCTTTAACTGCTTTATTTTCAAGTGCAAACTGCAGAAATATGCTTAACTTGCTTAAGTATGACTAAGTGGGAGTGAAATCTCTGCATCGGAGTACTGGCCTATGCACATTACTCATGCTGGAACTTGACCTTTGAATATTTATCTAGAAGAGTAGTTACATTGAGTGACTAACACTGGCATGTCTTTGCTGCAGGCAGTGTGGTGCTTGAACAACTGAGTGGAGTTAACATAAAAGACAAGCTGAGCATTTTACTTGCTTGGTCCATAGGATGCTCAGAAACACTAGCTTGTGCACTCTGAAGGGAGCAAGCAGCGAATGCATCCTTGTCCATAGGACTTGACACAGTTTTAGCCTTCAAATGGAAATGTGGAACCCATAGGTAGCATTTGTCCATCATTATGGATGAGGTCACAGGGATTCATGCCTTGATTTTAGTCTTTCCTTTAATGAACATCGCAAGGAAGCTGCATGTGGTGTTTGCCTCTGTAAAAGCAGTATAAAGGTTTGACTTACTGAAGGACAGTACTTCAGGTAGCTTCCAGTCAGCTTATTCAAAGGCAGGTTTGGGGCTGCTTTTCCTCAAAGAAACCAGCTGTGACCTGAGGAGGCAGGCTGTGGTAAGTAGTACACTCTTGGTAAGCAGTATGCTTGGAGCCATTTGTCTTCATTTAAACTCCAGCAGTAGTGGTGAGGCTTTGAAGACTCTTCTAATTTCCTCTCTAACAACATCCTGTGGTATGTGCTGCTGCATCTATTCCACCGGATGACTGTAACTCATAGCTGGAAACTGAACTGTAGGTAAACATGAGGAAAGTATTGGTGCTTGCAGAGATCCTTGATTTTTTTTTTTCCATCAAAATGGTAGCAGTGATCAGTCACAGCTGTATAACTTGGCTGTTGTAGCTGGAGAAATTGCTTTCCTGTTAGCCCTATGGGGTAAGACTTTGGGTTTTACCTGGGATAATCTTTGATTTGAAAAGTGCTGTATAAAAGCAGAATCACCAAAACTTGCCAATGTGTATGCTTAACCTAAGATTAGAAACCATGCAACAATGTTGACATCTGAGTCCCTTCTAAAAGGGCTGCAAATTCTTATTATAGGCTGTATTTGACAGCTCCCCTCAAAAAAAGCTGCTAGAAAAGCTCCTCTGCAAAGGACTTATGTGAAAGAAGACAAATCCAGTCAGGCACTGTCTAGTGTAGGGTATGGCTACTGACCTGAATTGGTTGTAAAGTAAATAAATGACTGGGGTGAAGCTAGTTGCTTTTTCTTATGCTAGAAGAGCAGTGTCTCTTCCATCTGGCATAATAGTTGCTGTTCAAAACCCTCTGCAGTGAGCTCTGTGTGGCTTGAGCAGAACCACCTGTAGTTCTTCTGCAGCCTTGTGTACATTGACTGCACTATCCCGATGGATATCTACTTTGAATTGTGAGAATGTATCCAGTGACTACTTTCCACCTCTACCAGCAATTGCAGAGGATGAGCTTGTACAGTCCCCATCACTGCTGGGAATCTGTGCGTGGCTGGCATGCTGCACATTGCACCTGGCAAGACCCCCCTGCAGTGTATCTCCCAGCACAGAGATGCTGGGCTGATAAAAGATAGTGCTACTAGCCTCATGCAGATTCTTTGAAAGCTTTATAGTTGAGTGATCAAATTCAAGGGGCACTGAGGGCCAATTTACAAGACTACAAGCATCAGTTGGCAGCTTTTGTAGCTTTTGAAGTGGTATCTGCTTCTACAGGGATCTATTTTGGGTCTCTTTGGGAAGTGTACTTGCAAAAACTGAGTGAAACTGTACAATGAGCTGCTGTGTTGTGTTGACTGTAAGAAGTCTCCCTCATGGATGAGGGAAGAGAACAGGGAGAGAGTGTACTGCTGCTCTTGTCTTACTAAACAAGCCTAGATAGTTCTTATTTTTATAGGAAGTCTTTTTTTTTTTGAGGAGTGTGTAGGGGGAACAGGGAATTGTGGGTATGACACCTAAAAGCTGGCATGGTGAAGAAGGTCCAGTGTTGTGAGTAGGTAGTGTCAGAATGCAAAGGAGGCAAGGTTTCTGTCACATTCTAGTGGATTATGGGCTTAAGTAGTAAATCTGAGCCCCAAGCTGCCTAGTTTTCCGTGAATAGGGGAAAACATGAAAGAACAGGCTCTGCTTCACGTGGTCTCAAGCAGTGAAGGGAGTAATTGCAGGAATCCCCGCCCCCCCCCCCCCCCCAAAAAAAAATAATGGGGAGAGAGTTGCTAATGTCTCAGGACCCAGGGTAGTGTCAGCAGCTCTCAAGCTTCTTCTGCATACCCTGCTCTGTGTAGCACAGACCACAGCTCTTTATTTGGAAGCGTGTCCCCTGGGACTGCTATTCTCCTAAACAATAAATCGTTCATGCTTTCCTGTTGAGAACTCATATAACTGTCTTTTTCAAGGTATTGGCTTAGTCTGTCCTTTGCGGAGTGGCCAGGTGACTGCCCTGCCACCACCATGTGGGCAGCAGGACACCTCCTGATAAACCACTTGCAGCTCTGCTTGAGCTAACAAACCTGATAACTAAGCCTTTAACCCTTTCCAGCTAATAGCTGTGTTTCCCCCATGTCCTTTTTAAGGGCCACTAAGACAGGAAAGGAAAGACAGTCTGCTTTGTCATCTATCTTTAATATGCCCTTGATAAACAAATGTAATTGGTAGAGTCCACACTTATGTTGAAAGGGATTTACTATTCAGTGGAGTTTGGTTGGCCAATTCTGACAGGTCCTCTTAAAACTGTCCCAGCTCTACCTAACTCTGCATGAGAGGCAAAATCTCCCTGTACAGTGTTCTTCACTTAACTGAGGAAAGCAGTTCTGTGTAAGATCATCCCAACCATCAAGTCTTGGGGCTTTTGGTCTTCTAGAACTTGCTATCGATCCTGTCATTTCTGCCACTGGTTTGTACAGTAAGTGCTTAACGCAAGTTCATGTGGCTCAACCCAGGAGGCTTCAGTTAAAACAGATTTACATTTTATAGATTTTGGAGGTCAGTTTGGTTGGCTAACAACATGCTCTCCCAATCTCACTGAGGCACAAGACCTCTGTGTATTTGGTGAGAAGCATTTGTGCATGTAACGTTTCAATATAGAGGAATGTCTGGATTTTGGCAGCTGCTGCTGCTATCAGTGCTGATTTGTCAGCTTCGAGAGCATATCAATCTCTCTCCTTGTGTAAGGCTGCAAAGATCAGTGCTGCCAGTTCAGTCATAGCAAAAAAAAATTAATATTTGTTACTATGTTTGGTAGCGAGGGGAAGATTTGTTATGGGAGTGCTTATCTGTTCTCAAAGGCTCATTAACACAGCAGGGATAAGCAATTAAATTACTGCCTCTTTCAGGTACATTCCACCCCTGATCTGGGGAAAGAGTGGACATATCCAGACTGCCCTTTACGGAAAAATGGGGAGAGTGAGATCACCACATCCGTACGGACTGCGCAAGTACCTCACGATGCCAGATGGAGCAACAGCCACCTTTGATCTCTTTGAGCCGCAGTCCGAGCACTGCACTGGAGGTCAGTCGAACAGCTGCTGGCTGCATGTAGCTGCTAACCTTGATTCTGGGCAATGGATGAGGACACTGCTACTTGATTTAGCACAAAGGATAGTTGTTAATTCTGGTAATGGAAGGGGCTGCTAAGCAATACTAACCAATGTGTGGAGGCTGTGAGGCCTTCTTGCTGTATACCTATATGTCAGACAGTAAGAAAGACCCTACTAGACTAATTAACTCTTTTTGGCAAGTGGTGGGGAGTTAAGGAACAGAAGAAATGTTCCATAACCTGTGCCTCAAGGGAGAGGCTGGCAAAGAGAATCTGGTGGTAAGCCTTGTTTGGGATGCCCTTTGCCTGTTAAGGCTGTGGGATCATAGAACAGAGGCTAGCTGCATGAGGTTCTTCATAGCCTGGTGGGTATGGAAAAGAAACTAGACTTTATCTTCCCCTTAGAAACAGATTGTTGGTAGTCTTTACTAACAATAGCTGTTTCAAGATCTGCATGAAAACAAACACCATGTGCACAGGGTATGAAGGAATCCAGACATGAAGAGACTCCATGAAACAGTAGAAAATCATGGTGATTCCTTATAACATTATGTATATTCAGAGTGAATGTCAGCTTTCGCTGTTACTACTACTAACAGCAATGTTTAAAACTGAAGTTACTCTGGCTTGACTTCAGAAGTACAATTTACCCCTGTAGTAGCTGATGTCATTGAAAGCCCATGACTCCCATCTGGCCTTCAGAAAAAGCAGAGTTCTCCTAACTGTCAGCCTTGAGACGCTTGTGGTACAATGCTGCACTAGAACAGTTACTGTTACCTTTATCACTGAAGAGAACCTGAGCAGTGCTTTCCTAATGAGGCAAAAATTCAATGGCTAGAGCTGCTAAGCAATGGAGCTCTGCACACAAGAGTCTGATAGCTAATTTGAAGTGCATATGCTAATCCTGAATGTAATTTCTGTGCTCACTTGAATTACAACAATTACTTTCTTAGTTGATGAAATGATGTCATGTTAAACTGGTGAACAGTGTCAGCAGATCAAATATCATTAGATTAACTACAAAGTAGATGATGGCTAATGTCAGCCAATCACAACGTCTGTGCTTAGCAAAGCTTCGTTTTGAGGATCTGTTACACCCAACTCTGGAAGGGAAATGAGGGAAGGGAAACCAGGGAAAAATAGCGTAGCCAGGCTACTTGGTGCATGAATGAGCGGTGGGCTCCAGAGCTTCCACACATTCAGCAGTCACAAGAGGCTGTCAGAAGGCACAACATGTGTAATGTCAAAAACATCCTTCAAAGGGAAGAATTTACTTTTGGTCTCTAGGCAGTGCCTGTAGAACTGTTTGGGCAGCTTTCCCTGAACTTAGAAAACTGTTCATCTCCTGTAACATGAATTACTCTCTCACATCTGTAGCACTAGAGCTGCTAGTCTCCTGTCCCATACTGGAGTTTTGGCAGACTAGTAAGATTTTTAGCTTGCTTCTGGTGGATGGTTTCCCACGGATCTGAAATGGAAGCCTTCTGAATCTCTTAATTTGCATGAAGTGACATTTACTTAACTTCCCTCTCTTTCTGTGCACAGAGGATGTCACGATGGTAATCTGCCCTGGGATTGCTAACCACAGTGAAAAGCAGTATATCCGCACTTTTGTTGACTATGCGCAAAAAAACGGGTACAGATGTGCCGTCCTGAATCACTTGGGAGCCTTACCAAGTATTGAGCTCACTTCTCCACGAATGTTCACATACGGTAGGTACTTTATGGCAGCTGGGGACTTATTTTCAAGCTTGTGGAATTTCTAGGGCTTTATCAGCCTCCTTCGGCATAACACAACTGCTGTATCTGAATGAGGATAATAATTTTGTACTGTTTCTTAGGAACTAAACTGAACTTAACACGTGAGGAAGAGGGGAGGCTGATACTGGGATTCACTTTTCCTTGTCTCTTCTTCCAGCTTTTACACACGTATCCTAATCAAGGAAGTGGTTTCTTTGGCAAGAGAACTTCTGAAAAAAAAAAAACAAACAAACTCTTGGAGTTACTAAGAGCCTGCTCAAATGATTTTAGAGATGCTGAAATGTCACTTTAGTAGAATGTGAAACAAACCTGGCTCTGAAGTATAAACACTACTTCTCAGGCTTTGTACAATGTAATAAGAGGAGTGTGTACCAGCCTATCCAGAAGTACATTTCTATCCTAGGAGGGGCACATGAGGGTTGGTCCCTGGATGTAACACAGATGTCAAGGAACAGCAACAATTCCATAGTAAAGCTACAGAAGTGGTAGTGCTTAATTGCCATGATTTTGGGCTTTCTCCTTGAATGTAAGGACATCTGTCTTAGAAATTAAAAGGAATAAAGGACTTGGAACTGTGTTAAGGGTGACTCCAGCTATTCTTAACTGCCCTGCTAGTGAGTAACATGATCTTTGTAGAATGTGGCCTTCTTGCCTGAGATCTGATCTGCTTGTTCCTGCGTCCTCTTGAGCCCTCATGTCCCTCTCTACTGCAAACATCTATAGGTACATTATGTCAGGAGTCAATCGTGGGCTTAGCAGACTGGTGTTAGGTTTCTTTTTCTTTTTTTAAAGATAACTAAGATACTTAGTAGTAAGAGTTTGGATTAATAGTTTGAATGTTTATCTTCAACAGTTGAATTGCCAAAATAGAAATATTGTGCTTTGAGATTCTGGATCTGGCAGGCAAATAGGCTGTAATGCTTTGTTGTTTGTTGTATAGTTATTAAATCTACTCCTCAGTGGAAAACACTTAAAGAATACAAAGTACTTCAATTTGTATTGAAGCCCTAGGCTGTTAATGGCTTCAAGCCTACCATGTCTTGGGAACTAAGCTTGGCCTCCTTAAAGCATTTGTGTTTTTGATAAAAGTTGAGAGCTTTCTTCCATGGAGCTTTGCTTTAGACCTTAGGGAGTTATTCTGTAGTGCATCTCCTGAGACATACCTTTCTGAGTCTTTTATAGCCTTGGAAAGGGCAAGGAATGCCTAGCACTTCCTTTGTGTAAGACAGTAAATCACTTGGCAGAGTTGCTTGTTAAGTGGAGTGCCAGCAAGACCATGAGCAGACTTTACTCTGCCTGTAACTCAAATATCCTAGTGTCCTTCCAGCTTTTGCTGGATTCCTGACATATTTGTTGAGGAGCAAGTAGCCTAAATTTGGGATTTGCTGAATCCTCCAACCTTTACATCAAGCTTGACCTGTTGCTATTCTAGCTTCAGATTTCTGAAATAGTTGCCAGCTGCCCTCAAATCATAAAGGTCAAACACTAAAGTATTTTGACTGCTGGCTTCTTCTAGAGGAAAGTAGAGCAATGCAGCATTTGTCATCTTGAGGCAAATTGCTCATTAAGAGTGTTCACAGGGAAGTGCCCAAGCCCTGCTGAAATGCTCAGCCAGAAGCCTGCTGTTTCATTGAAGTAAACACAAACCCTGGTGCTCAGGGTCTATTCCAGAGCTATCCAAAACCTGAGTCTGTCTGGCAAGGATGCTACAGTTGGGGTGGGGGCACACTGGAGCAGTGTCAGATTGGCACAGAGTAGAATCCCAGCTCTTAGGACTTCTCTCCCTGGATGAGTTCCACAGGGTAGAGCTGAGATCCTGACTTCAAATGGGAATAAACAGCTGGAGTTTTATTTCTGTTGTTCATGTGGTGCCTCCTGTGCAGTTTGCATCTTAAATCCAATGCGAAGGTTAAAGTGCATAGGCAGCTGATACCAGTGTGCTAATGCCACCAGTTTTGCAGCTGATTCTCTTCATGTTTCCTTTTCCCAAACTCAAAGGCAGGAGAAATAGCTGTAGGTACTCAGATGTTGCACGTGTGGAGGCCTTCAAATCTCTCAAATGATCTGAGGACCCCAGTACTGCCAGAAGCTGGATCCCTCGGTGCCTGCAGCCTGTGGGATGCAAGTGGGTGTTAGCTGAGAGCAGAACAGATCTGTATAAAAGCACTTACCTCTTCTCTTCTGCTTAGTCAGGCTCTGCAACAGTCCACTGAGAGCTCTGTCCTGACAAGCCAGCTCTGAATTTCCATCACCTCCCTGCATCAGCATGGGTTTAAGGATCCATAGCAGCCTTGCTAAAAGCAAACAAGCAAGCTGCTTTCCAGACACCCCACTTGAAGTTCAGAAGTGGCAAATTGCCTCAGGAAGGTAATGATGTGTGCTGTTCTTAGTTAATGTCAAGCCCAGATTTGTTGGACTCTGCATTTTAAGCTGCTTTAGAAAGAAGAGTTTGGATTGTCAGATTAGCTGTTGCCATGATTTTTAAGCAAGTTAATTTCATCCTACTCTGGCAGTCTGTCAGAACTAGGCATGAGCTAAGGTCCACAGGACTCAAACCAGATACATGAACACATGTGTGAATCAGAGCTCTTAAAACCTTAAGGTTATTGGTAAGTCAGAAAGGGATAAGAAGCTGAACTTAAAGCACACAACTGAAGCCTTATGTGGGAATCTAGGTATGTTGGAAGATTCTTGACTTTGTCTTTATTTTTAGGTTGCACCTGGGAATTTGGTGCCATGGTTAATTACATCAAGAAGACCTACCCTCAGACCCAGCTGGTGGTTGTGGGCTTCAGCCTGGGCGGAAACATCGTGTGCAAATACCTGGGAGAGAGCCAGGCCAGCCAGGAGCGAGTCCTGTGCTGCGTCAGCGTGTGCCAGGGGTACAGTGCACTGAGGTAGGTCTAGAGACTTCTCCATGCTGGTCTCTTCTGGGGGTGCAGAGGGGGCAGATCTTTGGTAGGATGTGTGTGGAAGAGCAAGGTGAAGAGTGTGTTGTTTCTCTGGCATTGAACTGGTCTGACAGGATGCAGGATGCCACCCTCCTGAAGGAGCAGGCAAAGCTTTGTTGGTTTGGCAGCACAAATAAGCTTTCTGTCAACAATGCAAATAGGTTTTTTTGTACCTGGCCAGGTACATGCTGGCAGCTTCTGGTCTGTGTGTGTGAGCTGGCCTCAGTGTCACGGCAGAATTGCTACAGCGTCTTAAGAGGAGGCATTCCCCATGCAGTCCTGGGATAACTAACTGGACAGGCTGGGCAGCATGACAAACTGCTGAGATGATGCCAGGTTTGCAAGCAATAGTTTACACTTTCTCATCACTCTGAGAAGTATCCCTTGGTTCATAATAGCTTTTCTGGCTTCAGTGTGCAGTTTCATCTGGCAGCTCTTACCTGGGGAGACTGGAAAGAGACACACAGCTTATACCCTGTCAGTCCATGCTCCCTGCTGAATGTGTCTCACTGAGACAGTGCTGTGGGCTGATGGGGAGATGGAGAGGCACTTGCAACTGTGTTATACAATTTGGAAGGTGGGGAGGAGAAGGCTTATAGCCCTAAAGTCTGCCTAAAATGTTAACCTGTGGTTCCCCACCTGGAAGCCAAGGCTGTAGCACTTCGCAGGAGCTGTAATGGCTCCACCTAGTGCTAACACATCCATTTACTGATGGGGGATCTCGGTACAGCACTGCTGCTTGAAAACTGGTGGCTCAACTGATGTGCAGTAACTCTCCATGTATGCATAGTCAATGAAGATTAAAACTGTAACTGGCTAAGCTACTGCTTTCAGTTTTTACTGTCTGTACATATGGACAACTACTAAGGTGTAGCTGACTTTACAGTAATTTAACTGCACTTTTGTGCCCTGAGACTATTGGAAGGCAAAAGGGGCTGTTGAGACTAGGGTATTTGGGCCAAGATCCTTTGGGCAATAAAAATGGTGGAACTATGGCAGCCCTGTGAGGGGCTTGCAATGGAACTTGGCGTCCCAGCCTGGTCAAGGTAGGTGAAACTCTTGATGCTGCTGATGCTTTGCTTCTACAGGGACCAATTTGATATTCAACAGTCTGAAGACACCTTTTATGAGTTAAACTCTTACAGGTGAAAGAAGCTTTTTCTAGGAGCATTAAGATGTGACTAAAAGCTTGATATGCACTTCAGTAATATTCCAGCATACCTAATCCCTTTTGAGATCAGATGTGACTACTGCTAAAAGTGTATAATCTACTGTTGGGTCCCCATGAGTTCCCACCCTTAAAATCTGAACAGATGCTTTCAGAAACAGTTTTTCTGTTTTGTTTTAAGTAAAATGTTCTTAGTTTTCCTGGGGTTCTGGCATGGAGCACAGAGCATCCTTTTGAAGCCAGCTCCTCGATTGTGGCCATCAGACAGGGTGTGCAAGAATCACATCTGGCTGCGGTCCACTTGGTTTGTCTTCTGCAGTTATGCAATATTGTATTTCTGGTCTCCAAAATGATGTTGTGAGTAATGCTGTTCCATAAGCCGATTTCTGTAGTAGTATGTCATAATGTCTTGGTAGAATAGCAGGGCAAGGACAACCTGTTTAACAATACTGCACTTGGATATTTGTGTGGAAAAATAACAGCTGCTTGTCTGACTTTAATGCTAAAGACTTCAATGGTTTGTGTGGATTATTGAGCTCTTGACTCCACCTGCTGGTTAAACATCTACCAGAGCATCTCCAGTCACAAAACATCTGCTATGTATTACTGGGCAATCGGCAGGAAGGCTTTTCAGATCTTGTGTCTCCCTACCTAATATCTACTTCTGCTTTAAATGCTAATTAGCTGAAGAGCTAAGGGAAAGCAACATCAGTAAATGACTAAGCAAAAGGCAGGATAGTGGGGGCCTTGTGCCCCTGGTCATAGAAGTGGGAGGGAAGAGGAACAAAGCACCTCCAGGTAGAATGGTTAAGCCTTAGCCTTCCTGGGCTTGCTCTGGTAGGTTAAAATAACTGGCTTCATCCCTCTGGGCTACATGAAAGTGGATTACCCAGGTAGACATGAACAGTTGGCTTACAATTCCACTTTCTTTTTATTAGCTTGTACAGCCTTTATCCCCCAAGTAACTTTAGGAAGTGAAAGGAAAAAAAAAAATGGTGGTGAGCAAGGTAAACCAGGGATCTGAAACATGAAAGCCTTTCCAGAGCATTAAGCGTGAGTCCCATTGATGGGCATAATAACGTAGCAGCAATACTAGGATCTGCCAGAAGAATGAGACTCTTAGTTTAATGAATTAACACAGAGTCTGGGGAATTTGTTCCCTGAGGCTAAACGGGGACATGTCTCCTTATTCCTTAATCACTGCCTGCACAGGTTTGATTCTGCTTCTTGATCTTGTGGAATGCATCTTCACCATAGCTACAGGCTGTGGGGAGAGTCTTCAGCTTTGAAACCTGTGAAGTCCTCAAAACACCAGAAACTGCTTTCCCCCCCACCGCCCCCCCCCAGTGCTTGCAGCTCTTCATATTAGGAGTACTACTGTACACCACAGGAACTGCAGGGAAATGTAGTAGCTTTAACTTCAAACGTCTTGTAATAACTTAATAGGTTTGCTTGGAAAATCTTTTGTGAAGAAAGAAATGTACATCTTCCTGTCTGCCTTCATTCCCCTGCTGTGGCATAAACATTGTAGGTATAGTTTGTCTAGACAAAAATATAAGGAGGATTTTAAAAAAAAAAAAAAAAAATCCATGCTCCAGCATGGCTTACTACAAGAAAACAGGTTGCTTTTCCTCTGGCAGGGGACTTGCAGGTGGTGGCTTGGGAGGTCATGCTAAATCCACGGTAGTTCTCATGGTATGTTAATGTTTAAGTGGTAGGAGTATTTCATTTGCTGAAACTGCTCCCAGCATTCTTAGGTTGCTCAGTAAATGATAGTGTGCTTCCTCAGTAACAGCAAACCCTGCTAAGAGTAAAGCTATAACCTGCCCATGACCCTGCATAGCAAAGGAGTGCTGGTATCTGGCAGACCTCACAGAAGTCTGGATGACTTTAATTCTAACAGATAAGCTGTGAAGTGCTATTCTGCTTTGAGAATAGGGAAAGATGTCAACTCAGATGCCACTTGCAGCTGCAACTAGTATTTATTTCTACAGCTCCTGCCAATGAAGCTAAAACAATAATAGTGTTTGTACATTTGGAAACATCTGCACAAATTATTTCCTCTGCAGAGCTAATATACACAATAGACAACACTTTGTTCATAACAAGTTTTAGTCCTGTTCTTGGCAGTCCCATTAGGTAAATTACATTCAACTTATGCAAAGGGATACTAAAATCCTCTTGTCAGTGTTGCAGATCTTGATTGATGGCTCTTAAATGCTCTGATCAAAACAACTAATTGCATTGTGCAAAATGAGACTGCAGATGTGTTTTCTGATACTACCAAACTTCATCAAAGTGGAAGTCATTTCCTGGAAAAGGTTAAGCTGTGGCAGGTAGTGCCTGGAGGTTTGTTTACATAGCCTCTAGGCTGCCAGAAGATGTTACAGTGTATTAATCTGATCTTTCAAGATCTCCATTAACAGCTTTGATTGTTCTGTACTGTGTTTTTTCTAGGGCACAGGAAACCTTCATGCAGTGGGATCAATGTAGAAGATTTTATAACTTCCTCATGGCAGACAACATGAAGAAGATCATCCTTTCTCACAGGTGCTGCAGTACATCACTTACACTGATAATATTGATTGGGTCAATTGCTATGTTGGATTTGTCATCTTGGTCCTTTAAAATAGGACTCCTGAAAGATTATGCACCAGTTCCTTGCTTGGTGGTCTTTAGATGAACCAGCAGAGAAGGGGAGCCCATGTCAATCTCATTCATATACTGTAAAATATAAAAATAAGCTTTGGTGATCTTGTTAGAAGCAAGCAGGCTTTGTTGGGTTTTTTTTGCCTTCTGAGGAAACTTGCTTAATGAATAAACAAGATGTGCACAGGAAAACATTGCAATTAGACTTCAAAGTGGAGTATTCTGCATCTGTTTCACTTCTAGCCAAAGAATTCCCTATTCAAGGAGCCTCTTGTTCTGACACCTACCTGAGGTAGGACTAATCTTCAAGATCTGCTGTATGGGGCTGCTGCTTATCAAATAAACAAATAGTCAAACTGTAGCTCTGGCTTCTAGCTGTTCCTCTAGAATGAGCATGTAGCCAGCAAAATACTTAGTGTTGCTCTTCCCGGAGTGCAAGTGTACTTGTAGGATCCCTATGCTGCTGTTGTGATCTGTGGCTCTCGCATATCAGAGGAATGTGTTTGTTAAACAGGTGACATGTTTCCTCCATCAGAAGTTCTCTGGGTACTTCTTTCTAGGGCAGTAAATGTGTAAGTACCTCATCTGTGTATATTTGAGGTTGCCTGACTCAAGGGAAAAGGAGGGGAATATCTAAGACCCATTCCAATTAAGAGCATGTGTCACTTGCAAACTTTTAGCTCATTGTTTACATTTCTGTGTGGTATGAAACACTTGTAGAAGGAATTAAGACAGCTGAGATGTAGGATGATCCACATAATTCATCCCAGATTGACAAATATTTAGACAACTTGACCAAATTTAACATGTGAAGTTAGGTAAGCCCCCATTAAAAAGTACTTAAATTCATAACCCAGAAAAAAAACAGTGCTGGCTTGAAGGGGAGTCTGTTAAGTAAACTTTTTTCCATAATCACTTGAGCTCTAAGGCAGTTCCCCCACATCAGACCTAGCCTCCCCCGTGCTGCTCTGCCCTGCAGCTGCTTCTGAAAGGGAATAAAACCCCCTTTCCAGCTTGTGGCTTTTGTTCTGTTTGTTAGGGGAGCAGTTTGTTCTGTTAAAGAAATGCATCCTCTCCTGAGGGCAATAACTAATTATGACAAGTGTCCATAGTAAATAGCTTTCTGCTAAGGTAATGTCCCAAGTAATTCCTGCTGTGTGAGCTAACCTAGTATCTGTGCTGGGGAGACTTTAGGACCAGATGGTGAAGGAGATGCTATGCCCAGGACTGCTAGTGCTCTCACCTGAGCCACCTGTGGGTTTGGTCTGAAGCCAAAGGACGCCCCCTCTAACCCAGCCTCTGTTCCAAATACCCTTAGTGCTGTCTGTTCTGGGGAGATTCTTTTTAAAGGCTCCTCATGCAGTTTTTCAGTGTAACAGGAAAACACTTTTTTTTTTTTTCTATAAAGAGGCTACTAGGGTTTCTGTTATGCCTTGCTGCAAAGGGAGGTGGACAAACAAGCTGTACGTCTTCCCAAGAAAGCCTCATGTATATGTAGCCCACTTCTATTCTTATCTTGTCAGACTTGGTAAGCTTAGTTGTCCATGAACAGGTCCTGGCTCTGCTGCCCTTATGTTATTTGGATGTTTTTCTTGATGTTTCAGGCAAGTTCTTTTTGGAGATAACATGAAGAAGCCACAAAGCCTGTCAGATGCTGATCTGAGCAAACTCTATACAGCAACATCCCTTATGCAGATTGACGATAACGTTATGAGGTATGAAGGGTGATTCTCTGATCCTATGTAGATCTCTGAAAGTACCTTCTCTTTCAAGTGTTGCTCTTGCATGCCCCTGGCTGTGCCTGTAGGAATCTGCTGAAATACAGTGCTGACAACCTCAAATTCTTCCTTGCCTTCACATTTAATAAAACTTTTCAGAAAGAAACCCACCTTACTACTGACAGTCACAGCTTCTGTAAAATCATCCAGGAAGCATTTATTCATCAGTAAATCTGAACCTGCAGCCTTCAGTAACGTAGGAAGAGGCCAGCTCTGCCGCAAGCTCTAGCAGAATGTGGAAAGCAGTTCAAACTGCTCATGAATGTCCTTCGCCCTGCTTGAATTTTGAAACAAACCTTCCCCCCCAAAACCACTCCTGCCTTCTCAATAAACATTAGGGTTGGCTGAAATGATACGACCTCTTTTTACTTGTCATACTAGCACCTAAATTAAGCTCTCTGCTTTATTAAGCAGTAGCCTGTTACTGCCTGTGTCCTTGAAAACAGCATAGCACTTTTGTCAGTTGCAGTGTTCATACCATGGCGTGTTCTGTATCAGGCACTCTCCAAAATGAAGCTGTAAACTGTCAGCTATACATCTATAACACTTCTGGCAACTGGGAGTATTGCTGACTGCTTTATAAAAGCCATTCCTAGGGAAATCTCCCTCCTTGTTCCTCATCCCTGAGGCCTTTCTGGTTTGGGCCAACAGCTATGTTGTCTTTCACATCAAAAAAAAAAAAAAAAAAAAAAGTGGCACTTGAATATAGGCTTACTGAATTCTTGGTTTGGGATGGAGAGCTAAGGATTTAGCAAAGAACTGGAACACAGTGAGTTCTGGGTGACTTGTAGGCAGGGCCTTTTGTCAAGTATGTTTCAAGTTTGTAAACTGGTGGTTTTATATTTGAAAAGACTTTCAGGTAAAGATGAACAAGATCATAACTTTGTCTTCTGTATGGACAGTTACTTAAGTGGGATACTTTAAAAGAAATGCTCTGAAGGCTGCTAGACTTCAACCTGCACGTTTAACTTGCCCATGCTATCACAATGTTTGAGTAAGCACAGAAAGCATAAAGGCGCGTGCTGCCAAAGATGAGTTTTGCAGAGACACTGGGTAGACAAAAATCATTGTCCATGAAAATCAAGGCATCCCTATCTCTGCATGTATGTCCTCATTTGCAAGTAGGAGTCATATGAGTACTAGAAGCAGATGATTGCAATGGCAGTCTTCTCTTTCAGGAAGTTCCACGGCTACAGTTCCCTGAAGGAATACTATGAAGAAGAAAGCTGCCTGCATTACTTGCACAGGGTAAGCTCTTGCAATAGAGGCTGCTCTTGTACCTTCATTTTCCTGCTGGAGAGAAAATGCTCCATGGTTTCTGTTGTTGATACTTAGACACAGCTGTCTTAGCTAGGATTTTCAGAAATAATCAGACACAGTATACTGGAGTGGGATTTCAGTTCTTGCTGCCTCTAATACAGGGGCTAAATGCTCTGGGCTCTTAGAGCTTATAGCTCTGAGAGGTAGTAGCACCCAAATGATCTAGATAAAGCCATGTATTCAGCTGAACCGCTCTGAGTGTATGAGGATAAAGTGGGAAATGGGTGATGGCACAAAGCCTGCAGTTTCAAGAGAGACACTCGGGACACTATCTGGCAGGCAGATGCTCAGCAGAACAAAGTTTTGCAGAAGTGGAACTGGACAATTAATTCCTCCTTGATCTGCTGAGCCAGAGGATGGAGATGTTCCAAGGGAGTTTCCTGGACTTCAACCAAGGTGTCTGTAATAGAGTTTGCACTAGCTGCTTGATGTGCAAAGCAATGCAGAGCAAAAAAGGGTGTAGCTATTTGAATTCTGAACGGGGAAGATCTGTGACTCAATCTGTATTTGCTCTGATACAACTGAGCTGGGAAAAAAGTGCTGCAGAATACTCCATTGGTGAAAAGCCACCAGTCTTAATTTCTGACTCTTTCTGCTTTTCTGATGCTTTTCCAGGTACAGGGCAACTCTGAAATAAGATGTCTTCATTGAGTTAAGCTAAGATTCTTTTACAGTTGGTAGACTGAAATTCAAATACGAACCCCTTACTGGGTTGTTTTCCTTTTCTGCCATATTTCTTGATGCAGATTTATGTTCCTCTTCTGTTGGTCAATGCTGCTGATGACCCTCTTGTGCATGAGAGTCTTCTATCAATTCCAAGAACTCTTTCAGGTATGTTGAAGCAGTCTGCTCCGGCTGTGTGTATTTGTGTACCTGCAGCTTCCTTATCACATCGTGATCCATGATTTCAAAGCAGCTTGGCTTGCCTCCTTACATCTGTAATCCTGTGGGAGGTGTACTGAGCCTCTTTAAATCACCAGACGCTAGAACTAACAAGGCTAACCTTGAGGAGGAAGAACTTGAGTCCTTTCAGGCACCTTCTGCTGTTTTGGCTCGTGTCGATAGCCAGCAGGCTACATTCAGGTTACATTCTTGAATGGAAAAAATGCTTCCTTGTGTCTCCATTTCTTACTGGGATTTAGTAGAAAGGTAGGTTGTTATAGTGGTAGTCTTCATCAAGTACAGGTGAACAGCCCCCTTTGCTGATGGAGGGTGGGGAGGCATGTGCATGACTGTGTTACTTGGTGCTGAACTAGGATATCTCCCTTAAAAGGAGTTCTGTGAGATGTCTACAGACAAGGAAAAAAGCAAATGACCTTTAGAAGTTCAGAAGAGGGAGCTGGCTGCTGCTTTGTCACACAAATTAGTGGGTGCACAGGGAGGGAAGCAGGGATCATTCTTTTCCCGGTTGAAAGCTGTGAGCAGAGAATTCCAGACAGAAGCAAGGACAGGGATTTTCTCACTATACATGGAACAAGGTGGTTGATGTACTGTCAGAGCTTAGTGCAGGTCGACATGATGCCAGCAGTCCTAGTTCCAGTGTATGTGAGTTAAAGATGCTCATTCATTAAAGAATGGGCATTCTTATGGCAATACAGGTATTGCTGTAAGGGCCTGGCCAGCAGCATTTCTTGGGCAACCTTCTTGCACTGGCTGGGATTGGTTCCTGCAGACTGTCCTGTTGGGTGAAGCAGTAAGGTTACATGCTTTGGACTTCAAAGTAGTTGTGGCCTTTGTCAGTGCCTTTCTGCTTCCTACACATGATTGCTCCTTTGGTTGAGATGCTCTGCCAAGGGTTGAGTTGATTATCACAACTTAAGATGGTTTCATTCTCAGCTCCAAGATGTTAACCTTCTGGAACTTTCTGCCTCCTTTTGTTTTACAGAGAAAAGGGAAAATGTCATGCATGTGCTGCCCCTTCATGGAGGCCACCTGGGATTTTTTGAGGGGTCTGTACTATTCCCAGAACCTCTTACCTGGATGGATAAGCTTGTGGTACAGTATGCCAATGCCATCTGCCAGTGGGAGAAGACAAAGTCTCACTGCTCGGACACAGAGCAGGCTGTGTCTGGCCAGGAGTAATTGATCCAAAGACTCTACATGACTTCAGTATATCTCCCACTTTGGGAACATCTTGTTCCCTCACCTGCTGCTTCAGGTTTCCATTCTTCTTGATATCTTATGGCTGGGGTTTGATCACAATGTTTTTTTCCAAAATGGAATTAAAGCAGAGGTTAATATCTGGTCAGACCGTCTTTGCATATATAGTCACTTGGGTTTGTAATTTACTGCTCTGCTTGAAGAATTAGATTGCTGACTGACTTGATACAGGGTTATTGAGCTAAAGACTGCTTGCTTTAATATAGCAGAAGTTTCAAATGTCAAAATCCCTTCACCTGCTGGTCAAAATCAGCAGCATTTGTTTAGGTGTAGATGACAGAGTAACTATGACTCTGTTGTCCTCTGTCTTGGTGCTGGAAAACCCCTGTACCAAGCCACAAGCCAGTGAGTAGTTCACTCTATAAGCCACTAAAATGTTGCTTGGAAAACAGATGCTTGACTGCAAGTGGAGTTCCAGCCTTGCACCATCTCGAGGGAGCCTTTTGCTTCCCAGGAATGCGCTTACAAGAGTCAGTCAATTTAAAAATACTGAACTTTTCCATGCTTCAGCTATCTGTGGATTGGAGTGTCTTTATGCTGGGACTCCAGGCCGAGAAAAGCTGCAGGCTGGTAATACCAGTTAATGTCTCTATGTAAACATGTTCTCTCACACCAAGACCAGATCAGTCACCTTTTTGTCATCTTTGCCTCTTTTTAAATGTAGTTGTCTTTTTAGTACTGGATTTTTTTTGTTTCACCCAGGGCCTTTTAAAGCTGGCTCTAGCTTTCAAGTGGAAACCAGCGATTAAGAATCTGCAGGATCTTTCTGTGAGCTCAATCTGTTTTTAAGAATATTTCATAGAGAATTATTATGTACTCTTAGGGATTAATTTGTCGGGGAGGAAGTTATCTATTTAGATTTACTCCCACTATGTCAGGGTAAATCATACCAAAATTCTTCCCCTTAGCTTTCAAAGCATCAGATGGTTTTCAGACACATGACTTGCCTTACAGTTGATGGGGAACTGGATGTCTCTAGCCCTGTGCAACTAAAATGGTATCTTTGCGTGGCTGACTACTTCCATATCTACGTAAATGCTGTAGGATTACTGGCTCCAGTAAGACACTGGGCTCTTCCTCACTTGAAATCCTTTTCCACACCCAGACATTCTCTTCTAGTTCTAATGTGTGAAGTGAAGTGTGAAAGTCTTTTGCAGGAAAGATGCCTACTCACTTGTGCTTTTCTCTCAAGTGGCTGTTGTGGTCTGTGCCAAGATGGTTATTAAAGACTCTAGTCTATCCCCTGGAAGGAAGGTTGTCCCCATAACAATCTGGAGACTGAAACTTTGTGGTCAAAATCTTTTTTTCCTGCTGTTTGTTCTGTCAATATTGTAGTCTCATTAATCCATCCTTAGGACTTCTTTATCACAGTGTCAGTGAAGTTCTTTTCTTGTCATACTTCCCACATCAATTAGTACTTTATTGCTTCAGCCTTGGTCTGTGTTCCAGGCACTTCAGTTTATAGCTTAAGAGTGAAACAAGCTGCAAGACTTCAGTGTGGTAATGCAGGGGAACAAGCCTTCTGGACTGCCCTGTCCCTGAACCGAAGTAGGTTGGAGAGGTGGGTTTTTGTTTTAATAAAGCAATAAGTAACTATTGTAGCAAAGGTGCATTATCATATCAGGAAACTCCTTTCATTTGCCTTAGGCCAGACGCCTTGGCCTGTTACAATGAACTGTGGATATCTGCATATTCTCTTTGTTAGTAAATCCAGGTTTCCTTTTCTTCTCAAAGAAAAGATGTTACCGAGTAAAGCTATAGCAAGACTTGGCCATGCTTGTGGCTGTTCCTTAAGAACTATTTTAGGGCATCAGTTAGCAAGGATATTCTTAGCTGATGGATATCATGTCTCCATGTTGTTATCCTCTTATTCATACTGCATCTGTATATCACTAAAATCTGTCATAAAAGACACTTCAGGTTTTTGCTTAAGTAGCTGTTCATGTAATATTCATTGGATATGACTTAAATTTATCTTCTCACTTCAACAGAAGTGGAGTGTAAACAACACTTGTACACATCAAATAGATACAGTATAAATTTAGGTGTGTAGGGGGATATGGTTTTTATCTCCAGTGGATTACAACTTTAGAAGTGTTTCAACTTTCATAGCTGAACTTGGGAAGGCTAATGCAGAGCAAGTGTTTTGCCTCTGCTTTTTGGCCAAGTCCTGCCAGTCTCTCTGAAAGCAGAGCTTTGTCCTGGGAAGCTTTTTCTTGGAAAAAAAAATTCCCTTTTTCTGTTTTGTGAAGAATATAATTCTTGACAGACCAGGCTTTCAAACGGGTTTTTCTGTTTCTGAAGTATGAGGAAGCTACCTTCTTGTCAAATGTACCTTCATTTCAAACTGATTTCACTACAGCAGATGGCCAGTCAATCAATGACATGTTTTTAAGCAAGTCTCCTAAAATGAGGTGAGCAACTGGGCAGTTCTCAAAGCAGCAGGAGTTGTGGTTTTGTCTAATCAAATAGAGATTTTTTTTCTTTCAAGTTGGAGGGTCTTTTCAAGAAATACCCCTTCTTGCCTCGCAGCCCAAGCCTTCATACTTCAGCAGTGCCGATTCTGTGGACTTTCTGAAACTCTCAACTACAGAAGTAATATGGGTCTCTGTCTTGCTCCTTTGACCTGTTTTTGCACTTGCATCTACAGCTGTTCAAACCACTTGTGACTTGACCAACTAATTCTAGCCTGTTTGGGGAAGAAGAGCTTTTGTCACAGATTGTTTGTGCATGGTTTCTGGAGCCTGAGGTTCAGCTTACTAAGGTTGTTGTAGGTGGAAGTAGTGGGGGGGGGGGGAAAATACTCTCTCCATCTCACCTAATTTGATGCTGCTTTCAAAGCAAGACTTACGGTGTCACACTTGCAGCAGTAACTTAGAGATCTTGGGGAAGTGGGAGAGGAGAAAGTTAAGCTGCAGTGCATGTTATCTAAAGACCTTCAAAGAAAGGAACTGTGTATTAAATATTGCTGCTGACAGTGACTGGCAGCTGATACCTAGTGCCAGTACCCCAAGGTGCGTGGGACTTTGTCCAATCCTAATCTGAAATACTCTTCTCTCCCAAAATAAGGCAATACTAGTCTTGTGATGTGCACAGGTGGTCTTCATTCACCCAGTGAATTCAACCTTAAATGCAATCTGAATTTTTAAGTCTTAGAGGTGAAGTCATCTCCTTCATCTCTTTGTCAAGACACATGAGGCTGTTGAAGTGTGCACTGGTAGATTATTACAGTATAGTCTGATATTGCAGTTCAAGATCACAGCATGATGAATCTGTCACATGCTCTGTTTAGTTTCAAACTGGGATTAGAAAAAGCATTAGCAGAGCTCTTCCACAGGTAGTCTCATGTGATATACACACCTCTTCACTGGATGTAAGTAGCACTTGAACATAAACCCAAAGGACACTCTCAATCAGATAGCAAGTTGCAGAACTGTTGCTGTTTGATGGTTAGGCTGGTCCAGCCATCATCCTTGTCAGTGACTGGAGAGATCTGAAGATTGTAGGTGAGCAGCTGGGACTTGCTCTTACTGAACACAAGGAACTTGTGGCTTCTACTACATCAAATCTGCCAGCATTTTTAATGGTCCCTTTGTTAGCTTCTGAATTGAAGGTGGTTTCAGATGGGTCTGGTGGTGGTGTAGTTGCACTGTAGAGACAGACACTTGAGCTTCCCTGCAGTCTGTTTCCTGACTGTTTTTCTGCAGTTCCTGTTTATGAAGATACAGGTTACAAAGACATTGCATTAAGCAAAGATGTTGGGAACTATTAGCTCCAGTACTGAATTTAGCCAAACTACCTGTGTGTAATCTGTCCTGGGTCTGTCACAAGTTCCTAGACCACAGCCTGTTGACATGTGGTGCCTTGCCCTTTTTTTCTTCCTCGCTTGACATCAGCATATCTAGAGACTTCAGTAACAGCTCTGTCAGAGCTTTTGGGGCTTTGTTTTTTAGTAAATGAATTTTCAGACACTAGGTAGTGAGACAGCTCTGGTGATGTACACTGTACAAGTGTGTGCTGACTTAAAGGACCTTGGTGGGCAGTCTACAACTAGCTATAGTCTATTTCAAGGCTTAAATAAACAATGTATAGAAGCAGTGGATCATTTTCAGCGCTCTGCTCCTCTAGCAGTAGGGATTTGAGTTATAGAAGGAGGGTTTGCTTTGCTTAATATGTGACTTGTTACCTTACAATCCCGAAGTTCGTGTCTGTTAACGCTCCAGCAGCGTAGCTGGAGGTAGATTACCTAAGTGACTACATCTCAAAAGAAAGAGCAGAGTGTAGCAACTTCAGGATTTCATTGCCAAACAGTTTAGTCACCTGAATTGTTTCCAAGTTTTCTAGAAAATATTATGCCTATCAAGAGCTTATTGAAATTCTTCACAGCCCTTTTCTAGGAGACCAGAAAAGGCCCTAGCCTGGTGCTGCATGTGTAAGTCATTTGTGGTGAAGAGCATCTTGTTTCTGGCTTAAGTCATGCTCCATGTGTCCATACCCCTTGATGGGCCTGTTGGTTAGGTAGGTCCCAGAGCCGCAGTGACTCAAAGCAGTGTCTCCTTCGTGGCTTCTAGGTGAAAAGCAAACAGCTTGTCTTGGTGTGAGGACTTTGAGTTTTCTCAGAGCTTAGAATGCCTCAGAGCAACACTGGCCCGAGGAAGGGGTGCCTTGTAACTGTACCCCTTTTATTGCTGGGAGTGTCTGTTACAGTGGCCTGGACTTCCCATAGCTGTTGAGGGATCTGAGGCATAAGTGCCATCAATGAGGCAAAGCAGTTGCCAGCTTTCCACACTGTGGTGGAAGGGTTTCTAGAGTTGCATTCTGAACATCTGTATTCTTGGTTTCGCTGGTTAATCAATGGACACAAACATTGCAATCCAGGGCAGCATTTATCAGGTTGGGTCTGCTGATATGGAACAGCCTTGTCCAAGTCTATCTGATAACACTCTGCAAAAGCTCCAGCCCTGCATCCCATGTGGATAAAGTCCGTGTTTTTCCTTCTCACCCAATGGCCTTGCCTAACCCAGGTGGTTTTAATGCCAGTAAGGAGCCTGATCCTCCAAGGTGGCTCTACACAAAGCCTTCTTTCTCCTCTCTGAATGACAAGCTTGCATTGTCTGTCTCTGGTCATGCAAAAGCTTTGGTTAGATGCAGAACTTTCTTCTGGGATGTCCACTATAGCTCTGCTGGGATGTTGACCCTTCTCATGGCTCCTGCAAACTGGGAAGTCTTTAAAAAAAAAAAAAAAAAGCCAAACAAAATCTCCTTGTATTTGATATCACCAAACCCTAGTGCTTAGTCCAAGTCGGCAGCTTTCCAGAGGAGCATGTTTTCTCATTGTGCTGCTTGACAGCTTGCCCATAATTCCCAGTGACAGATGACTAGAGATTCTTCTTGAGAAAATGTAGCCTCTTTGCAAGAGGGACGCTCACTTTCTCTGAAAATCCCAAGCTGAAGAGGTGCGTGGAGAGCTCAGGAAGAACAGACTTATGCCCTTCTTGTTTTGCCCATGCAGGTCTGTTAGAACAGGCTGAGTGACTTCTAATGTTCTTGGTGATTAGTTTACTATGAAAATATTTTCAAATTGGCAAAATTATATTCTGGAACCATCTCTAAATGCTGCCCTGAAAAAGCTTGTATACTGAGACACCCTCCCTGCTGCCACGTTCTGAGTCAGATTCTCTGGAGCTGACAGCTGCAGGGGAGGTGATTTGCAACTAGCAATGCAATTTTTCTATATCTGCTGATGTTTACCTTTAAAATTATATATACAAATATATATAAAAGACAGTCTTTGATTTTTTTTCTTTAATGTTTGTTCTTCTGTGTGGTGTAAAATGGAGGTCATTGCAAAACAAAATGTAATTTTGTTATCTTTGATTCAGTGGGATTTCTTTATTTAAAAATAAAGGACTTATGGAAGTCAGTGCTACATGTCGTGACTGTGTGTGGTGTTATTGGGTGATGAAGTCCGGCTGTCACTCTTGACAGGCAAAGCAGCCATGCTTTCTTACTCACTTTGTCTGCAGTGGGGAGAAGACAATCTGATGTGGGAATATATTGGGCCAACAAGGTAATACTCAAAAATGCAACTGGATATCTGAACATGTTCCTTCAGCCATGAGATGTTTGGATTAGCTAGATGAAGAACAAGAGGAAGCCTTTAGCCCTAGCCCTTAAAGGTGAATTAGATGTTAAAGCTTCTGTTCACTAGTGCTGTCTCAGACAAGACTGCCTTGGGGAAAGGCCGTCCTTATATCCCTGGGGCATACACTGAGGCAGGAGTTGGCTTGCTGCTCCCTCACTTCCAGACAGGACAACCTTCCTCAGTAACTCTTGTTTTATGAACTCTAGCATTGGCCCTCTATGTTTTGACCTGCCAGTAGATGCAAGGGCTTTAATCATTCTAGGAAATGTGAATGACCTGGGGGAGAAACTTCAAGCTTGCACTTGTCTCCCTCCCAGACAGGAGGGGTGGCAATGTTAGGGGGTGTCTTCTCCACCTTTTACTTCTTGCAGCAGTTGCAGCTTCTCTGCCCGTCTTTAGAAGACTTGGCTCTGCTGAAGTGAGTGTCAAGCAGACAAATGGGAAGATTGCATGGGAGCTGTATTGAACAACACATGGATGGTGTGCCAGCTCCCACCACCACTGTCATCTCCAGCTGGAGCCATCCTCTGCCTCAGTTGTCTTCCAAAGAGCAGAACAAGGACAGAGCTGCTACAGCAAGCCTCCAGGGAGAAGTCAGTCTTAACAATTCCTGCTATATATAGGAGCATCCAACAATTGCCCTGGCTTTCTTGTCTGCTGGGGCTGGGCTTGGTGGCTAAACATGGGGTGGCTAGCAAGCTCGTGAGCTAAGGAGCATGTGGCTTTCTTGGCAGTTGACAGAGGCTGGCAGCTCAGCCTTCGCTGAGGCTCAGCTTGGGGAGCTAGCTGGGGGGTGGGCTTTGTCTTCATCTCCCTTTCTCCCTTGCAGCATGTCACACAAGCCCTAGTGATGCTCAAGCCTTTCTTAGTTGCTTTTTGTCTTATGGCCAAGAGAGGTCCTTGGTGCCTCTCTGGTGGAGAATGAAGACAGCATCAGCTTAAAAAGCTGAAGGTCTGCCCTGAAAATGCTGAAGAAGGGCTATTTTTGCTGATGGGCAAGAGCAGGTTGTGACAGTTCTGTGTCAGCCCTCAGGTTCTCCCAGGATCACTAGGTCACTGCCAGACCTATAGCTGTGCCAGGACTAAGACCCGAAGCAGTGCCCAGGGCTTAGCTGTGGCCCTTCCTGCAGCGTGTGGCAGGGCTCTCCTCTGAGCTGACAGCTTTCCTGCAGCATGCAGTAAGGCTTTTGGCTTATGCATCTCTGCAGAAACATTCATCTATTATTTTTCCCTACTTGAGAGTGAGTGGATTTCCTAATCTTTCAGCTGCTGGCAGAAGAACCACACAACAGCATCTCTGGCCAGGACACTTTGACAGCTGAAGGGTTAACCTCTTGTTTGAGCCCAGGACATAGAAAAGCCCTGCCAAAAGCACCACTTGACTGACACTAAGAGTTCACTGGTGTGTGTTTTTTTTACCTACAGACCAAGTGAGACCTATGTGGAGCGTAACTGGGACTAGTGAGCTGTTGGAATGGCTGGGCTGGGCCAGGACCATCACTGCTCTTCCCCTGTAATGAGAATTGCTCTGTGGGAGGCAGCATTTTGGGCTCCATCTCTGGTTTATTTGCCATGGCGACTTAGCTGTTAGATCTACTTCAAGACTCCTTCCTGGCTTGGTCAGAGTCACTCTGGGGGGAAGTTGAGGCCAGCATGGCTTGCACACCCTGCTCTGTTTGCTGTGCTGTTCTCTGTCTCACCATTGAAGCAAGCTACTGGCTGACAATTTGTCCCAGCAGTGGTGAGCAGCCACAGGGACGTCCCAAGCGCTGTGGCTGTCCCAGTCCAAATCCCAGAGGCAGCAGTGTGGTGCTCCTGTCTGGGTGTATGGTGGGGTTTTTTGTCTTATTTCTGGTTTTACGAGCGAGCTGCAATTGCTCTGTCTCCCAGGCAAGCTGTGCTGTTGTGTTTGCGCTGGGACGGCTCCAGGTGCTTCCCAGCCCCATGGAAAGCACGGCACAGCAAGGAGCCAAACAGAGCAGAAAGGTGCCTTTTGCTCTCCCCTGGGGCTCTCGCACAAGGCTGGCACAGCCTGGGGCTGGGACTTGCCATGAGTGGACCAGCTGTGCTGCTGAGGCTGGAGAAAACAGATTTAACCCCAGTTGTCTCTGCCCAGACAGGCCCCATCCTCCCCGCAGCTTCGGAGACGACGTCCTGTTTGGTTTGAGCCTGAGCCAGTGCCCTGATGAATGCAGCTCTTGTCAGCGCCCTCCACCTCGGCTGGCTTCAGGTGGGGGTCTGGTCTTCTGGCTGATGAAAGGCACCCGTGTGTGTAGCTGCGGAGCTGGGAGGGAGGGGGGACAGGGCATGCTGCAGGACCAGGCTGACAGAGAAGAAGGTAACAGGGGCAGAGACCAGCAACTTGCTCCTCTCTAAGCCCTACTGCTGGCCAAGGGTGGAGAAGATGGTCTGGAAATGGGTTATCTGATCAGCTCCTTGGAAGAGATGCTTGGTTCATGAACCAGAACAGACTGCCCAGCCCGGGACACAGCTACTTCTGCCTCCCTCCTCCCCACCCCAGTCATGCTGACTCCACATTAGCAAGGGCTAATGAGCATTAGCACCAGGCACAGCTCTCTTTGCTGGGTGAGGACCCTTCTCTGCCCTCTGTGGTGGCTTTTGGTGGGGCTTTCCTGACTGACCTCCCTCTCATGATGCAGTGCAAGGAGAAACAGGTGTGCTGAAGCTTTTGAAGGACTTAGGAGGGTATATTCTGCTTGTCCTTCACTGTCCTGTGGTCAAAATCCATCTCCTACTCTTAGCAGCTGCTGCAGCCCCTGTTCCTCCTCCCTGCCTGCCTGGCTGAGCAGAAATTAGGCAGAGCCAGCTCTGCCTGGGCCCCTGTTTGGGTTCTGGTTTGCATCTTTTGGGCTGTTTTCTCTTTCCTGGTTAGAGAAGATGACTGAGAATCGGGGGTCCTTGCTTGGGCAGGGGTGGGGCTCATTCTAGGATGCAGGGAGGATGGAGACAGCCAGTTGCTTGGCCCCTGTAGCAAAGGGCAGTCAATGATGGGGGAACAGGGGTCTCCTACCAAGCGCTGACACTCCTGGCCTCCTTAGAACCAGCAGCACAGCCCAAAAAGCTGCACCCCTGTTCCTTGCCACGTGCCACAAGGGACCCCGGAGCTCTGCTGTTAAACACTTTATTTCTCCCTCGCTGTAGCCCTCCCTTCCCAGAGCAGACACTCTCCTTGTTCTCCCACCGCAGCTCCAGGGCATGCTTCAGGAGAGGGCTGGTGGCCTCCTTTCTCTGCTGGCTCCCGAGGGAAGGATGCTCTGCCTGGGAAGGACAGAGCTGCCGGGCAGCCCGCTGCCAGGTTTGGGGAGGGGAGGGACAGGCGTGGAGCAAGGCGCCCCGAGTGCCTCATCACGAGCAGTCATTCAACGAAAGCTACGGTAAGGAGGTGGTTGGGGTTAGAGGGCCACCTCTGATCCTACTGTACAGGGGAGGGGACCCCAGTTTAGAGAGCCGTGTCTTCAGACTCGATGTGGGGCCCAAAGAGCTGCTCTGCAGTTGCTTTGCCGTCGTACTTGGGCAGGTTGCCACCAAAGTCTGCTGGCAAGATGTCAGCGTCAATCTCCTGGTAGAAGGACTCCAGCTCCTCCCCGTGCACAAAGACCTGGAGGGAGATGGGAGTGACCCTCAGCAGAGGACTGGGGTGACTTCCCGGCCGCTCTGTCTCGCCCAGGGACGTCCCTCTGCCTCTGGGTCTCTTTCCCACACTCACCCTTTCCAGCAGTTTGCTCTTCAGGAATGGTTTGACCACGTTGTAGGTGGTGGTGAAGTACCAAGGTTGGTGGATGAAGTGAACAGCCTTGAACCGCGCTGGGAAGGAGTCCTAGGATCCCAAACCCAGACACAGGTTAGAGACGGTGCTGCCCACGCGGAGCTGGGCAGGCAGCAGTGGACACTCCGGCACTGCCGTGTCTCCCCTCACCCAGTCTCCCCTTTTCTCTTTGATGGCCCCTTTTTCTGTTCTGACCCAGATGTTCAGCCATCCTAGCCCTTGGAGCACCCGGGAAGCTGAAGAGCCTCCCAGATGGTTTGTTGCTCCCACTCCATGAGAAGGACCGCATCTCTGCTGTCCTCCTTCCCTGGGGGGAGCCAAGTGTCTTTGGCCTCTGGTTGAAGGGCAGAAATCCTGGAGTCCCTGTGAGTCTCCGTCCAGCTTGGACCAGGCTGGGCTGAGAGGGTGAGGTGAGCCTCCAGGTCATGCCACTGGATGCTGCAAGGAGTGGTGGTAGCGCTTCTGGTCGGGCTTTTGAGAGAGCCGGGAGATGGGCCCAGAAAAATCGGACCCACCTTGCAGGATTAAGCCAATCAGCTGGCAAGGCAAGGAACATGTGCTGGGGAACAGCCTCTCGGTGATGCTTTCTTGTGGTGCCAGTGTGGTGGCAATCCCAAACCCTGCTACCCTGCCGCCTCCCTTCCCTGAGCTCTCTGATCCCCCAGGGTCCTCTTGGCCACTGCTGGGTACAGACTTTGCCACCTCACCTGCAGCATGTCCACCATCTTCTTGAGCTCAGAGGGTTTGATCCCTGATGCCTGCTGCATGGTGAAGCCCTTGAAGTTCTCAACGATGCAGAACCCGTTGATCTGGGTCTCTTCATTTTCCAGCAGCTTCTCTAAGATAACACAATAGGCACGAAGGATCTGAGGGAGAGGAGAGACAGAGGGTCAGGTATTAGGTCACACCTCCCATAGACCCCAGGAGGTTCCCAGGAAGAGTCCCATGGAGCATTAGCCAGGGTCTGCTTGACTCCAGCCTGCTTGTCACAGCCAGCCCCAGGACTTCAGAGCAGGGAGGGTGCTCAACAATCAGCACGTTCCCCTTTCAAGGCGGGTGCATCTCAGATCTGGATCGATGATATGTTGCCATCAAATTCAGAACTGAGCAGAAAATGGAGCTGGGAGAACTTGTAAGTAACATGCCTGGAGACCTCTTTGCCAAGAAGCCCTTCCCATACCCTATGCCTCAGTTTCCTCCTCTGCCCTGCAGGTCCCTCCTGTCTAAATCACCTTGATTTAATGGCGTGGTGCCTTTCTTCACCCTGTGTTACCTGGGCTGGGGGATGCGCACCCCAAATTTGGCCTGCACCTTGCACCACATCAGGGGGAAGAAAAGGGAACCCTTTGGGATGGACCATGGTCTCCTAGGCTCCCTGGAAGGATAAATTCAAAGGGCTACAGATTTGCTTCAGCCTGGATGGCTGGAGGCTGCGTGTGGGCGTACACATACGTGTGTGTAAGGAATGCTGCGCTCAGCTGCGCTGGGTGGGACAAGCCCGGGAGCGGGACCGCTCTGCTGTGGGAGCGGCGGCTGAGCTGGGCTGACCTCGTCAAAGGTGATCTCCTCGTAATCCCAGTTCTCGATGTTGAAGAGCATCACAACCCGGCCGTATTTGTCTCTGCTGGCCAGGATGCCAGGGTAGCCGGCTTCGATGGTGCTGCGCACGGCCTCGGGGGTCAGGTTGTTGAAGAGCTCGGGGTACTGCTGGCGGAAGTTCACGTAGCCTGGAGAGAGGCAGAAACCGGGGAGGACAACGGCTGCTTGCCTGGCCCCGGGAAGCCAGGGCAGCGCTGGGGGAGCCGCCAGAGACAGGGCAGGCTGGCGACGGTGAGATGCCATTCCCTATCCCGAGAGCTGTGGACCGGCTATGCCCAGGGTCTACACAGGTCCAGTCCCCTCCAACGCACTCGCTGTTATTCTCCCCATGGCAGGGGCTCCCACGCCTGCCTTCTCTCCAACACCTCAACAAGCAGATACAGTCATTTTCCCCCTCATTTCCCTTCTCCTCATCCTCCCCATTTGGGTGCCATCCCCCGGCTCCCCTCCCTTGACACCCTGCGGGCACAAAATAAGGAATCTCGTCCTGGGAAAATGCAGGCAAACAAAACAGTTCGTCTGGGAGCCAGTGCAGATAATTACAACTCATTAGCCCCCAGGCCAACACAAAGAAGAGCAGAGTGGGAGCCAGGCAGGTCCCAGCGGGCGGCCACCCCCCAGGCTGCCCTCCCGCTCCCCCTCCATCCCTATGGGTCACTCTCGGTGTGGGGAGGGGGTGCTACAAGCCCCCCAACCTGCCCCCAGCCCTTGAGGGGTCCCAGGGCACCGTGCACAGAAGCATCAGGGTGGGTGCAGGACCAGCTCCTTACAGGGGCACGGAGGGGCATGTATAGGGTGTGTATAGGGCATGTATAGGGCATGGGGGTCTCAAGGGGATGCAGCCCAAACCAGCTGGGTTTGCTGCACAAATGAAACAGCCTGCCACCACCAAACACATTTTTTTTTCCATTTTGTCCAGTAAATTAGTAAGGAATGGGACTGTCCTGGCATTGCTGGATGCCTGGCACCACCTTCACTTATTTCCTTCCCCCTTCCAACTCCTTCCTCTGCATCCCAAGCCCCCAGACCCACCTTTTCCTATTTATCTTCTCTCCTCATCCCCTTCCCATGCCAGGGTCCTGCTCTGCCGGCACAGCCCAGACCAGGGGGCTGGGAGGCTCCAGCACAGGGCCGGGAGCTGCTGGTGGATGTGTACCCCCATCCTCGCCCAGTGACACAGCCCGGGACCCCTCCCCACCTTTCAGCAGGTCGTAGGCCCTTTGGACGTCGAACTTGCGGGCACGGATGAAGCGGAGGAAGAAGGAGTCATCCTTCTCCTGCACCTTCTCGGCCACCGCCTTGCACAGCTCCTCGCCGCCCGCCCGCTCCTGCACCAGCTCCCGCAGCGCCTTCACCGCCACCTCCCTCTGCTCCTCCGTCTCATTCAGCTCATCCTTCGCCTGGGGGGGAGCAGGGAGGGAGCCCGGCTCAGCGATGCCCCCCGTGCACCCCAAAACAGCCCAGGGGTTATTTAGGCACCCAAAATCTGGAGGGATGCAGTGATGCTCCTTGCAGCATCCCGGCATGGGGAGGGCAGGGTCACCCGGGTCCCCCGCTCTGAGACACTTTGGGGTAAGCACATCACCCCCAAGTGCAAGAGCCCATTGAGGGTCTCCTCTGCCCCCCAAGAAAGAGCGGGTGCCCCAGGCTGTGCCTGCCCCCCTCTCCCCATGGCCACCCTCACCTTCTGCAGGGTGTGCAGGGGGATCTTCTCGCACCTCCCGAAGACGGGGCCGTGGTCCTTGATGGTGAGGCGCTCCAGCTTGGTGCGCAGCGCCTGCTCCTCCTCCGAGACGATGCGGAAGGTGCCCGTCTGGGGGTGAGGAGAGGATGTGGGGTCTCCTCAGCCAGCCCCCCATCCCACTGCGGGTCTCCTGGGATAGGAGGCTATGGGGAAGGGCAGAGCCTCCACAAATGCACCCGATGGGGTGCAATGGGATGGGGATGGGCTGAGTGCCACCCAGGCTCCCCACCACGGGCTGAGAGCAGCTTGGGGGGTCAGGGGTTTGTGGGGTGCGCCCCATCCCGGCGCCGTGGGGAGGGGATGCTCGGAACCCAGGGGACAGGGCAGCACGGGGGCAGTACTCACAACCGCAGACATGTCGTCCTCTGTCCTCCGTCGGCCACAGGACACTGGGAGAGGGAAGGAGGAATCAGCAGCAGTGAGAATCCTCTCCAGCCCCACCATGCCCCATTCCCTGCCCCTCTTGCTCAGGCAGGGACACCCTTGGCTCCATCCCATACTGCCTGCATCTCTGCCTGCCCACCGGAGACCGAGCGACTTTGAGAAACACGAGGGACATTTGCAAAAGCAGCGTAAAAATGTGGATATTGATCATCTGACACCTTCGTCCTTTCTTTCCTGGTCTGCCTTTTCACTGGTGGCTGGGGGCATCTCACGGGGACTCCCAGCCCCACGAGCTCACCCAGTGCCATTTTATCTCAGACCACCCTCATACGGGGGGAGGCGAGTGCCCGGCTCTGGTCAGGTGGGCAACTGGCTCGTGCTTTTACTGCCTTTTATTTCCACTGCCCCATTACCCCCAAGGCATTTCCCAAACCCTTGAGCCCCGCTGCTCCAGCCCGTTGCCAGCTGCAAGGCTGGACCACGAGCCTCTCGGCATCTTTCTGATGCCGTCTGGGTGAAACACCTTGTTCCCAGGCATGAGGAGGAGGAAGCCTGCCTTCACCCTCCCTCCAGCGCCCGTCCCTGCCCCTGCCAGGCCATAGCACCGGCTCCGAGCCCAGGCTGTGCAAGGGATGCTTGGCTCCAGTTCAACCACTTCCTAGGGGCATCCTCTTCCCTGCTGGCTCCCAGGGAAGGGACGGGCATCCCCTTTATCCAGGCACTAAAAGCAATCCCAGCCTCAGAGATGCCAGGTTAAGGGAGGGCTGGATGACGGTCTCCAACGCGGTTATTTTGGGTAGAAAAAGTCCCAGGTACTCACCAGGGAGAGGAAAAGCTGAAACGTCCCCAGAGGGTCAGTGCACGGGGCAGAGACGGACGCACGGACGGCGAGGCCGGAGTGGAGCAGTAAGAAAGCCGGGTGAAAGCTTTGTAGTGTCACCGGGTTGGGATTAGACCGTCACAAGGCATCAACTCACTGCAGCTTTGTAATTAAGTCAGAACAACCCAGGCAAGAAACCCCATTAAAACATTACAAAAGGCAGCTGAGGAGAGGGAAGGAGGGAGCCCGGGCTCCGCCGGCCAGCCGGAGCGTGCGTGGAGGGGCGGGCTGGGATGCCAGACAGGATTAACCAAGTATAAAAGCTTCTGGTTGTGTAACTCGCTCATTAGGACAGAGCAGGGGCAGAGGCAGGCGGTGGGCAGCCTGCCATCCCGGCCTGCCCTCCCGGGGCGAGCAGGCCAGGTCTCTTCCCTGGCTTCTGTCCTGAAAACCCTGGCAAGGTCCCGCTGTGAATTTGGCTGCATGGGCAGGGTCCGGCTGCGGGGAGGGGTCCATGGCAGAGGATGCTTCTGGGGCTGGTCCCACCTGGCGCTCTCCAACTCCTCCCCAACGAGGCCACCCAAACCAGCATCCATATGGGGCCCCTTTCAGCTTTTAAAATAAAAAAAAACATGGGCAGGTGGTTTTTTTTACGATGCCCCCAAGTGATGGTTGGCTGCTTGGAGCTTTGGGGACTGGAAACCAGTCCAACCCTGGGGTGATGCTGTGGACCCGCACGGGAGGGAAGCCCTGGGATGCTGCAGGGACCGTGCTGAGCCCATGCGTGGGTGCAGCGGGATAGCAAAACGAGGGTTTTTTGGGACACCCACATCCCAGCATGCTGAAGCCACATGGGGCAGGGGAGCCCTTGCAGCCTTAACTATTTTTGGGCCCAGGGTGGCAGGAGCTGGGTGAGGACACGGTGAGCATGGGGCTACGCACGGCTCTTTCCCCAGACCCAGGAGAGGAGCTCAGCCAGGCTCTTACCGCGATGGGGATTTTGGGGAGGTGGCGGGGCCAGGCTAAGCACCAGAGCAGGACTGAAGGGGCTTACACAAGGCATGTTTTGTAACGCCACCGGGATTTACGGATTTCATTTTCACAGGGCTGCTCTGCAAACAGAGCTGAGACCCTGCTGCGAGGGAGCGAGGAGGAGGAAGGCACGAGACTCCAGATGAAGGGCAGAGGGGAGTGGGGAGGGAAAATCCAGACCTGTGCCAGGACCCTGAGGGATGCTGCCGTGGCCAGGGGCACTGCGTGCTGCTCTCCATTGGAGACCTCCTGACCTCCCCATCCCCTTCCCACACCAGCCCTGGCACAAGGCTCAGCTCCCTTCTAGAGCTTGTCGGACGTTTTGTCTGCAGCCAGCGAACAATACGGCGTGTGACAAGGGGACATCGTCAGCTTGGGGGCTCCCGAACAGACCCAACAGCCCTGCACAGGGGTGATAGAGGGGACCTGTGCTCCTCTGGCCACCTGGGCATCCTGGCCATCGTGCTCATTGCAGATGAAATCGTTTTGCAGACTCATGCACAACCCCTGGCATCACCCAGTGGGTGCTTTATCCCGGGAAAAGGGGTCTTTGGAAGGGCTGGCAGCCCCAAGAGGGACCCACACCAAGAGGGACACACCCCAAGGCGTTGTGGCTGGATCCCTTAGGGAAGCTCTCGGCCAGGTCCAGTTATCTCCCTCCCCACAGCCCCCGGCCCAGGGCAAACCCGCTCCCCCTCACTCGGCAGCATCAGCTCCCGCTCCCCATGAGCACGGGGCTTGCGAAAGCTCCCGCGCTGTGCTGGCACCCGGTCCTCCGGCTAAATCCCGCTGCTTAAAGGCAGCCTAAACCGCCTCGTGCGCCCAAGGCCGCCCCTCGTGCCCCCCGGAATTAAGGGGTTTATTCGAAGGGATCCGCAGCCCACGTGGGTGGCACTCGCAGGGGCTGGGCTCTGCTGCTGCGGGGTGGCCCTGAATGGGCACTTTGTGCCCAGCGCCCCAGTGCCCCAGTGTCCCCCCCACGTGCCTGCACCCCACACCGCCTGCACCCACGTGTGTGCACCCCACACTGCCTGCACCCCACACAGCCCTGCACCCCACGTGTGTGCACCCCATACTGTCTGCACCCATGTGTGTGCACCCCATGCTGCCTGCACCCCACACCACTCTGCACCCCACGTGTGTGCACCCCACGCTGCCGCCACCCCACGCGTGCGCCCCCCGCGGGACTCGAACCCGCGGCCTCCCGGGGCGGCTGGTGGCGGCGCAGGGAAGTGAGCGCTGGGGGGCGGGAGCTCTGCCCGGGTGACGGACGGGCACTTCCGGGCCGGCACTTCCGGGCGGGAAGTTCGGGGCGAGGGAGCGGAGCCCCGGCTGGCGGCAGCGCGTCCCCGGCCGGGCCGGGCGTCTCCGCGGCCCCATGGCTCAGCGCATCCTGGCGCTGGCGGCCGAGGAGAGCCCCGAGCGGCTCCAGGAGGCCCTGCAGAGCCTGCGGGAGGGGGAGGTGCGTGGGTGCCCCGCGCGCTGGGCGCTGTGTGCGGGGAGGGCGAGGTGGCGCCGCCCGGGCCTGTCAGGCGGGCGGAGGCCGCTTCTCCTCGGGTGAGGAGCTCACAGCGTCCCCTTCGCTTTGCAGCTGGACGATATGGTGACAACGCAGGCCCTGAAGGGGAGGGAGACGGCAGCTTTGCTAAGAGCGATCTTCAAAGGTGGGTGATCTCTGAGCTGGGCTTTGGGGGGTGGGTGGGGAGGGGGCCCAGCCCCGCTGACTGCCGGTGAGCCGGTGGGTTACAGGCCGGCTGGGGGGAGTCAGTGGTCAGCAGCACAAGGCAGTGTCACTTCTGGTAAGAACCAGCCAGTCAGGGCTGTCACAGGGAAACGGGACATCCAAAAACAGATACGGGAAATAGGAAACCAGGCTAATATATTTGTAATGAAGCTGTTGTAAGTGGGCTTTACTTCTGGGAGCCCTTAGGTACCTTGGAGTAGAACTAAGCTGGCCAGCTGAGGCTTAGTTGCCAAGCTCATTCTTCTCAACATTGTGACACTTCCTGATCCCCAGCAGCAGGTTGGGTGAACCACAAGGTGTGATAACAGGGTTGAGTGCTTCAGCTGTTTTATCCAAGATATTCTCATTTCCTGTGCTCTGGTTTTTTATCTGCTTTGTCAGATAGATACAACAGGGAGTTGCAGTCAGGTGACAGTTTAACCCTGCTAATTTCCTGTTGTTTAGCAGCATGTTGTTACTTAAATACCTTTTTCTTCCATTCTTTATTTGTTTTCTTTATTTTCTCGTTATAAGGCTCCCCTTGTTCCCAGCAAAGCAGTGTTCTCAGGAGGCTTCAGATTTACAAGCACTGCATCCCGCTAGTGGAGTCCGGGGACCTGCATTCGGGCAAGGTGTCTGAAATCATAGGACTGCTGATGCTGGAGGTAGAAGCTCATTTGGGCTGGCTTTCCTGGGGTCTGCTGGGTATCGTTTCATATGTAGGTTGAGATACTTCACTAGGCCATTGAGGAAAATGAGTTGTGTCCTTTCCACGGATCTGCCCTGGACTAAGCTGGTGTTGGAATTTGCTGTGCGCGTAAATGCGATTATCTTCGGATATTTGGTCTTAGACTTGAAACTCGAAATCTGTAATTACATCAGCTTGATTTACTGCTCTGTTCTATAAAGGACAGTACAAAATAGAGATCTCAGGGCTGAATTCCCCTTTTAGGGGAACATTTCACTGTGAGAAATGTTGTACTTTGCTGGGTTTTGGTGACGGTTTGGACACATATGTGGAATCCTCCTGTGCACTTCCTCAGGCTCTTTCATGTTGTATCTTCTCCCAGGCTCACCAACTGCCAGGCCATGCGTTGGCTGAGCTTGCCACCTTGTTTGTTGATGTTATTAAAGGAGGCCGCCTGTCTAACGGGAAATCCTTGGAGTTGTTTTCCACTGTTCTCACCGCATTGGCTAGTTCAAAGGAGAGCCTGGCTTATGGGAAAGGTAATCCCTCTCAGTTCCTTCTCCCCAGCCTGTCCTCTCTTCCTCTGGAATCAGCTTGTAAAAGACTTTTGCTTTTTCAGGTGAACTGAATGGGGAAGAGTTTAAGAAACAGCTGGTAAATACCCTCTGCTCCAGCAAGTACGTACATCTCCGCCAGCTCTCGGTTACGTGGCAAAACAGCGTGCTTCACACTGTGCTTTGAAAAAGACATCATGATGAGCTGGACGTCACCGCCTGTGTTCTGTTCTATCATCTTTGAATCTGTGCCCTCCGTGACAGTGTCTTCTCTGGCTAGGAAGGCAAGGGAACACCCTGTTCCCAGATCTTGTAATAGTGTTGCATGAACTGGTCTCAGAAGTGCTTGGTTTTGTTCCTTTCTTGGTGTTTGTTGTGGGGGATGGGGCAGTTTAGAACCATTATAAGTCTGGGTAGTTAGAGTGAAGTGGTGATTTCTGGTGGAAATCTGGCTTCTAATCTTAGTGTCAGAACATAACATGGAAATGGTGACATGGAATAATTGTGTATGAGGAGGGAAGGGATAAGTGATAATTCTGCTTGCTCTCAATTTTCTGACATATTTTTGTTTTACCAGGTGGGATCCTCGGAGTGTAATACTCCTTGCCAACATGTTCAGGTAATTCTTTTTCCCTTCAACATCAACACTTTCTTGTGCTGTGGTCATGTCCGTGTCCTATTTCACATGTAGTTTGAGGCAAGTACAAATAGGAGGTCTGACCATACCAGGCACAGCCCCAGGGATGGTTGAGTCAATAAACACCCACATTGGATCTATTTGGATACAAAACACAGTGGGGCAGGCATGCCCCAAAAACTGGACATGGCATCATGGGGTTTATTCCATGTGTGAGTGAGCCTTGGCAAATTAACAATGCATTAATGAACAAGCATAATGTGGAAGAGATCTAAGCACAGACGGTTGAAGAGTATCCTGGGACAGTGGAAGGGTATTGAGGGATCTGTGACAACTGCTTCTGGTGAGAACTCTGGGAGTACTCGCTGCCTGTCTGTACATTAGGACCCTTTGTCTAGTTATGGGTTGAATCTGCTGTGGGATTCTGAAGGAAATTAGTGAAAATGATTAGGCTGCATCTTTGATTCAACAGGGATATTCCACTATCAGGAGAGGAGCTGCAGTTTGTGGTGGAAAAGGTCCTTAGGATGTTCTCCAAATTAGACCTGCAAGAAATTCCCCCTCTGGTCTATCAGCTGCTGCTGCTTTCTGCAAAGGTAAAAGTTCAGGGGAGCCGACCTCCCCCTAAGTATATATCATGAGAAAAAATATGTACAGACTGAGCTATAGGCTGGATTTTGGCAGGGATTCTGATTGTTCCCAAACTGTGCTGTGGGGAGCAGGACACAGCAGGACATCAGTAATTTTTTTTCATCTAACTCCCTCTAGCCTGAAGAAGTTGAATGCTCAGAGGAAGATAAAATCTTGATCTTCCTTGTGAGGAAAGAAGGAAACCTTTGGGAAATAAGGAATGAGAACAGACCTAGCAGACAGCAGAGAGGATTGTTTTTTTCAGTGTTCTTAAGTGTGGTTTTGCTCACTCTCTGTGGTCTGCAAGCTATAGTAATAGCTCATGCAGTATGACTGTCCTCTGGGTTGTAGTCTGACTTGTAGTGGAAATGTCTCATATCTTATGCTCTTCCTGCAAACAGAGGCTGCCAGTGACTGCTCTGCCCTTTGACAGGGTGATCTGGCTCTTTTGCTTGCTTCATTTGTGACCGAGTTGATGCCAAAATGATCACATCAAAGACAAATTACATGTGTGTTATAGGAGGTTGTTTGGGTCCACTGGTCGAAATGTGATGATAGATTTAAGGTTAGGAGTTTGAAAGCCTCCCTAATTGTTTATAATATAAAGGATCCTTTCTGATTCATAATAACTTAAAAAAAAAAAAAATAGCTGAGAGCTTCAGCTTCTTCCAAATCTTCAGTAAGTGCAGTCAAAAGAAATATGCAAACTAAACCAGAGTCACTTCATCTGGAAATGAGCCGCACAGGAGCCCTCCCCCTCCTCAGTGATTTGAGAAGGGAAATGAAGAACACTGTGACATTTGTAATTGGTGTGGGAATAGAGTGTAGTTCTCTGGGATACTAGAGACTAGTGGCTTAATGTACTGTCCTGCCTTGCAGGGCAGTAAGAAGACTGTTTTAGAAGGAATAATCAGTTTTTTCAATCAATTGGACAAGAGACAAAAGGAAGAACAGAGGGTTCCACAGTAAGTTCTTTCTCAGTCATCCCCTTTCTTTACTACCTGGGTACGTGTAGTCACACTGGTCCTGCCCAGGGCGCCTTCAATTTGAACTGTCAAACCTCGTGCAAGTACGTCCTTAATACGTAAGAAATTATTTATGGCATTGGATGGCTTGTTGTTTTCTGATGAATCTTGCAGATCAGTGGACCTTGAGGTAGCCACAATGCCCCTAGACCAGCTCCGTCATGTGGAAGGCACTGTTATTCTCCATATCGTTTCTGTTATCAACCTGGTTCAGGACCTAGGCAAGGAACTAATCAGACATCTAAAGGTATGACAAAGATGGAACAGGCACTGTTCTTGAAGGTGCTGAAGCAGGGTTTTTAAAATCAACTTAATTGGTTATCTTTAGAAGGGATTTAATCATTTTTATGATCACAGTCATGTCCACTTTAGCAAGTGCTGTGATATGGTTGAACAGATATGTTTCTTTCTGTACCACAACAGCAGTGTGATGTAGGCCTGATTGCTTCCCTGAACTTGTGGGATGCTGCAGTTGAAGATAAGAAGCTTTCTGACTGTTGCTTGCTGTTTTCTAGACTGAGCAACAGAAGGACCCTGGTAGAGCCCTGTGTCCCTTCAGCGTGGCTCTTTTGCTATCGGTTGCAGTAAAACACAGACTGCAAGAGCAGGTATGTGGGTGATAAGCTTGCAGAGAACTTCCATGGGGATGTACGCTGCACTCTTTGTAAAGGAAAGGAAGCATGGTTAAGTCATAGTCCTACCAGAATTAGGCTTAAAATGGTTTCAGGATGCTTGTGGAGAGGCAGTTAGATCATTGGTATGCTGTAGTTTACTGAACACTGTAAAAGAGCAATATCAGAATTTTCCAGAGTCACGGTTCCTGTGGGTTGATATTGTGGAATGAGAAGAAAAGCCATGTCTTCTTCTTTTTAATGTTTTGGCTCTGTGGTGGCCACCTGAAGTGTATCTGGCAGCAAGTTACCCTCCTTGAGGCCCTTAATGAGGTGGGTGTATTTGTCCTGAGAAAAAAGTGAGTTAAGATTTTTGGCAGGCTGTACTGGAGCTTCTCCTCTGGCTGGTGCTCTCACTGGAACACACCCAAGACTATACAGGTCCCATTTCAAAGATCATTTCCTCACACTCAGTGATTTTATGTTCCAGATATTTGATTTCTTGAAAACATCAATCACAAGAAGCTGCAAGGACCTGCAGTTCCTTCAGGCCTCCAAGTTTCTACAGGATTTGTTTCCTCAACAATATGATGTAACCGCTGTAATTCTGGAAGTGGTGAAAAATAGGTCAGTTGTTGCCACATGCTGCAGAATGCTCAGTGGGCTTTGGGAGGGGGAGACTTGCAGCCTCGCTAGAATGCTGTGGGATGCTGAATACTGCTGACCAGGTGCCGGCAGGGAACAGTGTCAAAATCCAAAGTTTTTATCCAGTTTTATAAAAAAATGCGACAAAATGCAGCTGTATAAATCTGCCCCTTCTACCTCAAATCTCAGCATCTGGTGGTACAAAGGACTAAACTGGTCAGGACCCTATCTGTTTCTTACTGGTAAAGCACCCTGACAGTATGAGCCATGCTGCCGGCTGTAGTTTGTGGTCTGATCAAGGGATGAGTGACAGGTTCACTGTTTTCTTCCCTCACATGGTTACTCCTTTAAACATCCTGTGGGACAGCTCTGTGATCTGTCACCAGTTGTCCTTTAGTTTGATGCGAGGCATTCCTTTTCTGTCTCCCTCTCTGACTTGAAGATCTGGGGATCAGTAGGATATTTGTGCATCCTGACTGTAGCCTACTGTCCCGTTCAGATCAGACCTGAGTGCACATCATTCCCCACAGAGAGGAAGCCTTTGGACTGGAAAGGAAGTCTGATGGTTGGAGAACCGGGACGGCAAGACATGTTGTGCTGAGCACCTGTCCCTCAGCCTAAGGACAGTCATGGGGTTGTGAGGGATGTCACCTTCCCTGGAGCAATTAAGCATCTCTCACTGCTGCTTTGGACCCTGGAAGGACTGCAGAAGATTTTACCTTAGACTGCCCTAATCTGAGCCTTTTCTGTGACTAAGTTGTTTCTTTCCTGGTCTGTTTAATGTTTTCCTCAGTGCGTTTGGCTGGGACCATGTCACTCAGGGCCTGGTGGATCTTGGCTTCAGCCTAATGGAATCATACGAACCAAAAAAGCCCTTTGGAGGAAAAGTTGCTGATACCAGTTATGGCCTTTCAAAAATGCCAGCCCAGCAGGCTTGCAAGCTGGGAGCGAGCATCCTGCTGGAAACATTTAAGGTAGCGTATGGTTTAGAGAGGGTTTTTTTTTAGTGGGGGAGGGAACTCTGTTCTTATTCTCTCTTGGTAAATGGTGTCAAAACCTTGCCTGCTGTGTCCATCATGAATGTTTTATGAACAGTACTAGATTTAGTCTCCTGTTTGTCCCTGTCCATCTGAAAGAGGCCATCCCCATAAAGACCTAATCCTAGTCTGTTCCAGCTACCATGATACCTGTGTGATCCCTATTAGTTTCCAAGAGATTGCAGAGAAGGTAGAGAAGTTCAGAGGTACAAAAAAAAATCTGTCACAGGTGGGATTGAAACCAGCATCTTCACTGAAGTGGTAAATTTGCATCCCACAGACCATTTGACCCATTATGTTCCAAGTGTACTGTGTGTGTCTCTCTAATGTGCTGGTTCTGATTGGACTGGGATGAAACCTGAAATGGCCTGTGTGAATTTAGCTGAAAGGGGACTTCTGGCAGTCAGTCCCAGCTTAGCTGTCAGATCTGGATTTGCTGTGTACTGCACAATGCCTGTGCTCTGAAGTACAGGAATATCTTAAATTTACGTAGGTTTTGATTTTTGTTTTTTGTTCTTTCTCATTTCAGGTTCATGAGCCTATCAGAAGTTGTATTCTTGAGCAGGTCCTGAACAGAGTCCTCACAAACACAGCGTCTGCTGTCAGCCACTTCATAGGTAACAGGAAAGAGAAAGGAACATGTCCTGCTCTGTGGATGCTCAGAACAAGTTCCTGCTGAAGTGACCTGAAGCCAAGAAAATCAGTTGTTCCTTCCCATCTTACTGAGGTGTCAGCTGCATCAGATTACCTTGTATTCATTGCAGGTGAAAAACATGTTTGCAGGCAGTTGCCATGGAACAGCTGACACACAGAAAGTTGGTATCCACTTGTTACACATTCCGAGTCTTGCCTTCCTCCTCGTCCTTGGGAAGGTGCTTGGGAGTCACTGGGGCTGCCGAGATGCCTGTGTTGCAGCCTCGTCTCTTACACTTCAGTGCCCTCTGGTGGGGTCAGGCCCTGCAGCCAAGTTGTGAATTTTACACTTTGTGCCTGCAGCAGAGCTCAGATTTTCGATGCTTGTCCTATCCCGACCTCTCCGTGTAATGGAAGGGCTTTGATTATTCTGTAACTGTTAGCTCTGTAGACATCTTTTGCTCAGACTTTTCTGGCCCCTTGGCAGTAGCTGCTCCTTTTGTCATTTTATTTTTCAGACTTGCTGTCCAACATTGTTGTGTCTGCTCCTCTTGTGCTTCAAACTTCATCCTCCAAAGTCACAGAGACCTTTGACTATTTGTCCTTTCTGCCCATCGACACAGTGCAAGGGCTCCTCCGGGCAATACAGGTAAAGCTTTGCATTTCTCCGTGAATATCCTTGCTAGTTTAGTTCCAGTGACAGCTGTAGGCCACAATTAAATGCATGATCTAATAACCCTCCTCGTAAAATAAGCCTTCATACTCTGCTGTAGGGGGTTCAGTGTAGCATGGAACTGTTCTTCAAGCATGGATTTGCATGTGCCTTCTAGCAAAAAGCATATGGTGTGGTCTGGCGTGGTACCGAAACTGCTCTGTGCTGACCTCTCATCTGGAAGATGCCCAGATGCTGCACAGTGTAGGAAACTAAGTAAACAGTGTTTAGATGAACAGCTGTAGCTGTCAGGTTGATTTTTCTCCTTCCAAGCTCCGTGTCAGTATTTCTCTTTGCCTGGCCCTTGCATTGAACTTTTACCTGCTTCATCCAGTCTGGGGATAACAGTTCTTTTCCCACACCCTCGCACTGTGTCCTCACTCACCTGCTAAGGTGTCTCACTGCTACAGCTCTCTTGGTTTAATTTTATATTGTTTTAAAATGCTTTGGTTCTCCTCCTGTGCTGATGACAGTATTGGAAATGCAGGGCCAGATGGGCCTGAGGAAGATGAGCTCATATGCCCCAAGGGCTTGGCATGCCTTAGTGCTTTTCTCTCCAAAGTGTATCTTCCTTTCCAGCCTCTGCTCAAAGTCAGCATGTCAGTGAGGGACTCCCTGATACTTGTTCTCCAAAAAGCTATTTTTTCCAGGTAAGCCGGGAAGGGGATTCTTTGAAAAGATTACAGCTCATTTATGGGTTTGGAGCAGCACTGGTTTTTGTTTGCTTTGGCTAAGTGTCTTCTTACTGTATTCTTCCCATAACTAGATGGTGACATCTCCTACCCCTTTAGCCTGGGACTGTATACAGTCACAGCTCTACTGAACTGAGACACAAATCCCAACCCCCAGCTGAATGGGCTTTGGGAATTCAGAAAGCTGTTGGGAACTCCAAATAAGTAGGCAAAATTAAAACCAATTCCAACATGTGTCTGCACAGCTGAGTACATCCACATGCTAGGGAGAGTCTGGAAGGAGCCACTGATCAGAATGCTGAGCTGCCACCTTCCCTCTGATCTCTTACAAGGTCGTAGAGAGCAGGCTTGTTGTCTTGGTAATGCTTTGAGCAAACCATCCTGCTGTCTTCATAATGCTGTGACCGTAGACTGGATTTTGTTGGGCAGTGGCTGCCTGGTTATGAATACAGAATTCATAATTTAGGATTATTATTCAAGGCAAGGGACTCGATCTTGGGAAAGACCTGGGGTTTTGATGAGCAAAGCAAAACACCAGCTTTTTGTGAGGAATTTTCCAACTCTGAGAAGAGCTGTGTGAGACTGCTCCCATTCCAGTTTTCAGGAGACATTTAATGCTTGGGTCTCGGCCTGAGGCTCTCCCTCAGTGTGAGCATTGTGAGGACAGAAAGGAAATTGAATGGTGTGAGAGTGTAGAGCAAAAGAGTTCCCAGCAAACTGCCAAGCTCTTAACTACTTGGACTGTGCTGCCTTCTTGGGCAATGCAGTTCCTCTGGGCCCAGTCACTCTGTATTTGTGGACCCTTTTTCATTGCGGAGTTGATCTTGTATTTACTTCTGAGCTTCTTGCTTCCATTTTTCCTTATGCTTCTCTTTTCTCCCCCTGACTCACAGGCAACTTGATGCTCGTAAAGCTGGGGTTGCTGGATTTTTGCTTCTGTTAAGAAATTTTAAGATTCTGGGCAGCTTGTCCTCTTCCCAGTGCAGCCAGGCCATTGGTGCCACTCAGGTAAGTGCTGTTCTGCAGTCCATGGTGTGGACACATGGGACAGTCTCGTGTCTAATATGCACTGTTTGAAACAACTCGGGAGTGGAGTGTTTCCCCAAAATGAAAACAGAACTTCATTAAGGATTAGTCCTGGAAGGAAAGCTTTGGGAAATGCAGTGTGCAAAGAGAAGCTGGCCTAGGGACATTGCTTCTCGGAGTCATTTTCTCTTACAGCACCAGTATTCTGGGGAGCATTCACACCACTCCATGATGATGATAAAGAGCCTGTCTCTAAGGTCTATTTCAGTGATTGTTTAGGGTCCAGGCCCCTTATCACCTTGCTTCTGTGTTGTGATATTTGAGAATTGTAACCAGTATAACGTGACTAATATTCCCTCTCAGGTCCAGGCAGATGTGCATGCCTGCTATAATTCTGCAGCTAATGAGGCCTTCTGCCTTGAAATCCTGGGCAGCCTGAGGCGATGTTTGAGCCAGCAAGCAGATGTTCGGCTCATGTTGTATGAGGTAAACACGGTTTCTTCAATCTCCTTTTAAACAGCCACTAGTTCTTCTGTAGTCTGTTTCTACTGTAGACCCAGGTAAATAATGATCACATTATTGTGGAAAACCTACCATCTCAGTTATGTTCTTCCCAGGACACATGTACCAAGGACTATATTTTTTTTTTTCAATCCTTCTGCTTCTTTTTATTTTGGACCGTTATAAGCCCAAAGACACATTGATGTATCTTTCTCATCTCATGCATTGCTTAAGAGCAAAAACACGTCAAAGTCTCTCTTCCTGTGGTGTGGTCTAGGAGATGGGAATCATGTTTAATGCCCAGTGAAGTGGAGTGTTATAACGGGCATTGGATAGATGCAGGGTTGCTGGGAGTTGGTGATGGGCTCCAAGGAAAACCCTGACTGGAAAGTATGGGGAAACTTCCTTAGAGACTGCATCAGGGATCTGTCTTTTCTTCTGTTCCTTCTGCAAGTCTCCATAAAGGCTTGTCTGTCCCTTAGATTTCTTGTGACAAATGGCCTAATATAAAGAGCCATTTTTGGGTGCATATCTTAGCTCCTGAGGTAACCGTGGGGTACCACCTTCAGAAAAAAACCTGTTCAGGTCAGAGAGATTTTGTTTCCTTCTTGACTTAGTTGGACTGACCTTTGGTGAGCTGCAAGTTTTGGGTATGTTCATCACTGTTGCTATAAGACTTGTGCTTGCTTTATCCATCCACTGAGTTCTCTCAGTCTGAAGGATTCTTTGCCTCCTACAGTTCCCCACTGGCTTGTTTTGCCTTTAAAGCAGGATTTCACAGTTTGAAGTTGGATCTAGTGCTAGTGTTAAATAGCAGTGAAAGTCACTCTGGGCTTGATGCCACCGCTGCTAGGGAGATACAGCTTGTGAGAGGGCCCCTGTGAGGAAACTCATACTCTTTCTGATTCATACCTTCTTTCTGTGGTGCCTTTGCTTTGCCAGGTGTGGGGTTTTACACTGAGCACATTGTTACTTCCTCATGGTTCCTTGCCGTGCCAAAGGGTCGTTGCTGTCTTATGACGCCAACTTATTATGCATGTGGTTCCTTTTCTTTTTTGTGTGAGCCAACATGTCCTTCCATCCTGTCTCCAGGGTTTTTATGATGTCCTTCGCAGGAACTCCCAGCTGGCCAGCTCTATAATGGAAATGCTCTTGTCCCAGGTAAAGTACTGCTGTGTGGCGTGGCTGCAGACACTCTAAGCATTCTGCACTGCAACCAGTAGAGCAAGCAATTCAGGTTAAATATTGGGAAAATAGTACTCCCTTACACTGGAAAGATGTTTAAGTGCTGCGGCACTTCTTTAAGGAGGTGTTCAAATCCCTGCTCTGTTGAGAGAGCAGACTAGGTAAACGTCTGGAAACTGGTTCATATCCTGTCACGGGGTGGAAGAGAAGGATCCCCTGGAGCCCTTTCCAGCCCTTCAGTTCTGAGATGCTGTGGGAAGTGTGAGCCCAGAGAAGTGCTTTGTGCGCTCCCTGTTCCTTAGCAGTGCGCAGCAGTTACCCTTCCATACTTCCCCAATTATTGTATGCTGACAATAATTATTATTGCTGTCCTCCTGTTGGGAGAATACCCAAGTCCATGTAGGATCTGGGAGGATTAACTCATCCCCCAACAGTGTTGCTCCTGGCAACAAGACAATCACATTTCTTCAATCCATTGGACAGGCTGTGCTTTCTTTGAGACAAGTAATTTTCTTCCCTTTAATCAGCCGTAGAGTTCATGCTGACTAATTCCAGCTTTCCCATGACAGTATAGGGTCTGAGAAAGGAACATGAGCAGAGCCAAGGCAGCGTTTGGGTAGCAAAGGGCACTTAATGGGAACTTGACGTAAATGTATAACATCTTATAGCATCATTATGTATATAACTTTCCCTATTCAGTTCTGATCCTATATCAGTACTCAGAGCTTATCTCCTTCCAGTGGTGTGCCAGAGCCAGGCACTGGTACAAGCATGGTCTCTCACGGATTTGTTTTAGTGCCAAGTGTAGGCTCCATAACTGTCTACACCCTTAGGCCAGGAAGCTGGATGCTGTAACAGGGCCAAACGTTCAGTACAGGTGACAGGCAGCAGAAGCAGTTAGTTTTCCTCCCTGTTTAAAGGATGGGTGGCACTGCAGGTGAAGTGCAAGTGATGTTGCGTGTTGAGGTAACACAACAGCAAGTGGTCAGATAAATTTGTTTTAGGGCAGAGACGTGTCCTGGCTGAGAGGTACATAAACAACTCAAGAGGGCATTTTAATTACTAATAGAGCAGGTGACGTGGTTCACGTACACGTACAGTCCCATTATTATAGTGCCAGTTTTCGCTCTGTAGAATGGAGTACAAAGATTATCGTATTCTGTTTTCAGACAACCTAAGAGGCTCAGTTACCAAGTAACTGGTTATTTTTATTTCTTGTTTTCTGTGACAGATAAAGCAATATTACTTGCCCCAGACAGACCTCCTGCCTCCACTGAAACTTGAGGGATGTATTATGGCTCAAGGAGATCAAATCTTTCTGCAAGAACCACTGGTAAGAGCTATACTGGCTGGCCACAGCTGCAAGATCAGCTGTTCCATAGCATTTTAGTTGTGCTGCTACATGAGCTGAATACCTTGTGGTTCTTCAGCCTCTTCTAGCCTGGAGCAATTCTTTTAATGACGATAGAGCTGGGCGTCTCACCCCTGCCTCAGGCTACCTGTTAGAGCTCTGCTGGCATAGTGGTTTAGGGGACCTGTGTGAAAAATGCTCTAGGAATAGTGTAGTTCTGTAATCCTCTATTGAGCTCACCCTGGGTTTTTTTTCCCCCTCCTTCAACTTAATTCCACATAAAATAGTCATGCAGTGTGTGTGTAGCAGAGGGCAGAATCTGCCCTTTGGTTTTGCTCCTTTGAAATTGTTAGAGATGAGACCTCAACGATTCATTGGATTTCCGAGGGAACAAATTCAAATTAATTACTGTGTTTTCCCCTAAGGAAGCTTGTGTGCTGTGCTCCAGTAGCACACCCAGGAAGGAAGCAGACACTTCAGCTAGAGTGAGAGCCCTTTTGGAAATTCCCTTTCCATCTCCTTCAGCAGTTGAGGTGGCTGGGTTGAGGGAGCAGTGGGAGTTAAGTCTTTACATCCCATATAGGCAAGCTCAGGCAGACAACATTGTCTGAAGCTAGAACTGGGTAGCTGTGTGTAGGATTACAGATCCCCTCCTTCTGGGAATGAGGCCTATTCTTGAGACTCACATGAACCTCCGAAGGCAGCTATGGCTCCTTCGATCCAACTATAATAGTCTGGCCTGTGTCCACTTCTGCCAGTGACCTCCAACTAGAAGGCTGAGTGTGACTCTGGGGTTGCTTCCTTCAGGCCCATCTGCTCTGCTGTATCCAGCACTGTCTTGCCTGGTATAAGAGCACTGTGCATCTATGCCAAGGAGCTGAAAATGACGACGATGAGGAGGAGGAGGAGGATGTGGGATTTGAGCAAAACTTTGAAGAGATGCTAGAATCTGTCACACGACGAATGATCAAGAGCGAGTTGGAAGACTTTGAACTGGTAAATCAGATTTTCAGTTTGACTCAGTGGAAGAAGACACGGAGTTCTTGTCAGTTTTGAAAAGATTTTTCACTTGTTTCCTTTACCTCTCAGGATAAGTCGGCAGATTTTTCTCTGTCTTCTGGTGTTGGTGTAAAGAATAACATCTATGCCATCCAGGTGATGGGAATTTGTGAGGTCCTGATCGAGTACAATTTCAACATAGGGAATTTCAGGTAAAACATCAAATCTTACCCTCCAGCACTACCTGTGCTATACTGTGCCTAGCTCTTCAGAGTACAGACTCATTGCAAGCACAGGATAATAGCGCCGACACAGAATCAGAATGATGTTTTCTGAGTGCGAGTGCCTTGTGGCACAGACATTCACAGAACCTTGGGGAGTGTCTCTTCCTTTTGAATGTCATGTGTTGTGGGAGATGCGATGTGACATTTTGTAGAAGAGCAGGTCAAGGAGGAATGGATGAGGTATACGCTGTTAGGGAGGCGGGGAGATGTCATATGTCAAGGTTGTGTCATTTAGAAAGTGTCATTGTGTAATATGGCAACGGAAGCTTCAAATGGGAAACTATAAGACTGGATTTTCTCCATTAATGCTTTCTACTCCTTTATTGCAGTAAGAACAAGTTCGAGGATGTCCTAGGCTTGTTTACGTGTTACAACAAACTCTCCGAAATCCTGAAGGAGAAAGCTGGAAAGAACAAATCTACCCTGGGCAACAAAACTGCACGGAGCTTCCTGTCCATGGGTTTTGTATCTACTCTGCTCACGGCTCTGTTCAGGTGAGAAGCTGTCATATCTGGAGTAGCTCTAAGGCCTGTTCACAAGTTGCTTGTGTGGTGTCTGCATGCTGACTGTCCTGTGCACTGCATACACAGTACAGGCATTTTAATTTCTGTACAAAGCATACATGGTAACAGCACTTGTTGTCTGGAGAGCATCACAGTCCAGGCAGGAACCATAGCTGTCCAACTCCTGGTATTGACAAACCAGCTTTCCTGGACCTTGTTTATGACTTGTAAGACCTCAGAGAGTCTCTGCTCTTCTAGTGCTGGGCCATTCCCCAGACAACGAACCTCTGGTGTTTGAGCTCCAGTCCTCTATGGGACAGAGCTAGACATCAGTTCAAACCATGTCTGTTAGTCTATTTGGAAAGGCTGGTGGAACTATCCTCCGAGTGTTCACTACGAGCTACCAAAACAAAGGGTCTTTTCCACCCTGAATTCAGCTAATGATTTTATTTGTAAATGCATATTTAGATTTTAAATCTCCTAGGCCATCCCCGTACCTTTTCAGTGCATCCTCAGTCCTCTGACAGTGCTCTTGGTTCTTCAGGGACAATGCCCAAAGCCATGAGGAGAGCCTGGCAGTTCTGCGCTCCAACACAGAGTTCCTGCGCTATGCTGTTAGTGTAGCTCTGCAGAAGGTGCAGCAGCTGGAGGAGACAGGACAAACTGATGGACCAGATGGACAAAATCCTGAGAAGATGTTTCAGAACCTCTGCAAAATCACACGGTGAGTTACTGTGGCACATGAAGACATCAGGCCTAAAAAACAGCAATGCATTTTGAGGAATTTTGATTCTCGGATGCGATTTGGAAAGAAGAATGCAGACTGTAACTGTTTTGAACAGTTATTATTGGTGGGTTGAGATCATTGCCTTTCTTTGCTCCTGAGAAATCAAGTGGAGGCACTACAGGTTCTGTGCCAGAGTGAGTGATACAGCTCTAATAATGGTACTTGGCCTGGAAGAACCAAACACCATCAAACTCTCATTTTCAGCCTCTTTCTGGCTTTTGGCTCATCACTCATTGTCACGGGGTAAGTAGGATGGTTACAGGCTGAGTTCTTGAGGCCTCGGGGATGCAATGAAGTTAAAATTCACTTCTAGCTACAGTATAAAACAGATGTAAGAGGGACACAAGCTTTAGAAAACATTTGTTTAGGACTTTTGCAAGATGCTTGAAGACATTCATGCATCTAACCCTTTGGAAATCCAAGAATGTTAAGCATCTGAATGTCTTCTGGGATCTAGGTCATATCTGCATGGGGTCTTTTCAGCACAGAGCACAAAATGCAAATTACCCCTGCCATGAATAATGCCCGTTTTGTGTCTCGCCCCAAATAATAGAGCCTATTTTTGTTGTAGTCATTAGGACTACATGTGAGCTACATGTGTTGTGTGATTGGACATTGAAAGAGAATAAGATCATCTGTGCAGGCAATAGAAGTAATGAGAAGAAAGGAGAGGGAACAGAAAAGGGAAGAAGTGGGCTTAGGGGAGCAGGAAAAAGATGTTTGCCTACAAATAGATAAGTCTCCTTCGGGCTAAACAATTTTGCTTTCTTCAAAGCTTTTTACTTGCTTTGCCTGCCTTTACCTTTCTGATTTTATTTTTATAGAGCCCTGTAGAGATATCTGATATTTTACAGATTCAAACTGCCAAGAGAAAAGCTCTTTTTGTCACTGGCAGATTTGACACCAGTGGTCAGTGTTTGGGTAGTCTGAGACAGAAGGAAAGCCAGGTGAAAGAAATGAGTGTGTAAAGATGGACTTGAAACGGGATTGGAAGGTCCCTTGGCACCTGGAAAGAATTAAATGATTTAGCTGTGCAGGAAGAATGCAGTAGCTGTTTTGCTAACATTGAAACAAGATCTTCTTAAAAATGGACGTCTTCTCCCTCCACTTTTCCAATAGGAAAAAGACCTTCCAATATAGTTATATTAAAAATACGATTCTAAGAGCAGAGTCTGTGATTAGCCCTGTTCTAGTTCTTGCACTGTGCAGCCAGCTTTACTGGAGCATGTGATGGTAACTCATTTCCCATCCCCTAGGGTTCTGCTTTGGAGGTACACTTCAATTCCCACTGTCGTCGAAGAGTCAGGGAAGAAGAAGGGCAAAAGCATTTCACTTCTGTGCTTGGAAGGTTTGCTGCGGATCTTCAACACAGTGCAGCAGCTGTACACTGCCAGGATACCCCAGTTTCTGCAAGCCCTGGGTAGGCACATGGTACCATTCTGCTCTGGTTTCCAGGTTTTGTGTTCCAGCCCACGTGTGGGCAGTTAGGGACCCAGTGCCCTTTATCTGTAAGTGGAGAGAGGGGTCTGGTCCTTGTCTCTCAGTAACAAGACAGGCTTAGCAGCATTGATTTTCATGCCAAGAGGCAAGTTCCAGAGATATCTTTACCTGCTTTTATAGAGCGCTCAGCCTGTCAGCAGAGGATAGTTGGGGTCTGATGTAGCATTCGTCTATTTGAAGTTTGCCTTTAACACATTTTTGTGCTCACCACGATTTTGCAGTCTGTGTTCCTCCTCTAGCTGTGAGCAGTTGCAGTCTTTCCCACTTTTGGAAATAAATCCTGTATTCTGCTCTTGGCATTTAGCTTTTTTCTGCACCTCTCTGTCTCTGCCAGATATTACTGATGGTGACGCAGAAGAAACGGATATTAATGTCACAGAGAAAGCTGCCTTCCAGATCCGACAGTTTCAGGTAAGTACCACTGTGTGCTGCAAGTGTTCCAAAGCCCTGGTAATTCTGGCAGAAAACACTGCTAGCTCTCGGTTACTTGACCACAGGATTGAGTATGTGATAGCCACTGTGATAGTGATTCACTGGCAGTTCAGAAAAGTTTCTGATCCCGAAGCAGAGCTTCTTCAGAGCGCTGTGCAGAGCTTGACTGAAGCGCACATGTATTTACAGAGCTATAAGGTCCTTCAGTGCAGCATAAACTTACCTGAGTATTGTAAAAGTCACACTGAATCATAGGTGGGCCTCTGTGTAAGCACTCATAACAAAAAACAGAACTTGTTCTTTAGAAGAGTCCTCTTTTTATATTCTTTGTCATTCTCCTTGTTGCTGATTCCTTTATCTGCTGCAGCTTCTGGTTATTTGCTTCTTAAAATGTCCCCGCAACAAGCATGCACACTCTTTCCTTCTTCCCATGATCAGAGGTCCCTGGTGAACCAGTTCAGCAGTGCTGAAGATGACTTCAACTCCAAGGAAATGCAGTCACTCATCACAGTTCTCTCCACTTTGTCCAAACTCCTGGATCCAGCCTCTCAGCAGGTACTTCCCAACCTTCGTGGGGTGGCAGAGATGTCTGTAGTAGCCATAGGTGTGGGAAGAAGATTATCAGATTGAGTTGACATCTGAGGGCTTCGACGTGTGTGTGTGTGTTCTGCCTTCTCCTGCAGACCACACCATGTCAAAGTGACAGTTTTGTTATGTTATCAAGCACACTCCTGTCAAATGCTTGCAAGGATGGTTAAGAACAAGTTGTCTTCCCACCCCACGCCTGCACATTCTGATCCTGCCTTTGGGCACCTGGAGTCTGAATGACTTCTTTGCCTGAGCAGGGACTCCTAAGAGAGCCTGCGTGTGGTATGGCTTCCACATGGGAATAGAGCCAAAAAAGGCCAGCACACTTACGACCAGTCCAAACTGGCTGAGTGCCCAATTCCTTCTGTGCAAGGAGGCATTTTCTAAAGTGGACTAGAGGTGCCCCATTTTTACAAGCTAGGGACTGCACTCAGAGTGTGCCAGAAGCCTGGAGTCATCATTTACCTTAAATTAAATGGAGCTGCTACTCTGTCCAAGGGAATGTATAGCCATTCCCCTGTCCTGGCTCTTAGCTTTTTACTTCTTAGTAGGTGAAGTGTCCCTTGTGGAACCTCACAGAGCATGGCTGGGTGCCTTTCTGCCAGAAGGAGACTCTGCTGGTCTCCCTTTGCTGGTTTTCTGAGGGTGGGTTTTTTTTTTTTATTTATTATTAGTTTTGTGTTTTGAATTCTGTTTCAAAGCCATAATATCTTTTCTCCCCTTATCCAGTTCCTTCAATTCCTGACTTGGACAGTCAAACTTTGCAAAGAAAATGCTCTTGGTAAGTAAGCTTTGGGGAGCATGTTTAGATGTGATATGTCAGGTCTGATGTTAGACCCTTAGATGCTCTGCTGTTTGTCCTGTTTTTACCTCTTTGTTACAGGGATATTCAGGTCCCATTCTGTGGCAGATTGCCATGACATTGTGGTTATTAGCACAAGTATTAGGGAAGAAACTCCATCTCTATAAATATTAGCATTGCTGAAGAAAGAGAAGCCACTTTCTTTTCTCCCTTTTTATCTAGCACATTTGTTGCTCAGATCTGGATTTATACTCTGGAAAGAGATTACTCTTGCCAGAGTTTGTATCATTTCTTTTCCCTTCCCCACAGAGGACATCGCTTGCTGCAAGGGTTTGCTGTCTCTGCTCTTCAGTCTCCACGTTCTGTACAAGAGTCCCGTCAGTCTGCTGCGTGAACTCGCACAAGACATCCACGCTTGCCTGGGAGACATAGATCAGGTATGATGCAGAAGCAGCCTAACTCATCATCCCCTAGTGCTGTCAGGGCAAAACTGAGTGCATCTCTGGCGCAAACTGTGTGACGAGCTACAGTTTTCCTCACCAGAACTTGTTTTCTCTCCTCCGACCAGGACATAGAAGTGGAGAGTCAGTCCCATTTCGCCATAGTGAATGCCAAGACTGCAGCCCCTACTGTCTGTGTGAGTCAAAATAGCATGTGTGGAACAACCTGTAGTGTCCAGGGCTACTCTGCTACAAGCAGCTTGTAAATTCCTGTTGTGTTAAACTCCTCCAAAAACCTGTTTTGTTATGGTGTTTCTGTCTTAGCTGCTGGTTCTGGGTCAGGCGGATAAGGTCCTTGAAGAGGTGGATTGGCTTATCAAGAAACTCACCAGTCTGGGATCAGACACATCAGGTAATAAAAGTGGTCCACTTCTTACTGTTACACCTTTGTCAACAACAGATGAGGACAGAGAGCAAAAAGATATTTTGGGATTCACATTCACCCGGTATTCATCTCTTTCTTCTAGAAGACTCTTCTCAGGCATCAAACCAAACCCAGGCTCTGGAGAAAGGTGTAATTCTGCAGCTGGGAACTCTGCTGACAGTTTATCATGAGCTGGTACAGACAGCACTCCCTGCAGGGAGCTGTGTGGACACGCTGCTGAGAAGCCTCAGCAAGACATACGCAATTCTCACCTCCCTCATCAAACATGTGAGTGCTGCTCTGCTGACAGGGGGCTGGCTAGGATCTAAAATCTTTTTCCCCATCTGCTACAGCAAGCTCACAGTGACCCCTGGCAGCAGCTACGCTCAGGACTGGGCTGTTGATCTCTTGCAGGAGTTGAGTCCTTATTCTTTTGACTTTCACAGTCTCAATTTTCTGACCTTTCTGAGCAGTGATGGTTGTACCAGTGGAGATAAAGGAAAGCTTCTCTCCAGCTGAATTTGGCTGTGCATGACTTGGAGCAGCCCTTTCCAGTGTATCTTGTAGGTTCCTCTGTATGCAGCTGTGTGCCACAATGAACGGCACTAGCAGTGTTCTCTCAGCACTTGGCAGTCCTGCCCTTGCCACTCACTCCCATCTAAGGCTTGAAGCATCAGACCTGGAGGAACTGGGCCATGAAAACAGGCCAGTGGAGCTAGTTTGAGACAAGGTGGTGCATACCCCACAGCTCTCTCACAGCTCTGGAATGCAGACATGGCATTTGGGATATAGCAAGCCACTGGCAAGGATAGTTCTTGCAAATCCTGCCTTCTCCACTGTGCCATTGGATGAGCTGCTTTGAGCCCTGCCTGGAAGTACAGGTTGCAGGATGGGAACAATGTACCTAGAAGAAACTCTCTCCTGTTTTCCTTACAGTATATCCAAGCTTGCCGCAGCACCTCGAATACGATTCCAGGCAGGCTAGAAAAGCTGGTGAGTGTGAGCGAATCGCTGGAGGAAATGGCTCATTGCCTTGAGTTAGGAGTAACACCAGCCTCTCTGCTGCTTTGCAGGTGAAGCTCTCAGGTTCCCATTTGACCCCACAGTGTTACTCATTCATTTCTTACGTACAGGTAAGGCCTAAATTAACTGGCAAAATCACAGTCAGTCTATCTGATGCTGAGTGGTGTATAGCTGCAGTACATGGGCACCTTTGGGGATTATTAATCTCCGTGACATGACTTGAGTTTCTTATCGTTCAAGCTTTACTATGTCAAATAATAGTACAAGACATTTCAGCACCACTGGGACTGAGCATGCTGATTTCTGCTTGAGCAGGTGTCACGGCAGGGAAGGAAGAGTGTTTGGGGAGATGGTTTTTAGTTGGGTTGTTTTTTTTTTCCCCTCTGTTCATGTGGGTTTTTTTGGATGAGATTAATACTGCTGTTACCCACAATGGCAAATAAAGGTCAACAACACTGGAGCCATCACAGTGTAAAGTAACGTGAGTGCCAAAGACTGCAGTGCTGAAGGTGGGATTTAGCTGCTTGGGGAGGAATTGGGTGCTTGAATGAGGACAACAGGAATTGTAGAACAGATGTGGCATATTGGGGAAGGGGTAGTGGTGACCAGAGCTTCCACTCCTGGGGACTTCTCACACATACCTATTTCTGAATGTATAAATTATGAAATTAGATTTTCTTTCCTTCTTTTTTTGAGATTACCCTCAATCCCATCCTTCTTGTATCCCTGCCTTTCTGTCATCTAGCTGATAATGCTGTTAGCTGGCCAGAGCAAAGACTCCTCCAGCCTTACTTGGCTGGCCTTTCTTCCCTGCTTACCCTCTAATGCCCCATCTTTTGGCATCCTCCTTCAGAACATCCACAGTGAGAGCTTAAGCTTTGCAGAAGAGAAGAAAAAGAAGAAGAAAGAGGATGAAGCTGCTGCAGTCTCCACAGCCGTGGTAAGATTGGCTCACTCTCTGTCAGAACATGGGCTGTATTTGAACTTGGGATCATATCTCAAGGCTTGTGTTACCTGGTGGCTTCTTCTAGATCACTAATGACAAATTGACATTTGGGCTTTTAAGTAAAAAATCAAATATAATCTACCTTCAGAGAAAAGTCTAAAAAAAAACAACCAAAAAAGCCACATTCACTAAATGCAGCCTAAAAGCTCACAGATGTGAAACAAAGGTCAAGTCTGGGTAGTCTTGTCTGATATTTTATCATTTGGGGTCAGCTATGAAATTACTGAAGTGGGCTAATTTATTGGAACCAATACTGCGCTCTGTTTAAGTGTTTCTTAATTTTGTCAGTACATTTAAATATTAAGTAGTGGATTCCATTAAGGTAAGGCAGTTGAGAATGGCTGGATGATTTGGTTGGGAGCAAGTGAGCAGGCTGGCAGGTTCCTGGTCTTTTATGTCCTTTATTTGTGCTCCCAGCCAGCATTTCCTGTGCCTCGTCAGTTGTCCCAGACATTCCTGTAATGTTAAGGGTTTAAAAGCCACAACCATGATCTTCCTAGGTGGTCCTCGAGCGCATGGAAACGGTCTGAAATGCTGCATGTCCTTTTGCCACTCTGTCACATGGGGAACACCCGTCAGTGGTGGTAAATAAACAGGGCAAAAATGTGCTGAAACAGCAATGATGTGTTCCTTGCGTGGAAGGCATATGCTTGTGATGCCTTTTGCTCTGATGGCTGTCAGGCATATCAGGGCTGTGGGCTGCAGGCAGGGTACAGAACAATACATGGGAGAGCCTCACTGCAGAACCATCCTGGGAATCAATTTAAAAGCAGTAACAAAGCTTGCAAGGCTTGCTGGGGTAGGACAGGTATGGAACAAGGCTACTGAACACACTTTTCTAAACTGGGAGAGTTGTGGTCTTCATGTCATGCTACAGCAGCATTGTTCACTTCCAAATCCGCCCTGTCACGCTCCTTTCTGCATTTCAGGCTAAGGTGCTGCGGGAGACCAAGCCAATCCCCAATCTGATTTTTGCAATAGAGCAATATGAGAAGTTCCTTATCCATCTCTCCAAGAAATCAAAGGTAATGTAAAGCAGAGCTCTTCTGTGACCTGAACCCAGTGGGATCAATAGCATGGTGGAGGGCTATTGCTGGTCCACCTTTCGAAGTCTCTATTAATGCTCAGAGTAGGAAGGTGTAAGGACTTTGCACCTCTTTCAGCCTCTGCCCAAGCTCCTGGCCCACTGTGACTGAATTGCTGTCACACTGATAGCAGCAGGTGTCGATGGCAGTACAGCCTGTGACCTAACACCACTGGGGTTCTGGTTGAGCAGAAACTTCCACCCCTAATGCCAGCTTCCCTCACCCCTCTCCCCCAATCTGTTTCATAAGCAGGAGAGAAATGTACCATGATGAGTAGCTGGTAATCGCTTGGCTTTTAGAAAAACACAAATGGGCCCCTGGATTGCAGTGGGGCAGGTGCTTTCTCACCTATGTTTTGTTTCAGTCTGGCATTATTACTGTGATGGACTCTGTCCTAGTGCTGTGCAAAGGACTAGGCAGGGTAGAAAACTAAACTAAGATGCTAATGGCATAATATCCTCTCCCCCTGGTTTCACCTTGGCTGCTGCAGGTGAACTTGATGCAATACATGAAGCTAAGCACCTCCCGGGACTTCCGCATCAACGCGTCCGTGCTAGACAGCGCCTTGCAGGAACACAACACGGAGGGTGCTGAAAATGAGCCAGGCAACGACCAGGTCAGAACTCATTTAGCTGCTTTTACCCATAGGCTTCCCCCTCTTTTGAGGCCAACTGTATTTGTGAGCTGTGCAGGTATATGTGACATTAGGATAGTTTGTCTCCCCTGGGTTAGCTCTCACTTTAATACTAAGCTGATACGAAGGAGTGAACTAAGCCTGGCTAACATCCCCTGCACTCCAGCCCTCTACTTTGAGTGACCTTTATTTCCATGCACCAATTGTCTCTATCTCTGGTCTTAGGGAAGTGAGACTGCTCTTAGGGCCTTGCTGTTTGCCTCAGCAAGCAGAGAGGTCTATCAGCATTACCTCTGAGGACCTACTGCCTGGCCAGGGTCAGACCTTTGCAGCAAGATGCAAAGTAATTTTGCATCCAGGTTAACTTTTGTAGATAAAGAGCTGGCAGGGCAAAGACTGCAAGGCATCATTCTCCTCAGACCCCTCTCCTCTACGAGGTAGTGCTGGTGAAGGTAGTGCAACCTGTGCTGGATGAAAAAAATAAACAATTTACTTTGCTGATTGTCCAGGTTTTTATTGGTGCTTCTGTCCTTATTTTCCTGAGTGTTTCAACAAGCCAAAACCCAGCACAAACAGCCCCCGTCCTGTGCCACTGATCACCTGTGGTCTAAGTTCCAGCATGAATTGGGGGGGGTCCACGGGGAAAGTCTCAGTGGGTGAGAGGAGTCCCGTATTCAGGTCATTTTGTTAGGGAGGAAAAGGAGCTACATCCTGTTCTGCACATCTGGTTTCTTGCCTTAGGTGAACATTCCTTAGACTAATCACACAACCAATCACACTCTGTACTGCTACTCTCTCCCTCCCCTCCAGAGCAGCACAGATGAGAACCACCAACCCAAAAAGAAGAGACGGTGAAAAAAATAAAGCTGGGGTTGCTGCTGCTGCCTCCTCCCCCCGTGCCTGTTCTGTGGCAGACTCGCCTTGGTCTTGCATACTGCATGTATGAACACAATGGTTTGTTGTTTCTCTTGCCAAATACTTATGACTTCTTCCTTTGTTCCCATGGGTGTGCAAGCAGCGACTCAGGGCACTGTCTCAGGTTTTACAGCTGGCTGCTGCCCTCAGAAGTGCCTCTGATATTTGAATGTGCTGTTATCAAAATCTTCTTCCCCGGGAACATCCCTTCTTACAGCAAAAAGGAAACAGAGTGACCAGGATCAGTCCCTGCCAAAAGATCTCCTTCTGAAAGGACAGCCAGGCTCTGGTGTGCTCTCTGGACAATTGTCATTCTGGCACTCTAGCGTCATCATTTCTTCTCCAGCGAACCTTTGGTTATTTCAATTAGCTGATAGATATCCAGTGCTTCTCCTGGAAGACAATGGGACAATCAGTTCCCTGCATTCTGCAGTACAGTCAGAGACTGTGTAACATCAGAGAGTGACAGTCACGATTTGCTTTAGTTCAGAGTGTGCAGCACAAAAAGCCCTCAATTTATTCCAACTTCTGTTTTGGGTGGTGGTGTGAACGCAGGAACCAGCACCAGCAGGAAGCTGGAAACACAAGCTGTTCTGCCTCAGCGTTGAAGCTTGCTGCTGCCTGCAGCCCCTGGGAGCACAGAAGCCCGAGGTGTGCTTCCTCAGGTGAGGCTGCTTGTGCTGTTATGGTTTTGCTGACCCTGATGCGATGCACTTGTTTAATTTGCCTTGTTCTTGGTGAGAACAGAAGTGCCCCTTTTGCCCACAGAACACAAATCCTGTTTCTAAAAGCACGCTTTGCCTGTAAGACCCCTAATAAAGGATACCTAAGGGTGGAGCGTCTGATGTATTCAATGACAGAGAACAAATCTGAGGGCAGGTTCTTGTTATCTGGGAAAAACGCTGCCACCCCTGGAGGAGGAGCTGTTTAAAGCAGCTCCCAGCCCAGAGTTTGCTTGCAGCGGTTAAAGGGGTATGTTGAGTGCAGTCAGAGATGACTGTAGGCCTGGGGGTTGTGGGGGAAGGATACAGCGATACCAAGGCACTTCTCTGAACAGAGCTAAGGGGGAGTGGGGATGGAGGGAAAGCCCAGCTCATCGCTATCAGAAACCTTTAGAAGCAGCAGCACAAACTACGCGGGGATTGTGAAAGGAAAGACGGGTAGAGAGGGGCTGGGGAGGCTTGTGCAGAGGAGATTACGGTGGGTTAGCTTGCATGGACACCGCTCACCTTGAGGAATGCCGTATTTCTTGTCCATGCCGGTGGGATTTGAGGGTGTCACACAGTTCATGGTCACCTCTTTCCTTAAGCACTGGTCAACATCCACTGCGCTGAAGAACGCCACTGACTGCGGCAGATCCTGGAGGCCCAGTTTGTAGGCAAACATGCACCTGGAAGAACAAGGGACCAGGTGGGACAGTGCCACACATCACCCTTAGCCTGGTCACACCTGGTTTCAATCAGCCACAGCTTCACAACATACTGTCCCACCACGGCTAACAGGTTCCTTTGCACCCATGTCACCAAGACGAGGTGCTTTGTAAGCACTGCATAGCAGGAGGGTCAAGTATTGCTAAAGTGGACATGGGAGGAACAGAGTAACAGTACATTGTGCCTCCTTGAAGGAAGGACCCGGCCCTTCGCTGCTGGCTCACCCTGCCAGGCAGAGCCCAGGCTGGATTTTCCCAGCAGGAAGCCCTGTGCTCACAGGAGCCGGCACAAACTGGGGCGTGTGCCCCGCTGCGCCTGCCGCACCGGCACAGAAAGCCTGTCTGCTGTAGCTGAGAGAACAGCTCGGCCTTGGCCGCCTCCTGTATAACAAACCCCCCCGCCTCAGCGCCGGGAAGGGGATTTGGCAAAGCTGGTTGTGCCAGAGCCGGATCAAAAGGAGCCCCTTGAGGTCAGGAGCTTTCCAGGCCGAGTTTAACCTTGCATGTTGCAGGGAGGCAGCAGGACCACCCCACGCTGCGAAAGGAGCAATGGAAGCCAAGCTCCATTGAATTGAAGCCACCTGCGTCACACGTGAAGGAACTACAACCCCCAGTGCTGCCAGCTTCCCTAGAGCAGAAGGAAACTGCTCTGCACCAGCTTGCCGTGGGCAAAGCTATCCCCTGTGCTGTCACCCCAGTCCCTTGGGCTTGCCCCGTCCCACCCCAGAGGCGCCGATGCTCATCCCCAGGAGACACCACAGCCGTGACATCTCACCGCGTGAGGAGGTTGGTGATCTGCAGGGCCAGGGCTGCCCGGTAGCGATCCTGCTGCTGGACCAGGTAGCGCACCTCGTCGTGGATACTGATGCAGAAGCGCCCGTTGATGTCGAACTCCTCGAAGAGCCACTTCATGGCGACCAGCATGAGGTGCAGGTAGTCAACGGCTGAGCTCTGGACCACCCAGTTCACTCTGCTGGTCAGAAACTGGTAGAAGGAAACACAGATAGAGATGAGGAGAGCATCAGGGTCCAGGGGCTGGTACCGATACAGGAGTGCTTCTGGGAAAAGCCTGTTAAATTCAGGGTTGTTGGGTTTTCCTGATGGCATGCACATAAATAGGGGCAATGGGTTTCTTCATGGCTCCAAGAGCCTACTGGGTCTCCACCACCTAAGAAGGGCTGAACCTGAGGTTGCCATTTTGAAGAAGAGAAACAAAGCCAAGAGTTCAGCAGCCCAGAGCCTCGACCTTACCTCCCCCTTGGCCACGGCAGGCTCCAGGGCCCTGCTGATGTGACAGCCCAGCACTGGGGTCTGCGGCGAGGGGGATAAGGCGATGCTCTCCAGCTTGTTGAACATTTCGGACTCGGTGCCTCCAGACCACACGCGGTGCTCTACCACATCCCACTTCTTCTTCCTCCGGGACCTGGCGGGGCAGAGGGGAGGTTTGCTGGAAGCATGGGACAAGGCTGTGAGCCCCACTTGAGAGCCTCAAATGGTTTGGGGCAGCCGGACGAGCCCCTGCAGCTGATTGCTCACTGAGAGAGACTGGGAGTCCCCAGAGCAAACGGACTCAGCCCTGGGAAGCAGGGAGGGAGGATCAGGACCATCCAGCCCCATCTCCCTTATCTGCCCGCCGGGCTGTGGCTCCCTCCACCTCGCACCCTGATGCCACCAGAGCCGCACGGGGTCAGAGCATCCCACCTTTTCACAGCTTCTCTCTGGAGCCGCTGGACATCCTGGGCCGACACCGATCCGTCCTCTGCCCTATCCACAGCCACGTCCAGCTCCCTCACCAGCCACTCCCCCTCCTCGGAGAGCTGAAACCTGAAGGGGACAGTGACCCAGGTCCCATGGCACACCGCTGCCATTCCCATCCCCATTCACCCTCCGCCTCCCCAGTCAGCACCCACCTCCGGACACCCTTGGTGACCGCGTACATCTGCTGAGCCTTCTCGCGCGCCTGCTGCTGCGTCAGCCGATGGTTGAACTGCATCAGCAGCCGCTCGGCGAAGGGCTGCCCAGCCCCGTAGATGCGCCCGTAGTTGAAGACTTTGGCGTGCTCCCGGCTGATGCCCACCGTGGCAGCCGTCTTGCTGTGCAGGTCCGTCGCGTTGCTCTTCTTCCCCTGCAGAGTCATCCAGCCGAAGGCCGTGCAGCCTGCCGGGAGGGGAGCAGGGGTTGGACACCAGACAGGACCAGGCTTAGGGGGGTCACCCCACCACCCAGCGAACCCCATGCCCTGCGGCGTAGCCCCGGCTCACCGTGCATGCCGGCGAAGTGTGCCTCGCCGAGGACGGCAGCTATCCAGAGCTCCTGGGAATCCACGTCCGCGCCCACCAGGGAGTAGCCGGGCGGCACCTGGACCATGGCTTTCAGCTCGCTGCCCACCCGGTCAGCCTGCGGGACATGATGCCCAGCTCAGCACAAGCCCTGCACCTCCCTCTCCTCCTCAGCAGCACAGGAGCAGCCTTCCTCCCGCAGCCGTGGCATGCCGGCACGGCGCTCGCCGTGTCCTAAACTCTGCTCTGAAAGTCAAAACTGGGTTTAACACACCTGTGGGGCATCACTCACTTGGTTACGCCCCCCAGGCTCCTCCAGCGCAGAAGGGGAGCTTGGGGAAGGGCAGAAACCGCTGCTTCGGTGCTTCCTTCTCCTTTCACCAAATTTTGAAGCTCGGGAGCCTCTTGCTGACTCCTTCGCCTCTCCCAAAGTCAAAGCACATCAGCAAGAGAAGGGCCCCAGCACCACCCCTGCCACCTCAAACCCCAGCATCCAGCCCCAGCTCCTATTTCCAACCCAGGCTGCTCTCACCAGTCCAAAACACGCAGAGGGTTCCCCAAAACACCCCCGCAAGGACCCCAGCGCGGCCGTACCCGGGCATTGCTGGCCGTCAGCCACGTGGGCTCCACCGCCCGGCGGGTGATGGTGCCCGCGGTCACCACCTGCGGCAGGATGGCTCCGTAATCATCCTCCTCGTTATAGTCGGGGTGCCTGGGACAGAGGTGACGGTGAGCATCATCCTGCGAGAGGCCTCCCAGAGCAGCGTAGAAGGGATCGTGGTCCCAGCTGGGGCCTTTCCTCCCCGTACCTGGTCACCGCGCGAGGCAGGTCCCCCTTCTTCAGCCACACCACCATCTGGGAACTGGGGGGACACGCGGCAGGGGAGATGCTGAGACCTCCCCCAGCCACAACACCCGCAGGGATGTTGCGATTCAGCTGAAGGCAGCTGCTCACCTGATCCGCTTGTGAGCGTTCCTCCAAAACGAGACCATTTTGTTAATCTCGAGGGCTCTGGTCCCGTGGATGCGGCCCACAGCAGCCCGCAGGGTGCCGTCCTCCATCCGCGGCAGGAAATCCTTGGCAAAAGGGCTTCCCACGTTGTTCTCGTTCCCGTCCTTTAACAGAAAAAGAGATGCCAGGGCTCAGCACGCCACCGCTCGGCATCAGTAAAGCTCTACGTATCCTCCTGCCCCAGCTAGAGATGCCCTTCCATCACCCTATCCCATGGCACAAGATCTCAGGGGTCCCAGGAGTGCTGCAGCACTGGGGTGACACACAAGGTGACACGGCTATGAAGCAGGACATAGGGAGCTGGGACACAGAGTGGCCGGGAAGCCACCAGGAAGAGCCCCAGCAGCACCCAACTTGCCTTGTGAGGCAGCTTGAAGAACCAGCACCCGGGGATGTTGACATCGTTGTAGGGACCATTGCCATGGTGGTACAAGGGCCGGCTCTTCGCCTCTGGCAGCTCACACAGCTCATCCATCTCGTCCTGCAACCAGTGATGCGAGGTGATGTCAGGAATCCCTTGGCATGGCGGGAGGGGGAAATCGAGGGAAGAGGGACCGATCCACCACCCCATCCCGCAGGAAACCCCCTCTACCTGCACTGGGCTCTGGTCTGCTCTGCCCATTTTCTCCTCCACGTCCACCTCCAGCTGGCTCAGCTCCTCCACCTGCGGCAGAGAGGGACCGTGGCAGGGGCCGGCTCAAACACCACTTCTCCAGTGATTTAATACTTATTAAAGGAAAATTCTTACTTCCAGCCCCTGGAGCCACGCATGGGGCTGTTTTTTGCATGCACACAGGAATAATCCCAGCCCCACAACTCCCACCGAGGGACCCTCCATAGGAATAAGCCCAGCCCCACATCTCCCTCCCACCGAGGAACCCTCCATCCTGTCCTTCACCTCCTGCCACATCGTGCTGCCGTCCATCACCAGCAGCTCGTCCTCCATGGCAGCCTCCAGCCCCGGCGGCTGCTCCTTGCCTTTCTCCAGGCAGTGCTGCCTGTACAGGTACTCGATCACCCTGGCAGGGGAGAGGACAGGGCTCACGCACCCACGACGGGGATCGAGGCTCCGGGGCAGTGCCAGCACAGTGTCCCAGGGAGCTCCTGAACCCACCACGGGGCAGCCCCCAGCTCAGCACCCCGCTACGTCCCCCTCACCTGTGTGGGCAGGGAGGGCCCTCTGCCTCCGAGGGGGCTGCTGGCAAATTGTCCTGCCGTCCTGGCACCAGGTAGCCCCAGCCGTGCTTCTCCGAGTAATGGAGGGGGAAGCCGTCCCAGGCCAGACGCATCAGCTTTGGGGTCACCCTCATCTGCAGGCTGATGAGGCTGGGTCCCGGCACCCACCCCGCCTCCTCTAGGCGTGGGCAGAGCTTGCGGTACCACCTGGGGAGCAGCAGGGATAGGTCAGAGAGTGCAGGGCAACCCCTGGGGACACCCAGGGTCCCCAACTCACCCCGGGTGGCCTGGCAGGTGCTGGAGTCTCTTGGGTTGCAGCACGACCGTCTCCTTCAGATGCTCCAGGCAGACGCGGCTCGCGGAGGCTTTCGGCTCCTCATCCTCACCAGGGGGACCAGGGTCTGGTGGGGCAAGGGGGACTGGCTGGCAAAGAGCCCTCCGTGCCACCCCACCGGGGACGGGGACCTTGAACCAGCCCCCAGCATGGGGACAGAGGTCAGCGATGCTTCACCCTGCCAGCACCAACGAACCACATCCCTTCGTCTGGCCGCCCGTGGGAAGGCATCCCTCGAGCATCCCTCGTCCCCAGGGACCACCCGCACTCACCTTCCTGCCACTCCTCCGCTGACCCATCTGTGCCTGCTGCCGCCGCAGAGGCTTTGCTGTTCCCGTTCTGATCCTTCTTCTTCTTCCTTGGATTCTTCTTCTGCTTAAACTCCTGCGTGTCCCACTCGAGATCCCAGAGCCAAGGGTCATCCTTGTACCTGCCAACACACCATTGTCACACCCCAGCTTTGCTCCCGTCCCCAGCACCCGCCCACAGCCCCCCACAAACCACCCAGCATCTGGTCTCAGTTCTGTGAGCGGCAGAATCTGCACCCCCAGCCCACGGGTACCTGTCCTTGTGCAGCAGCTGGCAGGCATCGTTGGCCAGGTTCATCAGGGACTTCTTCATCTCCTTCTGCAGCTCCTCATAGATGCCCTGAGCATCATCCAGGTACCTCTTCCAGTTCCCGTTGACCGGCAGGTAGGACACCCCCATCTCCAGCATCCCTGCAAACGTCACGGGGTGGGGGCACCTAGAGACCCAGGCAACGAGGAATTAGATGTTTGCTGGAGGAGATTCACCCTAGAAGCGCCAGACTACGATGGATATGTGTCTTCACTCAGTTTTCGAGACCCGCAGAACCTTCAGTGCTCACCCTCTAAACCCATAAGGATCCCTGTATCTTCTGCCTGCCATGCACGTACATTGATGCCCTAAAAATAACCCCGTGCACTAACCCCAAAGCTCTGCTCCTCTGATCTGCCTCCGCTCACCTCCTCCAGCCACGCTGTGCTGTCATTTATTCCTTCCTGCCCACAGAGGTGGGGTCTGAGGTCCCTCCTGAAACAGGGTTCACAGCGCCCCCAGTCTTCCGCCGTCACCCCAAGGACAAGAGGAGCCGCATCCCATCCCCAGAGGGACCGCGATCCTCCCCGCTGCCACCCAAGACCACAGCCCCTCGGCCAACGCCAGCCAGAGCTCAGCCGCTCTCACCTCTCCATGAAGAGCGGCAGCTGCTCCTGAAACACCTCGTGGGTGGCCTGGACGTCGTGGGCACAGTACGACATCAGGTCCTGGGGGCAGAGGCAGGTGAGAGCAGGCAAAGCAGCCACCCCTCTGCCAGCGCGGGACAAGGCACCCAGGGCTGCGGGAGGACGGGGGACGTCACAGCCCCCTGCACACCCAAAGCTCTCACAAGAAATGGCAGCAAAATGGGAACTACCCCAGCAGCTGCTCCCCACCCTGCTCCCATCGGGATGTTGGGACGGCCGCCCGCACCTGGAAGTGACTCCTGATGTCGGCCATGGTCCCCTTCACAAAGAGCTCCCGCGCCTCCTTCTCCAGCGGCTCCCCCCCCACGTACAGCGCGTGCACGTCTGCCAGGTTGTTGATGCTGCTGACGTGCACCCAGTCCCACGAAGTGACCTGCGAACAAGGGAGGATCAGACGGTGCAGGACAAGGACCGGCCACGGCCGAGATCAGGAGGGGTGAAGGATGCTCCTGCTCTATTTTAAACCAAGACCAGGTCACCTGGAAGATGCTGGGAGAGCTTCACCCAGCAGAGCCGCTCCAACAGCTACTACTCCGACAGCACAAGAGCAGATGGTCCCAGTACAGGATCAAACGGTCCCATTACAGGATCAAACGGTCCCCTGCCACCCCCGCCACCGCCAGCGACTCAGCTCCTTTACTCACAGCCGGTCCCTCCGCTTTGTTGCGCGTTTTCTTCATGTGCTCCCTGACCTGCTGCAGGCCCTTCCTCTTGCCGTGTTTGGCGGCCATCCAGAGGCTGCGCTGGAAGCCCGTCAGCCCCGAGATGGCCATGTGCATGCTCATGGTGTCCAGGAAACGCACCCGGGAGCCCTAGGACACGCCAGGGGAGAGAAAAAGAGTTGTTTGGAGACATGGTGGAGGAGAAATGTGCTGCCGAATGTCCTGCAGCTGCCAGCAAGAACCACCCTGCATTAGAGCCGCAAGTCCTCTGCTTGGGCTGCTTTTGTCAAGGCAAAGCTTTGCCTCCCGGCACCCCTGAGAGCTGAGAACATCCCCAGCGCAGGCTGACAACTGCTCAAAGGCTCCTGCTACATCCCCAGCTGCAACCCTGCAGCCTCCAGCAACCTTAGGGGGTGCAAGAATATCTGCTCCTAAAGGGATCAAACCCCAACCTGTTCTGCAGGACGCAGCAAGCACAACCCCGGGGTATCTGTGCAGAACAGCACTGCCAAAATAACCCTGAAAAGCCAGCGCAAACGACTATCCAGGTAACAAACCGCAGCTGCCGGCACAAAGAACAGCACCGTGGATTACCTGGATGAGGTACTGCTCCTTGATGAACGCCCGGTCAAAGGCCACGTTGTGCCCCACCACCACCCTCTCTGGCCAGTCCTGCTTGCTGGCACAGCCGGCGCCCGCCGGGCTCTCCAGGGGAATGAGGTCGGCCAGGGTGAGGTGGCTGGACCAGGAGTACCGCTGCTCCAGCAGCCGCTTGCTGCACCACGAGTACCTACGGAGGACATGCAGCACCCCGCAGCCGTAAAAAACAAAGTAGGGGCTCCCAGGAGCAAAAGCACCCGCTGTGACATGGGGGGCTGAGCAGGATCCCACCCGTGGGAGGTGACCGACCCCGGGGAGTGCTGTGCTCGCTAACCGGGACACACATCTCGCATCCCACAGCCACACTTTGGGGCTTCGCTGTGTTTCCCCCACAAGTCAGCTGGGGTTTGCAGGAAAAGGCTCCGCTTGGGCACCCCCATCCTTCCCAAAGCTGTCCCCCCCCGCCACGACCCCAGCGTCATGGGTTCCACCACATCTCACCAGGCGTGCGGCGAGACCGCCACGGCCAGCGTCGGACAGTGGCCATCAGCCACGCACACCTCCACGTCCAACACCAGCGCCCGCTCCTCGGGGAAGTCCACGGCTTCCGCTTGCCCGTCGGGGCCGTAGCGGGTCCAGCCGAGCTGCCAGGCCCACTGCGCAGGCATGGGGGGCAGCTCGCAGCGCAGCAGCTCGTTGGCCGCCTCCAGGTAGGGCAAGCTCTGCTTCTGCGCCAGGAGGCGAAAATGCTCGTCGATGTTTTCCCCGTACATGCGGGGCAGCTGCAGGTCCACGTCGGGCAGCGCGGAGGTCTCCTTGCCCCACAGGTCGTGGCGTTGCAGGTGCTCCACGCTCCTCTGGATCTCCGCCGCCGAGTAGCGCACCTGGGCCCCGCGGAAGATCTGCTCGTGGAGGGTCCTGGACAGCATCTGGATGTTGAGGGGGTTCATGCGCCGCTGGCCCTTGGCAGGCTCCTGGCTCGGGCTCTCCGGCAGCGGGCGGCTGGCGGAGGAGCTGGAGGTGCATCGCTGGGGCCGGGCACCACGGGCCCCTCGGCCCCTCACCGACCGGCTCCAGAGCAAACGCCTCATGTCCCCCCGCTCCGGGGATGCGCCTCCAGCACGGGCTGCTCCCCCCGGGCGGCCGGAGCTGCAGGGAGAGAGCGGCAGCGAGGGGTGAGCTCGGCACCGCCCGGCTCGGCACCGCCCCGACCGCTGCTGCGGGCCCGCACCGCCCCAGCTGCCCCGGGCACCGCACGGCCGGGCTGCCCGGCACCCCCCGCAGCCCTGCAACCCCCGCCCTGCCGGAACGCGCCCCTCCCAGGGCACGCAGCCCCCCCGCAGCCATGCACCCTCCTACACACCCGTGCCCCCCCATATACAGCCGTGCCCCCCCTCACACAGCCGTGCACCCCCCTATACAGCCGTGCCCCCCCTATACAGCCGTGCCCCCCCTCATACAGCCGTGCACCCCCCATATACAGCCGTGCCCCCCCCATATACAGCCGTGCCCCCCCATATACAGCCATGCCCCCCCCTATACAGCCGTACACCCCCCTATACAGCCGTGCACCCCCCGCCCCATGCCCCTACCTAGTCCCGGCACGCGCCACCCGGACCTGCGCCGGAGGGCGGATCCAAACCGAGGCGCCCGGGGGAGCTTCCGGCCGCGCTGACGTCCCGTCCCGTGCGTACCCATCCCCGCCCCCCGCCATTGCATGGGGCGGTCTGCCGGTGGTTGGCGCAATAGGGTGCGCGGGAAACACCCGTTAGAGGCGGCCGCGTGGCCTAATGGATAAGGCGTCTGACTTCGGATCAGAAGATTGCAGGTTCGAGTCCTGCCGCGGTCGGCGAGAGCAACGCAAAAAGGCTCGCTGTTTTGCTCCGACCGCGTGCGGGCACCGGCAGCTTTCCGGTGCCTCGGGTCACCCAATGCACGGGTAGCGTTTTTGTCGTTTTTTTAACCAAAAAAGGGTGGGAAAAGGCGGAGGGAAGCTGGGACCCATCGTGTGTGTAACACCGGTTAGTTGGGGCTGTCCCGGGTCGCAGCAGATGGGAGCAGGTCAGGGCGGTGTCACCCTGTTCCTGCGGGTGCACAAGCTCCATCCTGCTCCCTGGGGTGGCACCCACTGCCCTGCTCCCCATCCCCTGCTTCCTTCAGCCCCACAGCCACCCCCATGTTCATGTCAGGTGTCTATGGAGCTCCTTAGAGCCCAGCAGGAGCCGGGGCACCCACACGCACCCCAAAACCTCACGTCTTAAAGCTGCGAGGCCTCAAAGGCGGCTTGGAACGAGCAATGGGCTCCAGGGTCCCCTCGCCCAGCCCGTCTGGGGTGGCTGGTGTGTGGCTGCACAGATTGGAGCTGAGCATGAGGCGCGGGTGGGGACACCAGGAGTCCTCACTGCTGGGGCGTGTGACACGAGTGGGGGACATCTCGGCGAGTGAAGAGGCTGGAGAGCTCAGGGTGACCATAGAGTGCAAGGAAAGGCTTGTAAGGCCTTGGCATTGTAGGGTGCCGTGCCAAGCCGTGCCAGACCGAGCCGTTCCGAGCCGCCAGGTGTCGCTGCGGCCCCGCCGTTGCCGGTCGTACCGGGCCGGTTCCCACGGGGCCGGAGCCGTCGGAGAGCGGGTACCGCTCTGGGCCCATCCCGCTCGGCGCTCTCGCTGGGGTACCGGGCACTGTGGACACCCGAGACCCCTCTGGGCCCCTGCGGAGCTCCAAACCCGCGGTGCGCCCCCCGCTCCAATCCTGCACCCCCGAGGGGAGGGAGCTGTGTGGCCCGCTGTGCGACCCCCCTCACACACATCTCCTGTCCGTGCCCCTCTCTTCTCCAAAAAGCCTGCAGCAGCATGGGGAGTGAAGCAGCAGAAGGTACCCGGTGCCTGGAAGGATCCGACCCCACGGGGGCTTGATGTTTCCCGGTTCTTCCGCGGGCACGACGGGGAGGTGGGGGGTGCGCGGGGTGCGGAGCCGATGGAGAGGGATGTTCTGGGGCTGTGGGTGCTCAGGGCGGGAGAGAAGAGCCGTGAGCTGCGCTGGGGTGAAGCAGGGAAGTGGTTGGGGACCCTCTGTTACACAGTGGCTCTGGGGAAGGACCCGGCTGCGAGGAACTTGTTCTCCCCTCCGATGCGTTGTGTTAAAGCCGATCTCCTCTTATTTGGGGTCCTTAATCTACTTATTTTTATGGCGGTCGCAAAGAAATATTTTTAAAAAAAAAATCCAAAACGGCCGCATCAAAAAAATCCCTGCCCCTCAAGCGGGAAAAAAAAAATAAATTATCCCCGAAATTATTGTCCCCGCTTATTTCTGAAGCCCGCCCGGGCGGTAGCGCTCTGGGGAGGGTCGATGACAACGAGCCCCGCTGCTCTGCCCGCAGGCGGGACCGGGACGGGGCTGCCTGTACCTCACCCGGGTGCAGACAGGGAGGTTCGGCAAGGTGCAGCACCCCTATGAAAAAAAAAACATAAAAAAAACCCGAAATAAACCCCAAAACCCGCCGTTTCCTCAGGGCTGCTTGCAATGCATAAGTCGGGATGGGGTGAGTAGGGTCTTTTTTTTTCCCTAGGTTTTTTATCCGTCTGTCTGTCGGGAAAGCATCCCCATACCAGTACGACCCGTCGGGGTCGGATACGGGCGGTGGGACATGCGACTTCCCACTCCCCTCCTCCTTGGAGACTCCGCTCCCCGCCGATGCTGTCGGTAGGATAATGGGGCGGTGGGACTTTGTTTAACCTCGTTGCCCCCGGGGCCAGGGGTCAAGGGCTTCCTCTTCCCCCGGGGCACGGCGGAGAGGCCGCCGGTCGCAGCGGGAGGACAGCGGCGGGGAGCTGGGGGGCCGGCCACCGCCCCCCCCCTCCCCGCCGCGGCCCTCCCGGTGCGACCGGCGTGGGTCCCCGCAAACACCTTCACCCCCCGGCATCGAGAGTCTGGAGATGGCTCCGAGTGGGTGTTTTGGGGGAGAAGGGGGTGACCAAACATCACCCCGAGGCGAGCGGGGGAATGCGGAGAAGCATCCCCTGCCCTCCAGCATCCTCCAGCTCTGCCTTCCCCTCCCGGCTGGAGGAAGCCTATTTTAACGGGGTGCCGGTTTTAACGGGGTTTTAAACCCCCCTCCGCAGGCAGAGGTATCTCAGCCGCCCCTCCGCTCCGCAGGAGCCAAGAAACGGCAGAAACGGACAATTTTTATAGGTGACGTACGGGCTTACGTGGGAATCCGTGCCCAGCACCGCTCTTTCAGCCTTTTTTCTCCTGAAATAACACTTCCCTGTAGCTCGTACTCCCCTTTTCCAGCTCGCACCCCCTTTTCCAAGCTGGGGAGGGGGGGGAACCAGGAGGGGGAAAGGAAAAGGGAAAATAAAACCAGCCCCCTACATCCCGCTATTTTCCTGCTCGGGAGACGAGCCTCAGAGCTCCGAAAGTGAGCGATGGAGAGGGCGAGGGGAGGCAGACGGGAGCCAGCTCCAAGGTGGAGGGGTCGGGGATGGGATGGGTGCGGGGGGAAGGACCCTCCGTTTCGGGATGAAGGGAGAACCGGCGAGGGAAGGAGGCTGGCGGCATCGCGGGCACTCGAGGTAAGTCCCCCTCCTGCCCGCAGCGGTGGTACCGGAGCCCGTGAGCTGCCTGCGGTGCGGGGAGAGGATGATATGGGGGTGCAAAGGAGCCCGATCCTGGGGGGTACCCAGGCTCCGGGACTGCCCCATCCTCACCCCCGGGCCGGGGTTGCTTTGGCGGCTGCGGCTCCTGGGGAGATGAGTGCCGGTTATCCCGGCGCGGGGGCAGCAGGCAGCCCCTGCCCGCTCCCTCGGGGCTGGGCCGGGGTCCCCCCGGTCGGAGCAGCCCCACGGAGCGCGGTCCCAGCCCCCGGGACTCCTCCCGTGTGTGTCTCAATTCGCTCAGGCTTGACTTGGCAATAAGCTCTCTCAATAGGGTGACAATAGAGCCCCGGTGGGACCCGAACAAAGAATTTGAAAGTAGTTAAATTGCAGGACACGTCCATCGCCTGGGTGCTTGAATTAAAAAAAAAAAAAAAAATCGGAGAAAAGAAAAAAGGAGAGAGACTTTTCTTTGGGCTGGTGAGAAAATGCTCAGGGTAAAAGTTGGTTTGGCGTCTTCATTTCAGCGACAATGGAGCAGAGCTAATTCAATAGGAAACGCGGGGATTTTTTAATGAAAAGACCGCCAGGGTTACAGCGAAGTTAAGCTCTTGTGAATTAATTATTAGGGCAAATAAACTGGGGGGGGGGGAGGGAGCACTCGGGAGGGAGTGTTGCAATTTCTTAATATTCTCCTTTTCGTGTTTAACGACAATGCCATTAGGTTTTCGACTCTGGGTGAGCAAAAGGATTTCTTACACTCCCCGGGAAGAGGAGAAGACGCTTTTTTTTTTTTAAAAAAAAATGGTGTTACTTAATTGCTTTTAAAATAAAATACTGCGGAATTTGGCAACGAGCTCCGGTTTCTGCTGGCGGTGGCATTTGGGTTTATATTTCCTTTCGTGGCAACTCGCAGATTCAAAATGAAAATAACGGGGGAATTTAAAAACACGAATGTAAAGGCGAGGCGGCGTGTTCGGCTGTTGCAGATCTCTCGGGCTCGATCGGTTTATTTTTTTTTCCTACATAGAAAATAAAACCTGTCTGGGGATTCCTGGGTGTTCATCGGGGCGGCCAGAGACTCCCCAGAGCCGCTCCGGGGCATCGGTGGAGTGAATCGGAGGTAAAAACTAAGAGCCGGGTTACCCGCAGGAAGGAAAAGGAGAGGTCGGAAGCGGCGTAAAGGTGTGTCAGGAGGGGTTTGGGGGGGGCGGTGTTGGGGGGGCTGTTTTTGCCTTGCTGCAGAGGCTGCGGGCGAAGCAATAGGTGTGTAATTCTGTAAAGAAAAGAAGGAAGAGAGAAATGGAGGGGGAGCGGAGGAGGGAAGCGCAGGCGGTACCTGCCGTGCCCGCGCCCTGCTTCCAGCCCGCTGCGGTCTCCGGGGCTCGGCCTGGCCGTCGGGGCGGGGATGGCACGGCCCGGCTCGGCACGGCCCGGCTCCGGGAGGGACCCCCACTGCCAGGGTCGGGGCTGCAGCCCCGGAGCAGCCGGTGCCCTCTCCGGCTCTGCCTGACGGCTGAAGGTGGGCCGGGCCGGGCCGGGCCGTGCGGTGCCCGCGAGCCTCGGGGACGTTCAGCATTTGGACAGCGGTGCGGGGCCGGGCCGGGCCGGGCCGGGCCGGGGGAGCCGGGGGCGACGGAGAGGTGCCCGGGGCAGCGGAGGGCCGGGAGTCGCTGTAGCCCTTTTCTTGCTCACCCCGGGAATGGGGGGTCCTCGGGGGAATGGGGACACTGCCGAGGGGGTTCCCGGGCTGCGGGGGGGTCTGGTCCCGGCTCTCCCCCGCCCCCGGAGAAGGGCTCGCAGGGGCCGGGGGGCAGAGCGGGGTGCCCGGCGGGGCGCCCAGGTGAGCGGCGGCGGCCCCACGGGAGCGGGGGGCAGAGGGTCTCGGCGAGGGGGGGGGAACGGGGCACGGCCCCTCTCCCCCGCTCAGCCCCATCCTCGGGGGGTAATTAGGGGGTGAGGCGGAGGGGCTGCGCTTTCTGCTCGGCAGACCCTGCCAGCCACCAACCCCCGCCGCCACCGCCGCCTTCCTCCTGTCCTCCTCCTCTCCCCCTCCCTCCCCCGCCTCCTCCCCTCCCCCTCTCCCTCCTCCTCCTCCTCCTCCTCTCCGCCATGGTTGGAGTGAATAGGCGGCTGCCGGGCTGACGTCAGTGCGGGCAGAGCCTGCCGGCGGCGACAGCTCCCGGCCACCGACCAGAGCCGGCACCGGCAGCAGCCGGGAAGACGCAAGGAGCCGGGGCAGAGCCGCCCCCGCCGCCCCCGCTGGCCCGCGCCCGGGGCTGGGGGCTCTGGGGGTCGCTGCTCGAAGGGGGTCAGCCCTGCCCGCCCCTCTGCCCGCCTGCCCGGTGAGGGGGGGTGGCCCCCGCCGCCCGCTTCGCCCGGGGACCGGCGTCCTGCCCTCGGCACGGCTGCAAGAGTGAGTGTCGCGGCCGGGCATCGCCGCCTCGGCGGGGCGGCCCCGGGGAGGCGGGAGGGCGCGGGGGGACTTTTCCCTTGGGGGGACATACCGGCTGCCGGGAGGGAGGCAGGGAGGGAGGGGGGAGAAGGGGTTGGGTCCGTCCCCGCCGGGAAGTTGGGCGCCTCCGGGTGCGGCACCACGCGGGACCGGGACCGGGACCGGGATCGGCCCGCGCCGCTCCCTGGCCCCGGCCCACCCGTGGCGGGGGACGAACGGGAGGCACGGGGACGCGTTTGTTCCGGCAGCCTCTCCCCGACTGCCCGGGACGTTGCAGCTCGGCAGCGAGACCTGGGGCGGGCTGAGCCCCGACGGGGTGGCGGGGAGCCGGGGCCGAGAGCCGCCGGGGGGCTGCCGAGTTGCCCCCAAACGTCCCCGCTCGGCGGCCGGAGAGGTGGCACCGGACAAAACGCCTGGACAAGGCCAAGCCTCCCGGGGGCACCCAGGCTTTAGGCCGCCGGAGAAATCCCGGGCTCCCGGGGAAGTTCTTCCTCCCGGTGCAGCGGGGGCTGCTGCCGGTCCTCGTTTCGCGGCGGGGGGGCACCGGGGCGCCCCACTCCCCTGCCCGGATTTACCGCCGAGGAGCAGCAGCGAGGCCGCCGCTGCCCGTGCCCCGATCCGCCACCGGCTTCTGGTGCTGGAGGATTTATTTTATTTTTTCATTTGCTGTACCTTTTTTCTCTGCTTCTTTAAAAAAAAAGATTTTGTTTTATTCCATCCTTTTTTCCTATTTTATTTCTTTCTTTTTGTCCTTTTCTTTTTTTTTTTGCTTTTCCATTTTTTCTCCCATTCATTCTTCCCCTCTGCTCCTTCCCTTCCTGCGAACGCTTATTTCCTTGGGGTTTGGTTTCTTTTTTTCTCTCCCCCCCATCTCCCTGGAAGTGAAACGCATTTTAGGCCTCAGCCTTAAGGAAACCCGAATCATAGCAGTGCAGGTGGCCTGAGAACCTGCACCTGGCTGGATCCCCTCGACGTGCCTCCACCCCCGACCCTCGGCCGGGCAGCACCTCGCCCCGCCGAGCGAGGAGGCTCCGTGACCGTCCCCGCCTGGGTCCCGGTCCCCGACGGCCGGAGAGAAAAAAAGAGCAACCAGGGGCTGGGATGCCGCTGCTTTTCCTTTTCAGCACCGGGGCTTGCTCAGAGGCGGCTTTTAATTGCTAAACAAAGCAACGCGTTTCCTTCACGCCCGTCGGGAGCTGCCGCTTCTGTGCGAAGCCCCGAGTGTGGGAGGAAAAAAAAAAAACAAAACCAAACCAACAAACCAAAAACAATTAAGAGAAGATGCAGCTCGAGGCGGCGAGGCGCGGGGGGTTACTCCAGGTTGGCTAAAAATAACTTCTCCTAATTAAAGAAAAGTGACGTCAGACGTGCAGGACGTAGGAGAGGGGAAGGCAGCGGACTCGTTACAGGGCGATCACGTTAAATAATTCGGGGGCGGCCCGGTGACCGGGCGGGCGCTGGGCAAGGGGGCTCTTCCGAGGAGCGGCCGGCGGGGCCGCCCTCTCTGCCCGGTGCCGGGGTCACCCCAGGAGGGAGCGGGCAGCTGGGGCCGTGCCACCGCGGCTGGGCGCGGAAAGTCCGCGGGCGCGGCGGGGCCGGCGGGCGGTGCAGCACCATGGCCAGAGCCGCGCCGGCCCCGCCGCCCCTCCCCGTCCCGTCGGGCCGCCCGCAGCCGCCAGTTGATTTCTCTCGTGAGTGCGTGCGATGGAGGGTCCCACGGTCCCCGTGGGCGGCCCAGCGGAGGCAGGACGCGGGCTGGCTCCTGGAGCTGCCCGCTGCTGCCGCCGGAGCCCGGGTAGCCCCCGCCGATCCCTCCCAGGCTGCTCGCTGGTGCTTCGCGCTGTGCCAAGGAGCCATTTTGTACGTATCTTGCTAAAATTGCGCCAACCATCCCCTCCAAATCCATCCCCAAAACCCCCCAAAAAACAAAATAGCAATAACAAAAAAAATTCCAACACCTAAAAAAATCCCCAAACGCCCCAAGCGCAAGATGCAATTTTCTCCCAGGTGCTGGGGCTCTGCCTGCACAGCGCGGATGGAGGCTGGGGCTCCGAGCAGAGCAAGGCGTTGCCGAAAAGGAGCAGGGGAAAAAAAATATATGTTATATATATATTTCTGTCAAGAAAATCGCCTCCTTTTCCCGGCGGAGAGAGGGGACCCCGGCCCCGAGCAGCCCGGCGAGGCGCGGTGCCTCACCCGCAGCATCCTCGCCCGAGCGACACGGCGGCCCCGGCGCTCGGCACGGCGGGCGGGAGACCTCGCACGGCGGCAGCCGGGCAGAGCTGCGGCTTGGCCGGGCTGGCTCTGCCCGCCCCGGGCCCCTTCGCCGCTGCCGCAGGGACGGCGGGGCCAGAGCGGGGCCGCATCGCTGCCGGAACGGCCCCGGGAGCGGCGGAGGCGGCCGGCGGCACCCCACTCTGCTCCCCGCCGCCGGGGCCCCGCGGTGAGTAACGGGGCCTCCCCCCGTGTCGGGGAGGGGAAACTGAGGCCGGGCCGTGGCCCAGGCGAGCACCCCCGTGTCCGCTCGGCACCGCCGTCCCCGCACCCCCGCGCTGACCCCCGGAGGCGGCGGGGCGGGCGGGTGCCTTCCCCCAGCCGGGGAGCGTACGGGCAGCGATCACCCTAACAGCGGCGGCGATAAATTAGGAGAAAATCCAGGGCTGCAAAATTAAGGAGATCCGACTCGTGGCAATTTTTTTCCCCCTCTCTCTCCGGGGCAAATTAAAATAAACCCCGGCCAAGCCCCCTCCCGAGCGGCTCCGCGCCGCGGGGAAGGCACCGAGGGGCTGGGGACGGAGCAAAGATTTCTCCCCACCCTCCGCAGCCCCGTCGGAGAGGCCGGGGCACCCCCGGGCCTGTTTCTCGTTGGGCAGGAGGCAGAGGGGAGCGGGCTGTTACCGGGAACCGGGCAGGGCGGCAGCGCCGGCTGGCAGCGGGGCTGGCAGCTCTGATCCTTTAGCTTTTAGCCTAATTGAGCTAGTAGATTTTATTTATTTCATTTTTAATTCTTTTTAAGGGGATGGCGGGGAGGGAGGAGGCGAGGAAAGGAAGAAATAAATAACCCGAGCGGAGCTGGCCGAGAGCCGGAGCCGGCGGGACCGGCAAGCCGCGCTCAGCCGCGGCTGCTCCCGCCGCGATCGCTTCTTTCCGCGGATCCCTCGTTTTGCAGCAGGTCACGTTTTACCCTCGCCTCGGATTTAAAGGAAGGCGATGGTCAAAAGCGGCGAGGGATTACGATTTTATTTATTTTATTTTATTTTTAATGCGGAGTAGGTCAAATAAGCACCCCAGATAATCATATTTACCTCCTGGTATTTTATTATTATTATTATTGTTATTATTATTTGTACGTGCCCGATTCGTCGCTACACGCGTACATCTTTAAGAACCTGTGCGGGAAATAGCAGAACATGGAAGGGAAATAATTAAAATAAGGGGCAGAGAGGATCGGTGCGGGATGGCGGGTGCGTCCCCAGCCCCCGGGTGCGTCCCCAGCCTCCGGGTGCGCCCGCAGCCTCCGGGTGCGTCTCGGAACGGGCGGGCCCCGCGTCTGGCTGCGGGGAAAAGCGGGGGGCCCTTCGGGCTGCCCCCGGGTGCAGAGGCCGGACGGGGCGGGCGTTGCTGGGGGAGGAGAAGGTGTGAGAGGGGTGCGCTGGATGAGGGGGCATGGCGGGGGGGGGACCGGGGAAAGGCGGAAGGAAAGGGTTCGGGAAAAAGGAAGGAAAATGAACGGAAAGGGAAAAGGAGGGGAAAAAGGAAAGGCCAGGGAAGGGGAGAGAGGAAAGGGAAGAGAGGAAAGGGAAGAGAGGAAAGGGAAGAGGGGAAGGGAAGAGGGGAAAGGGAGAAGAAAAGGGGAAAGTGGAAAGGGAGAGAGGGGATTGCCGAGGACAGGGAGAGGGAAGTTAGCTGCCGGTGGGCCCCTCCGCGCCGGGCCGTGCAGGGGTGCTGCCCGCCTCTCCCCCCGAGCTGCCGGCCCAGCGGAGCTGCCGCGGGGGCCCGGCGGGGCGGGAGGAGGGGGGGCGGGCAGAGCGATCCCGGAGGCACGGCGGGCGGAGGGAGGCCGGTGCCGGGGCGCCGCGGGGGGGCCGTGCCGCCCGCTGCCGTGCCGTGTCGCCCGGTGCCGTGCCGTGCCGGTCCCTCCCCGCCCCGCCCCGTCCCGTCCCGCCGCTGTCTGCAACTCGGGCCGGGGCTGGAAAGCGCGGGAAAGGAGGCGCTGATTTAAATGCGGGGTCGGGGATTGGCTGTGCGCGGCGTGACGTCACTTCCCAAAGGGGGCGATCACCGCGCGAGGGGAGTAGAAGTTGGGCAGCGGGGCGGGAGCGGCAGCGCCGATCGCCCCGGCCGGGGGCGCGACGGGCTGGGCACGGCTCGGCTCGGCTCGGCTCGCTGCGGCCCCGCACAGCCCGGCACGGCTCGGCACGGCTCGGCTCGGCTCTCCGCAGCCCGCCCCGAGCCCCCACAGCAGCCCCGCAGCCGACGGTGCCGCCCGCCTGCCGTGTGCCCGCGGCTCAGCTCCGGTTGCCTCGTATTCATCTTTTTTCTCTATTTTTTTTTTTTTATCTCTGTCTGTGTGTGTGTGGTTCCCGGTGGCAGCTCCCGGCCCCCCTGCCCCGGCCGTGCCCTCACCCTGGAGCGGACGGACAGACGGACGGACGGCTGGCCGGCATCCCCGCCGGAGGGATGTTTCTGTCTTTGGTTATCTAGCTGTATGAGTGTTGTGGAGCCATCATAAAGCTAGATAACCGAAAGTAGAAATGACTTCCAGACCTGCTCGCCCGAGGGGAAGCGGCCGCACCGCGACCGGCGGTGCAGAGGCGACCCGACCCACCGCCCTCGGGGCTCCAGGTAAGGGCTGCGGCTCCGCGTCCTCCCCGTCGGGCCGCTCCGGGCAGCGGCAGCGCGGGGCTCGGCGGCAGCAGGCGGGAGGGCCGGGGGAAGGGAGGCGAGCCCTGCGCGATTGCTTTCATTGCCAGAGAAACACGGGGTTTGACACTCGGTTAAACGCACCTCGGAATTCACTCCTCGGCTGCGGCGTGTCGCGGCTCGGGGAGGATGGAGGGAGCAAGCGCCCTCCCCACATACATCCCCCCCATCCCAGCCTGCGGGTCAGACCTCGAAAAACCCCGGCTTTTGGATGTTTTCCTTTTTCTCCTCTCTCCCTTCCTCTCTCTTTATTTTTTCGGCTTTGGGTTTAATCCTGGCCTGCCTTTGGAAGGTCAAGTTGGCGATAACACGATCACTTGTCTTGTGCGGTGGCTGTTGCTTTTGTCCGTAGCTGGGGGGGGGTGTCTCCGGGGAGGGGGATGCCCGGGGAAGGGGTCCTGCTGCTGGGTGCACCCCTCCGGCATGCAGCCGCCCGGCCCTGGGGCTTCTTTGGGAGCCGAGCGCTTGGCAAGGCACAAAGCCTCCCTCACCTCCGCTGCAAGCCCGAGAAGTTGAAACATAATATGTATGACAATGTCTGGCAAATAACAAAAAAAAAAAAAAAAAAAAAAAGAAAGAAAGAAAGAAAAAGCAATTGGCAAATCTGCATTCCGTTCCCATGGCGACACAAAGCACCGTGCTCTCCGCCGAGCCTCCCCGGCACGTTTTTCCCAGCTGGAGTGGGGCGAGCACCCGGGGCTGGGGTCCCCTGGCCCCCCCCGGCACCCTGGAGCAGGGTATGGGGCATCGCCGCCAGCCCCTCGCCCGGTGCTGTCGGTTCGCATCCCACAGGGATGGTCGCCGCGCTGCCACGAACCCACGCGGGCTGTGACAGCTCCGGGGAGGCTGCAGAGAAAAAGCTTCCCGTGGCTGGGGTTGCGAGTGGGCTGTTTGCTGGCTCTGCACCCCCCCGGGAGTTGCTGCGGGAGATGGAGAGGGCTGGGAATGACGCTGCGGTGCTCCCACTGCTCGGATAGGTGGAGCGCGGGTACCCTGCTCCATCCTTTGCGGCTGGGCATCCCTCACCGAGGAGAGAGGGTAGCACCGCGGGGCCCATCAGTGTGTGGGGATGGTGAGAGGTGGGAGCCCCGCACACCTCGGAGGCAGGTTTTTCACCTTCTCTTGCACGGGGTAATGGCGTCAGACGCCACGTAGGCTGGCAAAGCTAAATATGCCTGTGCACCCTTCCAGGGCCAGCAAAGCACCGCCGTAACCACAGTAAGGAAAAAGGATCTCAGCCTGAATTTGGCTATACCGGGAGAAAGAAAAGTTCTGAGGAGCTGTTGTTATTATATATTCTAATGAGAAGTCATTGGAGAAATTAAAAAGGGCAGAGAAAGACGAAGACGCCAGCACTAATTCCGCAGGAAGCCTCCCAGGGAAAAGGCTGTGTGAGTGTGAACGCTGAAAAGCATGAAGGCCTGGAATTAGACTATCATTTAGAAAGCGTTACTAATCCGAAGTTACAGCAGTAATTCCATGATTTGCTGGGTCCCACACGCAGCGCCAGAATTAAAAGATACGGATTTTCTAGAAATGTAACTCAACTGTGGCACCGAGTCGCGGCGAGATCCGAATGAATCATTCATTCCAAAGGCAGCGAAAGACGTGTCATTAAGATCCAACCTCCTTCTCTCCAGCCCATCTGGAATATGTATGCTCGATGCAATGCCAGAAATTGTGGAAGAGATTGGAGGTGGGGAGGAGGGAATGTAGTCCTTTCCCTCCTTTATTATGTTGGTTATTTTTAAGAAATAATTTTCCAATTATATCCACAATATTGTGAGTGTCACTCAATTATTCTTCTGTTTATTTTTTTTTTATTTTTTCCCCTTCCGTACGCTAGCATCGAGTCAGGTGCAAACGGTTTCAGTGGAGATGCTTTAAAACTAGACTGAACAAAGCAGGAGAGAACCGAGCAAGGTGGTTGATGAATGCATTTATTCCGGAGTAATGATTTGATGGGGGATGGAGGAAAGAAACATTCAAATTCCTAATGAATATAATTCAGGAGGAATCATTCGACCAGCGTGTTAGAGAAAATCTGTTTGGTGGGAGTGTTTCTGCACTGGCAGAGCCCAGGAGGTATTTCTGTCCCTGGCTTTTGTAATTGAAAAAGGTATATAAAGGTATAAAGATATAAAAAGAGGACCTGAGGGAAAAAAAATATATATACACACACATATAATAAATGTCTTTGCGTGTGTGTATATAAATACATATATATAATTTTATGAAATAAAATGGAAGTATGGAAATTTGTGTCTACATGTGAACTCTTACAAAGGATCGATGCAAGCTTTTTCACCTTGCTATTGGATCAGCAGGTCAGAAACCACCCTTGACTCCTACATTTTTTTCCTCCCCAAAATTGCCTGTTCTGAACTGATTTTTCAGGTAATTTTTCAGGCCATGGGTTTGGTTTGCTCATCCCGGAGCGGTTTCCCCCCAAAGGGGACTGAGACAGGGACTGAGCAATTTTGGCCGTTAGTTTCCAGGAGAGAGAAACCACGACTGAATTTTTACTGGCGCTTAAATTCTTCATTTTCGCCCCCGTTCTCGGCGTGAACCCGCGGGTGTTTGGGGGAGGTGTGGAGGCAGCCCCCGCATTGACGAGGGAGGTGGCAGTGAGCGATGGGAGACAGTGGTACGAGCATCCCCAGCTCGTGTGCACTGGGCTGGGGGGCGAAGAGGTGGATAAAGCCCCCCGGTAAATCCCTGCTTGTGAAATACCTGCTGCACTTAGAGAGTCCCTGGCAGCCCGCCGTCAGGTCTCGGCTTTCTGTATGGATTTTTTTTTTTAAGTGCCGTGGTGGAAGGAGTGTCCGCAAGGGTCTGTCTTTGGGCCAGGGATGGATTTTGGCTACACATGGGTCCCTTTGTGGCTTAGCCCTTTGCCCCGGTTGCGTAGCTGTTGGCTTCGGCTGGGTCTTTTCCCCTGCGCAGCCCAAACCCAGAAGGGAAGGCATCTTTTTCGGCTGTGCAGGGAGAAGAGCCCACATCCTGGTGCTCGTGGTCCTTGCCGGTGGGTTTCTCTTCTCGGTGGGACTCTCCCGGTGGAGCAATAGGATGCAGCGTAGGCCAGACGTGGGTGAGGTTTCTGGAGCTGGGCCGTGATGTCTTTGTTCTTCAGGCAGAGCTGGGGATGGGCAGAGGGAGCCAGGAATGGAAGAATCAGTGTGTGCTGTCAGGGGATAAATGGAAAATATTGTTTGTGGGTTTTACCTTGGGGAAATGATGCCTTGGGACACCGTGTGCTCCAACTCATTATTTCCCATCTTTTCCTAAAACTTGGCTGCTGTGCAGCAGATTTGGCTCATGGCACAATGTGAAGTGGGTTTGTACCAGATACCTGGGGAAGCCAAACCCACCCGGGCTCGGGGGTAGGTGGAGAAGGGGCTGTTCAGTCCCTGCCGTTCGAAGGAGCCACCTCGGGAGCCGGGCCATGCAAGCGTCCCACTTGGTTATGGATGAAATCCCATCAATGGGCAGATGCAGAATCGCCTGGCAATGGCGGGTTCAACACTTGAGGCCGGGCTCGGCCATTTCTTTTGTCTCTCTTGGCTCCCACCCCCTCCCCGCACCCTTGGCGCAGACGGTGCCTCCCTTTACCTGCTGCTCTGCCCTGGCTTTGTCCGTGCTGCTGGAGGAGCAGAGCTCAGGGGCTTGGAGGGTCTGTCCTGCCTGTGGCTGCGGACGGGTGCTGCTCGTGCACCGGGGAGGGATGGTGGCTGCATGCTTGAAACACGCTTTCTCACGTCTCGATGGAGGAGAGGCGCTAATTTGGCATCTGTGCAGGTGATGGGAGTTTCTCCCAGCTGCTGGCACCTGGCACGTGGCGGTGCATGCACGCTGTCCGTGGTGTGGGTACCGCGTGTCACCCCTGCCGCTGGTGCTGCCGTGTCGTGGCCCCTCGGTCACCCTGAGCCTCTGGAAGGACTCGGGGACTGCGAGTGTAAGATGGCCGCGTGGCTGCCCGCGCTGGCTTCCCCCCACGTGATGCTGGGAGTTGCCCTTTCCAGGTTTCCAGGGATTTCAGCGTTTCGTGCCCACAAGCCCGGTCACCTCGGGAAGGTGCTTGCCAAGAGCCCAGCTGGAAAAGCATCATCTCGGGCTGCTCAGCCTCCCTCCCTCCCTCCCTCTGTGCCTCCCGGCGCACGTGTTCGGGACCAGAGCTTGTGCCGGTACGAGGCTGAGCCATCACGCTGTCCACGGCCGGGCTCCTGGCATCCACGAAGAGTCAGGACAGGGCTCTGGCTTTTGCGTTTTCAGGTGCCGTCTAATATTTATTCAGGGGCTCAGGTTTGGTTAGGAGCGTTTGCCTCGAAAACTCAGGAGTGGGGGTAAAAAAAAGAAAATGGGGGGGAGCAAAAGAACACAATCTCCGGCAGTTAGCTGTCTCTTGGAAACTCGGCTTGCTGTTCCTATAGAGGCTTTCTCTTTCCCTTCACCCTGGTCTGGCCTTAAGTACCACTTTAAGTGGGCTTTGCTCATTCACATCCAGGCTCCTTAGAGCAATTGAGCCTGCGGGGGTTTGAAAAGAAGGGACAGTCCTTCAATGGCAGGACCTTGGGCCAGGCTAATTGGTTTTGGTTCAAGGGGATACTGGATTTGTGAAAAGCCCAAAGACATCTTTCCCACGCCAAATCCCAGCTCTTCAGAGGGGGAAGTGAGGGGTGCCAGGTGGGGAAGGGAGCTGGAAGAAAGATGGTTTAGTTGAGGAACCTTCATAACGATCCAGACGCCCACCAGCCTCGGCAGGGATGGGTGCAGCGGGGGGCTGCACCCAGGGTGGCACGGCAGCAGGGGGACGGGGTCCCTCCTCCTCGGGGCAGGTGGACGGCGGTGTCTGGCTCCCGGTGGCATGCTGGCAGCGGTGGTCTGGTTTCATTAAACCCAGGCTTTTTCTGTGCACACCAGACTCCCGTGGAGATGCTGGGAGCGAAGGAAGGATGGGACCTGGGTCCAGAAACCAAATCGCTTCTGTGTGCTCGCACGTGCAGCCGTGGGGGGAGTTTGCTGAGGTCTCTTGTATCTCATTTTGATTTAGGAATTTATTTATTTTTAAACGTTGTCTCTCTCTGGCACCGTTCCAGCAGACCCACGACCTTTACTCTCCCCAATCCATAAAAATCACTTAATTATTGGGCCGAAAATCAAGGCTTGGAAGCAAAGCCAGCTTATGGGACCATCATTTCTTGATATATTTCCTGAGAGGACATATTTCTGGGCACCTTCAGAGCAGAGCACGCAGCTTGTTGGATATGAGATATCAAGGCATTATTTATTGAGGAAGTCTTCACACTGCCTCATCTGTTATAATTAACTGATGACATTTTTTCTTAGGTTCAAAATATGGTGAAAAAGTATAATTAGCACGAAGCCGAGGCACTGCATTAAAATGTCTCCTATAGTTAATGTAGGATAGTCCTGCTATTTATTATAGCAGGAGCTGGCTCTGACCTCTGTGTTGCCTAACACTTTTTATTGTAAAGATTCTTGAACTTTTTTTTCTTTTTGAGCACCTCTGACACTCCCATTGTTTGCTGCGAGCCCTTGAAATTCGTCCAGGGGAAGCTCTTCGGCTCGAGAAATGCCTGTTCTTTGTCCCTTAAATTCCTTTCAGGTTTAGCCGAATTATGAATTGTTCGGAATCACGATTTCCCTTCGGTTGCTTCTTGTGGGGGGGGGCAGAAATTAAAATTTGTTGTTTCCCTGGAATAATAATAACAGACCACGAGAAGGGTGAAGCCCTGGACTCCCACCACTGTATTGCAGAGCTCTGGACCAGCCGGGGAAGGTGGGAGGACAGTTACAGCCTCTTCCACCACCCCCTTCCACCTCTAGCTCATATTCTTCCAGCACAGCCCCATCTCCTGGAAGAAAACTCCTCCGGGTACTGGTGCTGGGAGGAAAAAGAGTAGGGGGGTGTGGGTGCGTTGGCCTGGGCACTGCCAGCCCCAGCAGTCCCCCTTCTCCCCGGGAGAGCAGCCTTCTGCCGCTGCCAGATAACATTAGTCCTGTGTTTCATAGCGGCAGAAATCTGTGCCGAGGCTCGGGGCTTGAAATCGCTCTGCCCACGCAGGACGAAGGCAGGGATGAGTGTGGGGTGGAGGGAGGGGAATTTGTTACACTTGCCTACAATTGTTTTTCTTTTTGCTTATATAAACAATCTATTATTTATTAGCTATAAATAATGCATTTTTTTCTGTATGTTTAGAATGCACGTGATTTCTGTATATTAAAAATGTACATGGTTGAAGGCACCAAAGCAAGCGCTGGCAAATCGGGGGGTACCCGATTTCAGTTTGACCATGAGACGTTAATTCGGGCTCTCCCTGCCCGTGCCCTTACGAGGCTGTAATGACGTGGTCACAGCCTATTTTTAGCTCTCTCCCTCTTTCCCTGGCCAGGGTGGCTGCACAGCGAGGTGGAATTAAGGTTGCACGGACAGCCATAAATCGGACACTTCCTAACTTTGGAGTGCTTGACCACGCAATCTAAATGAGGGCTCTTCAGGGCAGTATTTCTGCATGTGGCATTAACTGTGTTGGTCGGGAACGGCAAATACAGGGGTAGAGAAGCCATAGAGCAGAAAAGACCTATCAGACTATTGAAAGCGCTCGTTTGAATAGATGGGGGAGTCAACAGAGCCTACACTTGATCTGAGCTAAATGCCCAAGAAGATGTCTCCAAGCTGAGAGGGGGAAGCCTTTGTTCCTGCAGCACCAGCCTTGATGTTTTCTTTGCCTTTGGTTTTGCCTCGTTCACTCCTAGGGAGGTTTGAGCTCCTGCTCTTGAGGAACCATCGGCTTGCATAGTGAATTTGTGTGCTTGTGCAAGAGAGGGTGTCCCTAGGAATGTGCACATGCACGCACGCTCCTGTCATTGCGCCAGCAGACGTGTGCTACCAGCTTGCAGATCCTTGCTGCTTGGCGACCTTGCCTCGCCTTGCCTTGCACACTCCCTCTTCCCAGTGTCGCTAACAGGAGCTGTTGCATGTGTTGGAGGGAAAGGAGAGGCCTTTGTGTATTACATAGGAGATCTAATCTCTTCTTTTAACTGTTGGAAAAATTACTTTGGAGGTGATTACATGCATTGCAGATTTATCTTTGCTTGAAATGGCTTTTTTTTCCCCCTTTTTCTTTGTTTAATGGGGGGTTTCTCCATTCTGGCTTGCAATAAGACATGTAGCTGTCTCTGGTTTCTAGCAGAGTGGACTCTGGTTGAGCAAATTTGGGGAAGTAAGCAGCCTTTTGTTTTACTTTCCCGGGTGTAATGCAGTCATATCCCCTTGCACATACCTTGTACTGATAACTGGAGCATTTTTCCCTGCCCAGCAGTGGTTTTGCGCTGGATTATAATACACAACCTAGCGTTTTTGCCTTGTGGACTCCTGGAGCCTGATACGTGCTTGGGGCTGTTCCCACGTCAGCACGGGTATCCGAGTGTCCTAGGTTTGGGCTTTCATCGTGTGGGTATGGGCTTTTGTTTCACGAACATCTTTTTCATAACTTTCCCCCTCTCTCCCGCACCTCGGTTCAGCAAAGGGCCTGTCTATCTGGATGCAGGCAATAAACGTCTGTTCTCACCCTGACTTCTGTTAATGAGATAGAGACAGGTAAGCATCACACATACCAACTTTCCTGCTCTCAGCAACATCAAGGAAACGGTGACAAGCTATTAATGGGAAGTGATGGTCTGGGTGCTAATTAGTGCTTTCTTTTCAACTTTTACCTCCATGTCTGCCGAGATGCCCATCCCAGCCTCTCCTCTCTCCTCACATCCCTTTGTTTCCACCGCGTTCCTTGTTCTCCACACACATCCCATGTCGAAGAAGCTTCTCTTTTTTTTTCTCTACCAATCGCTTTCTGCATCTCCTCATTCCGTTTTTGTGCCCTTTTCCCCTGGGTAATTGCCACCTGCACCCTCATTCTCCTGTGGTTGCTTCCAGCAAAGAATAAGCACGATATTGTAGTGGGATCTGAAAGCTCAGGGACGGGGCACATGAAGTCTGTGAGGAGTTTCTCGTCTTCATCACCGGGTAGCAATATTTGCTTGTGGCACCAGTGCACAGGGTCAAATTACCCTGGGGATGGCAGGTCAGAGATCTGTCCCCTCTTCCCGCAGGTAATGCTGTAGGGAGGCTCCCAGCAGCTCACAGGTCTTGGCCATGGAGCAATTAGTATTTAAAGCTGATCTTCTCATGATGCCCAGAGACCAAGTAGGACGGGCCTCTGCAGTGTGAGCCTGTAGGAGATGACAGGTCCTGCCCCAGAGAGCTTGTGGTCTAAACCCTAAATGCTTTTACTCTCCACCAGACCCCATTAATGGCTGTTTTTTCAGATCCACCCCAATTTATGCTGCTGCAGCAACGTGATGCCTGGTCTCAGCTTGGTGCCTGGTCTCTCCTGCTTCTGTTTCTCCTGGTCCCTGGGCTCTGCCCCTTCCCCAGGGACACTAATTGTTCCCTCCTCACTTTTTTTGCACGGGCTGTGTGTTTCTTGCTGCCAGGCTTGTGTCCCAAGGAGCTGCCTAATCTGCCCCTGTCATTCCCAGTCACAGGCTCCGCACACACCGTAGCTTTATGGGGAACACTTGCAGGGCAGTGGGAAGAGGCAGCCATGGTTTGCACATTAGCTAATTAATTTTCATGACTGAACGATGCTGCCTGGTCTCTTGTTTATATTCCTCGCCGCTCCCCTTCTCCCCCCTCCTCGCTGACACACACACAAGACGACACATCTCGTACGAACGTCAGCATCCTTCCACAGCCTTGAGACGCGAGCGGTTATTCTGCTGGCTTGTCAAACGCGGGTTTCCCTGCTTCATGGTACACAGGGGCCCCCTGTTTCACATTTGCTGATTCTTATTAGACCCAGCGCGCCAGGGCCCTGTCTCTCCCCGCAAAGCAACGCGCCGCATCCCATCCATAAATCCAACCCTGGAACAAAGCCTCCTCTACCCTGCCCCATATTTCTACCCAGCCTGCCCGCTTTCCCCTCTCTCTCTTTCTCTCCCCCCCTCTCCCGTGCTGAAGGTTTCCTAGTGCCAGGGAGATATGATAATTCTTGTGAAGAGAGCATGAAATGCCTCTGCTCTTTGTGTCTGTTTAATTCAATGAGAATCCCAGCCCCAGATGTCATGAATGGTGGGCTTTGTGCTGGCCCTTCCTAAGCCCTAACCGCCAGCCCTGCTCTCTGTCTTTCTTGTTTCCCACCACTGGATACTGATTAACAAACTAAATTATTTTTCCTCCCTAATGATGTTTTCCCACTTTGCCCACCAGGCTGGAAGAAGCCACGGGGAGGAAAGAGTTTGTGCAAAGGATGAGATAGCCAGGGAGAAAAATTAAAGAGACAGTGTTGCTCTCTGGGCTCTGGCAACGCAGGTCCGCTCGGCTTTATTTCCTTATTAGAGAATGGGGTCGTGTCTGGCTGTATTTTACGGGGCTGGGTGTATTTCATCGGAGGGGACGGGCTTGAGAACATCTGCACAAGGTATGCTCTGAAGCATGCCAAGGTCCGTAACTCATTCGTGACTGTGTGTGCGAGTTTGTATGGTCCCAAATTTAAGGTCTCTTTTCCAGCCGTGGGTGACATTCGGTAATTACTTGACATCCGTCCGTGCGTATGGGAACCTCTTTCTAATTGAGACAAATTCTCTTTTCCTTAATCAGACATGACTGCGAGTTCGCGGAGTGGGATGCCTTGGGAAGGGCTGGGACGTCTCCACCTGAGCAAGGAGAGGTGAGTCCCTGGGAGTCTTGCTGAAGGATCAAGTCCAACTTGTGCATGGGAGACCATCATCTCTTTTAGCTTGTCCCTTCCTCCCTCCCGCAGCCAATTTTCCCAGCCAGGTTTTTGAAACAGGGCCAGTTGTTAGCTGCTGCTAGAGAAGGCCATCAGCGATAAGCCAGGGAGCCTGGACGGAGCTGGAGGCAGATCCATGCAAAGCCACCTGCTTTCCGGAGCCCAGCAGTGCATCCTTGCTGGGCACCAACAAAGCTGTGGCCAGCAAACACCTTCCTGGAGCAGGGAAAGAGGATGGATGTGAACCTTGCGAGTAGAAAAGGAGATAGGGAGGGAGAGAGCCTTTCAGCAGCAACTTGGGGGTCTGGATGGTGCAGTTGGGGGTCATTGAGAGGGCAGTTGGTTTGGCGCTTTGGGTTTTTTTTTTGTTTTTAAAAAACAGAGGACCCCCTGGGCTGGTGGTGTGGGCTTCTCTCAGCTGGCATGCGGGCAGGGGCAGGGCTGATGGACAGACCTCGTCAGGGAGCAGGCTTTGCTCAAGGAGGCTCTACGGCAGTGCAGGGCTGAGCTCTGTATTTATCAGACATTGTGAGAGCTCTGGTCGGAGAGAGCCAGAGCTTTGCCTTTCCCTGTGCAGAGCAGGGGGCTTGTGCAGGCTCAGCCTGTACAGCTGCTGCTCCCCTTGGAGCCGCGACAATGCTGCGGTACCCAGCCGTGGTTACCCTTTTCCTCAGCCTAGACTAGAAGGGAGAATAAACAGAGAAAAGGGTGTTGCTTGTCTGCACCCACTGAGCCCCTGCGAGCACACCCTCTGCATCCAGCAAAGTATCGCCTCGCGTACGGCCTTTGCTTCCCACTGCAGTCACATCTGACCCTTATTACTTCTGCAAGGTAGAACAAGGCAGGAAAAATGGCTGTGCAGTGAGTTTCTTCATGCACCAGGATTTATTAAGAACAATAGGGGAAATCAATCCATCTATGTAGAATACATCGCAGGCTGCAATGGGATAAAGCATTTATTCCGCTCTTGAAGGGTAGAGCTATAACTCATGGGAGGCAAAACCCTTAGTGCTCTGGAGTCCCTTCCCTTCATGTGTGCAAAGAAATGCTTTAGCCCATGGCAACCTACCAGCTATTGAATTTGTGTGGAGAATCTGCCGTCCTTCCCCTCTGCCGGCCCCTTTTTGGAAGGCGAGTCACTCATTAAAACACACCTCTGGAAAAATGAAGGGGCTGTCTGTTCGAAGGCATCTCTGCATCTTGGTTTTACGTGAAACAGAAAGAGAATAGAAATGTCTCAGTGATGTAAAAGCAACCCCCCCCCCCCATTTTGAACGGGCAGATCGTGCTTAAACCAACGCAGGATTTGCTGCAACTTTCTGCTGATGCCCAAGGTCCAGGCGCTGCAATTACCGCGGAGAGGGACTTGTTGGGGTGTCGTGACAAGGCAAGATGCTGTGCAGGGAGATCTGTGTTCTGCAGCTGAACATCTCCAATGCTGACTAGAGAGATGTGTGTATATATATAAGTACCACCCTGTGCCCGGCTCTCTGCTCACGGTAGAAGGTGTGCAGTGCAAAGACTGGAGCAGTAGTTAGCAGGGGCAAAAGGTGACTGGGATTTGTTATAAACTTTCTGGGTGTGAGAGAGTGTGAGGGCAGGGGGGGCATTAATAGTGAAATGGTATTTTCACTAAGCCTATTTTCACTGAGTCTAATCTATGTTGTGGGAAGAGAAGATCTCTTCAATGGAGCGATCCAGTGAGGCTGGTGAGCTGTTTGGAGGGGGTCTGGAGAGCCAAGGAGCACGGGCAGGGGGAAGCGTAGCAATTGAGCAGACACATCAGATGGCCTTCCTCAGCAGAGATGACTTGGTAGGTAGTGTGCTGTTGGGCAGATGGGGTTAATTCTTACACCCAAATCAAAAGGCGACCAAGGGGGGAATGTTTTATTAATGAAAGCAGCCCTTTGTGAGTATTCCTCCCGAGGCACGTTCCCTCCACCCGCTGCCTTCCCCCCTGGCTGCTGTCTGGCCCCACGTCTTGCTGGGTACCTGCTTAGCTGCCACTCACCCACTGATAGGTTTCATCAAGAAATGTCGCCATATGTCTGAGTCCTGGACCTGGGCGAGTGGGATGGGAGGAGGAGAAGGAGGGATGAGTCCTTGGCTATGCTGGAGAGGAGGGTGTGCCACAGGCAGGCAGAGCTTGGGCTGTCACAAGTTGCATGTCAGCCCATCAGCTGCTGCAATGCTGCTGCGGGGATCACCTCTTGCTGGTACCAAAGAGCAAGAAAACCCGGGGTTTGCAGAGCGCAAAGTAAAATGCAGATCAAAAGCAGGTACCTCAGTGGGCTGGGGATGAAGGGGCCAGCTGGAGATTGGGTTGGGGAGGTTGGGAGTGCCTTACCTGCCATCCAGCCCTGTTCCCATCCCACTGCCTCACTGCCTGCCAAGTAATGGGCTCAAGAGAGGACGAGCGGATTTCTGTGCACCAGAAAACAGCCTCTCCCAGTCTTTCTTACCCCGCTGTCTTCCCGTGCCTGTGTCCTCTGGAGGCAGCTTTTTGTGCCACAGGATGGGGTTGTGGGAGCGGCAAGGGCTGCACGTGGAGATTATTTCTGTCGCTTTGTTAAAAATAAAACAAAAGCTGGTTTATGACAATTGATTTAGACGAAGGAGGAAGCGGAGCTCAATTCCCAGAGCGCCTTTTAGCAAGGCTCTGCATGCACGCGTGCGTGTCGTACGCGTGTCAGAACAGAGCACCCAAGGAACGCCGGGTCGGGAAACCTCGCATGGAAATGGGGAAAAGACCCCGGTGTACGGCTGCTTCCCTGAGGGAACCCCCGCAGGGCTAATGTTTGATCTGAAGCTCAGTTGTACTCCTCTGAAACCTTGGGATGTCAGGAGCTCGAAGGGAGCCTGGGACAGAAGAGGATGCTATTTGCATTTTCCTGTGAATGCATCTATTTGTATAAATATGGTGTCTCTGTGCATGCGCATACTCCCCTACGCATGCATTTGTTTGAAGAGCAACGCGCTGTCCCTGTGGTGTTCTCCACTCAGAGCCAGAACTGGTTAGTCTGAAATTCAAACTCTTCCTGGAGGAGCCGTAACTCCCCTCCCCGCTTCAAATCTAGCGATGGCTATGGACGTAGGAGTCCCGAGATGTTTTGCCGTGCGATAGCAGAGTTTCGTTGTGGAGGATGAAGGCTGCCCCTTTCAAATTTGCACAGACATCAAAAGAGTCTGGAAGGTTCAAACAGATCACAACGTAATCAAAATGCCAAGCCACCGTCTGCTTCTGCCTTTGGGTTGACAAGCAGGATTAGCACCCAAGGGAAGCAGGGTGTAATAGTGTTTCACGGGCACTGTGAACAGCCCAGAAGTGTGCAGAGTACAGAAAGGTTAGCCGAAGGGCAGGTCTAGCTACAGACATACGGTTTGGGGGGTGGATTTTAAAGCAAGGAGCTGTACGCGTACAACCTCCGTGGATATTTACTTTAGCAGAAGGCAGGACTCTCCTATATACCGGTTGGGTCATGCTGGAAGCAGTTTAAGCTAAACTGGAGAAAGCTGGTTTAAGAGTGGAGATGTGCACCAGCGTGGCGAGGAGCAGTAGCAGTTGACCTATAGTGCTGTCATTGTAATGGTGTGGTTTTCTGTGTAGACAACCCCGGAGCGAAGCAGCTAGCCTGCCATCCCTTATGCTTCACTGTCTAACCAAGATGTATAACACAGCCCTGTCTGCGTGCGGTTGCAATCACCCTCGTGCTCTGGCTCTCCGTGGAGTACTGGAGCAGATGCCAATTTTCAATGTGCATCGTGTGCCTATCGCACCGTGTGAAATATCCCCGTCATGGCTAAAGACACGTGAAACGCTTCCCAAATACTGCTTTAATATCAGTAATTGCTGTAACTGTCCTGAGGATAGCGCAGGACCAAGGATGAGGCTTCCTTGGTTGGTATTTGGTCTTGCTCATTTGGAGAACTGAACAACACTGATGTTTCCACTGTAAAGCTCCCGTGGAGTGGGAAATGCAGGTGTAGCTTTGCCCGTGATGTCTGTGTAATCATGCCTTTTCCTTTTCTAACTGATCGTATTTTAAATGTGTGTTAAATTAAGATTTAGGAAGCTCACATCTTTACTGGTGTCTCTGCATTTTTTTTTTTAGATTTATTTTGTTTCGGTCAGGAGAAAGGCAAAATTTGCCCATAACTTGCTCTCTGGCGGCCAGGCAGGCGACATTTTCCCTCATAGCTCTTGGACTGCCGACCTGTATTTCTGTACCTCTTCAGGCCACGTCTTCCAGGGTCAGACCCCAGTCAGGATGCCAGCCCAGTGCCTGGCAGTTTATGGGACTCATCGGGGCATATTCAGGCAGCTGTGCCCCGAAAGTGGCTGCCCGCGGGGGGCTAACTGCACCTGTGCTCCTGCACTGCTCACGTCTGAGGGGGAAGCCATGGCAAGGGCGCAGCCGCCTCTGTGGCCACAAGCAGGCCCTGGGCAATGTGCGTTGCCTCGTGAAGAAGTGTATTATGATTTTTCCAGTCTGCAGGGCTGGGGTAAAAGCTGTGGAAATGCTGCCCGCCAAACGCCTTGGCACCATGAGCAGGGCCCGGGCTAAGATGGCCTCTCGCCAGGCCTCAGGAGCGCACTCCAGCCCGCCATGGCGACTCCCTCACTCCCAGGGCCCCCCTTTCCCCACGGGTCTGTGGGATGGTTGCCACTGCTCCCAGCCACCTCAAGCCAGGCGGAGGGGAGCCCGCTGGGGCAGGCTGGCCGTGGGCCTGAGGCAGCATGGGCCCTGGCGGCCATTTTGCGGGAGGCGAGCGCCGCCTGTAAGATGGCCGCATGGGCATGAGGTGGGGTGCAGCGCTGCCTCATCCTCGCCACGCTGCCTCCCTCACGCCGTCCCCTCCTTATCTTGCTAATTACCGATGAAGGCAGAACAATAACGGGAGCTGGCATGCCCCAGTTCTTTCTCTGCCACCTCCCTCCTCGGGCGGAAAATCTGCGCGCACACCTCCCCCCCCCACCCGCCAACCCTTCTGTGATATTAATTGAATTAACATACTTCCTAATTTGCCCTATGTTTTCCCTGCGCCGGCTCCCAGCCGCCTCGTCATGGCTTCTCCAACTGGTGGGGAAGGAGCGAGTGCATTTGTCCCCTCCGCTCGTTTGGTTGTATGCGAAAAATCCTTAATGACATCTAAAAGGGGTGGCGGGACAATAGCCCACGCGGGGTTTGGCAGGAGATGTGCGATATTTACCCCGCCAGACCATCCTCACCGCCGCTTTGCTGGGGGATTACGACGGCCGCCGTCCCCGTGTTCCTCCATTTATTTATTTTGCTGGTGGCGGGGGGGACGCGTTGGCACGGGGCTGCTTTGTGCGCTTTGGTTCACCTATGGAAAGGACACATTAAGGTGTTTCCATAAACCCCCGGATGACAAAGAAAGCGCCTTTCTTTTCGGCTCGTAGGCAACAATGACAGAAGCCTTTAAAACCGTGATTTTTTTCCCTCCAACGATTGCAGAAGGCTTCCCCTAAAAGGAACTTAAATACATATCATTAAATCTAAAACGCTGAGCTCCGCTCCTGCTAACTATGCCATGCTTTTTGTTTCTGATAGTATTTGTCCATTGCAGAGAGCAAGCCAGGGATGTGGATCCTCCCCCGCCCTCCTCCCTTTGTTTAAGTGACAAAATGTTTCTATGTTCTTGTTTAGAAAATAAACCTTTGTGGGGTTTTCAGCTTTTTAAATTTTTTTTTCATTTATCGTGGTGTGAAATCCAAACTCCCCTTCTTCCCAGATCTTGGGAATCCATGTTCCTCGTGATCGATTTTCCCTCTTTATCTAAAAACACAATGTTATTTTATAGTATTACTCCAAAAACACAGCAGTAATATTTTGAATTTGAGTATTTGGAGCTTCAGGATACAGCAATATTTTTTTTATAAGCAATGAATGAAAAGCGATGATTTAAGTGTGTAATGCACAATACAGATGCCATGCATTGTAAATACATTTCAGGGGCATAAAATCCAACATAGAGAGCTGGTGTTCCACAAAAGCTGGGATTCCAAAAATAACTGTAAAAATGAATTGTCTGTCGGGACGAATCCCTCAGATCCCAGCCAATATTTGCAGGGTTACAATATACAACTGGGTTACTTATTGGCATAAATATCTCATTTTAAAATGCCAAAGATAAACTTCAAAAGAGGCGAAGGAGATATTTGACTGATTACTGGGTGCCATGGATTCCCCGCATTTAATTTCATACTTACATGCTATTTACTTATCCCATGTTTATGGGTATGCGCTTTAGCTTCATATAAATCTCTCCTGTCTGTCTGTCTAGCTGTGTTCTTTTCTCTTCTGCCATCCCATCTGCTTCTCGTGGTCCTTCTCCTGAAACCACATCACAGGATCTGATGGGGATAATGGGAATCCGCCTCTGGTCTCTATCATAAACATGCCAACGTGGGCTATTGTGTCGGGAGCCGGCGGTTACCAGATGGTGCTTGGTTGCCCAGGGTCTGTGTCGCTGGGTTTGGTCTCTTGATAAACCAACAGCTCCTTTAGCATTGTGTTTTCCCCCAAGATCTACCTACCCTGGAGAGGAAGGTGTAAGGACCTTGGGTAATGTACCCCAAGGGACAAAATGCTTCTGAATGCGTTGGGCACTTTGCAGCCTCAGCCATGCAGCTGTGAGTTGCCCTTGCAGAGCCGAGGTTTGTTAATCCCCATGCTCAGCTGTGTTCACCCTGTCTGCATTCCTGGGTAGGAAAATCATCACATTCGTTTGTGTAGGATCGAATGCTGTCTTTATGTGAAAAGCAGTCCATGTCAACTTGAGCAGTCATCTCCGTACTACCTTTATGTACTGGGCTTGGGAAGACAGGGCAGAGATCTCTCTGCGTCTGTGGGTACAGACAAAATCAAGCTATCTCCTCTTGCCTGGGCTCCCAGAGAGCTCTTGAGTGTCTACAAAAGGACTGGCTTGTGCAGGTATCGTTGGGAGATGGCGGTGGTTACAGAGAGCAATGGAGGTATGGGGTTTTCCCTGTGAAAAAAATGTCCTGCAGCCAGGAGAGACCCAGGGACAAATCCTGCTCTTCTTTTGGTGCCTGTTTGTCCTCAGGAGGTCCTGGACATTGTTGTGCATGTGAGCTGCAGAGGGGGAATTAATGCAGAAATAAAGATTGAAAATAAAGCCACTGAGAACGATGGCTTTTCCTGAACACAGACAGATGGAGAGAGCCTGGCATAATTACATTTAGCGAAGGGCCGCCATGAATGAAACCAATTAAAGGAGAAGCAATGCTCGTCTGAGAGAGCAAGTGAGAGAGGAAGAAGACGACCACCTCTCCGGGTCTTCTTGGGCATCCACCTTCCACGGAGGGTGAGTCACGCACAGTCCCGGAGTCATGGGTGAGCTTATGCATGCACCTGCCTCCTGGCTTGGGGGACTTTGCGTATCTGCCAGGGCGAAAAAAGAAGGGAATGGGAAACATCGGGCGCTGGCGGGGCCGGCGCGGAGCTGGCTTGCAGCCAGCCCCAGCCTCGCTGTCTCCATTGTCTCATGGCTTTAATGTGTGCCTGGAAATCCAGTATTTAGGATTCAGGTTACCACTGTAGAGCAGAAAGGTCGTGCTCAGCGCCGCTTGGCGTGGATTCCTCTGGCAGCTCTTTTGCCTGCGTGCCCCACGTTGGGACAGTGTTGGCAGAGGGCCTGGGGCCGGGAGGCTGCGAGGAGCACGCCTTTGCTGCCTCTGGCATGGCGTGCACCTTGCTAGTGATGCTTCTGGCTTTGTGATTTAGGGAGGGCAGCAGGAGGTGTCCAGAAAGCCAGAAAAGGAGAGGGTGTCAGGCCAGGTTTGCATATGCTGGGTGGCCATCGCTGAGCGTGCCTTGCTGACAAGCTTGGCTGAAAATCTAGGGAGGTGGGAGTAATGTGTCTCTTCCTCTGGCTCTCACTTGGACAAATTTGGTAGGATCTTCATGAGTAGCTGTTGCTGGTCACCAAGGCTAGGAGAGGCTTTTGGGGCTGTTCGTCCTGATTTAAGTCGTGGTTCCAGAAATGGCTGTTTTCCAGCTTTCCTCCCTTTTTCTACTACCGTGCTCTCAAGGGCAGGTGCCTTTTGCGTAGAAGAGCAGCTGGCAAGGCTGGACCAGAGTGATTCACAGGGGTTTTAATGCAAAGCTTGGGATCTGGGGTGTCTGTTGCAAACCCCCAGCAACTGTAATCAAGAGCTGTTTGAAAGTCTCAGTTCTCACTTAAAAGTAATAAAATGATGCTAACAAGAAATGTATTTAGGAACTTTATCATTGCAGGAAAAACTCTGGAAATGTGTCAAAGACCTCGTAGGGCTTAGGCATTACCGGTTTGAAAGAAATCCCTACAAATACTTTTTTCTTTGGAGTCGAGCTCAGCAATTTGGGGGATCCAGCATCCTGGTATTCAGAGCTCCAGGCTGACAGTGTAGGAAGCTGCATAACACTGAACATGGAGTGAAAGAGAGCCTGACAACTCAGAGTATCATGGATTACACTGGGTTGGATGGTGGCTGCCTTGGGTCCCGTTTAAGCCGCTAGATATACTGATGACTCTGAGGAGTGGTCCCAGCCACTGTCATACAACCCTGGGCACAGAGAAACTTGGAAGCAAAGGTCTGTGGTGTGTGCTTCAGCCTTTGGAAGGTAATAATTGATGATGATAGTCCCTGGCACCCTATTCTATAAGGGACCAAGTGAGGGATGCACATCCGTGTACGTGCTTGTGGAGGTGGGGAGGACAAGGCTGTATGGACGCAGGCTGGCTGTGCCTATGGACATGTACGGGTCTGTCTTACTCTGGGGACAGCTTGCAAAACAGCATTTGACTTCCTTGTTGCCAGGACTAGGGAAAAAAATGCCTTTTAAAATTGATTTGGTCCTTGCTTTAACTGAGAGGTCACATACTGTGTGCAGCACTGTGGGAAACTCCGCTTAAGAGCCAGAGGAGGAGTTGCTGTCTCTATGGTGTCCTCATGGGACCATGCAGGATCTCCCCAGGCTGCTGCAGACAGGTCCCAAGTTGCCACTCGGACTGGTGTCTCAGGGGAATGTGCTCCTTCAGTCCATTTGTCATACATTTCATAGGCATCACCTTGGACCCAGTGGCCACTTGCCTGAATGTGCTGTGACCAGTGTAAGTTTTAATATATCTTACGCAGAATTGTTCTGGGGCTCTCCAAAATGAAGGGCAAACTGCATGCACAAGTCTGGACTTGTACAAGTGTTTAAAGCAGTTGTGGTTCTGCACCATCCCCAGGCTGGGCTTCCTGATGGCATGGCACTGAGGAGCAGAGTAGAAATACAGAGGGCTCATGAGTGGGTGCTAGTCTGGGACCCATCAGACTCATTTTGCTTGCGATCAGGTGGATGGGTGATGTGGCAGAGCAAGCTGAGAGCTTGGGGAGGAAACAAATGGTTCATGTAGATAAGTGCTGGCTGGGGAGCCCATTAGGGGACTGTTTCCTTGCAAAGGAAAGATCTTTCCTGCAGCTCGTTGCATTTCTGCGGGCTCTGACTGACTTCTGCCTCCTTCCATCCCCAAATGCCAAGGGTTAAAAGAGTGCCTGCTGTTGCTGCAAGAGCTTGAGGATATGCCTGGGGTTGCTGGCACCAGTGCTCAATGGGGCCAGCGCACTTGGCAGCAGGGCCGGGAGCTGCGTGGGCTCTGCCCAGGAGGGGTTCTCTGCATCCTGGGGAACTTTCACACCTGCGTCCTCTGATCAGACCCACTCAGTAAGTGTCACGCTGGCACGCAGAGGGACACTGGGGTGTTCACGTGCTCTGCTCCTGAGGGACTTGCCTTATGGCTATGCAGAATTAGTCTGTGTTTTCTAGGCCACCTTTGAAAACGGCTGAAAATTTGCTTTCTGTAGCCTAAAAACTGAGCTCTGTTTGGTTCCTTAAGTAACAGGCAGGGACTAGAGATCTCCTGTGACCTGAGAGCCCAACCAAGCTGTGAATGGCTCAGTGAAGGTGGAAATGGTTTTTGAACACAATCACGTTTGCTGTTGTTGTTCCCCCGGTTTGGGCATGAGTGCCATGTTGGTATCATCCTCCCTGAGCATCCCAGCTCCTCTCTGCTGCCTGAAGTTACTAGAGCAGCAACATGTCCTTTGGCAGGGCTTTTGGTTTGGGAAGGACTGGGGTGGTGGCCATCAGGACTGGCACCTCTTTAGAGTTGTCCCTTCGTGGCTGTGCTTGGAAAGGGTGGGTGGGCATGAGGCCACCAAGCCTGGGGAGAAGGGACATTGCTGGTGATGACGACTCATTTTGCCATGCAGCCCTGAGGAGCGGGAGGCTGCATGACAGCCCGATGGAAGCTCTCTGCAGGTCCCCCTGCCCGAGGAGCTGGCAGTGACACATTTCTGACACGAACTGAGAGGAGATGCCGGTGTGAGATCCCAGTCATGTCATCTGGGATCAGGTACCAAACCCAGCCGTGGCTGCGAGCAGTGAAGGAAGCAGCTGCCCTGAGCGCTGGTGAACACAATCCAGAGCTAATCCCAGGGCGTCTGCTCCCCACGCGTGCCTGCGGCGAGGTGCCACCCTCAAGGTCTCCCAGCCGTGCACCATAACTGCGCCTGGGGCTCTGTGGCTCTCTGTAAATGCTGCCAGAATGATACTGTGGGTGCCGGAGGGATGCCGGCTGAGGCTATGACGGGATCACGCTGGGTTTGCAGTCAGACAACGGGTGCCAGCTTTGCAGGGTGCAGACACAAATGTCTCAGGGGGATTTGCTTTCCTGCAGAGCCTATTGCTTTCCCAGAAAGGTGGAAAAATTCTGGTCCTAAAGGGATGAACGCTGTCGGCACTTTGACGGCAGACATCCCAGGAACCATAGGGAAAAAAAGACACCCACTGATTTTTATTTTTTTGTATTTCTCCCTGTTTCTGTCTGCCTATCAGCCTGTCAGCCAGCTAGATGCTAATCCACAGCAGCACAGTACAAATAAAGCTAGACTAGAGGGATGCTAATTTATGCCTGGATTTCATGCTTTGTTTTACTTCCCCACTTTATTGGACAGAGTAGGCTTTGTGAGTGACGTAAAATATCGTGTGTGCTCTCCCCATGGCAGGTTCCTGCACATGCAGTGGGAGAAGTTCATTTCTCCGTAGCCTCTGCAGCCTTGCACGTGCCCTTCTCTGCCTCCCCTGGGTCATTTCGGGGGGGTCTTTCCTGATAAACCCCCATCTGACGAGACTCGCTCTAAGTTTTGTTGCGCTGCATTTGAAACCCAGGGATGTGTTTCCAGTCTCATCATGCCTTCTGTGATGGTGCCAGCATTTATACATCTAAACTGTAATTTTTTACGCTCTTGCTGGGTAACCAGACTACAGCCTCTGCAATTTGCATGAATAAATGTCACGTAAAATCATCCGTTCGTGGGTAGTGACCAGCCGAAAAGTTATGTTGCGAGGCAATCTGTTCTGAGTGATCCGCAGAGCTGTTTAATGAGATGTTGAGATTTACACCTCTCAATGTCTGAGGGGAAAAGCATGTATAGATTTAAGGTCACAGCCCAGACGTGACCTTACCTATGTGGTGCAAGTGGGTGAGGAGTTTTATCACTTGTTGCTTGTGAAACACAAAGTGTTAAACAGTGCTGGTGAGCGAAAGAGCCTTTGAAACGCACTGTCTTAGAATAAAGTCAAATTTAAAGAATAGTCAAATAGGTGTTAGTAACAGTGGTTTCTTGCAAGGATCTTGTGTGGGATCCACACTGGGACCCTTGGGGTGTCAGAAAGGAAGGACCAGCCCTCAGAGGCAGGGAATGGATGTGTGGAAGGATTGCTGAGGTCTTCAGCTCCCATTAGAGGTAAAGGGAAAAAGATGCTCAAATACCTTTGAGTCTCTGTGCTTACGAGGCTGGTACTGACTTTCCCCTGCAGCCAAGGCTTCGTCAGCAAAGCGGCAAATCTCCGGTGAAGGGAAGAACAGCTGAGATGGAGCTGGAGGGGGCTTTGAAATGGCCACACTGGCTGGGAGCTATGAATCCTCCTGCTTTTTCACTCAACTTTTTCACAGCTCCTGCTGACCTCTGCACAGCAAGTTGGGAGGAAGAGCCCAGAGGTGGGTCTTGTACTGAGGTCTGCCCTCAGCTTCACTGGGTTAAATCCTAAGTGAGGATTTAATTGCGTTTGGTAAAAGCTGCCCAAATTTACAGCATGGAAATGAGAGCAGAATCGTGAGTGTCCTTGTTTCTCTTTACTGTCAAATAGCTTTTCTCAGCCTTGAGTCCTAGCATGCTGATCTCTGTAGGGTTTTATTTCATTTGGTGTCTGCATTGCCTTATAAAAACCACAGCTCTGTCCCCGAGTCCCTATGTGTCAGTGTATGTCGAGTGCTTATCCCTGTGTATTGGGGCAGAGGAATGTGGCAATAAAACTGCTCCCAACAACTTGTTTGGATAAAAAGCACGGATTTGCTTACATGGCAGTAGCTTCCTTTTTTTAAGCAGAAATGTTTGCACAAGTGACTTTCGTTTTGTCACAGTGGTTGTGGGAAGGAAATGTTTCGCTGTCATGCATGTTCTTGGGTTTCTGTGGGACGTTTTGCCCTGCCTTGTTTATAGTGATGTCCAGAAATCTCTTAGCTTTCCTCTAATGGAAAACAAACAAAGGTCCAGGTGGTGGATCTGGCTGCAGGAGCAGTGTCGGGGTTGCTGGGCTACCTCTGCCACAGCAAGACAGGGCTCTTTTGGGTTTGAATCACAGCTTTTCTCTTCTCTGACTAAGCTGAGGAACAGGAATAGTTTCATACTCCTAAGGTGCATCTGTTGGTGTAGGAGGACGTGGGATTGTGGCATTTGTGTTTGCAGCTTTTACTGGGCTGCTCAGCCAGGCTTTCTTTGGGCTGATATCTGCTCAGATGGGGGGAACCTCTGGGCAGCATCGCGTCTCGTGTTGCACAGGTCTTCACATGCAAACACCATAGGTGTGCGGAGGTATCTGGCTTTGTGCGGGCCTCGGAGCCAGCCTCTTTGAGATCTCTTTGTTTTGTCTCCCTCTGGGTATCTTGTGCGGATGCATTTGCATATATGGAAAACGCTGTCATCATCTTCTCCCCCTCCCCAGCTCCTGTTTCCTTTTCTCTGCCGACTCATGGGCATTTCCAGCTGAACGGTGTCTGCTGAGGCCAGCCAAGTGCAGTGGGGCTGGGGACTAACACCCCCCATCTGCGCCTTCGCTGTTTCCTCCCCCAGGCGTGGCTGGGGGGTGGTCAGGGCAGTGGGAGCATTTTTCCTGATATTTAATAACTAGCAATAGGCAAACAGTGGGGTCCTGAAGGGAGTCTGGTCCGTTCCGTGAGCCCCCAGCCCCGACACCCTGCTGCTCCCTCCCTTTCTTCTCACACTGTAGCGTGTCTGGCAGCAGCACCAAAGAGAGCAGTCCAAACCGTGCGGCGAGTCTGCTCGCCTGCTCTAATCCGCGAGGCCAGGTTTAAACACTTTTTGTCCCTGCCTGGAAAGCCTCAGAGTGGTTGTACCAATAAATCCCTTGCTCCTCCATGAAGATGTCCTTCCCAGGACATTTTAAGTCACTAATGCTCTCCAAGGCATCTCTGGCTCCATCTTATCTTCCCACACCCATACCTGCCCCCTGCTTCCAAAGACTCGAATGCCCTGAGGCTTCATCCCTCCTGTCTGCCATCTCTGTGTGCACCCCTGTGCAGCCCTGCTTCTGCTCCCACTACGCTGTCCCGCTGTCCCTGTGTCCCACCATCCCGCTGCCCGTCTCGCACTGGGGACAAGCTGGGCCATTGGAGTGGCTGGGGGAGGAAAAAGGGGGTGGAGGAGAGCCGGGGCAGCTGCGAGACTTGTGTTAGTAAACACTTCCTTGGGTTCACATTTTAATTCCTTACCCCCCTTCCATATCTTCTCCCCCATCCTTTCCCTTTTCTATATGCTCACACAATGAGACCATTGTCAAGGGGTGATTTGAATGAGGGGTCTCCGGGCATGTTCCCAGCATTGTCAAACAGAGTGGGAAAAAAACCACAACTCCAGCCTAGCCAGGAGGACCAGACCAGACTGAGACAGATGCCTAAATTAGTGACAAAGCCTTTTGAATGTCCCCCCTAGACAAGGGTTGCCTTGTGCATGCGTGCGTGTGTGTGTGCATGCTCGTGGGTGTGTATTTGTGGCTGGGTGGCAGCTTGCATGTCTCCCCATGTTAATTAGTTTTGCATGCATGTCTGATAAGGTGCCAATGAATATATTTGTACTCCTTCCATTGGCGAAAAGCTGTCGGGGCGGCGGGGGAGATGCGGGGCGGCGGGGGTGTGCTCAGTGCAGCCTGGCAGCCTGGGGTAATTGAGCTGTGCAGAGCTGGGAGAAGAAGGGGTGAGGGTTGCTGTGACTTCTGGTGCATTGGCGGAGCTGGGCTTCCCAGCGATGGGATCTGCTGCTTTCATGGCAAATCATGGAGAGTTTAAAAGAGAACTGAGGGTTTTTTTGGTTCACTGGGTCTTTCTCTTCGTCTTTGCTGATTGTCTGGCTGAGGGTCTGTAGGCTCTTTCTTCTCCTCTGCCCTGTGTCTCTCTCTCAAGTCCCTTAAAAGGTGTTTATTTCCAATGGGTTTGTATCCGTCTTTGTATATACGCATACACATGTGATCACTTACACAAAGCCCCAGCAACAAAACCTCCGCCTGCTTCTCCAGAAAGGGAGTCAAATCTGCTACCAGTTACAAGATATAGGAGGGAAGTGAAGCGTGTGGATGCCAGGGGTGGAGCAGTGGAAACAGGCAAATGGAAATGCAGAGCAGGAGTTGCAGAGACAGAGATAACGTGCGCTATAAAGGATTTATCAACATTTGCTCAGGATAGAGTTATTAATTACCAATGCAGAGAAAAGTCTTTCTACATCCCCAGCATATGGACCAGCATATAATACCATTCCTAGAGTGCTATTATCATCCATCCCTCCATCCATCCATCCATCCATCCATCCACATTCTGTAGGTTCACACAAGAATTCATTGTACGTATAGGGATGCAAACACCAGTTCACATCTAATTAATTTCCTGTTTAAATTAATTTTGCATCCTTTCCCTTAAATCAACAAGACTTAAGAGCCCACATACATTTCTTGAGCAGACTGGGAAGAAGCTCTAGAATGGGCCAAGATATCTTTTCTCCCTGTGCTCTTGTCTGCTTCTGAGCAGCTGCCGGATGCTGAAAGAGCAGGGAATTACCCAGCACAAGGTCATTTTGGGAAGTTTTGCTGCAGCACAGCTTGTCTGCTGTGGAGTTTGGTGTTACCCAGCTTCATGCTGGCTCCCATCCACTTTGCCTTCTCTTCCGTACTTGGGTCCTGGTGCTGGCGGTGAAGGGAACAGACATACTGTGGTGCAGGGCTGGTCCTGCAGGCAGCCTGGGTGGGAGATGGCTTGGTCAGAGCAGCAGAGCATGGGGTTGACTCCTTCTGATGGGTTGGCTGGGGAGGAAAGGGAAGGTCCTGATGAACAAGGTAAGGTGGCCATTGGCATCAGCAGGGCTTGGGTTGAACAAGGGCTGACGCCTCTTCCCCCACTGGCTCTGCAGCTGCATGGGGCTTTCTCTGCTGCTGGTAGAGGAGCTGGGAGGTGACACAGAGAGCTAGTAGAGCAGCCTGAGAGCAGCAAAGCTACCTGCCTGGAGACCTGACATGTCCCCAGCAGGGCGGGGTGGGCTGCAGGGGAGGCAGCTCTCCTTTGTGCTCAGAGAAGTCCAGGAAGGCGAGCAGGGCCAGGCTGCACCTCCCCATCGACCCGCACAGGACATCTGCGAGGGAGCACTCATGGCCAGCCCGAAGAGTGCCCCAAAATCCTCGCTGCCATTCCAGCAGTAGGTACAGTGGGCAACTCGTGAGTAATGTACAGGAAAAAGGGACTCCCCTGAAACGCAGGTCATCCAGTTGGAGAACAAAGGCAATTTCGTGTGACTTATCAGCGGTGCCTAATTGCACAGAGTGAATAATGAGCAGCCAGGGAGGCAGCACTGTGGTCCCTCCCGGCAAGCTGCAGACAGTGGCCGAGCCCTGCGTGTAGAAACCCTGAGTCGGTGCCAGCAGATCATGGGCATCCTCGGAGAGGTCCAGCCCCAGTGCTCTGCCCATTTCAGAGCTGTTTGGGCTCCTCCATGGCAAAGGAATTGTGTTAATCCCACATGGACGTAAGAGGGGAACCTGCCATTGGAAAAAGTCACTCTGCGGTTGCTTGGACCTTTCGTTTGCTCACAGGGTGAATGTGTCATTCACGTCTGACCCAGGTGCAAGGTGGCCTTTAATCACAAAGAGGAACCAAGCACCAGCATCCTGCAAAGGCCTGGCAGTTCTCTCCCTGGCTGGTGCCTCATCCCTGAGCAGGGGCCTTGCTGGGGACCCCTTCCAGCTGATGTCCCACCCCTCCACCCTCCTCTCCCGTTTGCGCATCCCTGCCTCTCCTTAATTCTTCTCCCAAACTCTGGGCAGGGCTGTGGAAACTGCTTTGTCAGAGCTCCTCGCCAGGTTGATCTGCAGAAGGTTTTTTTTTTTTACCTTCCCCATTGGGATGACTATTCCCACACGAGCAAAGCCTCTTAATGAATCCGTGGCAGCAAAGTAGGTAACGTGCTCGCCCTGCCAAGGCTGTTTGGCACAGCTAGAGTCATGTAATTGGGCGAGGCTGCCAGCCGGGGAAGAGTTAAACTGAGGACAGTCCAGGGACAACTAATCCCCAGCAGGAAGAGTAGCAGAGACCTCCCTGTCCTTCATCATCCTCCCCCTCCATCCACGAACTCTTCCTCCCTCTCCACCACATCCTATTCCTCTCCCACATCCTCCCTTTACTTATTTCTTCTTCCGTCTTTCTCATCCTCCTCTTCTCCATCGATTTCTCACTCCTCCAACCAGGTTTCCCTCCTGCCCTTGCTCTCTCCAGCGCAGTCTCCTCTCGCATGCTCCGTCATGTCTCCGGAGCTGGTTTTTGAGTGGGACCGAGGGACGATGTATTTGGGCTGTGGTGGAGGTCACAGCTATATGGGGATTGTTTAAAAGAGATTTGCCCACATCCCAGCCCATGTGACCAGCCTCAGCTGCAGGTCTCTCTTTCTTAATCTGGAGATAAGCGTGATTATCCGAGGAAGGGCTGTTCGGAGCTTTGTAACTGTGACAGGGGAGCTTTCAAGTCGCACTTTGCTGGCAGAGCAGCGTTTAAAGCCGGGGAATCAGATTCCAAGCGTGGCTTTGCATCTCTTTTCTGCTGGGAGCATGGTGCAGGGCTGGCAGTGGGGATGGGAGCTTTATTAGGACTTTGCTTATGATGCGGAAAAGGAGTTAAGGGAGGGAAACGGGGGAAGAAGGAGGCGAAAAAATCCCAATTTGCTGTTTCCCCATCTGTGGTGGCATAGGAGAGATGCACTGATTCAAGGGGACAGGCCAGCCTGAACCCTGATGTAGAGCAATAAGGTCCAACAAGCCTGGGGTCTGGCTTTTTTTTAGCCTGGGGTTGTGTCTCCTTGTTCTGCGCTCCCCCGGCTCTCTCCATCAAGGCCTTCACACAAGAGGTCTCTGGGGACCTGTTTGGAAATGAAATGCTCTTTTAGCATCTCCCACGGCACAGCTCGTCCATGTGGGGTGGCAGGGCCAGCTCTGCTGCCTGACAAGCACGTCTTGCCCCAGTGCTCGAGACAGCTGGTTCCCTGGCCCCATCCGGAGGAAGGTTTCCTGGAGGTGCTCCATCACGGTGCAGCTCTGCGGCCTGGGTGGGAACACAGGGACATATAGCAATTGTATCGTTTAATATCGTATCGGTGTCTTGTATTGCTGGAGGCTGAAATATTTAATGTCTTGTACAAGGGGCATGGTCCCCGAAGGTTTCTTTCACCAGGACAGACATCAAAATAGAGTTTAGTGGAAATGTTCAGCTCTGGAGCAAGCGCTGCTTTGCTTCTATTTGTAGACTAGAAACTCAGAGCGGAGACTCATAATGGTGCTTCTTTTGATGGAGATGGGTCAAGGAGAAAGAAGCCTGGATGTGTGCCAGGGGCAGGAATCTGGGGCGAGGTTGAATCAGGACGAAGTGCCAACGCTTTGGACCGTCACTTGTGCAGGACTCGCTGTTCTTGCTGTATCCTCCTTGGAAATGGTTCAGCTTCCAGCACGGCAGCTGAGGCCAGCCTGATCCAAAGGACACCCTGAATCCCATGTGCTCCCCACACACCCCACACCACCCGTTTCTAGCGGGTGGGAGTTTGCAGCGAGAACATGAAACAGCCCCTTCGCCTGGTTTCGTTTGTGGAGGGGCAGTTGCTCACCTGTGTCAGGATACTGAGGGATAGAAGAGATCCCTCTTCCTCTGCCATGAAGGCACATCTCATTTTTGCATCATCCTGCCGTGGTGGCTTGCCAGCCTTAAGGCAGCTCAGAACATGTACCTGTGCCCAAAGGTACATGGATTAAAACATGTGTCTGCTGGGCAGGAGGCTCAGTTTACCTCCACCAGTTGCAAAAGGGAAACAGTTGCAAACACATCATCTTGAGAACAAGCTCTGAAATATCTCCCACGTTGCCTGCCTGTCCCTGGAGCCCCACACAGCTGCTCTGTGGGTGGAAGCTCTGTTTTTCTTGTGCCCTTGTGAACTTTATTTTTTGCTATTTTTCTTTGTCTGCTGCTGAGACGAATCCTCTTCAGTGCCTACAGCTTATTCCAGGGCTTTACTGAGGATCTGGCCAGCACATGTAGCCTTACTCCAGGGTCCGGCTCTTGAAGAAAGTAAAAGATGGACACAGCAGCTTTTTCATCTGGTGATTGTATGATCGAACAGCCCAAATCCCAGCCTGCAGCTGTGTTGCACAGATAACGCCCATGGCCTGGGGGAGACCAAGAGCTCCCCTCGAGATCCCACAGCCTTGGATCCGGCAGCAGGAACGTGGGCAGGAACATGTAGGTGTTGACGTGTGCAGGCAGGAACACATGTACGCTGGGGCAAGCATATCCATCTCTGCAGGCCCCATCCCACACCTTCCGTGTACCTGCCCATCTCCGTGCACTCGCCCCACGTGAATCTGTCCCATACCTGCCTGAAACGTGGGTTTGGGGGTGTGGGGCAACCACAAGGGCCGGTGGTAAATTTACCAATGGTAAATAGAGCGAAGCACGGAAGAAGGGATTAATGGAGCGATCTGTTTGAGATGCAGTGAGGGAAGGTTTTCTGATGCAACACATTGGAGAAGGGGCTAAAAAAGGGAGCGGCATAGTAGAGACAGGTGTGAGATCAAAGGCTGCACCGGGGCCGAGAGGGAAGGAAGGTGGCAGCCAGGAGCGGTTTGGGTTCGTGGATGTTGGGTGATGCCAAGGAGAGTGAAGGAAAAGCACCAACTGCTCTGAACGAAAGCCATCGAGAGGAGAGATGGGGGGAAGATGGGAACGGGATGAAGGGAACCAAGCAGGGGAGGCAGAGCAATGAGCTCCAAGCTCGGGGATTTTTGGAGGACCAAGTGGGAGGCTCTCCATGCTGCAGTGAAAGATGGGCTGGAGAAGGGACCTGGCACCCAGTGAGTATGTACATGGTGGTCCTAGCTTATGGACAGGGAGGCAGCACAGAGTCTCACAAGCTGGAGGTGCAGGGTGGCTTTGGGATGACGGAGCCGTCATGGTGCCAGGGTGGGCAGCTTTCCAAAGGTGAGCTGAGCCCAGGAGCCAGGACATGGCCAAGGTTTCCAGGAGTGCGAGAAGGAGCTCTGCGGTTGGGTTGGGAAGGGCTGGGTCATTTCTCCAAACGCCATGTGAGGCCAGGTGCTGAAGTTTGAGCACAAGCTGGGCAATAACACACATGAGGGACTGGAAAGTTCATTCTCCCTCCTGTGCCTGCACAGCATCCCCATCATCCCTGCACAACGCTGGGGCTGCAGCCCACCCTGCGGCACGGGGACTTTCTGGGGAGCAAGGGAAACCTCTGGGGACCAAGGGGAGGGGAAGAGCTCTGGCAGCTGCTTTTGGATTCTCCTTAACTCACCCAAGTGTCCACCATCATCACACAGGCAGATGCAATCCAGGGGCGATTCAGGCCCTTGCTATCATTGCTGTTGTTGAGGGCCGTTTCTTACATGGCCCCTGGCACCTTGGCATGTGAGTCCGGTTTTTGTGATTGATTAAAAGCAAAAACCTCGACCAAAAAAACCATAATGTTTGCTCACAACCTCATTGCCATAGTAACAGAGGTCCTGAGGACACCTCTGAAGTAGGTCACCGCGGGCCCCGTTGTGCTGCATCTCCTGGCGCGTCTCCGGATGCAGGGTGCCCCCACCACGGTCCAGCCGGGCATCGCCCTGGCACAGCACAGACCCCTCGGGGAAGGCCAGGCTGGAGAGCTGCCCTCTAGTCACAGCACCCAAGGGTGACAAGGGCTGTCACGGAAAACTTCTGTCCCTCCTGCTGCCCCCATGCCAGCTCGCTGGTGTCCCCCAAATCAGGGCTCCCTTCCCAGCCTCCCCTCTCCCCATCCCCCACCACCTCGCTGCCTCCCTCCCCCTTTTCCCCCAGCGCCTCTTCTCCTGCTTTGCATAATTTTCCATTTTCAGTGTCCCCTTTTCTTTTTCTCCTCTCCATATGGTGCGTCCCCCTCTCTGCCTGGCGCAGGAGCCGTCCTTAACAAGCTCGGCAAAACCCTCTCTCTCAGGGGCTGCACATGAAAGATGCTCTGTAAAAACAGAGGCTGGGACGGAGACCCCCCTTTTTTTCCCCCCTTGATTTATATGGGGCCGGGATGTGGGAACGTTTCTGGGTCGCGCTTTGGAGCCGCCGGGTGCTCGTGCCTGTTTTCTCCAGCCATTCAGCGCAGACCCCTAAGGCCAGCTCGTCCCCTGCCTTTGATCTGCAATGCAGAAAGAGCGGCTGGGGCAAGTTTGTGCCTCTCGCCCAGCCCGAGCCCTCGTGTCGGCTGGCAGAGAGGGATGCCCTGTCCCTGTTGACCGCGAAGAGGCCGTGCCCTTCCTGCTCAGTGTCCGGTGGTCTTTTCCAGCTGGCTGTTTCAGCTCCCTCCTACATCCCTGGTACCATGAGGACCTTCAGCCCCACCAGGTCCAAGATGCTGGGTCTTGGTGAAGCAGCAGGTCATGAGATTTGCGCTACACAGCGACTCGGCACATCTAACCCATCCCTGCCTCTCTCCTGCTCCGCTGTGGGTGCTTGCCAGCAAGCACCCGGCCAGCCAAGCCGGGACGGAGCGAAGGGTGCCGGAGCTGGCGACGTCTGCCCAGCATTTGATGGGTTAAGCTGGTCTCCAGCTAATTTCTCCCAGCGGCTCCCCTCCTCCTTGCACTTCTGTATGCAGCAGGCAGGGCCTCAGCGAAGGTTCCTGCACTGAGCTGTTGCCAGGGGAGTAGTTAGGCGAGTCTGAGCTATGCGGGGAAAAGGCCCGGGCTGTCAAAGTGTCTGAGATGAACCATAGCCCGGTCCCCCTGCAGCTGGGCCCAAGCATGCATCAGCCCTTGTTTGGAGCCTGGGAATGGCAAAGCCCAGGGAGGTTCAAGGGCAAACTTGCTATTCATTAGTCAGGGGTCCTTGACGTTCCCACTCTCTGTCTCCCTTCTTCTTCTTCTTCTCTTTTCTGTCCCTCTTTTGACAGATTCCTGGGTGCTTTTGGGGAAAACTCCCCTCCTCCTCCTCGCCCCGGCAAAAGCCCTCCACATAAACTTCCCGGGCAGACAAGGCAGGAGGACAATAACAGCAGGGCCACGATGCAAACGAGCGCCGGCAGAGCAGCCGCATCCCTCGGGTGTCCTTTCTCCGTGGTCCTTCCCGCGCTGCCACGGGAGAGCCGGCCGACACACTCGTTTCGCTCAGCTTGCCCATCGCCGATGTTTTATTATCTTGATGCTTGTAGGAAATTGTAACTTGAGATAAGAAAAATGTCAGCCGCTGTCTCCTCTCTCCCGTAGCCCAAAGCACGGAGAAGTTCCTCCGTAGGAAATGTAAATGCTTGCCCAGGTGCACAGGGTGAGCGCGAGATGGAGGGAGCCTCGAGAGGCCGCGCGAGCATCTCCATCAGGAGATAAAACTCACAGCGTAGGCGTAACACAGGGCCTCCCACCCGCCCTGTGAACAGAATATTTCATAGCTCTTAGAAGCCGAAGCTCCCTTGTAATTATCCAAAGCAAACAGCACGTGTTATTAGTTTTAAATGAATTTTTTTTTTTTGTTTCCCCCTGCTCGTCCCCGGGCCCCTGGAGCAGAATGGAGGTGTAATTGTGCTAAGGAGTTAGCAGGGGAGAGCACAGCTTTTGGTCACATTCAAGTTGGAGGGCTTGAGCCAGGGAGGAGGTATGAAAGGCTGGTATTTGCATAAGCAGCGTGCATCCCTGCAAAAAAAAAGAAAGATATCAGGGGCTTGCGAAATTCAATCAAGGCTGGGAGGGAAGAGAAAAAAAAAAAAAAAGAGGGGGGAGGGAAGGAAAGGTTGGCAAAAAAAAATTGACAGTGAAAAAGGTTTTTTCAAAGTAACACCCTGGCGAGATTAAATTGTCCAGAAAGTCTCTCCGTGTGAGCCGGTGAAGCGGAGGCTGGGCTGAGGGCAGGGGAGGAGCAGGGTCCCTCCTTCCCGACCTCAATAGGGGATAGGAATCTGATTAGGCAGAGCGTCTTGCATTTGTTTGCCATTATTTAAGGGTTTTTTTTTGCCCTTCCCACCACCCAGAATAGCCGTGGTGGGGCAGTTTGTCAGCGTATAAACCTCAGTGCTGGCTTGGGCATGGGGGGGCACAGGAGCAAGTGCTGGGGCAGAGACTGAACTGTAATTGCAATTATTTATGCATAATTTTTTTTAAAAAAAAGAGAGGGATCATGAATCCATGTACTACTTTGGGGGATGCTTTCCCTGCGCAGGGCACTGGGGAGGGAAGGCAGCGTTGGGCTGGGATTGGATCCTGGTGCAGACATATTTTTGCAGGCACCCACAATGCTAGACTGAACTCTGCCCGCGGAGAAAGGGTGTGCAGGAGGTTTGGGCTTTCCTGAAGCTTATGGCAAATCACCTGGGTCGGTCCAGCCCCCTCCTGCTCCCAGTTACTAAGTGCTGGAAGGTGCAAACCCACCCGGGGAAGGCAGGGCATCATTTCCAGGGTGGGTTGATGTCTCGTACCAATGAGCATCCTCTCTATCTGCACCATGGACGAGTCTCTGCCAGCCTTGGGGAAGGCATTGGGGGTGACTCCTAATGTCATGTAGGATAAAGCCTTGGCTTCTTGCAGCCTGGGTCTCCCTACACACATGCCAGCATGGGGTCTGTCCTCTCGGCACCCTGATTCTCCAGAGCCAAGCTGTGGTCCTTCCCCAAACCCATGCACATGAGGTGGATTTGGCTTCTGCCTCTCTTAAGTTTTAGGCTTGCTTCAAAGTTGTGGAAGGGAAGGGATTTTCCTTGGATTTCCATCAAGTGCTTTATGAATATTGCAATAAAGGGGTTACAGAAGATCTATTTTTAAGAGAGAGAAAAAATACCCATGAAAATTGCAGCCTGGACCCCAGAGTGTAGAGTATTTGCACAGTTCAAAGAGTTACGGTGGTTCATCCAGTCGCAGCCCGGGAACGTCGCGGTGCGACCTACGGCAGATCACATGCCGGCTTCTCCCAGGGCGGCTCATTAGAGAGCCACACAGAAGATTTATCTCTTAAAATGGGCTTGCAAATATTTTATAAAATTTGCAATATTTTATAAAATTACAATTTGGTGCAATAAAAAGAATAAATTAGCCAGCTGATAGTTCCTTTTGCACTCTGGATCCACGTGTATTCAAGAATTAGTTATATTAGTCTTTACTCCTTGCAGCATAACAGCTTATGGGCAAAGCAAAGGGATGGGACTGGGTTTGGGGGCTGTGCTAGGGGATCCATGCTCACCATGGGTAAAGTGCAAAGGAAATAGAGAAAAAAAGTCAGCAAAAAGGGAGGAGAACCTACTGCAAGGTGTAAGAAGTGTGGGGCAAACCCCGGGAGGTGCGGGGAAAGCCAAGAAGGGGACTTTTGCTGAGTGTCACAGCTTCGGCTCCAGCTCGGTGGCTCGGTATCACTTTCTCCAGCCAGGCAAGGGCGCTGAGGGCAGGGAAAGTTTAACACAAAGATTAAAACATCAGAGGGCTGTGCCTTTAGTGGCTCTGACATGCAGAGTAATCCCATGCCCCAAAGCCTAGGGAGGAAGGACGAGTGGCAAGCCCTCCCCTGGCTGGCGGTGCGCGGGACAGTCAGAGGTAGGGGATGGAGGCGGGTGCAGGGGGAGCTCGGTGTCTTGGGGACCACGGTTTTCCCGGTTGGGAAGGGGGTAAGGTGGCCCAGAGCCGTGGGACACATGGGGTGAGGGGGGAAAGAAGGTTGGAGTTTTGCTCCATCAGTGAGCCAAGTTGGTCTGTTCTCAGCCAAGCGCTGCTGGACCATTTCCCTTCCAGAGATCATAACCGCTCCATTTTTTTCCTTTCCCTCCTAGATGCCAGCAAGTGGAGAAGGGACTTTTCAAGCCTGTGAGTTCCTTCTTGCAATTGGCTACCACCTGCCTGGACTTGCCTTCTGACGTCTCCAGGTTTCTCCAGGAGGGTCCCGACCTGCTTCTCCAATGGCCCCAGAGAGGAGGCGGCTTTGGCTCATGAACATAGAGGGTTTCTGCGTCGCTTCGAATCACGCTGGTCCAGCCGTGGGGAGGGAGCCAGGGCAGCACAGGGAGCCAGGGGATCATCCCACATCACTCCTGTACATTGTCTTCAGTGCCCTAAATACCCCAGAGCAGGACCGCAGTGAGTAGGCAGAGGGATCTGAGCAAGCCACCGTCTCACCTGGCAAAATACCGAGCGCATGAAGGTTGGAGGGAGCTTTTAGCACCGGGCTTTGCTCATGGAGCAGAGCTCGGCCCTTGCTGCTCTTCATCCCTGGGTGTGTGGAGCTGCGGGAGTGCAGCCATCCCAACTGCACTGTGCTCAGGCCCCAGAGGACTGTGAGTCTGTCCGGGCCAGGCAGCCCTGCTGCTGTTTTATTGCACCCTCTCTGTTCCTGTAAAAGAAATGTACTGGCTGTAATTCTCTCCCGTTAAAATCCCTCACCCCCACCCCATGCCTTGTTGAAAATAAACTCTCCCTTTTGCAAAAGTGAGCCGTGTGATTTGGTGCAGTTTCGGGATGGAGGAGGCAAGGGGCACAAAATAAACCCCAGGCAAATCAGCAGGGGAGCGGGAGCAGCCGAGACCCAAGCGACTGGCCTGCGCCGTGCCCCGCATCAGGCACATTTCCCTGAAAGCCCGAACGAATCCCTTGCTGCTAAACGATCTTTATTTGGTCTGAACCCCGTCTGGGAAGTAATCGCTAAACCCAATGCAAACAGACCCCCGTGAAAGAATATAATGAATATGTCTCTCAAATGATTTGGAGCCCTTCTGCCTGCAGAGCAGGGTTCCCCATTGTGCCGGGCTCGGGGCAGGCTGCGCGAGGTGGCCGCTTTCCCAGCTGAAACCCAAAAAAAAAGCAAACAATGGGTCAAGGGCGGCATTGTGTGAGCCCAGGCAGGCAGAAGGAGCGCAGCCCGGCATGGCCAAGTTCAAGGCTGGGCAGGGGGCCGGGCGCACAGGGATGCTAATGGGGGCTGCACGGGGGCTGCGGAGGAGGGGGCTCGGGGGCTCTGCGTGCCGTTATCCTGTACGGCCGCGAGCACCCGAAAACCGCCGTACAGAGAGGCAAGGGGGCTTGATTGCCCAGCACAGCACGGGGTGCTGGGGGCACTGGTGGTACTGGGAGGAATTTGGGTTGCTGGGGGGACTGGTGCTATTTGGGGGCTGGTATTACTGTGGGGGATTGGTGCTACTTACAGCGGGACCAATGTTACTGGGGGCGGACAGGTGCTATCGAGGTGTTACAGGGGGAACTGGTGTTGCTAATGGATATTACTGGGGGAACTGGTGGGGCGGAATGCAAAGGGAGGTGATGGCACAGTGCAGGGCACCGCTCATGCAGTGTGCATCCCGCTGCAGGGCTCTGGATTTGGGAGTTCTGCAGAGGACACAGCCGCTCTGGGTGTCACACACGGCTCTGCCCAGTGCCCCAGGCCCGGGCAGGGACCCTCACACACACACTCCCTCATCTCCCCGCCGCTCCCCTCGGCGCAGCACATCTCCCCCCTCCCCGGATGAAGTGTGCGGAGACAGGCGGAGCGGCCCGTGGAAAAACACCATGGAGGGCCCGCACAAAGGGGGTTTTATTCAAATTTGTTTAGAGTTTAGCGGATTTGCATGAAAAATGTGTGAGAAAAGCCGGCTCCAATGACCTCATCCCCAGCTGCCATTAATGTTCAATTAAGTGCTGAATAGCAGCAAAGGGGGGACCGGCCGGGACGTGCAGAGAATCCAGGCTCGGGCGCAGACTGTGAGAACCGGGCGGCCCCCCCGGCCGTCTGGCCCCGGCCAGCCCCGACAGGGTCCCCCCCCGCCCCGGCACCGCCCCCCTCCACATCAGGAGGTGCGCTGAGCCTGTAGGGTCTCAGCCCGTCTGGGTTATCCCCCGGATCATTCGCATCCTGAAGCAAAGCGGACACCCCCACCCCCCCCCCGCCAAAGGTGGGTGTTTGGGGGGTAATGCCCGCTCTCTCCGCCACCGAGGCTGTTGTTACACCCCCCCCCCGCCCGCAGCCCGGCTCTCCGCCTCACAGACTGTGTCAAAGCCCAAGTTCAAGTCCACGCCGAGGGGCTCTGCCCCGGGATTCCCAGCTCCTTTCCATCCTCCGCCTTTTGTTCGCCTCTGACAATTGCTCTTTATTTCTTACACACCCCCCGCCTCCCCCCCGCCCCCCCCCCCCCTGCTCCCTGCCCGCACTTGGCACCGTTTATCTGCCTGCCTGCAAACTTAACAACCCCCGTTCTTGGTATAAGCACTCAAATTACCCTTCTTTCTACACATAAACACCGCCCGGGGTGTGCGGCTCTCCCCGGCCGCGGGTTCCCCCCGGCACAGCCCGGCTCCCCCGCACCGACCCCCGCACCGGCCCCGGCCGGAGGAAGTTTCTGCTGCGGGACACGGCAGGAGAAAACGAGCCGGATCCAGCACCCCCCCGCTTCCCGGGGCTCCCCCGGGGCCAGCGCTCAGGTAAGGGAAGGACCCCCCCACACACAATTTGCTTTTGGGGGCTGCCTCTGCTGCGGGGCGCAATGGCACGGCAGCTTTTGGGGGTGATGGAGAGGGTCTCTCTGCAGGGGGTCCCGCATCCTCCCGCAAGACCGGCCCTGCCCCGGGCACGCTGATGCGGAGCCCCGAGCCGGCCTCCCCCGGGGGTGCGGGATCCTCCCCCGCCCCGGGCTGGGGTGCGGGGGAACGGTGCCTGGCGGGGCCAGGGGAGGGGACCGTCCCAAACCTGCCTCTGCCGCGGCCTGCATCTCTCCGCCCCCCTCGGGTGGGGAACACCCACCCGGGAGCGGGCTGGGGGGGACCCCGGCGGGCCGGCACCCCCAGGGCTCCCGGGGACGGACACCCTCGGGCCCGCTGCCCCCCGTGGCGGGGGGAGGGGGGGCACGGGGCTTCGGGGGCAAACGCCCCCGCCGGGGGGGCAGCGGCACCATCCCTGGCTGGGGACACACCTCCCTCTCCATAGGTGCGGTATAGGGGGTTGGGGAGGCCATAGGATGCCCGGGGAGGGGGCTGGCTGGTGCTCCAAATAATAAATCCCTGCCCAGATAAACTGGTCGGGGCAGGGCGGGTCTGGGGGGCTGCGTCTGCGCGGGGCCCTCGGGCACAGACGAGCAGATTTGTGTTTTCGGCTGATTTTCTTTTTTTCTAAGACAATTGCGGGTGAAGGACGGGAAATAAACACCCCTCCCCGCGGTTAAAATAGAGATAAGGGACGGAGGGAGCGAAAACACTTTCACTGGGAAAGGGGGCAAGATTTGGGAAAAGGGGAGGAAAAAAAAGGGGGGTGGGGAATAAGAGGCTGAGAGGGGACGGGGAAGGGGTGGATAGCGGGTGGGTAGGCAGGAGGGGCTCGCCCGAGACCAGTCCCCGAGCACCGCGCAGCGAGGCGGGAGCCCTTCACCGGCGCTTCCGGGCGGGGCGGCCCGGCGGGTCCGGCGACACCTCGGGGGGGGCCGTACCTCGGGTCCAGCACTGTCACATCTCATCGCGTCATGCAACAGCCTGTAGTATAATAACAGCATCAGAAATTGTAGCGTAACATCCAATATACGTGTTATATATACAGTACGGAGCGTATATACGGCTGTATCGCATCCCAGCCCTGCGCCGTCCCGGGCGTTGCCCGCTGGCCCTCACGCCCCGTCGGGGGGTTACGCCGTGCCGTGTCCCCACCGAGGGTGCGGTGGGAGAGGCTGCTTTATTATTTATTTATTTATTATTATTATTATATATTTTTGGGTGGCTATTTAAAAAACCCACACCCGCCCCGGTGCCTCCAATCTCCTTCCCATCCGTGGGCCCACACGCGTGAGTGTACACACGGTTGCTTCTCGCCGCTAGTGCCCGTGGACACCCCCTCACCCCCCCCTCAGCAGAGGAACCGAGGGCTGAGCCCCTCCGGGGCACCCACCCGCGGTGAGCACCCACCCGCGGTGCTGACGGACCCACAGCGGTCACGAGTAGCGGGGTCTCAGCAGCCGGGCCGGCGTCGGAGCCCTCGGAAGGAGGGAAGAGACTTTTTCCACGGGAAATGAGAAATTCCCCCCCCGTGCGTGGAAACAGCAAGGATTTAACTCTGGGCGTGGGGAAGGAGGGATGGAGTGGGGGAGAAGGAGGGATGGAGGGCAGGAAAGGAGGGATAGAGGTGGGATAGGGAGGGATGGAGGGAAGGAAGGCTGCAGAGGGAGAAGCAGGGATGGAGGGTGGAAAAGGAGGGATGGAAGGGGAGGAGGAAGAATGGAGAGGGAGAAGGAGGGATGGAGGGCGGAAAAGGAGGGATGGAAGGGAAGAAGGAAGAATGGAGAGGGAGAAGGAGGGATGGAGGGGGAGAAGGAAGGAGGGAGGGGGGAAGGGTGCTGCGCCCCTGACTGGCAGCTTAAGCACAAAATCCGGCGCTAGGTTTGAGGGAAGGGGACGCGGATGGGCTGGGGGCTGCTGGGGGGCAGAGGTGGGTGCTCGGGCGGCTTGCAGGGACCCCCCCACCCCGGCAGCCATTTTGTGGCAGTGCCTGCTGTCGTGCCAGGACTGGGCGGTGGGGCCGGGGGTGCGCCCTCCCCTCCCCGGCCCGGCGGGGCGGTGAGGGGCGCGGGGCGGGGGGAGGCCTCCATGCCACGGTGGGAAACGTATTACCTCGCCCGCCACGCTTGCCATTGACAGAGATAAACATGCAAATGAGTCGCTTTGCATGTCATTAGCATACAGGCAGATTGAAGGGGGAGGGGCCGCCTGTATGCGCACTGCAGCGTGCTTTAATGCAACACCCAAACAGCCATTGCTGGTGTCTCCTGCCAGCAGCACCTGCGGCTCCCCGGGCCCCCCGCCGCGGGCAGTGGGACCCCCGTCACCCCCCTGCTCCCCCCCCGGCCCACGGAGCCGCCACCGGGGCCGTCCCACCAGGTACCCGGCTCGTCCAGCCGGGCCCGGGGCTGCAGGGCACGGGGACAGGCAGGAATAAATAAAGCCAAACCTCGGCAGCGCTTTTTTGGGGGCTATTTCTGTGTTTTCACCTATTTCTCTATTCTTTCACCTTGTGCAGGGGAAGGGAGCGGGCGGGGGGGCCTTACCGTTCAGCCGCCGCCTCTTGCAGCCTCGCTCCGCCACCGCCTTTAATTGCGTGGGGTGGGTGGAGTGGGGAAAGGGGGCGAAAAAGCTGGTGGATTTGGGGAGGGGAGGTGCAGGGAGGGGGAGCACGGCCCGGGCTGGGGGTGTCCCCGCGGCTCCCGGAGTTGGGGAGCGGTGGGGGTACATTTGCAGACGACGGGTGTGTATCTGGTGCCCGTGTCCGTGTGTAGACAAGGGTGTGTCCGCGACCTCTGCATGTGCCCACCCGTGCGTGTGCGCACACGCGTGTCGCATCCCCCCCGCCCCGTACGCGTGTACCCACTCGGGTGGGTGTGCCACACCGGCGGGTATCCGACATGGGGGTGTGTATATGAGGTCTGTATGTGTCCCCGCACACGCGTGTGTGTCCCCGAGCGGGGTGTGTCCGCACCCACCGGCGGTACCCGCTCCCCGGGCACCCGTGGGGTGCATCCCGCCGCGGGGTGAGCACTGCACCCACGGCCGGGGGGTGCGGGGAAGGCCGCCCGCCCCCGCTCGCAGCTAAGGCGGGGGGACCCCTTCCCGGCAGGGCTTCCCCTCCCCACCGGCCGCGGTGCGGCGAGGGGGGGGCCACAGGGGACCCCGCCATCACCCCCCCGGGTTTTCGTTGAAGGGGGAACAGCTCTCCCGTCCCTGCGAGAAAGGCAGGCGGAGCAGCCTGCCACGGGCCACGGGGCGAGGAAAAGGCATCCGAGGGGTGAATCCACCCTCCTCGGGTCGGGGGGCACCTCCCGGGCACCTTCTCCCCTCTAAAATCCCCCCACGGCTGCGGTGAGACGGGGAAGCGCCCGGGCAGCCCCGGGTGCGGGGCTGGGTGCGGGACCCCACTTCCCCCCCAGCGGCCGCTCCGCAGCCCGGGGTACCTGCTGGGGAATGAACCCCAGCCCCATTTCGGGGAGGAATCACCCCCTTTTCTCTGCGTCCCTCCGAGCTGCGGCACAACCCGCCGTCCTACGCCTCCCAAAGCAGCAGGTCCCCGTTCTTGCAAAGAAACACGATTTTTAGTCTTGAAAATGAACCCGATTTTTAGTCTTGCAAATAAATCCGATTTTTATTCTTGCAAAGAAACCCACTTTTTATTCTTACACATTCTTTTTTCCTTGCAAATAATCCCGATTTTTATTCTAGCAAGGAAACCTGCTTTTCTCCGCCTCGGCGGTTTATTTCTGCTTGGGAAGGACAAGGCGGGGAGAGGGTGCCGGGGCCGGACCGGGCGTTATTTTGGGGAAGGGGAACCCCAAACTCCGGCGGGCGTTGAGAAATAAAATCGCGCCGGCTCATCTCTGTGTCCCACAGCAGGGGAGATAAACGCGCCGGCGAATTTGTTTTCCAAAACAATTTTTAAAAGCTCGCGTATATCTTTCCCCCCGTATTTCTTCGGGAGAGCGAAAATTCACTGAGAAGCCCCGTAATTAATTTTTTGCTGTTGAAAATTCCTCCCAAATCCAGTTAATAGATTATTATTACAAACAATGCCGCCTCTTTTCTCAGCTACTCAATATACAATTGGAAATTAGAAACACCGTTGTTTTGTTGGTTTTTTTTTATGTGTGGAGTTTTTTTTTTTAAATGTACCTGAAATATAATTTTTTTAAGCCTAGGCAGCCCTTCAGAACAGCCCGTAGGGTAAAATGTGGAGGTTCTAGGTTTTAAAACGACAAAAGGGTTAGGTGAAGGCTCCGGGAGAAGCACGGTGGCACGGACAATGCCGAGCGGGGATGAATCTGTCCGGCGTGTGCCACTTACGGCAATCGTCCTTTTAATTTCAGTCTCGAGTGAGAATATTCAGAGAGTCGGAAAAAGCCATTTACGGAGACCCCGAGACCTACGGCCACCGGGGCGGCCCCAGCAGCCCCGGCCCCGGCCCGCACTAGCCCCCGGCCCCGGTTCTCCAGCTCCCCGTGCCCGATTCCTCCGGGAATGGGATGGGAATGGCAGGGACAGCCCTGGGCTGAAGGGCAAAGTTTGCAGCGCTGGGCAGAATTACTGCAAGGGTGATGTGGGAAGCAGGATTCAGTCCGGCTCTTGTGGAGCCGGTCCCGGTCTCTGGGAGCAGGGCTGGTACCGCCTTGTGCCGCCGGCCCCAGGCACAACCCGCACCCGGAGCAACTCTGGCTCCGGCTTTGGGGCCAGCCACAGGCGAGGAGGAGAGGGAAGCGGCGGTTAACGAAAGAGGGATGTATTTCTGGCAGCAGGGCCGGTTCTTTGTCGCTGGGACCGGGCAGGGCGACCCCGGGGCTTTGCTACCCCGTCTCGCCGTCGGGACATGGCGGGGCGTCCGCACCGTCCCGAGCACCGGGAGCAGACCCGCATACCGGCGAGGGCGGTGGAGGCTGGACGAGCCGCTCAATATTCATTAAAACAGCCCCTCGGCTGCATTTTCGTCCCCTATACATGGTTTCCCCGCACAGGCGGGTGCATTTGCGTTGGGGCGGGCTCCGACCCGCTGCCAAAACGCGGCCCGTGCCCACAGCACGGCCTGGGCGCTCGGTGGCCCCTGCGGGGGTTGATCCCAGCTCGGTAGCGTAGGGAAAAGGGGGAGAGGGCCCAGGATCGGGCCCAGCCGTGGAGGACACCCCCCCCGGCGCGGCGGGACGTGGCCGGGGGACGCGCGGGGACCCGGCGGAGCCGCGCCCCGACGGCGGCCCCGCCCCTGTCCAGGGTCCTGAAACCGGCCGCGGCCGCCGACGGGGCGGGCGGCGGCGGGGAGAGACCGTGGGGTGCGGGAGGAACCCCTCGGGTGCGGGGTAGGACTCCTGGGGTGCGGGAGGGACCCCTCGGGTGCGGGGTGGGAGCCGTCGGGTGCAGAGCGGGATCCGGGCACCCCGCCGGGGATTCGCATGGCGGCGAGATGGGGCGGCAGCTGTAGGGCCGGCGAGCGGCCCCGACGGCGCGTTTCCATGCGCTATTCTTTCCCGATTTACTGCTTGTCACCGGCGGCTCAGTGGGGGTCCCCCTCTCTTTGGGACCTTCGCTGCTTTCCCCCCGCCTCCACTCCCCCGCCGGCCCCGGGACGGCGCAGAGCCGACCCCCCCTTTCCCCCACCCCGGCACTCCGCGCTCCCCTGCATGGCTCCGGGGAAGTTCAAGAAGTTGGCTGGCCCCGCTCCCTGCGAGCAGAGCCAGCCCAAACACCAGCGCCTGCCCCGGAATATTTCAGCGTCGGGCAGAGGGAAGGGAGGGGGGAAGAGAGCTTAAATCCACCCCCCCAACCCCTCTGGCTCTAATCTCCCATGCATCGTTACAACTGTCCGCAACGAGGCGGGGGGAGGCCGGGCTGCAATTAGCTATAGAGCCGCTCGCCTTGCAAACAGAGGGGCTCGGATTATTGCAAATTCATTTCTATTTTCCAGGCCAGCGCTTGTATTCTCTGTTAGCATAAGAATAGAGCCAGGCCCTGTGAACTCCTCCGACCTACTGACCCCTCTCCCCAGAAATGAATAGCAGCACTTTCCGTCCCCCCCCGTCCCCTCGCCAGCCTCTCCAGCAGGCTCGAGCCACAGCCTAAATTCCTAATCAGGGTAATTTAATATATCTTAAGCCCCTGGCTGCTTTATTTTCGCTCCTTTTTTTTTTCCCCAGTTTGTTTTAGGCATTCACTGGCTCTCACCCCGTCATTAGAGATCCCTATTTGAGGGATATAAGAAGCTGTTATGAGACTACAAGTCTCTTTTTATCTCCTAAATAAGCTGTGCTTCCCCGTAATTAGAACGGTGTTCCCAGCCTTTGAGGCCTTTCAGGGCCGCCTAACAAAAAACTCGCAGGACATGAATAACCCCGAAGTACAAACTCCCCTGCCCACGCAAAGAGCCGGGACAGAAAAGCCGCGCCCGGCTGGGAAGGAAGGGAGGGGGGCGGACAGAAAGCCTCGCCCCCTCCCACATCCCCACGCGTGACCTCGGGGGCAGCGTGGCCCAAACCCCTCGGGCACCCCCGGCTGCCCCATCCTGTCCCCACGCCGGGGCATGCGGTCCCCGAGTGCCCAACGGGGCAGGGGGGGGGGGTCCCGTACCTCCCCACCTGCCCCTCCAGCCCGTCGAGGGGGTCCCGTCGAGGCTGCGCCCTTCGTTTCTCATTGGTCAGCGCGGGCTGACGACCTGAGGCCGGGCCTTGCGGATTGGCTGGCAGGGGACTTGGGTTTGATGGCGTCATGGCTGCTTCGACGGGGCTCCCCCCGGCACTGCTCTGCTTGCCAGGGCGGGCAGGACACCGCGGTGATGGGCGCAGGAGGCCGCAGGCCTCCCTTCCCCTCCTGCTGCGTGTCCCTGTGAAGCGGCAGCCCCCGGTATTTCAGGAGAATATCGTGTATGTTTACATATACATATACATATACACATACATATACATATACATATACAATATACATAGCTGTACATAGGTGTGTAAAAGAGACGGGGAAAGTGGCTTCGGGATAATTAGCCTTCCTGATGTGGTTGGAGAGTTCTCTAATCCAGCAGAGCCTAAAGGCATCATTACAGAGACAATATTTCAGGAAATCCAATTCATTGGAGCAAAAATATGACATTCATTTTGCTGGTTATGTTATTACAAATATCCTTCAAAGCCGACATTTCACGCCCCCCCCCCAAAAAAATGAAGTTTTAAATAAAATAAAATGACCAGACTAAAAGCCCCAAAGCTACTGACTGGGAGGAGGAGGATGAGTCCGGCAGCGGAGCGATCGCACCTCGTCCCCAGGACCCGGACGCAGCGGGATCGATGGAAGCGGGCGGGTCCTTAATGCTGGAGGGAGCTCCCGGGGGGCAGAGGGCTGGGGTGGTGGGGTCGGACAGAAACAGCGGCAATCGTCTGGCCCCACACTCCGAACACCAGCGCTGCGGCTGCCCAGGGGCTGGAGGAGGCTGCTCCCCGCTCGTCTTGCGCGGGGCTGCGCGCTATTTTCAGCCGTTCCGCGGAGGCATTGCGGTGCGAGCGGCAGCGGGCAGCGGGCAGCGGGCAGCGGGCAGCGCGGCTCTGCCTCGCCCGCAGGATCTCGGAGACGAGCTGTTCCCATGCGGTGCGGTGTATACCCGCAGCCCCGGCGGGCAGGGCTCCCCCGCCGCCTGCGCTGCCCGGCGCTCCGCTTCCCGGGCACGGCAAGTGAAGTGCTGCTGGTGCTGCTGGTGCTACTGGTGCCCGGCGGGGAGCAGCTGGCCGGGAGATGCTCTGCCGGGGTTTCCCTGCCCGTATCTGGCCCTTCCCACCTCTTTTATTCGGGGCCGGAGCCGGTAAGGTGTGTGAGTCGGTCTATCCCGGCGCTCAGGGTCCCCGGAGCAGCATCTCCCCAAACCCCCTTCAACGAAATCGGCTCCTCGGAGCGCCCCCCTCCTGCCCCCCGCACCGCACCGCGCCAGACAGCCCCCCGCTTCACACCGGGACAGGGACACGCGTGGGGCCCCCCCGCCGTGCTGCGCCCCGCGCATTTTGGGTTGGTTTTTTTTGCAAAGAGACGGCCAAAACGGGGAGGGAAAAAGGTGTTTCCCGGACCTGGACAGCGGGGTACCCCGCCCGCCTCGGCCTCCCGGGCCCGCCGTGGCTCTGGCCAGGGCTGGGGCTCCTCCCGACGGGGCGGTGGCGGGTGTCGGTCCCAAACCGCGCCCAGCCCGGCTCCTCCAGCTGCCGCCACGTCCCCGCTCCAGCTCGCAGCCTGGTTGTTTTGTTTAATTAAACTCAATGTCAGTGTTAATTTTCCGCCTGGCCGGGCAGCCCTGCCTTTGCCGGAGCCGGCGTGTTGGTTACAGATGTCAACGTGCCCCGTCGGGGCTGCGCCAAGCCCGTGGGAGACGCGCCGCGTCGGTCACGCGTGACCGCGACCGCGGGGCTGCTCGCTGGGGCCGTGGGCTGCGGGGCCGGGGAGGGTACGGGCTGGGCTTCCGCGGTAAAGCCTTCGCCCCCCCCCATCCGCGACTCGGTCCTGCGTGGGTGAGCAGGGTGGGCAAGCAGCGTTGTGATGTGTGTGGCATAAAGAGCCGTCCCCGCGTGTCTCGCGTGGATTTTCCCGGAGACACGGGGGAATTTGGGGAGAGCCCTCCCGGTGGGGTTGGGGGGAAACCGCCGGGAGACCTGGAGAGGCATTTTGGACCCACGCAGCTCTGGGAATGCTCCGGCCACCCCCTCCCCAGAGGTGTCCCAGCCCAGGACAGGTCACAGGGCAGTGCCAGGGAGGGGTGCTCTCTCTTGCTTTTGCCCACTGTCCTGTAGAGCCCCCAGCCCCAGCTGGCTCCCAGACCTTCCAGCAGCCAGGCACCTCTCTGCTCTTGATTTCCCTATCACTTTTCCAACCCCTCCAAACTTGGGGTCCCTGCAGCCTCCCCAGCTGGCGAAGCAGCTCCCGGTGCCAGGCATTCAGCTGGCATGTCTGATGTCCTCTGCCTCTTCTGCTGAGACAAGCCGTGAGCAGTAAGCGCCCATTCACCTTCTCCCTCCCATTCTTGCTCTCACAATCCACTCTCTTCTACTCCTTAGTCCCTTCTTTTTGCAGCGTGCAGTCCTCCTTTATTTAATCCCTCTTCAGATGGCATCTATTGCACATCTCCAACCCGCCTCTTCATCCTTCCCCGCTGCCTCCCTGGTCCCATGAGATGCCCCCGGTGAGGCAGGGACCTGCGTGGCACAGGGTGAGCCGATCCCTGTCCTCTCCTCACCTGTCCCTGCCCTCTCCTCTGGTCTTTCATGAGCCATTCCTGACTTGCTGTGCACCTCTTGCCCCCTGCCAGTGACCAAGCTGATCTTTTCAAAGTCACATCCACAGCTCGGAGCACTCTTCCTTGCTGGATGTAGCTGTTTCATGGCCATGTTGGCAATGGACTTGTTTTCTCTGTGCTTGCCACTGAGTTCCTCCCTCATTTTAAGGCCAAGTTCATCAGCACAGCCAGACCCTTCCATACCCCTCTATACAGTGCCAGGTTTATCGTGTTGGAGCAGCAGTGGGTACTGTCCCCTCGCTGCTTCCTCCCTCCTCCCCGGCACTTCCGAAGGCCCACGCTGCCGCCCGCCGCGGGGGCTCTGGCACTGACCCCTCCGCACTGGGAACCCCCCGGGTTTGTTACGCTACTTTGTCTCCTAACTTTTAACCGGTTATTCATTCTGCAGCTGCTTTTCAAACTTCACTTCTCAGCAACAGGCTCGGCCTTATTTACCAAACAATCAGGTTTATTGCTGTTTCTCCCCATTCTTTGTTACCATTTCTATCTGGTTTTCCCCATTAAACTCAGGACGTTGTGATTTTCCGGACCCCCCGTAGAGCCCTTTTGGGGAAGTTGGCTATCCTCCATTCCTATTTACAAAGACCAATTCACACAGGAGGCTAAACTCCAGCTACTGAAATAGCCATTTCATATTTAAGTTCTCCTAAAAGCCTTGCCTAAATCCTGTCTTTTCTCACTACTTGTTTCTGCGCACTCGACCGAGCTGTCTTTGCAACCTTTCCTACCACTACCTGGGCTGTTAGTGCATCCAGACCCCCAGAAAGAAAACTTCTTTTGGGGGATTTCTTTCAGATCGTGTTAGCAGTCTCCAGTGTGGGGGATTCATCCCGTTTTCTTCTTCCTCCATTTTCTTCTCCTGTGGATGCTTATCCCCCAGACATCCACTTCCAGGGCTTTTTATTTGTTTGCTGTCAACAAATCGTTCCTGAAAAATCCCTTTGTCCTGCTTTGTCGTTTTATATCCATGTTGGGGAGTTCACCTTGGAGGGGAGCTGAGGGTGGGATTTGGGAGCCATGGGGGTGCGTCACAGCTCTGACACAGGTGACCAGTATAAACCAGACACCATATGCCTACCCCATCCCAGTGGGGGGCGGGATTTACTCTTACCACCTGTCCCTAAACAGATCCCTGCTCTTCGGGTGCTGCCAGGGGTCAAGCAACACTATCCCAGCCCCTTTCCTGGTCCCTGAGGAGAGTCTCCATCCCCTTGGCACATGTCCATGATGGAGGTGCAGGTGTGAAGGCGATAGAAGAAGAAAAACGGGCCCTGCCTTATTGAAGCCGCTCGTAAACAAGGCACTTGAGTGGAGAGGATTCAGAGAGCCCAACAGCCGCAGGAAACTATAATTACGTTTAAATATTGTTAGCATCATTATCTTTTATCCACCATCAGATTAAAACAATTATGGCATTTTCAGGAATCGTCCTGGCATTCTCTTGACCGGCATTATCTGTCAGGCAGGAAATGTGATTTTCGCTTGGAGAGGTGCCAGCCGCTGCACGGCCAGTCCCATGGCCCCCGCGATGCTCCGGTCCCGGGAGAAGCCGGCAGCCAGGGTGAACTCCCATTTTACAGATAAATCCGCGTTCACCCCGTTCCCTGTGGTCAGGCATCGGTCGCTCCTTCATCCCCATCCCCATATCGCTCTGAGTTTCCACCCGTTGGCTTTGGGGTTACCCGGCCTGCGGTGGCAGGGGGAGGCGGAGGGGGGGATGCCAGCCCATGCCATCACCTCTGCCGGTGGCTGTGGCGGTGTGCCTGAGCGGGTGGCCTTGGCAAACACGGCTCCGTGCCTGAAAGCTGTGGTGAGCAATTTACCCGAGGAACTCATTTCAGGAGATCTAGTCTAAGTTAATTAAAGATGGCTGGCTGGGGTCATCGCCTTGGCAACAATTAAGGGCAGGAAAGACGCCTCATTAGTAATAGTTTTTAACAAAAACCATAATTTTTCATATCAAGACAATCCCTGGCACACGAGGTGAGGGGGAGAAGGATGCTTGCTTTCTGGCTTTCTCTCTTTCCCCACCCTGGCTGCGGGTTAACCCACAGGGCAGGACCAGGAGATGGGAAAATGGGATTGAAAGGAAAAGCCCCTTTGCAGGATCTGGAGGCTGGCAAGGGTCCCGCAGTGCGAGCTGGCGGGGAAGGGGCCAGGTGGATAACGGGGGTTATTCCTGGAGGGCAGCGGGTGGGATTCAACTTCTTGGGAAGGGGAGAAGCAGCCCAGAACTGGCCGTCGCCACTGCACAGGGGCTGCCCGCACATCCCGGGCTCGGAGACACGGCCCAGGGAGCATTGTGCCAGGCTGCCACCCCCAGCCACCGGCGATGGGGTTATTCCTCCAGCTGTGCCTTTGTTTTCTAATTTTCCCCCTTGTACTCCAGAAATCTTAACGCTGCAGCCTACTAATGTCAGGCTGGGCAGAGTAGCTTTATTTTCTACTTAATTAACTGTCATCCTGTGATTGATCAATTAATGATGGAGCCATCATTGTAATGCTCCAGGAGCTGGTGTGCCAGGGCTGGGCTGAGTAACACACTCACCTTCCCACTCCTACCTGCTCCGGCACCCCGGCATGCTCTCCCCAGCATTGGGGCTGTGCCGACTCCTTTCCTGACAGCAAAGGACAACGTGACGGACGGAAAATCCCTTGCTCCCAGGAAATTTGGCCATTTACGGGGAAGCTGCGGGAGGGACTGGGGAGCATGGACTGGGAGTCATGCTCCTGCCCTGACATCCCTATCCGGCACCTGGGTGTCATGGAGAGGGCCACTTCCCTGCTGGACACGCTGCTCGTGGCTGTGTTAAGCTCCAGCCCAAGTATTTCTGCTGTTTTCCTCCCTCACAGTGACACTTTGGCTTGGGAAAAAGGACGAGGTTGATGCTGCCTGTCAGGGTGATGCTCTCACTGCTGACCCGAAGGGGTCAGGGCTCAGCAGAGCCGGCAGCTCCAATAGAGCAGGTCTGCTCGCGGCCTCCTCCTCCTCCAAAGTTGCACACATGGCTCAAACGGGAGCGATAAATATAAACTCCATTCAGATATCCATAGAAACAGAGCTGGAGATGGAAGACCCCATGCAGTTAACACCTTCCTCCTCCTTCCCACACACTGCTATTCCCAGTATGATTCCAGACCGTTTCATAAAACCAGTAGAGCTGGGCAGGGACCAACAGAAATGACCAGTAAGGTGTTACCAGGAAAATCTCAGAATGGGAGAAACACTCTTTCTGCTGAATAATTTATCTGTTATCATAAAAAAACCCCAGATTGTGTTTAAAAAGGGGTGAGGCTGCACTCGGCGTGACGGGGCGTGCCGGCACACGTGTGCGCAGGGCTGAAGGGGATGCAGCGCGGCTCCGGCGCGGCAGCGGTGTAAGTCCTGTCGCTTAATTACTGTTTCCTTTCCGCGCCGTGAAAAGCGCTGAGATGCAGATTTGATGTGCTGAAAAGCGTCTGGCATCTTGTCACGCACCAGCTCATCTCCAGCATTCAACAGCTGGCGAATACACCCCCCTACACACCCCCAGACCTATACCTGCACCTACAACATCACCGCCTGTTTATCTATAGATCGGTCCAAACAATAACAGGTTTATTCAGACAACTCCATCAGCTGGTAAAAAAGAATCCGAATTGGTACCAAAGGGAACCAGCCGCTTCTCGGGGCTGCGTGTGCGGCTCTTCATCCCCACCGGCTCCAGATTGAGTTGTTTGTCTCATTACACCCCTGCACGCACACCCCCACACAGATACATATATAATCCCGTGCCTACAGCCAGGAGAAAACCGTATATAGCATTATAAACATAATTCTCATCATGCTATTTTTTGAATTAGAGCTTAAAAGCGTTCATTGGAGATGACACACGCAACACGTTCAGGCCCAAGAATAGGTTTGGAAGCAACTCTGGAAAATATCAATAATCACCAGAGTTCCCTACATCCCAAACCCAATCCAACATAATTTCTGTTGTCCATAATGCACGTTTATGGGGAGAAGACATCAGAGGAGGCCCGTGCCTTGAGCCCTGCCTCCCCTTAGGGGTGGGATTTCTGTGCTTTCCTAGGCTGGGAAAAGAGATTTCTTTCCCCCCATCCTCATGGCAGGGAAACTTTGCTGAATTAAACCCCTGGGTGTTTTTTGGGTGGGGACTGGAGCCTTTTCTCCGCCTGCTCGGTGCCTGGAGGTATGTGGTGGTGTTAGGTGTGATGTGCTCGTGCTGGCTGCCCAGCTCCCGCGTGTCGTGGCCATGCAGAGCCTAAAAATGAGCCAGGCTTTAGGTGGCGAGGAGGTTTTTGCAGTGTGCCAAGAGCGGGGGGCAAAGTGGAGAGTGGGTGGCAAAGCAAATCTTCCCCATAGTCACATAGGAGGGAGCAGGGAGCTGGCGAAATCGTGAATATATTTGGAAAAGTAATGGCTGAGCATCCTCAGTGTCTCCCCGGCTCCTCTCCCCACCGGCTGTCCCACACCCTGGCTGAGGCGGTGAGAGCTCGGGGGGTCCCGGGGGGTTTTGTAGGGCAGCCTGTGGGGTGGAGGAGGAGGAGAGGCCACGGGAGAGGCGGGCTGGCTGCTCGCCCACACAAAGGGGCCCAGGCCGGCGGTGCCCAGCATGCCCTGACCCCGCGCGGGGCAGTCGGGAGGGCACGGCCACATTGTGGCCAGCTCATAAAGATGCTCCGAGACAGAGCTGGAGCCATTTAAAACCAATTAATAAGCTGTAAACTGTCCCGGCCCTTGCTGTTCATTAGGCAACCACAAAGAAACTTTATTTTAGAGTTGCAAGTCCTTTTTTTTTTCAGAGAGAAACTTTTTAAATATGTAATTGGCTCTGGGAACCAGGACCCAAAGGGGTTGCAAAAGCAAGGGAAGCAATTGCCTTAATCAGTCCAAGATCCCTGATTTATTTATGTATTTATTTCGATTTCAAAGCAGTGCTGCTCATCATATCAGGGCCTTTAGAAGCACAATTATTCTCTCGACGGAAGACCTAACCTAGGCTGTGATTATTTGCCTTTCTGAAAGGCGGCGGTTCCCCGTCAGCGTCCTCCCCACGAAGGCGCTCCCGCTCCCGCTTCTCTCCGAGTGACTTTAGCATCCGAGAAACATCCCCCCCAGCCTTCCTGTAGCCACAGCCCGCCTCAACACCCAGCCTTTCCGCCGAGCTTCCGAGCTTCAAAGAGCGGGGCGAGCGTTCACAAAATAATGTTTCTTTATTCCCGTTCTTTGGCTGCTTTTCAAGTGGTGGTTGAGAAACGCGCTCGCGTCCTTACGGCTTGTAAAAGGCACCCGAGGTCACAGGTGGAAGGAGCTGGGCAGTCTCAGCCCCGGGTGGGTTTTGGACCACAGAGGTTTGCTTGTGTTTTGGCCATGAGAAATGTTTTATTCCCAGGTTACGCCTGGGGCTGGGGTTGGAGGGGGATTGGGGCAGGATTCGGAGGCGATGTTCTGCCGGCTGTGGAGGCAGAGGGTGTTCAGTGGCGGGAGGGAAGGAGGAAAAGAGGGAGCTGCGCTTTGAAAAGAAACCTTGTAGCTGCGGTGGGATGCTTGGGGTCAGGGCGATGCCCAGGCTTGAGCCCAAGCCCTGCCTGCCCACCCCGCGGACCACCATCCCCAGGGCAAGCGGGCAGGTCGGGGCTTGGGGTGGGCAGCGTCGGGACCCACAAGGTCACGGGGGCAGCAGATCCGCAGGGCTGGGATGGATCCTGCTGGTGTTTTCCCCCACCAGCTGCGGATTTTGCCCCTGTAAAGGGACAAAACCCCTTTGCAGTGACAGCCCCGCAAGCACCCCCATCCCAGGGGGCTCAGCTGCCCCGTCCCCGGGAGGTCCCCACGGCTGGCAGCGATGCCACGCCACGTTCCCGACCCCACCGTGGGGCTCCTCCGTGGCAGCATGAGCCACCCGTGGGCTTGCGAGAAATCCTCGCGTGGTGCGTTCCCCCCATCCCCGTCCCCGCAATGCATATTTTGTGAAGGTTTAATTGGCTGCAATTATTAACTAGCACGGACACTGGAAACCTGCCAGTCAGGGAAATAATGAACCGTTTTAATACAAATTCAGCCCATAAACAGACGCGGCTGCCAGAGCCGTTGCAGCCGCCCGGTGCTGGGAGAGGCAGCGCAGGAGATTAGCGGGGAGACCTGGGGCAGCCCCACTGTCCCCCTGGCACTGGGTGAGAGTCTGTGTCCCCACGGCCACCCCATGTCCCTGCAGGAAAGGCCTTGCCCCAAAGCTCTCCTGTGGGACCATATCGCCACCCCCAAACAGCAGCAGCAATAACAGAGCGGGGGCCAAACCCGTGCGGATGGGAGAAGATGCAGATTTGGGGTAGTTTTGAGGGGGATACGTGGCAGGGGAGGGGTGGCAGCAGGGCTTGGCATGGGGGAGTGGGTGCAGGGGGTGCCCGGGGCTGAGCCCCACCAGAGCATCCTTGCCCCCCACCTCCCCCTGCATCCCTCCCCAGCCCCACGAGCCCACCCGGGGCTCCGGCACCTCCACCCCAGCTTGTGCGGTCGTGGGCACCGGGCACAAACCCACTCTCCCTCGGCACTGATCTCCTTTGTCTGCCAACAGGAAAAATATCTCCCATCCCAGGCTCCCCCAAAAAAGGGTTTTAAGGACATTGAGGCATCAGGCAAACACCCTCCTCTGCCCACGGCAGGCAGGAGGGTGAGATGCTGCAGCCCCAGAACATTCCATGAGCACCGGCACCCCCCGGTACCCCCCAGCATCCCCCCGGTACCCGGGGCGATAAGGCAGAGCCCCCCCGGCAAGAGGCATCTGTGGGACCCAGACTTGAAATCTTCCGCCCAGGGAAATATTTCTGCCAAGGAACTGCTTTTGGTTTGTTCTAAAAAGGGCTACATTTCTCTACGTTATTTTTTAATTTTCTCTCTCTTTTTTTTTTTATAGTAAAATGGGCTGATGGTTCTTTTAACTTTCAGTAATTTGTGGAAATTAAAAAAAAAAAAAAAGAAAATCATTTGCAACGCGACCCAGATTTTAATGGCGCTCTGAAATGGATGTCTCCTGGCTTTGCTTTATTTTTATTTTATTTTTAGGAACTCACTCCCTGAATAGTGAAAAATCTTTAAAATCTGGATCATGAAAGTGTCCTGAATTGTTTTCCTGATTTTTTAAATACTCCTGACAAATTAATTGTTCTGTAGCTGGATGGAGATTAAAATCCTCTTCGTCTTGCACGTAGCTCGCAGAAGCATATTTTACCATTAGAAAATAAAGCAAAATTTTATAAAACAGAGAGATTTAAAATACATAAATTAGTAAAAAGGTGGAATCAGGTCTTTCCTCAGGGTAAGGTGTGTAAAAAGGCATTTTTACATCTTGTCTGGGCTGAGACTATTGCTGCCTGCCTTCAGAAGTGGCTCCTTCCCTTGAATTAAGCACCAAGGTAGAAAAGATACGGTATTTATAAGCCAAAAAATAAAGCAGGCACAATTTATTAAACAGCTACAACGTGACAATAAATAATTTTAATGTCAATCAAAATCGGATTATTGTCACTGAAATTTGAACTAAAAAGATAAAAGCCTGAAAGGAAGAATTGAAATGTAACCTCGGAGACGATTCCAATATCTTTGTTCCTCGTGATAAATATTTTGTGTGAGAATTTAAAGCAGCTAATCCTTAATTTTTTGGGGAAAAATTTTGAGTGGGGCAGGCTTTTAAGAAATATAGTAAGAAAATATATTCATGCTTGGGAGTGGTGAGAAGAGCTTTTTTTTTTTTTGTGAAAGCAAAAGAGAAAACGATTTTATTTTATTTTATTTTATTTTATTTTATTTTATTTTATTTTATTTTTTAAAAGCTGCTTGGTTTTTAATTTTTTCAGTGTCAGGCAGCAGTGGGAGAAGGATGCTTCTCCCCACGCGGCCAATATTCACCCTCCTTCCTCCCACCTGAGCAATACCCAAACTCAGCCCCACTGAAATGCACCGGCCGAAGCCGCCCGTGCTTCGGGACACGCGTTTATCGGCGCAGCCAAACTCCAAACGCCCGGGGAGTCCCAGGGCTGCTCTGCTCCCAGCACCGGCCACGGCCCCAGCTCCCTCGCCTGCCGCGCTGGGGCCTTGGGGGTGAGGGACCCCTCTGAAAACCCTCGCTGAAATTTTCCCCTTCAGTCCCGGAGATATTAATGTGGGGGAAAAAGGGGTAGCGTGTGTATCCAGGGAGAAAACAGCCCTTTTGGGGTGCAAGGATGGTAAAAAAATAATAATTCCCCTGTTGGGAAGCGGAGCATGTTGGAGAGCGGAGGCCAAGCACACGGCTCCGGGAGAAGCATCCTCTTCACCTATTTTTTAACCCCAAAATGAAGATGATGGGGATGCTGGGGTATAACGGAGGGGAATGCTGGGGTGTAATGGGGGGGGATGCTGGGGTGTAACGGAGGGGAATGCTGGCGTGTAACGGGGGGGGGGGATGCTGGCTTGTAATGGGGGGGGATGCTGGCTTGTAACGGGGGGGGGATGCTGGGATGTAATGGGGGGGATGCTGGCGTGTAACAGGGTTGATGCTGGCATGTAACGGGGGCTGGCAGGGCTGCTGGCCGCTGCTTGGTTCCCCCGAGGCACTGAGACCCTCCAGGCTGGAGAAGGGTCCTGGTCTCCACAGCATTGCCCAGCCTCCCCTCCCACGCCTGCCCGCCGGCCTCGGGCAGCGGCTCTGCCTTGGCACCGAGGTCAAACGGTGCCTGATTTGGGGCCGTAACTGGCAGACATTGAACAGGAGTGGCCGAGGTGGAAACCCTCTGCCTGTCTCTAGGGCGACGTTTTTATTCTGCATCCCAATAATGCCCAATTCCTCCTTGAGATAGAGCTCCCAATTATTTTTACAAGGATTTAGGGGCATGACATAAATAAATACACCTCTTTCTCTATATATATTTATTGTGTGTATGTGCATATCAAATTAACACCCAATATTGGCTTAAAACGCACAGCACCAGCACACGCACGGACGGAGGTGTGGGCTGGAAGCGGGATGTCTAAGTTTGTCCCGGGAGCAGCTGATGGATGGACGAGGAGGAACCGGCGGGGGCCGGGGAGTTTTAATCAGCGTGTGTGTGTGTGACAATAGTTGGGGACCTGACACCGACATCCTTGATTTGTTATAAATCACACCCGTAAATTCAAGGGGAAAAAAAAAAATTAAATCCAGGGGATCACGGTGCTTTTAGTGCCAACTCAATCCCCAAGCTGGAACAAAGCTTTGCCAGCCCTGAAATAAATGATGCTGCACCTAATGGCTCTTATCCCTTCCCTGCTGCCTCCGACCAGGCAGCTTTAGGGTTTTAACGATGCCGACGTGATGGGAAGCAGCGTCTGGGCCTGATGCTGATTTTTGCCCGCAAAGGTAGCGCTGCCGGGTGGGGTGGAGGTCCCAGGGGACTCGCAGCAGGGAGGGGAGGCTCGTCCCCGTGTCCCCAGGTCCCTGCTCGGCCGTGGCTTTGCTGATGCCCCGCAGCCGCCGGGCTCCTCTCTCTGCTCAATTGCACAGCGCGCAAATGGAATCGCTCTCCTCGCTGTGTTTGTGGCCACGGGAGTGGAAGAATTACATTGGGCTGAAAATAGTATTTACTTTTACTGATTGAAAAATAGATGTTGGGGGAAAAAAAAAATAATAAAAAAAAAAAGCAAAAGCAGGAATTGAAACTATAATTACAACAAACCGTATGTAAACTCCCAGGTAAACACTGATTATACTGTGTCATTTCAGCCAGACTTTATTAGCAAGGGAAGAAGCAAATCTTCTTTCTCTCTCTGCCTGTGGCGGACGCAGCACGCAGGATCCCACTGCCTGCCTTTTGCAGAGCACTTTTCACCCCCAAAAAATCTCATGTTTATGGCCTGATCCTGCATAGCTCGTGTCGGCTCGGCTCCCTGGGCTGAGCCATGCCGTCACCCTCACGTGGGTGCAAAATGGGGCTGCTGGGGTGCAGGGCTGAGCCACCCCGGGGCACCTCCTCCCCTTTGGGAAGGGGCTGAGGGGCGTGGGGGGATGGGAAACTCAGGGTGAGGGACCCAGCCTGCTCGCTCGTACAGCGCCGGCTCCCTGGGGCGGGATGGGGTGAGCCAGCTGCAGCATCCCCTTTCCTGCAGGCAGCTGTGGGAGGATGGGGCTGGCTGGATCCATCCTCGGGGAAAGGCTGGATTGGACGAGCGGCTCTGGGTGCCACCTGCAAGGCCCTGGCCGCAGCATCACCGGGCCCCTTGCTTGCCCCCCAGCAATGGAGCCAGACCCCCTTTATCGGGGAGCCCAGAGCCTGGCACCCCAAATGCAGGAGAGGAGCGGGGTTGGCACATTGTTCCTGGATCCCCGGGCTATGCAGCGTCCCCCTCGCTCACTGGCATGGCACACGGTCCCACAGAGCCTCCGGGATCTCTCCTCCCTGCCAGGCCTGGCAGAGACAGGCAACGCCATCGCATTGGTGACATGTCAGTCCCCACCGTCCCCCGTGTTACTCTCAGGACACCCCGGAGGGGACCGCAACATCCCCTCCTCTGCCGTGTAGTGCAGGGGTCACCTGGCAGCACCGTCCCCTTCCAATGAATAATTGGGGTGCTCTTGGTGCAGTTTCCTTGTGGGGGCATGGGGGGAGATGGGAGCAGAGGGAACAAGAAAGCCACTACTAACATGGGGAACGCCAGGTCTGGCTTATACAGGCGGGCTGCAGGGCCTGGCCGGCCTTACAGCTTTGCCATAGTGGCACCCTGTGGCAAAATGCATTACTACAGCTGGCAGGGGCTTTGGAGGGGCACACAAGGCCTGCGGGGACCCTGGCCCTGGGGGCTCACAGCACCACAGGGACATGCACCCCGCACGCAGGCAGGGATGGGATGCCAAGGGCTGAGCAGCGGGTGGTCCCTATCGCTGTGACATCCGGATCCCCCGTGGTGGGTATCACCCATCCCCATGGTTGCCCATGAGGTCAGTTTGGATGCCCAGCTAGCCTAGACATCGCCCTGGGCTGGTGCTGGGATGGTGGCAAGCTCGCCGGCCGCTGCGCGCTTGCTCGCGTAGGGCTCTCCGGTGGCATCCGCAGGGCCGAGTGGCGTGGGGCTGCGCGGTGGCGTGGAGGGGGTGTGTGTGTGTGTGTGTGTTGGTTTTCTCCTCCCAGAGCAGACCCGGAGTGACGGAGCGAGCTCTTTGTCTGCCCGCGCCTGCCTGTCACGGCTCCCGGCGTTTCCCAGCCACCTTGCACAGCGCGCAGCCACTTCGGCAGGAGCTGTCTTGGAATTTTAATGTGGCTGATTAACGCGCCGCGATGCAATCGCAGAGCCGGCCATACCCCTTCCCCAGCCTTCCCTTTTGGGGGAATAAATGCCCAAACCCAACCAGGCACCACCACCCACTGCTCATCGCCCCATCCTGAACTGAGCTGGGGAATGGGACCGAGCTGGAGGCACAAGGTGATCCCAAAGGGAGAGATCCCGATGCCGGTCCTGTCTCAGCCCAGCGAGCTGTGGGGTATAACGCAGATGCCTCTGCCATGGTGGCCCAGGGGTAGCAGAACTGGTTTTGGGGCTGGCACAGGGATGTGGCACTGGGTGAAACAGCAAGGAGCTGCGGGCAGGGTCACCTCTCCCTCTGGGAACAAGAGTGAGCGATGGAAAACTCGAGGCAGAAGGGAAAATGGTGAAGGAAAGAGAGTGGAGAGGCAGGGGAAAGCTGCTTGCCGAGCAGGGAGGAGGAGATGGGCAAGCAGATAGCCCTGTGCCCAGGAGAGGACGAGGGGGAGTTATTGACACAGAGGACACGTTGCTAAAAATTAAATCTGTCCCTTCCTCAGGCGGTGTTGACAGAAGAGGATGGGTAGGAGATATCAACGGCAGGCACACGTGTCCCCGGAAAGGGTGAGACACCAGCGGCGACGGAGCAAGAAATAAGCCTGGGACGGCTGCAGGAAAGAAACTCAAAGCCTCTTCGGAAAGTGGGGGGCACCCACAGGCTGGGGGCACCCCATGAAACACCCACCCCTCGGGGCACCGGGGAGGATCCAGTGGCCGTCAGGGCCTGGCATGGGCCCCATCAGTGCTGGGGAAGGTGCAGAGCTCTGCGAGGGACTGGGAGAGACCCCGCACCCCTTGTGCACGGAGCTCTGACAGCAGAGAGGGCTGCGGAGGGACAGGTCCCCTGAACGTCAGCTGCTCTGGTGGGGCTGCGCCAGACCTTCGCCGCAGCCAAAGAGGAGATGGGGAAGCAGAGACACCGAACTCCTCCGCAGCGGGGTGGGGACTCGTGCCTGCGGGGCTTGGCGTGGGGATGCTCCCACCTCCGTTGGCCCTCCCATGGACCATGACTGTACTGCTTCGCCCCGGGGCTGCCCAGATGTCAGCCATGACCCAAAAAAGAAATGATGAAGAAAGGGATAATAAACCCTGACGCAAGCAAGGCAGCACAAGCCCCGCTCTGCCTTAGGGCTGTTGGCGAACCCCAAATGCAGAGCAAATGCCACTTGATGGGGGTCTCTCATTTTGCCTTCAGACGAGGGACCCCCCCATCTCCACAGCTGCTGGGTGCAGACCCCTGGTCCCACCATCTCAGCCCTTTGTCCCGAGCAAGAGCTTCCTTTGGGAAGGCGGTTTCACTCCCTTACACACCTTCCCTGGTTTTCTTTGGGGTTGTGTCCCCCCTCCAACCCCTTTAGCATCCCTTTACCCTATTAATATCCTTCGACTCTCCTCATACCTGCAGACAATCTGGTCCCCAACCACCTCCACCTCCCCCCCGCCCTCCTCAAAAGCTTCCCTCAGCTGTCTTTAAGTCGTAGCTGAAATCTGCGGTATGTAGGAGGAGAAATTCAGTCTGACAGCAGTTTAAAACACCGCACTACTTGGCAGATTTAAATGCTATTTTAAATATAAGCTATGACACAACGGACAAAAATAGCATTGAAAATACCCTGTCATGTTCCATATTGCGAGGAATAGAGAAGCCGACCGGGCTAGAAAGGAGCAGAGAGAGGGGCCAGATGGAAAGGAGAGGTTATTTTGTTTGTTTTAAAGAAACTAGATAAACGTATTTTGTATGTGACTGGGTAAATGTGTTTTATGGAGCATGGAGCCAAAAAAAATAAACATTCTCATGAAAAAAAAATCTACATATTTTATTTCTTGTGGGATCTGCCAAAGCAGGTTTGCTGGTAAATAATTGGTGAGAGGATATATTTGTTACCAGGTTGTTTTGGTGACACTCAACACCAGCAGCCAGCAGCTATCGGAGACCACCTGGTCCTCTCTGAGCCTTTCCCTCCCCTTTATTCATCTACAATTTAATAGGAATTTGCTGTCCTCGAGAAAAAGAAAAAAACACCTTAAAATAGCTAAAATTGATGGTTCACTTGTGGCTCCTGGCTTGGTGACCCCACGGTGTGCCAGGCTGGGAGCAGGTGCTGTTGGAGCTGATGTAGGTCAGCACTGGGCTGAGGGTGTCCCTGCAGGGTCAGCCCGTGGGACCAGGCAGGGATGGAGGGATGGAGGGATGAAGGGATGGAGGGATGGAGGGGTGTGGGCTGAGCTGCCACTGATTTCCCGAGGTGCGTGGGTGTATGGCTGGAAGATCCCGGGAGCTCGCCTGACCCCGCAGCACAGTTGCCCGCCTGGCGTGGGTGCGAAGCACCTGGAGCATCTGGGCCCTGAGACTGTGGGGCTGCAGGGAGACGTTTCTTCTCCATCGTCCTTCCCAAATACAAGCACTGCTCCAAGCTGCTCTCTCCTCCCAGCTTCTCCTTTCCCACCCCTCCACACACACTGACATACAGGGCAGGACAAACATCCATCCCCTCTTTGGGTTTGTCTCAGAGGAGCAGATTTTGGCTCCTTCCAATCCCCCCAGTATAACCAGCAGTAAATCTGGTGGGAGAGGATTGACTTGAGGACAGTCCAAGAGATTTGGGGAGAGGCTGGAGCACGAGCGAGTCACAGGCTGCATCACTACGCACCGCCCTGGAAAGCCCTGGAGACACGGGCTGGTGCTGCCCACCGGGCTGTTCCTGCCTGGGGACAGGCGCAGGTGTCGACACCCATGGCACAGCAGTGCCAGGTGCCGGTTGTACCCCCCCAAAATGGAGTAGAGTATGGGGTTTGCTCCCAGTACAGGATCTGAGCAGCTCTGTCTCTGGCTGCCTGATTGCAATAGCAATTGCCCCTGCTTATGCTGGGGTAAGGATTTGGTCCTCGACAAGCACCCAATGGCACAAGTTACGGGGGTGGCCGAGCTGCCAGTGCCCTGCCGAACCCCCTGGCAGGACTTTGGGGGCTCCCCGAGCCTCCTCCACCCACTGCTAGTCCCGCTGCGGTGGCAGAAACCAGGGGCAGAGACACGGAGAGAAACATTTTTGCTATCACCTTCAGAAAGGTCTTTTTTATTTTAAACCCAGCATCTTATTATAATAGAAACACACATTTTAAAGAGTTTAACAAAACAGTTCAATGAAGCCAGGCTGGCATTAGAAACCAAAGACTGAGGTCACTGAACCCTTTACAAATCACCACGGCCTGGGGAAATGTGCCCTTGGTTTTCCCAGCCGACATCTCTGGGCAGATTCCCCTGGCTGAGCAGGGATGATGGCAAAAGCTTTTTATTAGGAGAGAGAACTGCCCTGAATGCGTGCTCCCATCTCACCCCCTTACCCCCTTGGGTGCCTGGCCCCAGCCAGGGGCTCGCGGCTCCTCCTAACCCTCCGTCCGTGCCCACCCGTGGGATTCCTGTGGACAGCAGCTCTGTGGGCACCGTGGCAGTGGGACCTCGAGCACTGCTCGGCGTCAGGAATGGCATCACTTCTCACAGCACCAGGCAGGGAAGAAAGTCTGCAAAGCTCCTGACTTGTGACCATGACCTTCTCAGGCTCTAGGCTAAGGCAACCGTCAGAGAAGACTTTAAAGACCCCCCAGTGGCCCTGCCTCATCAGGCTGTTGCAGAGGAAAATCTACAGCGGTTTCAATGCGGTTCGTGGCTCCAGACACCAGACCAAGCAGGATATACTCGTACAGCACCTCTCGGCCCTTGTGCACCTTGCAAAGGGCAGCGTGTGCCATTCTCAACACCTCCCTGCGTGTGCAGAAACGCAGAGGTAGAGGGAAATGGGACGATCCCCGGTGAGAGGTGAAGGAAAACCTTCTGGTAGGGCCAAGAGAGACTTTGCTGTGATACAGCCTAAGCAGCATCACCACTGCCAGAGCTGGCGCTGGGCACTGGGTGCCCCATTCAGAGCAGAACCACTGCTCTGTAAAAGCAGCCTTTTTGTGCTTGTTTTCTATTTTAGAGGAAAATAAAAGCATTTCTGTATCTTTTGAGCTGCCCCACTTCCTTACTGACACTTTCAGGATGCTCACAAGCATTTGGGTACGGTGGGTCCCCGTAGCTCAGCAGGGTCCCCAGGACTCCCTGGGGAACTGCAGCCATACAGGTACCAGTAGCAGAGAAATGAAGCAAGGATGGGACCCATGTCCCCAGCCCCTCTCGGCTTTCCCCTGGCTGCCTTGCCCTCTGAAACATCACCCCCTGTTGCAGTACGAGCCTCGGGGTGCGGCGTTGCTGATGCTCGGGTACACGGCAGGCACAGCCATGGGGGTATGCCGGACCCCTGCCCACCTGCGGCAGGTACCACAGGGCCAAAGCTGCTCGCCAGAGCGGTGGCATTGCAGTCCTGCCTCCTCTTACCGCCCTGCCCAGCTGTGACGGCAGCTCGGCTCCCTCCTTTGCTCTTTGTTAACCACTGAATTCATCTGACAACTCAAAGAGAGAGAGAGAGAAGGGAGAGACCCTGCAGCCCGCCGTGGCCGGCGCGGTTCCCCGGCTCCCCCTCTGCCCTCATTTGCAATGCTTGAGTGGGGATTTCTCTATTTACTAAGCTAACAATGTGGGTTCCCAGGGCCTGGGCTGATGATGACATCCTGGCGCTGGTGGGTGGTGGGGCCGGGGGGGCAGCGAGGGCTGGGGGGGGGATTGCATAATGCTGAGGCAGGCGTGGGAAACCACAGCATCTGCGAGAAAAGTCTCTGCCAGCCGCTTTGAGCATGGCTCAAAGGGCTCCCGAGGAAGCCACGGGGCCGAGGGAGCCCCGGGGACCCGATGGCAAGGGGAGAGGCTCAGACCCGCCTCCCACGACCCCAGCCCTGCTGCCACGTCCCCACAGAGCGAGGGGCAGCCAAGGGCCCTGTGCCACCGCCTCTGTCCCTGGAAGGGTTAACGCGGGCCTCCACGGGTCTGCTCATTACAGGGTTAAGGGGGAGATGGCACTTGCAAATCCCTCAATTGCCCGGGCCAGAAGGCTGCTCAGGAAGAGCTTTATTAACGGTTGCCGTCTTCATTAACCGCTTCTCCACAGCTGCCTAATTACGGCCGCCATTAAGCTCACTGGGTCTCCCCACCACTGCCCTGACCCCCCAACCCTCTGATTAACCTTAATTACACCTTCATCGCCAGGAACAGGGCACTCACCTGAGCGGGGCCGTGGCCAGGGCCTCGAGGGCTGCCTAACTGTGGGCATCCCCGGCGCGGGGAGGGGGCCGGTGGCGGCCGGTGGCCAGCAGCCCGCGGCACGCCAGATGTTCGCCGCTGAAAAGCGGAGGGCTGCCCTCGCACTGAGCTAAGCGGCGGCAATGAGATCGGTAGCAGGGCATTGAGGGAGGCGGTGAAAGGGTTTCCCACCTGAGCTGATGGGGCTCGGCCGGGAAGAGAGCGGGGCTCGCCGGCGAGGGAAGGCAAGGGATGAGGGATGGGAGATGCTGTGGGTGCTGTTGTTTGTCCCCCAGCACCCTTCTGGGTGTCCCCCCCCAGCCTTGTTCCTCTCCACTTAGGCTACGGGATGTCGCCCAGGCTGGGTGCAGCACACGGGGATGTCTGTCCCTGGAGGTGGCCATACGGTGCGTGGCCATGCTCGGTATTTCAGGCAAGGCCATGGGCGCTGCGGAGGGTGGCAGAGACCCTGCTGCCCTCCAGCTCTGCCATCTCCACCATCGGCCCAGCCTGGAGGTGCCAGGACAGCCCCAGGCTGACGTACGCCCTGACCTCCTTCCACAAAGAAGTTGCTGTTGCTTTTCTTCTCTCCGTCACCCAAGAGGGTGAAGCACAGCTCCTCGGGTGCAGGGAAAATGGAGCCTCTTTCTCCCTCTCCCACACTGCAAGATGCCCCCACCACCTTCTTCCCCCTCCCCACCACACATCTCCCTTTTGGGAGAGAAAAAAAAAAAAAAAAAAGAAAAAGAGATAATAAAGTTCTTATTTCCACCACATTTGTCATTTCCTGGTCTAAGTAAAGAGTGTCATAAGAGTGACAAGCTAAAAGCCACTGATTACTGTGGATTCATGGCATTTATTCTCCTCGTGAAAAGAGCAAACATCAGAAATAATGTGGTCCGGTCTGCCTTGGAGCCTAACCCTGCAATTAATCAGCATTCATGTGCAGAAGGTGCACGAGCATCTGATATACAGAGAGGGAGTAATTAAAGGCAGATGCATTCTCTGCTTCTCGAAGGCCTGGGGAGGGCAACTGCTCCCCCCTCACTGGGGTTCAGCTCCCCAAAGTCACACTGTCCCCCCTTTCCTCCGGAGCAGCCGGTCGCGCTCGCCCCGTCCGCCTTGCTGGGTGCATCGGGGACGAGCTCTGCTCCTGCTACTGGAGCGAGCGGGGCGAGAGGGACCCCTCGGCTGTTCGGCGGAGCGAGCAGGAGGGTTTGGGGACGCGGTATTTAGGCGAGCTTCCGATGCCGTGAACCCTGACACGGCTCGGTGACACCGTGAGGTCCCTTGAGAGGGAATTGCTGTGGGCTGGGGCTTGCCCGGGACTATCGCTGGCCTCCTCCCGCCGGGGTCTGCCCCGCTGCTCCCGCTGATCCTGTCGAGACCTTTAATCCGTGGGGGATCAGCAAATTAATCCACTAAAGCATGAAGGGCCTGAGCTGTGTTTAATCGCTCCCTTTTGTGTCAGGGGATGGCTAAATGACCATACAAGAGAAAAACCCACAGAGGGGTCAGAGGGGAGGCGGTGGGCGATTAACCCCCGTCACCTCCCTCCAGGCTGCGGCGCGGGGCGAGACGGGGCCGAGTCTGCAGCCGGGGCATCGCGGGCACCGGTTGAGCCGGTGTCCCCTTGCACCCCAATGCCCCGTGTCCCTGATCAGGGGTAGCACTGTGGCCCACGGAGCTCTGCAGCCCCCCAGCATGGGCGGAGATGCCCCAGCCACGGGTGAGACGAGCTGCGCAAGGTCTCAGCCTGGCTCCCAGCGGACAAGCTGTTATCACGGCAATTACCCCCCAATAAGCCCTTTGGGAGCTGTTTCGGCCGAGGGGTCAGCGGTGCTGACAGCGGCCGAATCCTCCCCTTGCCCCTGGGGAGGAGGAGCCGTGCCGGTGGAGGCTGAGCAGAAGCCGTCTGCCTGCTCCGGCACAGATTGTGCCAACGCGTGGTTGAGCGTGGCGAACGCTCTCAGCCAGCACCCTTCAAAAATATCACTTGGGGAACAAATGACACCACCTCCCCCTCGCCATCCTCACACACCAACGCCCTCGCCCCGGCAGGGGCGGCCACGCCAGCCTGGGTGCCACAGCCCCCTGGGTCCCCCCCTCCCATTTTCTTCAAAAGGAGAATAACCTGCAATATATATATTTTTTTTCCTTTCTGGAAACTAATGGACTCCTTAAATAGCAAAAATTGCACCCTGTAATTAAGATCTTGCTTTTTAAATGATTAATCATTCTAACCCCTTCCAGCGGCATCCCACTTACTGCTGCTCTCATATTGAAATGCAGATCTGAGAGGGAGGGAGCCGAGCAGGTCTGTGGAGAGGAGCAATTAAATCTTCCAGCTGTCGCTGGTCCACCCCATCCTCCTCTTTTTTTTTCGGGAAGCCCTGGGCGTTGTCTGCCTGGCTGGCTCTGTGCCCTGTGCCCCGATCCACATCCCCCCTTTTGGTCACCTCATCTCCATCCTCCTCCCCATCTCCATCCCTTCTTTTTCTGTTGTCTCTCGGTTTCTGGGCTCAGCGATCTTTTCTCACCACGAGGTCTGACCTTCCTTGCCTTGGAAGTGCCGTCAGCTCCCCGAAAAGCTGCCTGTCCCCCTCTTCCCAGGTGAAAGGGGAGAGGATGTGAACGCAGGGTTACGGTAATCTCAGCTGGGGGCTGCAGAGAACCAGCGATCCCAGTCCAGCCCATAACAACCAGCTGCCTGTTTGGGGACTGCCGCTTTCCATCTCTGCCTACGCCGGTGTTTGCAGCCCTATGAGGTCTCACCCTCCTGTCCTTCTCTTGGCTTTCCCCTGAACCGCATCCTGTTGTGAAAAATCCAATCCTGCAAAAGACACCCGTGAACACGTGTCACCTCCCTGCAAGGGGTTCCCACAGCCTCGTCATGTTGCCTCCCTCATTCACGGTTCCCTGGGACCAACTACGAGTTTCTCAGGATGCTTCAGCAGGAAAACTGCTCAGCTGTGTAGAAGCCATAACCAAAAGAAGCTCCCTTGACCTCTGAAGCTCCCTCCTGTAGGCCCTCTCCAGATTGGAGGGGATCCTTCAGGTGTTTTCTAGAATCATGCTGTTGGTTTTGCAGCCCATCGTGGTGAAGCTATGGTGGATGGAAGTCAGCCAGGGGAAAATACACCTGGTTTCAGTCCCCAGCAGTGTCAGGCTGATGGCTTGGGAAGGGCAGGCTCCCTCCTGATCACCACCCAAAGGGGAAGGACCTGGGATGTGCATTTCTGTTTCAGTTCTCTGCAATAAATTCCCCTTTTTGTCACCTCCTCAAGCTAGTCCCGTGGTAGGTCTGCAAGGTGGCTAGGACTCCAGTCCCCATCTCCACGGGCCAAGGAGAAACCTGGTACCCCAGGTTTATTGAATTCAGTACAACAGACAAGAGTTTCTCCAAGGAACCAGAGGGGGTTCGCTCAAGTTTCTGTGTCTGAGTGTCTGCCAGCCTGATTTTTCTGGTATGGAAATAGAAAGGAGACAGGAAAACGTGTAACCATGTGAGATGGAGGAAAGGGAATGACAAAGAAGGAAAAAAGAGAGGCTGGTATGAGGAGAGGATGCTCCCCATAGAGTGGAAATAAGAGGGGAAAACCCTTTCTCAAGGAAGTGGGAATGGGAAAGAGGCTCCTGTGTTACTGTTATCTCTAAAATGCTGAAGTGGTCTTCTCAAATGTTTCCAAAAAAGAAGATTCCCAGAAGAACTGAAGGAGGGAGGGAGATTAGAGCTCCCCTGGACCATCATCCATCCCACAGTCACCGCATGGTGCATTAGGACAGCGCAGTGCTGAGCATCGGGGCAGAGCACGGGAAGGGTGCCCCAGGGGCTGGGGGAGCGAGGAGTGAGCCTCATCCATAGTACATTAAAGACACTCTTAGCCCTCAGCATCAGCACTGTTTCTGCTGTTCCCACTCTGATTTTCAGGCTTATTCCTACATTCTGGGATGCAATGTCTAGCTAGAACATGGCTGTAGGATAGGACAAGGTTCTCCTCACCAGGTACTGACCTCAGCCTGACAGAGTGTCCCGGGATACTGTCTATGAGGCCAAGGGGAGTTTCAGCCCTCCACCCTCGTCCTCTTGACGTGGACATATCCGAGAAGGAAGAAGGTCCCTAGGTACCTTGTCCCTGCTGAAGAGTGCTTTGGTCTTTGTGGTCACCAGGATGGCTTTTAATGGTGTGGACAACAGTGCCCTGGGACTTCACTCCCCGCCTCAGCTAGAGCTCAGAGGCCTTTTTTCCGTGGAGATGATGATATCGACAAGCCACATAACAAGTGATGAGGGACCACGCAGAGCATGAGCTGCCCTAGCAAAGGAGCGACTCCTTGCAGTCTCCACGCTGCACTGACACCCTCTCTATATATAGTCTGGATTCTCCAAAACACCCAGTGATCCTCCAGGATTTTAAAGCATTTAATGGCCAGTTTGTTGGTGTTTTGGCCTTGGTCTTGTTGGGAAAACCTAAGCAACCAGGCGTGGAAAGGCCATGTTCTTGGTTCACACGGCCAGGAGCACTGCAAGGGTTAACCAGTGGGAAGCAGAGGTGAGTACAGAGGAGTCCTGATGGGACCAGACTCCCAGAGCACCAGGAGGAAAGTCAGCAAACTCCACCAAGCTCTCTATTTATGGATTCCCACTCCTCTGCATGGCCCCTTTCTTCTTCTTCTTTGCTTCCCTCTTTCTACTCCTTGCCCTGAGTTGCAAGGCGCAGGACCCCAGCCCATCCCCGAGCCCCCTCCATGCCGTCATTTGCATTTTCACCAGCCTTGATTAATGCCAGAGCCTGTTTATAGAGTCACAATCTCCAAATTAGGTTGCCGAAGGCATCCCGGGCCAGCCCTGGAAAAATCTCAGTGGCTGAAAAGAGCCATAACTAAGCCTCAAGCAGACGTCTTTATTCAGCTGTAATTGACGTTTAACAGACATCTGTAACTTCGTCTGGACTTATAAAAAAAACCCAAAAAAAAGTTCCCCCGTCTCTTTATGTTCCCCCCTTTTATCCAGCAGTCAAAAGTGTAAGAGCCCACCACACCGGCCCGACTCGGTCAGTGTGCAGCAGGGGCCGTGACAATAGTGGGGCTGAGACAAAGCCGCAGCCCACGCTGCACACACTGGCGCCTTGTATGTCTATTTACCTCCTAGAGTGGTTTATGCTAATTTATTGGTGAGCGGCGACCACTTCTGCATACTGATGTGCCGCCACTTCTTTCTGAGCGGGGGCCCTCGTCTGCAGGGAGGGCCGGTGGCACCCCGGAAAAGGATGTCGCAATGCTCGAGGCTCCCCATGTGCCCCCCAACCCGTCCAAGCTGCCGGTTGGATCACACGGTGGCTCTTTATTTCAGTCCCTTTCGGACACAGGGTGTTGATACTGTCCCTTCGCACAGGGATGTTCCAGGCGCTGGAACCAAACCGAAGCAAACCAAACCCATAGCCATAGGATGGAGCTAAGGGCATAGAAAGAAATGCTATAGATAGCTGTGGAGACAGCCAGATTTTCATATAAATATATCTCCGCTGTGTTCTGCTGACATGTGTGAGTATGGGAGGGTGCTCACAAGTCAGGAAGACACTAGAAATCAGGATAAAATTATTTTCTTCTTTCCTGAGTGCTTACATTGTGCACTATTCTTTGCTGCACAATGGTTTATTTCAGCACTGGGACATGAATTCTCAGATCAGGTTTTACCGACTAGTCCTTGAAGGCAAATTTTCCTTTCTTCCTCGAGAAGACATGGTGCCACCCAGCCCCTGGTCAGGGAAGAGCCCCTGTGCTCTCCTGCAGATGATCAGACCATCAGGACGACAGCCCAGTCTCTCTCCGTGGACCACATCCTTCCCAGAGGAAGGTTTTACAGAGCATTTTCAACGTAGAGACTAGCCAGAGTTAAAGAGTAAATTGGTTTTAGTGGTTCAGGATTCTCCAGAGAAAAGTGAAGTTGAACGGGGAGCTGCTGCTCTCACCCACAAAGCACCTTCCAGCACCTGCCAAGCACAAACCAAGGCAAAGCCAAGGCTTGGAGGCAAAGCCAGGAGAAACAGCTGAGGCAAGAGGAATAAAGTCAGGAGCAATTTGTTTTGATGCTGAGGACTTGCTGTTTGTAGCACATGGAGCTCCGAGAAACCTGGTCAGTGCCATGATGATGTGAAGGCTGGGGACAGTCAAACGTGGGTCTTCCTGTCCATGGCGTGAGCATTGGGTCATTGTATTGCAGATGATAAAGTGAATGAGTAGGGCAGTTTATTGAAGAGGCACAGAGGCCATTTGCAGGTTTAACCAAGCAGTGGGCTAGGAAGCTTTAAGATGTATGTCAGAAGTCCTTCAGCCTCCCCAGGAGAGGATGAAGGGTGTGCTTCAGCCCCCCAGCTCTCCCACTGCTCCTCTGCACAGGCCATTCTCGGCTGCAGAGCAAGGCAGGAGATCTGTCTGTGCAGTGGAGGATGTGTCTCATGGCTAGCAGAGCCGCCCAAAAAGAGTGAGAAATCTGACCTGAAGTACCAGAGGAGTGGTAAGGTCCTAAAGCCAGGAGCTTGCCCCTGCCAGGATGGCAAACAGCTGCGAAAAAAGGGTGATGGAGAGTTAGTTGTATGGGTGGGACTGCAAGAGATGTCTCAGAGGTCAGCAGACCTTGCCTGTGTTTTGCTGGCTCAAGCCTAGAGAGACTTGCACATGACCTTGAGAAGCTGATGGCTGGGAGGAATTTATTTGGGGTGGGTGCCCACTGCCAAGCACGGCAAGCAGCCCACCCAGCTGCTGCTATCCACGGCGAGCACAAACTGATAGAGCACCCACACCGTAACACCACCTTCCCCCAGAACACCAATCGTAGCTATGCCTATTCCCGGGAAGACTGGGGAAAGTCATCGTGCCTCCAGTGCGACTCAGGACAACCTTGGGGCACTGGGAATCATGTCCTGCTGCCCATAGCACTGGAGGTGGCCATGGCATCGGCACTGGCATTGCCCCTTCAGCCACCGAGGGATCCCCCCAAACCAGAGTAGAGCTCAGCTCGCCAGAGAAGCCAGTTTTTCAGCTGCTTTGTGCTGCTAAAGCTACAGAAAGGGGCTATATCACAGCCGTGGATCCGGCCTTTTGTGTTTCTAACCCCAAAGCTTGGTGTTTCTTTCCTTTTTGTGCTGCTCAAAGCAGCAGCAACATTTACAGCCCCTCTGGCATCTTTCCCTGGGGCTTTTTGCACCAACTGGGTGCAGGGCATGGCCGTGGGGAGGGAGCAGCTTGAGGTGCCGTGCTGGAGTGGTTCCCCCTTCCCATGTGAAGGGAAAGAGCCTCCCCGCGGGTCTCTTCCACAGCCCTCCTGCATGTCAGTGCAACAAGCCCTGGTCACCTCTGTCTATCGCGAGGTCAAGGGCTTGCAGGAGTCTGAGGTCAAGAAAGTCTTCCCCGGGCTGAGGTAGGGATGAGGGGTTTTCTCCAGGCTTTCTACAGCAGCAGAGAGGGAGGATTTCCTGCACAGGGCTGAGCACAAAGAGCCTGAGCTGCCGTGCATCAGTAATACCCAGGGGTGCCTTCGCTCGGGGCCAGCGAGGGAGGTTCGGCAGCGGCACTAGGGAGTCACTGGAGGGGTACACGCACCAAGGAGAGCCTCCGTCCTCCCCCGGCAGCTCCCTGCCCGCAAGGGAGGGCAGGCAGGGCAGGCAGGGCTGGGAAGGTGCCAGCCCAGCGCCTGGCAGCCTGCAGCCCTGCCTGCACCGCTGCCTTGCAGGAGAGGAGGGAGATGTGAACACCATGTCTTAGGCGAGGGCACCTCATGCTGGCAGCTCCAGAAATAGCCTGGAAAGCCTTTGTTTTAGTGATTTCCCTTCTTTCTCTCGGGTCGGTTGGCACCGGCTGGGGCTGGCGGGGGAGAGGGTGCTCTGCAGCAGTGTGAGGCTGCGGGGACCAAGCCTGGAGATCATCCTCCTGTTTCCTCTGCCACATGTCCTCCCGCAAGCCCAAGCCCAGAGCCACCCCTGCATGAAGCCAGGCCAGGCTTTTCTTTAGCTACCAGCGCCAAGCATCCTCCAACGCCATGTCCCTAAGGTCCCACTGCACCCCAACGCACTGGGACACGGGGCTGTGGGTATGGGGGGGTCTGCCATTCTGCAGCCCGGCTGGGGACACCCTTGTGCGTAGCATCAAACCCCAGATATTTAGGGCTAAGCCCTTGACCCCAATGTCCCAACCCCTGCTCCAAAGGCTTCTGCATCTTTCCTTTCCTCCCAGGACGAGCCGCCTCAGCAGGGGCATCCCTGGGCTGTTATCTGCCAGTCAAAGGCTGGTGAGGAAAGAAACACCCCCCCTAAAAAACAAGATGTCTGGTGTGAATCTCCTGATCCTGGTAACCCGAGGGCTCCGCTGGAACCGGCCGCGTGCAAGCGGTGGCCCCGGGTCTCGCTTAGCAACAGGGCACGGAGCAGCCTGCGGCTGGCGGGAGAAAAAAGGGTCTTTTCTTGTCGGTGAAAGATTCATCGTTGGGCTGAAAGTGGCCCCTCCCCTCTTTCAAATACTTGTCAGCGGGGAGAATACAGCTTAGATACTGGGCTGATCAGATCATGGCTAATCTGTTATTCCTGGCCGCGAAAACTGCCGGAAGACTTTCAAACAACTTCACTGAGAGCGTGTGCGGCGGGACGGAGCGGGCAGGACACACCGAGCAACAGGCAGCCCCGCACCGGCATCCCCAGGGCATCTCCTGCTCATGGGGTGGACAGCAGCGGTCCCCCATCCCCTGCCAGCGTGGGCTGGTGGCATCCTGTGTGCCACAGGCAGGAGTGGTGGAGGGGAAGGGGTTGGTGCTGAGCGGTGGGAACAGAGGAGATGGGCTGGCCAAAGCGTCCCCTGTGGTGAGAACTGTGCCCTCCTGGTTGCATGGCTTTTTCTCCTAAACCAGGCGGTCTGGAAATGTTTGTCACTGTGGAAAGATGTTCGTCACCTGTGTCTGGGAGCCTCGGTGCTGCAGAGAGTACCAATGAAAAGACGGCCAGCTTGGAGAAAGGTGCTTTCCTGGTTACTCCCTCCCTCTGGGCTGAGACGTTTGCAAGGGAAAAAATAGACCAGACAATTCATACTCAGTGGTTTGCAGGGATTTCACGTGGTGGCCCAGATTCTGCTCTCCTGTACATGAGGGTATGTCAAAGAGATGCCGTTAGCAGGAGAGGTAGGAGCACACTCACAAATACCCCTACAAGCCCTGCTATGCCCAGGGCCAGCATGGGCACCAGCCCAGTGGATGATGGCAATGCACCCTTATGGCCAGGAGCCCACTTCTCCCTATAAAACCAGGGTAGATGGAGCTGCTTTACCCATTGCCACTGCACACACGGGTAAGATCTGATCCCCAGGCCCAGCACATGTTGTTCTGCCTCTCCCCAAACGCATGCCAGTGCATCTCGCCCATGCACCTCGCCCTGCTCCCTAGCTCTCTTGCTGCCACTGCCTTGCCCTGCTGCATACCTCTGCCAGCACGGCTTTAGCCCTAAATCTACCTCTTCTGGGCTCAGTACCAACCATGGTTATGGTGCAGGACCTGCCATGGAGATGGACCCTTGGTGGGACAGCTCTGCCTGTGACGGAAAGGAAAACTACCCCGAAGTGGCCCAAGCTGATGGGAGCCCGTGGGAGGGAGATGGATGCCCAGCGAGCCTGGGGACTGGCCCACACCCCAGCAGGCTCCTCTTAGTCAGGAATAATTAATTACCTTCTCGAGGATCTTAGTTTCAGCCCTTCCCTGCTCATGCTCCAGCCCAGGAGAGGAGGGAGGGAGGAGACGGCAGCGAAGAGGGTAGAGAATTAATTGGACATTGTGTTGGGAATCGCCTCCTGGTCGCTGTCAATCTTGGGAGTGAACAGCCTCTTGTCTCACTCAATAGGAACTTTATATGCTCCTTTAATCCTTCAGTCCGTATTGTCAGAGCTTCCCCCCTCCTCCTGTCTCTCCTTCCCACCGCAGGACTTTTGATGACCCCAGCTGTCTGAGGCAATACAAAGCAGCCCCTTAACTAACACCCTGTGATCTATACAGGCAATAAAGAGCTCCCCTTGACAAGGATTTGCGGGCAGAATATATGCAAATGCTGGGAGGTGCGCGGGTGGGGAGGTGTGCTGAGAAAGCCGCTGCACAGCAGGGCACGGCTGCCGGCCCTGGGGATGCGTTGGCCCAAGCGGGGACACGGTGCAGGTGAGGGATGGCCGCAGAAAAACAGGGCTGGCTGGGGCTGGCTGGGCGTTGCACACCCCGCCATGGGCTAAAGCAAACAGGAGTGCCCAGTTCACCTGGGCTGCAAGGCCAAGGCATCCATGGGCATGTAAATGGGAGAGGGCTCCTGGCCCGTGCCCCCCTGTGCTTTGCTCCTCGAGGGCCACCTCCCGGAGTCAGGAGGCCATGCTCCTTCCCACATTAGCACATGAATGGGGTTAGGGGTGGGGGGGAGGTGGGAAGGGGGGCAAGCCCCCACTGTCCACTCAAGCAAACAATTTGGCTAGCAAATTGACATAATTACAAGGGACAGAGAGAAAAGAAAGACGAGCCCCCTCCCCTGCGCTCCAGAGGGCCCGACCCCCGCCGAGTTACTTAGACCCTTTTAGACCCTTTGTGCAACTCAATGCTAGGTACTGATGAGGGGACGTATGCCCTTTTCAAGGGCCCTAAGCGACCGGCTGCCCTAATCTGATTACAATTTACAGCGCTCCTTCAGAAGGGGCTGGAGCAGTGCTCATGACTGCGTGGACACACAGGGTCTGACACGCAGGAGTGGGACACACCAGGTCTGACACGCAGGTGTGGGACACGCCGGGTCTGGCACACAGGAGTGGGACACGCCAGGTCTGACACGCAGGTGTGGACACGCCATGTCCGACACGCAGGAGTGGGACATGCCAGGTCTGACATGCAGGAGTGGGACACGCCAGGTCTGGCACACTGGAGTGGGACACGCCAGGTCTGACATGTAGGTGTGGACACACTGGGTCAGACATGCAGGCCTGGGACACACCGGGTCCAACATGCAGGTGTGGACATGCCGGGTCTGACACGCACGTGCTCGCACCGATGCAAAGCTAGATGGACGTGCAGAGTGACGCAGTGGTCGGCAGACTGGCAGACGTGTGTCAGGGTGTGCCGACACCACCGGCAACGTGGACAATGTGGTTTTCAGCGTGCCGTTGCGCATGGTCAAGAAGGCTGAAGGCATGTGCGTGGGGACAGAGGGCTTTGTACGCATGGGCACACTGCCAGTGGGAGATCTGCCGTGGCCGGCGCCTTGGGCGTGCAACGAGACTGTCTCAGGCCAAATCTGGGGCTTGTACCATGTGCCTGCAGCCACACACACATGGGCACAGATGTAAGCACACGACTCCCCTTCTCCCGGGCAGGCCTGCAGTTGGGGATCCAGTGTGGAGGCATGGGGGTCCCCACCAGGAGTGGGGGACAGCAGAGGTGAGCAAAGGCCTTCCCCCAGGATCTCTGTAGCAGCTTATGGGAGCGGGAGTGTGAGCAAAGCCCACCACCTGCCTATTAAAAGTGGGATTAAACGACGCTGTTCCCCCCCGTCCCCCCTCCCGCTCTCTCTAACATCATCCCCTTGGGGAAACCACCACCTTTACACGAGATTTTCCTTTTTTTTTTTTTTTTACCTCTTTCTGCTCCATGCCCCATAGAACCCAGAGGATTAGCAGCCTTCCTTAGATTCCTGGGCCTTCCAGCCTCCTTGAAGGCAGGTTCTTTCAGCCAGCCCCCCCATGGGAACCTGCCCCAGGACAACTTTGGTCAATGCCTCCGGTGCTTCCCAGCCAATTTGTACCACCTAATCCCCGCGGGTATCGACAGCCCCTTTCTCACACATCCTCCCGCCCGCTGGAGCAGCCCAATCCTCTGCTCTCCGTGCTCCCCCGTTGAGAAGCCCTCTGTCCGCTGCTGGGGCCGTGACCGCACTTCAAACGTGCCAGCCCGACCCCGGCATTGTTTGCCAGGGAATTAAAAGTGCGAGGCCAGCCCCAGCGAGTGATTTAGGTACTGAGACCAGACTGAGCCCTGCAAGAGCATGGGCAATAAAATGCTTCACTGCCCAGCAGCCTGGGCAATTTAGGTGTCTTCCCACGAGGAGGAGGCAGAGCCTGGAGGGACGGGGAGCAGGGCTGGGGTTCCTTCTGCTGGCACGTGCATACAGGGTAGGACCATCTCCCTGCACTCACAGACCTGCCCCACCAGAGATGAGGGCTGGCCACCTTGCTAAATCAACCAGGGTTGCTCAGTCTTTGCAGTTACTGATCCTCAAGACCTCTTGCAAGGTGCTGGGAGAAAAGACCAGAGGCCACGGGGGCTGGACACAGTATCCACACGGTGGGACACTGTCTCCCCAGGGGCTGGCACAACTGGGTGCTGCCTTGTCCGGGACGTGGCCAGAGGCTCAAATATGGTGGGACAGAAGGGCACTGGTCCAGTGAGGCAGTAGGAAATGCAGTGCCCAAGAGGTCTGCTTCTGCTTTCAAGTGGTTTTGAAGACTTGGGGCAAAAAGTTTAGGACTCCACTTTTGAAATGAGATTGTCTACAGCGCCTGTCAGTAAATGTCCCCATGATGGTTTCTGACAGGCTCTGTGGATGATGCTGTGAACAGAAAATGGCTGTTACATCCTTTCCCCAGTGCAAAGAGGCTGGGAGGAGATCTTCCCTCATCCAATCCCAGCACAGGGAAATCAGGAATTGCCCCCCCATTTTCCCATCCCTGCCCTGGGCAAAGGGTGCAGCTCAATGTACACTCAGCCTCTGCAGGGATCATTCTCTGGAGACCATTTCTAGCCCCTGTCAGACATCTCCTTTGCCATCATTAAAGAATACAGAATATACCGCCAGATGGCAAGAGGGCTAGAGCTGCTGACAGCCCTGGTACGGTATTTCTGAATTTCCCCGTAGCCAACCACCCCTTTCCCTGCATCCCACACTGCTGCCGTGCTCAAGACCTTGCCTATGGAGGATTTTAGGCCTTTTCCTATTTTGTTACTCTTCTTTTTTCAACAGCGAGCTTGTCTCAGGCCAAACAGAGGCAATGCCTGTTCAGAAGAGAGCATCTCCTGCGCCTGGCTGTCCCCATCCCCACGCCATAGCAGGGGAACATAGTGTTTCGGCGCCTCCTCCTCTGTCACAATGTTTTTCAGCTCCACCAAGCAAAGTGTCCAATTAGAGCAGAGCCTCTTGCTTCCATCTTTGCCGACATTTAATTAACATGCTGCTGCTGGCAGCCGCTGACAAATTCCAGAAACATGTTGTAAAGGGTTTTTGTCTTTACCCAGCATGGAAAATGAGGGTGTCATATCCCAAGGGGATGTGAATAGCTACTTTTGACTCCCCCCCTCAGGTGTGAGAATTACAGCTAGAAGCGGTGAAAAGACCTATCAGCCCTCCTACCTCCTTTCCCCCCCCCTCTTTCTCTTCTGTTTCTTGTATCACATCATCCTGGAAAGCATGCAGGTTTTTAGGCCTGATTATCATTCCTGTCTCCTCCAACTCTGGCTGAAGGCTGATGGTCTGGTTAAGAGCCAGGGCCTGTGCTCTGGCTTTGGGCTCTTCCCATCAGGAGAGCACCTAAGTGGAAGGAGTGGTGTGATGACACTGGAAGAAATGGCTGAAACCAAAGAAGAGGAAAGGGTCTTGCCTTGGAACTTCCCATGTTTCAGTTTGTGCCCGTTGCCCCTTGTCCTGTCACTGGGCACCACTGAGAAGAGTCTGGCCCCATCCTCTTGACACCCACCCCTAAGGTACTTGTAAGTGTTGATAAGATCCCCCCTCAGTCTCCTCTTCTCCAGGCTGAACAGACCCAGCTCCCTCAGCCTCCCCTCGCAGGAGAGATGCTCCAGAGAGATTATCCCTGCGTTGCCATCGCTCATGGATCCACTTTGCCCCCCGGGCACCGGGAGTGTCCCAGTGCCTCCGCTTTACCCCCAGCAGCCCAGGGCTCTCCCAGTAGCCGCTCTGTGCTGCCGGGGCCTGGGCGACATGCCATCCTGCTCCGCTACCCACACAAGGCCTGGAAAGAAGAACACGTTTTTATTTTATTCACAACAGCTCGTTACAAAAGCGGGAGAGAAGGGCAGAGCCGTGTGCCTCGTCCTCACGGGGTGAAAGCGAGCCTTCGCCTCCGAGGCAGGGGGCCCGGGGTGCTGCGATGGGGGAAGAGGCGGTGGGCACAGCCCCGCGGGCGGGAAGATGGCGGGCAGCCCGGCAGCCCGGCCGAGGGGGTAGAGCCCGCGGAGGGCCGGGGGCCGGCGGAGGCCGGGGGCGGCTCAGGGCGAGGCGGCCTTGTCGGGGTTGTGCATGTGGTACGCGTCGCTCTCCTCCTCCTCCGGCACCTGCAGCGCGGCAGCGCCCGCTCAGCGCCGGGCCGCCGCAGCCCTTCCGCCCGCGGGGCGACAGCGCCATCTTGTGCCTCCCGCCCACCCCCCCCCCTCGCTCCGCCCCCCCTCGCTCCGCCCCCGCTCCCGCCGCCGGCCTCGGCCCCGAGCCCCGCCGGCCCGCCCGCCCTCCGCCTCAGCTCCCCCGGCCTCGGCTCCCCCCGCCTCAGCTCTCCCCGCCTCACCTCCCAGTAAATGTCGTCCTCAAAGCAGTTCTCGGAGGCAGCGTCGCCCCAGACGGGCAGCTTCAGGATGGCCCCTGGAAGGGCAGGGCGGTGGGCAAGGGGCCGTGTGGCATGCAGGCAGGGTGCGGATGGCCGGAGCCCACCCGTCCCCGCAGCAAAGGGGCCAAGCGCAGCCCTGGCACGGTGCTCCGTGCTGATCCCCCTTTTCTCCATTCCCATTCGAGCTGGCTCCCGCCCCATGGCTGCCTGGCATCCCCGGCTCCTGTGGGCTCTGGGGTGCTCCCGCTGCAGGGCGTCCCAGGGCATGTGAGCAGGCCAGGGGCTGCAGCCCTCGCAAGGCGAGCAGGAAGGATGTATCCAGCCGCAGCAGGAGTACGTGGATGCCTCCGTGTCACCCACAGGCTGGATAAAACCCTCCCCTCTCCATGTTCCCCTCCTGCTTACCTACAAGGGCCCCGCCGGCAAAAGCCATCAGCATGGACACCACAATGCCGGCCGCCTGGAACCCTCCTTGGACACTGGGTGTCCGCGTCTGGTACGCACCAGTGAAGTCAAACGCCTTGATGAACCTGCCGAGAGCAGAAATGGCAAGGATTGCTCCTAGCAGCAGATCTTCCCTGGCTCTGGAGGACCCATGTTTCCCTGCTCCCTCGGGGACTCCTCCCCAGCCCCATCCCTCTTCTGCAATGGACCAGGAGAGTGTTGCAATGACACAAAACATCGCTCACTTCCTTTTCCTCTGGCCCCTGGCAAAGCTTTACCTAGGAGAAGCCCAAAATATAAACATTTCTTTTGTATTTCAGATCTTCAGCCTTACCTGACCCCCCAAAACAATGCAGGGATGGAGGGAGGAGCACTTCCCCACCCACCATGCCCCAGAATAATGCCAGTGAGTGGGGTTATGGCTCACTTTTTGAGGCCACCAGAAGTCAGCTGCAAGGGATGAGTCTTTTACACTTCAGTAAGCTCAACACAGTCAGTGCACCCCATGTTTCTGAGGGGGAAAGGGGCAATTCTGGACAATTAACAAGGGCTGTTAACTGGTCCTCACTCCCAGCCCAAAGAGCCCCAGGTAAAATCTATTCTCATGGAAGAGTTTCAAGCTGTCTTACCCTTCTTTTCCATATACATCCTCTGTGGCTGCAGCTGCAGTGATGGCCCCCACAATGCCTCCAATAAGGCCTGGCATGGCATGGAGGTTGTGGATGCCACATGTGTCCTGGATGTGCAACCTGGACTCCAAAAAAGGCTGAGGAGAAGGGAGGTAGAGAGAGATCAGGGATATAAGCACAGCCCTGGAAAGGATTAGTTCCTTCCATGGAGGACTGGGATAAGCTAAGAAGGAAGAGTGATATTGTGTCCCATTAAAGAGCTAAGGACTTGTAAGCAAAAATGTGAGCCAAGCTCAAGATAAAATAACAACATATGCTCCAAACACTCTCCTGTTGGGAGACTGAACCTTCCTGAGCATTTTGGGGCAGTAAATGGAGTCAGAAATGCATGTCCGTAAGCGATGGTGGAAAGCAGGAATTCTCAAAGGGAAGTGAATCCATTCCTGGCCTCCTTAGCAGGACCAGGGCTGCAGACCCCCAGAGCAGCACTCACCGTGAGGTAGACATACCCCACCGTGGACACGATGCCACAGATGAACCCAACAATGAGGGAGCCGTATGGAGTTAGCATCATCTCTGCGCTGGTGCCCACGGCCACGCCGCCCGCCAGTGTTGCGTTCTGGATGTGGACCTGCAGAAGTAACCACCCTGTCTTGGCATCTTGGGGAGATCGCAATTGCTCAGGGATAGTGCAAATGGTAAAGCGGGAGAATCAGCTCTGAAAATGCTTCCAGAGGAAATATCAGGGCCCATTTTCCTGCTTGTTGGTGAAAAACAAGAAGAGAAGAAAAGGCAGCCTCTGTCTGTAGCACAGGCACACATAGACTCCCACTCCCCGTACCACACACATTCTTTGCATCCACAAATCTGGGCTGGGGAGTTGTGATGAGATGGAAATTGTCTCACCCGTGTGTCATGCAAGCTTTGCTGTCACTGAGACATGTCACCCACACACATAACACATACAAGTCAGCCCCCCGATTGCTCACGAGCTGCCGCGCAGGCCCTGCTCAGCTTGCTGGAGAGTGCTGCCAAACATGGCTCTGCAACATGCCTGTCAGTAGCTTTCTGGGCAGAGCAAGTCCAGCCTCTGCTGTGACTTAAGTCCACCATGTGCAGGGCATCACTCTGCACCTCAGGCACTGCAGAACTCACTTCCCATCTGCTTATTCAATAAAACCTCTGGGTTTCTGCCTGAGTGCTTGTTGTACCACCACACCTTGAAACCCAGTATCTGCCCAGCAAAGGACAAGTGCCAATCGCTTCCTAGACCCTTGATCAACCTCATTATAAGTCCTCTGGGCAGTGCAGGGCTCTCTGCTCCCAGCTTACCATGTCAAGCTTGCCCTTCTTCTGCAGCATGCTGGAGAAGGCCATTGTGGTGAGTACACAAGCGGCCAGGGAGCAGTAGGTGTTAATGGCAGCCCGGTGCTGGGCATCCCCATGATCAGAAATCGCCGAGTTAAAACTGGGCCAGTACATCCATAGATACAGGGTACCTGGTGCGATGGGGAGGAGGGGACAAAGAAGAGAAAGGGAAAAGAAAGAATATAGGGATTGAAAAAACCTCTAAAGAAGATATTTCTGCACAGGGGGAACTTAAATCCCCTAGTCCTGCTGCCCTGGAGCTGGCCCCCGTGATGGACCAGCATCAGGAGGGGCTGGCAGAGAGGGGGATCCAAAATGTGACCTTGTTTTCCCAGGCACCATCTCAGCCCAGCCACTGATGAAGGGAGCTGAGTAGCTCTGAGAGGTGGAGGACCGGGATACAGAGCTTCTCAGCCCCAGATCCTGGTTTCAGTTTGGTTTTCCCAGAGATGCAGGAGGGACCAGCCCTCTGCAGCCGAGTGGTCTGCATGTACCAGCACCCATGAGGGGGGGCGGACTCACCGATCATAGCGAAGAGGTCGGAGTGGTACACGGAGCCCTGCTTGTCCTTACTCTGCTCCAGGTCGGGTCTGTACAGGATGCGTGTCACTGTGAGGCCAAAGTAGGCTCCAAAGGTGTGAATGGTCATGGAGCCACCCGCATCCTTAACCTGCAGCCATTGGAAAACAGAGGTTTGCTTCTGCAATCACCACTTGTCTTGGAGCTGAGGTCTGGTTTGCATCATGCCCAGCTTGTCTGCCCACCCATCCATCCAGCCTGCACTCAGTTATGGGAAAATGGGGACAAAAATGCTCTGGTCTTTCTATCTATCCCACTCACTCGGTCCAATGCATGGCCATGGCATTCCTCTTAGCTTCCCCTTGGAAGGCATCAAAGCAGAAGGGAGTTTCCCAATGGCAAGCAGGTTGCAGTGATAGCCAGGTTGGCTCCCCTGTGCACTCAGGTCTTCTGGGAGCTCATTTGCTTCCCAGCCCTCCAAGCCCTCTCTCAGAGGGCAGAAACCCTGCCTCTGTCAGCAGACATCTCGTCCTCTTTGTCACTTGATTTCCTTCTACAATGCCCATATTCCAGCAGGGAAAACAGATGAGAGGGAAATCTCAGGCACAAAGAGAATCACCGACCCTTTGTGCTAAGAATCGCTGTCTGCCTCGGGAGCTGCGGTGAAGGGACCCAGTGCTCTTGAATTGCCAGGCTTGTGTGTAAAACTCCGGGACATCTCCCTTCCCAGGGAAGTACCCCTCACTGATGCCCTCTTTTCTAATCTCTCTACTTTTCCTGCCTGAATTCTTGCATTTCAAATGCTTAAGAAGGCAGTGCTTGGTGGAGCCATAGCAAAGGGAGACAATTTGGAGAGATGTGGAGAAGAAGCAGAACCAAGCGGGTGCTGCCTAAAGCCTTACGTGAAGCAGGTTGAGGAGGATGTACTCGTTCACTGCGAAGAGCGTGACTTGAAACAAAGTCATGACGAGGAGCTGTATGGGGCTGGTTTTGCCCAGGATGGCCCCAAAGGCAATGCACACAGAGCCCACACAGAAATCAGCATTGATCAGGCTGGAAAAGGGGAAGGATAATTGTGGTTTAATGAGGAAACACTTTTCCGTAACTCATCCCACCTCTTCCACTGCCCAGTCAAGAGGTGGCATCCCACAGCCCATCTCCTCCTTACTTCTCCACTCCAATGAGGATCTTCCCGCTCTTGAAAGAGTGGAACCAGCCTTGCATCAGGAGAGCCCACTGGATCCCAAAGGCAGCAAGGAGGAAATTGAAACCCACGGCTCCAAATCCATAACGCTTGAGGAACGTCATGAGGAAGCCAAAGCCCACAAAGATCATCACGTGGACATCCTGGAAAGCTGTGCAGAGGGAAGGGACCATCAGCTCTGGGGAAGGCAGGGCTGTGAGTGCCATTTCAAGTCAGTGGTGAAAGAAAACTAACCACATCAGTGGCAGTAGGGGGGAAATTCAAGAGAAATTGTGTGTTTGTCCCATGTTCCCACATTTCTAAGTCTGAAAATGGCTTAGCTTTCAGAAACTGACTTTGGGTTAAAAGGCTCAGCCTTGAAAGTAAAAAATGTTTATTAAAAGCTGTGGGCAAGAGAAGACCAGAGGCTAATGGAGTGTACAAAGGAAAACATTTTTCTATTCAGATTGTTTTTTTCCCTTTTATATAAAACTCAGAAAATGTCATGTAAAATGAACAGTGAAGTTTTGTTAAAAACACATGAATGGTCATTTTGGGTAGGTCCATCCAATGCATCCACCCCACCAGGGTCCTGGTGATGGCTCAGAGCAAGAAGAGTACGAGAACAAGGGAAATTTACAAATACATTTTTAAATGCTGCTGAAATCGGTGGCAAAATACCCTTGAGACCAGGATCCCATCTTGTGAGATTTTGAGTGCTTAAACCAGAAAGACCCAGTTCTTCCCACAAATGCTCAGTCCTGCTGACTTGAGCCCCTCAGATGCCCTTCCCCGGGGGAAACCAAACCTGCATGAGCCTCTTGAAAGAACTCGGTGCAGTAAACCTGCTGTACTTTTTAATGCTTCACATTTCTATCAGATAAGCATCGCTTTGCAATTAAGTGAGCTGAAATGCTGCATACTTACAAATTGAACCATGCAAACCCTCACACTGGAGGCCACTCTGCCCATGAAAAGAGCAGGAGACCCAAGGCTGGGTTCCCCCGCCGGGAGACTCCCACCAGCAAACCCACGCTGTAGAACAGGTAACCACAGCATCGGCGGAGCTACACCAGCCAGTTCTGCATTATGCAGTGCACAAATCATTATAGCCAGGTCTGAAACCAAGATGTAATTCAAAGCTAAATGAAGCTAAGCAGTTGCTCTTAGGTTGATTTAGTTGTGTGAATCCATGCAGCCATTTGAGGGGGAATATTTGGCGCTGCAGAGCAGGGATGGGATACGAGGACAGAAGAGATGTCACATCCTTAGCTCCTGCAAGCTCTTTCTTGGACTCCTGATGTCCTCCCAGCACATCAGTGACAAAAGCAGCCCTCAGGCACTGCTGCTGCTTCATGCCAACCCGCGTGGGGTTAGTCCCAAGGGCGGATCTTGAGGGAGAGCCCAGGGCAGCCACGGCCGTAGACTAACCCGGAGGCTGGCTGAGCAGCGGGTTTCTGTAAGCAAATCCTTTTCTGAACTAGCTAATCCTCAGCAGCTACAGGTTTCTATAGCTCCTTTGATTTAGCAGGTGTTTTTAATGGAAATGTTCTAAATAGATGCATGACTCAGGCCTGTTGCTTCCTTGGAAACAATTGCCTACAGCAGCAGCCTGTTCTGAACGGCTTACAAAGATGACCAGCCCTGGAGATCAAAGCCAGCCAAGGACACCGCCTGGCCAGAAGGGCTTTAACCACCTGAATAATCCCCGTGGCAATATGATGCAGCGACCCAAGAGCCCTGGGAACCTGGCAGGTTAGGAGGATTCCGGCATCGAAATGCCAGTAGCTAAAGGGTAATTTACTAGTGAGGGGGAGGACGTAGGAAGGGGAGGAAGATGTCACAGGATCTCAACAGCCGTTCCTCCGTATGCACAGAAACGCTCACTCCGATCCAGAGCTGAGGGAGGGGGCAGCAAGCCGAAACTTGCAGGGTGCTGGGAACACGTCAGCCCTATTTCTGGAAAAAAGATGTCACGTACTGGTGTCACGGTACCCTGCTGACAGAGCCCCAAGAGCACTGGAGGGCCACGAGCCTTTTCTTTTGCTCTTTCGTGTACCCCAAACCAGCCTCAAGGCAAGAGCCTGACTTTCCAGCAATCGGTGGAGATGTTGCCTCTGACAGGCTCTGCCATAGGATGGGATGGGTTGGGATGGGATGGGATGGATGGGATAGGCACCAGCCAGCACCAGGACTAGGCTTCCCGAATACTCACATGGGTATCGGAAGTAGAAATCATTCTCTATGTCGCTGGTCAGGTTCATCTCTTTCTTCTCTTCCTCCCAGTGCGCATCGGCTTCGGGGCCGAAGCGCACGAAGACCCCAAAGAGGACGATCATGGCCACCTCCCAGAGGAGGCATATGAGCGGGAGCCGCCAGCGCATGTACGTGTTCTTCGCCATCCCCTGGTGCCTTGGCCGCTCCATCCGCAGGGATCCCCCGGGGCCCGGCAGACCGCGTGAGCCAGTGTCCCCCGTGCCCAGCCAAGGCCGGCGACATATATAGGTTGGAGAGGGTGAGGTGGAGCCCAGGGAGGTGCCTGCAACAGGATCACGTTTCAGAGCAAGGAGCTTCGGCAGGCTTGCTCCTCTCGCCCTCCTTCCTCCCTGGGAGGAGGGACAGGTCTCAGCACCTTTTCTCCGAGCTGCTCCGAGCACCTCTGAGCCCTGCCTCCCCGGGGACGAGTAGATGTGGAGGCCAGTGTGAGCGGGGAGTGGAGCCCGGGTGTCCTGCCCCCTGCTCTGCCCGGCCCCACACTCCTTCCCTTCCCCTTGCAGGAGCACCCTGGCCCCTGCCGCCCTGAGCGCCCTCCTTCCCTGCCCTGGGTGCTCCCCTTGCCACCCTCCCTGGCTCTGCAAGCACCCTTCCCCAGCCGGCACCAAGGGTGAAGGCAGGGTGCCTCTCGCTCCAGCTCTCAGCTGTCCCCCCTGTCTCGCAGGGCACAGCAGCAGCCCCAGGAGGCCCTTTGCCCCAGGGTGAGACCATCCTGCTCCTCACTTTGCAGCGTGCATCCAGACAGTCAACCGCACCGTGCAAGCCAGCGTGGAGGTGAGCGAGGACAGGCTTGCCACCCCATGCAGGGCAACTCCCAGAGCCTCTTGGGCAACACCAAACTGTCACCAGGGTCTGTTTCCTTGTACAAGCCTCTGTCCTGGGTGAGGAGATGGGGGGACACAGCCCTGCTGCAGTGGTGGGCTGCCCGGGGGGACTGCCCACCCCCTAACCAGCATAGCTGGCTCTCTTTGATCAGGAACAAATGGGGCTGAGCCCAGGGGCCACACTCCCTTCCTATGACCTGGAGAAGATGAGTTGTAGGGCCTCCCCGCATCCCTGCCAAGGCATCCTGAGTCACTGGGCTGGGCGCGGGTCTCACTGTTTGCTTTGGGAAAAGCAGTCTGTGGGGCAGTCCCAGGAGGAAGAGGAAGGTACATGCTTCAAACCAAATGCCAAGTTCCTGCATGCATGCACAGACATGCAATGGCCCTGCCAAGGCTGCCATATATCTATGAGGATGTTCAAATGACAAGTCCCATCACTTCCCGGAAGGATTTACCCAGCGCATCCTCCCGGCAAGACAAGCTGGGCTGGGGCTGCACGAACCAGGGCAGTACTCTGAGATGGGGCTGGAGATGGGGCTGGAGACCGTAGCACTGCAGCCTAAACATCCCTTCCTCTGGTATGGGGCTTCCTTTAATTAATAAACATAAACACAATACTCCTTTCTTCCCCATGGTTTGGAACCATGTACTCTTTCCCCAAAGAGCTGGGTAAGTCCTTCAAACGTATCCCAGCTCCTTCCTCTGCCTGCAGATCCCCGAGATGCCTGTCAGTCTTCAAGAGATGAAAGACTGCAGCCCAGGCAAGCTGCCCAAATTTGCTGATGGCATCTAATTGTGGCCCGCAGGCTGAGCAAGCAGCACTGATTTCTGTGTTTATTAGGCAATAATTTGAGTTTATTATTTTTTCTTCTTTGCTTTCTTCTCAAAATGACAGATGGAAGGAAAATGCTCTGTGGATGGTCTTGAAGACTGACGGCCACATAAAATCATTCTCCAACCTCATTGGGGCCCCATGCAGGCAGCAGGGCAGAGGCAGCTTTGGAAAGAGCCAGGGACATGCAGCTCAGGAGCATTTCTGTATGGCAGAGGAAGCAGCTAGCAATCCAGACACACCACAGAAAGTCAGCTGGGAGTAAGACAGCAATGAACCCAGGCAGCACGTGAATGTTGGACCATGGGAGAGCATCGGTGTGCAGGCTCCTTCCCTCAGCCCCAGGGGAGCACTGGGAGGTCAGGGCCGCAAACCAGTGCTGTGCTTGTCTCAGCAAGGGTCCAGACGAGCACCCCTCCCCTTCTGTCCATCTGCCTAGCCCTTACCCTGGGGTCACTTGTTGGGGACACCTAAAGTAAGTGGATGCTGTTCTTGTCCTGAGGATGGGCACTCCCTTGAGCAATGCGCTCAGGGCCCACCCACGATGTTTTTGTGTCTCCCATTACACACGGTTTCTGCAGGGCGGCCTCAGCTGTAAGCACCAGGAAGGAAGAGATCTCCAGCTAGAAAGAAGCTGAAATCCCTAAACAATACCTGAGCCCTAATTGCTGGAAGCACTGTTGATAGTTGCATGATCTCCTGCCAGCTACGTGGTAGGGCCAGTCTTCAGCCCTACCCTACAGCAGCTCTTAGACACCTTGAGAAAGGCAACACAGGGGCACAGAGGAGCATTTTGTAACACAAGGGAACTGGCTAAGGCCTGGTAGTGTAGCCACCAGCAATTACGCTCTGTGATTACCCTTTAGCAGAAGAAACCAAACTGCAGAGCTTTCCAATCCAGGGTCTCACTGAAACAGCAGCGTCCCTAGAAAAGCAGCTTGTGAAGACCTCGCACAGCCCAGGAGGCAGCAGCTCTGTCCCACCCGCTGTCCCCAGCCCTTCTCCCCTGTGTCTGGAGGCTGAGGACAAAGGCTAGTAGCTTTTCCGCTGGCCCTGTAGTCTCACCTTGCTGCACTGCCTTGTGCTGCCCCTCCTTATCCACCTGCAGATCAGAACTTTGCCACTACAGTCCCACGGGGCCGGCATGCTCCGCTGGCTGCCCACGCCGCGAGAGCCCGTTAAAGGACCAGCTTCTCTCCAGGCTCCTTTGTAGAACCAGGGTAACACTGGAAAGGCTGATGGGGCCATGTCAGCACAGCTGCCTGCAGCGATGCGGGCAGAGCTCTTCCTACGGTGGGTTAGACCAAATCCTTTGCGTCCATCCTACAAGGTACCTAACTGCGTGGTAGGACGCATGGGGCAGATTTCACCATGCCCCAGTCACAAATGTCAACCTACTTAAAAGCCCAGTTGGAAACTCCACGCCAGTGTGAGCCAGCACTATATGGGCTGGAAGCAACACCTGCCTGCTCCACCACTGAATTTGGTACCTCACGTCCAGCGCCCATAAAAGTGGCAAGGTTTCCCCAGAAAATCATCAGGATGACGCTGGGGGAAGAGGGGCAGGTGCATTTGCCCTTCTGCACTGGAGATGTGGGACCAGGCTGGCAGCATGTGAGGACTCAGTTGCCCTGGGAAGGCTCTGGGTGAGGGTTGTACAGTACTGGTCCCAGCTGGGTCTCTCCCAGTTTCTCACTTTTACGAGCACTAAAAATACTTGAGAGATGTAAAAACAAAATCTGAAGTGCACAGAAATCCCTCCCTCTTGCCTGGAGGCCTCGAGACAGCTTCACTCTGGAGAGGAGGGAATGGGGGCTCCCTGGGTCACTGCGAACTGTCTTGGCAGATCTTATCTCAGCCAACGCTGGGCCAAGATGCTGTGCCGGCTCTGAGAGGTGACCAAAAAGCCAAGCACCCCGGGGGTCTGGAGGCGCCCAGGGGAGGGCAGAGCTGGAAGCACCATCTCCACCATCTGCAGCGTTGCGGGCGCTGGCTTGACAGTCCCTGCCTGCCTACCCTTGCTTTTCCCTCCTTTATCTCCTGGCAGCTCCAAGAATTCACTGGAGTGAGGGCAACTGGGTAAAACCAAGCAATACCAGAAGGGAGGGATATATATCAATATATATTATATATAAGCAATACCTCCAGGGGAGGGATGTGAGGCTGCGCTAGCCCACATGCAATGGGCAGCAATCCTTGCTCCTGGCTGGATTTACCCTGGAGCTCATGCGGGCTAGCCTAGCTCGCTGGTGAGGGGAAGGGAGGCAGATCAAATTTTCTTCCATTAAGACAGAGAACCGAGGCAGGAGGAACCAGTGACATCCCATGTCACGCTACACCCAGGCCAAAGCCACCTCTGAGGACTTTAATGCCCAAGCAGCACAGCCAGCCCTCATAGCCTGCCCCCTTCCCTTCCTGCAGCTCCCTCCCTTCTCACACGACTGCCTGAAGATCCACCACGAAGCCCTTTGCCCAGCTTGACTTGTCTCCAGAAGTAGTGGGCAAAGCAGCAGCAGCCACTACCAGCAGCCTTTGGGCACATGGGGTGGAGAGGGCGCTGGAGGGTGATGATATGGGGGTGCTCAGAAGCCTTCACGCAGCACAAGTGAGTCTCTGGGCATTGCTCAGCATCAAAGGTGACTCGTTGCTCATGCAGGTCCTTGGGGAGTGTCCTGAAACCCAAGCATCTGAGTCAATCCAAAACAAAACCTTTTTTTGTCTGGCTCAGCAGAATGGCAAACAGACTTGCCACTGGGGTGGGACAGAGTGGTGGTACGGTGGGAGATCAAACAGGTCATTTAGGTCTGGATTTTCTCAGCTCCTTTTTCAGCCCTCACCATTAAGTATCACTCAGAGAGAAATATTGGAAAAAGGTCAAAATAAAGCAAGACTTTTTTAAGTTAAAGAACCCCCAAATTATCTGGATCAAAATGCCAACCAAACATGAGGCCAATTTACAAATGATTTTTCTTGTGCCCTCTCCTTCCTCCCAAGAAACTGCATTTACTGGCAAGTAAATGATTGTCCAGAGAGAACCCAAGGGCTCTGTTAGAGAGAGAAGTAGTCAGTGTCCTTGGGGAGCAGGCAGAGAGGGCAAACGTCTCTGCGAGCAGCACAAGCACAGGACAGCGCAAGAAGCAGAGGCGTGAGTGACTGCTGCTGTCACGCTGGGAAACACGCAGGTCACTGGGGCTCACCCAGCATCTCTGATGGCTTTCCCAAGAGCTGGATGGGCTTCAAGAGCAAATATGCTGGAGTGGGCAGGAAAGGAGCAGGGGCTCAAGCAGCTGGCAGCAATTCCTGCGTCGGGAGCTGCCAGGCTTTGCTGGGAAACTCCACAGTTTGTTTCTGGTCCCAGGTGGACCGTGATAAGGCAGGTTTTGGTCACACTCTGCTAAGTGTCCTCAGCGGGCTGCTGGGAGAGATGCCAGTGGCTGGGCAATGGCAGTGGGAGCATGGTGGGGTTGGCTCTTCTTCAGGGCTTCTACAGGTGAGTGATTTATTTACAAGCAGCATGAGATGTCTCACGGGGCCAAGAGCAATCCCCAGCCAGGAGGGACCCACAGCTCCCTGGGGAGCCCACATCCCCAAGGCCACAGGCTGCCCGCCGCCCTTCCAGCCAGGGAGACCTGGTGTCCTTCCCTTTCTCCTGCACACCCGAGTGGATCAGCCCCTCGTTCCAGCTCATTAAACCCGCTTGCGTTCATAAGTCACCAACGGGTGGTTTATTGCCCACTTGTCTTTGTTGCTTTATAAATACAACTGGCTGCTGGTGACACTGGTTTAGGCTGGGGCATTCAAGCTCTGGAGAGAAGGGTGGCGCGGACATTGGGCAGCTCTGGTCTGCGGGGCTTGCTCTTCCGTTACCCCGTGTGATCCATGCACACGTGGATCGCACCCCGACTGCGGGGTAAGATGTGCTCTGAGACCTGCAGGGAGACGATGCCCAGGGGCAAGGTGGTTGATGACAACGCAGGCTCTTCCTCTTCCACCTTGCCAGCCGCCAGCCCCCGGCCAGGCGCCCCAGCCCTGCACCTCCTCACCCACAGGGGCCCTGGGTTGGCCTTGCCGCCCTCCGGGGAGGCTCAGGGAGGAGGCCAGGCCATGGGGTGATCCCTCCCCCGCGTCTGCAGGGCCTGCTGGGCCGCCGGCGGGGCTCCTGCCTCTGCCTCTCCCGCCCCGGGCTCCCCCAGCCCTCCTCGGTGACGTCACGGCGCTGACATCATCGCGGCGTCACCACCTTTACGCCCATTGAAAAGAGATGAAGGAAATGACGTCACCGCTACGCGCGCCCTGCCGGCTTTAAATTTTAAATTGGCGGCGGCGGCCAATCGGCGCGCTCCGGGGGCCGACCTCGCCTTCTGTGTTCGTCACGGACCCTCGCCAATGGGGTGCCGCGCTGCCCCCGCACGCGCGCCGCGCCCGACCAATCAGTGGAGAGCGGCGCTCGAACCGCCGGCACCGCCCCTCCCTTCCGTCCCCCGCCCGCTGCCAGCGCGGGCGCCGCACTGCGCAGGCGCACCACACCGCGGTCCAATGGGGAGCGAGGACTGGGAGGGGCGGGCGCTCGGCGGCAGCCAATGAGGGCGCGCGAAGCGAAGGCGCCAGCGCTTGTACCGGGTGATGGCGGCGCGTGCGGCCTGAGGGGACCCGGGCGCGCGGGGCGGCTGTTCGGCCGTCGTGAGGCGGCGGGAAGGCGGGCGCCATGGCGTGCTCCCACAGTGTGGTGTTCCTGCTGGACACGGCCAGCCCGGGGCGGCGGGCGCGGCTCCAGCGCGGCGCCCTGCGGCTCCTCAACCACCTGGGCTGCCGCTTCGGCCTGTCCTGCCTCCGCTGGGCCTTCAGGTTCTTCGACTCGCTCGGGGGGCGCGGCGGGGCCTCGCGGGGCGGCGGCTTCCGCCCGCCGGGCCCCTGCGCCTGGGCTCGCTTCGAGGAGGAGCTGGCGGAGCGGTTCGGGGCGCGCGGACCCGCCGCCGTCCTGCCTGGGCCGGCGCCCCGCGCCGCCCTCACCCACAACGGCCTCAAGGAGACGCTCCTCGACTTCCAGTGGGATCGCCCGGAGATCGCGTCCCCCGCCAAGCCGCTCCGCAGAAGCCGGAGAACGGGGCTAGCCGCCGGCGAGCCCCCGGAGAGCCAGGCACCCCCCGAGGGCTTTGTGAACGCCGTCTTCCTCTTCTCCCCTTGCCCCCACTCGCGGAGGGAGCTGCGGCAGTTCGTGTCTGGGAGCGACGCCCCTTCTTCCCCTCTTGAGCCGCCCACGGCTCAGGAGCTGGCGGAGAAGCTCCTGCCCAAGAGCGTCCAGGAGTTGATTGCGGACCAGAAAATCACGCTGTTCTGGGTGGACACTGCCGAGTGGTCTCAGGTAATGAGATTGTACCACAGTACTAGGAGGCCGTCTTCAACGCTACCCCCTCGCATAAGAAGGGAGTGCAGTTTTATGTTGTAGTCTTTGAGTGGTAGGGAAAGGTCCTCAGGTACTGCCAAGTAATCTTGTTCAGCCAGAGACTGAAAACTAAAATAGCAGTTCTCCCCGTGGAGACAGAGATATATCAGCAATTGAGTAACTATACCAGTGTTTATTGATGAGTTTATTGATGGGAAAATACTGGGAATAGTATTTTTTTTATTGGGTTCCTGATAAGGTTAATAAACTCCTTAAAAACACTTGGAAAGTACCGTGTTAAGATGCCCTGTATGTGTTTATGATGCCAGCTTTTCTAAAAGCATGCAATCACTATTTGTTCGGATGGAGGTTATCTCACTGCCAACATTAATTTGAGCCCTCTCTGTTACTTTATTTCAGCTGATTGAATCCCCAGATCATGTTGGATACTGGACAATGTTTGAACTGATCCGACAGACGGGAGGCACCATTTTGCCATCTGAAACCTTAGTGCAATGTTTGAGTCACCACAGGGCAGATCTTGCTTGTGGTTTTCTTGGAGACTCAAGTTCCCCAGTGCCACAGACTGTGCCTTGGACCACACTAATACCATTGGATGCGACTTTGAACTGCTTGTTCTCGAAGCCCTCTATATTTCGAGCAGTATTCCCCCAGCAAGAAGGAACGATGTTTCTCAGTATGCCTGGTAATTAAAAAAAAAAAAAAAAAAAGAAATAGGTGTGCATAGTAATTGTGATCTCTCATGCAGGGTCCTTGATGAGTTTTCCTTGTGAACAGTATGTGTAGAAATAATTTTTGATATTTAAGAGCCTGAGTTTATTAAAAGAAAAGTCTTTTATGTGGTCTAGTTCCTCTGATGTGAGAGCTATTAGCCCATATTTCTGATTTAGTCTCTTTAGTTTTCCATGCTTCCAGAAGTTTGGATGCCTGAAGAGCTCTTTGCTGGTTCCACCTTGTATAAGTGTACGCTATTTTCTTATACATGCTTTGTCTCAGCTTCAGTTTGGCTAAACTAAGAACACAAATAAAAAGTCCCTTCAAACAAAAGCGGAATAGCTTTAAAGCAACATGAAGTGTGCATTGTCTCTTTAGTGATTCCTTCACGAGAGTTTAGGAAGATCAGTTCTGCCATACTCTTAATGGTAGAACTATTCCCAGTTTAATCTCTGAATTTATTTTTCTTGCATTGAAGTTGTCTCTTCATCTAGATGAAAAACCAGTTTTACAAGCTTTAGGACTTTTGCTTTATCTTATCCTTGCACAGGAGGGAAGAAGCAGGAAAGCTGTGCCGTGACCCTGGAACCCCTAGCCATGAGCCAAAGACAACTGCATTGTCCAGTCAATATCTTCCTGAAAGGTAGCCTGACTGGTTGGAACTTGATGCAGGCTGGCCACTTTCTCACAGAGAGCTGGATACTGCAGAGCTCACGGGCTGAGCAGGCAGAGCATAACAGGTCACTGTTTCATCAGCTGTTAAGGAGTCTAGTGACTGAAGAACTGCACATGGTAAATCTTTTCTTTGCCTTAAACTAATATGTATCCTGAAATGAGCGGTGACAAAAGAGGTGACAGTGTGTTGCAAAGACAATAATAGTGCTATTTGCACTGCAAATTACTCATTTGGAGCTAAATTCAGAACATTCTTTAGAAGATTATGTAAATCTATAAACAGTTTGTAAACTATCTGTCCTCCTTAGGTCTGTATTTCTAGATAACGTGAACTTCTCTCTTTTTTTAAATGTAGGTTGCTGAGGTATCTCTATCTAAAACTTGGTGCCCCTGCACTGCTATTTTATCACCGCTTTCTGAGAGCGCTGCAGTTCTGACTATACTCAGTGCTGAGAAGACTTCTGAAGTTCAGCGATGCAACCTTGAAGGAGCTGTAGTGGAGGACTCTTCCCAAGACCATGCTCTTTACCTCCCAGATGTTGTGAATAGTGTGTTGAGTAAAATTAACACATCGGTGGAAGATTCTCTGGCCATGATGGGTAGGTGTCAGGAAATGCAAAACTTACCGTCTTTTGGTCATCTCTAGATCTGATTTGGAGTGAAAAAATCTAAAACTAATGATTTTCTCAGCAAGGAGTCTCATTTTTGTGACTTGTTAATTTTGTCTTGCCTTCTGTGGCTCAGGCCTTGTGATGTGATGCAGAAATCTGCACTGGTGTACCTTTCTGTTTTATTGACAGAGCATTAGTTTCCATTAGCTTGTAGATAAAATGCAGCTACTTGTGCCTGGGGACAAGATTTTTAGAATGAGGTTTCCTAAAATGTGTCACATAGGCCATCCCTGGCCAGTAAAGCCTTTGGGTGTGGCTGCAAGGAGGCTGCTTTTAGCTCACCTGCTTTGTGTTATAATGAATCTTCTTATAAGTCTCCCTACCTGATGTATTTACTATTAAATTGCCCCTCCAGGAGCAAAGGTTTGGAAACCTCTGCTTTAGAGCCTCTGTGAAGGCTGGGACCTTCTGCCACTTCATTTAGTTTCCTTCTAATTTTTTTTTGTGTGTCTGCTCACAGGAGAAGAAACTCCTATGCCAGAGTGGGTCCAACGGGAACTGTCCCATACAGGAGGCTGGCATCCTTCAGTGCTTGAAGCATGGTATGCTTCATCGAATGCTTGTGGAGCAAGCTCAGATCTGATGGAGTCCTTCAGGTATTTTTCTGAAACACATCTCTGAGTAATAGTCAAGGATTTCTGCTTCCTCTTAAGGGAGTATGGCTGTAGCGTTGCTCAGAGTTCTAGAATTAAATGCTCCTCTTAGTGCTTTTATTTATACTCTCAGTTTACAGTGTGCTTTTGCTTCATTATGTCTTGGTGTATAGACAAAAGGAACTGGGAACAGGATGTTTGGGTAGCAGTTTGCGGGGATTAAGATCTTGACAGTTTCAGGAGTGATATGGGTGACTTAAAATGACTTAAGCTACTTGGGGAAATGTCAGACTTCTTATGGTACGATAAGATCCACTGCAAAATACTGAAGATAGTGGTTGTGTTATCACAGTCGGTATTTAGTAGGAATGAAGAAGTCTGCTTTCTTCAAAGAGCTTGCTGAGTGAAACATAAAAATGCCTAATGCAGGGTAGCTTAGATAGCACAAAGCTGCTCATATAGTTCGGTGGCGTGGGTCAGTGGCACATCCGTTGTACATCAGGCAACTCTTGTTACGCTTGTTTCCGACTTGGTGTGACCCTTTTAAGAGGGTGGTTTGGGTTTTCTGTATCTTTTAAGTAAGAGTTGTGGGGAGCAGGCATTGGAAGAGTACTAGCATGCGTTACTTGCACTATATTGCTACTGACTGGCACCTAGAAAAACCTGGTTCCTGTCCACTGGGAACAAGGGATATGCCTCCCACTCCCATCTTTTTTGATAACTGTATTGAATGGCTCTTTTGTATAGGCTGCTGCAGGTTCCTTGTGCTAGCGGGAAGGATGATGCAGACCAATCTGAAGCAGAACTCTCAGAAAGTCTATCTGAGCTGTATCAGAGAAAATTCAGTGAAGCATCTGCTGCAGCTGGACCAGGAAATAACAAAAAAAGACGTATGTATAGTTTGGGGTTATATGTGCATGTTAAAGCTGATAAAGATTTCTCAGCAGGCCTTTTTAGTGCATGAACCCTAGAGTTTTGTACTCTCCTGAGTAGTCGTATGCTTTAGTGGTTTTTTTTTTATTTAAAGACAGCATCATTTACACATTAATATTAGGATTGTCCTTTAGTACAACCCAAATAAGTCTTTAATTCAAGGCTACGCAGTGACTGACAACTGTTAAAAAGCAGCATGCAGACCTCTGCAGTTTCACTACTTGTTGAAAAAGGGATCGCTCCAACTACTAGTAAATATTGCAGCCTCTCAACTTTGTTCTAATTTGGAGAAATAAAACACTTTCTAGAAGAGTTTAATCATTGCATTTCTGTACATTAGCCACAGTGGCATATATCCTGACCTGGTGTATCCCTAAGTCTTGCTCTGTCAGCTATTTCTATTTCTGTGACACAAGATTGCTTACTATATATGTAAGTTCTCATTATGCTTATATAAGTTCTTATGCAGAGCAAGAGTTTTCACATGCTTTTTACTTAGAGAAGCAGCTGCCTGCTATGCTGCCTGTACATTTATTTGATGGAGAAATACAAACATTTTGGACCATTTTTTTTTTTCCACTGGAAGGTTGCTAATCTCACTTGACAGTAACACAGAATTCAGTATTACGCTCTACCTTGGGTGGAGTTCCTGCCCCAGTGTGTCTGATGGTAGAACTCCCTTTTTGTGGTGTTACAGGTGGGGTTCCCCGAACTCCAGTTAGGCAGAAGATGAAGACCATGTCCAGATCCCTGCAGATGCTGAACGTAGCAAGACTGAATGTAAAAGCTCAGAAGTTTCAACCTGATGGTGCGCCACCAACAGTGAATGAGAAGGTTCCACAAAAGCTTTCAGCAAAAAGATTGGATGAAAAGGTGGAAGAAAAAGAAAAGGCACTTAAAATATCAATAGGTGTGTGTTCAGTTATCAGTCCTGATATTTGTAGGAGGTCATATGGGATTTTTATGGAAGGGAGAGGGAAGGATAATAATGGAGTATTAGGTGCTGGGGAGCAGATCAGTGTTTGGGTTTCTGTATGTTCAACTTGGTTGTTATTTTTTTCCACCCTTCTCCCAGTTTCTATAAATGTTTACAACCTAGTGTTACAGATACTTCTGGGGTTAGTTTCCTGCCCTGTGCCCATATGAAAAAAGCAATAAGGAACTTTTTTCTTTCGAAAAGTAGAGGGAAGCACCCATCCAGGTGTAACTGGAAATTTAGTCCTATTTACTAATTATGCAGAAATAAAGAGCATTTCTTGACTGCTCCAGTAGCCTGAAAGCTTGCTAATCTACTTGGAACTAAGCTTATCATTTGTCATGGGTCTGGACTGAGGACTACTTCTGTTAGTGTTCTGTGGTCTGGATGTGCCTTTGCTGGTGAAAGTATCTTTTTGATGACCTCCTCTGTTCCCCTCTTCAGCTGGAATGAGTGTTTTATCAGTAAGGTGTGGTGAACAGGCATTTAGTGAACTTAGACCATTTCCCTTGCAGACTTCAAAACTGAGGAGGAACTGCAGTCTCATTTAGTTGCAAGCTACCAGAAGGTTATTGCTGAGGGAGTTCTTTCGTCTGTGTGTGCCCAGAATATGATCATGGCCATTAAAAGGTTCTTGAAAGTACAAGATGCCAAAGAGAAAGAGGTAGGTAAGAGCATGTGGGCAGGGTTGTTACTGATCTGGAAATGAAAGTTTTTGCTATTTCAGGTTACCTTTTCCTTCATCTTGCCTGAAGTTTTTATGCGCAGTTGCACGTAGTCAAAACCACAACCACTAACTAACTTCTGTCTGTGCCAACTCAATAGTGAAGAACTGTAGGTGGTTGTAGAGAATGTAGCAAAACCCACTTCAGTTATCAGTTTACATCTCTGCTAAAGATTGCAACAGATAGCTTTTTCCTTTATATTGACCTTATTCTGAATTCTAGTTTCACTTATCCAAACATAGTTTTTTAAAAAATAAATTCTTGCAAACTATTTTAAAAAAGGTGCATTTTCTGTTTGTGCTTTACAAGGCAAAACTAGGCCTACAGCTTCTTCAGGAAAGAGAAATAGTTCAAGGTATTTCTTACTAAGTCTATAGTGTTAAAGATTGTAACTCACTGAAACCAAAATTGGTAAACTTGTGAATAATTGGAAAAAATACTGCGAAAGACAAATCTAGAGTTACTGAAGAAGGCTTGAAGCTGCAAGTGATGTTCTCTGATTTCAAGTTACAAGTTGTTCTGTGTCTCATATCGTTGTGACTTTGCTACTGAAAGAAAAAGAGAATTCCTTTCCTTGAAAGAGAGGAAAAAAATTGAGCCATTCCCAAAAGAATGGGTCAGGAGAGGAGGGGGGGAGGCAAAACCTTTTCTGCGGACAGGGAAGAGACTTGAAGTTTTTGCTGTAATTATGCATCTCTGCAGGTGGCCTGTGTGGAAAGAGTCAGAAACCATCTCCTGAAGACCAGCAAAATGCTCAGACAACAGCATGGCTCACAGAAGGAGACCAAAGTCAGAGAGTATGAGACACTCTGTTTACTTAACTTCTGAGATACTGTGGGGTTGGTTAGCAGTTTTTAATGGTGGCTTTTTTTGTACAAGTGGATAAGTATTTACATGGGGTAAATATTTCAAGGACAATATATGGTCAAATTAAAAACATTTCATTAAATGCAAATATACATATGCTGTGTGATAAGCATTGCAGCCTATATCTGAAAAGAGGCATCTCCCCTGCCACCAAAATGAAATGCTAATGAAATTATGGCTGTCAAAAGGAGCCACTTCCCCTCCCATTGCTTTTTTGAGCATAACTTTTGCAGTAAATATGGTGTTTCAAACAGAAAAAAGGCAGTGAATGACTGGTTGTCTTCTTAGGTGCCGACTTCAGGTATTTTTGCGCCTTGAGTTATGTCTTCAGTGCCCTTCACTGCAAAGCAACACTGACAAAATGGAGCAGCTGTTAGAAGAGGCAAGTAAATTATAGACCACATACTGGAAATGCAGACCTGGAACCTGTCGTTTTCCCATGATTTTACTGTAACCATTTTATATTCCTTGCTAAAAAAGTCTAGTGTTGGAACTGTCACCAGCTTAATCAGCTTTCCCACTTGACTTTCTCTTCCAGATGACAGATATGCTGCGCATTTTATGTCTGACTGAAGACCCAGGGTATCTTACAAAATTTCTAGAGGAAATATTAGAATTGTAAGTTCTTTGGAATGATTTAAGCATTACTGGGGCCTGTGGTTTTGGTTGGATATCTTCTATGAGTAAACTGCAATCTACAGCTTTCACTTACTGCATCTTTGTAACTTTTAGTTTAGGTATGTTCTGCTTGTTACACTTGTATCTTGAGTAAAGAAAAAGTAGCTGGTAACAAGTAAACTAATGAAAACCCAGTTGATTTTTCAGTTGGATTTTTTCAGTTGACACTTAAGAACAAAAATTTAGTTCAAACCTTGGGACTGAAATGTTGACATTTTTGTGTGGCATTGTATTTAATGTGCATTCTCTCTGATGCTCTAGGTATATGAATTCTATACCAAAGACCCTTGGAGATATTTACTATGGTCTTGGTACACAAATACCCTCGAAGCTGGCATCTGTTCTGCCTTCAGACTTCTTCAGTGATGACTCTGTGACTCTGGACAGCAAATCTCCAGGCCTTCCACCGTCTTTATCATCTGCCTTAACTCCCAGCACTGTTCGCATACGCACTGAGAGTGATCATCTGGAGGAGCTGCGCACCAGATCTGCCAGAAAGAGAAGGTAATAATTCCAAATAGGAGGCAGCTTGTTGCAGCCTGGGCTCTGGCTGAGGCGTTATTTAAACTACAGCTCAGTCATCTTTGTTTCTGTTGCTGGATAGCTACTTTGGGGCAAGCTGACACCTGCTGATAGCTCTGCAAGCCTCAGAAATATTAAGGGCCCCCATTGTTCATTTTAACTTACCACTGTTGACTATATGAAAGTGTAATCTTGATTCTGTATGTGTGACTTATGCACAAGTAGAGTTCATGAGCATCTCCCATGAAGGGAAGAGGATGTTCTGCTGTGCAGTAGGTGACCCTATATTGTTAAAGTTAAAACTGCAATTTAATGTAGACCTCTGTGTTGGGGATCCTGTGTATGTTTTACCAAATTGTGAAATGAGTTTTAATACCAACCTTAAAGTGAGGTATAGCTATTTATATTGCAAATCATCTTTCAATGTTGTAACCTAGGTGAGGTACCAATGCAAAGAATTTGCAATCTGAATTTAGGTAAAGACGTCCTATCTCTAGAGTCAAACACAAGTTGAGTTGTCATTAGGTTGATATCTACACTTCTGATCTTATTTTAACTTAGTCTTTGTATACTTTCTAAAGGAATAATGTGTTAGCCAGACACAGGAGCATGACAGAAGCACCACAGAACTTGCGGCAAATTGAGATTCCCAAGATAGCCAAGAATCCCATCAGAAAGGTAAAAATCTTACAAAAGGATTGTGCGTGGGTTGCTTCTGCAGGGGTGCAGCAACGTTGTGAAGTGACACTTGAGTGCAAAAACTCTTGCTCTGTATTCACTTGGTAAGTATGCCCTGTATCAGTTGTACAGAGATCAAAATCGTTCTGAAGGAGAAATTGAAATAATGTGGGGTTCAGAGCTTACACTTAATATCCATAATAGTTAAACATAACATTAAACTACTGGTGAGGCTAATTTCTTTTTTGTTTCAGGAGAACTCACGTTCTTACCCTGCCTCTGAGAAGTCCCAACAAATGCCCTTGTTGCAAAAAGCAGCAGTGCAAGGTATATTGACTTCTAGCTTTTCCATGGAAAGGTGCATCTTCAGCACATGTTCTCCCTGTAAATTTTAGTGAGCTGTGATGAAATTATGCTGAAGTATGCTGGAAACCTGAGGGAAGTTTTGCTGAATTCTGCAAAAACTCTGAGGAAAAAATAATCTCTATATTCTGTATGTGCTCACATGCAAAAAACCTGGATCATTTATCCTGCAAAGAAAATCTTTCAATTCTTCCTTGAATCTTGCAATTATTTCCATCTTTTCTGTCCTGAAAAAAAAAAAAGTGAGGACAGGAATGACCTCTTATATCTGGAAACAGGATGTCTCTCTGCAAAATACTTAAAACTCGATCCCACCTGCATTCTCTGAGCCTACATGTGCTTCAGTTGAGATTTTATATCTCACTTATTGTTACTCCAACTGGGACACTGACTGGCTGCTTTTTCTGCTATGGCATCTGCTTGTAGCTCATTGCTGGAATAATGCAAATAATGCAAATTTGTAAGAAGTCCAGGATGAATTTAGAGGAGGACATGTTCCCATAGCAGAAAAACAATTTTTCAATGCTTTTTGCCCTTTAAAAAGTTGTTTTTTTACACTGGTCTGTGATGATCCCATCTGCAGTGGCCTGACAAAATTATCTTTCTGTAATATTTTTCTTTTTTCCCCCCCTTTTCTTCCTTTTAATCTGATCGTTTCTTGCTTTGTCTTGCATCACAGAGGTTACAAAGGTAAGGAGGAACCTCTTCAATGAAGAGATACTTTCACCGTCAAAGAGGTCTATGAAGAAGATGCCTAGAAGCCAGTCAGTATCTGCTGTGGAAGGTCTAAGATACAAATGCACTGATGAAGGCACTAAAGGTAGGATATGACTTGCACATGTAGGATTGATGCAGAAGAGCTTTTGCTAAAATTCCTATTTGTGTGTCCTCAGTTCTGTGAAACAACTAATAATGCTATGTTTTTAATGAAGGAGAAAATATTTTAGATCGGTGCTGCAGTGTTTGGATAGTGAATAGGACGTTATTGAAACAGGAACCTATTTTTTACTGAACTCTCTATGCCTCATAAAGAAAACAAGTGTTAAAAATGTTTGGTTAAAAAAGGATCTGTGAATGAAAGGTGAAGTATAAAACTATCTCAGTAGGTTCATTGTCTGAAACAGACAGTACTACTAATAAATAATATTGAAGGAGTAGGAAGGGGGTGTAGATACTGGCCTCTGAAATATATGATGATAGCTTATGAGTGCACAATGATACCATATTGGCTGTCATTCTTAAACTGAAGCCTGTACAAAACTATTTATTTATTTGTCCTAACTGCTTTATAACTGTGCAGCATTATAGCTCTTGCTTGATTTTTAGATCATCGGAAGTTACTGACCAAGAGAGTTGCAGAAACACCAATACATAAACAGGTCTCCAGGAGACTACTACACAAACAGATCAAAGGCCGGTGAGTAAGTTATTCCCAAATTTCTTCAGTAAGTACTGGATACTTAATTAGCGGCTGTGAGCACAAGAACCAGATACCTTCTTTGTGGTCAAAGTGTCACCTTCACCTATGGCAGCAAGAGAACCAGTGGTGGCTAAGAATGGGGAAAGATGCTGTTTGTTTCATTGTGTAAGTCAGGGTACTTTAATTCCTGCAGCAAACTGCTGTTAAGGTTTAGTTGCTGCTTCAAGGGCTTCTGAAGAAAAGGCCTGTGCTGTAATTTGTGGAGTCCAGGCTGAAATTTAGCATTTATCTCCATGTAGAACTGTTACCTGTACCACAGCTAGAAAGTTACCCATACTCAATCAAATGTTAATAGGAGGCAAAGCGCTTACTAATACCTCACTTAGAGTAGCCAACAAAGCACTATATTGTTGTAGAATAGAGTATTGCTTTTCAGTCTTTATGGTAAGTTCTATTTTTGTGAATGTGAACAGTATGCTAAGTCCAAAGTGTTTGCTGTTTCTCAAGGTCTTCTGATCCAGGTTGTGACACTGGTGTTGTAGAAGAGTCTCCAGAGAAGGCTACGAATGGTAAGCACTAATTTTTTTTTTAATTGAAGGTGTTTGTTTTTGCTGTGTCATAGCTCACAAGATGAGTATGCCTCAATTTAGGTAATTCATTAATAGTCAGTACAAAAGTATTGTGCTCTTTTCTTGGTGGAGTTCAGCCTCCTCTGACAGAACCACTTGCTGCTCACTGCTCTGACAGCACTGTATAGTAGAAGTTAAGGAAGGAAGGTAGACAGTAACTCTTTTAAATGAAAATACATGAAGGACTTTGAGGGTGAACAAGATTCTGAGCTGCTCTAATTACTGTCGAACCAGCACATGCAGGGTTTTTTTAATGTAACTTAAACATGTTGTGCTGTGACCCTAACATTGCTCTGATTTCTACTGTAACAGATAGCCACCTGGCTCTGTGGAGTGTCTCTGTTATGTTGGCTACTGCTGTTTCTTACCCCCAGGAAGGAAGAAGAAAACAGCATGGCTGGGCAAGCAGGAAGATGAAATCACTAGTAAAAAGAGACAGGGGAATTAACTAATCATGTAACCTGGATGTAACTTGAATTGAACATGGCTTTTCTAGCATTTCTTTCTGTATAGTTGTTAGAGAGGGATGACAGTAATCGTGATGTAGAGGGGGGCATCATGATTTGGAAGGAGATTTGTATGCATTAATATTCCAAATCCCCAAGAAAGTTGAAGCTTTCTTCTTCGCACACTTGCCTCCCTACATGAGATAGCTGTATGGCAGTTTCTTCTTAGAGTGTGTTCTTTTCAGTTATGAACTATTCCTGAATATGTCCCCATTGTTGAGGGAGAAAGAAGGCTCAATCTCCAATATCCTTACCTTTTCAGAAGCAGGTTTGAGAAGAAGCCCACGCATCAAACAGCTGTCTCTGAATAGGACCTGCTCTGGTGTTTTCTATTCCACTACACAGCCCAGCTCACAAAATTCACAGCAAGTTCATCAGAGACAAGAGGAGGAGAGCTGTATGCTGCAGGATGTAGAAGGTACTGAATGGTATTTGAGCAAGCTGATACTCCTGATCTGAAAAGCTGGCATGGATGGCTCTAAGTTTGGTTTGATTTGGCTCTACAAGAGACTGTAAGAAGCTAAGAGCTATTGTGGTGTATCTTCTGTAGACAGAAATTCATCCCCAGTAATTATTTTTGAATTGGGAATCTGCATTTGGAGGATGGTAAGGCAGCTATTTCTATGATGAACACGCTGCCAACTTAAGAAACCAGGCAGGCCCATCTAACAGAATACCACTGATTGCCAGTCTGCATTCCTTAAATGCAGTGAAATCCCTGTAAAATATAGGACAGAAATCCTAAAGCTACTTTCAGTCTGCTCTGTGGCAGCATAAAGCAGTGGCTGATGGGATCTTTGCTGGCTTTTTCAGTAGGATTATCAGATATAAATGTTGACATTTAGTTCTTTGTATTATACTTACTAGTCATGAATGAGAACTTTCTTAAGCTACAAGCTATAAATAGAATAAGAGGCTGAACTATTTTGTACTTTTCCACTAGAGCACTTTCTACAGATGGATATTGGTTTCATATAGGGAAATAACAGTAATTCTTGTGAAGCTTTAACATTTGGCTAGAAAAGAACATGCTAGGGCTATAGGCTTTGTATGCTACTTGTCCGTACATCTGAAGTGATTGAGACTATTGTTCGTGGCAGGTTACTTGGTGTTAGTTGAATTGTACTGTTCCACTTTATAGGCATTAAGCAGCATTCAGAGAGCCCCACTGTCCAGACTCCCAAGAGGTTTTTCTTTGGTGCAGTCATTGACACGTGTAGCTCTGCAGTGAAGCCTTCACCTGGAAGGAGGAGAACAAGAAAAGATTCCTCACACTTAGAGGAGCTGCCTGCCTGTCAGGTAGAAACACTTACCTCTCTCTTTCTTCCCATCCTCTTTTTCTTTTCATGTTTAGTGAGACCTACACATCTTAAATTTAGTGTTTCTGTTAAGTCTAATCAAATGAGTTTTGTGTGTTAAATATTGAGAAGTAAATATCAAGAGGAGTAGATAATACTGCTGGAACAGAACAAGCATGATTCTTTATCTTTTCCCCCTGCAGACTCCTAGAAAAACACCTCGTAAATTTGCTCAGAAGCCACTGAATTCTGCCAGTAAGCTACCAAGGAGATCACCTCGCCTTCTCCACAGGACACCACAGAAGCTGGAGAGGACTCCTGGCAAAAGTCCGGCTGCTAAGCAGACTGTAGCTAAGTGTTTGGGAAAGTACTTTTCACATCCCGTACAAAGGGTCAAGTCACCATCTGCGTTAACTGAAAGTAAGAGGGTTCACTTACTGCAAGAAACTTCTAAGGATTGTTCTCCAGCAGAAAGACTCCCTCCTCCTTGCAAAGAGGCTGGCTTACAAATACCAGAACATGAAGGGTTTGCAGTGCTCAATGCCTCATTATTATCTCTGACAGATTCAAATCCAGCTGCTTTTCCCCCCTCTGCCATCCAGGAAAGATGTTTTACAGAACTGCAAACTCTAAGACGTTCCTCGAGATACCTTTCAAAATTAGCATCTCCAGTTAGTACTCGGAGGCGAATCCTCACAAAGGAAATCCAGGTGCAGTCGGATCTGTTATCTCGAGCAACTGAAAGTACTCCCAGGAAACCTGAAGATCCAGGTTCAAAAGTATGTACCAGCCCACAGAGTGCAGAAATATTGCAGCTCGCTGTGAGGCTAGAGCCTCCCTTCGGTTCTTCTCCCTGTGAAAGTTCCATGAACGCTGTGGCAATCTGCTCTCCTTCCCATATGCAGGCTAGGGAGTCTGACTGGGAACTTGCTGCATCTAAATCATCTTTTCAAAAATCTCCAGGTATTACTGGCACTTCACTGAGGTCCCTGCTTCACACATCCAAGCAGGTCAAATGTGAACCAAATTCTGGAGGAGAGAACCTCACACTTGCACATGCAACACCTTCTAAAAATAAGGACAATCATCATGATAGTGGTGGTAACTCTTCTGTAGAAAGCCTCCATTTTTGTCAGTCCCAAGGTACTGAAAATACCCCTGTATTGGAGAAAAATAAACAGATGGAGAAGACTTTTGAGACACTACATCCAAGAGAGGACTCAGAAAACTTGGAAAAGCATTTTTCTCCAAAGCCTTCTGCTGGAGGGCAGGTACATATACAGAATGCTGAGATGGAGTGTGAGCAATTGGTTAAGGAGGGGAGCTCCAGTGCAAACACCTGTGAGTCCTTCCTAAGTGGTTCTCAAACAGTTAGTGAATGCTTGGAACCAAGAACTCTGCTGAGAGAAGAATATACAGGGCTGAAGGTTCCAAGTCTTAAGAGAGACTCCAGATTTGCCCCGAATACTTCACCTCCTATGCCAAAGTCTGCTCCTGCCTATTCTTTACGCTGCACTGCAGACAGGAGACAGCGAGAGGCTGCAGCACGGATGGGAAATCCTCAACTTCTAGCCAAGTTCTCTACTCCTAAAAGTCGTTGCAAACTGTCTTCTGCTAGCCCACCGACTTACGAAGTTGAACTTGAAATGCAAGCTTCAGGCCTGCCCAAACTTCGCATTAAGAAAATTGGCTCTTGCTCATCATTGGAAGTTCAACCTGAAGCAAGTGCCAGCAAACCCAAGGGAGGAGAAAGCCCCTTTGGCGATCTTGCTATGACCTGGTGTAGCAAGCACCCGGGAAAACTAGCAGCTGCCTGTGTTTCACCGTCCTGCTTTCGCTCTTTCCACAGTACACCTGGGAAAAGCGGAGGACAGACCTACATATGCCAGTCATACACCCCAACAAGCTGTGCCTCTAATGCC